>NC_142202.1:101431340-102658423 GCF_049639895.1 Pseudopodoces humilis | reverse complement strand
GACGAGCTGATGAATCTATAATTAGCTGGTTAGTCCGTCTGTGGGATGCTGCAGGTGAAGCTACAGTTCTGGATGGCACTGAAGCGAGGCATCTGGGGTCCCTGTCACACGATCCGGTTATTGACCAGGAAATGATGAGGGGGGCTGACCCTTATAGTCTCTGGGAACGGGTCCTAAGAAGCGTGGCACAAAGATATCTGTGTGCAGACGATCTCTATATACAGCAAACTCGTTGGAAAACCATAGAACAAGGCATTCAGCGTTTGAGAGAAATGGCAATAGTAGAGATTGTCTTTGTGGGTGACTTAGGTACTAGAAATCCAGACTTGGTGCCATGTACATCTGTGATGTGGCGAAAACTTGTTCGACTTGGGCCACAAGAATACGCTTCTGCTTTAGCAACAATGAAGCGGGATGACCGGGAGGAGACTGTGCTGGATATGGCGAAGAAGCTTCGAGCATATGCAGATACCGTGCATGGCCCCATGCAGGCAACAATTGCAACTGTGAGAACAGATATGCAAAACTTCCAAAACAAAATAGAGGAGAATCTCAAGAAACTCAGGGAGGACCTTCTTCCAGTCTCGGCAGTACAGACCAGGAGCCCTGGTACTCAACGCAGAAGTTCCCCAGATAGAGAGAAAAAGCTACGAGCTGAGCTGTGGTTTTTCCTACGTGACTGTGGAGAAAACATGAAAAGATGGGATGGAAAATCTACTGCTGCTCTGGCAAAACGGGTGCATGAATTGGAAGACAGCAAGACTCAGGGGGGATACTCTACCAAAAAGAAAGCCGCTCCAGTAGCCTGTAGTCAAACTGACAAGTATGATGATGACATGTCTGACTCCCTTGAAGGAACCTCCAAGACAGTTTGGATCAATTCTACTTCAAGTACAGACAAACCCATTCGTGGAGTTGTTTTTGCTCAAGGACTGGGTTGCACATGGTGGATAATGCGGAAAGATGGAACAACACAATGTGTACCTCAGGGAGATCTGATGGTTGGGTGAAGATCATGAATAAATGCCCTTGTCTGTATATAATGTATGTGTTGTAGGGTTAAAATATATATATATATTAATTTTGATAATAAGTTGACGATATGGGGATAAGGGGTGGAATGTCCTGGGGTGACTTTATGATACTGGTATCCCCAATCGTCTGGTTTATGTTATATATTAAGTTCTGCACCTTTAAGACTGGCTTTGAGAGCAAGAGAGGGGGAAGAAGAAGTGCACAGTTTGTGTTAAGGAAAAACATCACTCCCACACATCTCGCTGCTGGACTGTGGTGTCTGCAGCACGGACAGACAGCGGGACAGAGCTTCTCTCTGGCTTTTAGTTAGTTCTAGCTAGCTGAGGCAGAGGAGTTCCCTGGACCTTTGTTTGTTTTTTTCCCAATTTTCTTGGATCTGTGCAAGCCTGCTCTGGACTGAACACCCAGCCAAACCCCGGGAGCTCACGCCTGTGGCCCACCGGGGCCTGGGCCTCGGCACTTTCCAGCGCCGGAGGGACTGATAAGAACCTGAGCGAGCCGAGCTACACCACATGAAAAGGACTTTTTTTTTTTTTTTTTCCCTCCTAGATTTGCCATCTCATCGAACAGCAAGAGGTTTTATTATTTAATATTACTCAATTTCTGTTAAATAAACAGCTTTTTCCACTTCTCTCTAAGGAATTTTTTCTTTTTCCCGGACCAGTTAGTGGGGAGGGGCATTTCCCTGGGGAAATCCCCATTTGGAGTTTTCCTTCCTAATTTGCCCTAAACTAAGACAAAAGCACTAAAAATGCTAATTTTATAGAAGCAGTTATATTACAAAAAAAAAAAGTTATTTCCCTTTCTGCTCCTTAGTGTTGAAGCATTTAATCTTTTATTATATTTGGAAAAGTAACATCTTCCATTTTCAAATGGGGCAGATCAGACATGCAGAACTGAATCCCTGAATGTCTAGAAAGTACAAAATTAGGCTTTAGATCTTGTGATGCCCTGTTCCAGTTCCGCAAACAGCAAAGACTTTAAGTTACATGATATGTTGAGTTATAATATGTAACCTCCCCCCACAGCACAAAAACGCTGTGGCAGAAACAGACCTCACATCTTTTCTGTACCTTTATATCATGTTTCATCCTTCAGCACTGTACTCTACATAAAAGAATACATTTCAAAAGAAAAGGACATAAATGATCTATTTGTATTACCAACATTTTGCAGAACAACATAACCCAATGCCATTCCCTGTTAAAAAGAAAATCTATCATATAAGTCAGGGCAGTGTTTGAACAAATGGATCCAAATGATCAAATGTAGGAAATATAATTCAATGCAGAGCAATTTAGGTCACTGAAAACACGACAATATAGAGGACCCTGTACAGATGACCAGGACATCTGTGTTTTGACCCAGATGAATGAAGGAGTTTTCCATTTCTTCTCAATGCTAGTGGGGCTGTAGAATTACTCTTAGTGCAGACCTTTGCATTTTCTTTCAATATTCTTTGTGTTTGTTGGACTTTTTGTCATGCCAGCCCACTGCCATCTCCCCTGCTCACTCAGACAGCTTTACTTTTATCACTCATCACCTGAATTTTGTCCAGAATCATCAGTACTGGAAGGATTCTCATAATCCTGTTGAGAAAAGGAACTTTTTATTCTCGTGCACCTGCTGAACATTTGTTTGCCTTTCTTTACAAAATATTTATACCAACTCTGAAGAATATCAACACACTCCAATTAAACTACATAGGGTCATAAAATCTCCTGAGTTGGAAAGGACACAGAAAGATCACTGAAATTCAATTCCTGGCCCTCCTCAGGACACAAGAGTCTTACCATATGCCTGAGAGCATAGTCCAAATGCTTGTTGAGCTCTGTCAGTCTTGGTGCTGTGCTCACTTCTCTGGGGAGCCTGTTCCAGTGCCCAACCACCCTCTGGGTGAAAAACTTCTTCCTATTATCCAACCTAAACCTCCTCTGTCTCCCTTTTTCTTTGGTCCTGTCCCCAATCACCACAGAGCAGAGATCAGTCCCTGCCCCTCCTCTTCCCCTCAAGAGGAAGTTGTAACTGCAATGAGGTCTCCCCTCCATCTCCTCCGGGCGAAACAGCCTCACACAGCTTCCTCTCCAGACTCTTCCTCATCCTCATTGCCCTCCTCTGGATGCTCTCTAATAGTTTAATACTTTTCTGATATTGTGATGCCCAACACTTCACACAGGGCTCAAGGCAAGGCTGCATCCACACAGATGAAGTCTGGGGTTATTTTTATAATTTTTTTTACAGAAAATATTTCATTATTTTTATTAATCCACTGGTTTTATTATTATGAAATTTTCGATATCAGGTGCTCAAATGACAGAATCAAAAGTGTTATTGTGATCCCTCTTATGCTTTTTAGTATTACACCATTTATTTTTCTTTGGTGAGAGACAATGCCCCTGGCATCTGTGCAACTCTTGTACTTGAAAACTTAGGTAATAATCTTGAGTCTGGACTTACGTATCATGGCCCTGACTAAGTCACTTCACTCCTGTTTATCCTTCTGTATAACATGAAGAGGAATTTGGTTCTCCATTAATTCATCTGATATACAGGAGTACAGTAGAGTGTTTCTGTGTCACATATACTGACCAACATCTGTGTCATTACCCTCTTACTGGAATTCAAAGAATAAATGTTATTGGTAGACAATTCCTAGACAATAAAAAGATACACTATTCACCATCCTTCAGTTCATACCATTTTTCTACATTCTTGTTCATCTCTGTCTAATCTCATATTGCTTTTTCTTATTGCACTTTTGAACAATGGAAAAAAAAAAAAGCAGATCATGTCTGCTTTAAATATTTATGAGTAATGATAATATGAGGCTTTGTTTAGGATAAAGCACATAGAAGAGCAGCCTTTAACTAAAATTCCAAGCTAACTTTAGATGAGAGTCCATACTGTGGCATCTTTGCATAATTTCAAATCTACCCTTGCTACAAGTCACAGGGACTCAATGCCATGACCACTTCCCGAAGCTGCTAAGGTTTTTCTTGTGCTTTACCTCACAGTCATTGGCATGTTTACCTGCAATATCTTGGAGCATCCAGATGTTTGGGAAGTAGCTGGCTCACATACTTCCGGAAAAATGTGTCCTTTGCAATGATGTATCACCAAAACCGGGCAAAAAAGCTGTACAAGTTATTTCACTGAATGGCCTTCAAAAGAAATAATGGGGTCTGTTGACAGGGTGAGCAAAATCAGCTGCAAGGGCAATGACTGGCTGTATAAACTCATATCTGGCAGCTCTAAACTCATCTCTAACAGCACTGACCTGCTAGACAAGAACACATAGTAATTTTTTCAGTTTGAGGTTCTTTTACTAGGATACCTAAGTGTGATATATAGTATATGTCTCTAGCTTGCCAAAAAATATGGACAAAAGCAGAAATATTTAACATTTTGCCTTTCACTTTTTTTCTGGACTTTTGCTTCAAATTTAAATCAGTTTTTGCATTTACCTGGAAATATTTTGGAAAACACTTGTATTTAATATTTCAGATGTTCCAGTTTTTAAAGGGGGAACCAACCAACCATACTAAAGCCTATGTGTGAGGTTTTTACTGTTATCTTTCAACTTCAGTCTCTGCTTGTGGAGCCTCAGCTGCAGACAAGGGGGAAGTGTGTGCAGGCCAGAGACTTCAAGTCAATAGCTACAGGACAACTGGTTCTGGGAAAAGGAAACAAAGACTTGTAATAGCATGGTGGTACATCCAAGGAAAATTTGTAAAGCCTATTTCCATCACCATGGCATCGTGTGGATGTCAGAGTGGGGCTGGTTTGATCTTGTTGGAGCAATACTGTGCACTGCAGACACATTTCATTCTAAAAGAGCAGTCTGACCATTTTTTTACCTTAAATTAGAGGAAATTACAAGAACACAGAGAAAAAGTTGACATTTTTAGCTTCTCCAGTACTATACACTTTTGCAGCCCTCCTATTATGAAAAAAATAGTTCTGCTTTGTTATCCAGCAGTTACAACCAGACATTCAGGTTTTTTTAACTCAAGGAAAGCAGGTAAAAAAATAGTAACCTTTTCAGCAATGGAGATGAAATTCTCACATAGGTTCCTTTTGGTAATGCCATAATCCTAACAGAGTTGCCTCATTTACAGGTAAATATAAATCCAAATAGAAGATAATTTAATGTCTGAAAAATGCATCAACTGCCCAAAGGATATTTATAAAATAGACAGGCAATGGCAATTTTGGGGCTTTTTTCTGCCTTTCTGGGCTTTTAGCCATTTGCTTCTTTCTGCTTTCCCTGTATCTTGCTGTGAAGTTATATGTGCCTCAAAGTTGGAAAGGACTGAAAAGTGCACTTAAAAGAGCTGTGTCTGCTGGTTTTGAAGCTGAAGCTAAAATACCAATTTTTTCTTCCTCAGCAAGTGAAACGCTAGTAGTGATACAGTTGTTTTCTCAGATCTAAAAGTAAGAAAGAAAAATGGCAAAGCCAACCATTGTAAGTTTTGGTGACAACAAACCCCCCAACCAATTAAAGAGACCTTACTGCTGCAGGGGTCAGCATTTATAGCTCTCAGGTAAATTCATGTGTGAAAGGAAACTGTCAGGTCAGATTTGGCCACTGTGTGGAGTATCACTGCTGACAATAGAACAGGAATAGTTCTTTTTTTATCCGTAATTCAGCCTGATTTACATCAATAAATTCAGTTGTACTGTTAAGACTTAGTGTCCCATTGCTTCAGAATGAAATAAACTTCATGAAAATTGTGATCCATGAAACATCTCTGTATAATGTTATTTTTAGAGATCTACTTATTCCCTAGGCTCAGCCACTGGTCCACTATAGACTTGCAAAATGGATTATACCATCTGTATGTCAAGGGATCGGGAATAATAACAGCCAGTTTTGCCATCATTTACTTTGTTTTTCTCTGAAACTGAAAGAGAGATATAAAACATTTAGAAAAATATCAACAAAACAAGTAAAAATACCCTCTAAAGCAAATATATATCGTAATAAAATACACAAGATGAGTTAAATATAGAGGTAGATGACTTGAATCCCTGATAACTAGACAGCCACTCTGTCCCTTGTTGGAAGTTGTTCTTGGTTTGACCCTCACATCAGAATAAAGAATCACCAATTCCTTTAACTTTATCAGGCATTTTCCAATTTGCAATTTAACTCTTCTTCTGTGCATAGTGGGTGATCTGCACTGATGCCTTGGTATTTTGCTACTTTTTATATTCTTTTATCAAGAATTATTTATGATTTATAAGATGTTTTTGAAAATACGACGTAATTGAATAATTAAGGATTTTCAGCCTCTTAATAATAGGATTAGCTATAGGCAGCTTTTGCTGCATTCCATTTTCAAGATCTATAGTTTGCAAACACGAAGGGGACCTTTATATATGGAATTGAAAATTAATGCTATTGAATGAACTGGGTGACAGTATCACAAGAAAGGGAGATTTATAATAATGGTTAATATTCCAACAGAAAAAGCCATAATGAAACCTAATGTTTGAAAAATGAAGCTGCAGGGATTCATATTAATATTGAAATATAAAAGTTTAATCAAAGACAATTAATTGCACAAACTAGCCCTAAAACGTTTGTTGTAGTTTTAAATCAAAACTGAACATCTTTCAAAAGTCTACAATGTAGATACAATATTGCAATTATGTGCCTGAGACAGATATCTATCAGTTCTTCTGTCTTGGGAAATCTAAGAAACAACCATTAGTTCTTACAGTGTCTTACAATTTAAGTAATTAAAACTGTCATTGATATTTTGATTGATAGGGATTTAAAAATTCCATGAATGAAGTAGCATTGTTACACATTTGAGAGCTCAGTTACAAAATGTCAAAACCCATTTTGCCAACATAGATTTGGCAAAACATAAATTGAACAAATCCAACTACATTTTTGTGTCACCAGTCAATGATATCCCTCAGGCTAACCAACACAGTGCAATATTATATAGATGTTCCTGATGAAGAAGGCAATAGGGATTTATTAAAATATCTTGACTGACAGTTATATATATATATCTAAAGAATGGAATATAACTTTGTAAATTTAATTTTAGACATACCAGTTTTTTCTTGGTTGAAACTTCAAAAACATTCATGGGAAATTATCACTAAGGTGGACTAAGAAGCAGGTAAAAATGCTTTTTTACAGAGGAAAATATTGATCAGTCTTATCTGTAGATAAAATTAGCTGCAAGGTTTTGCTATTTAACATTTACAGAAATTTGTCTTAATTCAGACTGAAACAAGATTATTTATTATTTATTTTAGCAAACATGTTTGCTCATTTTGAGAGGGATCGGCCTTACCCATCCTCCTCTCTCATACAGCCTAGTCCAAGCAAGTCATGCATCCTCAACAGGCAGTGATAGATTTCAGACAGATTTTCAGAGATTGATTTGTCCTGTCGAGATCTAGAGATCAGGATGGCAAGTATATAGCTTCTAGAAGAGCTTCTCCCTAGTTTACTCTAAAAACAGCATCAGTGATAAGCCTAAATTGAACTTTCAGCTTTAAAGTTGCAAAAGTGTTATGTGAAATTCCAACAGTTTACGATCTTTCTTAACAAGCCATTCATAAGAAATATTTGGCAGATCACAGCCCAGTCCTCCAACATATGCTTATGTGAATAAATTCTAATTCACGCAAATGTGTATGTACATGAGTGTTTGCAATGGAGCTGTTCCTTCCGTAGTGGAATGACAGTGGTGGGTGGCAGAGCCAGGACTGTAGCAGTCCTCACCTTCCCTCTCAGACCCAACAGCGAGCTCTCTGACAGAGATCAGTGTTTTCTTATATAAACAACTTTTGATTTTATCTGCATGCTTCTCTATGAACTAAACTGAAACTGCACTAAGCCTCTTCTACAGTAAATTCAACAATAATGACCAGCATCAGATTCACAGTGAATTGTTGGTTTGCTGGTAGCATATTGAGCCAGAAGCCCTTCTAAAGTCAAATTAATTAATCTACAGTGTTTTAAATCTACCTGTGTTGCTTTGAGTTATCCTGAAATTTTGCTGATAAAATAAATATTTGTGTTCTCTAAGTAGATTGCAAAAATAATTAATGTAGTCCTTCATTATTGTATTAGCAGCTGCTTATACAAATGCATTGGAAGTGGAAGTTGTTCTCCAAACTTTTCATAGCATTAAATAGAAACTAATTGTCATCTAAACTCCCCATTGACAGCCACTTTATAATGCAAATTCACATGTTAGTATCCTCAGTTATGCATGAACAGAGTAACAGGTGGAACAGTGCAAATTTAGGAAATATCTAAAATAACTCCAACACTTTGTGAATGGAAAATACTGCTGCAATTGAAGCCATTCACTGATTAGATGATGAAGGAGAAGGTGAGAGGCATGTTAACCTTAGTACCCCAAATGTATTATTTCCTTTACTGAAGGTGAGTCCAAAATATCCACTAAATCAATCCTCACTGAAAGGTAAACCCGTCATATCCTAAAGGGAAAAGTAATTAACTTTGTTTGCATCAAATACCTGTCAGCAAATTAACTAAAAATTATAATTCAAATCAATCAGCAAAGTACAGAAGAATAAAGGAATATAGTGAAATTTTTTCAGTAAGTTTTGATCAGGAATTACCACATTGAAATTTATTCAACTACAAATTTAAAATTTGATTTATTCATTTATTATTTCTCTCTAATCAATGTATGGAAATTGGCATTTACAAAGAACAAGCACCTATCTTAATAGGAGGGAAGAGAAACTTCTCTTCCTGTGTTGACTCTGAAGAATCTAACAAACTAAATACCTGACTTTGAGATGGCTGCTTCATTTCCTCAGCACCAAGAGTTATTTCTACTGATGAGACAGGATCTTTCAACCATGTTTAATATACAGTCTAAACATCTCATCACTCTTTTGTTTTTTACCTTGCCATAACATAACCAGAGTTTTAGGTGCCTTAAGGGATATGGCTAACTGCTGCTCAGGGTCACTGCTCTGCAGCTGCACTCAGCCCAGCCTGATGTGCAGAGAAGGTGTTTGCTTGCCAAGGATAACCTGCTGGAAATTTGGCAGTGATAGGCAGTCTCAGGGCTTGCAACACCACACGAAAAAACAGAGTAAGACAATTACATCTCCTTCCCTCCAGACTGTTTTTTCTCCATGTTAAATGCCAGATAAGCTGGAAATGTCTTAAGAAGGAATGGGAATAACTGGGGGTTTGCTTTGATTTCTTGGTCATCATTCAATACAGTATCTACTGATTCTTAGGAATTCTGAAAATTAAGTATGATTACTTTTCCTTTCCTCTGTTAGCATATTTTTGGTAGCTACAAAATTAACCTTATTTTTTTCTTAAATCTTACTTTTAAAGTTTAATTTTACTCTGTAAATGTATTTTTCTTTCATAAATCTCAAAACTCTAAGAATCCACCCACCTCAGACAGTTGTCCAGAAGGTGATAATCCTCAAAGTATGTGCTGTCCTACAACATCAGCTGAAAATAAAAACTATAATCCATGATCATTCCTGGGCCCTAGTCAAAAATGACTCCTTCAATTTTTGATGTTTCCCCAGAAAACATGAATTAATATGTTATTCCTTTTCATTCATGTTAAGCTAGTGAGGAACATTTATACTTCAAATGGATCTGCAGTTTCTGTAGGTATATACAATATGCCTGTTCCTGAATGGGATTTTTCCTGAAGATAATTGTTGATATTTATTTTTTTTAAAAAAAATATTTCCCCTGTATGAAGTGAGGGGAGATGATGCATGAGTGATCACACAGAGGGAGATACTGAGATGTGAAGTAGCAAGTATGTATTTGGCAACAAAAATAATTCAGAATTAAAGAATGTTTATGCTGTGTTGAGAGCGAGGGACTTACAGAAACAGATTCAGGGACAAAAATAAGGAAGCGAGTAATTTATATTTATTTAGGGGGGATGATGAAAGGGATAATGTGCATTACTTTAATGAACTGGCAGTTGCCTTAGCAGATCTGTTGAGTCATCTGTGTGGTACCATGCTGAGTGTATTGTTAGGTGGCACTACAATCACAGAAAGACTTACTGAGCAGAAGTAGATTATGTAAGAAACTAAATCCCCATTAGAATTCTGCCTGAGACAGTAAATCCAGGTTGTGTGCTCACTGTTTGGAAGTCTCGAGTGACCGACAGCCTTGGTGTGTAATGCAATATTTGGGGTAACAGCACTGTAGGGAGCTCAGCCGCTCTGTGTCACACAGCGTCAAGTGTGGGCTGGCTGGGCAGTGAAAGCTGCCCTCCTGGAAATCCTCTCCACACACAGCACTGCAGAGCCAAAGCAGCAGCGATGTTGCCTTGTAATAGTGAGTGAACAAAATACAGCAGCGGGACAATTCTTGCTGTGTTGTGACCCAGTTTAATGCACTACTATACTGTCTACTGAAAAAAACAAGCAAGTTTTTCTTTTGTTTATTATTAAATGTGGATTATAGGTTAACTGAGATGATGACACGAAGCTGAATTTGGACTAATTTTCAGTGGGAACGGAAGTGCAAAGGAAATCAAGCTATATGAAAACAGTAGGCATAACTGCAGCCTTTTATCACAGGAAATCAATGATTCCTGCTGAATTAAAATGTTTTTATTATTCTCCTTTGAACAAAGATTTTGTAGAAGATTAAGTAGACGTGTAGGCATTGCCTCAACTTCTTTGAGGGTAAATTTGAATTCTGACACTATAGTCAAGATAATTTACCTGGTCTAAGGACATGACTTCCTGTCAATACTAAATTCAAGACCCTTTGTCTGGATAAAGTAATAACTTATTTCAGTGGAGGCAGCACCTGATTCTTTAATTAAACAGATGAACAGTATCAGGCTTTTCTATTCTTTGGTTTCAAAATAGATTTGTATAGGCTCTCAGAATAAAATCTTTAAAATCTTAACCATGATTCAGTGAGATTGCAAATCAAGAGGAGTTTTGTCTGAGTTAGAGTTTAAGCTTTAGCATATATGTTTATTTCCTGTATTACATTACTTTCCTTCTTTTTTAGGTTTGGATTGACTGTTACTTGACTGCTAAACAAAATTGCCCTAAAGGTTTTGTACATTGAGAAAAAAAGATAATTAGCTTTTTCTGGCTTCTCTACTCGGTTACTGTGACAACCAAAATTTTACCACTTTCTTAATATCCGTTCTTTTAATTTCTACAGTTTAAATAAAAAACTCAAACATTTAAACTATGGAAAAAATCTATCATTTCATATATTTAGAACAACATTGTTCACCTTCATTAATAGTGACCATGCATAAGAATTTTCTTAATGTCTTCTAAAAGTCAAAGAGGTCTTCCAAGAGCTACTGATAGCTCAGTGAAACAAGTGTTTGTAGCTCACCACTCATCCTACTTATGAAGTGATAATACAGACATTACAGTTGAAATAAACAATTGCTGTAGTTCTGATGTCAGAAAATGGCATGCAGCACATCCCAGTTTTGCAAACACAGAGCTTTTATTATTATTATCTGATTGCACTTGGGAAATACAGGTAATGAGGCATTTTTGTGATGGTGTGACATGATGCTTATTTTTTAGATACAGCTTCTCCTGGCTGGGAAACTTTCAATTTGCTTCCAGCTGTTCTTCACACTACTGTAAAAGCAATTTTCATTTCCTATTGGAAAAAAACTCCTTTTATAAATAATAGACCATATGATCTTTCATTGAAAGAGAATAAAACATTTATGTCCCAAAGACTAGGAAATAGACGACTGTGTTGTTCATCACTGAAGATTTGTGTAAGATCTTGTAGATTTTTGAGGTCCAGATAAAAAACAAAAAACAAACAAAAAAAAATTAGAATGGGCATCATTCTACTCCCCACTATTAGTCAGTTATTTGGAGAGTAAACCAAAGGTTGATGATTCCATACCTGCATTCCCTGAACATGCTCTGGACAAAAAGAGGTACTTCAAAGGTACAGCTACATTTAAGTGCATAAAATCATAAAATAATTTGAACTGGAAAAGACCTTTAAGGTCATCGAATCCAAGAATTACCCCAGCAGCACCAAGTCCTCCACTACACTGTGTCACTAAGCACCACATCTACACAACTTTTAAATACTTCCAGAGACAGTGAATATATCATTTCCCTGGACAGCCAGTTCCAGTGCTTGATGACCCTTTCCATGAAGAATTTTTTCCCTAATATCCAGTCTAGTTCATGCTGGCACAACTGGAGGCCATTTGCTTTCCTCTTGCCATGAGGCTGACTCCCACCCTACTAGAACCTCTTTTCAGGGAGCTGAAGAGAGCGGTGAGGCACCCCCTGGACTAAACACCCCCAGCTCCCACAGCTGTTCCTTTCACACTTGGGCTCTGCTCTTCAACACTCCATTGCCTTTCTCTGGATATGCTCCATTGTCCTGGTTTCACACTGATTGGTATTTGGTGAGGAGGGAAGAAGCCAACCACGGAAATTATTTTTCTGAGAGAAAAACTTCCTCTGTGCCTAGCAAAAACCAATAGCTGGCTATCTCTGAGAATTTACAACCTGTTAAACCATTTAGGACCTAGATCCACCTCTGTGAAACTCACGTTTTAAAGACCAGCAAGCCCAGGAAATCTCTTGTTTCTGGCTTTGAAGAGGCAGCCGGGTGCTGGTCGGGCCGGCCCCGCTCCGCCCTGGCCCGCGCAGGCTGGCGGGGCCGGGCCGGGCCCCAGCGGGGAGCGGGAGGCTGCGGACCCTGGCCGGGGCTGGGCCGGGCTGCGGCTGCTGACATCTCACAGACTGACACCGAGCCCTGCTGCTGGCCCATGCCGAGCCAGGGTCCACCGGGCCACGGGAGAGGCTCTGGGCTGGGCCAGGCCCCCTCCGCCACGGCCCACATGGCCCCAGCAGTTGTTCGGAGGGGAAGCCATCGGCCCACAGCTGAAACTAAACACAGCACGGGCTGGACACCGTCCTGGCCCCAGCGTGGCCTGAAATCTATCACTGTGACTGCTTCGGACACTGCCCAGCAGAAACCATCATGACCACAGTCCCTGGGCAAGATATTAACCCGTTCAGTGCACAGATGAAACTTGCAAAACATTGATCCTCTCACAAGTGAGAGAAAAAGAGTGAAGACATGTAGAGAAATAACATGAAGACACCAAGGTCAGTAAAGGAGTCAAGTCCCAGATGGAAGGAGACTGAGGACATGCCTTAGTATTGGGCTGGAATTCTTCTGGTAAGGCCATGGAGATGGACTATGATATACTAAAATATCCCCTTTAATTCATTAAAAAAGTATGGGGCAATGGAGTGTTCAAACTGTAGATGTGAACAGAGGCATCCCTAATGAAGCAAAGCAGATGTTAAAATATTTGTGATTCCATGAGAAGTTTGAACAGAGAGGTGTGAGTGATGAAGACCCTTTGCCCCTAGGGAAAGAAGAAGGCCTCTGGTTCCAGAGATGAATATGATCTCAGAAATAGATGAAGAGACCTTTGCTTTTGAACACCTCATCCTTAAAATAGTACCCCATAAATAAACATGGCTCATAAACTCATCTGTGGGAAGGCTGTGAAAGATGGGAGGAACTTAACTATTGCAGATTTCTGGGTGGCTGCACTCTGTGGAAATTAAAAAGCCATGAGAGAACTGTTTCTTGTGAAGAAGTCTCCATGGCATGGCGAGAGAAACTCCTCTCCCTACAAGAACGGATGAAAGACTATTGTAGAGGTGGTAACTGATCGAAAATCCCAGGTTTTGTCTCTACTTTGTCAGTGGGAAAGAAAAGAAGTTGTGGGGAGGGGAGAAGTGTTCTGAAGGTTTTATTCTGATTCTTATTATTCTTTTAGTTCTGTTAATAAAGTTTTCTGTATACTTTTTAAGTTTTGAGCCTGCTTTGTCTTCCTCCTAATTCATATCTCACCACAGGAAATTAGTAAATAATTCTAGTAGGTGTACAGGCGATTTTAGCCAGCGCTAAACCCATTACCTCCATCCCCTCAATATGTTTCTTGTTGTGAGGGGCCCAAAAGTGAGCACAAGATTTAAGGTGCAGCTTCACCAGTGTCGAGTACAAGGGCACTGGAAATCACTGGTCAGCCCTAGTCCTGTTGAACACACTATTCCTGATACATGGAACTAGATTATAAAAATGGTTGACACAAAGTTATTTCTACAAGTCAACTCCCTTGAACTTTCATACAGAAAATGAATGGGAAACTGAGGAAGTTATCTGCCCACAGAGGTTGAAATTGTTCTGCTAGAGAAATATCCACAAGATACGTCTTTTGAAAAACAAAAATGTGATAGCCCCAAAATGGTGACAGTTTGGCAGAACTGGAAATGTTGCTTCATGTCTTCCAGTTCTTGTTCTGGAAGAGAGAGAACTGTTTTAGGAGGATCTTCAGGCAAAGCAGCTCTTTGTGACTTTTTAACTGTATTGCAATAAAATGGATTCAAATCTTAGAGCTACACTATGTGAAGCAAGGGCACACTTGAACACAGACACAATTGTCCGTATTGCTTAATTCGTACCCAGTTTCTGTTGCAGTTTTGGCCTTTGAATGGTTTCCTCTATTGTGTTTTAATCACAGCCGTCACAGAGAACATAGTTCCTTCTTTTCACTCATCTTTCCTCTTCTTTCTGCCCTCCTCTACATAGTTTCTCAAGCTGAAGGCTGTGATATTTAGTGAACAGCCTCACTGCTTTGCTGACAGAGAGATCAGACTCACTGCAACCTTTCCAAATGTATTGTTTCTTCATTTGTATGCACCACAGCCACCTCTTTCTCTCCAGACCAGATCAATCTCAGTATCAGGGAGATTATACTGCTTCAGTAAGCCCTCAGCTTTTGCCTCATATGCTCTAGCATAAGGCTACATACTGAAGAATAGATGAACTTCTCATTTCATTTCACCCATTCGATATACCAAAAAGGAATTCTGCTTGAGGAAAACATGATTCTGATAGAACCTTATGTAGTTTGTAGGAAACAGCCCCTCTTCTTTGTGATATAAGGACAAAGGTCAATCTTGAGAACAAGTGACCAAGAACTCATTTAATGTTTAGCCAAAAGCAACCCACAAATATTATGAAGTCCTGTAGGCAACTTTTGGTAAAACAAAGGAAAAAATGGGGAAATATAGTCAAGATTTCTCAGTTCTGATCCTCTTTCTGACTCAGTCTGTGATGTGTCACACAATAATTCTTTCCTTCTAAAACTGGAGAAACTTGAAAGCCTTTTACTGATTTTTGGTGAAAACTTGCCAAATATTTTGATATCAGTGATGTTTTAAAAATACAAAGCTACATAAACTTACCAAATTTGTCTCCCCAGCAAAGCTGCATAAACACTTACAGCTTTGAGATTTCTGGTGCTTATGGTTTGGAATGGATGATACAAATAAGTTTCGAAAGAAACTTCAAATTTGAAAAAGTACTTTTTTCAAAATAGATTACACATACTGCATACTAGATAATAATGTAGGTCTGTTCTTAGTTATGCTTTCATGATTGTTGGACTTTTTGGGGTTTTTTTTGGTTTTTTTTGGTTTTTTGTTTGGTTTTTTTGTTTTAGTTTGGGTTTATTTTTGGGAATTTTTGGTTTTGGCGGTTTTTTGTTCGTTTGGGTTTTTTGTGGGGGTTTTTTTGTTTGTCTGTTTGGGTTTTTGTTTGGTTTTTTTTCTCTAATGTAAATCTTGCACTCCTAAGGGGAAAAAAAATTGAAACATTAATAATCTCAGCTAGGTATTTGAGCAAAAAAAACCCTAAAAAAATAGAGAAAGAGCAATGAGAACATTTGCCCAAGGTAATAAATAGACTGGATCATTTCCAATGGGATTAAAAGAGAATTTAGGATGTAATCAGAAGGGAAAACAACACTTAATTTAGAGATATTTATTCTGTAAGGCAATATTCTTCTATCTTTCACTGTCTCACAGAATTCCTAATGCCTTAATTCCCACTTGGCTTTATCATTGTGTTCTTTTCATTTGAAAAATAAAAGTTAGAAAGAAAAAGTGACATGTCTGCAGCCTCTCAGAGGATTTTTGGCTGCATCTCCCAAAATCATGTGTAATCTTTTTTTATGTGAGTGGCTCAATTGCTATTTTAATGTGTCCATTTGGATGTGTAAGAATCACCAAAGTGGATTCCAATTACCAGATCTGGCAGTAAATGTTGAATTCTTGGTTACTTTGGGTGACTGTGCATGGATGTGAAATAAATCCAGAAATCTGGGGCAAGTCAGTGTGGGCTCTTCAGAGAGAGAAAAGAATTAAAATATGTTAAACCATAGATATAGAGTAAAAGTGTAGGTTTTAGTTTTAAGTAGGTAAAAATATAGCTTAAGTGCCCTAAGAGTCTGTGTTAGCTAGTGAAAAGCCTTATTACCCAGTTTAAAGTTCAGTGATAATACCCTTCACAGATTCAACTTAGCTCTAGACATAATGAAAATATAGTTTGCATTCTTGGATAAGAACAGATAGGTTTATTCACATAAACAGATAATACCTTATATGTAAGATTTAGGTAAAAGAACATTGCTTTTGCATGTTAGAATTGAGATTGATGTAGAAAGTATTGTTTTAGAAGCCTGTTTTTAGCTGATTGGATGATTTATGAACTTAATCCCCTGTATTGGGGATCAGAAAAAACATCTGAAGAAGAAGAACAGCAGCACCATCATCATCACCAGCTGCTTTTGCAGCCCAGGACAGCAGAACTCCACACCGAGAAGCTGCTGCCCCAAACATCGGGACCTTATACCAGAGAGCTGCTGCTCAGAACTCGGGACTTTATGCCAGAAGCTTTTAGTAAGGACTTTAACTTTCTAAACTCTTTGCCTTTGAGACTGATGCTTTTATACAATAAATACCTTTCTAGCAACCATCAACTGCTCATGTCTCTTTGAGACCTGGAAATATCCCTGGAATCCCCGCTGAAGCGTCAACAATCAGAGGATTCCAATAGGGTGTTCAAGAATGGTTGTGATGGACAGTCCCTGAGCTTGTGTAACTGCCAGTGCTGTTAGACAAGTTGTTTTCTATATTGAGATTAATATTACTAAATATTTTTACTTACCAGAAGAGTTCCTAGGAAGAGGGAGCCTATATCTACAGTCAGATTTATGGTGAGAAATATTGCCTTTTGTTTTATATTCTTTTGTGGGGTAGGACTGGGTTTTTTTCCCCCCTTCTTCCTTTTACATTTTCTGTTTCAAAACTTCCGTTAGTCCTGCCTCACCCCAGTACTTCCTTCTCTAGAACAGTTCTTCAGCCTTTTGGATGTTCCTCCTACTTCTTGTTGATTTGTGTAAGGGCAGCATTTTAGTAATGGTTGATAGCGAAATTCATTGCTAAAGACTAAATGAGGCCACAGCAATATGTTGGCCAGATGTCTGACCTCCAGAGCACCTTCATGTGTAGGGTTTGGGGTTTTATTTCTTTGTCTTGTGACATTAAAAAGGTTTTAATTTGTGATGAAAGTGCTGAAAGAAATGGAAAAATCTATCTTCTCCAGTGGTATTTCTTACAAATAGGAATGGGAGTAGGGCCCTGTTAAAACAAGAAAATTATTCTTTCTGTCACTTTGTCCAGATGTGAGCATGAAATAAGCAATGGAGCAGAGCAGCAAAACCAGAGGTTCAGGCACATCCCTGGTTTAGCACAGGAAGACAAAATGTGGGCTGTGCTTTTGTCACAGGCCAAAGTGGGTGCAGCAGCAAAACCCAAGCCATGGGTACAAGAAGTACAAAGCAAGAAGCACATTTAAGTGGAGATAGGGTTGAGTTGCCAGAGGGGTGAACTCTTTTCCCATGCACTTGGTCTTACCTGCAAGAACATCAGTTCTTTGTCCTTGTCTTTCTGTTGACTGCGTGTGATGAATTTATTGGTAATTTTATTTTAAAATATCTGCAGAATTATGTTAATTTTAATTTTGGAGAGCTGCATTTTTATTATCATTTTGTAAATTATCATTAGTTTACACACTGAAATAACTTTATAATTTTTTTAATTTTTTCCTAAGTGTTAATGAAATATGAATAGATTAAATACTCCTGTGAGCTAATGAAAGAGGGAAAACAAATGCAAAACCCAAAACTGTAAACATTAGAAAATAAAGTTTGTCAGGAAATTTTGGAATAGTTTTGTTTCTGTGCCAGCTTGTGATTTTTTCCTGTTTTCATAGATTAGAATTTCATCTAAGAAGAGCTGACTGGGCACTGGCTATTTATTTTTTAATTATACACACCTCTTGCCTTGAAAATAGAACTGCTCATTGAATAGCTTACACTTGGCTTTTCTCCTTTTTACCTGCAAGATAATCACAAAAGCATTTAACCCAGTCGTATTTCTTCCAAATCTGCAGCACTCTTCAAAAGCCTGGCTTCACAATCAGGAATTTCAGACGAATTCTCAATTCCCATCCCTGAGCTGGAATGTCAGAAGGTCTTAAACCAGGATTTTCTCCGTAGATTGATGATTACACAAGGCAGGAGGTAGCTGGGGCAATCTGACCAGTCAATGTCTGAATTCAATTACTTCCATGTGGAATGAACTCTGTCAGTTAAAAGATTTTTTTATTGTAGGGGCTTTTTTAGTGGTTTTTTGTGTTGACATTACAACCCATGATAATAAAGTTACTTAGCTAGAAAAAGATGTCACAACAAAAGCAGTCAAACTAATTTAAAGAAATAATATCAAATTAAGAAGATGTCTGAGCTAAATGTGTTGCATAGGTCTGACTTTGAAAAGAATGGGGGAGCATTGGTTGTTTTCCACAGTGCACAGCTGTAACAGTGATGTGAAATTAGAGAACAGTCTGTTGAACTCGTACTTACATTGGGGGCTTATTTGTATGAGAGCTCTCATCCAAATGAACAGGACACATCTGAAGTTACCTGTTACCAGTATTTAATAATAGTGCTTGAGAGTAGTACCTGAGCTTTTTTTTTCCTTCTTTCTACAAGCAATCAGCTCTTACCCAGATTTCATTCAGAGCATGATCCTTTGAAAGTAGTGATGTCAAATGCCTTCTCCTGTTCCCCTTTTAAACCATGGCTACAAAGTACACGAGCATTTGCATAAGCTATTACACTAATACCACTAGGACATTTTCAGTTTAAATGTATATAATACATTTGGCTTATATGAGCCATTTCAATAAACCAGAAGGATTGATGGAGTTGGAGCTGTCAATAAAGCCATTAGCTTCAGGGAAATTACTCACTGAAGCAGGATGTGTTTTGGATTTCACAGAGGAAGGGAAGATATGACCAGCTTGTTTTTCACTGAAACAGCCCTCCTGATACCACTCCCTGAGCTGCTTGTATTAAGCTTATATGCTGAAGCACTTCAAAGCTACAGGGCTACTTTGAGGAAAGCATATACTGGGGATCAATAAGTTATACTACACTTAACAAGTGGTTTAAGTTTTGAAAAATATACCAGAGATATGAAATCATACAAAATCTTTTTTTTTTTTTTCCTAATGACTCTGCTCCCACAACTATGCAGTGATGTTTTTGCCTTCAGTCCAAGCCCAGTTTTCTTCTTATTTCTTTAGCATAATTAGGTTCTAATCAGCATAAGAAAAAATCATAGATTTGAGTCTGCTGGTTTTGGAGAGGAGCACAAAATTTCTTGTTTTACTTGGAAACAAAAAATATTTATATCCAGAGGCCCATCCTATTTCCTTCTCAGTTTTTTTTTTTTATTATTCTATTTATTTTCTTATTTTATTTTTTTATTCTCAGTTTTGATTAATTTATTTACATATTAACTTACAGATTATCCCTGAGTGAGTCTCTAACATCAGTAGCTGTTGCAAATACTAGTCCTCTGTTGTACCCTACCCTGTGCCAATGGATCTGACTGCCACACACAACATTGTGGCCTGAATTTTTTTCCATAAAAGTCTGGCCATAGGCTGTGGCTCACCTTGGACCTCCATGTGGAACAGGGTCACTACTGAGCAGCACTAGCCATGCATGGCAGGAGCCAGGCTGAGGGCACTGCTGTCACATTTTGAGTGACACAAAATGAGGTAGCATTTTGGAGATGGCTGTAAAGCTGCACAATCTCATTAAACTTCTTCCTGTGATACAACATGGGACAACAATGCTCCTTCCTTGACACGGGGGGAAAAGGAAACTGGAACATTAATTAGTGCCTGGGAGTATGTTTGCACCCTGGTAGATTCATAAGCAGCAAACTTTACCACGTCACTACATAGATCATTACAATATAGTGACAAACTCTATAAATACTAAAACAATATTTGTTATTACACAGCTCCTCCTAGGCAGAAGTAGAGCAATTGTATGTTTGAGGATAGAGAGGTTGTAATTTCCAGAAACTTCCAGTATTGTGAAGGGAAAAAGGAGTTCTGTAATGATTAAATAAAAAAATTAATAAAACCACCCCAACTTATCACTGTTGCTGCTATGGAAACTGAACAAAGAACAATAACTACTTACCAATTTCTTCTGGCTCCTACAGTGAATAAGCCTAAAATACTGACATTTCAAGGACAAAAATTGCTTTCAATAACTAAATATTTTGCTATTCTGGGATTTACCAGCACATTACCTTGGAGGTGTTTAGTTTCTAAACCTTTGTGCCTTTTTTTTTTTTCTGAAGTACGAAACATTGTAAGTACATGATGCATGTTGCTATGGAAAGGCAAATAATTTTTACATGGAGAAATCAATTTAAGGGTCAATCTAGTCCTGAAATTAGGAATGTATTCACTACATTTTATTTATTAGCATTTTATAGCATAAAGGACAATGCTTTTAGAAAAAGAAGAAACACATAACATTTGCACATGTGCCTAGCCCTGAGCAGCACCTGGGAGCTTATACGGAATGAAACATCCTTGTTTAGATGTTTATTGTTTATGTATAATTCAGTTATAATATACTCAGTGCAGCTGTATCTATATAAGAGGCTTCTGTTGAGACTCCCTTCTTCTTACTCACAGGTGGTTTTTCTCTGTACAGGAGAAGCAGCAAAAGCATTTCTGCACAATAATAATATAAGGTTTATATATTTATTTTTAATAGTCTGCAGTTTGGACTTCATCTGGAAATGAAGGTGCAGTTATTTTAAGGCACAGAATAAGATTTTCAGTATGCTTTCATCATATTTTCCCACTCCAAAAACAATAAAAGAAACCTAAACTTAATGGAATGAAATGGTATCATTCCCTGCTTGGCTTGGCAAAAATTTTTACTTGTTAAAATTTAGAATAGCATAGGCAAAATTAACCACAGGGAAGTTTGTATCTGTGGGGGGAAAGCTATCTAGATTCTTCTGGCAAGTAAAAGGTGAGAGAATTAATTTTTGTTCTCCTTTCTTTGCCTAGATTTATAGTGGGTGTTCCTGTTGAAAAATATCTCTTCAGTGAGAGATGGACGCTCTTTTATTCAAGTTCCTCAAAATATTCTCCATCTTCATCTTTCTCAGTCTGTTTAAGGCATGTTCCAAGTTTCTGTTTTCCAAGTAATCCTCTCTGCCATATGTTAATTTGAGTATCCTTCAATGTGCAACAAAAAGAGATAGAATTGAAATATCTTTCAACTGTAATTTATCCTATAACACCTCAGTGACAGGAATATTCTTGATGTAGGTAGGAGAGAAAAAGAAAAGCTATGGGACAGAATGGGTGCTGAAGGTCTTTCAAACCTGAACAACCAGGTGGGACCCATCCCAGGGTGATGAGGGAACTGGCAGATGAGCCTGCCAAGCCGCTCTCCATCATTTACCAACAGTCCTGGCTCACTGGTGAGGTTCCTGATGGCTGGAAACTGGCCAGTGTGACATCCATTCACAGAAAGGGTGGGAAGGAGGATGCTGGTAATCATAGGCCAGTCAGCCTGACCTCAGTGCCCGGTAAGGTAATGGAGCAGTTTATACTGAGTGCCATCACACAGCACATACAGGATGGCCAGGGTATCAGACCCAGCCAGCATGGGTTGAGGAGGGGTAGCTCGTGTTTGACCAACCTGGTCTCCTTTTATGACCAGGTGACTGCCTGGTGGATGCAGGAAGGGCTGTGGATGTTGTCTATTTGGACTTCAGCAAGGCCTTTGACACTGTCTCCAGCATTCCCTGGAAAAGCTGGCAGCCCATGGCTTGGACAGGAGCACTCTGTGCTGGGTTAGGAACTGGCTGGATGGCCAGGCCCAGAGAGTGGTAGTGAACGGTGCTGCATCCAGCTGGGGGCCAGTGACCAGTGGTGTCCCTCAGGGGTCTGTGCTGGAGCCAGTTCTGTTCAGTATTTTATTGATGACATGGATGAGGGTATTGAGTCCTTCATTAGTAAATTTGCAGATGACACTAGGCTGGGAGCGTATGTCAGTCTGTTGGAAGGGAGGAGGGCTCTGCAGAGAGACCTGGAACAGTTGGATGGATGGGTAGAGTCCAATGGGATGAAGTTCAATAGATCCAAGTGCTGAGTCCTGCATTTTGGTCACAACAACCCCCTGCAGCGCTACAGGCTGGGGACAGTGTGGCTGGACAGTGTCCAGGCAGAAAGGGACTGGGGGTGCTGGTGACAGCAGCTGAACATGAGCCAGCAGTGTACCCTGGTGGCCCAGAAGGCCAGTGGCATCCTGGCCTGTATCAGGAATGGTGTGGCCAGCAGGAGCAGGGAGGTCATTCTTCCCCTGTGCTTGGCACTGGTGAGGCCACACCTGGAGTGCTGTGTCCAGTTCTGGTCCCTCAGTTTGGGAAGGACGTTGAGACGCTTGAGTGGGTCCAGAGGAGGCAAGGAGGCTGGTGAGGGGCTGGGAACACAAACCCTGTGAGGAACGACTGAGGGAGCTGGGGTTGTTTAGCCTGGAGAAAAGGAGACTCAGGGGTGACCTCATCACTCTCTACAACCTCCTGAAAGGTGTTTGTAGTCAGGTGGGGGTTGGTCTCTTTCTCCAGGCAGAAACTGACAGAATGAGAGGACACAGTCTCAAGGTGTGCCAAGGGAAATATAGGTTGGATATTAGGAAAAAGTTTTTTGCTGAAAGAGTGATAAAGTGCTGGAATTATCAGCCAGGGAGGTGGTGGAATCGCCATCCCTGGATGTGTCTAAAAAAGACTGGATGTGGCACTCTGTGCCATGGTTTACTTGAGGTGTTAGGCCTAGGTTGGACTCGATGATCTTGAAGGTCTCTTCCAACCTGGTGATTCTGTGATTCTGTGTGTGACCCCTTAATTATGAACTCTAAGAAATTTTACATAATTGTCCAATACCATTTCTTAAGGATCTTTTCAAGCAGAATGGATGTTAAAAAAAGCAGTCATGCAAATCACAGATGATAGAGAAGACCACTTACCATCAGCAACATTATCTAGAAAGAGTTAGTGATTTTCCTATAGTATCATTTCTAAATGGTTTTGCAAGTGCAGTTCAGTCATAATGGGTGTGAAAATCTGGAAGAGGAGGTACTATAGTCCAGAATACTAGCCACTATAAATACCAAAAGATTCAAAGTTAACACCTAAATTCCCAAGCATTTCCAATTCAATTAGGTTCTTTCTTACAGAAGAGTTTCGTAAATTAATTTATGCCACTTACAGGAACCACTGGAATTTCTAATGTGTCCTTTAATGAAAAGTTTTCCTGAATATAATAAATATAATAATTATAATAAATATCATATCATATCATATCATATCATATCATATCATATCATATCATTAATATAATATCATTACTATAACATAGATAAGCACAATACAGCATTGCAAGTTGTTACTCTGAGCTTTTACTGCATACTTCTTTTTAAGACAGACAACTATAAAGCATTTTCCTGTCAAGCGTGCATAATTCCAGAAATCCCTTGCTGTTACGGCATATAGCATCAGAAGTTTCTGCCTTGAATTAGAAGGAGTTTCCAGTTGTATTTTTCTTCATAATTTCCCCTGTATAGGGGAATGCAAATGACATTTATGCCTGGGGCTTTTCAGTGTGCAATCCACTTATGATACAAACCTGCCTCTCATTTGTCACTCTCTGTCCATAGACAGTACTCAGTCCTTCAAATGTGGAAATTTAAATTATCTATAACATCTTAGAATTATAGCATTGCAGAACCACTACAGTAGGTGGGGAAAACAATGAATTTAAACTGCAGAATAATTATCTTATTGGTTTAATATAAATGCAAGTATCTGTCTATCACACATAAAGTTATATTTTAAGCAAATTTGCTTGTATAGCTTGTCTCTGTCTTGTATTTCTTAGTAAATTAAATTCAATCATTTTGACAGGATGAAAGTAATAGTGGATTTAGTACACTGAATGAAGATTCTTTCTTGACCCTGTTCCAGTAAGTAGAGTTACTTTCAAAATTTCTGATAATTTATTTACAAGTTCAATGAAGAGAGTGTCAGGAAATATTTGCAATTCAGATCACCTGAGTTTTGCCATACCATAAATGGAGGGCAATAGATAAACTCTGCAATCTTAAATATAGGTCCATTAAATTTGTCTACAGTTATATCAAGACTAATCAGAATTTTGTCTACTACAAAACTTGTCCATCACATGCTAGCAGCTCACTTTAACACTTACAATATAACAGGTGGATTTTTGGCTGTATGAAGCTGAAGGGTAAAATGCTTGTTATTTATAGAGAAGTAAAGATTACATGCTGCATTTTTAGATGTTTGCAGAATAAAGACATCAGGAATGTTCATCTGCAGGAAGTGATTTCCCTTACACCAGGCTTCCTTTAAAAACATGCCATAGCTTGTTGTGAAGTCACAGCTTACACTGGTAAAGGTGTGTTACTGAAGGAATCATTAGTACCAGAGTTCATGGTCTGTAAAACGCATTCCAGACAATGTCAACATATTACACAAGACGGTGTCAGCAATTTTGAATGCATATGAAACTTGATGCATGTCCTACATACACACACAAAAATAGGATTTGTACATTATAATATGCTAGAAAGGTCATTTTTTCTCCCCAAACCAGGAGTAATATGAAATGAAGCAGTAATGACATTTTCAGTCAGGAGTGTTCAACAGTTTGAATGTTGCTCCCATTTGCTGGATGACTCCTCCTTCCCTCTGGAGCACATATAGTGGAACTATGAAGGAAACACTTTAACAGAGGCCTTAAAAGGGTTAATAAAAAAAAGCCAAATAATTTTCTAATGAAAACCAGGGAGTTTTGCATAAATGTTTCTATTTCTATTCTTCTACAGAGAATGGGCAATACAGATAGGTTTTTTCTGTCAAAAAACATAGCTGGCCTTGTTGCTTCTGCACTGGTAAACTGAGTAGGGAATGGACCTGAGCTCTATCACTCTATCATGTGATCATTCCAGCTCTTAAACCAGTAGGATCCATGGCACAGGTCTCACTCCAGCTCATTAATGCTTCCCCAGACAATGCCTGGATGTGCTGCAAGGTCAGCATCTGCCAGGACCATGAGCAACAGGAAGTTTGGGTTCGAACCCTCTGTTTTGTGGAAATAAGACCAGCTGTAAGGACACAGACTGCATCATGATCACAAATATGCCTGATCTATTTCATTTGCACAGATGTGGCAAATGAGAAGGAAAACCTACTCTTGGAAATGTTTTTGTAGAAGAATAATATTCATTAGGTGAAAATTATACTTCCGTGAGAAGACTTGCAAATATTTCAGTAACAGCCATCAGGTTTTGTACAAGATTAAACTGAATATCACTAGATCAGCTTCTGCTTTCATGCCACATTCCCTCACTGTGGCCTGAAAGAAAGAGCTACTTGCTAATGGGATCAGCAAAAGATCTTCAAAAGACAAACTGGTCTTCAGGTTGTGTGTGAAGCCAAAAAAGAAGAATGGTAGTAGGGGTATGTGTGCTGTTAGAGGATTGATTTGTCATGTCAAATAGATAAGGAAAAAGGGGAATCAAGAACAAAAGGACATTGTTGTGTTTAAGTAATTAGCTATTTATCTCTTGTGTTTTGTTTTGCTTGGTTGGTTTTTATTAGGTCTTCCTAGGAACTAATCTTTCAGCTCTACTTCTTTTTTCTTTTTTTTTTCTCCTACCTGTTGATTTTGCCTTTATCTTTTTAAGGGAAGTTGTGAAATTGTTGGTTTCTTATTGGCAAGCATGAAAGCTTGGTATTTTATCATCAGTATTCACTGCACCAGACAGATAAGAATTCACTCTGAATATAATAACCCTGTGTGAGGAAATTTACTGCAAATTACTGCTCTCTGTGCAAGGTTACAAATGCCAATAAGATACTGGAGGCTCAGAGATAGTGCTCAGCCAACATGTAAAGGTCAGCTAGATAAGTAAAAGCCAGATTGCTTTCCATCACACTGATAATTTCTATTTCATTTGGCATTTTGTCCCTGCGTGATTATATACTTTATCTAAATCAAGTGGAATCTGAGAAACTTTTTCATTAAGATTTTTGCATTTAAATAAAAAATAATTAAAATCATTTCTATGCAAAAGAGTGAAAAATTTTGCATTTGTATTGAACAGATCATGCTAATGCAAGCAGCCACATGAAAAGATGTCTCTAAATTGTCTTTTCTTTTTCTCAAAGTGCAAGCAGTCACAGTGTCATCACATTTCACTTGCAGATTCCTCACTCAGATATTAGCATTTTTCAATAGTGTTCATCTCCAAAAGGGATCAAAGTAGTGAATAACCATCCATTTCCTGTCTCTAAGCACCTAGAGCTTGCAGTTGTATTAGATTTGCTTCCACTGATTCCCCTTTTCCTAAGTACATCAGACCCTGCATATGTCAACCATCAACACAAATAACCACGTGGAAAGTAAATACATTTGGATACAATAGCACTTAAATCACAGATATTTTCAGTTTTGTTAATGAGATGGCTTCCCTGGGCTGTGGTTAACATGGTGCACTGGGGGAGAGAAGCCAGCTAGGTTAACATGGGTACACAAGCTCTTTGTTCTGCGCCAGAGATGGTGTGGTCCTGCTGGAGCCTTGGTAGTGAGCACAGGTTCCGGCTCCACGAGTCACCCAGGTGGAGAGATGATCCCCAATCCTGGAGCATGGCTAGGGGACTTTTATCCCTAGAGCTATTTTTCAGACTCTTTTGGTTATCCCAATACCCCAACACACTTGAGTGTCCTTATCTTTAGTACTAGCTAAAGAAAACCTTGATCAGATCATTTCAGTTTTGATTTGCTGTTGATGCTTCGCTATTGCTGGTGCTCATGATATGCTTGCTCTGGACACTATGAATGGGACTTCTTGAAGATCTACAAGTTGTTTTGCCCATTTGGCTACTTCCTTGGTCACAGAAAAACTATCCTGCTGCCTGAGACAGGGGGATGATCATGTTTTCCATCTCAAATATTAGACCTCTGATTTATGAAGAATCTAACTGGGATTCAACAAATAAATATATTTTATCCTGTTCTAGAAGGAGATCCAGAAATTCAGTCTGGACTATATTAACCTGTATTCTTTTAATCTGCACTTGACCTTCAAATTCTAATGCCTTAAGTAGAGAAATTTGTAACCAAAGAAACATGAATTATTTCCCTTATTATTCAGTAAGTTTGACACAAACTGCAGAAGGCATCCATCCATTAGCACTCTAAAGCTAGAATGTTGCCCTACTTCCTTTCTTATAATTTCTTTCTGTCTTTGATAAATGACTTATAGCTTCAATGTCAGATATCATGGATATACAGACCATAGTAGAAGAAATAAAAATGAAAAAGCAATTATGCTCCTTGACATATATGAAGAAAGATTTATGATTTCTCTTTCCTCTGTAGATGAAATGTCTCTTGCAGAACTATAGTACATTACCCAGCAGTTCCCTCTGAAAGGGGTCGGGATGGGAGGGGGTGCTGGTTGTGTCAAAGATCCCAGATTGCTATGATTATCTCTGGTTTTAATTAACAGTTTTGACACCTTTCAGACAGAGCTAATTCTGAGGAAGTGCTGATAAGAATGGTGATAATGTTATGATTAATGCACATATTCAGAACTAGAAAGCCCAAAGTTAATACTGTAGGTTGGCTACAGAATTCTCAGCTCTGTTTAAAACAATGTTCATGATTTCCTAAGCTTAGTTAGACCCCAGCCAGGCTGAGTATTAGAGAAAATATGAACATGGCTTTTTAGTGAAAGAGAGAAGGTCATTAAAAATAATCAGTTAATGCCAAATGAACTCTTCGGCTTCTACTGAAGAAGTAAAAATAACATCCTGCATGACTTTTAAAGATAATACTGAATTTTCCATTCTTTTGGGTTATATTTTCTGGGTTTCTTCTTTCTCTGTCCGCAGCCATCCAAAGTGTACCAAATAAACAAACATGCACAAACCAGAAGAGTTTCTCACATTGCTGTGTATGCAAATTCGTTGCAGGCAGTTGTCATCCAACTAAAAGAAAGGAAACCTTTCTGTGAAATTTCCTTACAATTTGAGTTGAAAATCAAGGTGTCAAACTGTGAAGGTGAAAAAAGCAATGAAATTGTTCAGAGCCTTTACTCTAAGTACATGACTCATTATTATCTGTCATAGTACCAACACAATTGGTGATTGGGGAAAGAGAAGGAAACTTGACTTGGTGTGCATAGAAATTAAGAATAGCTCAAAGCCTTCCGGTGTAACTATATCAGATTGGCAAAATGATTATTTATGGACTATTAATTAAATCTCCCTTCTCTGTGTCATTATAAATATCTTTATCCAGACAACCAAGCTATAATTATTTGATGATTGTACATGGAATACTGATGAAAAAATAGACTCAAACAACTCAAAACGTGGCAAATATGACAATAAAAGGCAACCACAAGCAGAATACTTGTCAACTATTCACAAATAAAATTGAACATACAATCAATAAATAGTCCTTGCCTTTTCTGTAATCATGTAATGAAAATACTTTTATAAATCTATTGAGTGCAACCTCAGCCAGTTTGCCAATGACACTGACACCAGGCTGTGTGGTGTGATCGACCACCTGTGCAAACCTGATGAAGTTGAATCAATAAGGCCAAGTGCAAAGTCCTGGACCTGGCTCAGGGCAATCCCAAGTACAGCCTGGGAGGAGAATGGATTGAGAATAGCCCTGGGGAAAAGAACTTGGGAGTGTTTGTGGATGAAAACCTGGATATGTGCACTTGCATCCTAGAAAGCCAACCACTTCCTGGGCTGTATCCAAAGATTATATGGTTCAGATTAGATAATGGGTAAAAACATCACTAAGAGAGGGGTTAGACACGGGAATAAGCTTCCCAGGGAGATGGTGGAGTCACCATCTCTGGAAGTGTTGAAGAGGTGTCTGGATGTGACATTTGGGGATATGGTTTAGGGGTGTTGGTGCTGGGTTGACAGTGGGACTACATTATCTTAAATATCTCTTCCAGCCTTGATGTGTCTGTGATGAGCACTGTGACCAGTGGGTCAAGGCTCTCATGAGTCCTCACCTGGAGTACTGTGTCCTGCTCTGGAATTCTCAGCATAACAAGGACATGGATCTATTGGAGCAAGTCCACATGAGGTCACAAAGATGCTCAGAATGCGAGAGCACATCTCCTATGAAGACAGCTGAGAGAGCTGGAGCTGTTCAGACTGGAGAGTAAAAGGCTTCTGGAAGACCTTATGGCACCTTTCAGTACCTAAAGGGGCTTCTAAAGAGCTGGAAAGTGACTATTTAAAAGGTCTCTTTAAAATCTACAAATGTAGTGATAGGATAAAGGGAAATAGCTTCAAACTGAAAGAGGGCAGGTTTACATCAGATACAAGAAATCCTTCATTATGGGTTGATCAGACACTGGCACAGGTGTCCCAGAGAAGTTGTGAATTCCCCATCCCTGGCAGTGTTCAAGGTCAGGTTTGATGGGGCTTTGAGCAACCTGGTGTAATAGAAGGTGTCCCTGTCTGTGGCAGGGGATGGAACTAGATCATCTTTACTGTCCTCCCTTTAAAGAAAATCTATTCTACAGTTTTATGATTCTACATTCAAAGTATTTTATTAAGATAGAACCATCTAGGGTAGTTGCAATAATAATATGAATTCCTTGATTATATCTGGCTGATAAGATTACTAAAGGTAGGGTTTTTTATTTGAGAATAACTTTAAAACTAAAGAATAGCTAATTATTGTTACTGTATTATTATTGATCTAATGACAATTATATGGGAATTAGCTTTGCCCAGCAAATAAAGTCTATATCTGTGGCATTCAAGTCTATATATTATAATGTAAGCAATCTCTTTCATAAAATGAGTTGTGTAAGGATGCCTTCCTCATCACTTGATCCATAAAAGGAAAATACTTTCATTAAATAGCTTTGAGCTCTAGCAGCTCCAGTTAAAGAACAAAGATGGATTTTTTTATATGTAGTCTCATCATCTGGTCCATAACTTCTAGTATACATAACATTATTGAGATCCATTACAAGCATTCAAATGGAGCAGTAGAATATTTTAACAGTTAACATGCAGAAGAATATTATAAAAAGGTAGATTTTTGTGCCTCTGTAAATGCTTACTAAATCTTGATTTTCTTATTTGCTTGAATAAATAAATTTTGTTATGAGAGTTCAGACAGCTAAGATGACAACTTTTTGCTGTAGTATTCTCTATTTGCATAGCACCTCTCCTCTAAAAGGGTGACTACATGTGACAGGTAGGTATTTCTTACATTTCTGTCTTTCCTTTACCCTTCAGCCACATCATCTTGGCCTCTATTTTTTGTTGTCTACTATGTTACACCCTATTCAACATTATGGAAGGCCTAATGCTGATGGCATTGCTATTGTGCTATTTGTGAACAGACAATAATAGTTAAATGGGAAAGGATAATTACTTAATGTCAGAAAAGGGGACAGGTAAAAGTATTATATAGTTCTGATATTACTGACATTACATTTCTGTGAAAAAATGAAGAAAACTCAAATTATTTTTCTTCACAATATTCACTTGTTCCAATGCTATCACAATTTCTTTTGTAATAAAAGACAAGTAAGCACCTTAAAGTAATCAGATAATTATTTCTGGAAAAATAACATGGGATAGAAGGGAGAAATTTTGGCTGTGGTGCAAAACTTTTATCACATCTACACAACATTGCCATCCATCACACCAATTTCACTTGATTCTCTGTGCATTTAATTGGATTTATTTTTCCTGACTTTTGTCTCTTTCTTTGGTGGTTTGGATGCCCATCAAATCACTTTATCACTGCCCTTCTCACCTGGGCAGGGGAGAGAAAATCTAACAAAAGGCCCAGAGTTGGATAAAGGCAGGGAAAGATCACTCCCAGTGACTGTCATGGGCAGAACAGATTCAGCCTGAGGAAATTAGTTTAACTTATTATGGATCAAAAGCAAAGCAGGACAGTAAGAAGCAAAACAAATCTTCAAACACATTTTCCTTACCCCTCCCTCCCTCTCTGGCTTAACTTTATTTACAGTTCTTTATTCCTCCTCTCCCAGCAGTTTAGGAAGGTGTGGAATGGGGGTCAGTTCATCGAGTGTTGTTTGTCCTGCTGCTTCCTCCTCAGAGAGATGTGTCCTTCCTCTGCTCCAGCATGGGGTCCCTCCCACTGGAGACAGGCTTCCAAGAACTCCAACATGAGACCCATCCATGGGCTGAAGTTCCTTGTGAGCAGGTCCCTAGAGTGGATCCCTGCCATGGATGCAGTTCCTCAGGAACAGGTTGTTCCAGTGTGGGTCCCCCATGGGGTCACAAGTGCTGCCAGCAAACCTGCTCCAGTGTGGCTCCTCTCTCCACAGGTCCAGGTCCTCCAGGAGCCTGTTCCAGGGTAGGCTTCCCACAGGGTCACAGCCCCCTTCAGGCACCCACCAGCTCCACTGTGGGTCCTCCATGGGCTGCAGGAGGATCTCTGCTCCCCCATGGTCCTTCATGGGCTGCAGGGGCACAGCTGCCTCACCATGGGCTGCCCCAGGGCTGCAGGGCAATCTCTGCCTGAAGCACCTCCTGCCCTTCCCTCTGCACTGACCTGGGCTCTGCAGGCTTGCTGCTCTCATGTGTTCCCACCCCACTCTTCTCTGTCCACAATCACTTCTGCCCAATAACTTCATTTTTCCTTCTCAAATATGTTATCACAGAGCTGTTACTACCATTGCTGATTGGTCTGGCCTTGGGCAGCAGTGGGTCCATCTTGGAGCCAGATGACTTTGGCTCTTTTGGATGTAAGGAAGCTTCTGGCAGCTTCTCAGAGAACCCCTCCCTATTGGACCCTCTGCTGTGAGAGCACTGCCACACAAAACATTTGCTCTCTATCCAAAACAGAGAGACAACAGACAATTCAGTTGTCTGAACACAAGCATTCCTGTCTATTTGAGTTAACCTAGAGATGCCTCCAGCTGCTGCTACAGAACGGTGTGAGACTTGCCAAGACACGTGTTGCATTTGTCAACACCATGCAGGTGTTTGGACAGAGTGGGACCTCCCAAATCACGTGTTTAGGGGTCTGAATTGAGACCACACATATACACATTTTCAGAATATAACTCATCCTCTTTGTCTGAACCATGCAGCTCACAATGATGAAGTGCATTAGCAGGATGTACCTACCCTTTCCCTGCATTTAGCAGAGAGAGTTCAGGATTTCATTTGGTTGGCTTCTGTGGCTATGCTTGCCACTAAATATGTGCTCATCATAACTCACAAAAATGGAAAAAAATATTCAAACAGTAATATTTCATAATATCAACTTTAAAAATTGAACCCAAATTAGAAGCACCACCACCACCCAGTGTCCCCAAAAGTGTCTGTAGATGTTAAGGTTATTCTCCCACTGTGAGACTTAATCTTCTACTAGGAAAAAGCCTTTGGAGATTAATTAGGGGCAATGGCCTATGGGAAAGTCTTTAAAAAGAGGACTGGAATACCTTTTGTGTTGCTATTGCTATTATCAGATATGTTAACACAGAAGATAATGAACTTTTGGGAAAGAAACCTCTCTTGGATATTTTTGCAAATATATTAATGAACAACACAAAATGGTATCTTCCATGAAAGATGGAAACTGGCACTGAAGGGCCAGCAAATAAGTAGTTCAAAAGTTAGAAAGACAGAGTTTAATTTCTTCCTCTGATTTAGGCCTTTTTCTTTTTAATTTGCAATAATATCTTGGCCACTTCTAATATACTTCTAATCTTTCCTGACTGATCTGTTCAGGTTAGTACAAACATACCTCAGTAGTTTTTGGAGCATGGATTAGAAAAGCAGGCATTTGGCTTCTCAGGGGCCTGTCCTAACCCCCACCCTGCCAAGTTGGTCAGGTGCCCCATTGCAGACTGTCTGCTTCCACAGAAGCTCCAGAGTCAGGCAAGGGTTCAGTAGAGTAACTGCAGGTAAATCCTATAATTATTCTTTTAGGTAGTATGAAAAAAGGCAAAAGATTTTTGCAAATTCATCATTATTCTGAATCCAAAGCAATTACTCAAACAGCTAATAATCCATTGCTTGTTAGTACAACATGTTTTTTTCAAGCATCTGGATGTGGGTGTTAAATCCCAAACAGCTGTTAGTGATTCCCTTCTGTATTCCTGTATTTTTATTATTGTAATCCATGTATCTCTTGAATATTAGAAGCATTTTAACACATAGAGTTACCAAGCAACTGCTCAAGATAGCTTTATACTGTGCACATTTCTTGCATGCTTCATGAAGCTGCTCTGTGAACAAAATTATCAAAGCACAGGAAAAGACTTAGCTGGAGAAAGACACCAGCTAAAAGGAGACAGCAATTTTAGAGGACTAATTCTATGAAACTCACTCTATTTAATAAACATCAAAGACTCAGCACAGAGGCTGTTAGCTTTCTACAGCTCCAGGCTTCACACTCTGACATGTGAGGCTGGCTGCAAGCTTCTTGCCACAAACAGGATTTTAAAGACTTAAGGCTTTCTATCTTGTCCCTAGAATTATACTTGTGTAGAGCATATTCTCAAACATTCAACCTTAAGTACAAACCTAATGACCCCAACATAAATGAGCAGCTTAATATGACAATTTGTATGTGGTAGTAGTGCTCCTGCAATGCTGTATCAGTATTCCTTGTTTTATTTAGTCTAGTTTTTGCACCCTTTAGTTGCACCTCATCATATTTTTAGGCCTTTTCTCCAATACCAAGAGAGTTCAGACCTTATATCTTTTATAAAAGCCAGATATTTCCTGTAATCACAGAATTTCTCAAAGCTGCAGTTCTTGGAAGCAAGCAACTACATATTTATTTTATATATTGGTCAGCATACTTTGACTATGGTGAGATTCTAAGAAACTGCCATGCCATGGTGTTTTTAGTAAACTGAAATTTATACACACATTAATGCTTAAACTGTAACAAATATACAATTTAATTATAAATATGAGGAGAAGATGGTAATAATGTTCCCTTCTGGAAAATTAGGTGTTTCTGAGAATGATTATACCGAACAAGACTAGAGCATTAAAAAAAGCAAATATATCAGACATGAAATGTTGTTCATTGAACGGATTTTGGGTTTAAGGCTAAGTACTTTGCTCAGTCTGAAAAATACAAGCTGTTTCTCTTTCCTTCTGTACTTCTAACTCCAAGTGTGCTATGGCATTGTAGAATGAATTTTCTGTAATTTTTTTCTAGCAGTAACACCCACAAGAGGATCTGCAGGAGTTAGCACATCTCCTGCAGAGCTTGTGTTCAGGCAAAATTAAGAAATCTTTCTGGATAGCAGCTGACATGGAATAGAGCTATTTGTCTTTTTCCTGTAACCTTGAGAACTCCAGCTTCCAGGAACACAGCTTACTGCTATGCTAACAGGTCTGTTAGTGACAGGCAGCTGTCTTAGGCTTTGCTGCTTGCCTTGGAAGCAAAATAAATGCATTTACTGGCTACTATGCTTGGGCTCATATTGAAGTTCAATCAGAACAAGCACCAGTGTCTGATCTACAAGTTGGATAAACTGTTTCTGTATAAATGAGAGTTTTCATGTAGAAATGCAGTATGCTTTCATATAGCTAATCAAATGGGAGAAAAACATGCTGAAAAGCTGTAGCATCCATATTTCCCATTAAAAAGATGCTCCTTAGAGTTAAGGCAAGTGAAAAGCTCTACAGGATAACTTGAAAAAAATAGTTTTATGTTATTAGCAGAGCAAATGTGATAGTTTTCCCAAAGTATACTTCTGGGTCAAATTGATTTCAGATTACTTGGAATGTGAATCCACATCAAAAGCTGTGGCATTCCTTTCTTGAGCAAGTCTCATACCAGCACTGATGTAGTGGCTGCCACCAGGGAGAGGGAGCACTGAAGAAAGGATGGGATGACTTTCTGTCCCACACCTTAAAAGCACAGTGGGAACCAAAGTGACAGCTGAGCATGAGACTATAGCATGTTTCATGTGACACAAAGAACATGATAAATCAGGTAGACTCACACTGAGAGCTTTTAATTTTTAAGTGGTTTATCACAACATGCAAACCATAGTTTTATGTTGAAGAAGACGAATATTTCCTTATGGGAGGCCTTATTTGGTCCATTAGTAACTGGGCACAGAATTTCAGACATTAACATCTGCTTCTCTTCCACCAAGCAGCTCCAACGTTAAACAGTTGTGTGTCACAAAGCATTAACTACTCAACACGACCTGAAAGACTCACCTTTGTTAGTGAATAGGTCCACCCATTTTTGAAGATGGACTAGCAAAAGTCAACACTAGAATGGCACAAAGCATTATAATGGTCATGCTGTTTCAGGTGTCTTCCCTGGAAATACATTCACCAGCCTTTTCCCACTCACCTGAGGGATGATGCAGGATAATAAAGATCATTTAAAATTCCTTTCTTCAGACTGCTCCATTTTAGCTGTAGAAGGAACATGGCACTGTTGATAGAATATGCTTCTACTAAACTGGTTTGTTTGTGTAGTAGCTGGTAAAAGAAACCAGCTTCGTATTTCCTTTTGCATAATGCATTAACACCCTGTCACCTATAAATACTCAGACTCAACCTCCTGTCAGATTCCATTTGTATTTCTATTTAATATTTTCTTCCCCTCCTTTCAGCACACTCTTTGATACTCCTCGCTTTTTCACTGGCTTCTTGAGAGCTTGTCTGCACATGAAATTAATTTAGCAACTCCTTTCAAATATTCCTGTTTTTAAATCTTACTTTTAGGTTGATTTAATTGCTGAAGTAATCTAAATAGGTGATAAAATACCCTAATAAAGATTTCTTTTGCATTGATGTTCGGAAAAATACTGTGGATTGCAATCATTCTCTACCTTAATCCAAAATAACATTTTATTTCTGGTTTTAAAATAAAGTCTATTGCTACTGAGACTCTCCCTAGTGAAGTGAGACTATTATTGATGTTGAAAATATAATTAAATGAATAACATAATGTAATATAATGTAACTTGTAATTGTAACATAGTTCTACCATAACAGTCTTTATTAATTTTATTTTAATCATATTTTATATAGTTCCTGGAAGCTATGATTGATTCTGGGAATAGAAGATTTCTCATCTGATAGACTTCCTTCTTTTGGCATGACCATTGTAATACAGAAGTGTCCAAAGATCTTCTACATTGAATACTTTTAATTTGATTAATGATCTGTTCAACTCATTTTGTTTCATCTGTTTGTTGTGCCTCTCATCACTTTGAGCCACTACCATGGGGGTACCCACATCATTCCATTGGCTGTGGATGGAATCTGGAGGGTTTGAATAAGGAAAATTTGCCTCTCAGTTTCTGACTTCTTTTATCATGCAGGCTGCCTCATCTGGACATCTTCTCAGCTCTGGTGGATTGACCTCATTATTGGGATATTGAATCCACAACTGCCTCCACTTCATTCTTGTCCTCCTCTTCCTCCTCCTCCTCCTTGGTGTCTATATGTCTGCACTGCAGAATGAGAAAAGTCCCAGGAGGGGCCCTCAGCACTGAGACCCTTTTCCTACACTCAGCACTGTTATTTTCCCTGCCTGTTTCTGGAAATCTCCAACAATATGTCTCCAAGACAAATCCTAGTGCACTCTTGGGGGGCAGTCTACCTGCTAGGAGGCAAGATCATTAAATTGACCCATTTCCCAAGTGCAAGAGTCCCTGACTCTCACTCGTGAAGAGGCAGCAGGCAGGTTGCATCATACCTGCAGAAAAACTACAAAAATGTTGTTTCTAGGCTGTAAGGTCATCAAATATGGACATGTGGCTTAGAGCTGTGCTATACGGCGACAGAGGGAGCTAGATCAGGACTGGGGGTTGTTTTAAATAATGAGTTCAATTTACTCATCATTCTTACTCCTTCACCATCACCCTCCCAAAACAAAGAAAAAAATTATTATTATCCACTTCTAACAGTGAAACACTACTTAAAACTGGCCTCAAAGAGACAGGAAATTACCTCACTGCAATTATGTAAATTGTTGATGCCAGTCCTGGAAATCTTAACATTTCTTTTTGTTTGAAAAGTACATATGTGCTTGTATACATATATTGCAAGTGAGAAAAGCTACTGCTTAGCAAATAAAAGCATATTGTCAATGAAAAATTTGTCAAAATCCCAATTTTCTACAGGCTCTTACAATGGTACATTTTTCTAGCAGCTTTTTTATGTCACCAGTGCACTTGTTGAGAGTAGACAGATTCGGGGGGTTTGCACAGGTTAAATTACATCATGACATTGTATGATTGCTTTGGAACACAGCAATATATCTACTGCATCCAGTGCTTGGGTCCCAGGCACTAGAGACATTATTTAAAGCAAGGAGCTGTTGCGAAGATCCTGGACTCACTCTCTGCCCCATTACATTTCAAGAGGAGGATACAGCTGCTTCATGCTTCCAAAGATCTTAGCAAAAGAAATCACATTTTTTGTTCCACACTTTTTTATTCTGCTTCTGCTATTTACATAGTTAGGATACAGACCGAAATGAAGGTTTCTTGCATTTAAAATGTAGTGAGATCTGAGCTCCCACTGAAGGGAGAGGGCTCAAGAGCTGTAGTTTTATTATCAGTAACTTTGGGCATCTGCCCCTGATCTTTCCCTGGGCCTGGAATTATAACAATTATTTTCTGCATCGATGGAGGAGGAAAAGAAAAACAGGAACAAATGTCAACACAGTGCTGTGTTTAAAAGGTGAGAATTAAACATGAAATTAGATCTGCCGTGGGACAGGACAGCAGTGCACTAAAAAGGGAATGACCATCCCTGAGGAAGTGTCCTGGCTGTTCTGCACCAGGGTGACAGCCAGGAGTTTTCACTGTGTTTGCCAGCAAGGACACAGCTCCCACCACAGTGGCATCAGGGACAGTGAAAAGCCAGTCTCTGTCCTCTACATGGACTCCACAGCTCTGCCCAGCTACCAGTGGCTCTGCACTGTCCCTTAGGCAGGGAGATGTCACAGCTCCAGCCTCTCAAAGTCTGTGAGGCAGCTTCCAAGCCATTGTCAGATCCCACTGACAACAGACCGCAAGGCTCTTCTTTCTTGCGTGAAAACAAAAAAATATCTGATATATCCTTGATTTTATAATATCTAATATGACTGGAAACACATCACTTGTAAATATGGACAACATTTGACTTAATTTTTATTTTAATAAATATCTCAAGGCATATTCCCAAGCATTTTTGTTAATACCGACTTTTAGCAATTAGCAGATGTGATTTTTCTGTCAAATGTTACTTAGTACAGTGAACAATCTGTACTAGGACTAGATGTCTAAAGGATGTACAGAAATTCTCCTTTAAAATCTGGTGCTTTTCCAGATTTCCAGCAGTTAACAATCCTTTTCACTCCTGTTATGATGAAGCCTATAGGAATTTATAGGAATTTCAAAGCAGTCTGGATCCCAGAGAATGCCATTAAGGAGCTTGCAGAAGACCTGTCAACAACTAGTCAGTGCTCCCTCTCAGCCATCCACCACCTAAAACTAATTATGAATAAATGTTAGTGAAGTTATAATACTTGCTGTAGGATGATAAATCATAAAAGAAACAAAAAAAAAAAAACCCAACCAACCAACCAAAAACAGCTCCAAAACAAACGGATTTTTAAGAACCAAACAAAAAAAACCACAACCACCAAAAACCCTCCACAAAACCCACCAAAGTAGCTGCTAGTCACAGGGAAATGCAAGCAAAACAACAAGCTTTTCCTGCTTGTTTTTTTTTGCTTTTTTTTTTTTTTTTTGGTAATATATTTCATTTTGTTTGTTCTGAGCACCATCTGCTGGATGTTGTCAGCTTGCACTGCTATCCCTCCCTCCCTGGCTTGAGAACAGGTTATTCACACACACAAGCTGAGTGAGGCAGATCCTGCTCCCACATACAAAGACATCACCTTTTATGTAAATATCCTCCCAATCCTCATGAAACATAGGCAACTGACATCTGTTTTATCATTTGTTTTTAAACACACGAGAGGCACTCAGTAAGTCATGGCTTGCATCAGTGTTGGAAGTGCTAAAATAAATCAGTGATCAGTGGTACAGCTGAGTGCTCCTGTATCAGGCACTCTAATCTGCTTTTACCTCCAGACAAGCACAGAGTGCCTGGAGAGAGACAAGCTCTAATCCTAATTATCAGACTCATGTTTATTTGGTGTTAGAAGGTGTAAAAAGACGGGTTTAACCTTCTGCTTTTGTTTTAGGCTTACTGCCCTGCCTTCTGACCACAATCTGATGTGTGTGCTCCTTAGAAAATCCCCACTGAATTTGTCCAAAATGTCTGGTTTCACTGCCTCTAGTACCTCCCCATCAGAGCCTACTAGACTTGTGTAAGGAAAACACAACCTCATCTCATCTTGTAATCCTCAAGACACCTACTTCAGAAGCTTTTCAAACTATGTGCATGTAAGCTGTGACAGTAAAGTGTCCACACTGGTCTGTACTAGCTGCTGCTTAATTTTTTTTACATTAATTTTGTAAATGTTAGGGGGTTTTGGGAGGCATTCATGCAACCTTGGGGGAAAAATAGCAATATTATAAATTGTTATCTGTGCTGAGTCACTAACATACAATTATTATCTGTGTGGGCCTGATACAGCTATGAAGATAACTGTACCAAACACTTCTGAGCAGAAAAGTATCCTTGACTGAGCTATACCTTGAAGAGGGAATGAAAAAGAGAACGAACCCTGTCTTCCATCATTGTCTTTTATTTTTTGCCACAAATCCCCTGATTTCTCCCTGAAATCTGAGGCAAAATGGAGATATTGCTAAAGGCAAAGACAAAACTAGTGCAGAGACAAGGAGCAAAATAGAACATGTCCAGAAACACATTTCAGAGGGATTCTATCCATGTGCCCTAAAATGCAAGCCATTTACTCCATAAAGAGCACATGTCAAACAGAAGCCACTTCAGGACAATTTCCACTTGTTATTTTTCCTTTGGTAGCACAGGATATATAGGCCAAATTGAATATACCATCTACAGTGTTTACAATAAATAAATTCCTTCTACTTTGTATTTTATTGTAACTGTATGAAGAATATGGGAGTCTAGATATTAGTATGTGTCTGCAGAAGGTAGATCAAGAATCATCGTGAATGCTACAACACCCTCTTAATTTCCTTAGAGACTTCCTTTTCTGAAATAAAAATATTATGAAAAAGTTGCTTTTATTTTCCTTCCTTAGTCCCAGTGTGATTGGTCAGGCATTCCAAAAGATAATATTCAGGGGTTTATAAGCAAAGAAATAGATTGCTGGGGGACAAAATAAAAAAGTGAGAAATCATTTTACGCCATCATCAAAAGATGAAGTCAACAGCACTATTATTAATAATTTACTCCAGCACTTTTGCCACTGTGATCCAACTGAAGCAGAAACAAAAATATTTAGGACTTATGGAAAGATGGAGAAAGCTGATGTTCTTATTGCCTGAGAATGTTCTTGCAATGTCTGATAACATTAAAACATATTTACTGAGGTAAAATCAGGGAGTTGTGCCATAATATAGGCTGAAATGGATCTTTGGAAGTCATGTATCCAAATCCCCACTCAAAGTAGAGCTGGTTGCAAATATGAATCCAACTTTGAAACCATAAGCTGGTCAGGGCTTTGTCAAGCCAAACTTTGTATCTAAGGATCAAGATCCCACAGTCTCTCTGGGCAACCCATTCCAGCAATTTATCACCCTCATTATAGTAATTGGCTCTGTCTTACTTATTAACTGGGATTTTAACTGTCTGCAGCTTGTGCCCATTTCCCCCAGCACTGAAGGCTGTGCACCTCTAAGATGAATCTGACTCCATCGTTGCTGTAAATCCTCACTAAACTGTTGGAGAAAAAGCAGTTTGTTTGCTCTTCTGTGGGCTGGACAAACCCATCTCTCTGCAACTGTCTCCATGCCACATGTGCCAGTCCCCCAATCATCTTGATGGGCCTCTGCCACACTCAGCTCAATAAATCAGTGTCTTACCTGTACTGAGAAGCACAAAATTGGACGTAGTACTTTCAAGGCAGTCTTAGGACTGCTACACTGAATAGACAGCAGAAATCACATCCCTATTCCTGTGCCTGTGGTCTTAGAAGCACAGTCCTTGATGTTCTTAGGCTTCACTGCAATACATACAAACCAGCTGCATATAAACCAAACACTGCTGGGTGTTGTGTTTCTCTAATATAACTGTAATGTTGTTGTGTTGGACTGTAACTGAATTTCCAGAGAAAATTTGTCATTAACTGCAGTTGTTATTTAATAAACATATAAGGTAAGCCATGTTATCTATTTTAAAGATAATATCTTAATGAAGTTCTGTAAGATGGAGAATCCCTCCTACTAGCTGTACAACAAAATACCATGTGGGAAGACGCAGCAAATGCAGCTGCAGTGGAAGCACACACCCCTTTGCACTGCTGCGGTCAGTTTTATCCAACACTAATGAAGCTTTGTAGAACTCCTACAGAGCAGATAATTATTACTTTATGCAGAGGGGAGGAACTGAAGCATAAATAAGCAACTGAACTAATTTTGAAGTCCGCAGTTATGGCCTAAATGACCTCTTACTGAGTGGGAGTTTCAGGAATGATTCAATTAGAGGAGAACTGGGTCAAGGCTAAATGCTTTGGAAAATCTCAAGCTACCTTTTCTAACTCAAGGTCGAGCAGAGAACAGAAGTCAAAAGAAGGCTCCCCTCCTAATCCTTTAATTTATTTATGCATATCATACTCATAAACAGTGAATCACATGCCTTCTACCCAGGTTCTAACATTCCCACTGGGAGCAACACAGAGTAAAAAAAAGGGGGAAATTGGTTAGTTCCACAATTCTGGGGAACAAAAATATCCAGCTAGTAGTGGATGGATGCAATAGTATATAGGTTTTTTGAAACCATTTTGTAATTCAGATCTTTAGTATTTATGTACAATACATTTATATCCAGAACACTTCTCACATATTGCAAGTAAAGTATATCCCATGAACACCATTTATTCAGGGCAACCTGTCAAGCTACCTTCTTGGCAACATAGTTTCATAGCATGATGATACAGTTTTCTTACCTTCAGATCTTGAAATGTCTTTTAAAAGACGTAAAGACATTTTCTGTCTATTGAATGGTATGAATTTTTTTTTAAAGTGAAATAAAAGACCTCAAAAATGTTCCTGGGTGAACAGGGAGATTTTCTTTTATTGTTCTCTTAGTCAACATTTCAAGAATAATCTTAAAGACCTTTAAATAAGGGGTGCTTATTGTACCACAACAAAAATTATCCATCTTGAAAATGTTAACTTTATAAAGTAATAGAACAGAAAAATCAGGAAATAACCATACAAGTGATGACTGCCACCAGATGGCACTCCTTCATGCCATCAGCTCGATTCTGTGTCCTAAAACTACAAATAGATTAACAGAGATGATGAAATAAAACCAGTAAAAGATACATGTATAGGCTTACAAATATAAAATTAATAAATGAAAAAAATATTCATAAGTTCACTAAATAGCAGATTCCATAGAAATAGGGTAGAACTCATTCAGCAATGACATATTTTCCTCAATGTTGTCCAGAGGTGGAGAGGGCTGGGAAGTAAAGAGCTCATTAAGATTGTCTAGTATTAAAGTTTTTATTGTAAGTCTTAAGATTCAGGAAATGTTTGTCCCCACGGCATTCCTCAACCTTTTTCTTTCCTTTGAAAGACAAAATTTATCTGCACTGGTTTCTCTGGTCAGAAAAAGTATTTTGCAGAAGAAAGAAGTTCTGTTGTATGGGACTTAAACATTTGTGCAGAGTGTGTGCATTAACATTATTGACAGGCCTGAGAAGAATTGTAGCCGAGCTTCCCAGAATGGCAGAGTGACACAAAGCACCGTGTTTTGATCCTGGAGAACAGGAATTTGTTTCAAGGTGGGAGAAAGGTGGATCAAAAGAACTTCTTGGGCACACCCAATACATTCAGTTTGGTATTGTTGGTTGAAACTTAAGACAGCTGATGCTTATTCAGAACTAAAAAGTTGTGTCTCTTCTATTAGTAGGTTGCTCCATAATGCTCAGGAAGCTTTATTACCCACATTCCTTCATGAATGTAAAGATCAATTTTACCTGGAAGGTCTTGTTCTAGACCTTCTTTGCATTTCTCAGGGAACATTGTGTTCCCAAAGGCCTATGGAAGCAGGCATTTGTTCCCTCTGACTTCACTGGGAAAATGTAGGCCATTAAATCTTTGCCTTCTGTGTACAAGTCCTGCTGGGGAGCATGTTGCCCAGTTAATGTACAGCCTGCCTTTATGTCAATACAAGGGAGGGCAGTTTTCTTTCTTGTAGGAAAATATCAATTTACAGTATTTTTCAGGCATGTCTTAGAAAAATATTCCTGGGACATTTGCCTGAGCTTTGAGTTGCAACTCATCACAAGTAGAGCTGTGTCTTCAAATAAAGCCAGAGATAAAAGAAAAACATATGCTGAATTTAAGGGGATGTCTGAAATTCTTTCCTTTTTGGATTATTTAAATATTATCTATATTTTTTCTATTCCTGTATTTGGAACATGCAGGAAAAGAAACTATTTAGCTATGAAATGTGCATGTCTCTGTACAACAATATTACCTCAAGTATGAAACATCAAATTTGATAACCATTGCTAGAAGCTTTTCTAGAAAGCATAGTAGAATCATTTAGATTGGAAAAGACCTTAAGATTGAGTTCAACCATCAACCCAGAACTGCCAAGTCCAGCACTAAACCATATCTCTAAGCACCACATCTACATGCCTGCAGGGACAGTGACTCACTTCCCTGCCCCAACATTCAACAACTCTTCTGGTGAATATCAGAATATCCTAATATCCAACCTAAACCTACCCTGGTGCAACCTGAGGCCATTCCCTGTTGTCCTGTTGCTTGTTACTTGGGAAAAGAGATTGCCACCGACACTGCTGCCCATCATGGTGAAGTGCATTGGCATTGTCTGTCTAGAAAAGCTGTGACTCCATTGACCAAAGGTCCATTCACCTCTACTGTTGGGATAAAGATTTTCAGGCATTATTTTAGCAGCCCTTGTGGAGAAGGAAAGTAGCAAATAAATAAAAAAAAAAGGGGGAGTAGCATCAGGGATTTGGGATACTTTAATCTGTTCAACACAGGAAATGAATAATAAGTGTGAGTCTTGGCAAAGGCTTTCTCAGCTCAGATTTTTTTGTGTTTGCTGGGAAAGGAGGAGAGACAGGAGGGAGGAAAAACAGTGTTTGGAAGATTGGCTCAGGACCCTGAAATATGTGTTTTTAGAGAGTTCCTATTCTGCAGGTAGCCCAGCCTTGTCATGTCTCTAAGCAACAAGATCTATAAAATGCACTTGCAGCAACAGAGAGTAAATTGCCTCAAATGTGCATATATTTTAAGCCAGATCTGAATCTTTATTTAGTGATTGCTTTCTTATTACAGTAAGTAAATAAATATTGTCATGGCATTAGGACCTTTATAAAGCTTATTATTTTTCAATATTCATATAACATCTAGAACTTATTTATATTCAGAGTTCTGAGTAATGCTCGAAATTATGGGCAATGCCCTTTACCAAAAAAATTCACCTCTTGATATTTTTCAGAGGACAGTGCTGACAGAATGTAGCAAATCTCTGAATTATGAAATATTCATTTATGTTATACCTTTATGTAAAATACAAATTTTTTCCAGTGCTTTTTATCTAAATGATATGAAACATTTACATAAATAGTAATAAATGCATACTGTAAATCTAGAAAAAAAAATTGAGTTTAATTATGAAAAAAAAATTTCATAATTCCATTAGCAGTACACTTCTAAATTGCTACATGAAAATACATATTACCTCTATTCCATGTATATTTATATATTTACATAATTATATTTATTTTTTATTTAAGATGTCACAAATTAGATTTAAATCTTTCTGATAAGTCACAACATTCTTTAAAAGTTGTACAAGAAATGAAATAATATTTTAAAATTAAAAACCAATGTTTTGAAGATTAGGAATATGCCAGTATTTATGTAACTTGAAAACTGGACATTTTTTTCTTTTCTGTACCTGCATTAAGGTAACCAGTAACATTTCAATGTGACCAAATAGGTCTACTATAATTGATTGATTCTATAGCACAGAATAAAAAGAATATAGTAACTAGCTAAGATAGTTAAAAAGAAGATAGTAACTTTTAATTCCTCATTTGATAGCTCAAGTGAGGAGTTAAAAGGCATGAATTTGGCCATCATGATAAAGTTGCTGCTATTGAATATATGGGAGTTTTATTTATTCATTAAATATGCCAGGGTAGGTGTATAGCAACAACATTCTGACTGGGAATATAGGTCAATGTGTAATCGATACAATTTGCTATATAATTCTATACAGAACAATAGAAATTAGCTGGGTTGGACAGGAACCTGGAGAGGGTTCAGTGTCTGTACCTCACTTGATAAAGTCTTTTTCACTGATAACATACTCTGGACTGGATAGTCTTGTCAAATAGTAAAAAACACCAAGCACACATACAGACTCCTACAGGTAGAAACATAAGCATAGGTGCCTCCTCAAGCTGAATTCCATCCTAGATGTATTTCTAGAAGACCATTAGAGAGCTTGTCCACGCCTTGACTTCTAGGATTGTTAGATACATGTTAGTGTTGACTTAGTGCCTGTCTGCCACTGCAGAATGACAGGGATCACCTTTGTATTTGACATATCTCTTCAAGGCTTCCAAATATGCAAGGCATCCCAAAAAGCAGTGGATATTTATGTGTGAGCAAGTGAACAGAGGATATTTTGAGTTTCAGTATCCCTTTACAGCACAAAAATGGCTCAGCAAGGACCCAACTTCTATAATTTTCCTGGCACCGAGTAGCTTTAGTATCCCTTTTTTTCCCCTTTATTTTGTGGAATGTCTTGCATAGTCTGATCTTTGCTTTCAGATAGTTTAAATGACACTCATCTGTCCTATTTTACACATTTTTGCAGAATAATTTTCTAGTCAAGGAGGCTATGACACATTTTTAGACTTCAATTAAACGCATCCTAAAGTATGTGGTTAAAATAGGTCAGATGAATCACATGGCCATTTCTCCTGATTGTTTATACAGTATGGCTAACTCAGGTGCACACATCTAAAGTCAGGTCAGATGACTCATAAAATATGGTATCCCTCAAGGAGAGATTTGGAGGGAGGAGCTGCATTCCTTCCAAAGTGACTTGTTACCACAGTGTTGTCAGAAGCCAGTAAGATTAATTCTACTTGCATATTTGTATGAAGTATGATCATCATTTTGTATGTTATTGTTTGTTAAGTCTCAACAAGTGAAAAGTTTCACTGTGGGAAAATAGGTATATCATCATCAATATTCAACTGAGCATTTTAAAATTATTTGGTTTAAAAGGAAGCAGATAATCACACTTTCACAGCATTAGTCTCAAACTTGTGGCACAAAATTTGCTGGCTTTATGTCTTTCTGCCATTCTGAACACAGGAGAACAGCAAGCATTTTATGCAGCACAAGAAGGACCAGATAGACAATTACTTACTGTGCATAAAACCCAGCAGTGCAAGGTCCATGCCTCACATAAATTAATCATTAAAAGAGACTTGAATTTACACAGATGGTTTATACCAGAATAATTATTATTATCATGTGATTATTTTGTTTTGGTGCTAGGAGTCCTAGACCTAAATTTACTCTGTCCTCTAAACAAAGACTGAGAGTTGAATGAGGCCTTGCTGGGATTAATATTTTAGCAAATGCTTTGTTCAGCATACAATAATCCTCTTCACTTTTGATCCAATTCATCAAATCTTCCTTTATACAAATACAATTCCTAGTGAAACTGGATTGTACACAGATCAGTGAAATTACGGAAGTTAGAAATAACTGGCAGCATCTAAAAGTTCAGTAAGCAGGAGAGAAGAGTAACAGGCAGGGATGAAGGGGATGAGGGAGCTTCACTGTCAAACTGGCTTTGGTGTCAAGAAAATGCCATGTTTACTGCTAGGCAATAAATTACTGCATATGGCCATGACATATGCATATGCAAGTTGCTAAAGCTCAAGGGGCTGAACAACCACCAAATGACAGGAAAGTTGAAAATACCTTCCTAATGGAATTGAGGACCAAGAAGTCCTTGAAGAAGAAAAAGACATGGAGTACTAAACTTGAATGTCCTTCAAAGGCAGTTCTCAAGAACTGCATGAGTTCAGATTTGTGCCAGTTCTCATGCAGCGTGGAGATTTAATACTGAAGGAGATACACACATATCCTTAGCCAGAGGACTATGAAGCATCTGTAAGTTAGTCAGATGAAGGATGAGAGAAACCTTTAGAATCTAAATTTTACATAAATGTTACATAAATGTTACTAGTATTTACATGAAAACTGTGTTTTCTAAGCCTTATGGCAGTATTGTTTACCTTTTCTCATATCCCTTATTAATAAGAAGACTGCTCACTTTAGCAACTCCCAGTTGGATGACCTGGTTCCACATCCCCAAAGCCTGGAACATGAAAGAGTTGGACACCACAGTAAAGGATTAAAGTTAAGTTATGTTTAACACCTTGCTATTTCATGTGAATGGAAAACTGAGAGAGCCAGAAAAAAGGCTTCATAGACAGGAAAAAGAGATAGCAAAAATAACCTGTGGTTTGCAGTAGTCAGGGAGATGTGGGTCTTTATTAAAAGAGATGTTAAGTGCCTTAGGAATTCTTTTTGGCTCTACTTTTAAAGTACATTAATGAATATCGTAACCTGGCATTTTTTGTTGCATCTCCATGCATTCTATATCATCTGTAACTATTGTGTCTCTGGGAAAGTTATTAATATTGATGTCATTTTACTATCTTGAATTTTGCATCCTAGCTTTTTCAAAAAAAAAAAAAAAGGGAACAAAGGGAAAAATGCTTTAAACATGTATTCAAATGAAAGATAGTATCTATAAAAAATATCATCTTGAAATAAGCCAGTAGACCTCCCAGGAATGTTCTATTACAAATATTGTTGCAGTTGGAATGAATACCTCCTGTAGCCTAAGCCTGCTACCATAACTGGTCTGACTCTGTTACAAGGCATCCCAACAGGAAAAAAAAAAAAAAAAAAGAAAAAAAAAAGAAAAAAAAGAGAAAAAGTAGCGTCATTTTAACGACGTGCAATGACTCTTAAGGGCTGTCCTCATTGACTATGACACAAACATCTAATGTTCCTAGTGCCACTTTCTACAATCAGCACTTTAGTATGTGCAGTAATTTTTTATTTATTTTTTTTTTAAAGGCGATCCTATTTCACTGGATCTTTTGTAAGGGCTTTTTAGAACTGGTTGCACAGAAGCTGCCAAGACCCATATGTGCCAGCTCTTTGAACAGTTCAGCCTTCTCTCAAGTGACCTCTCTGATCGCAGTTGGGCCACCAGCCCTACACTTTGTTCCTTTTCTTTTAGCATGCTTATAAACAAGACTAACTGCAAGTGTGTATCTCTAAAGAAGAAAAGCCATACAAGGTTTGATCAAGAACCAACCTGTACCTTTACAACTGCCTAAAAACGTTTGACTTGTGACAGATCTCACGCTACATTTGAATATCTGTAGTGCCACATACGGATCTCTGAGGCAAAAAGTGATGAAATGCTCCTGGAGGAAATTGCAGGTCTGGCAGAAATACTGGCCTCTGATGAAGATTCAGAACAGACATATACAAAAAAGAGCCACTGGATTTTTAAGTAACTGTTAAGAAAAATAATTATCACTTTCTGATATAACCAGTGGGAAGACAGAAGTTAGGTTTGCTTTTGTCAGAAAATTTTTTGCTTGAACCTAAGATACACTAAATTCCATTAAAATTCATGCTTCTTACAGAAATATACTGTTAAATAATTATAACAGGACTGGATTTTCCTGGCCTTGGCCATGTGACATCATGGCAGGGGCTGTGACTGGCCCTGCTCCCCCATCCTGGGCTCTGGCACTGGAGAGCAGTGCTGGCAGAGCAAGGGCACCCTTGGTGCTCCCCAAACCAACCCCTGCCCAGCACCCTGCTGCTCCATGACACTTCATTTGAAACACAAACCCCCAGCCCTTCCCAAGGTGCCTTCTGCAGAAAATGAATGGAAGAAGCTCAGTATGCCATGTCCTTTGCAGGGGACCTCCAAGGGCAGCTTTGATCCCAAGGACAGGCTGGGCTGGCAGGCAGAGCTCTGCTCCCACCCTCAGTGGGCACCAGGAAGGTCTTGACAGTTCGTGCTCATCACCAGGCTGAAGCAGAGGGCCTATTCCTAATTCCTAGAATGATCTTTATTTGTGAGAAGAGGTTATAGATACTTGCTCTAAAATGATAATAATTTTAAGGAAAATTAAACCAAGGCCATAGAAAGCACAACTGATGAAATATTGTGGTATCTGTGAAATAAAGCGAGGATTTTGAGAACTGCTTTCCAGATTAAGATTCCTAATTTCAGCCTCAGCCACAAATACCACAGCTTGCACTCATTACTATAGGCATCACCTATGTTTTGACAGCTGCTACAGAAAAAAAAAAAAATCTATAATCACATTACAATTTTGTGAAATTTCTTCTTTTTTTTTCCTTCCTAACACATACCACTGCTATAGCTACATCAATTATCCCAGCCCTTTATTGCTGTTCTTAGCAACATATCCAGGCCATGATGGTCATAATGATTTGGTGAGATGCACATAGCACAGCACAGTACTAATGCTCCAGCTGTGAATGGGAAATCAGGGATGGAGTCACATTTTTCCTTACTGCATGCAGGTAGTAATTAAAGCTACCTTTTATTAATAGAAACTATTAAAGTTTCTTCACTGGATTCTCCCTTGGCTCCCTGAAGTTCCACTCCCAAATTTTATTAAAATACAATCTGTGTAATGTTTTTTCTGTGCAAGGTATAAAGTCCCCTTGAGAACAATTGTTCATGAAGTGATGGGCTTTTGCTGTGCTTTAAAGTAGTTCTAATATTTCTGTATATACAGGAACACACTTCACTGTACACATGCAGGTACTTTGTTTGCAGTTTGGGTTTTATCAGCCTATGCTAGCATAAACATGCCCTTGACATTTATGGGACTATGTAGGTACAGTATCATAACATTTTAAGACTTCAAAGATGAATTCTCACTATTAGAGGGTTTTTGGAGTTCTATTATATGTACAAGAAGTGGTTACAACCAGCAGGAAAGGGAATCAGAATGCTCGGGTTTATTTAAGAAAATCTAATTAATATTGCTGCTCATATTCAGCTCTTACTTTTTAACTTCATGCTTCATGTTTTCTACATAAAATCTCCTCTTGGTGTATTTGTGACATTCCTAAACATTGCAGACTAAAAGTTCAGTGCCAGCTAACTGCCTTCTATAAATTTTTTCAATGACAAGAACGTGTGCACATGTGTTTCCTGCTTGAGGTGAGATTCATATTTACAGGATATGGAAAGTTAGCATGACAAAAGTAATGACTGTGTAGAAGGAAACTCACTTTCGTTAGCAGGCATCCTATTTACTCTACTGTCACCTCCCATGATATGCCACATACCATTTCAGACACCAAAGGTCTTTTAGTGAAAACTTCCTGCACAGAAAATGGAAACTTTGACAAAAAAAGAAAAAAAAAAAAAGAAGCTGAGTTTACCCTGGGAAAAAATTTATGAGTGAGATTTTCCTCAGATATACCCACCCAGCTTCTACTGAGCCCATTGATCACATATGAACTTGATCACAGAAGACTATGAAGAATTATTTGGTGTAAATAAAAAAAAGCCCACTTTTTTTTTTTTTTTTTTTTTTAAATCCACTGCACTCTTCTCACTGAGAGGACTGTCTGTCTTCAAAATACTTTTTCCAAAACCTTTTAATTATGAATGAAGCTAAATTTTTCTGGCAGAGGAAGGATTCCTGGACAGAGGAATAATATCCATTGGGATTGGACAATGATCCTCAGCAGCTATCCATAGGATTAGTGTGGGATAAAGAAGGACAGCAGTAAGTTTGTATTCATAAATCCTCATAAAATGGGCCCAGACACCCAATCACTGTATTGCAGAGACCACATTCAAGCCAGTGGCTGGATTCACAACAGTGGGGGAACTGCAGGGCCCACTGTTACTCTGCTTACAGATGGGCACCACAAGAACTGGAAATTTTCTGTGCCCTTAACTCTCCTACAAGTCCTCTGCACTTAAAAACTAGGCTCCATGTGATTGCCACTCAAAGCACAGAAATTAATATAAAACCAGGAGAAATTTCCATGAACTGGTGCAAAGATTACTTTCATCTAATTTTTTTTTAGGGTTTCTAAATAAAAGCATAAGAAAATAACTATTAATTTGAGTGTTGCAAGAAATGGCAAACTTTGCATCTTTGTTTTAAAAACTGAAGTTTTTGATGCGGATTTCACCCCAGAATCACCTACAACCATTCTTTTGCAAAGGCTATAACACTAAAATGTAAAAGGATGTCATTTACCCACATGATAAATTATACTCTGTGAAGTAAGATTTGACCATAAGTCATCTCATATGAATGACTGAATTTAGAATCATGGAATAATATTCTTCTCTGCTCTGTGATGCATGAATTTAATTTTGCGCAGTGATACGGATCACTGAGAATGACCATTTCCAGGGTTATGGAAGAGCTTGCCACTGATTAGAAACCATTGAGTGCAGCTGAATTTAGGAACAAAAAGGCTGAGAATAAGTATAAAGATCTGCAGTTCTAGCTTCTGCCAAAAACAAAAAAAAGTGTGAATGGTTCACTAGTTACTAAAATAGATCGAGTGTTACAACAGCAAGAGCTTGTAGACGTTACTTGTGTAATAAAAATATGGGCGGTAGCAAATTATATTGCTGTGAAGAGCAGATGAGGAGAGACGCCTACTGAAACCTGATGCTGCCTTTGAACTTTAAAATTTTGACTTAATAAGCTTTGCAGTGGCGCTGCTTAGCAAAGAGCTGTCACGAAGGGCAGATTTGTTTTGCAGCAGAATTGCTTTATTAAAAATCCTCAGCATTTCCATAAAGTCCTGATTCAGAAACAGAAGGAGGAGTTACACTGAACTTGACTGCTGACCTGACAGTGAGAATGGAGCTATTGTGCCCAGGACTGAATATGCATATCTGTGCTTCTCCCCGAGCTTCACAGGGCAGTTCCCCTCCAAGGGAGAGGAACCCTTTAGAGATCTGAAAGCTGCTACTGCCAGATACTGAAGCCCTGAAACAGACCCTAAATTCTGTAGGTTTCATGGCCATTAAGAGGTTAAAATACAACTTTTAACCCTCTCTCTTTTTTTTTAGTCTGTTTGCTGTAGGGTAATCGATGGACTACAAGCCATGTGCAGCAGCGTGGCCCATGGCGTCATCATTGTGCTATTCAGCAAACTGCAAGCTAGATGTGCTCAATTAATAGTGAAGATTGTCAGGGAAGCAGAGCTGGAAATGCTTATTTGGTACTGCATGAATTGAACCTGCTTGTTTGAATAAAATACTAATTACCTCACTGACTCTTTTGCATTAAGCTTTCTCTTTATGCTGTGCTTTAGTTGGTGGGAAGGACTTAGTACAATTCAGCACAAAATGCGATACAAACTCATGCTTGGGAAGGAAAAACTCTAATGGCACATTAAGTGTTGTCAATTGCATGGCTTTCTCTATTATTGCTGAGCTTTCAGGATAAAGAAAATACCATCTGTAATCATTGGCTGCACAAATAAAACACACAGAAAGGAAATTCATTCCCTCATCTTGAATCTCAGAAAAAGGCAGGGCTTTTTTCTGCTCTGCATATGTTGCATATGGGAAGACTAGCATGCAACTAAATCACTTTTCTCCCCCCAGATTTTAACTGAATTTCAAACTCTGTGATGCAGATAGATCTGCTTGTGATTTGACTGAGTAATGATGATAAGAAAAGGTATTTTAGTTGACTTCTGTGCATCCTTGAGACATTGAGGTTGTCTTTTCTAGGAAATTTTTTAATCCTTTTTCAATCTTCATCTTTGGTTTTCTTTTGTCTTCATCCTGATTGAAACTGTGGTGCAGTTAAGCACTTTCTTGTTAAGGCTGCACCAAGACAGAGCTCTTGATGCTAACAGCTCCATCTAAAAGTGATACCAGCAGCAGTAACCACTTATTTTAAGCAAAGACAGGCAGAAAATATGCTGAAAGACTTAGAGGATATGTTTAATTCCATTTTTATGTTTCATTTGTTTTATGCAAAATTAATTGTTCTAGAATTCAGTGCTCAGTTGCTGCTCTAACAACTAAAAGAACAGAATTTTTGTCATAGGAGAAATAGTTTTCTATTGCCACGTATTAATGAGCTACAAAAGACTGCTTGCATAACCTGTCATCGGAAAAATACTTTGTTTTGCAATACAGTGGTGAACTGAAATCACTGTACAAGGTAGAACTGCAGGATGTCTGACTAGAACCACTGCAAGAAGCAATGCCAGTGCAACGAGACCCTCTGAGTTCTTGTCACCAGTGGTGAGAAGCTCGTCTCCCTAAAATGAAAGCTCAAGGCAACATCATGATGGAAGAGGGCTTTGTGGGCCTTGGGATGAATGGATCTCAAAAAATAAAACAGGGAGGGGGATTAGATTAGGAAAGGTGACATTATTGGGTAAACAGAAGAAAGTGAGATGGAATAAGATATTTATTTCTTAATCTTAGCATTTGATGGGGAAAATGAGGCAAATATTTACTATCTATTGCTTACCTCTACTAGGTGGGAATTAATAGCAGCTTCCTAAGGTCCTTGAGAAAGTTATCAAGAAGACCCATCCCTTCTACATCCCAGGAAGTTTTCAAGGCCAGGTTCTAGGGAGCCCTGAGCAACATGGCCTTGTGGAATGAGAAAATGTTTGAGGTCCTTTCTAACCCAAAGCACTCTGTGACTGATTCTAAGAGAGGGACAGGCTCTCCCAAGTGTTGCATGGCAGGTGGAGGCGCCTCAATGCACGTGTGCTGAAAGGAGAAGTTGAGGTGGTTGTAAGGCAATGTCCTCAACACGAGGACAGTCATGAGCAGAACAGCTTTCACACAGAGGCTGTGCAGTTTACTTTCTTGAGGGTTTTCAAGATCCAGCTGGATAAATGCCAGAACAACATGGTCTGATCTCAGACCATGACCCTATTTGGAACAGGATGTTGGACTAGAAACTCCCTGAGGTCCCTTCCAACAGGAATTATTTTATGATCTTGCCTACGATTTTTCAATTTTTTTGTGGACACAGGTCTTTTTCCACACATAAAAATGAACATTCCATTTATTCCTATAATTGACTCAGAATTAACTGTTATTATCTGTTATTATCTGTTTGACTGCTGACTACTGACTTTCCATAATTACTTCTGTATTTATCTTTCAGTGTACTGATATTTTATTTCATTTACATATAGACTCAATGCTTGTAAGAAGAGATGTAAGGTTACTTAGAGAACTCAGAAGAACGTGATCAGCTTTTCTAGTTCAGATGCCAGAAAAAGGCCAAAACAGTTTACTAAGAATATTTACTTTTTTAAAAGTAGTTTTAACATCATCTGGCCAAAGGATAATATATGAGCTATAATTATTCTTATTCTAATAAGACAGAAAAAGGAATAATGCACTTTTGGGAAGTGAGGAAAGCATTATCTCAATGTTCCTAACACTTCTGTTGCTGTGCTGTTTGCATTACATGCTAGACAAATGATAGTCTAGGCTTAGAATGTCTTAATTGTAGAGGGCTTAAATTGTGTTCATGTTGGCACCATCTCAAATGGAATCTAACAGTACTGATACACTTATATTTTCTTTGAATTTTTGTACTCTTTTTTAAAGAGGTAGCATTCTTGATTTTTTAGATTTTAGGTGAAAAAAGAATTATAGGAAAGTGAGTATTTTTTTGTCAAATGACATGTAAGACAGTTTTAAACTTATCTTCCTTAATCTCAGATTAAAAAAAAATAAAAAAGGCCAGCTTTCTATTGCTTTGCATGTAGTATAGATGTTTTACATTTTGTGAAACATGGACAAAAAAAGTTGACTAGGTTTACACCAAATGATTTTCATACATCCTGATACAGAAAAGAACAGACAAATCCAAGTGACTTTAATAAAAGCTATGTGCTTTAAGTTATTTGCTATAACAGATGAGCCAAATAATTGTAGAAGAATTCTTCTTCTAAATTCCTTGAGCTTTCTGGGCACTAAGCAGATGCCTACTCCAGGAACAATCAGCCCATGTCTCTCCACACCATGCTGGAGGCTGTCACATCTACTCATATCTTCTTCTAGAGTGAGCACATCTTAATGTGGTTCAGTCAAAATAAAATGACCCAGGAGAGAACTACTACTTAAACTGCTTCATCTAACCTGTCTCATTTTGACTACAATAGCTAATTATCCCAGCAAATATCTGGGGACAAAAAACTGAGGCAAGCTGTGAGTGGTGATGTGGTGGTACCAATACAATGGAACTGAGAAGATGACATTCATTCACACCTTAATGCTCCTGCAAAGGAAGGTCTGGATCCTGCAAATCCTTTCCAAACAGTTTATGCAAGAGAGGGTATTAGATCATATTTGGTTGGATGTATTCTTAAAACAATGCATACATAAAGCATCCACTAAAAACAGTATTAAAAGCTGCAAAGTTAAGATTTTAGGAATTAGGAAACATCAGAATCAAGATTTTCATGTACATTTCCCATAGTCCAGTTGAGCACCTACCCTTCTTTCTGGATGAAAAGCAGAGGCTTGGGGGATTGGTTTATAAACAATGGGCATTCATGTATATGGATTTTGCAAAAGTTGGATCCACACTGATATAATATGGCAAATTCAAAGCCTGGCTTCTCCTATTACAAAAGACTGGAATCTAATTTAGCAACCCAACTGTTACTTCAAAACACTTGTGTAATTTCCTATAACAACTGCTCATCACTTCAAATTGGAGTCCTGGCCTTTTAAATTACCTACAAAGACCAGCTCAGTTGAAGTTTGGTGACTGTCATGGAATAATGGGGAAAAATTAGATGGCTGATATTCCCATTTTCATCAGTTCTGTCCTCCTCTCCTTTGAAAGAACCTGATTTACTTCAGGAAAGCTTTACTGCTTATTCCTGAAGCATATTTTGAATGTTGTGTTGGTCAGTAGCTATATGGATGTAACTTGAAAGAAGGGTCCTAGGCCACCTGAAAACTTCAGTGGCTCAGGAGTTGCTTCAGAAACAGTTCTCTTGCTATATGTACATTTAACTCTGACACGAGCACAGGAGAAATTACTAAGGACCTTTTCAATTGTCTAATCTGAATTTATTCTGGGTATAACTGAGTCCTACTGTCAGCAGAGGAAAATAATTTTAGGAGTAGAACAGCAATAGCTATCATGTTCACTGAGGAGCAGCTGTAGGGTTGTGGATCAGCTTACCAGCCATGCTGCTAGAAAAAGCATCATTTATTGTGGTTGCTTGCAAAGGAACTACATAGGCCTGGCTGTTCAAAGTATTCAGACTCCATGATTTTGATCCAGGCTGAGAGCTCTTGAGGAACACAAATTTAAAAAAAAAACATGAAAGAATAATCAACTTTTATAAATGTTCTGCATTTATAGAGTATTATACATGATACATTTCTAGAAACAAGCTTTATCTCTGATGAACTCCATCGATCTTACCAAAAATTATTAAAAAAATGTTTTGTAATACTAGAATATACCAAAGATACACAGGTTTCTGTAAATCACCTTTTATAGCAAATGTGAAAAAAAATAACTGATCAAAAACCACCAAAACCAGAAGACAGCTCCCTGAAAAATGTCCTTTCAATGACATTCACACATGATATGATAACACATATATAGAGCACTTCAACTTCGTGTTGCTGTAGATGCTGTGTTAGCTTCTCAAGCTTTCAAGCCAGCATTCCTAGGTGTGTGAATGTTGGGAGCCTTTGGTATTCTGCTTCTCTCCGTAAGTTCTATGTGAGTTTGGTGAAAAATACAGGATTTTCAACCCAGAAAATCACAGAGAATGAGCAGGGCTGTGGTTTGGGATAATCATGACTTCATGGGACACAGGTTGGGCTGCTGCTTGCTTTCCATGTTTGAGTAAAAAAGTATCTGAATCATGCCAGACACACATTTAAGCTGGATAAAGACACTGAAGGAAATGTCTAACAGATTGCTTTTCAAAAATCTAACTCACATAAATTCCTAATCATCTATCTATAGCTCTGAACGATGGAAGTTATCCATCTTGTATTCTCCTGATTCCTGCAGTATTGGTTACCTCATTTGCATAAAATGAATAGAATAAATTGTTACGAATCCAAAAATATACGGTTGCCAGGATACATCTTGCTCGATGCAAATGAAAATGGGTTTGTGCCGACCAGCTTAAAGTAGTTTGGAACTTAGGCATTTTCTTATTAACATTAATAGTGATAAATGAAGCATTACATATCAAATGAGCTATTGAAATTATTAATATTTGTTTGGCAAAAGGAATGTTACTTCAAGCAAATCCGAACTAATGGTTGTACAATGTAATTCTCCTAAAATACCCTGAGCTTTTACTGTAGAAGCAGCATTCAGAGTGAGTACTCCATGCTTCTCATTTATAAACTCTTGAATTTAATAGGTAAGTTTCTTGTTAATTATTTTTATGATTTCCAGTGCTACAGCCTTACCAACAAGCATCAATCAGTGCATAGAAACACTACTATTATGCTTTGTTCATGCATAACATGTGGGTAAAGTAGTTATAGTTGACAATCATATCCAAAAAAAAGTCCTAGGATCTGACCACATTTCTATACAATTATACAGACAAACTCTTATTTAATGTATATTATTCTGGCTTCTAAAAATGACAAAAATATAATTTATTTTTATTTTAAGCATTATATTTTATAAATCTCAATTTTTAAGCTGTACACATGCATATCAATAATTTTAAAAGCCTGCACCAAAAATTAAACTATAACCGTTTCTTGAGTAAATTTGTTTAATTTGCATTGAATGCCTAATGAAGATAATTAATGCAAAAAAAAATAAAATTATTGGTTGCCATTCAAGTATGTCTTTACATGTCTATACATATCTTTAAAAGGGGATTATATATCCTATATATTGACTTCCAAACAGGTAGATAGACAGGGACCAGATTTCCAGCTGTATTTAGATGAGAGTCCAGTGTTTTTGGTGAGTGGTGTAGCTGCTCTCATCTGCCATGGGTGGTCCCTTGTCAGCAAAGGGCTGGCTGCCCATGCCTCTGCCAATGTCATGTGCCAGCTGATACAAGAGAGAAACTGGGGGTTACTACTCTGAGAAGAAAAAACCTTCATGCTGAAGATACCTGAGACAATAGAGATGAGGAAGTTTTCTCTATCCCCTTATTAATGGTCGGTTCTTTGATAGGAGAGAAAGATACTGACAAAGCCACAGCAGCACTGTTCTTTCACAGGAAGCAATTTCAGACACAATTCAGAGTTGTGAAATTACAGATTAACTCCCTCCTCTCTTCTTCTGATTTTTTGTGTCTTGGAAGCTACTGGCTTCACTCCTAATTTTCAGTCACATAACTGAAAAAAAAAAAAAAGATTATGTCCCTAAATTATAAAATAGCACTGGGTTTCCTCTTCACAAGTTGCCATTACAAAAAAATCAGTGGTACTGTGAATTACACAAGTGATGACAGGATTGTACTGAATATTCATATAATTTATTTCATAGAATATATAATTATCCTTTTTTTTCTGTGTTAGTCACAAAAGTAAAGGGCTTCCAGACTGAGGAAATGATTAAGGGTCTGATGGAATGGGCACTGAAATTAAAGACCCTCTCCTTTGAATTTGGTAATTTCTGAACAAAGCTCTAAACCTTTCTTCTCCTGAAAATGCTCTTTGTGCTAACCTGCTTCCTTTCAGTCTACACAGAGCTAAAATGAGTATTAAGGAAGATTTCCTTTTATTCTACAAATAAACTCCCACATGTAATACTGGAGAAAAGTGCTGGATAAATACATTAGTTCTGCTTAGCAAGTTAAACATCAAAAGCTGAAAACACATGTGGCCATCTGTTCTGAGACTGCTGGTTGCATTCAGGTGATTTTGAAGGCAATTCTGCATAAAGCCATGGGTTTAAAGACTTGCAAGGCACCATACTCTACAAAAGACTAAACAACACTGGTCCAGGTAGATAAAAATACAAGGATTTGCCAGTATTGCAGATGACTTTATGAATCATTCCTGTTTAAAAAAAGAATCTATGTCACCATTAAAATTTCAGCAGGTGTTATAAGGCCAGCACCTAAAAAAATCCAGAGATTGCTGCTTTGCTGCTACGCTGATATGTCCCAGTTGAGCCATGGCAACTGGTTGTGCGCACATTGTTATAACTGTGAAATAAAATGTGTTAAAATCCCCTCAGATTTCAGATTGCAAATCAATTTGGATGGGATTCAGTGTGAGATTCAGACTCCTAAGTTTTAGATGTTTGTCAGCAGGTGTCTTTAGCTACGTGACTTAAATTTCCATTGCAGTGATGACAGATTCACTTAGGTAGCAATGGACATTCTGACCTACATCTACAGGTGACAGGATCTACAGGTGCTTCTGAAAGACCAGTAGAAAATAAGGCAAGATACCCAAGGGTAACTTGAAAATCTTTGGATGTTTATGCTCATCCCACTGAAGGATCATGACTGGGGTAGCTTTAAGCTGTGACAACCAGACTGTTACTGGCTGGCCCATTGCATTGCTCACCAGAGAAATGATTTTAGGTGCCCAACTGCTTCTTGTGATGTGTGAAACAACTTCATGAAAGCACCAGACACCAGACCAGCACTTTAGTACTGCCTGTAATAGGAGATTAGACACCTAAATAAAGTCTAAGAAATTGAGATGTCTGTATAGCCAAATTTAGAGGCACAATTCACCTTTGTAAATGCAAGCAACATCCTTTCACCTGAGAAAGTTTAGGGTCCTTGAGGCATTGGGATGGGGCTGGTAGAGATGAGACAGAAATTTATGAGTGTCCTGCATCTCTTCAAAGAAAAAAACTGGGTGATATGTGAGATCACTCACAGAGTCTAAGTGATAAGAAATTACTTTACTGAGGAATTTGATCCCTACCCAATGTGCTGCAAACTGAATTTGTCTCACACAAGCACTAAGGTAACAGTTTCACACAGACAGTTGTGGCTTGGCTAATATGCCAATAGGCAGTTAAATAATTGTTTCCTGGTCTCTAACGTCATCGTCTGAAGCTGAGAATCTGAAATCTATCACTCGCCTGTCATTTCCCCTACGGGCTGATCAACTTCAGTTTTATGGTAGTATGTGACGCTACATGTAAATGTTCTACAGTTAATTTCATCAATATCTAGCAGTCCCTTTATTTTGGTAGGATTTAAAAGTTGGATTTTTCTAACTCGTAAATATTACCTGCACACAAAATAAAAATATTCTTCTGGCTAAGTCCTTGATGCATTCAGTGCAGACAACTTGAGACCATACATAGCATGCAGTCATAGAGTCAGGATATTTCCAAAAGATGGGTGACAGCTGCCTCTTCTTTTGTAAAAACATCCAGTTCAAGAGAGGACCATTATAAAGCAGTCAGAATGCATGCCCCAGAAAAATCATTAAAAGAGGACATTACGTTGCTAGCTGGGAATCTGAGGTTCAGTTCTTTCTCCTGGTTCAAGTTTTCCACGTGATTGTTCTTCCCGCTTGAAAGTGGAGCAATGCTATTTACTTCTTTTAAAAGGTACTTTGAGACTTGTGGGTAAAAAATGCAAGCCAGCAGCTCAGTGTTCTACTAAGCTGGGTGCTGTGAGGGTAGCTATACTAAATGTGGTACAGCAACAGACACACAGCCTTTTAATAGACTAAGTGTGTCACTTGAATTATTTTCTAACTAGACAATTTGGAATTTTCAGACCAAAAAAAGAACAATTCAAGGACATCTGGATCCAGCCTGGGTAAAGGGAAGAAGTTAAATCATGAAAGTTATGCTGCTCTGGAGTGCTTGATTGGAGGAAGTGACAGGCCAGAGGGTCAAGGCAGCAGCAGGCCCTACACGCTCACAGCTCCACCAAACCACTCCACTTCGCAGCGCTCCAAAACTTGCCATATTCATGAGAATCGCACCTCTCAGAGCACACAGCTCTCCTCAGCACATTTGCCCCAGGCGGGACGCAGCTGTGAACTCTCAGGTTCACTGGCACAGAGCTGTGATGGCTTTGTGGTCAGCATCACAGCTTCTCACATTTAAAGAGCTCAGCAAGCAAAGCCCTTTGAACAAATCAGTAGGTATTTCTATACTGTACTTCTAATATTGTCACTTGTAGGTTTTGCTTTGTTTTTCTTTTCTTGCTTTCTCGCTGTAAATGACGCACAGACTGGCTTTTGGGGAAGGGGGAAAGCAAGTGCTGCACAGCCATTCTGGCGACTTTAACCTCATTTAACCCTCAGCACAGCAAGAGGAAGTACAAAGTATTTTCACGAGCTGTGAATGGGCTCAGATCTGGTTTTGACGTCTTGAGGAAGCGCTGCCTTCTGCAAAGCCAGAAATACAAAAAAATGTGAAGTCCCGAGCTCCAGGGTTTACACACAGACACCGTCCCGTCCCATCTCCCCCCACCCCAAAACAGAGGCCATCGGAGAGAGGGGGATGGGGTCCCTGCGAACGGGGAGGGTTTGGGTCAGCGCCGATGTCCCCGGGCGGGGCGCAGCGCGGGTGACAGTCACACGCACCCCGGCCCTGATTCCTGAGCGGACAGCCCAGCGCCCCGACCCGCCGGCTGGGGAGCCGGGGGGTGCCCGCGTACGGTCTGCACAGGGTGGGGAACCCATTCCTATCCCCATCCCCATTGCTATCCCCATCCCCATTGCTATCGCCATCGGAGGGGGCCTCGCCCCGCGGCGGCGGGAGGCGGGTCCGGGGGAGCCGCGCCCGGGGCGGGCGCCGGCGGGAGCCGCACGCAGCCACCGCGGGGCGGGGCGGCTCTGCCAGCGTCGCGCTGGGCCGGGCGGGCTGGGCCGCGCTGCAGCGCCGGCGGCTGATTCGGAGGCAGCGGCGGGGGATGGACGAGGGTACCTGCGGCGGCCAGCGGCGACGGGCGGCCCAGGTAAGAGCGGGGAGGCACGGCGGGGCCAGGGGCTGCGCCAGATGGGGGCTGAGCCGCCTCTGCCGCTCCTTCTCTCGGCGCCCCCGCATCGCGGCGGGGCGGGGACGGCGCGCTGCAGCCCCGGAGGTGCCCCGCTCCCCTCGCCCTCTGAGCCTCCGCCTTTGTGCCCGCTCCCCGGCGCCGGGTCACCCTCCCCGCGGTGCCCCTGCCCCTCGCGGCGGGGTCTGCGGGCGGGGGGACCCGGGGGGACACAGCCAACTGTTGCCTGGGAAGCGCCGGCCCCGGAGCGCTGCCGGCGGCCCCGCGGCCGTGAGCGCCGGGGGCGGGAATCGCTCCCAGCCCCTCTCGGAGAGGCACCGGGTGCGGTGCGAGCCCGAGCGGAGGCTCCCGATTGGCCTCGCCCAGCCGGGGAGACGCTTCCCCGGCCACTGGGCTCTCGTGGGTGCAAGTCTCCGGGTTTTCGCTGCCGGCCGGTGGATGCCGGAGCCGCCGCGGCCGCAGGGACGGGCTGTGCCCGCTGCAGCGGAGCTCCGCGCTGGCCCGGGCTGTGGTTCAGACAGCGCGTCGCTGTGCCTGGCTGGACTGAGTGCCATGGCGGGGGATGGGGGCAAAGGGAGATTAAGGTTCAAAGTTTAGTTATACCGAAAACTTTCTATTCCAGCTGCTGGTGATTGCTGGATGCGGGGTGCCATAAGCGTGGTGTTTCCAGAGGGATATACCTAGACAGGAGATGAAAGACAGGCTCTGTAATGCTGCATTCATCTCGTTTAAATCTCTGTCCATGTTGCGAGGTGTTACAGCGAACAAATAACTCGCTTGCATCTATTCTTCCTATTATTAGTTTTCTCCTAAATTGATTCCAAGACTGTTTATTTATTTTTATCTGGGGTTTGTTTTGCTAAGGTCTCGGTAATACATTGTGCCACTGTGTAAAATCGAAGGATCCGTAATTCACTGGCATCACAGCGAGGCTCTTAACTGCACAGGCTTTCAGTGCTGCTGCTAATAACTTGCCGAGGGTAGAGATGTGAGTTGATTTCCAGCCTGTTCCTGGTCTCTAATTGCTATACAGACCATCTTTACACTCTCTGTTTTTGTTGCCAGTTCTAAAGTCAGTTTATACGTGTTTGGGGAAAGGGTAGGTTAAGGGGGACAGAGATGTCTTTGCTTTTCTTCTTCTGTTTTGACCATCTGCAAGGCCATAAAAAAAAAATTAAATTATTTAGGCAGTGAACTCTTGGGGGGGGAGATTTGGAATGAAATACTGTCGTGACATGAGGTTTGTCTGCCTTGTGGGCAGATTTTCACATGCTCAGCACAGCTCTACGAAAATACCCCAACTGCTATTACACAGGGAAGAACTGAGCTGATATTTCCTTTTTCTCTGTTATGGTAACTTTCATATTTCTGTAACACGTAAGGAAGACTGTTACATCAGCAATGTACTCTTTTAAGTAATTAAAAAAATAAATGTTGAAATTGCTCATGTTTAAATCTCCTTTCTATTCTTCTGTAGTAGCACCACTCCCCCTTCTCACCAGGCACAAATTAAAAACTAATGGTAAAGTCCTCCTATTTTCTGTGGTAAATTTTTAAAACGTGATTTAATGACACTAAATTGCAGATTATGGGAACATCATGGAAGGTTTGACTTAAGTTTATAAAAAGCGTAAAACAGCAACTAAGTATAAAATTCTGAGAATTTTATTCTTCAGCTTAAACTGCTGTAGTATCATTTAACTGCTGGTCTTTAAAGTTCCACTTGATGTAAACTATGGCAAGTATAAGCAAGGAATTCTGAGTTACTTTTATGGTTTCTCAAAGACTGCAGTATTTTACTGCACTCTGCTCTGTACTTTTTCAGTACCCTCCTGTGCTGCTTTTGCAGTGATGCTTTGTTTTTTCCCCCATGAACTTCTGCTCTTTATTAAAAACTGAAAATAAACAAACCACAAGTGATTGAAAAGACGGTGTATACCAATAATTAGAATAAATAAACCCGTTGATTAAGTCAGAAAGGAAAAATGGTGATCATCTTGGGTACTATTGCAGTTACTGTCGTCAGATGTCATTTTGCCATGACAGTGAGTCTGTTAGTGAATTTTACAGTGCTGAGAAGATAATTCATTGTTAGTGTGCTTAACTTGTCCTTATGACATCATTTTTAATGCTGTTTTGTCAGGCTGAAATATCTTGTCCTCAGCAGTATGTCAGCCTTACAAAAACATTGAGGATTTGCATGTGCAGTATGTTGCAGATTTCCACATTATGTGATATACAAAACGAGCTTAAATACTAGATGTTATTTAGATGAATATTAATTCCTGTATTTTAACAGAAATAATATTTTGTGGATGTACAGATACTGTAAGTAAGACCTCTTTATCATATTTTTATCTACTTCAATGCCATTCTAATTAGAGTTTTTGGAGAAACTGTAAAATGTTTTCTGTGGAATTACTGGCATTCTTTAGCACTAAATGTATATTACATGCAGTAGCACATGAACTTAATCATTTGATTTACTTTTTATACAAACCAGAAAAATGCTATTCTATATCCAAACCATGTATATGATCCAGACATCATTAAGTCTCCTGTTAAAATCCCTGGAGACAAACAAGGTATTTTACTGGGACCTATAATGTCAGTGGATAGGGGTGTATGGATGCTAATATTATGTTAATTTGAAGCAGCCAAACCTTTTAGTGTTTCCTCTCTACTGAATTCAGTATGTATTTGGATCCATTTCAATATTATCAATCATTCTTTTAGCAGTGCTTTCTACTCATGTTATCTAGGAATGCAAAACAGTAACACTAAATCAGAGAAAACAGTTTGAGAGGCATGAATTAAAATATTTAATATATGGGGCAGTTTGAGAGTTGTAAAAAATGCAGTCATAAATTTGAATTTTGTTGTTTAAATTAAAATTGTAATAGAAGCTGCTCTGCACTTGTATGAATGATGATGAGAGCAACCTCGATGATTTGAACTGTACAGGTCCTAATTGTTATGAAGTACTAGGAATTTACCATTCTTCTACTTAGAGGAAATTCCAATTAAAATGAAAAATGCAGCTTACTTTCTATCTTTACATACTGCTCAATACAAGTTCTTGATTTAAACTGGTAGCAGTAGTAGATTCTACAGAAAAAATAACAGTAGTAGGTATAAGACAAGAACGTTTCAGGACTGGTGTGACCCAGTGCAGCACTGACACACAAGTGCTTGAAAGATTTTTATTTAGTATTGTGGGTTTAAAATGTTTGGAAATGATGCCAACATGAAGATACCAACCATGAGATTTAGTTAAACATCACTCAGCCTTACCTTAACTCAAGAATGGTTACTTTGGCATGCTAACAACTAAAATACTCTTGTCTGATTTATAAACTTGTCAAAAGACTACAACATAGTAGTAGAAATAGAAAACAAGTGATCTGGGGGACTTCTTTGTGCATATTACCTTTTTTTTTTTCCCCTCCTGTCCATGACAGTACTTCTGTAGTGCCTTTCATCATAGACAGGTTGGCAGATTTTAACAGCATGGTTTGGATGACCAGCAGTGCAAAAGGTGAAGCTAATGCATAAGTCCTAGTCTTATCTTTGAGTAAATCTGTGCAAGGAATTTATGATGCTTTTTAACATGTGAAACATTAATTTTGAAGGATCCAGTAGCAGTGCAGCTTGTAGTGTTAAGTGTGCCTATCATAAGTGCTAGTCTGGTTTGGTTCAAGTCTTGGATTAATAAATGTGATTTCTGAACATGTGTTCCTCAGGCCTGGTGAAGAGCATCCATAATATCCATTCAGCATAGGTGTTGTCGTGTCTAGAATATGGCATGGAGCATACTGAAATCTTGAGTTTGATCCCATTTGTCTGTGATGATCTCGGGATGACAGAGTACAAGTTCGCACACTTAAAAACATTGTGGATGTGGTTTGGTGTTTTTAAGGGAATGTGTAGACTTAAACTGACATTTTAAATTAAAGTCATTATGTGCATGTGTATACACTCTCTGATACACATAGGTTTAACTTAAAATTTAAATAGTTGTTAGAAGCTTTCTTATATATAATTTATGGGATTTGGGGAAGGGGGGAAATTTTTCTCTCTGCTGTATTACGTCCTGAATTCATAAATTATTTGAGTGGCCTATTTTACAATTAGATGTCTCAAAGCTGAGGTTGATGGTCTAAAATCCATGTCTGAAAGCACACTTTTCTACATTTCTTACTGTGAAGAAAAAGAGCTTCTGTTCTGTGCCCATCCATAGCTGTTACCACTGAGACTGTTCTGGAGAGTGGAATCTCTCTCCTGCCTAACTGCCTTCAGCATCCAGAGATGGAAATGTTCCCTCAGGATTAGAAAAGCTTGTTTTGCTAAGAAATAAGTGTAAGCTATTTACTCAAACTTGAGTAGAAGCACTTGCAATTATGTTAATCTCTCTTCTCTTCATGTTTTATGGTGCAGTAGTTGCATCCAGTATTCATTGTGACACTTTATTCTCTGTCCTTTTCAGCTTTAAGTACCTTGAGCTCACATCACCCTCTTCCCAAGAGAGTGAAACATGCAGTGTCATAAGCTGTCCTTTATTTCACCTGCAACCTTTAGAAAAAAACAAAACAGTGTTTAGGCCAGAGGCCTAGACTCCTGCCCTGTGATTAAGGCATTCAGGTGAGGGAAATCTGGTTTCTATAGGTGTTTCATTCATTCATACAGTAAATATTTTTCCATTTCATAACTTATGCTGGAATAGTCTTAGGACAGACAGCAGGCTGTGGTTTAGGGCACTACCCTGGTGTGCAGAGATGTGGTTGGGAGGCAGTCTATCAACCTGAAAAGAGCCTACCACCCACTTCTACTTCCTCTGAGGTTGCTTTCCTGATGCTTTTTAATAGCTCAGTGGTGCTTGAGGGCATGCTCCTGCCCTCTCATCTGAAACTTCAAAATTGCATGACGCCTTTCCTCGGGAGCTTGTGAAAGGAATGACTTCGTATCCTGCTTCTAGAGAGGCCTGAGGGTTTTACAGCCCTTTTTAATAACATAGGTACCTCTTGAGCTTCCAGGAATAGGTGACATGAGTTTAAGGTACTTAAACTCACAACTTTCTTACCTATTAGGTTAGGTGGTTCCTGCTTGCTATCACAGTTATCCTACTTTGCCTTATATACCCAAATTTGTTGCAGTCGTGCTCAAAATTCTCCTGTGAGTCCAATTTGAGTTTCTAGACTTATATGGATTAGTAAATCTAAGAGTATAGATTTTGAAGGGATGAAGCCAGACTTTGGCAAGACAGGACTTCTGGAGAAAGTCTTCCTTTTTTGGGTTAGGGTGCAGTATGAGTCTGGTTTGATTCAATAGTCCAGTGTAAATGTTTTGTCCTGGATGAGATGCTTTGCAACGACTGTTACATCTACACTTGGTTAGGAGGCCAGAAGACCCATGTCCTGCATAGACCCATGTCCTGGAGCCCCTACTGGGGTGTTTCAAAACAGCTCAGTATTATTTGCCTCTGCAACTGAACTGAGCCCAGTTGTGTCCTAAGACTATTGTTGCCTAAGATGTATGTGGTTATTCTGAGAAGTGGGAGGAAAGGGCTGTTCTCATGTTTTTTCAAAGATATTTCAAAGCAAACCTGCTTTCTGTTTTATTTTATTTATTGTGAGTGTATTTAATACCTTGCTTGATCATTACAATTTTCATTTTGCAGCTGCCCCAGATAAAATCTGGAAGGTTAGCTTGAGTTAATGGCTTTTTGAGAGGAGGGGAAAAAGTTCATCTTCTGGTTTCTCTTGTGCATGTTAATAGTGGTGTGGAGCTGTGGGGCCAAAATTCATTACTGTATTTAGCTGGTATCGAAATGCTGAGTGATGGTACCACTTGCAGAGTACAATTGGTTTTGGAGAAGAAAGTAAATTTTCTCTGATAATTGATCTTTATGATTCTAACTCCAGTAACTTAATTCCAGAATTGTGTTTAAATAGCCTCCATGGGAGATATACGTAGTATGTATGTACAATACAGTAGTATTTATTTGGTATGGGTGATCTGTTGGTCCTAATTTTTCAGAGGGGATTGCTATAATACTGTGCAATCTGGGGAGGGAAGCAATGGCAAGGGGAAAATTCTGTAACATTTCTCAGAGTTGTTGGGATCTGTTTAGCTTTGAGAAGACTAGATTATTAAATTTATTATGTTTTATTTCCAGGAACATTCTAATTTTGTCTCAGTTGTACTTTGTCCCACCCACATACACACAGTCTGACTCCCTGTACTGTATTGCTCTGTAATTGCAGTATTTTGCTTCAAGGATCATCTGTAGGCAGTTGGCGACTTCTTCAAGTGCAGATTTCATGATGGGTGTTGGCATCTTTAGAAGCTTCTGGAAATAAGTCTGTAATCCTCTCCCTAATAATTGATGGTGGCAGAGGAAATGGGTTCTGATATTTTGTAACTTTTTGTTTTTTGTAATTTTCCCCAATTTTTTTATTATTAAAGCATAAAAGCCCTGTAGGACTGACAGGAATGCTTCCCTCACGCTCTCACAAGGCTGTGCTGCAGCAGGGCTCTGTAATAACAATTACTGCGGGGATGGTTTTGCGGTTCCAGATTGAGATCGTGATGGGGGCGCTGGAAAACGAGTCTCCCTCAAAATGTGTTTTATGCTCTGAACACATTAGGGATTATGCTATTATAGTGCAATACTTAATTCTTTGGGATTTATGTTTTTAGTTAGTGAAGGAATTAAAAAATCCACTTGGAATTTTTTATCAACGTCTCTTATATTCAACAGGAAAACAGAAAATGTTTCCTGATCTTGAAGTATTTTGGGACTGTGTTGCCTGTAGAACTGATTTGTGTTTCTATAACGAGATAGTCTTACTGCTTTTATTTATTTTATTTTTTCCCCAAAAGACAAGGACAGAGTAAACATACTAGAGGTGCTAGATGTATAGGTAGTACGTTTGTCTGGTTTTATACTGTGAGATGGAAAATTATTGGGCTCTGACTGCTTATGCCTTTGTTCTACAGAGGTTTTGATTCATTAAGGCACAGACAGTATCATGTTGTCCTTTACTGAACCCAAAGTAAAACTGCCAAAAAAAAAATCCCCTTTTGTTCTGCTGCTGAAGAACACTGTGGGCTGCCAAATCCTGACAGTCTGAGTCACCACAATTGTAATAAAGTGTTTGTACTTTGGTGATTGCTGTTATTCAGTGTCTTCTAATTTATTCATAAGGCAAAGGGACACCTACAGATTTAAAATACTACTTTTTAAAGAGATAGTCCATGTTTATAAAGAAATAACACTTGTCAGTAGAGAATTAAATACACTGTACTAAAACTTCAAAACTTCTAAGGAGTAAATAGTTAACCTTTAACAATAAGAAATATATACCTATATTTAAGAAATTCCATGTTTCATTCAAAAGCAATGCCAGACTTCAAAAAATGATGGGATTATTTTAAACTCTGTACTGAATTCTGGTGTTTTGGCCATCTGATCTGACCTGATAATGATCTGATAACCAGGGAGACTGCTTCCTTCCTAGAAAAAAACAACAAAAAAAAGCCAACAAAAAAAGTTTTAAGGATAGGGCCTCTGACCCTGGAAATGCGTATCTACATTTTAGCTTTGAAGTGTGGACTGTGACCTAGCAAGCTTAGCTCATGTAATTGAATTCAGTTGTTTTCAGCATCACTTCCAAACAAAGTAGTCAAGTTCTAGTAGTCAAATGAAGTTGTAACAATCAAGTAAAACTCAGAATGAGCATGCACAAGGAACTGGAGGAAAGCAGGGTGGCTCTGACTCGGTGGTACCCGTAAGGCTGACAGGTGTGTCCCACACTCAAAGCAGGTGTTCTGCCCGCGGCCATGTGCGCGCTGTGGTTCTCTGGCTGATGGATCTTGCTGCCTGTGCTTGGGTGGGAGATGGGAGTACTTACAAGTTCTTGGTGCAATCACCTGTGCATGGAGAGGAGGTGGGTTTCTTTATAATTTCATATAATTCTTTATAATTCTCAATACTGTAGCTGTTTATGGATGTGAGTCCTCATATTGTCTAGTATCAGTTATTGAGGCAGAAACAATGATTCCTTTCTTTCCAAGGATAAAATAACAATATGGCTTTTATTCTTGATACATAGGGAATTTTGTGTGTCACTTACCTTTCCCTAGCATTGAGCTAATGAAATTTACACAGATCTCTCTCTCAAAAAAAGCGCCAGATTTGCTAAACTGGATTATTTATAGCTTTCCCCAATTCCATCTTGTAGAGCTGCCGATGAAAAGAACTGAGGTGGGCGTGGATGGTAGACACTGGGACAGTGTCGAACACATGGAAATTCTTGCAGCAGAAAGTAGTATAATTTTAATTAGTGCTCAGTGTCATACTATCACTACAGCTGTTTCCCAAAGAAGAGGTTTGCCTGCTATTGACAGGATATTCACACAAAGGAAGGAGATGGTAGATAAGCAAATGCAAATATATTACATGCCTTCTATCCTTTGGTTTTTAATACATGCTGTGGTGACGAGTTCAGCGTGAAACAGTCAGTGACATGTAATTATATATGCATTAAGTGGAAGCTGATTCAGAGTGTCCCTCTCTGGGAGTATCTGTCCATAATGCACTGAGGTGGGGATGCGAGAGGAGCAGCAAAGCTCTGAGCTGCTTAATTCATGTGGCACTGCAGTCCCGCTCGGCTGCTGACTTCCTTTCTCCTTTTTTTTTTTTCCCATAAAAGGAGAAAAGTGCTGCCATATGACTTGCTTCAGAGAGAATCACAAGATGAGGTTGGGGCCGGAGGGAGGGGGCCGCAGCGGGGGGAGGTTATTCAGGTAGCTGTGTTTCTTCTACATGATGCAAAACATTCTGCTTTCTGTGTTTAATGTGGTATAGTGTTTCCTCCAACTGACATTGCAATCAAACATTTCATTCTTATAATAACAACTTCTTTTTTTTTTTTTTTTTTTTTTTTTTTTTTTTTTTTTCTTTCTGCATGGATGAGAGATTCTGAAGGGAAGGGATATTAATGAGTTTGGAAGGAGATAACTTCAATTCTTAGGGATTAGGCTGTCCTCCAAGCCTGCAGACACTTTCCTGCTGGTTGTTAAGGAATGACTGTATGTGGTATTCTCCCATCCTGTGCCAGTGACTGTAGGTAGGCATGCCTGAATTCATTGCCTAATTTTGCACTGTTAAAAAGCTTCATCTCCAGTTTTTCCAGAAAGCAGACTAATTGGGTGATTCTCTGAAGATTTGCTCAGAGATCAAATCTGGACAACTCTGTGCTTTTTCACAAAGTCCTTGAGCTCTCTTACTCTGCAGTCTCACAGCGACTCTCTTTTGAAATAAAGCGAGAGTTGCCTGACTTCCTTTGACATATTCTGACAAAAAGCACAGCCCTCCCACTGAGGAGGGTCACAGTTTCTCCACAGAGCAAAGGCAATTAGCAGCTCTAAATGAGTTCCACCCAGTTTCTGGCATGGATTACTGGATGGTGTTTGATGGACTCCTGATTCTGCATCAGAGTGCACAGCAAGCACCAGGATGGTCAACTCCAACCATGCTACCAGCTAAAGTCCTGTATGTGTGTGTTCAAAGCCATCTCTCAGTTGATGATTCACAGTATTGATCAGCTTGGGTTTAGTCAGCCTTGTGTGTTCCCTTTATTTATTGATGCTGTGAAGCGATTTGGCATGGGGGCATACAAATCAGTTATCTCTCTTCTTGCTCAGTCCAACACAAGATGTTTTAGAAATCACAGCAAAATGGATGTGTCTGTACAAACCAGACTTTCTTCTTTAACAACTATGAAAAATGGAAGTCTTTGACCCAAACATTTACTTTCATGTGGAATGAAGTGTTTTGTCAAGGAGTCCAAAGGGAGCTGGAGAAAATTAAGATCTTTGTAATGAACAGTCATCTCCTACATTTCCTAGCATCACCCTTTACTAGTGTCACTGTAGGTGTCCTGGGAACAGAGCAAAAGGACCATACTAATTATGGATCTAAAGTAGGTTTTTTCCTAGCTGTTGGGTTTTTTTACATCAGAACTAGGATGTAAGCCAAGATCTGTGAAAAACAGATGTCTGTCTCATGCCTGCAGTGTTATCATCACTGGGATTTAATAAATTTGTTATTTCACATATGTGGGTGGGTTTTTATTGTGTTGTAGACAATTTTATTGTGTTTTTTTACTTGAAATATCTGACAGTTTTATGTTTTATTGGAGTGATGGTCTTTATGTTGAGATATATTTGTCATCTTTTCATCTCTTTGGAAGACTGAAATTGTACCTGTACTTCGAAGCACTACAATTAAAGTATTCATGGTTAAATCGGAGTGTGGGAGTTCATCTGGGACTTTTAGGTTGGAGCAGATGGTTATTAGGAGATTATTAGGTGGACTCACTGGACCAGATTGGCAGCTGGTATTGCGACAGTTGTAAATGGGTGCTCAGGCTTTTACAGAGTAATAAGCAGTTTTGTCAATACTGAGGTGGGTTGACCCTGATTGGATGGCAGGTGCCCACCTAAGCTGCTCTGTCACTGCCCTCCTCAGCTGGCAGGGAACAGAAAACATTAAGAAAAGCTTGTGGTTTGGTATAAGGGCAAAGAAGGATCCCTCACCTGTGACTGTCATAGGCAAAACAGACTCCACTTGGGGAAATTAGTTTAATTTATTACCAATCATATCAGAGTAGAATAATGAGAAATAAACCCAAATCTTAAAACACCTTCTCCCCACCCCACTCTTCTTCCTTTGCTCAACTTCACTGTCAAATTCTCTACTTCTTTCCCTCAAACAACGCAGAGGGACAAAGAGTAGAGCTTGCAGTTAGTTCAGCCCACCTCTGCCACTCTTTCCTCCTCACATTCTTCCTCTTCTCCACCATGGGGTCCTTCCCACGGAAGACAGTTCTTCAGAAACGTTTCTAATGTGAGTTCTTCCCATAGCCTGCAGTTTTTCATGAGGTGCTCCAATGTGGATCCCTGCCATGGATGCAGTTCCTCAGGAACAGGTTGTTCCAGTGTGGGTCCCCCATGGGGTCACAAGTGCTGCCAGCAAACCTGCTCCAGTGTGGCTCCTCTCTCCACAGGTCCAGGTCCTCCAGGAGCCTGTTCCAGGGTAGGCTTCCCACAGGGTCTCAGCCCTCTTCAAGCACCCACCAGCTCCACTGTGGGTCCTCCATGGGCTGCAGGAGGATCTCTGCTCCCCCATGGTCCTTCATGGGCTGCAGGGGCACAGCTGCCTCACCATGGGCTGCCCCAGGGCTGCAGGGCAATCTCTGCCTGAAGCACCTCCTGCCCCTCCCTCTGCACTGACCTGGGCTCTGCAGGCTTGCTGCTCTCATGTGCTGACTTTCTCTTTGGCTGCTCTTCTGCAGCAGTTTATTTCCTCCTTCTTAACTCAGTTATCCCAGAGGTGCTGCCACCATCACTGATAGGGTCAGCCTTGGCCAGTGGCAAGTTGTATTATCCCATCCTGTTCCCCATCACTGCCCTCCCCACTACCAAAACCTTGCCACAGAAACCTAATACACGGTACTGTTGCACTTAAGACTCCGAGGTCAGGAGCTGGCACTGAAGATGATGATCTGTAGGTCAGCAGTTGTGAAAGGATTGTATGTTCTTGTGAAAGAACATCTGAAAAGTAAGACTTTTCAGTCCCCTATGACACTATATAATCACATCTATACAAAGTTTTACACACAGTAATTCTTGCCAAGTACTGTATTTACATCCATATTTGCACCATGGTGCTTGTGTTCCTTTTTGTGCAAATTAAGGGTAAATGTTCTCAATTCAGGTTTGCATTAATTTTTTAAAAGTAATCAATTTGGGATTTCTGACTTAGATGAAAAAAAAAATTTGTGAAGGCATATGTAACTTTGTGAATTATTGAAAAAAAAACTACAGATTTGTTCCTAAAATGCAGGATCTTGTAAGATAGATTTCTTCCTTGCTTCCTTGCCTATCACTCTAATGTGGGTGAAGTTTGGAGAAGCACAATCTCAGCTGTGCATTGGAATGCATTTGATAGAGCTATGCCCATTTTATACCAGCTGACAATCAGGGCTCATGTTCTACTGGCAGCAGTCCAGACTTGCCAAAATTAAGAAATCAGATGCTCATGTTCAGTCCATCTGAATACATTAAAAAGCTCCAAAACCTAGCGGGTGCAGATTTTCACATGTGCTGCATATGATACTCGTGGAAACACAAATACTCCGATATTGAATGATTATGTCATTCTGTTCCCCTGATTTGAAAGCAACAATGACCTAGGCAAGGATGACCTGTTAATTCTGAAATACATTTGGCTGGTTATGGAATTAACTTCTAAAAATGATGTTGTCCAGAAGCAACTGGGTAGTGTATTTGTGATGCCTGTTCATAGTAGGAACTAAATAAGGAGTAGGTATGGCATGCGACTGCACTGTTACATTTTTAGTCCTGCTCATGACACAGTTTTGTTCTATGCCAGCTAACATTCTCCCAGATAATGCCCAAGCATAGTTCTGGGGTTAGGAGACATGATGGACTGTTTCCAAAAGGCTGTTTGGATCTGGCTGGACTGTATGGAGGAATAGGATTTTAGTTGTCCAGCTACAAGCTATAACATTTTCTGGTTCCAAGCCCAGAACATGGCTGTGTGCCCTGGTCTATTTTATTTTCTGACATACGTGTGGCCACAGATCCTGCTTTCCAGGAAGCTGGGATTCAGCAGCTTCTTTGGGAACGCAGGGGCAGTATTGTCATTGTGTGCTTAGGAAGGTAGAAGAAAAATTCTTTCAAGCCTGGAAGTGAGAAGCTGTCTGGAAAGCAGGAAAAATGAGCCAGAGCAACTTAAAAAGTCATGGAATAATTGAGTTTCATATTTTGTTTATAAGACAAGCCCCAGAGAATACACAACTATAATCAGCCATTTTGAAAACACTTGTTAAAAAAAAAAAAAAAAAAGGAAAAAGAATATATTTGAAGAATTATGGCCTGGCATTTTAAACCAAAATTTATAAAGTGAATGTTAAGCAGATGGCAGCTACAATGTCCTCAACCAAAGGATGTATATCCTGGCAGTAGAGTAAAATTTATTCCTGCCCTAAGCTTTGCTTTCTGTTAGCTAAAGGAGCAGTGCTAGTGCAAACCTGAGTTGGCATGATCCTTAGCTTTTCCCTGGGGAATCCTTGTCTTAAGCAGATGTCTCAGCTCTCTTCTAATTGTCTATTTGCCTCCTGTCTAGGCAGCGCAAGTCTAACCTTACATTTAGCAAAAACTGTAGGGTGTGAAGTTTTGTGTGTGGGTGTTTTTTTTTTTTTCTTTAAGTAGTGTTAAAGCTATTAGCATCCTAATGACTTAACAGTGTCTGGTCCAACAGATAACTCATGGGTTGACTCTAGTCCATGGAGCACAGCCATCTGTTTCACCACCTCGCTTCTACAGGACATGAGGAATAGCTGTGGCATGGCATAGGCTTCTTGGTAACCTTGTCATGTGCTTCTGCACCTGGAACTGGTCCAGCGAGCAGAAACTGAGCTCCCAATCCCCACACGGGCAGTGCCATTCCTGGGCTGGGGATTCCTGGTGCAGTTTGTGCTTTGGGGGTTGTGTGGAGAGAGAACCAAAGTTCAGGTCAGGATGCTCCAAGGATGAGCTGCCCTGAATTACCTGTATTGCCATTGACATCTCTTGCATTTTTCTGCATAAAATTTAAATAGTACCAGGTTGGTAGCAGAGGTTTTAATGAGTCTGTGCTTTTTCAGTTTATACATTGATAAGTGTGTTCAGCTGCTGCTCCTTTTTTGTTTTTGCATTTTAAATCATAATAAAATTCATTACTTCATTTTGGAACTTGTACTTTCTACTCCTTAAGTAAAGGACTTCTAAAACATGGAATAATGTTGTGGTTGCATAGTTAGGATAGAGAGTTTGTCCTCTGGCGCACACTTCATCTCATTTAACTCTTCTCTTTTGCATTTGAACATGATGTAGTCTATTCTGTAATGCAGCTTCACTGAACTCCTTATTTCCAAATAGAATTAATTTAATCTCTGCTATTTATGCTTTGTTTAAAACTGATCATACAGCCTTAATTATTTCTTACACAGCAGGAAACTTTGAAAATAGCAGCTGTGTTTTTCCTTAAGTCATAGTGGCTGTGAACTACCACTGCTCAAATCCCTGGGTGGATAATAAGCTTTACTCCCAGCAGGTCTCCCAGACTACTACGCTAAGGGAACCAAACTGACTCCCATGTTTCATTGTATAAATGCATTTTAACTAGAGATAAATTGACTTGCTGGAGCATCCCAAAATAGTAAAAGAGAATTTTCTCTTCTGTGTCATGTGATGGTTTGCCTCCTTGTTAATATCCCTCTCTTAGAGCAGCATTAAAGTTTTTATTAAAGTTTCCAGAGTGTCTTATTTATTTCAGTCTATTTTTATGAGGCTGGTGTTCAAGAACTGTTCACTTTCCTTTCTTTCTGACTTGCAAATTCTCCCAAGGGCAAGAGCGGTTGCTCATAAATGTTTCTTCACCCTGTGGTTAAGTCAGAGTGTTGTAAGAAATATCTTGATACTTAGTAATTTTCTGAGCTCCTTAAGGTGTTGTTCCTCTTCATTTCCCTCAGCTTTCCTATGGAAAACTGTGACTCCAATCTTGGTATGTTTATCTCTGCTTTTAAAGGAATATTTTAAAGATTCCAAACTGGAAACTCTAATTTAGACTTTTCAGAGTAGTTTATCCTTCTTCCCTCCCATGGCATTGGCTTTCCCACTCAATGGCATATCTCAGTCCAAATGTGATAGCTCAGTGAACTTGCGTTGCAGCCCATTCCATACAGTTATTGCTTACAGACAATAAATGCTTTCTGGCATCTGTTTATAGTCTTTGTTTTAGTGCCCATTTCATACCTGCTAATCACATTAAACCTGCAAGTTACACTAACATTGTTATTACATCCCATTTGATTTTGTGTTTCATTTTGTTTTATAATGAACAAAATTTAGATCTCAGATAATTTTTTTAAAATATTAAAAAGCAGACTTCCAGAATGTTGTGTGTATTTGATTAAAAACCTAATTCAATCCTAGTTACTACTTAAGTTGTGCTGAGGGATGGCTTTTATGTATAAGTTGCAAAGTTTTTGTAATTTTATAATTCACCTAAACAGGAGGTTCTCCTTCATAGTTACTGAGGTTTTCTTTCCAAAATTTAGTTTTTCTACATAAATGTAATTAGTGATGGAATTCCAGTCCTTCATACTTGTGATTTTTGTTGTTGTTGTGTCAAGAGGGAAGGGGATGTGTTTTCTTACATCTTCAAGCAGTTAATGCTGTACTAAACAATGGTCTTTAGAGTTGTTTTTTGCAGCCCTGTAGCACTGGAGGGTCGGGAGCTGTCTCTCACTCCAGCACTGCTCTGTGGGAAAGGGAGGGTGTGTGGGTTCCTCGGGGTGCTGCCGGTCCTTTCCCTGTCCTGAGGTGTTCCTGCAACAGTCTTTCACTACCTTGGTGTGCGCTGCTGTGAGATTAATTGACCTTTGGCTCTGGGAGTAATGCACAGTAGAAGACTCCTTGCAGAATACTCTGTGCTTTTGGGAAAAGACAAGTTATTCTCTGCTGAAGGTATTGAAGTAATTTTTCTAATTTTTACTCGTTAATTAAAACAGTTTCATTAATAACAATATTTTTAAATAAATTTTAAAACCCACAGATTGCAGCCTCTGTTTAAGTATTGGGAAGGCTCTGGATCATCTTCAGCAAGGTAAGAGTCAACTCTGGTACTTTCAGACTTGCACAGAGCAGCTGTGGAGCAGATTTGGTTATCATCAGTGATAAATGAACACTCAGCCCCCATTGAATACCATCCTTTAAGCAGTTTTACTGTTGCACCTCACTGACACTTTCAGGCTTCTATCTGGGCATAATATTCTCGCCTTGAGGTTTTTATTTGTTTGCTTTTCTTATTATAGTACAACAATTGAGAATTCTTCTTCCCATGTACTTTTTTTCATTTACTCCACTGTTTGTTTTGAGTCATTTCACTGTTATTGTTCTGGTCTGTCTAAACCCTTGAGACAGAATTGGCTTAGGCAGAGAGCAGGATTTGTTCACATCCCTTTTGAAGTCCTGGTTCTGTGATTTTTATGGGTCTTCTACGGCCATTTTTTTCCCCAAATCTTGACCGAGTTCCCATCAAACTGTCTGAAATATAAGTTGCAAATACCATGCATTGCTTCAGAGCTGGAGAGAATTTGCAGCCAGCAGCAAAATAAAGCAATGTTAAAAAAAAAAAAAGTTTTTACCCTGGAGAAAGGGAGTTCCCTGACTTGACCAGCTGCTAATTGGTACAAAGATTTGTTTGCACAGAGGAGCTTTCCTAATTAGTTCCCTGTGTGGGTGTTCTACTTGGGAAATTAGTGTTACATTTTGATATCATTTAATCTGCCTTTATAATGAATTGTTAAAATTTGCAGTAAGGAATGTATTTTTAGGGGAAAAAAAAAAACAATCTGCACTGCACCACACCAGTTTCAAGAGATAATTCCTCTTTAGGCAGCAATCAAGGTTACTTTTTTGAAGTTAAATTAATAAAAGTCCGTAATTAGATTAAAGCCAGTTTTTAGTCACATATTTAGAAATATAGCTGCAGAAACACAACCATGTGTTTTTCAAAGCCAAAACTTAATTAAGCTGCATTAAGCTGATTTATGAACCGGATGACTTGACCTCCGCGGTTGTGAGGATAGTGAAACTGAATATTTGGGAAAAGCGTTAGTGGAGTTTTATTAGCATTATTGAGGTTATGTTTAAAGTCGAAGTTCACTTCCAAGCTTTTCTGTAGTGGCTTTATTCTCCTTGTTACCTTCACCTTTATTCTGGGAGCAAGCTTGCATCTGTCTTATTTTTTTTTAGAGAGTTGAAAAAGTACCATTAAAATAGCTGTCCATATAGAACCTTATGAAGGACCTGGTTTCCTTGTTTTTCTAGTGGCCTCCCCTGCCCCCAGCACTTAGAAAATGAAATTATCACTATTGGGCATTTATATTGTATTCTTTATTTCAGTGGATTCAAAAGATTGGAAAATTAATTTCTGAACTTAGAACTGCTTTAACTGGACTTTTTCAGTATAAATACTGTTTTAAATAAATATACCCTTTATACTAAATTGATAAATGTTTTGGAAATGTATTCTCATTTCCATGATTTCATTATTGTATCTTTTAATTCTTAATATAATGCATACCATTACCAGTGCACATTATTTTCCTTTGGCTGTACCAGTCTTGGCAACAGCTCATTATAAAATCCAACTTAAATTGAATCTATTCAGCAGAATTATATGGGATAAAGTTTAGTTTGAATACCTGATCATTTCAACCCAGCTGCATTTTTTAATGGTATTGCTACAAAAACTTGTGGATGTTACAAATTTCACTTTGAATAGAGTAACTTCCATTTCTCCTGGACATTTCTTTTTTAAACTAGAAAGTTTCATTGCAAAATTGAGGTAGGACAGAACATACCTGATCCCAAGTATAATCCTGAATGTTTTTCATGACAGACAGACGTTGAATGTTTAGCATCACCTCTTTGGATTTTTGAATGTGAATTGGAGCCACTTTATTTCTAGGTAAGACATAACTGTGTGTTTGTGTTAAGTACCCTCTTCCTTTTATATGTGAATTATGAGAAAGCTAAAGAGTGCAATATGCTGGACTTTGCTTTGTGCGGTGTTTATGTATTTGTTGAGTGAGTCCAATGTTATTTGAGGTTTTAAGTGCTAATAGTTAATTTGTCCTAAATGTCTGTGTTTCCTGAGAGAAACCACACCAGCCACTCTGTATGGTCAATATATGTATAGGACTTAATTTTGTGATCATGTATAGAGTTGTTCTATTTGCTCATTGCCATCTAGAGGGGTAGGTGGGTGCTGTCTGCCCCTTCTCTTGCATCAACACCTTCACTCAGCAGGATGTGGTGGTTTAGGGAATTTGCTGCTGAAAATCTGCAGGATTGCAGAGGCTTCCTGGAGGATTACTCGTCTGTCAGTTTAGACCTCTGCATCAGCTCACTGCAGATTCATACAAGTACTGGTATCAACACAAGGGAATCAGTGCCAGTACCTGCAGCAACAAATTGTTTTATTGGCTTTAAACTTCTTATTTCTCTCTGCTCCAAGAGAAGGTTTGATACATGAGAAGGACTATGAAGGGGTTGTGAGCAGCTGCACACTTCAATAGCTGAGGGGGAAGCAGAGGGTGATAGGGATGAACTAGAAGGTTTTGATCTGTAGATGTAATTAAAAGAAAATTTGTCATTGAAAACAAACTACTTCTTAGTGAAATGCTAGAGGTTGTGCCAGTCTGGCTTGTGTTTTTTACAAAGATTATAGAGACCAGAAGCATCTCTGTCACAGTTCACATGCAGCTGAGTTGTGGTCAGTACTGTGCCAGGGCTGCAGGGCTGAGAAGAGTCACAGACATCAGTTCTGATTGTGACCCAGACAGTGCTGTTTGCCAGGCCTTCCTGGATTCCTGGGAAGCATGAAGAAGACAGGACATTTGACCTGGAGTGCTTGCAGCATGTAACACCTAAAATCTGAAAGGCAGTAGTACCTTCGTGGTACTGTGGGTAGTAAGTCTGTGCAAGACAGTAGCTTTGATCCGGTGGTTTATTGGAGAGATGGAAGCCATTGAGTAAGGGAAGGATTTTTTTAAGTTAACCCTACTTCAGTAACAGTGAATGCTGTCATTAATTCAGCTTGCTGTGTGTTAGAGGCATCCAGCAAATGGTGCTGTGGGCAAAAGATCACAAAAACTTCCATTTGTTGCAGGTGAAAAAAAGCCCAACACTGCAGCAGCCTGACTGGGTTTCTATCAAAGACGGTTCACAGTGCCCAGGTGAAGTCAGGGCAGTCTATCAAAATAAAGGTGTTTGCTAATCATGAGGAGGTTTGTTCAAAAGAAACAAGGCCACCTGCAGAGGTGGAAGGTGTAGAGATTCGTTGCTGTAAGGTCACAAATGATGTGAACCAGCACAGCTGAAAGACGGCGATGTTCCTGTTTCATTTCACTGGATGGGTGAACAAACCCAGGTCCAAGGGACGAGATGGATGGGAGGAGTGAAAGGGGAGACTTAAGATGAAAGGCTGAAATCAGAGCTTTGACAATTTCTGCAGGGTAGAAAATTGCTCTCTGTGTTTTAAACTACTGATGTGAACCTGTAAGGACTGTATACACAACCACCAAAGCCATTTTGCATATTTTATTTTTAGGTTTTACTTTCCCCATTAAAAGAGCTTCCAACCTTCTATTTCGTTATAGTCATATGGGAGTTGAAATAGGAATTATGTACATAACATACCTGTGACATTTTATAATAGCATTTCAACTAAAATTAATGGCCTAGGATGATCCTTTGGAGCCAGAGAGGAGAGAATCTCAAAAATGGGTGTTCAGCATGGACTTACCCATTCCCCTTGCTGGGACTGAGATGAGTTGAAGGGAGATCTTAGAGACAGGACAAGTAGAGTAAAAAGGAAAATAAAAGGTAAAATAGTAGGAGTGGAGATGAAAACTCTTGATATGACAGAAGAAACAGGAAATGAGAAAAACAAAGAGTGAAATGAGGAAATAAGGATTGTTAAATTATGGGCTATTTCATATTTATTCTGTAGAAAGTTAATACTACTACAGCATGGTTCAGTGTTTTTATTAATTGGTAGAAAATAATAAACTGGTAGAAATTAGACCTGGTAAGAAAATGAATTAGTATAGTTTTTTACCTGATATATTTTTGAAGTCCTAACTGTTGGCTCTTAGAGACCTTTTACAGTTAAAACTTTTTTTCAAAATTATACCCTTTAATATGACTTTACTGAAATCTTAAAGATTGATTTTTTTTACACTGACTAAATACAAGCTGCAGAAGCATATGAAGATTTTTTTTTTTTGTGTAAAAGGAAAGGTTCTGAAAATCAAATCTTAATATAAAAATGACAAGCTAGTAACAAATTCTAAATACTTATGCAGCAGAAGCAACCTTTTGTGCTCTTAGGTGTGAGCTGTTTGAGCTGTGCTGGGAACTTTACATGATAAGGGTTTCATTTCTGTCAGTGCAAAAAGGAAAATTGAATCTTGTAGGCTGTTCCTAAATTGGCCAGTATCCCTTGCAACTTTTGAAAACTGTGACATGAATTACTGCTTTAGTTCTCCAGAGTCTGAATATCTTTATCAGAATAAATAATAGTATAACTGTTTTCAGAAGTGTTTTGTGTATATACATGTATATGGTGATCTATTACTGTTGTTTTTTTAAATGACTTTGGGAGCAGGAGAATATGGGGTGGGAAGAGACTAAACTAGTTTTCATTTTCAATTTCCTATTTTCTAAGAATACATTGGAAAGTTTCTTAAATAATATCATAATAGACAGTTGGAAGATGAACTATGATGATTATATTCAGATCTTCACATGGTAAGTATGTTCTTAAAATAGTAACTACTTGACAAGAAGTAGCCATAATTTTCCACCAAAAGTAGTGTGAACTGTGTAAGATGAAGTTAGCAATGCAGGGAAAAGCAAGATCAAACATTTAACCTAATCCAGACAATTAAGCTGGATGTCTGAAGTAGGTTTAACTAACTGCTTAAGGATTGATGTTGAGTGCCAGAATTAATATCTAAAGCTGAATCTCTGGAGTGAATTTGTACTTCACACACAAATGTGTTTACCTTAGGCCATGATGACTTACTTACATCTCAGGTATCTTGATAAAATGAGGAGCACTGTAGTTGTATAATTTCAGAATGCATTTCAGACATTTTTTTAGAAAGTGATTAAAAGTTTATAAACAAGATGATAACATTTCACACCTGTTGCTGTGCAGTTTTTGAGACTGTTTTTGTCTCACAGAGTATCTTGTACAGGCGTGTTCTGTACAGTTATGAGGAGTACCACGTAATGAAGTTTTTAACACAGACCTCTACTTAATTCATTGCCAGGTATTATAAATGTGTTTCAGGGAGAGCTGTGAAGAAAAGTACTGTGGTAATTGCAGGGATTGCCTTGTATTGTTGGCCAGATGTGTTTTCCCAAGAACTGGGCACACTCGCAATCTGGAATTCAGCTTTATGCCAGATTTTGGTCTGTAGTGCTAGACTGTGACTCAGAGCCTAAAATTAAAAAGCTTTTTCTGACATCCTCAAACAAGGATGGTTTTCCAGCAGGTGTTAATGATGAAGTGTCTGCTAATTTGCAGACAACTCAATGAAACTTGAAGTTTTTGAAATTAAGGGCATAATTTTTCAAAAGTATCAAAAGGCACTAACTCAGTGACTTTTTCTGAAACAAAGGCTCTAATTTTTCACCCACAGGGAAAAAATAAGGCCTTGTATTATCTCTTTCTTAATAAAAAAGTCTTTCGAATATATTTTTCTTCCATTAAAAAAAATTGCAAGCCCTTTTTTTGCAATGTTCACCTTCATTAACACAACTTGCTGACTTCCTTCCTCAGCTGCAGTTCTTCCTACACTCAGAGGTCAGAAAAGAGCAAGAGCAACAAGCCACACATCTGGCTGTGTCTCTTTCCAACTGGAACAAAGAAACGAGTTTTTAATCGTTTTTTTGAGTTAATTGTAAACAATTTGGTTTTGGAGTCGCTGACTTGCAGCAAATGTTTGTCGTAGGCGGATGTAGGGAAAAAGGACTATGTCCTAATGCAATTCCTCTGTGGCCAGCAAGGAGAAAAAAAACCACTTAAAAAAAAAAAGGAATGTCTTACTCCTTGTAGCACTGAAGTATGCTGAGAATTTTGAGTGCATATATAGGATATTTCACAAGCTTAAAATATATGTTTTGATGAGGCGGAGAGACAGAAGTACTTGCTCATTTAATTTTTCTGTGATCTTGTATATAGTAATACTGATTTTTCCACCCCCTTTATTTTCATGAGCTGTTTATGTATAAACAAACTGACAGTGATAAAAGACTAGGGACAAACAATAGGAATAGGGGAAAACTATTTTAAAATTAGAGTTCTGATCTAATACTTTCCTCTGGTATTTGTATTGTCCCCTAAAGGCATTTTTTCCAGTAAACAATTGTCAGAACCTTATATTTACAGTCATTTACCCTTAATTAATATTTTGAAAATAAATCCTTCAATAATGAGTGTAGTAGTTTTCTTACATTTCCAGTTGTCTATTGTATTTTATGCTCTCTAGAATCAGGTAGCATCAGTATGTCTAAATTATTAGAATTTATTTTCATTTTAAGTGTTTTATGTAAAGGAAACATTTGGTGTGACTTCTATAGTTTTACACTTCGCAACAGGCTTGTTGATTTACAGCACTACTAAAACCCCAACTACTTTTAAAATACATTGCCGTAGTTTTGTGTGTCTTAATTTGAACTCACATTGCTCCCATATTTTGGTTGCTTTGTTTAATAGGTTTGTCATGATGGTTTTATTTCTAATCTGACCATCCTGCTAAATATTTGCAAGTGTCTTGATCTGAAAAGTAAATTGATAATGCTGTTTGGAATTATGCCAAAGCTTATGACGAAATTGAATAAAAGGAATCATTCAAAGGAAATGTTTTCCATCAATTTATTTGTAGGAGGTGAAGTGTTCTGTATTACGATTATTTTTTGTCAAAATTAGGTGTTTGGGCTGCTAATGCCACTTAGTGGATATCTGCCATAACTGCAGCCTGTTACAAAGCCAAATCAGGTGCCACACAGCTCTCTTGATCTGTATATTGGAGTTTTCCTCCTGCCTAGAATGTGTTGACTATAGCATGTTGTCAAGAAACCTAATTATCAGGTGTGTTTTAAGAGGTTTATTGTAGCTAGTTCAGATTTTTGATTAAATTTATTAAAATGTAGGAATTATTTATCACAGAATTTTGTACTTAGAGGAAAATAAGGATTTTATTTGCATATTTAATTTGCATTGAAACATCAAACAACAGTCTTGGTCACTTTGCACTGATTCTTTAGGTTAATTAAATACTAATTGATAGTAAGGTGATAGTTTCGGTGGTTTAGGCAATGCTTTGCTTTAGCCCTTTTGGTTGATGACTGGGCAGACACTGACCTGGAACAAGCTGATAGTTCAAGAACTGAATCGAAAGTAGTGAGTGCCTTTTGCTTGATGTATCCAAAATGGGAGTGGGATAGACCCTGCTGTAAATGGACTTTTTCAGATTCAAATAACTGGTGAGAGCAGGTGCTGATAATGCCAAGGTTGGGTGTTTGATCCCCGCATGGGCCCATTCACTTCATGGTTAGATTCAATGATCCTCATGGGTCTCTTCCAACTCCAAATATTCCTTGATCCTGTAATTCTCCTTTGGAAGATCAGAAAGGTCAGCTAGACACCAAATGTCTGTTCTACCACTTTCATTGAAAGTTAGCACTTCCTGAATATATTTTTTTAATAGAGATTATTTTTTTGCTAAGTAGTTTGGATAGTAGTATTACTAATTTGGTGTATTTGATGTATTTGTCAAATACATTATATATAAATATATTACATATATTTTTAATACATATATATTAATTTTTTTCTAATATTAGCATTTCAAAAAAATCTATACAAAAAGAATGTCATGCTTTTTGCAACTTAAAGGCTTCTTTTTATGGAAAAGATTTTTTGCACTTTTGAAATGTGTATTGATTTAGGCTTTTCAATTTTTTTTTAGCCTGTGAACTCTGTTTTTTGAACTTTTTTTTTTTACTTCAATAAGTTTCCATTATTTTCCATCAACCCTGATAATCTTCAATCACTATGTATTTTCTACCTCATCTCTCAGGCTTTTCTGAAGTTTTCATTTATGCTGTTTTTATTAGTAAATCAGTTGAATAATTTGCAACTAAAATTATAATTGGCTCAGAGGAAAATAACCCAAAATTTAGTTTCCAGATATGTTTTAGTGCTGTATTACAGGCTGGTTAAATTAACTATGAAGATTGAAAGACAATATCAAAGACTTTTGGTGATGTGAATAACAATATTTTTTAGAAACTTTCTTCTCTTCCATTGGTTTACAATGAAATTTTAAAGTGTTTAATATTTTGGCTTTGTTACAGTTATAATAATTTAAGTTTTTCAGCAAAGTTTTAAAATATTTTTACATTTCCTATTTGAATAGTTGTTTATAATTTGAAATTTTCTCAAAAATTAATGGATGGTGCCTTTTCAAGGATGTATTTGGTCTAGATGTGACTTCTGTCACAAGTGTCACAAGTGTGATGGCAAGGTAGTTACAAGTGAAAATGAAAAAAGGTTACGCAAAAGTAAAATTTTAAATGTCTCTCTAAACCTAAATATAGTGTATTTTGTACAGTTCCTAGTTCTAGAAGGCATGATTTGCCATTGAAATGGGATTCAGCAAAGGCAGTAAGAAAGTCTTGGATGTGACTGCTTCCTTCCATTTTTGGTAGCAGGTAACTGGCATTTTAAAATTAGAGATCTTACCCTGTCTATCTCTTTTCGTCAGACTACAAAACCATTTTTTCATTCTCAACTTCTAGGCTGCTTCTTGAATTCAAAAGAAACTATGTTAATCCATACTTCTTGAAAAAGGGTAAATAAGAGGACTGTTTCTGTAGAGATTGGAGTGGTGCCAGAGCTGATGTGGCACATGGCAGATGCTTGGTGGGGATGCCCTGCCGAGGACCCTCACCAGCCTCGGGACCTCACTGTGCTAAGCCTGAGCAGCCCCCATGTGCTCTTCCCTTGAGTGGAAATAACACTTCTGATGATTGCAGATGCAGTCACAGTTACTTTCAAGCTAAATTCTGAGTTTCAGCAGGAGGAAAGTGAAAGCAATATGATTTGGTTTCTAATATTGGTATTATGTGGTTATTACAATATAGTCTGGATTAGTTTGGGTTTTGTTGAAGCTGTAAGAGTAGAGGAGAAGGCCATGCACTGGAGCTGGAGCCCACGCAGAACTGCTGGCTGATGGTGAACAGGGAGGTTGTTGCTGTTGGGCTGATTTCAACTGATGTGAGGGCTCCACGGCCTTTATTTAGATGGGAAGGTGAGCTATGGAGGCAGTCGGGAACAGGTGCACCTCATTTGTAAGGGAAGGCTGAGGGAGCTGGGGCTGTTTAACCTGGAGAGAAGTGAGAGTATACCCAAGCAATGTGTGTACAAGGGAGGGTATCAAGAGGATGGAGCGGGCTCTGCTCGGTGGTGCCCAGCAGTGGGACAAGGGACAGTGGGCAGAAATTGATGCACGGGAAGTTCCACCCGAACGTGAGGAAGAACTTCCCTGTGCGGGAGCAGATCGCCCTGAGGGGCTGTGGATCTCCCGGGGAGGCGATGGATCGCCCTGAGGGGCTGTGGGTCGTCTGGGGAGGTTGTGGATGGCCCGGAGGGGTTGTGGATGGCCCGGAGGGATTGTGGATCGCCCGGAGGGGTTGTGGATCGCCCGGAGGGGTTGTGGATCGCCCGGAGGGGTTGTGGATCGCCCGGAGGGGTTGTGGATGGCCCTGAGGGACTGCGGATCGCCCAGAAGGGCTGTGGATTGATCTCCCTCGCTGGAGCTGTTCCAAAGCCTGGGGCGGTGCGGTGGCGGCTGTGCGGCAGCAGGGGGCGCTCCCACGCTTCCCGTCCGCGCGCTCCGCTTTCCATGGATAATGGCAATAGATAATGGCTAATGAACAATGAGCCTCGCGGGCCTGTGCGCCTCCCAGGGCGGGTCTGGGACCGGCCGCTGTCCGCACTGGTCAGCCAGCAGTGCATACATACGTACATACATACATACATACATACATACATACATACATACAGGAAAGTGGGAGTAGGGTATAAAGTCACTACCGTGCATCAGTTTTATTGTCTTAATAAAAAGTTATTGTGCAAATTTCATTACTATACTAGGAATGGCTTCCAGGAGTGATTGGAATTAATTACTGCAGAGCCTGCCAGGGTCAGTACAGGCTTTCAATTTTCATTTGCACTTACAAGAAATCTAATTTTTAATTAAAAGGATGGTTTTAATTCTGCACCATCCATAGTAATCCTTCCCTGTTTGTCATTTTAGGCAAATGACAGGATTGTTAATATACCCAAAAAAGTTGCAATGGTTTAAGCAGCTCATGTTGAGTTGGCAAACAAGGCTTGTTTGCTAATCAGTGTAAGTAAAACACATTATTTGAAAATAGATTTACTGGGGAATGTGCTTCTTAAAGTATTAGGCACAATGCAAAATTAATAATCTCTTTGTGTTTGTATCATTAAGAGGGCTAATGTGCTTGTCTGTGAACACAATTTTCAAGGCAGGCTCTTTTGCAGAAAAATACCCATTCTGCCCTGTATGCCTTAAGGAATTGAGTCTTTAATTGGAAAGTATGTGCACTAACAAAATAATATCAGCAGGATTAAAAAAAAATTATATGCAATTAATTAAGAAAAAGGAGTTTTATTGAAATGTATACTTCCCAGTAACTCCTGCATACTTACAGGTTAGATCAGTGTTTTGGAAAAAACCTTTCAGTGTTCAGTATTCAGCGTCCTCATCCCTTAACTTGACTGTGAGAGCAGTCATTGAAAAATTCCACAGTTTAGCAACTTTCTGATCTACCTTATGTTTAATTTATAGTCGAGTATAATGATTAAATTTTTCCTCGGTCTTTCTGCTTACCAGTCTATCTACATTTATGGGATTGACTTGGTTTTATCATTGAATGGAATAATTTACATTTGTATTTATGGAATGTCTTCTGGAAAGTATTTCCAGTTTATTAAAATATTTTGAATTATGATCCCATTTTCCAGAATATTTTAATTCCCTTCTAACTTAGTGCATATTTTAAAAAGTGCCTGTTGCTAATTAAAAGTATTGAACAAAACCAAATCTGTGCAACAGATACTGTTTAAAAATACCATCATCTTTTTATTTTTCTTCTTTTTTTTGTTTTTTTTTTTTTTGCCAGTAAACTGCTGACAGCTACTTTTTCACATTTTCAGTGTTCTGGAAAATTTATGGTAGTAAATAACATTTTCTCTTTCTTTATCTCTAGTGCTTTGCCAAAGCTCCCTCTATATATTTCTTCAATTCCACCCTATGCTTATACAGGTGTATTGGTTTCTGAGCCTCCATTTTGCCTCTCTTGTCCACCAGAATAACCTGTTGGGTATTTTCTTTTCTGCAAAGTTTCCTGCACTCCCTTATCCCTTAAATCAACTTCCCAAGAGACCTGTCCTTCCAGGTACCTGAGATTACTGAAACTGCTTTTGTGAAATCAGTTTAATTTGCTGTTTTCTCCTTGTTTAGTGACCTCCTCTCTTTCTAATTTCTCCTGTTACCATCCTTATATTCAGTTAATTCTTCCCATAACTACCACAAAAGTCAATAATAGCCTCTAGAAGAGGCATTTATTACTCCAGAAACCTGTAGAGATATATGATTAATTAATCCTGAAGCTTCTTGCCCCATTCTGTTACTCATATGCCTCCACACTTCAACAGAACCTTCTTAAATATTTCCCTTGGTTAAGTGGTCTCTCAGTTTGATGTTTTAGGGTGTTACCTGTTGTTTCTTTTTTTATTTTCCTCATCTCACTCAGATGCACATTGAAGTTTTCCTTTACCTTTTTCTGAATTTTTAAATACATTTTAAAAGTATGTATTATCCTCCAGTTTATTTACAGTGGGTTTTGATTTTTTATTTTTCTAGTGGAATTCTTGCTATTTCCATCAGCAGCCTTGTAACAGCCTTGTAATAGGTCAGCAAGTTTTCTTATTTTTGTAATGGGATGTTAAATAAGACTACTGTGACAAATTTTTAAACTAAAAGCAGCATAAATATAAATTCAAATAAATATAAATTCATAGCATGATCCACATTTCGTCTTTAATGCCTCAAACCTTGAGCTGTTGGTAAATATTGCCAGCCATAGCTGTCTTAATTCCACTAATGTCAATATCTTCGATTGAATTAATTGTCTGTTTAGTATTTTAGGATGTTCTTTAACATATCTTCCCTTTCCTAGGAAACCATACTTGTAAAGACTGTTTCTGATCCATCTTATAGATTATTACCCTCCCATAAATACCCTACCCATAAATACAAAATGGCAAAAAGCATTATATCCTACATACTGACACATTCAGATCAGTTCACTAGGAAATATGCACTGAGAAATCCAGTCCCTGTAGGATTTATGTTTGACTTACTGAGATTAGATGTGCTGTTTTGGCATTTATGTATTAAAAGGAGAAGTAAAATAGAAAAAGAAGAAAGCTAGCATGCTAGACTTACTCCTGTTATCAACTGGTACAAGAAATAACTGGAAAATAAAATCACTCTGAGGAAAGTTTTAACAAGAGTTGCCCAGAGAACTAGAACATGATGGTTTTCATTCTGTTTTTCAGACACTTGCCCTGGATTTTCTTTCCATATAATAAAAATACTCTCTGTGCCATAGTCAGAGGACTGAATGATCAGCAGGCATGTACAGCCAGAAAGGACCAGGAACATTTTTTTTTTTTTTCTGTTTGTGATTTTTCCACCCTAAAGTCCTGTTTCTGATTCTTATCTGATCTAGTGTAGATTTTTCACTCATTATATTCACAAATATTGAAACCAGATACCTTCTCAAATGTTCAAATCATTACATTTCCAAAACTTTGTTCTAAGATGGCTTATTTCTTTTCTCACTATGAATTTGATGAGAGATAAGGACAAGAAAACTTCAGAGGAAGATGGTGGTGCGGCTCTCTTACAAGATTTTGGAGGAACTGAGTCAAACTCCACTTGGAACAAAATACATTTGTATTCACTTTTACTCTGAAGGAAGAAACACTCAAACTAGCCAAACCTGTCCTATATCTTTTAAAGGTGTCTCCCTGCTTGAAAGTTGATAGAGTCTCCATTTGTTGTGTACAGAGGAATTGTGTCCCTGGTTTGTGTAAAGCATCTGTGTAGGCAATGCCATATTCAGACGAGGTTACTCTAGTTGCTCTGTGCTCAGGGAGAAGGATCAAAGTGCAACAGTGCTTTCTTAAATTCAAATATAATTTTACTCTAATTACTTAATTGGATTCCATTCTACATTTTTGGTAGTGTTTTTTTGTCTGCTTTGTGTTTTGTTTTTTGTTATGACCAGATATCAAAATCCAGATATTTTGGTTGCCTGGTTTTCTTTCTTTCATGATGGCTGTTCTGACGTTATATACTTTGAAAATATAAAGGAGTTCTGTTCAAAGTAAATTCAGGTGTGAGGGTTGGCATATAGAAAAATCCCCCTGCTGGATAAGTTTTAGGTTCATCTAAGGTAATTTTTTTCTTTTTTTACCTTTTAATTTCAGAGAAACCACAAGCCAAGCTCTGTAATCCTTGGGGCTACAAATACTAATGTTGGCCAACTCTTTAAACATTTTATGATTACTGAAAAACATATTTGTCATTACAACCCATTTATTAATTCCCTTTGACTTGCATCACCTTCTTTGTAGATTTTAATTGTGTCCTGCAATCAGCATATCAGTTAACAGCAAAAACTCTTGGCTGGAAGTGTTCCTTAACTAGGATTTTTAACAAAATGATTGTTCAAAGAGGGGATGATTCTTTTATCTTGAGTTGCTTTCACCTTGTGCAACTTTCTTCTCTTATTCTACTTTTTACTTCTCTATTGCTGTTTTCTGGCTTTGGGTTTTGTTGGGGTTTCTTTTTGTCTGTTTATACTTCACGTGCTGAAGGAGTGTGTGGCACTGATTTTTCTTTGCTTGTGTATAGGTTTCCACTTTTGATGCACTTTATGTTATTTATCTTATGAAAACCTTATAAATACAGTGTTCAGAGGCCAGCATTGGGGATAATTCCTTTTTCCTGGAAAATTAATATAGCTTGCTTTCTGAAAAGAATTTGGTTATGTTTTTATCTGTGTCTTTCTAGAGAGTACTGTACATTATCTAATATCTATGGGGATTTGTGCAATTATCACTTCAACATAAATGTATGACTATTTTTACTTTTTATTTAGTATTACAGTACATTTTTTAACTTATTTCTAGAACAAAGTCCATAGAGAAATAATACCATTTTTGAAAACTAACTGGATTTACAAAACTGAGACTATTAAATGTCACTTGTTATATTTTTCTTGATTGATGCACCTACAGTTTATATGATTTAAACACTTAGCAGTAAAACAACTGAAGATAGTAATAATACCATATCCATGCAGATATTCTCAACTATAAGAAATTTGAAGAGATTGTTAAAAAGAAACCTACTATGGAATTGATGGGAAGAAAAAATAGAAACATAGAATCATTTAGGTTGGAAAAGATCTCCTGGTTCATCAAGTCCAGGTCTTGACCTAATCCTGCCAGATCCGTATCCCTAAACACAACATCTACAAGTCTTCTATCTACCTACCAAGATGGTAGCTCACCCACTTCCCCTGGCAGCTTGTGCCAGTGCTCAACAGCCCTCTCAGAGAAGAAATTTTTCCTGATATCCAATCTAAACCTCCCTGGTGCAACTTGAGGCCATTTCCACTTGTCTTACTGCTCATTAGCACTTCCCTGTGGCCTTGCTGGCCACTCTATTGCTGATACAGGCCAGGTGCCACTGGCCTTCTTGACCACCTGGGGCACTCCTGCCTCACCTTCAGCTGCTGTTGACCAGCACCCCCAGCTCCTTTTGCTCTTGGCCACTTTGCAGCCACTCTTGCCCAGCCTGTAGCACTGCAGGGGTTGTTGTGACCCAAGGGCAGGACCCTGCACTTGGCCTTGTTGACCCTCACACAACTGGCCTCAGCATCAGTCCAGCCTGTCCAGATCCCTCTGCAGAGCCTTCCTGCCCTCCAGCAGGTCAGCACTCCTGCCCAACTTGGTGTCATCTGTGAACTGAATGAGAGTGGAATCGATCACAGAATCGTTTAGGTTGGAAAAGAACTCCGAGATTATTGAGTCCAACCTTTGATTGTATACCATCATTCCAACTAGAGCATGGCACTAAGTTCCATGTCCAGTTGTTTCTTGAACACTTCTGGGGTGGTGACTCCATTACCTCCCTGGCCAGTCTGTTCCTGTGTTTAACCACTCTTACCATGAATAAGTCCTTCCTGGTGTCCAACCTGAGTGCAGCATGAGACCGTGTCCTCTCATTCTATTGCCAGTTGCCTGGGAGAAGATTGACCCCACCTGGCGACAGCCTCCCTTCAGGTGGTTGTAGGGAGTGAGAAGATCTCCCCTGAGCCTCCTTTTCTCCAGGACAAACACCCCAGGCTCTCTCAGCTGCTCCTCATCAGACTTGTGCCCCAGACCCTGCCCCAGCTCCCTGCCCTTCTCTGGACACGCTCCAGCCCCTCAATGCCTTTCATGTAGTGAGGGGCTCAGAACTGGACACAGCACTTGAGGTGTGGCCTCACAGCTACAACTCGCCTTGTCCAGATCACTGGTGAATGTATTAACTGGGACTGGCGCCAGTACTGGGCCCTGGGGAACACCACTGGTGTCCAGTCAGTTTGGATCTAACTCCATTCACCATACCTTTTTACTCTGTGCACCTGTCCAAGCCATGAGCAGCCAATTTCCCCAAGATAATTTTTTTGATCTTGCACTTATTCTGTTTCCTTACAAGAATTTCAACAAACTGTATGAGTGAGTATCTCAGTGATTCGGAATCATGCTTTTGATCTGAGAGATCTTGAGTTTGTTCAGATGCTGGTATCTTTTTGAAACTACAATTAATTACTCATACAGTAAGGTCAGTTCCAGTGCTTTAATGATGCTGATGTGCTTAGTACATTTCCCTCAGACTGTGGACTGGATGCCTCCTGTCTCTACCCACTTAGGTGTGCCACTAGAAGTTATCATTCTGAATCATCCATTGCCACTCCTGAGCTTGGGAGCCTCTGTTTCTCCTGAAACTCCCAGTGGAGCTGCTCATGAAAACACAGCCCTGCTTTCGTTAGGATGATCTAAATGAGGTTAAGCAGTAGGTATTTGCTGATCCAGCTCATTTTGACAGAAGCCTTTCAGGCCATGTTTATGTGAGCAGACAGATTTAGAAAATATTATCTGGCAAAGGAGCACTAATGAGCTGCAAGGACTTGAGCTGGTGAATGTGTCCTTTTTCACTAACACAAGGTTTTAAAGCTTTGTCTCTCTGTTACATCTTCAGTGTACTGCAGTGCTGCTGATGGTGTTGAATTAGTACTCATTAAATTAGTCCTGTAAGAGAAGTCAATCAGTACTTCTCTAGCAATTTGTATTGTACTGTACCTGTTATTTGAAAGTGTAACTCCACACTTGAAAATTGTGTAGTTGCTTAAAACAGTGTGTTAACCAAGATTTTAAAGAAGTGTTGAATAACATGATATTCACTGTTCAGTTGGTAATATCCAGTTTGGGAACTCTTACTAATTTTCAAAAGCAGATTTAAGTATATAATAAATGTGTTTCAGTATACTTTCAGTATATATATATGTAAAATCCATGGCAGATTGTAGGGTTGAATTCTGATTTGTTTTGGGGGAATAGTATTTTATATATCACAATTCAAAAATAAACTGATTGCGTTAGTGGGGTAGAAGGAATTTATTTTCCTATAAAAGGTAATACCTCTAGAACGTTGAAAATAAATCAGTGAAATTTTAGGAACACAGTTTTTTGTTGGAAAACCAGCCTGTGATATTTTGTTCAAAGCTCAAGATTTAAAACATGCTACTGAATAATGGTAAATAAAATGGAAAATGCTGAATTTACCTTCCTGTTCGTTGCTGGGTTATGGTTTATTTATGTCTGTGTGTTACTAATTAAATGTTGAGCATCAAAAATTAAGCAATGAGCTTTAAAATGTCAACAGTGGCTTAAAAACTATTTTTTATATGCTTATGTAGTATCTTAGGGTAATCTTTAATGGTTTGGAAAACAACAGGGAAAAGTAAAATGCAAACATCGTTGCCAACGTGTCATAAGTTTTGAAGCATAATTAAAAGTTGGAATTTTAAAGGATTTAGGCACTAAAGATAAGCTGCTAGCATTTAGTGGTGCAGCATCAGCAATATTTTTATACATGTATTGAGTCTCAGTTCAACATTATCAACAGTATCAACAGTAAGTAAAATAAAATGCTTTCCAGTTTAATGAAATATAATTTTATGCTCCTACGTTAAACCTTTATGATTTACTTCTGTACCTCAGCTGTTACTTGCATTTTTCTTGTAACCACAGTATTTATATACATATATATACATATAGACCTGCTCAGAATGTGTGCCGTTAGTTACTTTGAAATCTCATTAAAATTAACCTGGAAGTGAATTTCAGTTCCTGAGGTTTGGAATATGTTTATTAGAGTTTTTGAGGAAAGAGTTTGAAACAGCCAAGTACTGGGAAGCACAGGCTATGCAAAATAAAATAATTCAGTTTGAGGCAAAGATTTGTGTTTATTAGCATTTCCTTTAAGGTGAAGGTTGGCCTTTTAATTTGAAATTAAAAACTTAGTTTTGAATGGTGAGTTACACTTGAAAGTTTCTTGAAACCAGATGTTGCTGGTTAAACTTAGTTTTGTTTTTTAGGAACCATAAATTATATAAAAAATAATTAAAACATGTTTATCAGCTGCCTGAACTGTATTTTCTGGATGTTGATGCAGAATGTGGCTGTTTTTGGGGTTGATGTGCTTTGAAAATAGATGTTGCAAAGCAGAGCCTTCAGGATCACTGGAAAACGCTGCCTGCATAAGCACATGTGTATGTAAGTTTGTGGTAGGCTTCTGTTCTGTTCTTGTGACCTGAATAGCTGGATCAGTTTCTACACAGGGATTGAAGGAGGGGGAATAAAGTGAAAAACAAGCTAGGAAATGTAACAAAAGTTCTGGAAAAAATACTCAGAAATCTCCCAAGCTGAGATGTGCTGTACTTGTTTAAGAAGGATCAGAGGCAGAGCTTGGGCACATGATCTCAAGCTGCTCAATGCAAATAAGAGAGTGTATCCTTAGGTTTTTGGCACAAGGGGTTCCTCACTGTTCGAAGCATGCTATCAGCTAAACCAGTTCTGGATGCAGTGCAAGCTTTGGCAGCAGAAGAAATGCTTGGGTACTCTCTGAAGATTGAAGGCTATGAGGTAAGATACAGCTTTAAAAGAGTTGAAAGTGAGTCCAAGCTGAGTCAGTCATTTCGATTGTGATAGTATTACATAATATAATTTTTTTCCTTCAAGGTTATGAAAAGGAAAATAAGTGTGTATTTTATTGTGTTTCTTCTAGCTGATACTGATAAAATGGAATATATCAGTGTGATGAAAATATTAAATTATTGAAGATATAAGTTTTAACACTATACAATCTATTTTTCTCTGTTTGCATGTTTTTCCCCTTTCTAGGCTAATCTGCCATACTCGGTTTATAAGGTGCTGATCTTGTTCTGAAAGTAAAAGTGTAAATATTTTTCCTGCATGTAATGAATGTAACTTTATGAATAATGGAAAATGTTTCTTTGTGTTTCAATTTTGTGTATGCAAGATGTTGCTAATTACAAAGGGCTTGACAGTCTGCTCACTGGATTTGTTCTGGAGAGAAAATTTTGAAGAAGTATTTAATGCAAAACAAAGCCATTTATTTAACAAAAGCCTTGCTTACATGAAACTGCATATTCTGAACAGATTTTTGATTAAATTTTTATCATTTTATGGTATTATTATGGATGCTTTGAAATCTCCAAGCTTGGCATTACATTCCTAGGTTTTTGTGATGTAGAAATACATCCTTCATATGCACATAGAAATTAGGGTTGATGATACTTTTCCTACTGTAATGCTTGTGGGAAAACTTGAAAAAAGCTTTGTCTCCTCATGTGGAGTATCAGCCATGTACATGCTTAGAATAATTTTTTGTGGTCTGATTTTTTAAGTGGGAAAAGAGTTAAACTGAATCACAGATGAACATCAGATGTGAGCCCCAAGAGCCATGGTTTACAGTAATGAGAATATTTCTCTTTGAGGCAAAAACCAGTTTTCAATCTGTGTTTTAAATCTAAAATTACATTTTTCTACATCCCTCCAGGCAGATCTCTTTATCCTGATATGTGCTTTTCATGGTTTAATTTTTCTGTCTTCTGAGAAAAAGTTTGACCAAGAAAGCTCTACTTTCACACAGTTTTGGCATAACTTATCTTCCTAAACACTGCACTGGCAAAAAAACCTTTCTTAAAATCTTTTTCCTTTTTATGTTCCATAGAAACTTGCTTTTTTGAGAGCTGGTCACTTTTCCTTTTGGGAATTGTTCATAACTTGAAATGCAAAGAATTCCAATATGATAAAAGATAGGAATAACAGATAAAAAGAGTTCAAACTTCCCCTTTTTACTCTTTTTTTTTTTTTTTCTTTTTTAAAGTATACATTTAAAAGTATACACTTTTAAAAGATAAAAAGCTTTTTAGCCATCCTTTTTGATATAATTTTATAGTAATATATTATAAAATCTTATTGACCAGAAACAAATAGTTTTTTATCTTTATAATGAGTTATTTTCTTAAAATGACATGGATTTTTGCTGAAGATCTAAAACAAGTGTTGAGCTGTCAATTTTTACTTTGAAATGATATTCAGTAATCTGGAGTCCAGCAATTTAGAGAATTAACAAATAGAGATAGTTCTGGGTTTATTTCTCTTGTTAAATAAATAAACTCATAGATACCTGTTTATACACTGGGATGTTAACCTGATGTTAAAATTCCAATTTGTTGAACAGAATTATTTTTGTGTTTATCTGAGGTCTTCCTCTTTCTGCATAAATATCACAGAATTGACCATCAAAATGTTTCTCATGGTCCAGAACTTGCTGAAATGTTGAATATATGATGCAGACTGTGTCAAGCTCTTAGCTGTAGTATTCTGAGTTTACATGTATAACTGTTTATGATTTTGTTGCATTTACTAGGTTTGCTGGGATGGGTAATCTTCTTAAGGTCCTTACCAGGGAAATTGAAAACTATCCACATTTTTTCCTGGATTTTGAAAGTAAGTTCAAACAACTAAAAGACAATGAGAGAATCTTTTCCCTGACTTAGCAGCAAACTGAAGAAAAACTTTTAAAATCTGAGTGCTTACAGTGTGTATTTTCCAGCACAACCAATCTGTCCAAGTCCTTGTCTCTAAAATCATTTGTTCACTCAGGACTTTTCTCTTCCTTTTCTATTTTTCAGGAACCAAATGGGAAATCTTTTAAAAGTTCTCACTTGCACAGAGCTTGATCAGGGGCCAAATTTTTTCCTTGACTTTGAAAGTGAGCAAAGCTTCTTGCCTGGCTTGCCTTCTTTGCTTATTATTTCCTAATAAACTGCATGTGCTTATGCATCATAAAGCAATTCAAAAGGGATTTGCAAACAAATCAAATTACACTTCAGTAGCATATTGCTTTCTGATATTTATAAAACCATACAAAATTACTTCATTCTTAGCAGAGAAAGGGACAGAGAGGTAGATATGCAAGTAAAACCTTATCTTGAATTAAATTCAAAATATTTATGAGCCATTGTTAAACTTAGACTTACATATGAATGAACTCAACCTCAACTTTCTTCAACAAATCAGGGTTAAAAAAAAAAAATTATGATTCTTCCTTGAATGGAAATATATGTTGGAAATAAAAAGCTGAAAAAAGTAAGCAGTGGGGGTGGAACTATTTTTGCTTGGTTCGGTGCTGATCTAGCTGGGTTTATAATTTCTAAAAAGTAGTGAAACGGTCAAAGTGTACGTGCTTGATTGCATTTCTCTTAATTGCATGGTTATCAGTTGCAGAGCAGTGTTACCCATTCCAGTTTTCTTGTCACATCTATATTTGATTCAAAGCTGTTTTTACTTTTGCTGACTACAGCTTCCCTGCATGTACTTTCAGACACTGTCACCAAATCCTTTAATATGGGTTTAATCTGTCTTCACCACATATGTGAAATGTTTTATTATGATCTTCACCACATATATGAAATGTGTTTGAAACACTCACAGTGACATTTTCTCTCTTAATACCTCTATTCTAGAAAAAAAAAAAGGCAAACAAAAAGTTTTGAGAAAATCCAGTGTTTTAAAAATACTTTCCTTTCGTAGCATGTTTTAAAAGAGCATTTCAGGTGATTAGACACATATTTTGTCATCTTGAAATAGTTTTGTTCTTTAATAATTTATTCCTGAACTATTTTCTGAAAGAAGTAACTAGCATGCTATGAGCGTGTATGTCTCTGTACACTCGGAAACACTGCTTCAAAAAGTCATTTAAATATATATTTAAGTCTGATTAAATTGTTCAAACATGCTTCCTTAGATGAGAGCTAGACTATATGGCTGGAACTGTGCACATACCTTAATCTTCTCATCTAATTACCTCATTATGAAAAATCAGTTTTAAATTATGAAAAAAAAAGTTAATTGCTTAGTTAGGGTTTAGGAGAAGCCATGTATCCCTTCTTCTCTGTCTATATAATTTGAAAACTTTACTCTCATCCCAGGATGTCAAACCGCTATCCAAGCCACCACTTAATTTTTTGCTACCAAACTTTTTAGGGCCTTGGCAGTGCTCTGTGGCTTTGCCAAGCTATTGTGAAAGCTTTCAACTGCTCTGAGTTTACAGGTTTAATCAGCCCCATTGTGTCCTTGTTGGCAAGAAAGTGTTCCTGACCCAGGCTGCAGGCTTGGCAGGAAACAGATGCTCTGGCAGTGGGAAGCCCTGGTAGAGGTGGTGGTGAGAGAGGGAAATACCGAATTAGTTGCCTTGGCAGTGAAGGTTGTTTTTCTTTCCAAAAGCACGTGGCCAAGAACAGAACAAAGTACCCTCTCCCAGTGGAGGTGCCAGTGGTTAGGGCACACTAGTCAGGCACACCTACCTGGGGAGGAACAAAACTGTCATCTCCAAATTTCAGGGAATTTCATGCATGTAAGTGAAAGTTTAAACATTTTTCTCACAAAATACAGTCCCAGCGGTTTTTGGTGGCACAAAATCTATATTGGCTCAAAGGGATGTGACTAAAAAAAGTGGCTGTGGTTTTGTGTGGTTTTGGTGTCCCATAACTGGCCATCATCCAGTGGAAAAGGACACTCTGAGTGAGTGGACATGGGTCAGATTCTGGCGTGGGCTTGCTGGACTTGTGGCTTTCCATGGCCTGAGCTGTCAGTTCAAGCATATGGGTGAATATGGTTGTTACACTTGGCCATTTGGAGAATGACAGGTGTGCTGAGCTGGTGTCTTTACTGTATTCATTATTTGCATCAGCATCTTGCTTTTTAGTTTCTGTGGGCTTTTTCATTAGCTGGTTACAAAAATAAAATAAATAAATTTTAAGAAAAGTTTCACATCATCTCCTTTCCCCTACTGTAGTGCAGGTGTCCACATTGTCAGTTGCAATTCTTTTTGACACCTAACATTATTCTCCAATCCAAACTGGAAATCAAGTTTTGTAACTCCATGGTCATACTTAAAAACTTGAATCCAGCAGTAATTTCAGTTAATGCTGTATAGCAAAAGCAGTTCTATTTGCTCCTCAGTACTCATTTTAGAGTTGGGCTGTTATGCTGGGTCTGTGTGTAGAATGACATTCTCCATGCAGGTAGAGAGGCCTTTTCTTTGAGGGGTATTGCAGACTTTCTGCATTCAGCCAAATTTCTCTTTTTTAAGATCTACTGAAAAGTTTAAATAAAGAAAAATAATTTCATCCTTCTTATAAAGTGCACCATATTGCTGTTACACACTTGGATCTTGATGGGAATATTTTTAATCAAGTTGCTAGCTCTTGGGTTTGATTATTTACCACTTAATTTACCTTAATTCCTTTTTAGCACTTAGCTTGAAAATAATGTTAGGAAAAGTGAGTGTCTGGCAAGTCTTGAGAGTCAGTGGATTTCAGGATTTCATGGCAAATTGTCTTGAAATGGATTTTGTCATTTCGAGAACTGTTTTGTATTTTAAATGTTGACCTTATTTAAATTAGTTGCAGATAAATCACTTCTGGGTATTTGAGCTGTTTCTGTACTATCTTAAAATTACTCTTTTTTGCAGAAAATCAGTTGTCAAATCACTGCTGCCTTTTTCAGGCAAAGTAAACAAATAATTCCACATGAATTCTTGGAAATAATTTGCAAGCTGAGGCAGCAATTTATTTTGAATCTAAAAGACTAAAGCTTAGATATTATTTGGAGATGTCCTTAAGTGACACCTACAGTCCCATTGTCTCCACAAATACTTTTTGTAAGATGTTTCTAACCTTAATGTGAGCAGGCTTTTTTTTTTTGATCGGTTAGCTAGGTGGATTTCACTTGATCCTAGTTAAATCCCTCTCATCCCCTCCAAGAATCTTATTTTCTAGGATTCCCCCACATCCTCAGAAAGATTAATGAAATTTTCAGTTATTTTTCATGTATGATTAAAAGGGTCTATTATTAGAATGTGTCTAGCAGCAGAGCAACTGCCCACTTCTCACATAATAGGATATTAATACCCTTGTTGCACAGGCAGCAAGGCTGGGGATATAATCTGGGTCCAGCCTGTGGGAGATTGCACTCAATTCCCGAGCTGTGGGGTGCCCTGAGCCAGAAACCGCAGCTCAGAAAGGTGCAGTTCCATCCCCTGCTCCTCCACAGAGCTGAGGCTGGGCGCTGATCTCCCTGGCACAGCAACCTGCCTGGAGCCAGTATTAACAGTTTAGTGAGCTTCACTTTATTCTAGCTAGTTTAAAAGAATGAAATTTAAAAATCTTGTGTAGCCTGGGTAGGATACTGTTTCTATCCAATATTGGGGGTTCTTTAATGTATGGAGTGTGGCAGGTTCTGGTACCCTCTAAAGAGCATTACTTTCTGTAGTTACAATGCCTTTGCTCATTTCTGAGTTTTCCTTTTAATTTTGTCCCAGATTGGCATGGAAAAAAAATCATTGTCATGGTGACAAATCTGAAATAGGACTTTAGCATTGTGCAGTTAAATATGTATACTGCTCTCTAACTTGCTGGCTGATGGAATTGTTTGCCACATTCAGCAATGGGCATAACAAGAATAGCTGAAAGCAGAGCCCTTGAAAGCACTTGTTTAACTCACTTTCTTCTGCTATGCTGTCGAGGCCAGAAGGGCATGGCATTTTTATGACAAATATGATTCTACATTCACTGAAATGGAAGAACTAACCAGCCTTAGTGGGAATCTTCTTAACCACCTAAGGGTGGAATAAAGTTCTCAGCTTCTGGTCTGCATTTCATGTTCAGAAAATGTGTGTGAGTTGGAAGTGCTTCGTGTAGTACTGTTCTTAGTACTGTTCATAGCAGTGTTCTTTCTTCATTAAAATTAATTACTGAGATACTGTTACACTTCATTTGGTATTAGTAAAGGTGTCACATCTTTTCTATATTTTGTCTTGTCCTATGAGTACTAATGTTTTACTTACCTAGAAGTTTCTATGTTTTTTTTAACGCACGTTTGGTGAAGGATGAGGTAGATACTTTACACTGTTAGGAAGGTTTTCTTCCAAACAAATGACAGGTATTTTACTAAGAAAATAATGATGACCCCACTTTCATGCCCCACCATTCACCTGAAATGCTTAATGCATCCACCGATGAACTGCAGTGGGTCCAGGTCTTCCTCTTGTTCTTTGTGAAGTCTGAAGTTCCATCCAAAACATGGCATGGACCATGTGTAAATGTGAAAGAGAGCATGTGTTCATGGAATGGATGAATTACCATGTCCTGGTAATTTCTGATGGAGCCAGTGGAAGTGTATTTCTCTCCAGGGCTAAAATTTTCAAATTTTGCTGGTAGAATCTGTATATGGGGGATTCAAGCCTCATCTGGCTCTTGCATTAATTTGATACAGAATTCATGTACTTGTTTGGTTTAGGGTTCACATTAGAAGCATTTGTCCAAAGGGAGATGAAAGGGTTCTCTATTTTGTCTTATTAAAGACAGAATGCTCTGGTTGCTAATCATGAATATTCTAAAAACTCAGCCTTGAGATGCAGTGAGTCTGGCCATTATGGTAACTTGTTACTGAGAGGGCTTGCATTCACCAGGGGTTAGTCAGTGGAAGTGGATTCATTTATAAATGGGCTCAGGTTCCTGAGGCACGTGCTGGTTTTCTGGTGGTGTGGGGATAAGATGTGAGCATGGCCAGCCAGTGATTCCACTGTGATTCAGGACTGGCATTTTTTAATTCAGGGCAGAGAAACAAGCTTCAGTTTCATTGGAATAGCAAGCCAGTTTTAAAAGTCAAAATCTGTCATGAAGAAGTCTTGATTCCTTTTAGTTGTTGCTATTATTATTATTGTTGTTGTTAGCAGTGAGATGAAATTGTTTTCAAAGTGATCCATTATGGTTATTTTAGCTGACCATTTTTGGCAGGATCTTCTTGTAAAATCCCTTTTGAAACATGGGTATGGCTTATCAGAACATCTCTTTGCATAACTTCTGTTTCATAAATAAATGCATGGGTTTTTTTTTAAAAAAAAGCCTGAATCATCCTCCCTACCTTTCCTTTTAAGCTAAACACTTCCAACAGAAATATAAACTGCTTCTGCAAATGCAAGCTAAGCTTGTTGCTCTGGAGCCTTTCTTCAGTTCCCTTTCTTTCTCTCTTTCACACACCTCTGTCTCGTGTTCCTACTTCCCTGAGTCCTGGGGTACTACAGAAAGCTCAGTGAGTTTCAGACATTCCTCCTTCCACAAACTTCCAAAAGATGAATTGGGAAATTTTAAAAAGCATTAACAGTAAAGAGTGTTGCTGAAGGCCTTTAAGAAGTCCCAAAGTGTTGGGCATTCCATAGCATTTGCATCCCCCTTAAGCACTAGTACTTTTAAAGCAAATAAATTCTAAAAATTAGCATAGAAGTATCTTGTAACCTGTCACTAAAGGACATGAAATGATTCACACGAACACCTCTCAGTGTCAGAACAGGAAAGGGGAAACTTTATTCTCTGACTCCAGTATTTATAGATTCCCAACAATGACCAGGGATTGGATAATTAAGTTACCACCTTCCCAAGCACACTGGTCATGCGAAATGTCCATCAAAAGACGTTTCTTAAAAGGAATGTGATAAACAACTTACGTTTATAGAACTGTCATGGGAAAGTAAAACTATGAAGACATTATCAGAAGGCTTTAAGTTTCAAGGTGACGGTAACCAACAAGGTTAAACAAGATGCTTCAGGTGACCTGCACGCGCAAATTTTACATTCATGAATGGCACTAACAAGTTACTCTCTTTTGTGTTAGTATTCATTGAAATGTTATTAAGTTATTTAACTACTAAAATGACAGTAGTGATTTTTATGTGACTCCTACCTTCCCCTGCTCTGTTGTTGTATGGTATTGTAACTGTTTCTCAGGATCACTGCTTTCCTCGCTAAAGAAAGAAGGGTTTTCAGTTTGCTTCTTTATCACAAGATAGCAAACCCCTCATGGTGTGTACTTGAGATTTCTTGCAGCTTGAGGAAAGAACCAGTCTGGAACACTGGAAATTTATTGCAACTGATGGGTCAGTTCAACAGCGATGTCCCACGTGGGATTTTCCTGTGGGGACAGTTTTTCCCTTCAGTGCTTCTTTCCCTCACTTTTTGAAGGATAGTAGAATTTTTTAGTTACATTAAATATTTTGGCTATAAATCCCAGCTAAGTAAGCCCAGTGTATGTTTATTTCACTTTTTAAATAAGAGAAAACTTCCAGAATAAAAGGGAAGTCCAGAAGTCCAGTCAGTATTATGTGCCCAGTCTTGTGGGACTCACGGTGCCATAGGAATATGGGAACAGTTGCTTTGAAGCTACAGACATGTAAGTCTCAGCCATTTGTGCCCTGTTCATGCAAGGTCCATCAATAACTTGAAACACTTTAAATTATCTGAACCTGAAACATTGTGGTGGAGGGAATGCCTATTTTCCATACACTCCAGTGTGAACCAATTAATTTGTTTCTAATGGCAACTAGGTAAATGAATCCCATACTGATACATGGGTAGAAAATTCTGTCAGATTTCTTAAGGACAGTGAGATGACTAAATAGAAAAAGTATTTTTACTATTTCTTGTCTGTTAATGTGGAGATGAATGCAGTAGCTCATCCTAATCGATGAGTTTTGAGCTGAACTTACCTCATTGCTTTTAATTCAAACAAGTTGTCTTTAAGTTCTAAGATTCAACTTAAATGTAATTTTTTTCTTTCATAAAAATTAATATTCTATCTTTACAAGCTAATACAAATCTAAGGGGAAAAAATAATTGTGTCTCTGTAGAAATCTGCTGGGACAACATCATTGTTCCTTCATGTATAGACTGCAATCCCATATGTAGGTCATCCAGTCTTTGACAGTGCCTGTCATCTTTATGTTTTAAAGCAAAAGAAGACAGAAGATCTCTACCTTGTCTAATGTGTCAGTGTTTTGGGGATAACATCACTCCCTGGTGTCACACTGCAGTGTAAATGCCATAGGAAGAGATTTGAATAGGAAAATTGATCTACTTTCAAACATCATTTCTCTAACAATAAAGGTCTACAGGTCACTCACACCCTGAAAACTGATGACTGACAGAGCTGGATTTATTGTAGTGGCAGGAATGATCCCTGACATACATGAGAAAAAAATGTATTTTTAATAGTACTGTATCTGTGTTCCACAAAAGGAGAAATAAATTACCCTGCTTAAGGAAGCCTGGAGGAACATCCAAGTGGAGCAATATCCCACTGCTCCATCCATTGAAAGGCCTAATTTTATCCCTAAGCTGCAAGAAAAGTGAGCAATTCTTTGTAATTGAGCCATGGAGTTCATGAAAGGGAGGGACTGATGCATTATCCTATTTTCTAATAGCATTGCTTTATGATACTGCTGCTATTTAAAATGCTGCATTTTGAGAAGAGGCATTATGAGCCAGAGCATACAAAAACTGTACTGTTTTTCCTTCCTTGCTATAAAAAGCAGAAGCTTGGATGTTAGCAGAATGGCAGTATAATTGTATATTTGGAAAAAAACTACATCAGAATGGAGTTACACCTAGTCAAGCTGGATGTGGTATTGTTAAATAGAACTGAGTAATTTTGCCATTTGTACTGCAGCTTCCTTTTGACTTTATGCATTTTGCTTTTCTCTTTCTTAGATGCACAGCCCACGGATGGAGAAAGGGAGGTCTGGAACCAGATCAGTGCAGTTTTACAGGACTCCGAAAGCATGCTTGCAGACCTTCAGGCTTACAAAGGAGCTGGACAAGAAATTAGAGATGTATGTTTGTTAATGACAGTTTTTTGAAAGCAAATTCTGGCAAAACTCAATGTGTTCCTTGCTTCTGTTCTCTATCTAAGCACATTCTACAAACTCATATGAAAGTCTCCTTAAAATTGTGTTTATAAATAGATTATGAACAGATTATGCATAACATTCAGTATAAAGTTCTAATTTGAAATCATAAAATGATGGCTGTTGGAACCTCTTTCAGGTTTTCTGTTAGTAATAAGTTATTATTTTTCACTTCAAGAAACACTGTTTCATATACCTTATTTCATGTATCTCATGGAAGAAGTCAAATTTGAGGACATGGAAGAAGTAATACTCAGGTGTCAGAAATATGTGATACAGATAATTGTTCTTCTGTGTAAGTGGAATAATGAACCACAGTAAATTATAACTTCATATCCATTTAGAGATATCTTATTCTGCAAAACTGGTCCTGAAGTACACTTTTGAACTGTAACTTAGAATTCTTCTCAGGTGACCAAAACTTTTCCTGCATCAGATTTGTAGATACTCTTAGTGTGAGCTGTTGGTTACTTAAAAACCTCAACATGTTGAAGATTTCAAAAGCATTAAAACCTGAAAAAATAGGCTACTTTTACAACCAGTAGTCACACAAAAGGTTATACCTGATACTTTTACAACAGTTTAGCTCCTAAAAGAATATGCTAGAACATATTTCTCTGTATCAGTGGTTCACTGTAATGAATAATTCTAAATCAGTTACAGGGGGAGAGGGAGGGTGAAAAGCACAGTATATTTTTTAATTATATGCAGTGTAATTTCTCTGAATTCTTCTATGTTTTACAATACTTTTTAAAATAATGTAGAAAAATTCCAAACCGCCTCTTGCTTTTTTATTCATTTATTAGAGATCTTTACAGTAATATTTTCATTTCAGGCAATACAAAATCCCAATGATATCCAGCTGCAAGAAAAAGCATGGAATTCAGTCTGTCCCCTGGTTGTAAGGCTAAAGCGCTTTTATGAGTTTTCACTCAGATTAGGTGAGCCCTGTTTTAGTACATCTGTTTAATAGGGTTTTTTATATATAATGAAAGAGGAAGTTTTGTCTTTCCGCAAACTTTTAAAGAGTTTTACAGTTAATATTATTTCTGTTTGATATCAACAGACATTTAACTGCAATTGCATTTATCGAGGTATCTCTTTAATCTTAATTTCATGGTTTGTTAATTTGTCTATATTACCTAAATAGCATGCAAGCAAAAAACATGATAAAACTATGACGTTTTTCTGTGTTTCCTGCCACATTTCTGCACTTCACTGGTCCACGTTGGACTAAGGCAATTTATTTTTTGTAATTTGGATCCTTTGCAGTTTGAAAAGGAGTGTAAGCCAATAATATTTTGAGCCATTTTAAAAGGGATAATGGGGGAAGTGTGTCAATAAACTCTCTCACAGGGTGAAAATCCAAAGTTGGATGTGTTGTACACTGACTTTGTCATCCCAACAAACACAAAAGGTGATGCAATTACTCTTTGAATTAGGACTCTGGAATGCAAATATATGTATGAAGTGAGAGGGCTCCTAGTGCAAGGGGATTCTTCTACAACATTGTCTATGTCTTTTCACTTTTTGAGTTATGGTAGCAATTACAGACACAGAAGCTATGCCTGTAGAAAACAGCTTTATATTCCTATCTCTGTTACTAAAAGTGCCTAAGACTACACTTCTAGTAGCAGAGATTCCAGAATAATCTCTATACTGAGCTGATGGCCAGTTGAGGAAGATGAAAGTGTTGAATATCTGAATGCAAGAAAAATGGTTCCTCTAGAATTTTTGATAGGTATCCCAGATAAAGAGTGACAAAAATGGAAAAGAGTTCAATGATGCAAAATGGAGAGAAAATGGTGGAATCTGAAGAGACAGGTGTCTTTAATTAATGTTTCTCACTTCAGAATAGTAAGAAAAAACACTTCTGTTAGGGCTTGTCATGTTTGGAGGGTTTCTTCCCTTCAAATGCAGTATGTTTAGATTTTTAGTTAAAATTTTATGTGGACTGATTACAATTTGTGCTTCTGGTTTTTATTCAGAGAAAGCCCTGCAGAGTTTACTGGAATCCTTGACATGCCCTCCCTACACTCCAACTCAGCACCTGGAACGGGAACAAGCTCTAGCAAAAGAGTTTGCGGAAATCTTACATTTTACTCTTCGTTTTGATGAACTTAAGGTTAATAAAGTCTTTCAATACATGTTGATTTTTGCCATGTATTTTGAACCAAAACTGATTATTTCCTGTTTGTCTTCTGGAAGATGAGAAACCCAGCAATTCAGAATGACTTCAGTTATTACAGGCGGACAATAAGTCGCAACAGAATAAACAACATGCATGTAAGTAAATAAACTCTGATGTGCTGCACACAATGAGGTATTTATTTATCAGGATGCATTTATGCCATTTGTGGTAAAGTTTTTGCTTTGATTCAGTAGATGTCATGTTCTCTCTTTCACACCAAGAGTTAATCAGCAGTCTGGATGAAGTGATTAGAGGGGACTGTTCAGGCAACAATCTGCTTTCTGACATGAACATGTACTACATCTTTTTCTTGCTGCTGGCAGGATTTTAAAGAGCTTTTCTGACTATTTTTCCTCCTGTTTTCATCAGCTAGACATTGAGAATGAAGTGAACAATGAAATGGCCAATAGGATGTCCCTGTTCTATGCAGAAGCCACACCAATGCTGAAAACCCTCAGTAACGCAACAACACATTTTGTATCAGAAGTATGTAAAGGGGGAGAAAGGTCTAACACATTGTTTTTTTTAATTTTACAAGACAGTTTACTGAACACTGCTTTTTTCTTACCCTACCAGAACAAAACATTACCAATTGAAAATACAACGGACTGTCTAAGTACTATGGCCAGTGTATGTAAAGTCATGTTGGAAACACCGTAAGTTTTATCTTAAATCTTGGGGGTTTGTATGACAGAACTTGTATTTTAATTAGCCACTTGGGATAACACATTTTTTTCCAAGTGAATTCCTGTATCTTTGCCTTAAGTTGTTACTCCTTTTGTATACAAAGCATGACCTGGTATTAGAAAGCCTTGCCTCCTGTTCTAACCACATTATGGTATCTTTCATGAATAAGTGTTGAGTTTTGTTAGCGAGAGCTTACATGGCCAGTCTGCATTTCAACAGAAGGTTAAAATACAAGTGTAATAATCTCATACACTCACAGGCTTCAGTGTCTGTTCCTTGTCTAACCAGAGCCAAAGGCTGACTGCTGCCTCCTGCTTGCCCGTGCTGCTCAATTATTAGCACACAGAGGGTAAGATTTTGGGTCTTCCAATCAGTACTTTAGCAAATACACAGGGGCTATTTTAAGGGTCATTTAAGCAGATCTTTTTTTGGATGCAACCATCTTATTCTAGATACAAAAAAATTCAGCCATATGAATTTTCATACATACAAATGTATTCAGTTGTACAGTTGTGTTTGTATCTGCTGGCATAGCTAATAATACCCAGTGGGGTTCTTTATTATTATTTTGGTATGCATTTAGTGGAGCAGATTTTAGGTTAGATGTCTCTTTGACTGGAAAACACATGCAAGGTAGAATCAAGGTAGTCTTTCTGCCTATGAGTCATTTGTTCATGGAGCCCTGTAAAGGGTAGACTTCCTGAGTTTGAGTTTGTTCATGAAAATTCTGGAGAAGTGTCTGTGTGGTTGGGACTCATCTCACAATCCTGAGACATCATAGAAGTAGTAATTGAAAAGCAGCCTTATGAGTCAGCTCTTTTTCTGGCAAAAGTAGAGAAAAAAGGTTGTGAGTCATCTAGAAGATTATCTGATATTTAATTCTAATTGTGGGATAATCAAGCATTTTCACATCAAAATTTCTGTAGCCTTTAAATCTGTTCCTGTTATGATGCTGTGGAAGAATAAAAGTTGAAGTTATTGTAGGCTGAGAGGTACTACAATACAGAGAGAGAGATCATAATGACTATTACTGTCCACCTTGGTGAAGCCCTGAACTTAATTATACCAATGTAGGAATTCAGGCAAAAACAGTAGCTTTCCTTTGAGGTCCCAGCATGTGATGTTTCTGAGATTAAAATGAAGTATGATCAGTGCCCATCATATTTCATGAAGTTTTCTATGAAGCCATTATCACTTACATTTTGAGGATCTCAACTGTGCATGGGTATGACAAGAAGTTTACATTAATTCTCTAAATTAGAATTTAGAGCCTAAATTCTCTATGGAATTTAGAGTACCATTCCTCTAAATTGGCACGGGCTTATGGAATTCACAGATAAAGCCTTACTAATGTGCATCTGCAACCTTAAAATACACTTTTGGTTCAGATAGCATGCACTCACAGTCTGGTTTTTAAAATTGTCTAGTAGAAGGTCTAGAATGTTTATTTCTTTTGTTTTGTTTTCCAGAGAATACAGGAGTAGATTCACCAGTGAAGAGACCCTTATGTTCTGCATGCGAGTAATGGTGGGAGTTATTATCCTGTATGATCACGTCCATCCTGTGGGAGCTTTCTCAAAGACATCAAAGATTGATGTAAGAGAAGCCTTTCTTTAATACTCTGTAGGTTTGAGAATACTAGTCTCCAGCTCTTTTTCAGCACAAGCTTATGGCTCGGTATAAATAATTTTAATTACTTTTGAATGGCAAAATTTAGAATTTGTCTTCACCTGTGTGCTTTTAATACATCAGTTTGTTTGAAAATAAAATAAGGACCAGCTTTTTTTCTTTTCATTTTCTTCCAGGCACAGATAATACTTTTTCTTGGTTAGCTCTGCTTTCTTGAAAACTGTATAGTTAGGCTAAAATAATTTAGTATTACACCTAGCCTGGAATATGTTCCGTGGTCATCATTTTTTTTAAATCAGGTAATTTATCAATGCTGAAATGCTCATTTTTCATTGTAGTTCTCTTGCAAATAAGGAGATGTTCAGTGTTGTCTCTGCTTTGTCTGAGATCTGAAGTGAAGCAGAAGTGAAATGTTACTGTTGTAATGTTGATAATGATCCCTCAGTTTTATCTTTGGCACGGCCAGTCACAGAGAAATCAATTTGATTTTTCCATTTGAGAAATTGCAAGCACACATGGAAAAAGTACTCTTTTTTTTCCCTACATGTTTTTTACAAACCTACATCTCATGCATCACTTCTTTTCAGCAGAAATAAGCTGTTATTAATGAAAAAGACGCCAAGTGTTTCCCTTTACAACACAGCCTACTTCCAAAGAAAATAAAAAATCATGCATTATTGCCATCTATGACACTGGGTCTTCATTAGCATTTTGCATCTGTGGATAGCAGAATTTTGCCACATCTCCTCTTTGACTCTCTACAGAGGGAAAGATTTGTCACAATGAAGTGAATAGATTTGTTCAAGGTCATGAAGCAGATAGAGCCTGGGACTTGAATGCAGATTTCCTGACTGGTAGTTCAGTCTCTTGCCTACAGAGGCAACACAAATGAAATTCTGATAGGACCAAATATACCTTTTGTGTACTTTGTTTCTCACATTTATCCCAAAGCCCTGTAATCTTACAGGAAAGTTAGCTAGATGTAAAGGGGAGGCAGGAGATGTATGACTGAGTTTTAAAAAAGGAATACATGATCCCAAATCTTGGTTTGCATAATTAGTTTAGTGATTTTTTATCATTAAAAAAAAAAAAAATCTCCTGATGTTTGAGATGATGGGTTTGTTTTACTATGGTAAACAATTATTTTCTCCAAACTATTCACTTCAGCCATTCAATCTATTTCGAGAGAATTTCAGGGACAGTAGAATATATTTCCTTATATTTACCTTTCCTTAGACTTTCAAGACTGAAGGCTGTACTTCAAGCTATTAATTACAGTCTCCTAGCTTAGACATATGTCTTAGTTTGAAAGACAGGTGTCTGCAAGGAAGGTGGGAACCTCCCTTGGAATGGAGAACATGATCCCCTCCCTCCAAATCATTATGACTGAAATCAAGGGACTTTCAGGCAAAGATATGGGAAAAGGAATAACAGTTCTTTACTAGTATGTATGTGTATAACAAGGCAAACAAACAACAACAATGGCAGCAATGACTGACAAAAGGGAAACCAGAGCACAAAACCCGATGAACAGTCTCCCCCTGCTCTGTAAATGTTCCCCCTCGCTGCCGTTCCGGGCCCGGCCGCCAGGGGGCGCTGCTGCTCCCGGTGGGCGGGGCAGGTGCTGTGGCCGCCAGGGGGCGCTGTGGCGCGGGCCCGGGGAGCACGCGGTAATGGCGGTTCGGCCCCGACGGGAAGGGATGGGAGAGAGGCTTTGCTGTACAAACCCTGCGGCATCGATCCCGCTGCCCCAACAGGACTCTCGGGAGCAGCAAGATGGAAAAGGCAAAAATGAACAAAAATCCCGGGGTGGTGGAAGAATTGTGTCAGAAAGTCCGTAGGTGTAGGTGTAACCGCGGGGAGTCCCGACAGGCCGGGGGTGCGGGGCGACAGTGCCACAATAAAACTGGGCAGTGGCAGAGGAGCGGCCCGGCTCCGAGCAGGACGGGGAAAGGCGGGCTTGGCATCCCGGAGTTTCCCCTGAGGCACCCCAGCAGATGGCGAAGAGTCCTGTTCGGTGAGGTGGGGTGTTACTAAGGTCCCAGTGCATCGGCCGCTCTTACGAGCAGAGCCCCACTGACGGTAGAAGAAAGGCAGCAGGAGATGGAACCCTGCAGTGGTGACGGATTCTCCCCACAGCGACCGCAGCCTCTTTCCCTTCTGAATTCCGAGGGCACAAGAGACCTAGGATCTGCACCCAACCCCTTTTCCGCAGCCCAGTTCTCTTGGTATCGCTGCCCTTCCCAGAGAAACCCCCAGGTAAAAAGAGAGAGTAGCCAGCTGCCTCCCTCCCCTGAGCAGCGACAACTTCTTTTGTCTGTCTTGAGTACCCGGTCGTTATTGTCTCCTAGCAACACATTTGGGAGAAAATTCCCTGAGAGAAAGAAACAGAAACCAGTCGCCAACATTATCCTACTTGTTTTAGGTGTTCTCACAGAAATTAAAAAGAATTGTTTTAATTTTTATCCCCTTTGACTTGGTCTGATCAGATCTGCTTGGGTATGTAAACCTGTACTGAGTGATGTGCATGTAGACTTGAGTTTCTCCAGTTTAGGAAAAAATACCTGTGTCACTTCAAAACACTGGTGTTAGCCTGAGAATGTCATCTGATCTGCTATTTGCAAAGCTGGTTACACCTTCCGGGTAGAAATGAGCCAGCTGAGCAGTGAACAGTGTTCATTGGGCTGGTCCCTGTCCAGGATGCTGAGCTACATTTTCTGACTAATTTTTTGCTGGCACATAAATGGACTCTGACTTCAATTGTTTCATCATCCGCTGCCTTAATAAGGCAGAGGTGCTCTTCAGCTTCAGAGAAGATCCTGACATGTAGATTTAGCACTCCAATGTGACTTGGAAAATTAAAGGATTCAAATCTTGACTCAGCCGTGTCTTTATCTGCCATTTTGAATAGGATGGAATTAATCTAGGCTAATTTCTGGATAGCTAGATTGGATGTCTTCATAGCAGTGGGAAGAAATAAGTACTTCTGGGGCATCATTCATTACATATGAAGATACATTCTGAATAGGTTAGAAGAATTCCTTGTTTCTTCTCTTTTGACTAGCTGGGGAGTCTGTACAATGGGTCAAAAGAATTCTATTCCTGCTTTCTCTGCTTCATTTCCCCTTCTGTAAATTTGGACAGAGTTTCAGCCTGTTTTTTAGTCTCCACAAAGATGTTCATTAAGTGTGGAGTTAAAATCAACATCATGGACTTCTTAGATTAAATTTTTAACCACTAGTTATGAAACAAATCATGAGTTGTCACTGATTAGGTTTGCAACTAAAAACTGAATACTTAAAATTACTTCCTTGTATGCAAACATAAAGATAGAAGCCAAAGATTAAACATCTCTTTTTATAGTTGTTAACAGCAATGACATGGAACTCCCAAAATCTCTTTTTTTCACCTTATATCAGATGATTTTGATTTTTGTATTTCTTACTTGGAATTGGAGAAGCAGTATACAAGTTAAAATATAGCCATTTGACACATAATTTACTCTCTACAAATGCTTACGAAAGTAGATGTTTTCTCCAAAGTTAAGTTTTTAATTTGAGATAATTTTTAATAAGTTGTAATGCTTTTATTGTGTCATGTAAAGCCACATTAACACTCAGTAAGAAAATAAACTTGCCTGTATATGGTGAAATTTTTCCTTGCTTTCAGCTAGTGCAATTCATATATTATTGTTCAATAGTGGCATGCTTCTGTTCCCAGATGAAGGGATGCATAAAAGTTTTAAAGGAACAACCACCTGACTCTGTGGAAGGACTCCTGAATGCTCTCAGGTATGTGTGATTCAGCCTTAGAAAATTTCTTTGTTTTTCTCCCCATCTATTATTTAAGATTCTTCACTTTAGAAGATTCATTTAATAAGATTATCCTCTCATGTTTGCCTTCATCACCTGAGGTTTTTTAATATTCTTCCCATTTCATTTCACTTGAATAAACAATAACTATTAATATTATAAGCAGTACATCCTAGCTAAGATTTGCTATACAAAATACCCCAGCATCTAGAACGTTTTAGAAATTGTCAGATTTCTATTTTTCAAACACTAAGTACTTCCCTTCTCCCTTTCCATCTTACTAAGACTTTTCTTTTTTTTAATCTTGCTAAATTATACAGCTTCAAGAAAAGCTAAGCATCCTAAATCCCAATCCTGTTTAAGGTGCTGTCTTGGGAAGGAAGACACATGGGGGTCTGACACTTCTCTGAAGCTGAGAAGGGAGTCAGTACCAAGGTTTTCAGAGCTGTTTTGGGTTCTCTAGCTGTTGAATGCTTGGACAGAGGGAGAACTGCACCTCCATATTTGCTTATCATGTCTTTTGAATTAATTGGAGTTAAATCCTACAGGTATCAAGTGCATTTCAAACTTACGTTACAATAAGTCTCCCTATTAGCATAAACAGTGGAGAATGCTTGGGTTTAAACAGAAAAAAACACACTAAAGCTCTTCAGTCCTCTCAAAATACTTATGAAAACTGCTTAAAGGCATAGATTATGCCAAAAATCAGTCTAGTTCCCTAAGTGGTTTTACTATTTACCATATTTCTTATGTCTTTTCATGATTTTGCTTCTTTTGAAGCTTTTAACAAGAAAAAATAAAAGATAATTTTGACCCAAGATTATGACACTGTAATAGACAGATACCAAACAGGATTTAGCCACAGTTCTCCACCTTCTAGCAATAATTTATTGCATAGGGTATTTAGAAGATGAAGAGCACCAGATTCTTAATAGTTAAATTCCGATGATTGGTAGAGGAACATGTAAATTCCTCCTTTGTGTAACTGAACTGTTCTGATTTCAGAAACAGGCTTAAGTGTTCAGACTTTTCCTATCCCTGTTCATTTTATAAATAATTGTTTTAACTTGTAATTTCTAGGTTCACTACAAAACACCTGAATGATGAATCTACTTCAAAACAAATTCGAGCTATGCTGCAGTAGTACCCAGAGACAAGTAGATGTTTGTATTGATCACAGAAGATGTGTATGTTTACATAATTTAATACAGTTTGATGTTAATACTTGTGTGTATTTACATAACCATTTTCTTCACACTGCTAAAACATATGAATCTCTTCGTAACCTAACTGACTTATATAGTGCAACCTAAGTTTTTTTTCTAGCCTTTAGCTTTTGACTTTTAAAATACTTTTTTACTTAGATACTTCAGTTATGACACTTTATCTGTGCATTTTAATCCTTAAACACCTCCTCTATCGGATAAGTAATAGTGAAGACAAAATGGAAATCAAACTGAAATGTCAAAGGTACCACAGAAAAGGAACTTTAAAGAAGAAAGTTAATATAAGAGAAAGCAAACTTCATTTGGTATGTTTTAAAGAACATGTGCACAGTTTTTTTGGTCAGTTTTAAGATCTTGTCAAACTGGTATGAATAGGAGAATACCGGACTGTTCATCACTCTCATAAAATGCATTATCTTTCCTGTAATAAGTGGAGATCCACCTAATTTTAAGGATTATATGCTGTCTGGCAACCAAAAATGTGTTTCAAACAGGTAATTTTACAGTATAACCCATACCTTTCAACAACTGAGGAAATTCATATCCTTTTTCAGATGCAGTATAAATAAACAGAAAATAGGCTTAAAGATCACTGTTAGATTTTGAAAACTCTGTATAATTTTATTAGATTTAGAAAGGAAAGGGAAAATACTAATGCCTTGACTTAACTGGAAAAAGTTTGTCAGTGTGAAAAGTTTGTCAGTGTAAATATATCACAGTGAGCATTAACTACCAGAGAGCTCTAGCCAGTAAGTAATTTTTTGGGTGATCTAAACTAGTCCACTCTTCTGTAGCAAACTTCCCTGGTGTCAAATCGGCCACATCAGACCAGAGATGGTTTAAATTTAAGAGCTGATCTGTTCTTAGGAGCTCCATTAAGTTCCTGATAGTGTTATTCATTAGATGATTCAGAGTCAACACAAAAATAATTATCAGCTGACTGCTCTTCACTGACTTTTGAGATGTGATACTTAAAGAAGTTAAGTTCCTTGCTGAGTTTCTGGTAGATTTTCCAGTTAATGGAATAGAAATACTTTGCCAAAAGCAACAAAGTCTCATGCTCTGTTAAGTGTGTCTACTGGGTGGTCTGCAGTTGCTGTACATATTCTTGCAGAAGTCACGTTCTGAAAATGTGTTTGATTTTGTGTACTTTGCTTGCATGTATGTGTGGAAACTCCAGTGCTTGTGCACAGATTCGGATTTGTATTTGCTTATTCCCATATAGATAAATCAGGGTTTGTGTGCTTTCACTGGAATTTTCATGCAATCTCTTCTAAAAACATTACCTTAAGACTTTGAAGACGCATTTGGTGTGCTGGAACTCGGCTGCACTGTGGCAAACTGTGTCATTGAACTCAGTCCTTAAAAAATATTAATGTCACAAGTTCTCTGGAGTAGGGATTGACTTGAGAGCTTGTTTCTGAGCAGAGCAACCCCTGTGAGGTTTCTTAGACCTGATCAGAAACCACAGGTGCCAATGTCATGCATGTCCTGATACTGGACAGCAGCACGATGTCATCCATCATTCATGTCACACCTCTGCAGCTGCAGCAGGCGGTTGCTATATTGTTGTTGGAGAGTTAGAACTCACTCACATTAGATCTTTTTATTTTTGTGAAAGCAATGACCACACTTTTTTCACAGTAGTAAATCCACTGTTTACAGGCTCCATTTTTAATGGGGGGACATTTAAAAATGTATGTTAGGGAAAATCCTGCTTTGTTCATAGTCACTTCCCATTAGGTAAATTAGGTGGATGACAGGCCATTCTGTTGAGCTTTGGTAACTGAAGTTAATATATGCTTACCTGCATTTTTTTGTCAATGAAGTCTTAAATCTTTAAGTAGCCCAGAGGAAAACTATTTGTCACTTGTATAATAAAAATGTAAACCTTAAAACATTCTGTGAGTTGTCATGTGCTGTTTGCTGAAGTTACAGGATTTCTTTGCCTGCTTTGATGTTTTTGTACAGAAGTTTGTTTGAAATAATAAAAAATTTGGTACAGTAAACTTTGGGACTTCCTATATTTAGTGACAACATAAACAGGTTGAGAAATACCTCATTTAAAGTTTTGGACCATATAGTAATCTCACCTTTATGTGTCCAGTTTGTAGTTTATTTTAAAAGCGCTTTTTTCACTTGTATGCTACAACAGTATAATCTCACATCACTTAAAAAATCTTGTGTTTTTCTGACATATCTTGGCACTTGTTTGTCATCATGACCACGGGAAATTGTTGATACTGCTGAGGGCATGAATCACTTGTCTGACTTTCATATCTTCACATTAGTCATCCTGACCTATGGGGGCCATCTCAGGTTGTGTTTATAATCAATAAGGTCACCAGACCTTTATTTTCATTTATTTAATGAAAATTTAACCATTAATTTAATTGTAAGATAAATTCAAATGAATAGCTTTTGGAAGAAGAGCTATATAGACTAACCCTCAAAGTTATTGACCTCCATTTTTGTCAGTGCTTCTTATTTTGTCTCAGTGTTATGTGAGAGTACATGTTTGTGGTATGATAAATATTTAAGCCTCATAATGACAGCACTTCAGAATGCACAGAAATGAGTGTGAATAGTTTGATTCAGAAGAGCCCTAGAAGTTTTCCTAGTTTTGTGGTAGAAGGAAATACTATTTTAGGGTTGTATGAATTTGAAAGACTAAGATTTGTCACTTTGAACAATAGAATGTGTTTGAAAGATAGCTTCTGAGGTTGCATGTGCTGATCTCTGGTAGATCACATCACTCAGATAAATTATCTTACATTTTCCATGTCTGCTAAAATTTACAAACCAACAAGAAGTCCCTCTCTGTGTTACTTTCTCTGTTGTATTTCAGCTAAATCTGAACTGGTAGTAAGACGTAAATGTATGAAATTGCATTCTTACATTTATTCTGAATTAAGCAGTGTAGCACATAAATTCTTCATATGAAATTATCTGTCCTCCCCCTCCCCCATTTATTTCTTGAGCAGTTTAGTGCAATCAATATATTCCTATGACAGTACAGTTCAGTAGAATCCCATTTGGGAAATGGTGCATCACTTTTTCATGCTACATGTGAACCAAAGCAGTACAGATGGCCAATTCTCAGTCTGTCAAGGTCCCTCTGAATGGCAGCACAACCATCTGGTGTATCAACAACTCCTCCCAGTCTTGTATCAGCTGCAAAATTCCTGAGGGTGCGTTCTGCCCAACCCTTTGGGTCATTTATGAAGGTGTTAAATAGTACTGATCCCAGTACCAGCCACAGGGGAACACCACTAGTGACTGTCTTCAAGATGTATTTTGTGCTGCTGATGACATCCCCTTTGAGCTTAAGAGTGCAGCCAGTTCTCAGTATACCCCACTGCCAGTTTATCTCATTCAGAGTTCAGCAGTTTGCCTATAAGTTAGAGTGCCAGAAGCCTTGCTAAAATCAAGATAAACAAGACATCGGCCAGCTCATTTTTATTTTCATTATTTATGGTGCATCCCATCAGGTCCCACTGATTGTGTAGATCCAGCTTGTTTAAGTGCTCCCACCCTGATCCTTGGTCTGCCCAGTTAAGTCTTTCTTGCTCCAGACTTTCTGGTTTCAGTGGCCTGGGGTTCCTGAAGGCAAATCCTACCATTAAAAGACTGAGGCAAAGTGGGCACTTAGTTCATTGATCTTTTCTGTATTCTTTGTCACAGGTCCAATAGCCCATTTAGCAGCAGGCAGATGTTTTCTGTAACTTTCCTGTTGCTGCCAATATACCTGTAGAATCCCTTTTTTATTGACCTTCATGTCTTTCACCAAATTTCACTTCAGAAGGGCTTTGGCTTTCCTAAGTCCAACCATACTATCTTTGCTTGGTTTCATGCTGGTTATGAAGGACCTTTCGTGAGGACTTGGATGAGGTGGTCCTTGAAAGTAAGCCTGCTCTCCTGAACAAATCTCTCTGGGGCTGTATTTCATGCAATGCTTCCAACCAGATCCCTGAACAAGCCAAATTAAAATTCCCAAGTTAAATCTTTTTTTGTAAATCATCTTATGGGTGTGTAGTCAGAAATATACTTTAAATGTTTTTGGACTGTTAGAAGTGTGTAGTTCTGTGAACATCAAAAGTCAATAAATACAAAACCTCGCATATCCAAAAATTTGCTTGTAGTTGGAAGAGGTGGGGTTTTGGTTCTTTAAAATGTAGGACACTAATTACTCTTTCCTTGCCTCAGATGAATTCTCTTTTCCAAAATTACAGAATCTATTACTTCATACTGTGAAGCACACTAGGTAACACAATGCAAGTGAGCAGGCTGAAGCAGTGACATGAATTTGAATTGCTGATAAGAGAATAAAACCCAGTTTTGGTTAAAAAGCCAGTATAGCAAACTAGTATTTTAATTTAGCAGTCTGTAATGCTTCCTGCTACAGACTAATAAATATGAATTCTTGGCTGCCACATACTCCAGATTCAGCAAGCACAGAAATTTTTCATATGGATTTGAGTAAAATAAAACTCAATGGACTTCAGTAGAGCTGTTTCTGATTGACACAGGTGTAAACAATGCCCTTTGTCTTTTCTCAGTCATGGCCTTTGACCCAGGTTGCTTATTACTGAGCAAATTGAGTCTTCTTGTGAGGATCAATGGCGTAATGTGATAATCTTGCAGAGATCTCCTGTGCTTGACTGCTTTGAAAATGAAGCTAAAATGAACAATGTAGTAGGTTGTTCAAGAAGATAAGTATATAGTTAAAATACAGGCCAAACAAGCACCATTCCCTAGTTTAAGAGGAATAAACATCATTATTTTCCAACACATGTTAATTTGGGGTCTGGCTGGAATTAATATAACTCTCTTGTCTTGGGTATTTTGGCTGTTGACAGTTAAATATGTAGACTTGAGGTATTAAGAACTTGAGATACCTCTAGACATTTTAAAATTGCTCCCAGAACTTAAAGGTTAGAATATTTGTATATGGCTTGGATCAAAAGTGCTATTACAGCTCGTGATAATTCTCATTCTGTGAGGATCCATTTCATGTAAGGTGGAGATTGTTTTGGTTTTGGTTTTGTTTGGGTTTTTTTTTTTCTGTATTGCATACAAGGCTGTGGTTAACTACAGGAACTTGCACTATTAAACTCAGGCTTAAATAACATGCAGCATCAGAGCTCAAAGGCTCTTTAATAGCAACCTTCCCAAACAAGATGCCTTATAAGGGAGTTGAATTAGGTTTCTTAGATGAACTTACTAAACAGGTAAATGTGGTCCTAGTTGCTGAGATACTGAATATATCAATATAACTGAAGCAGGTATTGCATCTATGGAAATTTTTAGTTTGGAGAAAGAAAAGTGGTAAATAGCCAACCTAACTAAAGGATTTTGTGGAGTGTTTTTGTTTGGTATCAAATTAAATGAATATATTTTTTCTGATTAATTTTGAATTCCCCATATTCAGGTATACTTTCATAGTAATATCTGTGATACTTATACAATGAGAGATTTTTTTTGTAACCACTGACTTAGCTGCTGTGTTTGCAGTTTAGAAACTACAGAGTGAATGCCACGCTTGTTTTACACAGCCTGTCAGATTGACATTTGCTTTATTAAATTTGAAGCTTAAGATTCCTTTTGTTCAGTGGTTTCAGATTCATAGAGACCCACTATTCTGATTATATGTTGTACAACTGTAATTAATCTGAGATACATAGATAAGACAAATTTTTTTTTCTTCAGTCTTATCATTTGCTATATAATTGACCAGAGTTTAAAATAATCATACAAGGTTAGGTTAAATAGAATCAGCAAAAGTATTCAAATGCATACTATGTGAAAATTACTTTAAATTATTTTGTTGAAAAATATTACTTCTGAGACAAGATTATTTTTCAAACAAGTATTTTTGTCTTTTGATTTTTTCAAATTGAAACTGAGGATTTACTGTTACAGATACTGCCTGAGTATGTGAGTAGTTTAAATCAAGTGGTGCAGTGTAACTGAACTGAGAAAAGACAACCATTCTCTTAGAGTTTGACACAGTTGCCCAAGACACTGATCACTGTTCATGTTGGAAAGTTAGAGATTCCTCAGTTCTTTCATACTGATTAAATTAGAAGGAAAAAAAAATAAAATAATTTGTCTTTGACCCCAAGTACAATTTGAAACGTCATACTTAATAAAAATGAGTCGGTCTAACAAGCAAACATTGTGGCATTTAGCTTTGAAAGGCTTCAATTTAATTCAGATTATTTTCATGCCAGGTACTAGTTGGGGCCATTACCACATGAAACAAAAAGCCCAGGAAACAGCAGAGATTTGGCCTTGCCAAAGTCAGCCTGCAGTTTTGTGTGTATGTGAAGAGTCCAGTTCTCCTGGGGCTTTCATTCAGTTGTCACAGTTGTATTGGAAACTTCTGCTGGAAGAATTCTGGGACATCTTCATTGACTTTATGGGTCAAAAACATAAAAATGAAAGATAGCATTTTAGACTTGGCAGTATCTGGTCATTTACCTCTCCGATCTTAAGAGCAAAATGAAACTAATGCATGGACATAATACTGGTATCAGAGTTCCCAAAATGTCATCCTCTCACCTTCTTTTTAATGGCAGTAATTTTTATTTTTTTTTAAATTCTCTTTTCAAAATTAGAAAATATATTTTTGCCTCCATTTGAAGTAGATCAATTCTTCCACAGCTTTGCTTGTATAGATACTAGCCTGATATGCTATTTGAGGCACAGAATTTTTTATCCTGCCTGAAGCAAACATCTTGAAAATACAGGTGACAGGTGTTACAAACTTATTCATATGGCATTTCAAGGCAGAGTTCTTGGAACAGCCATAGGTTTTAAACACTTGAGGTAGCAAGTTATGCCATATGTGCAGTCCTCCAAAGAGTATGGAGAGAAGGATCTCTAAAGGCCCTTGTTCTTTGTTTTACGATAGACTAAATTGTCCCCAGAAATCATAGAATGGTTTGAGTTGGAAGGGACATTAATGTTCATCCAGTTCTGACCACCCTGCAGTGGACAGGGACCACCCTGACCTCTTTCTAGATCAGGTTGCTCAAGAGCTGCATCCAGCCTGGCCCTGAACACTTCCAGGAATGGGGCATCCACAGCTTCTTTGGACAGCTTGTTCCAAAGGTACGCATTCCTGGAGTGTCTCACCACCCTTATATTAAAGAATTTATTCATAATACCTAAACTAAAACTGCACTCAGTTTGAAGCCATTCCCACCTGTCCTGTCACTACAGGCTCTTGTAAAATGTCCTTCCCCATCTATTTTGGTGGCTTCCTTCAGGTGCTGGAAGACATTTAGGTCACTCCAAAGCCTTCTCTTTTCCAGGCTGAACAATCCCAACTCTCTGAGAGAGAGTTGTCTTCTCACAAGAGAGGTGCTCCATCCCTCTCATCATCTCGGTGGCCTCCTCTGGACTCACTCCAACAGGCCCACATCCTTCTTGTTCTGGGGACCCCAGGGCTGGATGCAGCACTGCAGGTGGGGTCTCACCAGGGCAGAGCAGAGGGGCAGAATCCCCTCCCTCACCTGCTGCCCACGCTGCTTTGGGTGCAGCCCAGGGCACATTTGGCTTTCTGGGCTGCAAGGGCACATGGCTGGGTCATGTCCAGCCTCTCACCCACAGCACCCCCAGGTCCTTCTCAGCAGGGCTGCTGTGGCTCTGTTCATCCCCCAGCTTGGGGTGATACCAGGGGTTGCCCCAATCCATGTGCAGCACCAGCACTTGGTCTTGCTGAAACTCGTGAGATTCCCTTGGGCCCCATTCCCTGTCTGTCCGCTGTTGCCTGTGGAGATCCTGGGTTATTAGCTTGGATGAAGTGCCAGCTCTTACATCTTCAGGAGAGGCAACAGAGCATCTAAGTGTTCTCAGTATCTGAAAGTTTTTGCTTTCAGGAGTATCTATTCCTATCCTGTTCTGGGATTTCTGCAACAGCAAGAGGGAGGCAACACAAGGAGCATTATAAAATAAAAGACATGGTTTTCATTCTAATCTAGTTTATCAGTGAGGATCTGATTCAAGGTCTGTTTGAATCATTAGCTTTCAAGTTGCCAAGCTGAAAATAAACCTAAAAAAGGCCAAGAAAAACTTCACTCTTACAAGTTGTACCTTTTTCTTTATGTGTGTTTATAAATCATCTTCTCTGTCTAGTAGCACTCAGCTACCTGACAGCATCACCAGCGATGCTAATTTCCTCAACAGAGTTCAGCAGTTCAACCTTACTGGGTTACTAGGAACTCCTTTGACTTACTCTCTCTGGTCTTATTCTCTCTGGTCTCGTCCATCTGTATCCACTTAGAAGAAATGTCTCTCTAAATACCTCTAAATACCATGTTTTAAGACATGTTACCTTACATTTGCCAAAACATGAGGTTTTTTCCTTTGTTGCACTAGTGGAGAGTTACCCAGCATTTCTTTAGTAATGTCTGGGTGCAATTCTGCGATCACTGTATGTCTTAATTGCAAGGATCTTAATTTTAATTACAAGTAATTTTTAATTCTAATTACAAATAATTGTTCAAATGAAACTATTCAATACATACTCAAAGCGTATGCATCGGCAACAGTATGCAACAACTCAAAATCACAGAGCTTTTTTTATCACAGTTTTTAGAAACTGCAGCATTTTCTAAAATAAAACTAAACAATAAATATAAATGATATCTATTTATATTATTATATTCTGGGGGTTTGCTTGCATTTTAAAATAAATATATTCCCCGTTTTATGCCCATTATTGTGTTTGTTTTCTTTGAGATACAGGGAGTGTTTGCTGATAGAACAAGGTCTAAGTGTGGATTCTAGAGCACACAGGGGAAGGGTTTGCTCCTGAAACCACTCTGAAAGTTTTCCTCATCCTAACAAATAGTAAACATTCAGCTCAGCTGGAGATCTCAGCATCAGAGCAAACCACTGTTCAATAACATCTTTCAAAAAAATATTGATATTTTACATTGGAATCCACTGAAGAAATTTACAAACTACTGATGGAAAAAAATACAAAATAATTCAAATTTAAGCTTCAACTTGCATTCAGTAGAAAGACTACATGAATCTTGTCTGACTTTGGACCGGGTTTAAACTGATTTTTAATGATTACCTTTGTTTTGATCAGATCAGGTGCAGCTAAACATACAGCTCATTCTCAAATTTATTGTGATGGCATGAGTGAGAGTTTTTTAAGTTGAGGGACTGGACTGTTAAATAAGAGTGAAATTGCTGTTACTGTTTGTATTTTTCTCTGAATTAGACTTGATTACTATAAACTGCAAACATTCTGCCAACCATGGGCAAAGAACTCTGCTTGCATAACCCCATTAATATAAGTGTCTTAGATATAAAAACCAGCCTTTATCACACATGTGGTGTGTTACATGAAGCAAAGGCTTTCATGTGCTATTTATACATCATGAAATGCAAGACAGCATAGGGAAGGACAGAATTTGGCCCTGAGTTTAATCTTATTAGGCACTTATTTTTTCTGGGGTTTCATTGTGAGACAGATTCCTCCCTTATTACCGGCCCTACTCTGGCAACTTCTTTTCCCCTGTACTTACATTTCATAGAACTTTTTTATTTTACTTCTACTCAGATCTGCTTTTGTCTTATAGGGAAAGAAAAGAGACTGGCCTGTTATCTCACATTTCGGTTAAGTCTAACAGATATTTGCTTAGGGGTAAAAAAGGTTGAAGAAAAAAGGGAAATGTCAAAAATGAATAATAAATGACATATAAACAGAAGCAGATTTTCTGTGATATGTTACCCCTGATAAACTTGATAATGTTTCCCAAATGTGTTGCCTTGGTTCAAATCCAAATCTACTGGTCAGGTTTTACGTGCTATTTTTAATTTTACTGCTTAAAAAACTTTACATCATCTTGTAGGAATTCCCTCCTACTGCATAGCTGTATCTAGTTATTTGTAGGTTAAAATTCATCTTAATATAGATTCATATAAAACATGTGTCACCACAGAGGCAGCAAAAAGGCAGAGCTGGGTGGGTAAAACAAGCTGGATTTGCAAGGAAACTCTTTTTTCTTTTAAATGAAATATGTTTTCCTTTGAGGTCACTCTGCTGTTTGATATTGTAGACTCCAAGGTCTTTCCATTCAGTAAACTTACCTTGCCCTTTAAGCAGTGAAATCAGAACGTGAGAGGTGAACTCAAACAACCAGGGACAGGGAGACCTGGAAACATTTAAGATCCACAAAAAGCCTCTGGAACTAGGCAGTGAGCTTGAGACATTGCAGAGCAGTTCAGCTTATTGGAATGCTTAAAAACAGACTGTTTCCTATAAGCATTGACTTGGTAGAGGTACTCCTACATTCATAGTAGTGGAGATATTTATAGAGAAAGAAACTTTCTCAACATAAAATATTAAAGTTTTGGAAGCATAAAAATGGATGGAAAAAGGAAAGGAATTATGCTTCCTGTGGCACAATATTAAGATGAGTAAATAAAATCGTGGTAGTAGAAGAACTTTGTAGTAGTGTTACTTGCTGCTCAGTCCATTAGCTAGTGTTAATTCACCATTATTCCACAGCAAATAGGAGATATCACAGAATCACAGATTATTTGGAGTTGAAAGAGCCCCACAAGGATCATCAAGTCTAACTCCTAAGTGAATGGCCCATATGGGGATCAAGCCCACAGTCTTGGCATTATTAACACCCTGCACTGGCCAACTGAGTTGATCTCACACCCTGCAAGTAATATCCTTAAATACTGATTCCATGCTTCCCAGCCTTAGCTAATTGCAATATTTTGGAGTAGGTTGGACCTGGTGAACTTCATCGTAAGGAATTTGATGGACTGGGTTAGCAGAGTGTAGTTACTTCCAAAGGGGAGGTGAGTCATGTGCCTGCCCTTAGAAATCAGGTAGAGGTGTGAAAATAAGCCTGCATAGATAACAGACAGTGCCAGACCATGTCAAAGCTATAGAGTTTCCTTAACAGAAGGAAGCAGCACAGAAGAAGCAGCAGTATCAAGTTAATTTGCCTCCATGAGGCTTTTGATAGTACCCCACACAGATGGCCTGTGAACAGCTAAAGCAATGTTGTCTAGATAAATCTGTCACAGGGTAAATAAACCCCCTTTCTGGAATGCACTCCAGTTGTACAGGGCATAGGGTGAGGACTGAGAGCCTCTTCAGCCATGCTCCAGTCCCACCCTGTGCCCCGAGAACCCACAAAGGTCTGTGTACAGTTTGAGCCTTTGCTCTGTCAGCTGGGACAGGGTTGTTTTGGAGGCAGAACAAGGGCATGGCTGTAGCCACATCCTGCAAGTCAGCCCACTGGCCACTGCACATGTTCAATTTATTAGTAGTGATGCAGCCTTTTTGTGTAGGCACTTTGATCTTACTCCAGATAACTGGTTCAAGGATACAGAGTTGTTGGATGGGCAAAAAAATGGTTCATCCGACATGGTTTGTATTCCATTATACATTTTGTGTCATTATTCCTTTTAACAAACACCAAAATTTGTTAATTTGTATTAAGGAAAATGTTAATTAAGTGGTTAATTATTAACTGGTGTTATATAAAAAATGTATACAGCTGATGAAGTAGTCCTATGCTATCTAAAATGTGAAGCACTTAGATGTCATTTCTTGTATCTTGCTGGAACACCGTAATCAATTTAAAATGTAAGGTTTATCCTGACTGAACTTTGTGAATGTTAAGGCAAAATACTAACATTCTAACAATAATATTTTTAAAGCTTCAGTAGAAATTAATGGATAAGATATCCTGTGCTGGCTCTCACTAGGAAAGCCACCATTTTGCCTTTATTTACCAGTTCATAGAACAGGAATAATTATGCAAGGCTAGATCATTTAATTAGTGGGTTAACTGGCTTGTATGAATACCCTGGAGTCAGAGATTACATTTGTTTTTCTTCCTTATTTGAGTGCCCTTTAACTATGAGTGGTTTGAAAACCCTCGAATTGTAATTAATATAATCTGAGAAAGGTGAAGTGTAGCATAATTTAATATAGGTAAAATGTTATTCTCACTCTCCTATTCCTGCTATATAAACTTTACCAGCAAATAGTCAAAATAGGTATGACAAGAACAAATGAAAATCTAATTGTTATAATTACAGATTTAATAAACATATATGCCAAACAACAGCAAAATTTTGTGAACCATTCTTTATCTCACTTCTGTCAGTGCTTGATCTTACCTGAGGATGAAAAGACTCCTCTTTTCAGAATAAACTTTTGAGAACAAGATTTTGGCAGCAAACTTAAATATTACACATTTTATGATCTCTTCCTCTTTTTTTGTTAGTTTGGATGGGTTTCTTTGTTGTTTGGTGTTTTTTTCCCCCCTTTGGTTTTTGTGTTTGTTTGATTGTTGGGGTTTTTTTGTTTGTTTTGTTTTTTTGTTGTTTGTTGTTTGTGGATTTTTTTGTGTGGGGAGGGGTGTTTTTCTCAATATGGCTGTAGAGTAAAAGCAGAGGCATGAGTTACAGCTGACACTGGCTAAATGCTGAGCCCTGGAGTTCCCCACCCTGTGGCTCAGGATCTGCTCAGAGGAGCTCGCTGTCCCTGGTCAGGACTGACCCTGCAGTGTGTTCCTGTGGTCTGCAGGCTGCTCTTCGTGCTGAAAGGCAGGAATCCCAGCTCTCTTACATCCTGCAAGGAGGCCAAAGAAGGAACCAGGACACAGCAGCAGCAAGAATAAAAGGAGAAAAATGGGCTGTGTACAGGACTGGAGGAGAGGAAAGCAGCAAAAAACACAGAAAGGCCTCTGAGTGAGTTGGAAGAGGGAACAATACAGCTTTTTACAAACCACGCTCCATAAAAAATGATGTGTGTGTGGCTCAGAACAAGGGTTTCCTCGCTCAGATGCCTGTGTAAACATGGCTGAGGAGCCCAAGTCACATCTTTTGCATATTGTTTATATTTTTGTTTAATTCTGTTAGTTTAAATCCCATTAGAAGCCAATTCTCAAAAAAAAACAAACAACAAACCTTTCCTTTAATCCAAAAGTTAGGAAAATAAATTGTTATCCCTCTGGTAAAAGCCTAAGAAGAGAAACCTCATCAACACAATATTGCTCCATTCATAGTGGGAAGGTAACAAGGGCAGTGCAATATAGAAGTTATATATGCCTTGTATCCTGTTGAAGCATAGAAGGGTGCAGGTACAGTTTTTGAGTGCCTGTCTATGAAAGCAAATTCATATAAAGATAGAATGATATCTAGAGAGGGCAGCTGAGATCTCTGGTGAATGAAACCCTTCCACAAGGTTTCCACCTGAGTAAGGTCTCCTTGAAAACTGAGGAGACATCAGTGTTGGGTTTAATTCTGGACATACAACAGGAGAGATAGGAAGCCACCTAACCATGTCATTTAGGTTATGATTTTTGCTTGGGAGATCAGATTTTTTGCTTGTTTTGTCTCCTGCCTTGTTTGAAAAGGCAGAAGCTGGAGGCTGTAGGTGAAACAACTATATAGAGCATAGGGATTGTTACAGGTGTTTCATACAGCAACCATTGGCAGCAGGTTCAGTATCAGCTTGCTGACTTGTGGGACAACCTTCTTTCTGTTTTGCCCTACTACCTAATCATAACCAAACTGGAAAGACAACCCAAAATCCCCACAGGTAGCACAGAAGCACAGGATCAAGATGATGCAATCACAAGTCACCATGGGCATAAAAAAATAAAACAAACTCCAGAGGGGAATTGAAATCTTGTAAGCCACCTACAATGGACATCTGTATTTCTTAAGTACAGTACTTTACTCCTATCCTACTTAATCCAATTTCCAATGAATTTCCCACTTGTCACAATTTTGAGCTCTGTTTCTGGTTTTCAGTGTTTGTTGGGGTGCAGTTGCAAGGTGCCTTTGCAAAGTCTGCAGCTGAAAGGACACACTATTCTGAGCCAGGTATCATACCAGTCTTCCACATATCATGTGCAGTGTCACCTCCTGTATGAATGTGTTTGAGAGAAAGCAGGGGAAAACAGCAACATTTTTCAGTAGCAAGATGAACCTGAACCTTTTTGTTGCATTCTCAGTCCTTCCTACATTGCAATTACCTACAAATGTATGGGAAGCATTCTCTAGTCCATTTGCCATGACTTTTTTAACTTGGGAGAAGAAATTTACACCCACAAATATTTTGATACATTCCTTCAGGCAGTGAACTACTCATTACTGATTATTTTTCCTTTAAGAGATTAATTTAAGTGAATTATTTTGGATTAATATGGATTTTTTTTTTGTTTATTTTGTTTTTTTGTTTATTTTTTATTTTTATAGGCAGATTTGTCTACAGCAATATTCATCCTAAGTTGGTAATTTTTAAGGACAAGTATTGTTTTGCACTTCTAGGGTGTCCTTGGACAGGAGCTTTATATGTGCAGAGATGTTAAATCAAAAAACTGTCCCTGCCAACTGTGAGGAATATATTACTTCATCAGCCTCCAAGGATGCTGTGTCTAATTTTTAGGAACTTTTTCTTCATATCAAAACATCTCCTGATTTGGCACAAATCAGAATAGCTCTATTAAATGAGTATCTCTAATTTATTCAAGTACAGGATGTGAACTTACCAAGCATTCTGAGGCAAAATATGGACGGTTTATGCTTGAACCCCATGGAACTGTGCTGTCTGTATAGAAATACAGGCTCCTATTTTTGGTCTTCAGTTATATAACTATATAAAAAAGGCAAAGATAGAAGATAGGGAAGATTTTAGTGTGAGCTGAGGATAAAATGTAATTTTTACCTAATAGGCCACAGCAGCTACAGAACTGCCAGCACTAGAAGTGATGATGACTGGGACCCCTGGCATCAGCAGTGCCTTCATCAGTGCCAGGAAAGCTACACACACAGAATCTGCAAGAATGGGTTTTAGCTGTACTATTTTTGTGCAAACCATGAAGGATTTTGGATGCTTTGGTCTCTGAGGTCAGGTGGTAGGTGCTGCAGTCTTAAAGTGTGCTCAATCACTCTGCATTCTGCTCCTTGGAAAATGTAAAATAAGGGATGGGTACACCATGCTGGATTCCCAAACAGGAATGCAATTTCATCATCACATCCTCTTTCACCAGTCTCTGTTGGAGTGGACAACAAATTCAGAAAGTTTTGTCATTTCCATGAAAAAAAGCTGCAGTGCCACTCTTTTGAAGATAGATTTATCTGACTTCAATGAAACTTTTTACTCAACTTTCAAATAAAAATTAAAGAAAAATCAAGAGATGGGTAAGATGTATGTGAAACTTCACTACAAGAAAATAAAGCTTTTACCTGAGAAGATCCTGGTTTCGGAGGAAAAAGATCTTACATGTATGGCCTTGAGCCAAGCTGTGATCCTTGGCATGGTTTATTTACAAGCACAGACATAGCCTGAGGTCATCAGACACATATTTCCCACTTCTTTAATGTCCATTCTGCAGATGAAGTTGAAGAAATGTGAGTTGCATTTACCCCCTCTTCTCCATCAAATGAAATGTGTGTGGTGGGGGTAGGACTGTTGTGACTTATTTTGCATAGGCAACAGCCCATAGCTGGATCTGAGATGAGGGAGAGTGACATGGCAGAGTTTATAGCCATATACAGCAGGCCCATGATAGTAATTAAGCAACATATTTGGGTGTATCTGCCTTAACTTTTTGAATTTATTTTAGGGGAATGGAGTTTTTGAAGCAGGTCTCTGACCCATGTGGTGGAACTGTCTTGGAGCACACAAAAAACCCCTACTTTGCCCTGATAACAAACCAGGTGATGTGCTCCAAAATATCTCTAGAATAGATCTGGCCTTACATAAAACCTCCAAAATGCACATTTGGGGGATATCATGTCAGCACCATGAATTTTCTTCTCTCCTTTTCAGCCACAAAAGTAAATTGGATCAAATCCATTATTATTTAACACTAGTCAGGATTTTAGTATACACTTATTACAATGTTTTTTACCACAATCATGGTAAAAAATCATGGACATGTTGGTAAAAGGCTCAGCCACTTCTCTGATCTCCCAGCAATCACAGGAAGATGTAGCAGAGGCAAATATCAAAAACTCGCAAAGTCCAGTTCCCTACAACCTGGTAAACTCGTGCCTGTGAATGTGAGAAAAGCATGCTACTATGCAGAAGCTTACTTCCAAATTCATTTCATAAAAATGAACTTCCTTTTAAAATTCTGCTGTTGGAGTGTTGAATAATAAAACAAATTCCAAACCTTCTGTACAACTTAGAATTCCTAGGAAACAAGTCTGAATTTTTGCCCCTGTCTGGAAGTGTGCTTCACTGGAGGCAATTTCACCCGGCTGACTGAACTGGGATCCTCTTTAGAATGATCATTTCAAGGGGCCAAACCCCAAACTCTCTCTCCACTTTTTCCCATGTTTATCTTCTTGTCTCTAGCAGTTGCTTATAATAATTTCCAAGTGTGGAAACCTGCTAGAGTGAAATAATGGAAAGCCTTTTGCTGTCAAGCAACCTGAACTAATTCTGCTTAATTAGCATTGTGAAGAATAATTTCTTGCCAAACTAAAGGCTTCATTTGGAATATTTCTAGCAAAATCTAGAAGTTGGTTTTATCACGAGATATTTTCCGAATTCCTTACTGTAAATTTTCTGACAGAAATATTTAACAGCTGATTATAATCTCATTAGGCAATTCAGTAATCCAAAATTTATATATATATGTATAGGAAATTGCTTATAGCAAAGTGTTTCATGAGTGAGAATTGTAAGGAACATGTTGGAGTTTCAACATGTGGACAGGGACTGTACACAGAAGGATCAGGTACTATAATTTATGGGAGCATATTATCAGGATAATTAAAAATAAATACTGTGACACAACTAACTTTTTTCAGTGCAGGTAGCCAAATGTTAATGGTATGATGTTATACCATATGGTAGCATTCCTCAGAAAATGGGATAAATGTTGCCCAGTTCCCCAATGTGAATAGTTTCATTAAAACACATGAATGACAGTGCAAGCTGGGTTTTTTAATTATAATTTAATATTTTAACTATGCCCAGCAGTGCTTCTCTGAGTCATAGTGAAGAGAGGTATTCCCAGGGTTTCTGTTCAGCTGTATTCACTCATCCAAGTCAAATTCTTTGGGCTGGATCCAGCAACTTTACACAAGTATAAGTTCTGCCTACTGGAAAATGTCAAGATCACCTGTGATTCCAAAGCAAAACTTATGTTTTTTGCAAGCAGTTGTGCTCCAGCAGCCCAACACCCTCATTAAAGCTGGTCTTGGGCATGCAGAGATCCAGCACCAAAAAGTGAGTAAGTTAAAGGGGGATGCAGGAGGAACCTGTGAAGCACCAGCTAGAGAATGAGCAGTCTAAAATTATCTATTACAAGCTAAAGAAATAAAAGAATTAGGAGTTTTTTGTTGTTTGGTTTTTTTTTTAATGTAAATCCATACAGCTTGCAGGTAGGTTATTGAACAAGAAGGGTAGCATTTGGTATACAATGCCAATCACAACTTGAATACTTGAAAGTCTCTCTAATACTCTTTATGTCTCTGAATCATCATCTGCGGGTGCAACTACTCCACCCTATGTGCACATTAAAGATGAGCATTTAGTCCTCTCCCTAAAGCACAGTCCCCCTCCTCTTATTAGCTATTATTAGCTGTGCTCAATAACTCTGTTTGCAGGGAAAGCACACCCTTATGCTTTAAAGCATTAAAGTGCATTAAAAAGGCCATGGATGTGGTATTTCTAGACTTGTATTAATGACAACAGCTAGAAATATTCTCAATTTTGTACACATAACTCTCCATTAAACTCTTTCTAAAGATCACTTATTTTCTATTCTGTCCTTATCCACGTCCAAGGCTAATTAATTACATTATCTCTTTTATAATATTTGTACTTTATCATTCATGACCCTTCTTGTCTCATTATCTGAAATATAATAGAAAGTGAGTGAAAAAAATCCAGGTTAAACTGCACGGTAGCTCTTGCTTTCTAATCAGAGATCTTTTTAGGCTTAAAAGTGGCAGTACTGCTGTGCTAACATAATTTTTAAAGCTTCATTTTTTTTTCTTAGTAAGTATGAGTTTGAAGTACATATTCATACTTTACATACTTCAGAGCATCAATAGGGCTACAGAGATGATCAGAGGAGGGAAGCATCTCTCTTAGAAGGAACAGCTGAGGGAGCTGGGCCTGTTCAGCCTGGAGAAGACTGAGAGACCTTTTCAATGTCTGTAATTATCTGAAGGGAGGGTGTCAAGAGGATGGACCAGGCTCTCCTTGGTGGTGCCAGGTAATAAGAGACCACGGGCAGAAACTGATGCACAGGAAGTTCCACCTGAAGATAAGGAAAAAATTCTTTATTGTGCAGTCACCACACACTGGAACAGATTGTCCAGAGAATCTGTGGCTCTCCCTCACTGCAGACACTCAAAGCTGCCTGGGCACAACTCTGAATGAAGTGCTCCAGGGAGCCCTGCTTGAGCTGAGAGGTTGGAGGACATGACTTCCAATGGTCCCTTTCAACCTTAAATATTCTGTGATTCTGTGATCTTAGTTTTGCGGGAAGTGATTGAATCACAGAGTTTAAAGTTTCTGTCACTGGAGAGCTAAACAAGCTTCTGTAGAGGTGTGGATATTTACTCATATGGAAGCAACTAGACTGGAAAGTCTTGACCTGCCGAGGAGGTTAGAGAATGTCTGTCTTTTTGGACAACCATATATGTTCACAGGCTAAAATCTTCTTGAGCTGGAACTTGTGAAAGACTGGGTTCTACTGTTCAGTGAAGGACGGAGAAGGAAGACTCTTGTTCTCCTTTTCCTCTCCAAATGTCTCCCTCCATGAGCCTTGAGGAATGCAGTCACAACATTTGTGCAGTAGTCACATCTGATGGCAATTACAACCACAAAGCACAAGAGTACATAATGGATGGGAAGGGCCATCAGGACTGAGTGTGAGGGGCGATGCCAGGCAACACCCAGGAACATGGATCAACAAAAGTACCACAGGCTTGGGTGCCCTCAGCAAACAGAACACTGTCACACATCCCAGCAGTGTCACCCCCTGTGCTGTCACACATCCCAGCAGTCTCACACCCCAGCACTATCACCCCAATGCTGTCAACCCAGCACCGTCAGCACCAGCAGTGTCACCCCAGCAGTGTCACACACACCCCAGCAGTGTCACACACATCCCAGCAGTGTCACACCCCCCAGCAGTGTCACACACATCCCAGCATTGTCACACACACGTGCCGTGTCACACCCACCCCAGCAGTGTCACACACCCGGGCAGTGTCACACACACCCCAGCAGTGTCACACCCCCCCAGCAGTGTCACACACGCCCCAGCAGTGTCACACACATCCCAGCAGTGTCACACCCCCCCAGCAGTGTCACACCCCCCAGCAGTGTCACACACCCCCCAGCAGTGTCACACACACCCCAGCAGTGTCACACCCCCCCAGCAGTGTCACACACCCCAGCAGTGTCACACACATCCCAGCAGTGTCACACACCCCCCAGCAGTGTCACACACCCCAGCAGTGTCACACATCCCAGCAGTGTCACACATCCCAGCATTGTCACACCCCCCCAGCAGTGTCACACACACCCCAGCAGTGTCACACATCCCAGCATTGTCACACCCCCCCAGCAGTGTCACACACCCCAGCAGTGTCACACCCCCCAGCAGTGTCACACACCCCCCAGCAGTGTCACACATCCCAGCAGTGTCACACACACCCCAGCAGTGTCACACACCCCCCAGCAGTGTCACACACCCCAGCAGTGTCACACATCCCAGCAGTGTCACACACCCCCCAGCAGTGTCACACACCCCAGCAGTGTCACACATCCCAGCAGTGTCACACACCCGGGCAGTGTCACACATCCCAGCAGTGCCACCCCGGCAGTGTCACCCCGGCCGCAGAGCCGGCTCCGGCCGCTGGAGGCTCGGGCGCTCCGCTCCGGCCGCGGCCCCGCAGTGCCGGGAGCGCCGGGGCAGCCGTGTCGGCTCCTCTCATCCATCACCCGCAGGGGCCCTGCCCGGCAGCCCGGGATGAAAGGGCCCCGCTTTGTCCATTGTCCCTCTCTGCGGCCGGGCTGGAGCTGCTCCCGCCCCGCAGCGCTGCTGCGAGTCCCGGAGAGCCGGGGCTGCCCGGCCGCGGGGACTGCGGGATCGTCTGGGGACAGATGTTCTCTTGCGTTCCCTTCCCTGTCGGGCGGCTCTGGAGCTCTGCCAGACGCACCGAGCGTTTCCCCATCATCTCCAGGGATCCGGGCCTGGCTCGGCTGTGCCCGCACTCGGCTCCCCCGGCGGTGGGATCACGGATGGTATGGACTCTGTAAAGCCGCACACAACTCCCTGCAAGCTTTTTGTTATCCCTTAAGCACATAATGAATCTTTAAATTATCTATTGGACTTGTACTAGTGTACAGAGTGTAAGGAGTGGTGTCTCAACAGTGAACTACAGGGACAAGAGTCTGCATCTTCAGTTCTGGAAGGAACACCTTGTCCTAGTAGCAATCTGAACATGGGCAACCTGCTCTGGAAGCACCGGGAGTGGTGATGAGTGATGTTCCTCAAGGTCCATATTGGGAGCACTGCTGTCTAATGTCCTCGTTGGTAACACTGGGATTAAATACACACTCAGTGCAGACTGGGAGAAGAACTCATTGAGAGCAGCCCTGCTGAGAAGGACCTGGGGGTGCTGTGGGTGCTCTCCAGTGAGAGGCTGGACATGACCCAGCCATGTGCCCTTGCAGCCCAGAAAGCCAAATGTGCCCTGGGCTGCACCCAAAGCAGCGTGGGCAGCAGGTGAGGGAGGGGATTCTGCTCCTCTGCTCTGCCCTGGTGAGACCCCACCTGCAGTGCTGCATCCAGCCCTGGGGTCCCCAGCACAGGAAGGACATGAACCTGCTGGAGTGAGTCCAGAGGAGGCCACCAAGATGATTTGAGGGATGGAGCACCTCCCCTGTGAACCAACTGAAAGTGTTGGATTGTTCAGGCTGGAGAGGAGAAGGCTTTGGGGAGACCTTAATATGACCTATTAATATGACCAATACATGAAGGGGGATGATAAGAAAGATAGGGACAAGACTTTTTACTAGGGTATGTAGCAACAGAACAAGGAGTAATGATTTTAAAATAGAGTGTAGATTCAGGCTAGCTAGGACGATGAGGATGGTGGAGCAATGAAACAGGTTGCCCCATCCCTGGAAAATTCAGGGTCCTGTTGGACAGGGCTCTGAGCTACCTGATGTAGTGGAAGCTGCCCATTTGCAGGGGGTTGGACTAGATTACCTTTAAAGGTGCCTTCCAACCCAAACTCTTCAATGATGCTAAGAGCTCAGTACTGTTGATACAGTCAGCTCATGCTGGTTGACCTCTGAGCCCAAGGACAGGACTTTGTCTCTTTTGTGCTTCCAGCATTCAAGTTTTCAGGGATCTCACATGAAGAGGAGAAAGTGAGGCTGCAAAAGGTCCATTGATATAACCATGTACAAAAAGTGAAGGCTATTTGCAAAATTCATGCCTTATTACAAGAACTATCTTGTATGGAAAAGCATAAATTTCTCAGAGGGGTCAGAGTCCTGGGAATAAAATACAATCATGGTTTCAATCCTGCTTATCACCAGTAGGGTATGGTAACCAAACTGGAATTTAAATGCTATAAAAAGAAAGAAATGCCTTTTTCACACTGACAGTAGCCTCTTACTATTATTTCATCACCAGTCAAAACAGGGGGTTCTGTCTCACTTAAGTAATTTTTCAGTAATGGGAAAAGGAGTTCTTGGTTAGTGATTCTGTGGATTGTTTTGGGTTTATTTCCTCTGAAAACCTGTTACCTTTGACATTCCTCTTTCTGGAGTTTTTCCAGTGACTTTGGTTTGCACAAAATTCATTTAATGACATGCTTTTTGAAATCCCACCTTAGAATTTTCATTTAGAAGCTGTTGGAAAAATCAGATTTTAGTGGGAAGCAATCAATAAAGTTGACAGAATGCAAGTAATGCATATATAATAAGGGAATATGATGCATTTTCAATCAGATTTAAAGAACTAGGGAAAAATGGACTTGCAAAGAGACTTCTACACTTAAGATTTTCTAAGTGCAACTAACCCAACCAAAGGTAATTTTTGTCATTAGGTGCACAGGAGGTCTGTATGCACAGGTGTCACAAACACATGCTCTGTACTCTTTTGTATGCTTTGTATTTGTATGCTGCTAGCTTGAATTAAACTCAGGGTGAGATTTTAGTTCCTAAGAAGACTCAATTCCCTTAGAAGAGTGAAACTGAATTGCAGCTGCAAAGTACCAAAATAAAAACAGATATGAACAGTTCCAAGTCTCATTAAATTGCCACCTGTAAAATGTATTTCAGGGAAGAAATTTTGAAAGCAAGTGTCCAGTATTTCTTACACCTGGTGACCCATAGAAACTTCTCCTCTCCTAGCATTTGTGTTCATAAACTTCTGATCATCACTGTAGTGCAGCATATTTTCCTCCTTAGCAATACCATTTTAAGAGTGTTCAGTGTCTTCTGCCCCCTGAGACAGCACAAAATGCCAGTTACCTAGTAGTATTCCCACTCTCTCCTCCCAGCTGGCTGGTGTTATCTAAAATCAGAATATTTCTTGTGGATAGACTCCATGTGCTATTTTCTGCAGATTAAAAAAAAATAAAATAAAAATAAAGAAAGTGCCCCAATAAATCCAAGTCATCCCCTAAACCCAGAAAAGCCACTTTTCAAAACTTCTTTGTGCGAATAAACTTGATATTGTTTAACAGCTTTGTTGTGCTACATATTGAAGAGAATAGGAGAAGAACAGACTGAGATATCTTACAGAGATTAGGCTGCACTGGTCAGCAAACAATCTCTTGGTAAGAGCATGGTGGCCATGCAAGGATGTTTTGGTGAGAAACAAGGTCTTCTGGTGTAATATACAATCTCCTTGGGTGGATACAGAGCTTAGGAACAGAGCTACTGAAAGTAGTGCTCAGCATTTATTGATGCTGTTCTCTTGACAGCTGAAGGATGTCTTTTTTAACTCAGGAGATATTTGCTTGTGCTTTTTCTATGAAACTGACAATTGACATTGCATTTCAGAAGTGCATGAGCAACTTTGATGAACCTGACTCCTGATCTCCCTGTATCCCCTGTGACCAGAGTTTCATAGCTTAGTGCCTGACAGCTGAGTGTCAGTAGCTTACATTTTGTGTGTGCGTTTAGTTCACAGCAAATGTGGGTAAAAGGAGTCACACCAGGCCTTGTGAAAAAGGTAATACTTGTGTGTTATCCTTGGTGGCAGCAATGGGCTGCGATTAAGTACACAGCAGCTGCTGTGGTTCAGCTGATGCAAGGTAACTCATTAATATTCCATAACTTGATCATGTGTCAGAGCCTTCTGTCTTCTTTAGCTCCTTTAAAAGGTCTTAAGCAGGGATTGTACCTCAGAAAGGACCTTCCACCTTGGACAGGTATGATTTTCCCAGGAGTTTAAGGCTGCAGCAGCTGAAGGGTGTTCTGCCCTTGAGATTTTGCTGTTAATCACATCTAAGTAAGAAAAAAATTCAAATCCTACCCTGGTCTATGGCTGCTGCAGTAAATCTGTAAAAAATCACTCCTGCTGAGCTGTATGGATCCACATAGACCTGTGCAGAATGTAAATCACATAATTCTGAGAAAACTGCCAGGGCTGCATGGGAGAGAAATTGCAGCATGAACAGAATACGTAAGAGTGTGGAGAGGCAGACTCTTCCCCCCACAGGTGATTTGTGAGAGTTATCATCTGGGTTGTGAGATATTTAACCAATGCCTTCTCCTCCCTCAGATTGTTTGGTGAAGCCTTGGGGGCAAGACACAAGCAGCCCCTTGAGGTGTAAACAAGCCCTGAACTGGAGGAAGGCAAAAATAAGTTTTACAAAGATTTTTAAAAACAGGCCATTAAACTCAGGATATTGTACGCCTCCTGTCAGCTAAAGTGGATTTTTATGGATATCAGCTCATGGTGCTTGACTGAAGGTATGGCAGGAATGCTGGATAGGTCGGCTGGGTGATGAACTGACATGTCCTAAAGGAGTGAGATATGGCACAAGAGCAATACCACCACTGAAACGTGTTGGGGTATGCCAGGACAGAAAATTATCAACACCTTCTACTTTTAATAGTCCTCAGTTTGCACAGCAGCAGTGAGTGGACCATGAGATGTTTTATTGATGATGCCATGCACTGTGAGACAGACTCCATAGATAAAGATTTTCAGGTTTGCTTTATGGCCTTTCCAATAAGGAGTAATCTATTTTTCAATAAGAATTATTGGCAATCTTTTAAATTATAACAGATGTCTGAAATATACCTTAGCTAATTTAGCATTAATAGGAAGATAATTACAAAGCCAATACATACCTAATGATTGCTTCAATTATGTTTACTGACCTTCGTCATCTGTCTGCTCTTGGCACACAGTCTGCCAGATCTTTCAATTCATTTTTTACTTTTGGGGGGACCCGTATTGAGGATATTGTTAAGGTTATTAGGTATCAAGGTTAGAGGAATTTCTGCATAGATAGAACCAATTTCAGTTGTTTAGAAGTTTTCCTATTTTCTAGGCTTTCTTTTTTTTGGTTTTTTTTTTTAGTCCAAGAGTCTGTCTTGTATGGAATTTGGTGCATATGCACAGAAATTTTTATTGAAAATTCTTCAGCTGTTCCTGAAAACTAATAAATGAGTTTTAAGAAAAGTATACGCTTTTATAGCTGTTACAGAGAGGTTATTTAGTTTAAGTAATAGAGTTACCCACATGCCATGAGACTTTAAATATGGAAGACAGGGGATTGTGTTTTTTGCAACATCTTGGTCTTCATCCTCCCACGGCAGCACGACATGTCACAATGTTCTTCCTGTAAAACCATTCCTTTTCTCATCTCATTGTCTGCACTTTTACAGACCCAAGTGTTCTCAGGACAAGGCTTTTTTTGTGCATGGGTGGGAGCTTGGACAGAGACCTCCCAAAGGTCCAGCCCAGGAAGTTGGTTTGACCTCTGTTTCTCTGTCCAGCCTCAGCTCCTCACATCCTGCTCACAATTTCCTCCCAGTCTCCTGCTGCAAGCTACTTTATTATTATTTTTATTGTTACTGTTGTTATTGCTATTATTATTATGATATTGTTGTTGTTATTTTGTTGTTTGTTTTTTTTCACAGAGACACCGTGTCAAGTTCAAACCCTCATTTCATATTCCTAAAGCTTTGCTTTATTGTGAACTTTATTGTGGATTCTTTTTCCCTACATTTTATTTCCTCAGTTTTCCTGGAATCTTTTCCTGTTCTGAGGCACATTTAACTCTCTCTGGATGCTTCTAAATTCCTGTAGTGCCACGCTAAAACTGCAGCCTTTTCCCTATAGGGGCTAAAAATATTAGAAAGAGTGGTGAAGCTCCTTGGAATTTCACCTGCACACCTGCACAAGGGTGAGGCTCCATTTTCTTCCTCAGGGCTCACTCACACCTCATGACCTCATTCAGAATCTTCACTCAGGTAAAACTCCCCTTGAAATCACTGGCTATACAGACTAATTAAGAACTTCTGGACTGGAACCAGACATCTTGTTGGGAGCTAATTAGGGATGATTCAAAGTTGATTGTCTACAGCAAATAAAATAGGCATTCTTGGTTTTCTTTTCTGCTCTTCTGAGAAAGCTGAGAGTGGTTGCAGAAAAAATGTTTGTGTTGATGTTGTGCTTCATTCAACACTGCCCAAAACTTCATGCTAAAAGAAAGAAATAAATGATAATAAAATTTTTAAAAGGTGCTAACATTCACAGCATTCTTTCAATCACTGTGTCTGGGCTGTGTACAGTAGGATACAGTTCCTGTCGACACAAGATTTCCTGTAGGGTTTATATTATTATTTAAGAAAATGTGTTCTCTGTTAACAAGAAAGAAACAAAAGAAACTAGTTCATACTTAGGGTGATGTTGTAGAAGCCTGGGTGCTTATGCCAGGCAAGTTGGCTTGAGTATTTACTCTGCAGTCTGAGATACGCAGTTTGCGTGAGAAATTTTCAATGACCAATAACAAAACACTAAGAATTGTTATTTATAACTTTATTTTTTCTCTCAGTGACCTGTAGAATTTCATTCATGCTGACATTCATGGACATCAGCTTTCAAAAAATAAGCAGAGAATAGTAGTTTTTTCTGCAATGTATTTCAGATGTGGTAAGCTTTCTCTGACTCCATTTCTTTCCTTGACCAAGTGGGGGTGTTCTTGGCACAATATTTCTCAAGAATACAGTCCACAAATATATGACAATTCTCTGCTGCCACCTGAGAAGAGCTGGTTTCAGTCTGTGTTCCAGGTCTGACAGCAACCAGATCTCCACTTTGACTGGATCTTAGAAATGGTCTTGTTCTGAGAGTCCTAATACAACAAAATCCTCAGCCATAGCTCTGGAGCTATGCATTATAATTAACATAATAATTGGACACAATGTGAAATAATTTCCCTGACAAAAATGTTCTGTTTAATGTTTAAATCTCTAGTTGAGGGAAGATTTGGGAAAAAAAAAAAAGAAAAAGAGGAGGTTGTTTATTTGTTTTGTTGGTTTTAAATAACAGAACAAAATAAGAATTCTAGAAATAGTTTCCTGTAGTCTATAAAAAGACTAGCCTTTTTTCTGAAGTTAGCCTTTTTTCTCAACTCAGTTGTCTAGCCTATCTCTGTGAATGACTAAGTAGCTCTGGAATTATAGTAATCTTAACTTAATGTTTACATGGGTGCATATAGACTTTTATGCTTTTGTAGCCTTACACCTAAAAAAAGAAGGGAGTAGTAGTTTGCAAGGACCCTGTTAGACAGGGTGAAAAATGGTACAAGATTTCAAGTCACAAAGAAAGGCTGTGACCAAGTCAGGAAATGAAGTCAGGGTAGTGCCAAATATAACACCATCTTTTCTATTTTCTTGTCACTCTTAATGATTACTAAAAATAAGAGTTAAGTAAGTAGCTCAAAAAACTGATCCACTTGTCCCATTTCCAAGAAGAACTGAGCATGAAGAAAATTCATTTTAATTTTGCAGACCTTTACATTAGAGCTGTGGCCTTTCTCTTAAAGGTGACTTCTTCTTCCCAAAAATGAAAGTGCTGACACCTGAAATGTCTGCTCCATGGTCACATAAGTGGGATAACCAGCAATCAATAGTCACGGCCATCATCATCAGGTAAGGTGAGAACTCCAGCTTACAGGGAGCATGAAAATGTGACGTGAAAGTAATGAAGAGGATAACAATGTGGATGTGTTGGGGGACAGGATGGAAGAAATTACTATTTTCTTTTACAAACAGGAGCTGTAGCTGAAGCTGCTTTTCCAAATAAAGCATGAATTAGATTTCATGTTTCCTTTGTCCCACACGTGCTCTACCCACAAGCCTGGACTGACTCCCAAGCTGAAAGGTGTGTGTCTTCAAGAACACATCTGTACTCACTGTCATCTCAGCAGACACCATCACCTTGACACAGGCATGTTTCAGCTTTTGTTATTTAAATCACAAGCCAGCATTACCCAAGAGAAAATATTCTGGGCCCATGTGATGGTTCCTGCAGTACAGAATAGTATGAGATTACACTCCACTTGTGCATATACAGGAATGTGTGCAGGTGGGTCTGCTGTACTGTCCATCTACATCCCAATAACTGTGAATCACTTAACTAGTTTCAATCCAGGGGAGCAGAAGTTAGCAGGAATTAAATATCCAGTTTTATAGGATCAGGTGGCTGAGCAGGAAAAAGAGGTGTCATTAGTGGTCTAAACAAGTCAGACCTCTGATCACAGGGTTGCAGTGGGCTCTCCACCCACTGGAGAATTCACACAGAAGACAACTACTATGACTGCCCCAACTACAGGAAGAGTTTTAATTGGTACTCACACCAAACAATCCAACCACAAGGCACAAATCCATTAAAAAACCCAAGCTTCATTAGATCTGTTGCAGATGGAGCTGCTTGTCTCTCCAGGAACCACCCTTTACTTTATTTGTGGCAATTTCATCAGACTTTTTATGTTCCATTTCATTTGAGCTAATCTCTCTCCATCGCAGCTGGCCTGCTGAGCTCTGAGGAACAGATGCATGTGGTCCCTGACTGCTGCTTGGCAAACCTGGCTCGTGCCATTTCAGTGCTGAATGATTCTGCCACATCTGCTCCCTTTCTGTTCTCTGAGCACTTTGAGCTATCACAGGGCAGCTGTGGATCAGTGAAGGTTTAACAGAGGGTCCTCTTATATTTACAGATTGAAAAAAAAAATATCTGCAACTCCGTTATTTGTCTTCATTTTCCAAAAAGACCCCCTCCATTATCCCAATGTTTGTTAGTGGAGACAGTGAGTTGGTTTTGAAGCATATGTATTTCATCCCTAAACTAAATCCAGTTGTCTGAGCAAGCTTGGTACAACTTCCTTTTATCAATAAAGTGTTTTTTTCTGTGTCTATAAACTGCAGATTTTCCTCTCAGTGTGAATTGCTTAAAGGATTGCTGTCTAGAGAGAAAGGCAGGCACCTCTGCAGACAGTCATTCAGGCCAGCTGTTTTTAGGACATATTGTAGGCACTCCTTCACAGTGCCTTATGTATATTACCAGTGTGCAGGGGGGGCCTTTCTTGAGGAGTAGCTTTGATCAGGTATCTAAACTTGAACATGGTTGAAAATGCTACAAAATATTACTCAAAATATATGGACTATAACCTGTCACACACATAACATAAAGCAGAACATAATTTCCAATTGAGAAAGAAAGTTTGAAAGTAAAATTATTTTTTTGGTAACAGCCCAGTCCTCATTTGAAATAAACTGGCATCAGCAGCCATCGAAATCAATAAGATCATGTAATAAAACCGCAGCTAAGGATGTGAACTTGACAGTATTTTATTTTCACTAGGTAGAAAATCCTAGGGAGGCAGCTGTGGACTTGAGAAGAGCCAAGCAAAGCCATACTTTCTCTATGCCCATCTCTATCAGTAGGGAAGCAATGCTGACACAAAAAAAGTGTCAACTCAAATGGACAAGAGGCCAGTGAAGTCAGTTTGTTTCCACCCCAGAGAGGAGCTCCACCTTCTCTTTGCCAGGAGTGGATAAAATGATACAATTCCTCATGATGACAATGGACTCATAGAGATGCTAGCTAATTCCTCATGTTTGGTTTGTAATTCTCTTCACCTGTGGAAGAAGGAAAACCCTTAAGATGTCATCCTTAGATTCAGATCAGATGAGCTACTTTAATTACCAGATTCTTACAGTCCTCTAAATGCTCAGGCTCTTTATACAGGTTACAAGGAAAAGCAACAGTTAATGGTTTTGCAAAATTATATCTTTCCCTAATGGGATCTAATCAATCCTTTACATCTCTAATTATAATAAATCCTATTTTATATTAACATATAAGGCTTTTTGATTCAGATTACTTTCTAATAATTCTAAAAATTATTAATATCTTGATCCATTTTAAATGTAAAATTCTTCAGTGTATTGGAAGTATGTGACAGTACCACTCTGATTTTAAGACAATAATACTCTGACAGTGTCACAGATTTTAAGGCTAGAGGATAACAGCTATAACATACTGAGATAGCTGAGAAATTTCAGAAAACTGCCTATCCCCAAACAAGTTTGGCTGCAGATTAATATCTTTTTGCCTTGTAAAATAGGTACTGCAATACGCAAAAGCCTCCATCACATTTTTATGTCACCCAAGGGCAACAGCATAGAGGGCTTTAACAGAATTTAGGGGAAACATTATCAGAATTTTCTGAAATATTTCATCTCTAGGTACAGTTCTTGAAAGCCTTGATTTATGTTAGAGCTGACAGGTTTGGTGACTACAGTGGAGCACATTCCATTATGTGTGATGCAAGATTTCATAAAATCAGCTAAATGGAAAGATAGGACCAGAGCAGCCTTATTACCTTTTTTGAAACCTTAGGATACCAGAATTTCTTCCTTTAACATCTTCATGTGAATATCAGGGAAGGAATGGCCACTACTGACAGATGTGCATATTCCTGGCAAGATGCCAGGCGTTCCTGTTGGGTTAAATTGCAGTGCTGGCAGCAAGCCAAGGAATCAGCAGTTTTGGTTTCCATGAGGAAAAAATTCTTCCCAGTGAGCTTCTATGTGATGGGGTTTTAATGTGATCCAGGATGCTTCTTAGGTCTGCAAGTATTTTCTCTGTGGTGAAAGGAAGCGTTATGAAGAGGAAGGCCCTAAGACCTGGCAGTCAGGGTGTTTTTGGAGGTAACCCTACCCCTGCTCTTGGCATGCTGCCCCTCACTGGAAACTGTGCAGGGAAACTGTGTTCAGTTAATGATATCCATAACTGGGGACTTCAGAGAGCTGTGACAAATGCAGCTGATTGACTGCTTTTCTCAGGCATTGTTTGCTCTGTTTTTCAAGTGCAGACCAGCTGCTGGAAGATGTTACATCAATTCTTGCTGTAAGGCACAGATCTTAGTCTGAGGTGCTACTTCAGTCTTTACTGGGAACATCAGTTCCCCCCAACTGAAACCTTGGACACTGTACAGAGGCATTTGATTAATTTTCTTTTTTGTATTTTAAGCAATATCTGTTAGCATTCAAATTATTCTCTGCTTCCTGCAATGCTCCCTAAGATAAGAGTGGTTCAAGAATGTATGTTTGTGGTAATTAAACCGTCCTGAAAGTGCAATGTCAGGAAATGTATGGTTCTCTACTCTTTTTTCCCCTTCTCTTTTTTTTCCCCCTCTTGCCAGCTACTTGCCTATTTATAGAAATACACCTCACCATTTACTTCAGAGCAGTGACATGGAGAAGTAGATATTTAGAGGAAGTCCATTCTCTTGACGAAAACATCCATTACCTTTATCACCAGTGGAGACCAACAAGGAATCAATTACAATACTTCCCTTGGAAACGACTAATTGAATTGTGAAATATACTGACACTCTGAAGTCACTGTGGTGAGCTAAATACTGGCACTTGTAAAAGGCAGGAAATGTAGATAAGATGCTGATTCAATTGATTTGAGGCTAGAATGCATTTTCAGTTTTTGTTGATGCTCTAAGCTTGTCTAATTTCCACCAAGTCTTATTAATCAAGGGTCAGGGAATTAGCTCAGAAGAGAGAACTGCAGAGGATTTGTACCTACTTGGTTCAACTATGAAATTAGCCCTGAGTGCTAAGTACACCTCATCCCATCCTGCAGTCAGAGATCAGCTGTCAGCTCCATGTTTAATCACCGAACCACTTAAATTAGTCATTTGGCTGGCTCTGGTGGTGCATCTATCTTGTGTCCTCTGCCATCATCCTCCTCCACACTTACTAGCACCTTCAAATCCTGCTGGTGAAGGCAGAGAAAAGAGGCAGAGGCATCCTCTATCCCAAATGCCTCAGAAATGATCAGAAGCTGTCCCAGGGCAAATAGCAATTCCAGGGGGCACTTTGAGTCAGTGGCTTCCATTTGGGGATTCATGCTGGATGCAATGTTCTTAGTTCACGTCTTACTTTGTCCTTTGACCTCAGTGGCCGAGAAGTCTATTAATTAAATAGGCTCAAATTAAATTTACTGGTGCAAACATTGTTTCCATGCTGCAATACATAACTGTTCAACATAAAATACTGACACTTGGGAAATCTAGCCCAAAACATTGAGGTTTTTCAATATATATTGCAAAATTAATCAAATAATATGTTAATAAAAGTCAGTTAATTCAAATATAAAAAGCTGCAGATGGATATAATATAATTACTATGCTTACTTAGTAACAAGCATGTGGTTCATTACTGAAGGAGACTTGCATGTTTGCAGGGTATCCTCTCTTTCCCATTCCCCTGAGCTCCAGGAAGGAAGAAGGGGTGACCTTCCTGCCCTGGTGGAATCCACCCTACAGAGACATCCAAATCAAAAAGTAGCTTTTATTTCTAGAGCTTTCTGAAAAGCTTCTGAAGAGGAAAGTGCTTTGGTCTTTGAAATGTCCTAGGGGCCTGATCGAAGCACTTTGCAAGCAAAGAGAATTGCTGAGTTTGCTACGGAAGGTGAAATCTCAGTCACTGAAATAAATGCTGTCATCCCCTTGATCCACTGAAGTTAAGATTTAAGTTCATTTCTTCTTCGATTCATCATGTTGAAGAATTCTATCTCCATGTCTCTCAGCTTTAGCACTTTGAAATAACAATAGTTCAGTAACATGTTTCAGTGCAGTCAATCCTTCTTTTACCTACAAAGGAAATTAAGTAATGTTTTATAGGTATACTTAATTTAAACTGGTTTCCAATTTATTTTTTCTAATTTATGTGGTTTAAACACTAGAAGGGCTGGTCTTGTTTACAAGATGAACGGTTAGATTCTCTGGATTCTCCCCCTGAAATTGACTCCGCCTCCTTTGTATCTAAAGGAATTGTGATTCATCATGATGTCAAGAAGGAATGTTTCTGTTAGAGCTGATCAGGTTATTCACTACAGCAGAATAAAGAAAAAATCAGGAAAGAAATGTGTGTTTATGACCTGTGATCTGAAGAGTAGAAGCTTTGAAGGGTAGAAAGTAAGAGACTGTGTCTACTGCTAAGCTCAAGGCAGAGGCAAAGGGAAGGGAGAAAGAGAAGGAGAGGTAAAAGAGGTAATCTACTGCATCTTTTTAGTCCATATTTACATTGCAAGATGCTTTGATACTGCACATCTTATGAGAAATGGTGTTTTAGGTACATTCTACCAGTGTGGAATAACTGGCACAAGCACCTTTCCGTTTTCAGGCAGGACCAAGGTCTAATTTTACATTAGAGTGCACATGGCTCGCTGGATGATGTGATTCTATTGAGTGGGACTTGGCACTATTTCTGTGTCAAACACTGCTGGAAAGAGCAGTATCCATAATTTAGATGGGCAAATACCAAGGGAAGAAACATTTGAAGCAACTTGCCTGTGGACAGACAACAGCAAGATGGCAGGACTGGAGGTTAAGCTTGATTTTCTAACTCTTAAACCCATGCCCTGCTTGTTCAATGATAACTAGTAGAAGTGCAAAACAAAACAGAAATTGCAACAAACTCCTTCCCTTCCCTTCCCTTCCCTTCCCTTCCCTTCCCTTCCCTTCCCTTCCCTTCCCTTCCCTTCCCTTCCCTTCCCTTCCCTTCCCTTCCCTTCCCTTCCCTTCCCTTCCCTTCCCTTCCCTTCCCTTCCCTTCCCTTCCCTTCCCTTCCCTTCCCTTCCCTTCCCTTCCCTTCCCTTCCCTTCCCTTCCCTTCCCTTCCCTTCCCTTCCCTTCCCTTCCCTTCCCTTCCCTTCCCTTCCCTTCCCTTCCCTTCCCTTCCCTTCCCTTCCCTTCCCTTCCCTTCCCTTCCCTTCCCTTCCCTTCCCTTCCCTTCCCTTCCCTTCCCTTCCCTTCCCTTCCCTTCCCTTCCCTTCCTTCCCTTCCCTTCCCTTCCCTTCCCTTCCCTTCCCTTCCCTTCCCTTCCCTTCCCTTCCCTTCCCTTCCCTTCCCTTCCCTTCCCTTCCCTTCCCTTCCCTTCCCTTCCCTTCCCTTCCCTTCCCTTCCCTCTTGGCTTAAGGTAAAACTTTTACTTAAAACATTACTTCCTAGCTAAACTGTTTCCTGATACCTCGTTAAAACAAACTTTGAATCAATGAGGATATGATTTTGTGTCAGAGGATTTTTGATCAGTTATTTCTGCTTGTGAATAAGATGTGATGTATTTATTAATATTGAGACAAAGCTGAGAGTCCAAAATGTATCTTCAGAAAAAGAACTTAAATAACACAGAGTTGCTAAATAGAGATTCCAGGTCATTTCTGTGTTCAAACACAGAGAACACAGCAATTCTGTATTTTAGAAACAGGTTTTCACATATGGTGTGGATGCCTAAATGAACATGTTCTAGAGCTCTTGAAATCCAACAAGTTTAGAAAATTGTGATATCATCCTGAAAAATCAGATTTTTTTTACAAGGGAGTTCTCAAAGTGTATACAAGAACAAGTGCACATTTTTTCAGTTGTGTCATGTGCAAAAAAATGACACTCACTCCAAAATCATTGCCAAGTGTTTACACCACATATTTCCAGTGCACCTGTTATACAAATAAAAATTGCACTGCCAGCTGAAATTTTATCTGACCATGTCCACATTCTGTACTAAAAGCTGGCTTGCAACTCAAAAGTGAAACACTAGAGCCTGAGGATGGAACTGAAGAAATGCTTACACAGACCCTCACTTTTCCCATGTTTTCAATTTAGTAGAGGATGAGCTTCTTAGATGAACTTAATTTTGTATTAAAAGGCAGTCATGAGTATAGATATACTGTGTGAAAATGAGTGTGGCCAATGAACTGGAACAAGATGGACAGGAATGCAAACTGTAATTCTTGCAAAGTCCTTTGGCAACATCTAGTTAGGTTTATCACAATACAAGAATGATATTTGACACAGGGAAGTCTTTGTGTTCTTGAAAATCTTTACACTAGCACCAATTCATAGTATTTCCATTTCCTGAAAAAGTACCTTTAGTAATGCCTCATGGGAATTATACCCATGTTGCTGTCAATATATTTTACATTGTCCTTAAATGATAACAAGTGTGCAAAGACCCCAACAACTGGTTAGAGACTTGACAACTGCAAAACAAAGATGTTCTGTGCTGGCCTAAGCTTGCGAGAATGAGAGAAGTGCTGGAGCCAACCACATACTTTGGGAGTTTTCCAGCTCTGTCAGAAAACTCTTTTTTTTTCTTGTTTGGCAACAAATGGCACTAATGAGAACAATGAATTTCAGTAATTAGGTTAAGAGGCTTAAACAAACAGCCTAACTAGAACAATGAAAGATGAAGATGGGAAGATAGATTATTGTGAGCTTATTGTCATTGTAGACTGATGAAAGTTTGGTTAGTTAGCTGGCATTTATATTATTCATTTAATAACAAAGTTAATGCCAGACCTGCCCATTTCTCTATCAGCTTTTTGGGTTTAGGAGCAAAAAAGCTGCATAACAGAACTGGAAGAAAGTAAATCTGAGAAATGCTGGGGGGGTGAATTGTCTGCACAGGAAGTACATTCCTTGTTCAGCCAAAGAACAGCTGTAGTTTTTTTTTTTTTTCAGAAAGGAAGCTCAGTCCATGAGTTAATGTCTCATAAGTTTTTGGAGAAGAGGCTTCAAATCCTTCCTCTTCTGCTCATTTTTTGATCTTGAACAATTTGGTTGAAGTTTCCTATTAGCTAAAACTGGCACTTAAATATGGAAATGGTTCTGTCTTGCAGAAGTTTTGCAAAGTTTATGACATGCTCAGATAACAATGAGTTCATTTAAACATCTTACGAAGAACTGTAATAAATTTGTAAATTACCCTACTCGTTGCCTTTGGCTGAAACCTGAAGCTTTTGCATGCAAACTGATGCATTTGATGTTCTCTGTGACACTTTCAATGGCTCTTTACCTGTGGAGTTGATACATGTTTTCCAAACTTGCGCTTTCTTTCAGCTGTATAATCAGTCATGGCAAACAAGTTTGCAAAGTGAGTTCATGTTTAGAACAATAAGTAGAGAAACGAGGAGGGACACTTCACTGGAGTGGGAACAACTTCATTTTAGTCTTCAGGACAGAAACTGATGAATCATAAAAGTCAGTTTTGCTGATAAATTTCTTCAGGAAGAAGTGAAGTCTTTCTACTCTTTCAAGCTTTCATAGTGGTGTAACAGGATGTGTTAAGTGATGAATAAAGGTAAGAATGGTGTTGGACTGGAAACGTGCTGCTTAAAAACCACTGATTGTAATATTTAAGGTGAAGAATATATATCTCAAATATTATTTAATATTTACTTCAAAGTGTCTTCAGAACAGCTCAATTTATAAAGGCAAAACCAGTTTGATGGTTTTGCCTTTATAGTGGATGATGAGGAGGGATTGGACTGGAAATTTAGGCTGACAATGCATTTTGCTTTAACACATATTTGCTACATACCTAAACCTTCTAATAATGCACATCCAAGTCTCTTAATTGTTTATAAATAAAACTTGATTACATTAAGAAGTAAGACAGCAGTTAGGAAAAAAAATTCAAACACAATGATATACAACATGTAACTTGCATGCTAAAAAATACTGAAAAAAATAATGTGAGAAACTAAAAATATGGAGGAAAAATGCTAGCCTGATAAAATGTATGTTTGTAATGTATGCTGGTATAAAGGTATATCTCAAGATGGAGTGATGTTGGTAATATCAATGTCATGATGTTGGAAACAAATCATCAAATTCTTTTTAGAAGACATAGAATAGTTAAAATTCATAAAAATAGCTGGATTCCTAGAAATAAAACACAGATGCCATACTTCTACCATATAAGAACAACAAATTTCTTTCTGGCTTGTCATGCTCTGAGGAAAATAGAAAGCAACTTTAAATAGAATTAAACACTTCTAATTCAGTGGAAACAGATGTTTTGCACACAGATTGTTTTAGGAAATCTTTAATCTTTAATCCTCATTTTTAACAAATTCTGGAACACCAGGAAAATTCCAGAAGACTGAAATTGAATTTACAGTGAGCCAATATTAAAAAAAAAATCTGACAAGATGACTGGAGTTCAGTGTAGGTCAATTAGTCTGACATCTGTTCCAGAAAATATAACAGAAAAGCTGGGAAGAAAATCAGCTGAGAAATAATTAAAGGATAGAAATAAAATTATTTCCAGACAACATGGTTTTATGGAAAGCAGATCATGTCAAAGAAATCTCACTTTATTCTTTGATGAAATTGCAAGCTTGTTTGAGTAATCTGATTTTTGTAAAATATTTGAATTTGGCAGCACAGCATGTTCTGATTTAAACACTGGCATCATATACTATTAATAAAGCAAATGTTTTATGAATTAGGAACTGGTTAAGTGATAGATCTTAGAAAGAGATTATCTCCAGGAAATTATCAACAGCTGAACATACTTATAACGGAGTTTCATGGGGATCAGTAGCAGACCTGATACCATTCAACGACTTCACTGATTATTTTTGAAAGTAAATAATGAATCACATTATTATCACATATGATAACATTTGTAATTAGAATTGAAAAAAGAAAAGCAAGTTGGTAAAATAGTACATAGGATAAGACAATGAGGCAAGATGATTTTTTCATAAACAGGACCCTGAAAAAGACCTAGGGATCAAAATGAAGGAGCAACCAAATGTGAGGTCTCAGCATGGTAAAAGTGCTGATAATTAGCTGTAGTTGCAGTCTACCTGCACATGTTCTCTGGGTCCTGGCTCTGCAGTGTGCAATCAGCACTGGGGTGTCTGTGCTGCACTTCACTTCCTCTTGTGCTGGTTTGTATAAACTGAGATAGCTCAGATGCCTTGGATGCCTCTGCCAGCATGATGTAGTTTCGCCCTTGATCACAATCACACTACTTTTACAGGGAGAATGTAATGGGTATTAAATAACCCTTCAATCTAAGAGGAAGGAAGTAACAAGAACCAATGTCTGGAAGTTGAAGACATGCACATTTGAGTTAAAATGTATTATTGTTTCTATATACATATCACTGGAAGAAATTATCTGGGGAATGCCCAGATTTAGTCAAGTCTGTGCCTTTGGAAGCATGTAATTTTGTGAAAGGGGGTGGCAACTTCCACGAGACCTTGGTGAAAAAAGCACTGTATAACTTTCTCTTTATTTTTAAGAGCAGAGACCTGGTTACAAGTTCTGTTTACTGCTCAGAACAATTATCTTGCTGACACTGATTTTGGAAGGGAAAGGGTTGAAATCTCATTGGCAAAGTACGTAATATGTACAGAATAATCTGTAAATAAAAAGAAAGTTCATTATATAATGCACTAGAAGTTGAATCTGAAGCTCTGCTCTCAGGCAACAAGCCTGCCAATTGAAAAAAGTCTTAGATTGCCCACGCTTAATGCTTTTCAGATGACAGAAAGGGTATGACCTTGAGAGGTCATCTTAAGTCAAGATCAACTCCACTGAAAGCTGATTAAGAGAAAAATGAAATGACAGTAATGTTAAAGTCACAGGTATAAAAAATGTCCTTCCTGCAAAAACATAAATGACTTCTAATTCAGCTGAGGTCCCCCCTATCGCAGGCATTGCAGAGAAATAATAGCAGCTTCTCATACAACCTGTGAATGTGTGGACCCTTCCAGAAGAATCCTTAAAATTCCCCAAATATGTTCTCTCAGAGACTCCAGGCTACAATCTCTGTATTGTAACTAGTTTGAGTCGAGGATTAAAGAGTGTCCTGACCCTGAGTAAGTCCAGGTAGTGTGGAAGGTTATATTTCAACAGCAGAATGAGAACAATGAGATCAACTACAAGTGACCAAACTTCTCAACATAGAAAAGACTCCCTCTTTTAAATTCAATTTTATAGAAACATTTTGTAGTCCTAACTTGCTTGTAACTCTCCTTCTGCCTACTGCTGAAACTAACCCTTCTGGACTTTAGTTCCTCTAGAATCACTCATCCTATCTGACAAAAATATTGTTTGGTATCTTTAAATTAATGATTATTGGTTTGGAAAATCAGAGTGGTTTGCAGTGAAAGAGTGATATTGAAATATTTTCTTGGTAAAATGACCATAAAAATGACAGATTATTCAGTATTTTTTAGACAGTGTATAGTTGTACATCTTCAGTGCAATTTCATTTAGGAAATGTTGCCATAAGATGGGCTGACTGGGGGATCATGCTGCTGTCAGTGTTTATTTTCCATCATGAATTATTTGGGGATGTAGATGCTCTCCCATTAATGGTTTGAATACAAATTTTAAATATTGACTACAATATTGGAAGAGGTATCCTTCTTCTAGACAAAATAATGTAAGAAATAAAAAAGCACTGATACAGCTGCACTGGGAACATCTGAACTGTTACTTGTGTAAGATAATGATTGACCTACTTGAAGTACATCTTAATTAAATAAGATATAATATATTAAATTTATTTATTTTAATAAATTTAATTTCATATTATTTAATAAATTAAATAATATATGTTAATCAAATCCCAGACAAATAGATATAGAAATGTAGAACTGACAGCATTGCATCTATTTTAATAAACAAGGCTTGACCTAAAAAGAGTCCAGAGGAGGCCACAAAGATGCTCGGAGGGTTGGAGCACCTCTCCTATGAAGGCAGGTGGAGAGGGTTGGGGCTGTTTGGTCTGCAGAAGAGAAGGCTCTGGGGAAGTCCTATTGCACCTTCCAGTGCCCAAAGGGGCTGCAAGAGAGCTGGAGAGGGACTTTTGACAAGGGTGCATTGCAGCAGGGGGAATGGCTTTGAACTGAAAGGGGACACATTTAGGTGAGGTATTAAGAAAAATTTCTTTCCTGTGAGAGCTGTGTGACACTGGAACAGGTTGTCCAAAGAAGTTGTGAATGCCCCATCCCAGGAAGATTTGAGAACAGTTTGGATGGGGCTTTGAGCAACGTAGTCTGGTGAACGGTGTCCCTGGTCATGGCAGCAGGGCTGGAACTGAATGATCTTTTAAGTCTCTTCCAGGTGAAACCATTTTATGGTGCTATGAATACCATAGGCTCTTTCTGCTCCCTCCCACTATCACAGATATCCCATTTGTCAAGAATAATGTATTTTACAGAATCACAGAATATGCTGAGTTGGAAGGAACCCACAAGATCATCGACTCCAGCTCCTGGCCCTGCTCAGGACAAACCCCAAGAGTCACACACACATGCCTGAGAGCATTGTCCAAATCAAATGCTTCTTGAACTCTGTCAGGCTGATGCTGTGCTCACTTCCCTGGGGAGCCTGTTCAGTGCCTAACCACCCTCTGAATGAAGAACCTTTTTCGAATATCTAAGAAATGGCAACTAATTTTTACATTCTTATTTTAATTGAGAACAAATTTTGAGAAAAGGAGTGCAGATTCTGTCATAAAAAACTTGCACTTGTATGAGAACCTATATTAACTAGGAATAAATAGGGGTAAGGAGAGAGCAGGATTAAACTGTCAGCAGAATGGTAGGTGAGCTCAAGGCAGCTGTGCAACCACACCTGAAGTCTTTTCTGCTAAGTTAGCCTGGATCCCTAAGTCCCTGATGGGCCAACTCTTGTCCAAGGCAAGTGGAGAAGGTCTCCAGGCAGGGGTCCTGTTTTTCATAGGAGCTCTGGCCACACATCTGTGCAGCAGGGCTGGTTCAGGCCCTGGCTTGGTCTCACAGTGCTCAAGCAAGTGGTGCAGACATCACAGTGTTTCACAGACTTTCTTATGCTGCATGTGATGCACACACACAATGAAAAGATTGTGCCTGAGCCAGTTTCAGAAGATCTTTAAAGATGAGTCTAAAGTGAAAATTGGCAGAAACCAACAGATGCAGCAGAGGGAGATGTGTGGGAATCACCACTGCAACACCAGATCAGCTCTCCTTCCATTAAGCAGCTATTTATACACAAGGTGGGAATCTAGCTTTGACAGCCAACACGCAGCATGTAAACCACTTCTCCAACTCAGATCACACAGATTCTTCACATTGTCAGATTCTCCCAGCACCAAAGTCAGTACAGCAGCAGCTTGTGTCTCCTAGTGCTTTCTCTAAGGGTCATCACAAGCACTTTCCTTTGGGATAGTGTTTGCTTTGCAGTGCCCATCCCAACCAATACACTCAACAGAACTCTGTGGTCACAGGCTGGAGACACTGCTTGATGAGAGATATCAAGGAGGTTATATGTTTACTGTATGAATTCCAAGGCTTGCTGATCAGGAGGATGGAGAGCGGCCAAAATAGCCTCTCCCACAACAGTGGGGGATTACTTCTGCTTCTTTGTGGGTTTACCAGACTGTCTTCCCCAGGTTAGTAAACACAGGTGGAGGAGACACCTGCATTACTCCATCCCTGGAAGTGTTTAAGGCCAGGTTGGATGGGGTCTGATCAACCTCACTGAGTGGAAATTTCCCTGTCTGTGTTGGGGAGGTTGGAACTGCATGTTCTTTAAAGTTCCTTCCAGACCAAACCGTTCTCTAATTCTGTGAGTCTGTGATTCTGTGAGGCTGTGAGTCCATGAATCTTTGAGATGAAATTGATAAAGACAAAAGAGAGGCATTTAGTCTCTCTAAAGGAGGTCACGTATTACTTTTCTCAAGTAAACCAAATACTAGAACCTCATGTATCAGAGGAGAGGAATATGCAAAAGACTTCATGTAGAAGATAGAAGCATTTTGATAGACTTAGGTTATATTAACCCTTGTGGACACTAAATTATTCTTTGCTTTAAGAAAGAGGATGTATTGGCTCATTGATGAGAGACCTTAAAGGAAAACCTTTAAGCTGCTCTGGATATGTCCAGCAAATGTGTTTCTTAGCTCCTGCAGTGTGGATTGGATTAGCTGCTCTGCTTTTTGCCTCAGAGTTTATCTAAAATAGAGTCCTTAATAATTCTGTTGGAACACTACTCATGTTTTGCTATAACCATGAGCTTATATTCTTGTAGCTTTCTAAAGAGTCACTCTGACAAAACCTGACACAGAGACTCAGTCACAGGAGTGAACAATTTCAACATATTCTAATGTCTTTGCTGGCTGCCCTCATCTGAACACCTCTGTGCAGGCACTTCTTCATTGCCTGGAACTGTAGATGCACTGTGCTCAATAAAGCACTGTGTGCTGTACTGCTCTTTCTCGCCTGGGGCAAGAATTAACCCTGAATTTTTAACTTGAACCATTAAACGCCAAAGGTGGTGTAGCTGCAGAATGACAGCTTTTCCTCTGTACCTCCAACTGCCTGCATCACACTCAGCTTTGCAGAGCTCATAAAAGAGTTCTCTTGGGTGCAATGCACAAGAACAAAGAGTAGAGGCTTCAGCTGTGATTTTTCATACACGTGCAGACTTCAGCAGTCCCGAATGCATAAACTTTACCGAAAGTGATGCAGTTTATTCATTTAATATTTATTTAAACACTGTAATAATATTTTGTCATAGAACATTCCTATTATGGGCCTTGCTACTCAGATGTTGCTACTGCAGAACCAAAAAAGAGCTAGCAGCTCAGAAGATGAAGGAGTGGATGTCAAGTAAAGGGCCACTGTCCAGCAGAACATGGGAAAAGAATTAACACGTTTTGAGAGGACAGCGGCTGTTCTCTGAAGGATGAAATACAGTTCAGTCTTCCTGTCACTGCTCCAGCTGGCTGACCCACAGATTGGCTCCAGACCTGGGAACAGCTTGACCAGTTATCAGCCCAGAAACAAATGCTTCAGCAACTGAGCATGACAAATAGAAATGTAAGAAAGACAGAAAAATGCTAATGAAATTTTATATAGAATTTTGTGAGTGAAACATAGAAGTAATGGAAAAACACATCAAAAGTGGTAGTGCTTGGGAGGGGAAAAAAGAAGAAATTTTTGTCTGGGTTTGGAAAGGGCTAAATTTAAGAATTTAGAAAGTAACAGACATTAAATAAATAAATAATGAGGCCCACATAAATGAATAAACTTTACAGGTTTACATTACCAAGGGTACTAAAAAGAGTGTTAGTAATTATTAAACGTATTTCCTAATTAACTGGTGGCCTGTTTAGATCTGTTTATTGTGGAAATGCAGAATCTCATTCTAAATCTGAATAAAGTGGCATTTTCACCTGGGGAACGTGCAGCCCATGCAGAGGGGCTGCCTCAGTCTGCAACTGTGCAATTACGTCTCTTCATAATAAAAGTAAATACATTAGTTCATTCATTAGCCATTGGCTAAAGGTGGAGCATCAGTTTGTGTACTGTGTGCTCAAAGTCTGAGAGAAAAGGCATACTTGTGCTTATTTCTACACACAGTATGTACATCTTTATTAGCTATGTAGAAATCTACAGAAGCTCTTTCTTCCTCCATTGACTGAGACACAGAAAAATTAAATGTTGATAAATAAATGCAGAATGTTTCTCACCTATTTGGAGAAGTGAAGAATGTGGGAACAAAATGAACTGTGGACTCAGCAATGAATAATGCTGAAAGGCTGAATATGACAGGAATATAAGAAAGGCAAAATATGCCAATTCTCTGGACACAGGAAGGACTAAACATCAATTTCTTTAGTGAGTGGAGGTGCTGCAGTGATGTCTCATGGATATGGGCTGGCCATTGCTATAAGTTCTGTGTTTCATTCAGTAGGAAGATGCAGGTTTGATATCCTCAGTAAATGGCTCCTGGATGATGTTTCCTCAGCCTTTTCAGGCTGCATTGGTGTCTCTAGGTCTTCTTTTGTGTCACCCCAACTTCTACTGAAGCTATCACAGCATTTGCTCCCTAAAGTGCTGCAGTCAGTTCTGTTTGGTTCTGTTTTGGTACCTGCTGAGTCCTGGTTGGAGTATGGAGCATAAACCTGCTTTATCTGTGAGCAATGACGTCACAGGCCCAGCCACAGATCTGGTGCAGCAAAGCAAGAAGTTGGATTTTATGTCTGGGACCTTATTCTCCTCTCCTCTCTGCATTCTCAGGAGACACTCAGCTTCAGAGAGATGGACTCTGGCTTGGCTTTAGGCTGTCTTTTCCCTCTGGGTTTCTGCAATATCACAGTAAACATAAACAGGAATAAAAGAAGAAAATAGGGAAATTCTGAGCACAAACCCAAAGCAAGTCTTGCAGAATGCATAAAATAAAAATGTGTAAGAAAAAAAAAAAAGACTTAAACACCTGCAGTAATAAAGGTTCTTCTGCCAAAATATGTTTCAATATTTAAATAGCCATTTCTGGTAGCCTTTTGGGTAACAATATAATTTGATTGTTGGACATTTCCTACAATGGAAACCTAAGGGACACCAGTATAGTTTTACTGTAATAAATAGATTCTGGAAAAAAGCAAACTGTAAGGCTGCAAAGCAGACTGTTTTCCTGAACTGCTTTTCCCTCTGAAATATTTTGTTGGCATGACATATACTGTTTATTGTTGTACATGTCTTTATAGCCTTCAGCCTCTCTCTCTGTCAACACATTACTCTTCAGCTTCATTGTGCTCTTCTGTCTTCTCTGGTGCCGTGGGAACATAAAGCAAATTATTCTACTGTTCTCAGCCAGAAATTGTTTTTCATTATAATTTCAAGAGGGGCTTTGAAGTATCTACTTAGGCTCTCACAGCTAATAAGAGACAAGGCAGTTGCTATGCTACTTGTTGATTAAATGAAAACCAGACCTGATAACACGTGAAAATCTTCCTGAGGGAGGTGTTTCTCTTATGGAGATGAGTACTGAACAGTTAAGACCTGAAGTTGTATGTCTAAGGTTAAATGCCTAAATGGTCATTTTAAGCTCTGAAAGCAGCGAGCTGGCTATCTGGAGTCAGAGTGTCAGTGGGTGTAAAACATCACTGACACTCCTGAGCATTTGGGAACTAGGGGCTTTGAGGACAAAATATCCATTTTGTATTCCCAGCATTAAAAATCCTAAATTTTCATTAAAGAACTAAATGCAAAAAAATTATTTTTCTGACATGCAATGTGACAGAAAAGTCTAATGACGCCCAGGAGAAGATTCTCAGCTCTGCCAAAAACAAGCTATCATATTTAAGGCCATAAATAATATGTAATATGTATGAAATAACACTTCATACTTGTCACAGTTTGAACATGAGTTTATGGTGAAAACCCCAAAACACCACTTATGTTTCTGAAACAGAGTATAGACCTCTAAATTCAAGATATCAGTCTAATCTAAAGCCCTGAATCTGTTTAGACACTGGAATTTTCTTATTGTATGGGGTTTCTTTTGTGTATGTTTCTTAGGCAGTATGTTCTACCCCTTAAGTCAGATTGAACACAGATCACCAAGAGCAGAATGAAATGAAAGTCATGATGAATTTCACTGTGAAACACAACAAAGAGAGGTTCCAGAGCATTAATTATTTTGTATATTTAATTTAGAATATCATATTTAAAACTGCAACTCTCTTTTTTTCCCCCTTTGCTGTTGGAAATGGGCAACTCTGCAGCAAAAGATGTAAGTCATGAGACCAAAGAAAAAACAGGCAGGAGAAAGCATAATTTTATAGTCCAGTGATTTAGGCACTGTTGGAAGAGAACAGAACTGGTTCTGCTCTGTACATAATTTCATTTTATGTGTGTTTGTCTGTTTCAATGCAAGTGCAGAAGCAATCCTCAGCAGCAGAATAGAAAATATTACACCTTGTCTCAGTTGCTGTATTTTTGGTCCCACACTGTGGTTACCATGTGAACTGCTTGAGGAGTGGTGAATGTACCTATAAGCTTGTGTTTATCCCCTTAGAGTAGAGATCTGAATTTAGTTCTCTCAAGCTAAGAAGGGCTTTCTTCTGTTCTGGTTCTTGGTAGCAAAACACCTGATTTTGTAGCTGCTCACAAACAAACAGGATAGCAAAGATCTGCTTTCTGGCTTAACTGATGTGTGAACATCAATTAGACAAAGACACTGGATGGGAAAATTAAGAGACAGAGATGAACATTTTTCAGACACATTTCTATTTCCATCTGAAAGACTCAGCCAGCTGCTGTCAGCACCCTCCTCTCCCATGGATGTTTTTCACCCCTTCTCCAGATTGCCTTGATCTGAGGTGGTGCATTACTGTCTGTTGCATCACAGGCCTTTCTTGGAATGGGGTTCTACACAGGGGTCATTAAGGTGTTATCTACCAATGTACTTCATGCATATGGTATGTTAAAATTTCAGTGACTGCCTTAATGCCTTCCTGTGTGTACCAGGGGAAGAAGTAATGGTTCACTATCAAAGTGTTGTTTGACAGCAAAACTAGAATTTTTATGAAAATTACAGTTTTTGAAAGAAAAAATAGTTTTGATGTTACAATAATAGCACATTTAGTCTATTAATTTGTGCTTTCTGAAAAGGACATGAAAGTAGGGAGATTATCCCAGAGCAGAGTGGTGTCCATAGACATATCGCATTTTATACCTTTATTTCAGGTTCATAAAAGGAAAATATGTGCTGGGATAATTTTTTGTTTATTGTGTCAGATTTCCTTTATTGCACTTGGCAATTTCATGCAATCTGTGCACTGAAAGCAAGAAATCTTGTATTTCCAAAACAAACAAAAGCTCCAGTTGCATGGTAACCAGCCCACATACTAAGCCTTAGAAATATCAGATCCAGAGGGCTCAGGACTTTGCCAAAGAAACAGTGCTTTAAACTGATTCCTTCATATGATAATAACAGGGATTTTAACCACTACATCATAAAAAATGATACTGTAGCCAAATTCTTTACTGTCACTGAAGTCAAAGGAGTTACATCATTGGCAAAGGGGATTCCAGTTCTTCCCAAGCAGTTTGTCCTCCTGCAGCCTGCAGAGGGAAGTTTGCCTCCATCACAGAGGGCAGGTCTCACCAGGCCACGCGCCCGTTCTGTCAGAAAGGAACATTACTTTAAAGACACTGTGAACTTCAGATCCAGAGAGTAAGAGTATAAGAATAAAGGGCATGGGGGAACGAAGAAAAGCCCCTCAATGTTTGCCATCCCTCTCATATTACAGAGATAAAAAGACAGACACATTTGCATGGCTTTTCTCTGTACATTTCATGTTAACTTGATAGTTTCAAAGGCTATTGTTACTTTGGCTCCCCTGATGATGTGGAACCACTGGGGATATATTTCAAGAAACTGGAAGGAGCCATTAAACTGGTGGAAGTGCCTTGCTAAGGATCACAATATAGGGTATCATGGTTTAACCCGAGCCAGCAGCTGTGCAGGCACTCACTCAGTCTTCCCTCCTTCCCCAGTGGGATGAGGAGAAGAATCAAGAAAAAAAAAAAAAGTAAAATTCATGGGTTGAGATAAGAACAGTGTAATAATTGATATAAAGTAAAATACACTAATACTACTAATAAAAAGGAGATGGAGAGAGAGCTAAAATCCAAGAAAAGCAAGTGATGCATGACAACATCCACTGACCAATGCCCAGCACATCCCTGAGCACCAATTATCTCCTCTCAGTCAGCTCTCCCCCAGCTTATGTACTGCTCTCTTAAGCAAGAGAAACAAAAGTCCTAAACCAAAAATTTCTTCACAGTTCAGCTTGTAGTGCATCTTCATGAATAACAAGCTAAAAAAATTTCTCATTCATAGTGTGTGGGTTCTCCATAATCATGAACTTAACAAGTGAGCTGACATTAGTTATTGAGATATTCTTGATTTTCTGCCTAACATTGAATGTGCTTGGACTATGGCTTTCACATCAATGTTTCATTCATTTATAGTTTTTTATTTGCTTAAATCTTCAACCTTTAATCCGCAGACCATGGCTGGTAGGACTTTGGGGTAAAAGAGTAGTATCTGTGTCAGTGTAGGTATTGCACATTGAAATCAGTATTGGGTGTTCAATAGGGGGAGATGGAAATACCTGACATAGCACAAAATTTCAAATTATGTAAAGATCACCATCGTTGCTAAATTCATGCTTGAGTGGGAAGGATACACCTGACTATCACTACCAAACTTTGGAGACTGTTTTGATTCCAAAGGTGATTCATTGTGAGCAGTGGAGTCAAAGTGCCATTTTTCAGCTGTTTTCTCTGAACACACATACACACAGAGGCACATGGTATTCCAGGTGTATGATTCCTCACAAGTGTACAAACTCCAGGAGAGAACTGCTAATATTTTGGAGGACTGGTGATTCAGCAGACTGATAGTGGTGAATCTGCTGAAATGATCCATATTTCCTTAACACCTCTTGGTTTGCTCTCTGCATGCCCCCATTTCTGTGAGCAACACTTGGCCCTCAGATTTGTCATTTGTCAGTCTGGTACAGATGCTTGTGGCAGCCCAACCCATGTGGTCTTTTTCATTGCCCCTCCATCTCTCCTTCTTGTCCCAAGTCCTTTCCTCACTGAGTTTTTGACTCTGGTTGTGACAGAAAGCATCTCTTTTCACATTTTCAGGTCTGTAAGTTTGTCTCCTGATTTAGGTGTTCTCTTGCTAACCATAATAGCACCAACCAGCCAGAGCCCCAGTAATCCACCTAGGCTTGTCTAATCTGCCCAGGCACAAATCTGGACAGCACAAGGGCAATCGTCTCCTACTCTGTGGTTGCCATCAAAGGAACTATGCTCAAAGGAACCTGTGCTCTCCAGGGTGGACTATCAGACTTCCAATGGTCTAGTTTCAACTGGTGTGGTTGATTGACCTGAAAAATAAATGGATGAAACTCAGACTCTTTGATCTAGGTATGGTGCTCTTGCAGCAGATTTGCTGTTGGAATGAGACAGGATTCAAGAGAACCAGCTGGAGTCTGGTATGTAGGATTTTCTGGACTAAAGCCAGGGAGCTTAGTTAATAACTCAGCAAGACAGGCTGCTCAATCTTCTAATTGGCTGCCAACGTCAGCCCCTGAGTGCACAGTTATTCATGCTGGGACCAGCACAACTGAAAAAGATCTGTATTGGTACAGCTTTCATAGTCGGTTTATTCTGTCAAAAGTGGTTGAATTAATCTGTCTCTTTGCATATAAAACACAGGTTGCAAGTGGCTTATGGGGTGCAAAGCCTCTGACTCAAGCCATGCCCTTGTCTCCATTTGAGCATCACCATCTTTATAAAGGGCTGGGGTGAAGTTCTGTGTTGGTCTCTCAAGACAAGACCTGAGGCCCAGAAAGCTTTCTGTTTGTGCCTGTCTTTAAACCTGAGCTGGAGATAAAACAACATATGTGATACCAGGTAAGAATATTTTCCACAAAAGTGATTACACTGTCAGTAGTTGTGAGTCACAAACCTGCTGCTATGTGGACAATATCTGATTTTAAGGAGTCCTTCTGTAAGATCTGTCCCACTTGAGTCTTTGCCTTTGGACATTTTGTTTCAGAATCATGGTCTGAGCTGAGCCTCACAACCAGAAGCCTGTAAGATTTTTTATACAGTATGAAGTTAAACACCTTGCAAACAAGTGGCCAAATCTGTAGAAAACCTCCTGTAAAGCACATGCATCAAAACCAGTGCCCCTGTGAGGTTCAGCCTGACAAAGGATTTGGTGGAATACTTGCTTAGGAGAGACGTATTTATGCCCAGGACACTGAGGTGGGAAAAACAACATTTAGGAGAGAAACACTGGTCACTCTCTAAATAAGTGTTGAAGGCCTGGTTCTCAAAACAAATAAAAGAGAGCTTATCAAGAATGATTTTTTGGGGGGTAAAGTGCTGGCAGAAAAAGGCATGAAACTCTTCCAACAGGAAAATATATCCTCTTGTTTGCTTTGTCCTAAATTCAGTTGAACAGAACTTGGTATAATATGTAAATAAAAGAGATTGGCAACACACCTGAGTTGAGCACTCATACCTCCTGTAAACTGAAACTAGCTTCAAGGCTCAGTTGTTTTCTAACCAGGAATATCAAAGGAGGAACTGTAGAGAGTTCCTTATGGAATGGAATTCAGAATAGGCACAAAATCCTTGAACATCAAACTGAAAAGGGTATAGCTAAATTATCTGTGGAAAATCATGGCACTGCAGAATAGAGAAATGAAAGAGCAGGAAAGTCGCCACGACAATGGCAAGACAGGCAGAAAACAGCTACAGCTGTATATGAAATTATGTGGAAAATAAGGGAGGAAGGGAGGTCATGTAGTCTAGAAGAGAAATTATGCCAAACAGGCAATATGTCTGGGCAGCAGGGATGTTGAGAATGAGACTGATTTTGTTGGAACTGTGGAAAAAGGAGCAGCAGGACATTAGGGTGGGAAAAGGGGTGAAAGAAATGAAAGGTGACATGAAGGTTGAAAGCCTGAAAAGAGAAAGAAAATGTTTCAACCTCCAAAGATCCAACTGTGATTATGCAGCTGTCAGCCCTGCCCCTTTAATTAAGTAATTGATTAATTAAAATAAAGCACTTAATCTCTCCATTTACATATTATGCCTCCCACTAACCAGCACTGACTGCGGGGTCCTCATCAGAAAGCTCCTTCCTATTTGAATTCGTGTTGGTTCCCAAACATATTACTTTGTAAATAGGAAATGACAACATTGGCTCGGTGCCCCAGTATCGTCGCAGCATTGCCATATGTCAGTATCATGCTAAACGTAGTAAGCAGAAGACCCAACAATATAATTATTGAGGACATCTGTCAGCAGCACAAGCTACATCTGGGATTAGTAGCTGTAATACTGGGAAGACCTATAAGAAGCAAGGAGGAAAGTCCTTTTGCGCTGGCCTGGATTTTCAAGAACAGGAGCCAGATCCTCAGCTGGTGTAAATTTAAGCCATTCAAAGAAGCTAATGAATCCAGCATCAGCTGATACTAGCTGAGGATCTGACACTGAAAACGAGGCCAATGTCATTAAGTATAAGGTTTAATATTTTCTGTGTAAAGGTAGAATGCCTCAAAACAATCTGAGTTTACAACATGGAAGATTGTTTATTAGTGGAGCCAGCAGGTACAGACTGTCTTTTATCTCAGATCTGAAGGATTGTGGACAAGTCTGGAAAGCTCCTGAAGAATATTAAAAATTCTCTTTAATGTTCTTTGTACATCAAGCATGCAGTAATTTTATATTTCAAATAATTATAGGTAGAAAAAAATTCTTTGGAGCACATGTAATAACACTTGCTACATTTTCTTCATCCACGGCAAAGTTTATCTCGTAGTTTGCACAGGCAGACTGTCCTGTGAAACCAGTGGCACATACAGATTACAGCTATTTATTAATCTGAGGGCAAGCTCCTGTTGGGAAGCCAAGTAGCTGCATTAATGGAATGCTCCTTTGGAGTTAATATCCCCTGTAGAAATCATATAGCCATGTCTGTATCATGCTGTGCTCATTCTAACACACTGTAGCTCTCAGCAAGCCGTAATATTTCAAACCCCAGGCTGCCCCAATATTGGTAATATGGCATCTGGGATGGAGGCTATCTATGTTTAAATACATGGCAGAAAGGCTTCACTCCGTGGATACGCACACAAGCCCTGAGGGCCTCCAATCCCTTCCCAGCCCTGTTGTTTGAACACCAAGTATCTGAGGATAAGCTGCATCACTGCCTTCAACAGAGAAGCTGAGGAATTATGCCTAAGAAATGGTAACAGGCGGATTTTGAGTAATACCAAGAAAAGTTGCTTTCTGAAGAAAGTGTCTAGTGATATATTAAATGAGAAATAAAGGAGAAGAAAGGTTCATCTCCCCTGAATAAACCTGTTTCTTCATGTGTCATGTGAAGCTTTTCACTCCTTTACACTCTGTATTGACGAACGAAGGCATCTTTGACCCTGAGTCAGGTTTGTAATGAAGAGAAAATGAGCTCATGCACTGATCTCTCCCCACTTTTTAAATTTTTTTTGCTTTGCAAGATTTCTTTCAGCCTTAAATCCATAACCTATATGTAACAAAGGATTCAATAAAACTGCAGATTACAGAATTGACAGAATGTAGGGTTGGTTTTTTTATTCCTTAAACTGAGAAAAATCTTTCTTTATGTCAATAGACTGAAAATTTGGGAGGGATCTAAGAGAGGTATGCCACTTCACCTCACTCATTCAGCAGGAGATTCACCAAGACACTTACGGATATATATCTGTGTGAGCTAACAGTTTCAACTCTTCCTGTAGTCAGCAAAGACTCATCCCAGCATCCTCTGTAGGTCCACAGAGAGACCCTGCTGACTAAAGGGTCTACTTTAACTCTGATGCTTTGAATTGCCTTGCTGAGATGTTTACTGCTCTCTTGTGACTGTAGAGGAAGTGTATGGAGCCTAAAGCCATAGCTGAGTGCCTCTGTACGATCCCCAAACAGCATACCCTCTTCAGGCTGGCAAACAAGGGAGCCAGTTAAATGAGGTAAGAAACATTAGTTATTGTGATGAGACGTGAGAAAATAATCTGATACAAACCTGTGACAACACCCAAGCCATCAATGCATTTTCATTTGCATAATAGGTAAAGAGCATTTTCCTTCCAAAATTCAATTGTGTCCTTCCTAGACTGGACAGGAGGGAAAAGAGGTATGAGCCCTGAAATGCAGACGGCTCTGTCTTGCTCCTGTTGGTACTTTTCAGTGGTCTGGACACTGCTTGAGCCTTGTGTGTGTGGGATGAAAACACATGATTATTCACTGACTGCATGTATTCTTTTTCTCAAAGGCAGGATGTGAATGAGCAGTAGCTTTGTTTAATTACATTTTCTTAATAAAACAGAAAAAGGCTCCTCTAAAATTGTTTCAGGCCTCTGGTCTCCCAACAATACATCCTCTCCTCTTCACATGACAGAGTAGCTGAGAAAAATTTTTCCTTGGGTAGAAAAATAACAAAAAAAAACAACCAAAAAACCAAATAAACCCCAAAAACCAAACAAAACCCTCAAACCAATCCCCACCATCCCTCCCCCCTCCAAACCAATGAGCCAACCAACCAACCCTCCCCCAAACCAACCAAAAAAACAAAATGTGACAGGTTATTTAGATGGCAATTGAAAACTTAAAAAAAAAAAAAAAAATTGGATTTCTTTTATTGTTTGATTTTTATGAATTTTTGTCCTCAGATAAGTAAGGATAGCTGTTTTTTAAATTTTTTTATTAAAAGGCAGTACAATCCAAACGTCTTGAGCCTATGGTCTGACCCTGAAAACATAAATTTTTCTGCATCAGTAAACCTATCCACCTCATTGACAGTACTTACATTTGGAAATCTCTGTCTTGAAAAATAGTTTGTAGGACTTGTTCCAAGTGAGAACTAAAAGTGAGACTGAGGTACACACCTCTGGCTTGGGGGTAGATTTCACTGTTACTGTTGGGGGAAAACACTCAGCTCAGAAATCTACTCTCTTTCTTTTTAAAAATTAAAGACAGTTTCTGGAACACAGACATGCAGAATGTATCATTCTTGTCTGATTGCAGCTCTGGAGTGAATTTTGATGGTGGAATTGAAAATAGTGCTTGGATGAAAAGGAGTCTATAATGGAAACCATGCAGGAACTTTAACACCACCAGCAATGCCAGCAGAGAGCTCGTAAGAATATCAGGCATCTGGGGAACTGTGCACCTATTGGACATGTTCACCAGAAGATTAACTTCAAAATCTATAGCCTCAATTTCCTGAGTTTAACTGTGTTTGAATGATCTGTGAGTTCTAGGGTAATGTGTATTTAACATGCATCTCTATAGGAACTATGAACCCATATAGTGTGTCTTTATTTGCAACACTACAGACCTTACAAGCATTCATTTAGGTGTAGCTTATTTAATTTTTTAATGGGCTAATCCTTGTTCTTTCAGGAGAGTTTTTCTATATACAAAGCAATTACTTAAACTAGTGCTTGTTTAGCTCACCTAACCAGAGCAGTCACGTAATCTTTGGGCTTTTTCATATCTTGCCAGCAATTTTATTAATAGAGTCAGGCTGTTCCTGTCTGAAATATTCTCTTGCAAATGTTTCCAGGCAGAACAAGAATGTGAATAGCCTAGTGTTCAGCAATGAGTTTTAAACAGATTCTTATTCTCCTGTCTGATTTTGATAAGGTTAATGCAGTAACCATCACATAGACCACATTTATACCATTGCAGTTGATTTTTGTTTAGGACAGCTAGCTAATATGTGTGTTATTGAAGGAAGGATTTGAGAGAGAGATGGAGGATGGAGTTAGGAGTTTTCTTTGTTCACATTTCTAAATCTCCTTCAAATTGTTTTTTGGGTTTTTTTTGGGTTTTTGTTTTGTTTTTTTTTGTATCATGCTGCATGCAAGGCCTGGCTGAAATTTTGACTCCCATTTTCTCAATGTCTTTTTTATTGTTTTGCTGCTCAGATTTCTACCTCTCTCCCCCCTCATGAGGGAAAATCCATAGACCTATACCAAACAACAAGGAGAACTTAGATTCCAACCTTTGTTAAAACCCAAACTGTACATCCTAGCCTTTGCAACAGCTGCTTTTTTGGCAACCAGTTTTGCAAAGGCATTTAATGACTCCTTATGGCAGCTCCTTCTTTATGGAATTAATTCAGATTAAACCCCAGGATAATGGCATTTACTAAAAATAAATTAATAAATAGCATCATTATTCTATTTTTGTATTTGCAAGAACCAGAGGCTGACTCTCATTTTGGTCAAAATCATAAAAATTCTCCGGACATCAAAGGAACTATCTTCAAGTCAAAGTGCTGTAAGCCAATAAAAATTTGGCCAGGCCATTTCTTATTGTATGGGAAACATTTATTGTGATTAAGGCTGTAAAACTGAAGCACCCACAGCCCCTTCCTTGCTGTACATTCAGCAGTCAGCCTCAGCATTGCTGCATCTAAGGCCAGGGTGCACGAAGGCATGACTAACACCTATTATATATCCACTTATTCCTCTCCTTCCCAGGCAGTAATCATGTGCAACAACCAATGGAGTATTCAGAATACACCTAGGTGCTTATGCTACTCAAGGTAAGGCCAGAGATGTGCAGATTGCTTTTCCAGCAGGAGGTGGTGAGGCTTGTTGTAACTCTTTGTTCCCGTGGGAATTTATTTCCTACTTTGGGTCAACACTGGGGGAACTCTGTCTCGTGCACTGACACCCTTACAAATGTTTTACCAAAGAAACTGCTTCCTTTGGCTGGGAAATTCTTGATGTGCCAGCTTTATGTGTGCTTTCCTCTCGAGATGCTACCAGTGGGCTCACTTTGACTGTACATTTCCCTCCTTCACCAAAAAAGAGAGGTCTTGCTTAACTTTTCACTTCCCACTTTTAAAGTAAAATTACATCCTTCAAGCATTTCTTCAATGCTGCACTGTTCAGAAAGCAGCCCCTCCAAAGCACCACTACCTTGTCTGTAGGGAGGATATCCTCAAAAAGCACCATTTGGAATTTACAGTTGTTGCAGGCTAACCATCCAAAGGAATGAAATGCAGAGAAATGTAAAAATATTTCACAGCAGGAAAACAGGGAGAAGGAAAGCAAACAATGCAGAAAACTAAGTATACAGGGGAAATTCATCATAATGGAACATTTCCACATTGGAAAAAGGGTACTTAAAAAGTAGGAAAATTCCACATTTGAAAAATATAGTAGTTGTGATAAAAGCTCATAAAAAGAAAAGTATAATTGCAAGGTACAGAATTTGAACAAAAAAGATGTCTGAATGGTTAATGTGCTGACTTTGCTCACTGCATGTATTGTTACTTCAAAGTGGTGTTGAACAGTGTTTCAGTCAAGACTCGGAGGCAGATAACAAACTGTTAAAGCATTACCTGCTACACAGAATACATTTGCCAGCAGACTAGTCTCAGGTTCTTAATTTTAAAATAGCATTTGCATAGCTGTGAACTTGCTTAATTTTTATGGCAACACATTGCCTTCAAATTGGATTGAATTGCTGCAGTGTTAAAAACTTGTGATCTGATTCTGCAATTAAAAAAAACCTACATGTTGTTGCTTTAAGTACAACAGATTCCTTTCATTTTCATCTACAATGGAACACTTCAGTACAATGGGCTGTGAAGACAATTTTTGATGCTGACTCCTCTGCATTCTGGCTTCATTTGTGGAGGTACACAAGCAGCCACAATAACAGCCTCAAACATGACTTTCAAAACACACTGCTTCTGTACTTCAAAAGAGGTATGTCCTCATTTCTTTCTCATATGTCTTTTGTCAAGCCTTTTATACTTCACAAAGAAATACAGAGCTGACCTGAAAAAAAACACTTTTTTTTTGACAAAGTCAAAATTATCCTCCCTAAGTAAATCTGAGAACTCTTTTCCCAAAAGAGCCACCTGGGAGCATGAAGACATATATTTCATTTGTATCTCTTGGAAAAAATGTGGGCTGGCATGCAAAAGAACATCATTATAATGAGACTTATAATCTTACCAGTCCCTGGTCTTCAAGAGATAGATAGCTTTCATCTCAAATGGAGGCCTGTTGGATTCACTGAGTGCACACAAGGGTCTGGAGGGCTATATAATTGTATTGGAAACCTAGATACTGACCTGCTTCTCCCAAAACTTCCCTGACCTGGAAGACACCACACTCCCTGGGTTTTGAAACTCTCCAGTTGTCCGTAGTGCTTGCAGGGTCAAAGCTGGTGAGTGTGCTATGAATGCATTTCCTGAAGTATTCCCAGAAAGAGAGAAAAACTGGCGTGGCTCCCTTTTTTCACTTATTTACCTGGAATAAAGAACATGCTCTGTGATATAGAGGACTTGCTCTCATCTGCTTTATTATAATTATTATAAATTATAAGTATTTATAAATAATTATATTTATTCTCATATGCTTTACAAAGGCATTAAACCCAGTTCTTTATAATGACCTCTTTCCACCAGTCCGCAACTAAAGAAAGTTGTAACTAAAGAAAGGAGAGAAATAGCTCAGCACAAGAAGGGCAGAGAGACATTTCTAAGGGAATGTAATAACTACAAGTCTTTACACAAAAAAATCCAACCTTCCAACCAAGTCAAGTCCCCCTTACCAAGAAAGGCAAGTCATGTGTCTTCGCAGCCAGAATTTATGTTGCGCCCTTAACCTTTCATCCTGGTCCCCTGTTCATCCATATGATGCTTGGGTCATGATGGCATTTCCTGGAGCAGCACACCTGTGTTTTCTTTGCATGGAAACCTAGAAACCAAGGATGGGAGGGAAGAACAATTGACTTTCAGCAAGGCCAAGGCACACACTTGAGGTGGGGACCAGACAAAGTCTAGACAGATTTCTTAGCTCTTTGGTTGTTTCTAAAAGATTCTTTAAAACTAACCATTTGGTCTTTATAAAACATTCAAAATGTTGTATATATTAATGCTCTTTGGGTGAAGTATTAAAAGAAATCTTTTGCTGTTCTGTTCTGAGTCTGTTATTTTAATAAAGGCAACATCTCCTGTTTCTTATATGATTTAAATGCTAACATAAAAAACATTCAAAAAGACTAATTGGAAAAATACATGTCTGAAAAAAAAAGCTTAAAACTCATTTGAAGGAGGACTGAGAGTAATACTATGTGTTATTTATAAGGCTTTAGTAAATGAAGGACTTTCAGATGCTGACTGTTTCATTCTTCATTGCCTCGTATAAAATAAACTCTCTCTCACTTTGGGAGGGGCAGACATTCCCAGGGCTGGACTCAGGCAGTGTGATGGGAGTCTCTGAGCCATACACAAGTGCTGCTGGCCACCTTCTCCACACAGATCAGACAACAGCCCCACAGTTTTGTGGAAAGCTGTAAAGCTGATCAGTAGAACTTTGGTCAGCTGCTTTTACAATGCTGCCTTTAAATCTTGTATTGTTAAACCAGTTATGTATTAAAAATAACCTCCATGAAAACAAGCCTGAAAGATAATGGCTTGGATAATGAGTCAATAGTTCCAGAAATTTTGAGAGACATGAGTCTAAGTCTGGAATTTATATACATTCCTGGTATTTTCCCATCTCAAAGGCACAGTAAAGCTGCTTAAATATAATGGAGTGGGGAAAGTCAGCCACACCAGATGATTCATGTAGGCTTCTGCCTCCACTCGACTCATATTTTAAACATCTCATTGAAGTTTATAATCAAATGCTTCTATATTTTTATTCATGGTATTGGTAAGCAATGGTCCCTTTGTCTACAGCCTGTCTCATAAATTTAAAGTCAACTGTTACTTCATGTTGTATTAGCTCTAGGTATAGGAGACCTTTGTTAACCTAAATAGTTTAAAATTTTCCTAGTTATTACTAATTTTCTTATAACCCTCAAGTTAAATTTATATTGGCAAATTCATAAATAGCTCTTTGCCAAGAGAAAAACTCATATGGAAAAAGACATTTCACATTCATATAGATGATGAATATGTCTGATAAAGCAATTGAATAATGTGTTATCTTTAAAATATGTTTTTACTCTATGAGTAATACTAAAGTTTAGGTAGTTTTAGTAGCAAAACTCTTAAGGAAATAGGAGGTGCAGAATCAAAATATTTTCTGCTGTTACTTGCTCTGTTTTATTGTCCTCTGTTTGAAAAACCTTGATGCCAAAATACAGCTGTCTTGGTCTTTGTTCTCTTTTGAACTTTCCAACTTAAAATGCATATAACTTATCACAATCACTGTGCTTTTCATTTGGGAAAACTGACTTTCCCAACCCTTTTTTTTTTATTTTGCTAAAACCATGCAGGACTGTGTGATTGTGGAAATTGTGTCATTGTAGAAATTCAAAAGAATGCATAAGACACTTCAATGAACACCCCATTACCACATGTAGAAAACAGCAAAAATGAAGGAATGTAAATTAAATCCATGTCAAACTCCAGGTCAGAGTGATACTAACATCATTCTCTATGTAGATACTTTCTTTTTATTCAGTCTTCCAATAAAATAGAAAAATCACTCAGTGAGCTTCATGCTGTTAAAAAAGACATGTCTACATAAAGTACATAAAGTAGGCCTTCTAAATCTCTTTACTGCTGAAGTGTAGATCCAAAGCAAACCAATTCAAAAATGAGATGTGGAAGGAACTGTAAACTTGTAAGGTGATGAGGGACCTCATTTGGAGAGAGCTTCAGACAGAGTGTACACAGGACATCTGGCACAGATGTGAGGAGCTCACTTTGTTGGCACTTAGAGCATCTGTTGTGCCTTTGATCTCACCAAGCTGACTAGTGAAATGCAGCAGGGTGGGCAGTCATCTCAGGGTGACTGTTCTGGGCTTTCAGTAGGCCTGGCAACCACAACCAGAAGATGCCTGATGACCACCTCTGGCATTTCTGAATATCAGTCTCATAGACTAATGTCAAATAGTCTCAGAGCCATTATTTTGTGTGGTGCATCAAGTATTTTTCTTGAGCAAATATATTTCTTCTGGCAGGAGTGGTAAGAGGCAAATGTAGCATTAGTCTCTACAATAAATCAGGCTTACAGCTAAAGTGTCCCTCTTGTGCTGGAGATGGCTCTGACTACTGAGTGCTTTAACTTTGCAGACTTCTTCCTTATACCATTCCACAAATGAAATAGGGCATTTGCCAGATAATCAGGGAATGATCAAATGCATCTCATTGTCAAGGAGTTTTTCTTGATAACATCCTCTTGAATTGCTCCAGTATCATCTCTATGTAGATACAGAAATAAATCCACACTTCTTTCTTATTTACATTATAAGATTATTTGTGAATTATAGATCTGTCTACCATTGTTCAAATACATATAGTTTAATTATAATTTCAAGAAATAGGCTCACTGTTTCCACAGAACAGCCAGTACTTTTTAGAGCTCAAATATGAGTGACCAATTCAATCACCAGTTCGCATTCTGCAAAAACATTATAAAGTTTGTTTAGACATAGTTATTTTTCAATCAAGTCTTGTAGACCCGTTATCACACTCCTTTCATAGTTCCTCCTTGGGCAGAGTATAATTTCTATTTTTTTAATCACTTTTCATGTGCAGATTCCTTTAGTCCCTTTGTGATATGTTGGAGGACATCAGAAAGGTGCATAATAGTTATACATACCATTATGCCTGAATAAGTGCAGGGTACTGCTAATTCTGCTGTTAAAATATTCATAGCTTTAACTGAAATACAGTTTGGGTAACAGACGCAGCTCTCTTACCCACCTCAGTCTGCATTTGTTTGCAGTACAATTTTGTGATTTCTCATTAGCTAGCGTGTCTGCCTTCTGCCACAAACTGACTTACATTCCTCCCATCTGTTGCAAACCCAATTTAATTATCAGTCACTACTATGAACATGACAACAGACACTTTTATGCACGAAGGTTCTGCCCTCTTCCCCATTGTCAGAATTTTTGTGATGTAATGTTTTGAAGTAAAGTTTTCATAGAAGGTTAGTTCAAAGGATCTGTTTCTGGATACACCGTACTTTTACTAATGTTACATTACAAATCCAGTAAGATCAATTAGTAATTCCAATGAAATCTGTGTTTTCATTCTGATTTATCCTATTATTTTTCTACTTGAATGCTTTCAAATTGGAATATTTTTTGGAGTATTTCAACAGCTAAGTTAGATATTTTGGAATCACTTAGTACTGATATACTGTATGCATCTCACCATTGTCAGATATTAGAAGTATCTGAACCAGAAAGGCAAATAGAGATAAGAGATCATTAAAAAATTAATTGTTATTAAACTAAAAGGAAATTAACTAAAACACAACAAGCAATACATAATGAAGAAATAAAGCAGAATGTTTAAATGATGAAAAAGAACTGAATAATTAAAATATAATTAAATATAATAATTTAGTGGGAAAAGAAATAATCTCTAACTGAATTCTAATCTCTGTTAACTGATAACCACTCCTAAGAATCAAAAAGAAAATTCTGAACCAAAAAATCTTCATAGTTCACTTGTAGACTAGTCAATTTATATGCTAACGGTGTTAAAAAAAAATTACAAAACAGCAGAAAAGAAACATTTAGAAAACAACAGCAACAACAAAATCTTTTTCCTGTTGAAAATTGGAAATTTGGAAATAAACAGTGAAAATATTAAAACTCTTTTAAATTTGTCAGACTTTTTGTGAACATCTGATGCTGGATTCATTTTGCTTTTAGTACTGCGGTTATGTACTAAAGTTTTGGTAGTGAGGAGGTGGCTGTAACTGTGTCTTCTCCAGACCACAGAGACCAGAAATTCCCCCATGTCATACAGAGCCAGTTCCAGCCAGATCCAAGATGGACTAGTCACTGCCAAAAGCTGCACCCATCAGTGATTTTGGCAGCACCCATGTGCCAACATATCTATGAAAGTGATAGAAAACCTGAACAGCAGTTAGGAAAGGAGTGGGAAAATGTGAAAGGCCTGCAGGAACCAAGACGGAACAGAACCAAGAAGGCGCAGAAGGAAGGGGAGGAGGTGCTCCAGGCGCCGGAGCAGATTCCCCTTCACCCCTTGGAGAAGGGTGGTGAAGCAGGCTGTGCCCCTGCAGCCCGAGGGGTCTGTGCCACAGCAGAGTGCAGAGTGCACTCCTTGCACACAGAGCTCTCCTTGCACACAGGGCTCTCCTGGCACACAGAGCTCTCCTTGCACACAGAGCTCTCCTTGCACACAGGGCTCTCCTGGCACACACAGCTTTCCTGGCACACAGAGCTCTCCTGGCACACAGAGCACTCCTTGCACACACAGCTCTCCTTGCACACACAGCTCTCCTTGCACACACAGCTCTCCTTGCACACACAGGGCACTCCTTGCACACACAGCTCTCCTTGCACACACAGGGCACTCCTTGCACACACAGAGCTCTCCTTGCACACAGGGCACTCCTTGCTGAAGCTCCTGCAGCCCATGGAGAGGAGCTCACACCAGAGCAGGTTTGCAGGCATGACCTGTGGGCCAGGGGGGACCCAGGCTGGAGCAGCCAGCTCCTGAGGGACTGCACCCTGTGGAAAGGACCCGTGCTGGAGAAGGTCACCAAGAGGGTGAGGATGAAGAAGTGGAAGAGATGAAGCAGTATGGACTGACCACAACTCCCATTCCCCACCCTTCTGTGCCACTCTAGTGGAGGAGACAGAAGAGTAGGAGGGAACTTAAGCCCAAGAAGAAGGGAGGGGTGGGAAGAAGGTGGTTTCAGTATTGTTTCTGCTTCTTACTATCCTACTCTGTTATTAAGTGAAAAAAAAAATTACAAGAATTTCTCTAATTTGAGTCTGGTTTGCCTGTGATGGTAAATGGTAAATTATCTGCTTGTTCTTCTCTTGCCCTATGAGCTTTTCCATTGTATTTTCTCCTGTCCTGTTGTGGAGGGGAGTGATGGAGCATCTTGGTGGGCATCTGTCAGCACAAAGGTAAACCCACCACACTACATCTGAATAATTTTCATAATTTATTTGAGTGTTATTCTCAGTTTTACAAAATGCATTCTTTCTGTTTGCTTTCAGAGAGAACAATATCCTGAGAAAAATGTCCTTCAGGGCTACTGCCTCAAACAATGTTTGATATTATTGGTGTTTTTTTATATTTAACTATATATTCATTTATATTTCATAAATATAATATATATAATATTTTTATTTTTATATATCATATATATTATATGTAAATATATTTATTTCTATTTAATAAACATAATATATGTATTATTTATTTATATTATAAATAAAATTATATTTATTTTATATTTAAATATATATTTAAATAGTTTTATATTTAAATATTTTATATTTACCATTAATTAATGGTATCTCTAACTGAGAAAGTTGTGTGACATTGTCTTTTAGACTCTGCTTTGCTTTAACATTTGATAAAACTTCATTTGTTCTGGGAAGTCTCATGTTAGCTCTCTTGATGGTTTTAAACAAAAAGAGGATAGGTTTTGATCAGATATAAGGAAGAAATTCTTGGCTGTGAGGGTGATGAGGCACTGAAAAAGTTGCCTGGAGGAAGTTCTGGGTGCCCCATCCCTGGAAGTGTTCAAGGCCAAATTTGAGCTTCCTGGTCCATGGCAGATAGGTTGGAACAAGGTTATTTTTAAGGTCCTTTCCAACCCAAATCATTCTATGGTCCTATGGATTTTCTCTGGATTCCAGGTGACTTAAGTCCTAGTAATTTTGGGTGAGAGAATGAAATAATGTGAGATTTTGACAGAATTATTTTTTATAGCATTTCTGAGTAAGTGTGATGCTTATGCTAAGAAAGTACTGTGAGGCACTTGAAAGGACAAGACCTACCCAGGAGGATTTTGCTAAGCAGAGGATGCTAAACCTGGCATAATTAATATTCATGTTATCTGCCTGGAACATGCTTTGCTGTGCACAGTTTGATCATTCATAGCTGTCTTTCATCTGGGAAAAAGCTGATTGACTCATTTCAGCAAAAGACTGGAGAAATTACCTGGCACATATCCAATATAAATAAATTGAGGATCAGACCTGGAAGCAGTTGCCATATCTGGAAGATAACTATTTGATAAATGCAGGTGCATCTAAAGCCAGGATGTGAAGAAGGTGTATACATGACAGGGGACCAAAGAGGACATGGAGAGAGTCAGGATATTGAGAAAACTGGAACAGCATCTGCACTGACTGACCCAGGAAGGGGAAATCGCTTCTTGGAGAAAAGACAGGCGATCTGAAACAACAATAAAGTTTTGTAATTCTTCATTTTCAAGTAATTTTATTACTCCCCTTCTAATTTATTTGCTTTCTTTATGACCTAAACTGCTGCTGCCCTTTCAGTTTGTGTGTGAAGTGTTTTCCAGGCCCCATTATTTGAATATGCTCAAACACCGTGGACACATGTATGGGTCAGTCTGAAGCAAGTCTATTTTTCCGTCTACTAAATAGTTTTGTGTCACGTCCAAGAATCAAATAATACCCTGGATTTTCAGTGCTCACCTTTCAAAGCAATAACTTTCCATTTTCTTTGCTTTTAATACAGTCTAATTTTTTTCCCCCTCCTTTGAAGTGACTTGTTCACGTTTGTGCCTCAGGCATAAGCTCTCCATTTATTGACAACATGATCATTCAATATTTTACATTGCTTTTTCTGGCAAGAGGATCAGAAAAGGCTTGCCATCCATCAAGAAGGAGCTGCTTTCCTACCTCTGATACAAAGTAGGGCAAACCCACACCAATGGTCTGCTTGTTGCTCTGTCCACCTAGGACATCCTCAGACAAGTCTGTCAGAATACAAGTGTTAATAGCAACTGATGTGTGTGTTAACCTCTTGATCAAAACTTTGGTGGAAAGAAACACTTCTGTGATCAGGATTTCAGCAGATAATATCCTTTAAGCTACATCTGATGTGATGATGAGATTTGAAAACTCATTCCTTGTCATTGTTTGAATGAACAGAGAAAGACACTCCTTAAATTTATTTGTAAAAGTACAAGAATAGAACAAGTAGTTGGGACATTTTAAGGCAGAGTGAGGCAATGAGGTGATCAGACTTACTTGACAATATTTGAATTTCTTTAGAAACATTTGAAAATCTAATCAAATTCCTATATGCAATCTGTTTAACTGTTCTGATGAGTAGAGGCAGAAAAGACATCTTTTTGGGAGAAAATTCTCTTTTTTTATATAGATCTTGTCTGACATGATCTCTATCATTTGACAACCGTTTGGTTTTTTGTGCTGACACAGTTGCATTTTGAAAGGAGAGAGGTATATAAATTTGCAGCTCTGTCTCAAACTGTATGGATAAATTTCAGCACCTTACCTATCACTCCATCAAATCTAAATTTCATGCAGAGAGATTCCATTGAAAACTATGATTGGATTTCCTAATTCAGGCCTTGAAATATCTATGTTACACCATCTAGCCTTTACTTGTGGGTTTGTGTAATAAAATACTTTTAAGGACCACAAAGTAAAACTATAATTACTTATTTCTAATTTTTTTTTTTTAATTATAACTCCAGTAGAATTCAATTTATTTCAGCTTAAATAGCTTTTTGGCTCAATTGCAGTATTTCTGCAAGTGGTGACATTGCATGTTGCAAACTGACTGCGCAGTGCTGATACCAGCAAGTCCAAATGCTGGCCAATACTGTACCCAGTAGTACTCCAGGGACAAGGATAGCAAATGAACATGTATCTAATGTATCCAATTAAAGTTCTCAGATAGGATTAATCAGTTGACATTTTGCCACATAAATCAATAACTGGATTTTTCCCCCCAAAAAAAAGCCTAATTTTTGCTGAGGAAGCTGTTCACTCTTAGCTACAATATCAATGATTTTGGCAGATGATTGATTCCCCCTATATTTTATGCATTCAGTTTCAAAATACAAACAACAGATGGCTTTCTCAACAGTCTTAAACCTAGATTTGATTGCTATAATCCACTCAACACTGCTGGAATTCACACCCTGCAAATTTAAGGTGATCTGCAGATCTCTCTCCTACTCCATCTCAAATATAACCTCTCCAAATTGTCAGGGACGGTGTCAAGTGATGGAGATTTCCAAGAGTACAGGAAGACAAGGAGAATTGTGCCACCCTTAAATCTGCCAGGACACTGAAGCAATGGGCACAGCAGGCTCACTCTGGGTAGAAATGCATTAAGAATGACCGGAAGAAACCAGAGCACTCTCCAGATTAGAGCCCTCATCAGCTGGACCCTCCAATTAGTGCGCGTTACTCAGAGCTGTTACTTGTTTCAATGGAAATTCTTGGGCCGGGCCTGAGAAGATTTGGCTTCTAATTAGGTAATTATAAATCCCTAATTATAGGCTGATAATCTTTTCAATATCTCTTCTAAACTTTGGCTCCAACTAGACCAGATGACTCGGATTTATCCTCATCCTTGAGGAGAAAGAGATTTTTCCTCCAGAGATAAGAGTTGTTGTCTGTAGATCATGGGTGATTGGGTGTAAAGATTACAAGTATTAAGCTGCTTAGAAAAGGTACTATGGTTCATTTTTTTTTAAATTGCAAATAGTGAATATGTTAAAATGTGCTTTGTAGAACCAAATCTGAATCTCTATGGCAGCAATACCAAAATTAGTAGGAGAATTAGAATCCATGCATAGTACCTGTGACAATAAACATGGTTTTTCCATGTGAAATGTATAATTCCACAAAATTCAATAAAAAGCTCTTGTAAACAAGAAGAAAATTGGACACTTTATATATGTAATTGAGAGGCCCTGCTGTTTCTTTAGTGAAAGCTGGCACTAGTGAAAGATAACAGGCTGTTAGACTTACTCAGGGAAACTACTCACAGGATCAGTTTAGCTTCAGGAAAATACCAGTTTCACCCCAAAACTGACTTTAAGGAGTACCAAACCCATTAAGAACCAGAGCAAAATTCAGAGGTTAATCGGGAAACAAAAGTTGGAGAATAATATTAAGGGTTACTTCCTCAGAAAAAGTGACCTACATTAATGACAACTCACACTAAACAACTGAGATAAACAACACTAAAAGAAAACTAAATATTTTGTTTTGTTTCACATGAACTATATCCATTTGAATAAAACTTTGAAATATTTGTTTAGCTCTGAAAAGCTGTTTTTTTTATCCTCCTGATAAAATAATGACTATGTTAATGCAGTCTACCTGCCTCAGATTTTATAATTATGTTTATTGACATGAATGGTGTGACCTACAATGAATTCTTTCTATTATTTATTATTTAGATGCTTCTCCCATTTTTTCTGTAAAGAGAGTTTCCTTTTAGATAGATGAGCAAGATTATCAAGCATTAAGATTTTTATGTAACCCTTCTGATATCCTTCCTGATACCTAGCTTGTGGTAGCCAAGAAGCTGGCCCAGATTAATAATATGCAAAATCTACAACTGTTCTCATCAAATTACTAAATGTGTTATGTGCAAGATTAGTTCCTGATCATTAAAAAAAGTGGTTTTTTTAATTCTAATTTTTTTATTTTTTATTCAGTTTTGGACACGTTTTCCTCTTTGGTTAACCTACCTCTTACTGGGATGAAAAAAGGCATTGTCCTCTGCTGGAAGAGCGATATGATGAGGAAACCACTTCTGCAGGAGACAAGCTTGTGGTCAATTTTCTCCCCATGTACAAGCAAAAAAAAGGCTTTCTGCAAAGGAGAATTTAAAATAAGGTTATCATGAATCATTGTTTGCTGGACATGCCAGGGAGATCAAAATTAGAGGAAGACATCCTTTTGCTTAGTTAAGGAAAACCACAGTTCATAATTCTTTCAGAAATACACAATGGCAAACTTTGTACAATTTAGATAGTGAAAGCCAAGACAGATTAGATTAAAAACTGGCTAGTTGTATTTTATAATTCTCCAGGAAGAGTTTTTTAATGAGAATTGGAGGGGAAAAAAATAACTGCAGCAGAACTGATCAGGAATTTTTGACTGCATATATTTTCATTGGAAAAATTAAATGTTCAAAACCTAATTTTAATAGAAATTCGAAAGTTTCAAAGGAATTACTTTTGGAAAACTTCATGATGTCAAAAATGTATATCAGAGTTTGTTATAATTAGACAAAAACTGCAGAGATCAAGAGTCTGGCCAATGTCCCGTTGCCCTGAAGCACAGGACAACAGGTTTCCGATGTAAAACATGTATGACATGAAACATGAATACAGATTTGCTATACTCCAGGTAAATGTCTTCATAAAAGAGTACATATTTAATGTTGGTTTGTTGTTCTTTTTTTTCTTCCTGAAACAATGTTATTATTACAAGCTTAATTATACAGCTGGTGCTAAATAGTCTGATGGTGTGACATTCACCAGAAATACAGGAGGCTGAGAAGCAGTTCCCAGCTCCAAGAAGGCCAGAACAGAACCTTTCTCTCGCCTGTTTCTTAAAAACACAGGGAGGTACCCAGATTAATCAAATAGTCATCATTATTACAAATTACTAATAGCATAAGTGAAATTGTTACTATGTACAAGATGTCTCTAAATTTCCTTAATTCATTAGCTTATCCTCTTATAATAAAGAGGTGAAAGACCAATAAACTGGTCTTTCACCATTCCTGACATTTTGTATTTATGATGAACATTTTTTTGGGTTTTTTTTTTGCTGTGGAACTTTAAATTTAAGAAAGGTGAACATAGAAATCTGAAGGAAAGGTGTTTACTGAAAACAAAACCAAGATCTGAAGGATTATGTCCTAAGAACTTATGTTCTACTTGCATCTAGATTTGGAACCAAACTTTGTGGGAATTGTAAAGCTCTCAATGGTGAATCTAAAGCCTTCAAATTAAGGGTGTTTTAGATTTGAATCAATATTATAGCAATGCTATCAGAATCTTGGAAATATTTGAAACTTTACAGACCATGAATAAAGTGAATCTAATTTTGCATTTTAACAGTATTCAAATATATTGTTATTTCAGTTACATTTGAATTTCATAATCATCATTTGAATCAGAAACAGATATTCAGGAAGGATTGGCAGGACATGAAAAAAACAAACAAATCCCATCATCAAGTTTTGATGATTCATTATAATTTTTTATTAGCTCATCCTTTAATTCCAACTAACTCCATCTCTGTATTGTTCCCTGAATTGGTATAAAATTCTGAAAAATTTAGAAATTTTACTAGTGTTTTACTTAAACTCAGGTAAAGATTGGACCAAGTTTTATTTTCATTCAATACACTGAGTTCATTCATGTCTATTACTAAGAATTAGAAAACATTCAAGTCCATATGGATGAGAGACAAAGGATTGCAACTTCATTACTCTGCCTCAAAAAATACAGTACATTTCTAGATAATTTCCTCTGAACATTTTTGTTTGACAAACAGATGAAATCCTAGGCAGTCCCATACACTAAATGGATCAAGGGCAAAACTTGTTATTACATCTACATTCAATACACATCCATATTGAGGTGAAAGAGAAAAAAATATTTGCAGAGAAAATTGAACTCTTGATAGAGGAAAAATCAGGGTGTTGAGAAAGCCTTTTTTAGTGCTCAAGTCAAAGCAAGTTAAATACATGCTGAGAATAATAACTCTATTCTAGGCTTGACTGTGATAGTCAATTAGCCAGTTGGAGAGAAAAGGGCAGTTATTATAGGAGTGGAATATTAGCAGAAGGAAAGTGATAAAGGCTGTCAGCTCTGTGAGTTACAGATGGTGACATGAAAGTTAGCTCCTGCAGAACTATAATCAGGGAATATAAAAATGTTTGTATATGCCATGGAAATAACATCTCTTTTTCAGTCCATGCTTTTTAAAGACAGCACAAAAACTAATGCCAAAGCCATCTTTTGCAGATGTTTTAAGAGGTTGAAGAAATAGTAATTACTTTGAAGAGGTTTTCTTCCATAGTCCTTTGCTGACTGTGAGCTCATTTGGATGCATAGCTCTAGTTTCACAGATGATGTTGGATGTATTAGCTGAAGAATGTTGCATTCGGGCTTGCACAGGTTGAAATCTGCTGGATTTAAGTAGTTCTTTCTGCACAGGGGGCATTTTCTTCAGTGCCTGTAGACAGATAATGGCAGGATTTGCTTATACAGAAACTAAGAAATGGTCCTGAGATATCATAAGACTTTCATCATACAGATTGAGCCCTTTGCTAGGAAATCATGACTTTCCAAATTCTTTTAGGCATTATGGTAAGCACTGGATTTCTCTATAGAAACACTCAGCAGCCAAAGCACAGAAGCTTGCTTTCAATTCCTCTAAAGCTAGTTCACAGCACTGAATCAAGTTTCAAATTGGACCTGGATAGAATCACTAAAATTAAAACTTGAATACATAAGTAAGGAGTAGAACATGACTTCATAACAAATAGAGACCACAGAAACCAAGGTGATGCAATAAAAAGTCTGCTCTTGATGCAGCAATCTTGTTCTTTCCATCCTGCTTTATATCATTCCAGCTCATGGGAAATCAGGTACTTCCTGGCAATTGAAGATAATTAACACTTTGAAGACAAACACATGGGTTTCTGTAGATTCTTGTTAGCAAAATATTAGGGCTCTTGTTTTATGGGAATATATTTTGATCTAACTTCAGACAGGGAGGCACTTCAATGTGTCTTTTTAGCTCAAAAGAGACAAATGCTTAGTTTATATCAGATCATAAATCAGGATAACAAAGAAAAGAGACAAGAATGACATTAATCTCATCTGAATTTGGTTATCTGTAGTGGGAGATGTCTATATCTAAGCTATAACCTCCTCAGGCTCCTTTTATCATAAATGAAGAGGAAATAGGTAATTTAGTACTCTAAACAGCTGAGATGTCAATGCTTACAGTGTAAATGTTTACATTTATTTAGGTGAATTCTACTCTGAGTTGCTGTAACACATAACATTTAAGTGATGATGTCATGCCCCTGAGTTGATTTCTGTGGCTTCAAATCAGCAATGTACTATAACAGTATCCTAATTTTAAGCATATAAATAGTCTTATTGAAGTCAGTGGGTTATTCACATAGCAAAGGTACATTCCAATGCTTTGCCAATGTGAGTAATGTGCCATGTACGTTTTTCTTGCAATAACTCTGCTACATCACTTTACCTTTGGGCAGTGATTACTCTGTACAGTGGAATGAATGTTTTCAGAAAGCTCTCTTAAATTTTTAAGATTTTGGCATTTTTAGAGCAGATGCTGGTAAATTACTAAGGTTTACATTCTTGCCTATGCTTCATAATACCAGTAAAATCAAACAAAATATAATTCAAGGTTTTGCCTAATGCATTAATTGAACACTAATGCTGTTTCCATCTCTTAGGTCTCAAAATATAATTAGAGACATGCTAAATCTTTTCCCCATGTTTCATGTAAGAAAAGACGAAACCAAATAGTAATGTGTCACCAAAGCAGCAAAGGTCTTTTTAACTATGTATCAGTTAGACACCACAACAAATTCATCAGTCATTTATGTTGTTTCTAATCCTTAAATGCATAGATGTCCTTTACAAGCTCTGAGTGTATCTAAATTTTTCAACTGTTTTGTAACTTCATTTACAGTTTACAGGATTTCATTGAATGAGTGTAGTTCAAACTGTAAATGCTTTACCTGGATCACTCTCATTTCAGATGTGAAAGGAAAGCTTGCTTATAGCAAACTGCAGCCTGAAGTTGGAAATTGTGAAGAAAGAAATCTTGCCACTGAGGTGTTTGATTCTCTGTTTTGATCTCAGTGGGCACCTGACCAGAATATGAAATTCTGGGCTCAGCAGCAGCCCTGGCTCTTGGACCATGATGGGGGAGCATTGCTTGGAACAGGAATCCCATCCCCACTGCTGCAAGCTGTTCAGCTGGGTGAGAATTAAACATCTGTCTTAGGTTTCTGATGAACTCCCAACACAGGCTCTGGTGGGCTAAAAGCTTGGCCTCTTCTCCACCAGGTAAAGAACAATGTTTTCCTTGTAGTTAACTTCCATATCAGTCAGCTACTCAGGGTATTGAGATCTTCCCAAACAGGCCTCCCTGTAAACTATTTTTATACCAAGATATCCTGTAGCAGTCTTTATAAAAATAAATGAACTAGTGACATTAAGCTGAAAGGTAAGCAAAGGTGTTGAGTGTTAAACATATTAAGAGCAGGGGAAAAATCTGTTAATCGTTTTATTAATGTTTTCTTTTCTGCTGAAATCCTTGAAAATGCTTGTAATTCTTTGCAGCTGACAGGCTGCTGATTTTGCAGAAAGAAGAGGTTTTTGAGTCCCTTAACTCCAAGTCACAGTTGTTCCTTGTTTTGACTGTTGGAGAATTAGTTCAATAACCTCCCAAATAGTAAGTGCCTGTGTTCTTAAGTATAAGAAGGTCTGCATCTGAGAATAATTATAGTTAAGCAAATACAGGATTGAACCACAAGCTTAATGAGTTGCACTGAAGCAGTGTAAGGGACTGTCAAAGTCATTTTGCTGCTGTATGGATTTTTACAATGCTGCTACTTCACTTCTTTGAAGGATTCCCCTCTTTCATACAAAGTGACATTTAAGCATACCAAGGTTTGTGGAAAGTGGCAGCAGGGATGAGGCTTTGTGTATGTGATCTATTCTGTCCTTTTACTGTGCCCATGGTAAAATCCATGAGGCCCAGTCCCAAGCTGTGCACTTGACCTAGCACTGCTGCTCTCTTGAGGATTGTCATTGTGGCTGACAACTTTTTGAAACTCCGATGGGGAACCTTCTGCTAGCCTTCAGTTGTGCCAGAAAGGTTTAGACTGGAAATTAGGAAAAATTTCTTCACCAAAAGGGTTGTCAAGCATTGAAACAGGCTGCCCAAGGAAGTGGTTGAGTCACTATCCATGGAGGTATTTGAAAGACCTCTAGATGTGGTACTTGTGGACATGGTTTTATGGCAGTGCTGAGTTAATGGTGGGACTTAATGATTTTAGAGGTCTTTTCCAACCTAAATGATTCTATAATTCCATGGTTCTATGACTTTTAGTCTTTCCTCTGATGCACGTCTCCAAGCAGGCTGGATATTCCCCACTTTGAGAGGATATACCCCACAGGCCCAAGTCCACCAAGACACCTCCTGCAAGATGTGCTGCAGACCAGCAGCTTTCTCTCCCAAGCCAGCTGGTTGCTGTGCCCTTGCTTGCTGCTCAGAACACGTGTGTTACCAGGCTGACCACAAACGGAAACAGGGAGCAATCCCTCTGCAGGAAGGAATAGAAAGCTTTCCAAGGACACTGTTCCTACCAAACTCCTGAGGCTTTTTAGGCTTTCCTAAGCAGCGTTCTGAATCACCTGATATTGTCAGCTGCCCCAGATCTGAGTAGCAGTTGCCTTCGTGTGACCTGCAGGTAACAAAAGCCATTTACCATTTTGCACGGTCATACTGGTCTCCACCACTGAGCTTTTTCCCCTTTCTCTGGAGCTTTTATCCTCCTCTATCCCTTCACCTTCCAAGGCAGTAAAAGGTGTAGTGACAGCTCAAAAGTGAGTAATGTATCCTTCCCTTTCCACCAAGAGCTACTGCTTGCCGGACCTGGCAGTGCTAGGTTAATGGTTAAATGCAATGATCTCAGAGTAGTTTTCCAGCCTTAATGATACAATGATTCTATAGGAACAAGAAATTGCATCTAAATTCTCACAGTAAAAATTAATTTGATAAATTTATGTTATAGTTTTGAATGCTTTTGTTCTGATTTTCTTCACATTTATGTCATATTAAATACATGTTCAAATTTTGCCATGTGTGTTTTTGCTGAAGTGCCAGGCAGGTTGAGGTTCCTGTATGAAGAGACCTATGACATTTCTCATTGTGTAATGTTTAATGCTGACAGAATCAAGAATCACTCTGGCAGGTTTTTTTTTTGTTTGTTTGTTTTTTTGTTTTTTTTTTTTTGTGGACCAATTCCTTCCAGAGACACTGAGAGAACAGACTCCAGGGTTTCAGGTTACAGAAATCTGGAATAGAGGTATCACATAAAGAGCATTCGTACACTTCTTATGTTGTATGAAAAACAGAGGCCCATAACATACTCTACTTGAATGTGAAAAGTTAGATAAGCCTCATTCTTCCTGATCATTAAATAAGAAAGCAAAAAAAAAAAAAGTCAAAATGAAAACCTATTGTCAAATCATGCTTATTGTGCAGTATGATTGTGTTTTTCATGTTTATCTGAGGAAAATGTTAAACTTGGATAATGAACTGTGTTAAAACCTTTTAAATGCAAGATAACAATATATGGTCAAGTAGTCAGAAAAATGAGGACTTTTGTTTTATTTTCTCTTCTAATTTCTATGAAGCATGTACCAAAGTTAACCTTTTGAATTTAGTATGGTCTATCTTGCAATTTTTTGGTTCTGTCCTCATTTTGCAATCTGAACATTATGTGATTCTGTGTATCAGCTGTGAATAGACCCCATAATCCGAGACCATAGTCTGGATTTGATGAAATAAATGATGAAATGAATTATGAGATTGAAACAAACTTGCACCATCTTTCTTTCAGATGCTTTTTTAACTTTTCTAATGTAAATTATTTTTATTTCATCTGAATCAAACATCGTTATGTATTCTGTCTCAGATAAAACATGTACCTTATACCAGAAAAACAGTGTTTAAAAAGAAAACCATCTTTCTTTTGCTACTTAAAGTGAAATTACCTGATCAGTCTTAAATAGCACATTCACTACAATCTCTTCTACAATCCCAAATTTCAGGGAAATTATTGGGTTAATTCAGGCTAATGCCTTTAAATTAAATCTGAGAGCAACAGGAGCAGAGAAGAGGTAAACAGGAATGAAGTACAAAGCAGAGAGTTACAGCAACATATAGGAATTATGTAGGGTTTGCCAGAAATACCAATCTCATGTGGAGACAGGAAGAATTACTGCAGGGTACATATCCTCATATGGAGAGGAATGGAATAGAGAGTTCTTATTTCCAGCAAAGAAGAGTGGAAGACTGAATACTGAAAAAAAAAAATCTATTTCAACCCAGGATTGAATTAAGACATGATCAAAGCTGCCAGCAGCCCTGAGATAGTGACTGCACAGTTTTAGGACCATTCAATCATAGCAGTCCGACACCTGTTTTAGTCCAAACATCCTTGTTACTCCCATGCAATCTCCCTGTGCCCTGTGGAATTCGTGTTTGTTTTCATGGCTAACAGGCATGAGTAAAAGCCAAACTCTGCTTCAGTTTATGTTGGCATCCCTCCACTTTACAATGAGAATGCAAAATCACTAATAATCTTCTTATTACCTTTCTGTACTTCACTGGACTTTCACAGCTGAGACCGTTTGCAATTGCTATTATGGACTGAGAAGGATTTAGAAATTTTAGTTTCCTGGTTGCAGGACAAAAGAGTGGAGGTGGGTTTTCTCTGTGGAATGCACCATGCCCAGGATGGTTAACCTTGACACAAAACCAAAAAAAAAGTGTGGAGGTTAGTGGCAACTAAAAGAGTAACTAACATAAAAGACATGAGCTGGGAGATGAGCCCAGCTTAGAAAGAAAGACTCAGTCCTTTGCAGAGCAGACAGACTGGGCTCAGTTTCTGCTTAGTTAATAAGCATCCTTAATAAGAGATCCCTAGACATGGCATTAGTAACACAGAGAACCAAAATGAGTGTAAAAAGCTCTTAACATGCAGTCAAAACATTGTTAATTTCAGCACAGTGTTGCTTCACTGGTTGCAGGCTATTTTGGGGCTACACATTGCCTGTCTGTATTTAGTTATATGAAGTTCAGAGTGAGATATGCAATGTATAATCTTGTCCTTCTAAAACTTAAATGGTATGTAATGATGGCTGGAAACAACATTCAATCAGTCCAGAATGGGCTATGCCTTTTTTATAACTCCTGCAAAATCTTTGGGAGGGTTTATTTCTCAAATATAGACTGAATTTTAAATTTAGAAAACAATCCCTGTCGTGTTAATGCTTTTTGATGTGTTTCCGGTGAATTCAGGCAGCTTCGAGTAAAGTTTCTGAGGGGAAATGTTGGCTAACCTGCTAAATCTGAAGAAATATGTGAAACAGATGAAAGAATCAAGAGATTCGGTCTCTTGAAATGGTAGGGGACAGTGGTGCCTCTCTAGTATCAACAATGAGATGATTGTGAACCTAAACATAAGGGGTAACTACATCTGTTTTGGATAGTGAGCTTTAAAGGACCCAGATATAAAGGCTTCAAGTGGCACCTTATTGAATCAGCTCTTTGCCTGCCTTCTGTTTACAGAGACTCCTTATAACTTCTCCAACAGTTGGATGTAGACTTATACATCAGTCTTGGTTATGTATTCTTACTTAGTCACAGAATGCAAACATTTTGGTAGATGGTTCCTGCAAGATTTGGGATGAGGAGACTACAATAAGGTTTATCTTTCCCCAGTCTTCTCCCTTCTAGGCTGAATATATTTGGTATATTTTCCCTAATACTGTTTCAATCTAAGTATCTTTTTATCTGTCTTCAGCTGGTTTTCACTCTATCCAGTTGGGTACCTTGTTTTTATAGCAATGTAGTCAAAACTGGACTCCAGCTGAGGCCTTATGTGTGCAGGATAAAGGATAAGTACTTCCTCTGTGTTACTCCACATCCTGTTGCTTGTTAATAGCATCACATTTTTCACCTGGACTTAGTTTGTGATCCACTCTAACCTCCCTGCCTCGACCTTTGCTTTTTTTCTAACATGCTGCCTAGCTAGTTATTCCTGATTTTCTGTTTGTGTGTTCAATTTCCTCTCTCAACCGTTGCCTTTTTTCTAATTTCCATTTCATCGTGTTGCTTTTGGATCATTTCTCCAATTTGTCAGGATCAGCTTGAGCAGAGACTGCAGCCTCCAATGTGCTTGGAAGCTCTGTATGACTTACAAATGGCACAAGTCTCTGTACTGTCATTCATGTATTCAATGAAAGTAAGGAATAGAAGAAGGTGCTGCAGAAATGTGTTGCCAATTTGTGAGAGAAATGTTGACAACTTCTCTTGGAGTATTTTTTTTTTAATCACTTGTGCATTTATCATAGAGTCATTTGTTCAAGATAGTATTTCCTTCTTTGGCTGAGGAGAATATCATGCAACACCATGTCAAAAAAACTTACCAGACTCAACTGGCAGAGGTTACTGCTTTCAGGATATCCAGCAGCCCCTTCCAAAGGGAAAGCAGGGAAACTAGTGTTTTATACCTTGCATTTGCTCTCTCTTTTGTTTCTTTTTTTTCTCATTTATGTCATCTGCCTGTTTCTCTTCCTCCTCTCACAATGCAGTGGGCTGCACTGTACTGCAAATGTACTTGTGGGCTTCAGGGAAGTGGGTATTCCATAATGCATGTTTTTCAAGAGCTTTGATCAAATTGTAATGCAAAGAATCATGACAAATACCTTCTGCAATTGCCCAGAGAAGTGTGAGAGTGTTTAAAGGGAAAGCAGACTAAGAAACAAAACCACTATGTAAAACAAATGTTTTTTGATATTTAGGAATATTTGCTTTTGTTTTTTACATTATTGTGTGACATGTTCATATTTCATCTGGTATATTGTGTTTATTACTGCTTTAACTGTCTCCTAAAAGTTATCTCACTCCTATGTCATCCTCCTTGCAAAGGGAAGGTGAATTCAGTGAGAGGAAGTGTCAGATGTACATCTGATGCAGAATACATGCCTTCTGTAAAATGTGAGATGATTCTGTGGAAACTGATGCCACGGTTCACAGTAACCAAGGTATGGAAGAAGAAAAAGAGTTCAATAAATCAAAACATGTGACTTTTCTGAGGTTTTAGTGTTATAACTTAAAATCATAGCTTGGTCTTTATTTACAAAGGAATTTTTAACACTTCCAAGGTTATCAGTGTTTCAGATGTTGTGGAAAGGAATAGGTTAAAGTAGTTGAAGGAATGTTGTCCCATATTTTGACCAGATGCATTTTAAAACAAATTCGAAAAAATACTTTTGCTTATTTATTCTCTAAGAATAAACTTTTTTTTCTACATGGCAATAGCAGAAATGAACTCAAGGGAAATTACTCACATATGTCAAGAACGTAATGTGCCCCTTCACTTTCAAAGGGTTGGCATCAGTGTAAATTATTGCTTACAGGTGCTAAGTAACCTCTTTGATGGTTTTTTTTATTGGCTGACTCAGATTTCTTAGGAAGATAAAAAGCTACTGTAAAAGAGTACTTATTTAATTAAAAAGAACTAAGGATTTTCATAGTGAAGAAATGGGTGTGGATGGGTGTTTTTATTATTAAATGTACTTGGGCCAAGAGAACATTTTTTACCAAGTATTCTCTCTACCTTTCATTTTCACATTGCTATTTCTATCATGTGATTGAATGTAACTTTTTTTTTAATAAAGACTATTACACAGATTTATTTTTGTCGTTCAGTTAACACAAATAGTGATATTTAGAAATTGTGTAGGCACTTGCTTGGGATTTTAAATCCTTCATGTAACACAGTCCTTCAGATGTACTGATTTGAGTTGTATCCTACATCCTATTTCTTGCTTTCTGCAAGTTCAATGGAAATGAAACTTCAGTCAAATGCAATACACATGGACAAATTCCAAGAAGATTCGTCCTTTTGTGTTCTCAAAGTGATCATCAAAAAGGCCCAATCTAAATAACCTTTCCTCCAAATTCAAAATTTGTTAATGCATTCGAAAGTGCAAATGGCAAAAGCTAATTCTGTCTTGTTGTAAATACCAGTAATTTCCCATCAAATTAATTGCTTTCCTTTGTAGTGAAGTAAAGATAGATAAGAAAACCACTTCATTAATTTCATACCTCCAAAACAGATTTGCAGCAAAACCTGTGATTCTTTCCAAGACTTTTTTTTTAATGGAAAACTAATAAATTTATGTTTTTCTCTCTCCCCTGTCTAAGACAATATTCTCTTTCTCCCCTAAAAAAAGAACACAGAAGGTCCTGCTACTGTTTTACATTACAATAAAGCACCCAGACACATAATTTTATCAACTGTTAGTATGCCTTTAACAAATCACAATTAAATATTAACAGCCTGTGGAGCAGCATGGAGGGCGCTGCAATCCTTTGAAGGTATATTTGCCAATTAAACAAAGTCTGACATTAGTAAAGGTGGCAAGGATCCAAACCAGAGAAATGAGAGTCAACCACTTCAGTGGCATTCATTAGCTAAACAGACATTCTTTGTGTGGCCTGTTTCTTTGCTGCTGCCAAATCCACACCCTGTTCAGGAACTTACCCAGGCTCAGATAAGCTTATTATGGAAATAACACTTTGTCACCCCTTACAACTTGCTTCTTGTTAAATTATCTTTTATCTTCTTTGTAGTATTTGTCACCTCTCCTTGGGTGCCCCTTGTGTGGCCCAATGGCATTGTGATTGATTTGGAATAATCAGGTTCTAAAGGTTAACTAGAATTAAAAGGACAATATTTTAAACATTCCCTCTTCCGTATCATCACACAAGACTGGTTATAGAGAGACATTCATGCACATCCACTGTGTTAGGTTTTTGGCAATATGTGAAAGCTCAGGTGCTAGTTTGGGTTATCTTGTAGTAGGTGCTGATGTGGGAGAGCACAAATTTTCCTGAAAAGGAAGATTTGGATGGGAATTCTCTAGCCTCTACATGGTCTTCCCAAATTTTTGTTTCTACTGCAAACCCTGTGCTGAAACAGCAGAGAAACAGCACAAAACCTAGTGTTGCCTCTGAATACTGAGAGCATGAGAGGGAAAGAAGGAGACTTTCCACTGCTCTTTTTCTGCTGGCTAAGACAAAAGCCAGAAAATCTTGGTGTTGGATGCCAAGCCCCTTGGAAAAAGAGGCAGTGTCAGCCTCAAGTGTGCATCACCCAAGGAGCCTGCAGAAGGCACACAAGCTTGTGTCCCCTTTTCTTCATTCTTCAGCTTCAGAGTTACCTACTAAAGGTAAGTTAGACTTCAAAGGCTTGTTCTAGCTAGCATCTGTGCCTGGAAGGATATCCACACAAAGAAAATGATTTTTGCTTTTGTGCCTCAAAGAGATAAAAATGTAGTGAGAGTGGACTTCAGTCTCCTCAGAAACAGTTAAAAGTGGTAAAGGTGAAACTGAATATTACCACCCCTTCCAAGCCAGGCTTGAGTATGGTTCTAGGATGGAGAAAGAAAGGAAGAGAACTAGGCTTGTTGTTTCCAGCAGGAGGTGCAGAAGCAGCCAGTACAAAGACTGTCTCCTCAAGGGGCCCTGCTGCTGTGGCAATAGGTAGTTTTGCACAGACCCTGAGCTCATGCTTAGCACAGACACCAAGAGATATGTCCTGTGCATGTCAGTGGGTGACAGGACCGTTTTTCTGTGTTCATACACATATTTTGCCTATGCATTCACCTTCCTGTTGCTGACATCTCCATTTCAATACAGAGTTGTCCAACCTTGTGGTGCTATGCACACATCTTTGGTGACATTCTCAGCTCTGCAGTTAAATACTTTTTTTTCCTCTTTCTGTGCTGAAACACTGCATTTCATTTCACTCATCCTCCCTCACAAATGCAGGGAAACAAGATATCCATCACTAAATAACTGCAAAAGACTGGAGAGCCAAGTGAGGAGAGAAAAGTAATTTCTTGGGCAAATGCTTAAATGACTATCATATTTTGAATGGTTCTTTGTATCTGTCATAAAAAAGTTGATGCCCTAGTCTTTGCTATTTTAATATGTATCTGTTGATTTCCAGGATTTATGACAGAAACTTTACAGGCACAGAATTTTTTTTTATATTCTATATTTTGTTTTTCATATATATGCATCATGTATATTCACTGTAGTCACACAAATTGTATTTTCCATACACAAATAGAAATGTAGCTTTCACCGAAACAAGAAAGAACAAGAATACCTCGGGGTTGAATTGGTCTACTTAGGCCTCATAAGCAACACAGAAATATGTCTCATTCAATGATATTACTGCTCATATCTCACATATTACTTCAGTTTCACTGTTTTAAAAAAAGGCTCTATTTAGTGTTCCATATACTGGAAAAATCCTCACCCCAAGTCACAGGAGTATTCTCCTGCCTGAGACAGATATGAGAGAAAGGATATTAAAAAATAGGCTTTCTGTGTGAGCATCAGGATGAAAACATCTTTTTTCCATGCTCCAGTAGAGCACTCTTCCTCTGAAGTTCCCAAGCCAGTGTCTCAGCAGGTGTCTATCTGCCTCGCAGTTGCTGGAGCTGAGCAGATTTGCAATAGTGAGGGGTTTTTCTTCTAATCTGCTGATTTTGACATCACCCTTACTGCTGATTTAATGAGCCCAGTGTCATAAATAGGATTACAGACCCCAGAGGTCTAATTCCCAACTCCTTAATACACTGAAGAGTAACAGTAACTATGGTAAATAATTGCCTCAAATCAAATCAAAATTACAGCTTTAAATTTGAATGCTGGAAATGTTTGTTCAGTGATCTGTTCTGTGGAAATCACTTGTCTTTATCTAGCTCCCAAAGGAAGGAGATGGCACCCAAGGAGCAAATGTCAACATCACAAATACTGCCTTTGTGAGCATTGTACAGAAGGCAATGCCGAGGTCAGCAGGAATCAGCTGAGACCAGTGGTTCTGAAGCAGGAACGTGGCCAAGCTGTGACTGTTCTCTTCCACCAACAGGTTGTTTTGTTGTTTTTTTTTACTTTTTGGACTTGGGTAAAATCAGGATCTAATTCTCAACATACAGATGTGCCATACAGTTCTCACAGAGTATAAAGGGAATTCAATAGATGCTTCAGGAAACTAATCATTATCTGGAGACTTAGAGCTTGTTCTCTGCTTGCTTTCTGACTAATTTTCAGATACAGCCTGACTGCCAGGATGCCCACATGGGATATTTGGTCACCTGGGTAATTATAACAAATATTCTGTTTTCATGTTACTATTCAAATGTTTAAATTGAGTTTGTAAAGGAGGGTGTTTATGGAAGTGGAAATACACTGAGGCCATTTGCTAATAAAGCGAGGGTGTTAGTACATGAGCAAAGCAGGAGACTCAGGACTCCTGTCTCTTTTCTTGTATCCTCAATCACATTGTCTTTTACAATCATCAGCCAGTTTTCAGCTGTTGTAATTTAGGCTGACATTCGTGAATGCAATCTGATTTAGGATACATAGATGCAAATTCTTCAGGGTGTTGTCTAGTATTCATGAGCAATTCTAAGTAAATGACATTTCTAGATGTGATTAGCTCTGCATATCCCAAGATACTGATGAGTATATGTAAAAGAGATGCAGCTATATATTTTAGCACACACAAATGTGCAGGCATAGGCACATAAAAACATTTCCTCTCTCACATAGATATGCATGCACATATACCACTGGTGGCAGATAAAAATAAATACACCATAGGGAGACTTTTTAGATGAGCACGAATTGTGCTTGCCTTAAGGATTTGATTAATTTGATTATAATTTGTGCAGTACTACAGAACTATTTTTTAATTGAGATTAAAGATACCATAAAGATGCATATATAGAATCTATACAAGACCAGTTTCCTATGGAGAGCTGCAGAGTTAAGCCAAAGAGGGCAGGAAGTATTCCAGCAGGAGAGGGAAAGAATACATGTTTAAGCAATAGACTTGAAAATTCAGTCAGTGAAGGAAACAGCAAATTGAAAGCTGCTTAGATTTACTGTAGCTGTAATGTATGTTCTGCTTATTTACATAAGATCTACGTGATTATCTTCTCTGCTGTTCAGTAAGAATAGTCCCTACTGTAATATCTGCTGCAACACATGGTACTTTTTGTTATCTCAGATATGCAGCCCACTTACTAAAGAAACACACTAACCAATATGTAACGTGAACTTTTGACTGCTCACAATGTTTGGAGAATTTATTATATCACCAGCAGATACAAAGGTCCAAGTCTGTATTCCCCAGTGGGCAGATTGCTCTGGTTTTATTCTAGGCTTAGCAAAATTTCTGTTTGTTCTTTTTTGTTGCTGCCTGCTTGTTTGAAAACAAAGGTTCTCCATTCTGGACTTTATTTTAATACAGTTCTGAGACTAAATATGGCACCGTACTGGTTGAGAAACCAAGGCCTCTTTGGGAAAATGACAGACTCTCTTCTAGACTTTGATGTCTTGAATGGCTACCTAGAACAGAGGCTAGAAAGAGTTAGAGAATAAAGTAGATATTTATTAATGGCCTTTAATAGATACACCTTGGGCAATGCAAGAGCCTCACGCCCAAGAAGGACAATGGTCACAAGTTTTTCAGACAGATAAAAGTTTGGTGTATTTGCATATTAGGGGTTAATTGTCCAGTTACAGATTCAGGTAATGAAGTCATATTCCACCAGTTTGCTCACCCCAATTCACTTTTGTTTATGCCTTTTGGGTCTGAGGCTGTGATGGTGACCTTGGATCTCAGGCCTGGAAGGGTTTTTTCTGACCCAGCTGTGAAGAGAGCTTACTAACACTCTATATGGAGTTCAGAGTTATACACTAATGCAGTACATGGTCTGGAAAATATAAAAGCTAAATCTTAAGACATCAGCTTTAATGTTCCTCAAAAATTCACCCTGAATACCTAAATTTCTTAGATGTTCTCCAAGTGTCATTCTTGTAGCCTGCACTCATTCAGTTACCACCCTCTTTTACCCATGGAAAGGAGAATGAGTGTGTAAAGGTCAAGATATAATGAAAATAACATGGACATTTTTCTCCTGAGAGCAGCAGCATCAGATTCTTCAAATGAGCATTCACTTATAATTTTCTACAGAGAAAGTAGTTGTCTGGCTATCCAATAATTTGCACTTTGTTTACTGGAAAGAGCTGTTTAATTTTTGGGTTTTTTCAGTTTCACCTAGTTATCACTTGAAATATAAAGGAATTGTGGCTCAGATCCCAAAAGGAATAAATAAAAGACTCTAAAACATCCTGTGGTGACAGAAGACTGAAGCCCTTTTAGCTTTCTTCTTGGCAAAGCAATATTCATAGATATTTTAAAACAAACAAAAAATGCTTTTCTTAAACTAGATTTTCATGCTACAGCAGATGAAGGAATTTTGAATTCACCCGTGACAGAAAATTATTAACAGGTTATCCTTTTTTCCATCATGAACAAGAACTCTTGCTACTGTCTCTCAGACTGTTCTGTGTGGGAGAACATTTCACACTTTCATGATTTCTTCTCATTTTTTTTCCTGTCCAGAATGACAGGACCGTTCTAGTGAAATGCTACTGAGTCATTAGAAATTAGTCAGTACATTGTTTGAATATGAAGTTGGGAAAAACAGAGCAAGATATTGTTTAATAGTTAGGTGCAGAGGTATTTTATTAATTGTCCAAGGAAAAGGAAAGATTTTACTAGGAAAGATAATTTTTGTCACATATTTGACAAAATAATGGTGCTATAACTCTGGGAAGTGTGCAAGCATTGCAAAAGTGCACAGTGTAAGTTCTGAAAAGCTGCATTTGGGAGCTCTCAGCTCTCAGATACGTGGTTATTAGTGACTCAAAACGAGGAACTCAACTTCTTACAGTACAAATTTTTACTGTTTGGCCGTCTTGTACAAGCGCTGGTCTTCAGGCCACGTGTCTGGTCACAAATGTATTATTAAACTGCTTTTCTTCCTGGTGGCCATCTTCATGGTCTCTACTGGGGGCTAAACATACACATCAAACACAATAGGAAAATTAGCCTTAATTGCTCCATCAGCTAAGAAATCAAGAAAAAGCTGTTGTTCCTTCAATCCTGTCCATGTCTGAACAGACAAGGTTTCCTATCTTGAATCAAACATAGCCTCAGACTCCACTCCCAGTAGTGCCCTTAGAACCAACTTCCTCCCAGAACCCAAAGACCTGTGTGCCCTGTGAGCTGCAGGGAGGCTGGTGGGAGTAATGTCACCCAATAGTGACCTGGCCACATGCCTCCAGCTTTTGTTCTCAGCTAATGAAAGCATTCTTGGCAAATGCTTTTGCTTTAGGTCACCTTGCACTGGTCCAAGGATTCAAATTCAAGTGGCACAATATGAATGGTCCCAGCCATTGCTCTTAATTATGGCTCTGCTTCCAAAAAACTATCATAAAAGGCCTAGAGTCCTATTCTGTTATTCCTGGCTGGAGTGTCCTCTTGGCCAGCCAGCTTTGAACACTTCAATTTCTTCAGAAAAATGTATCAAGCTTCTCAATGAGAGCGCTCCACAGCATTGTTAATTCACGTAGTAGTAGTAGTAGTAATTGTAGTAGTAGTAGTAGTTGTAGTTGTAGTAGAAGAAGAAGAGTTTTTAGTGGAGGTTATTCAGAAGAATGTGGAGGTTATTCCAGCAGAAGGGGCAGTTTGGCAAACTGTGTTTTCTTACAGTTTCTCTGACTGACCTTATTCTAACTGACATGAGCAAGGGCAGCTCTGGATTGGCAGTGAGAAGAGCAGTTTTTTTTCTTCAAAACTTTCTTTCTAACCCACAGTGTAAAAAATACTCTGTTCTGTTTTTTCTATGCCTCAGTTTACTTCAACTATAAAATGGAAGTGATAATTTCTGTTGTAAAATACTTACATCTGTGAATTGAAAGCATTACAGAAGAACTAATTACTGTTATGCTTAAACATTCCAGCGTTGCGATTAAGTGATTTTTATGCCTTGATAATTATATTTCACTAGGGAAGAGTGGGCAACCATCCATCAAAGTCCCTGGCTGCGACTGAAATCTTAAGCTGACAGAAATTTTGTGGTGCAGTCATTGATAACCATGGCTTTGAATAGCTCTGAAACAAAGCTGTGAAAAATTCGCAGTCTCTTCAGATTGACGTTATTTATAGCACGCCCCAGTATGAGGTAAATTTCAGTCACGTACAGCTTGTTTAAAAGCAGAGTAAATTTTTATCGGTCTCTTGAATGCTAACAGATGAAAGACTGTGTTCAAATCTTTAGGCCTTATACAGTAGACAGGATTGCAAGGCTAATTGGTGCTGCTGGCATTCGGTGTCAAGGTTAATATGAAATAAAGCCGGTTTAGAAAATTATTATTTATTGTTTTGTACAGATGGATTTAATTTGTAGCTTGGAAGTTTCACAAAGCATCTGTAGTACCCAGAGGAAAGTAAAAGGAGTAGAATAAATAGGAAGTGCAATAGGTACATAGTATGACTTTAGAAAAATATCCATTTCAGACAGCTTCACTTTGAGAACAGCTTCTGAAGTCTGTATTTGGCATTCCTTCTTACTAAATCAATGTTGAGTAAGGGCTCCATGATTTTGCTGAAAATTAGGCAAGAGCTGTTTGTTCCAGGCTTACATGGACAGACTTACAGACTTCTTCCTTTCATGGCATCAGGATTTTAGAAGAGCAAAGATATCAATAAATGAAGAGTTGCAAAAGGTTGGCCAAGGAGTAGTCACATCTTGATCTGACCACAATGTGGCTAAACCAGGCACTATGTCCCAGAAGCCCAGCTTCCATTCAGGCACAAGTACACTGCTGTCCCTTTCTGATGACAACATCAGAGCTCCAAATCATCCAGAAAGCACTTCTGTTGGCCTTGATTTTCTCACAGCAGAATAACACCTGACAGTCTCTCCAGTGGGCTGTAGAGCACATTTTGGTTCCCCGCTTGTGACACCAGCAGCCAAACCAGGCTTTGCATGCTGGTGTGAAGGGCATCAGTAAAAAGACAACACACTGTTCTTGTAAATCATTGCCACTGCAATGGGGAGTGAGGCTGACTTCAGTGTGACTACATTCACAGGGAAGGAGTGCTAACACCTTTTTTCATAACCTTTACAAAACTGTTCCTTTCTGTGCAAAAACTAATGAATGAGTCAGACTTGGATTTAGTCATTGTAAAAGAAGCACTGTGTTGCTGAAAATTTGGGAAACCTCTTCTCCAGTGGTGTTGAAATTACTGCATAAAGCATCTAAGTTCCCAAGATATTGAAGAGGGAGATCTGGATGACTAAAAATAGGATTCATCATGTCTAGCACACAGCGTTTCAGCTAGCAAACAGAAAATGCCTGAGAGGAAAAAGTTCTGTTTATTCACCTCCTCTCCACACCTTGCCCACTGGCAGTTCTGTGGTAGGTACTTATGTTAAACAAGGATTCAGTGCCAAAAGCTATTTCCAGATTCCAGGTAACAGCTTCATACGTTTCCAAAGAAATTACTGGCTCGCTTTCTTTCAAAACCTGCAATCAGTTCATCCTACTCTTTCCAAACTAACCTACTGGTTTAAACATTTCCCTCCTCAGCCTGAAGCATTGTGAATTGCACCTCCTGCTCCTCTACAAAGCAGGTGATGGGTATGAGTTGTGTTTGCCCCTTCTCCTGCATATGAGCCACTCTGAATTTTGGTGCTGAAAGCTCCATGGTGGGAGCTGCTTTTACAAGCCTGCAAGTAGAGGACAAGATCTGAGCAGATCTGAAAGCTCACAGCATCATTCTTTATCAGGAATATCCTATCCACAACCCTTAGCCTCACTTGCTCATTGAAGCACTGTTTGGTTCACATGGGCTATTAATATGGGCAGCATGTAACTCTTAAGCATTATCTTAAGTGAAATAAGATATTTTTTTTGCTATCCTTTATGTGTGAGCATTTGTCATTCTATGCCTCTGACTAACTTTAACAAGAGTTGAGAGACTCAGATTGAGAGAATAAAGCTTCTTCCAATTAATGACATCAATGCAGCCCTTGGCACATTTTCAGAATGCACTTTTCTGTGCCACATAGTAGCACTGCATGAAGAAATAAGGACAATCTTTACTCCTCAAGTTCAACTGACTGCCCTCAATACTCTTTGGAAATGAGCTGGATAACCTATCTCAAGAAAGAGTGCATGAAATAATAGCTGCTACAGGCAGGGAAGTTATAAAAGTTATTTATTTCTCTCATAATAACCCTAGTTGATTAAGAAAAAAAGAAAAGAAAAAAAGAAACAACCAGAAAACCCCCCAACCCTGTACAATAAATGGCTCACATTGTGCATTACTTTAATTTCATTTCACATCTAGACATCCATATGCATTTACTGTTTTGCTGGGAGGGTTTAAATACCCTGAGCTAATTATAGGACAATATTTTCCAAGTTACAAGGGTTAAATTGAAAGCACAGCTAATGAGACACTATTCCTGGCTATTAAACTGAAAGAAAAAGGGTCTATTTAATTATAAAGTATGTAAAAAAAGCATAATCATCTTGTAATGTAACAGCTCTCATCTGGATTATTATTTTGGTGCACATTTATAAACACTGCCTGGCACATTATTGAATTGTTTAACATTTGTGCGAATGTAGTTATTCTACAGAATAACAATATTGACACTGAGCTGGTTCCCTTTTAATTTCACCAAGAATATTTTATATCTGGTAGATATATTTTTTCCTTTCTTAGAAACAGAAAATAACAAAATATAAAGGAGATGGGAAAGACAGGAGGAACTTATTAATCTTGTCTGCCAATACCTCAGTATGTTTTCATGTGGTCATTTGAAATAGTATTTAATTTCACTTTAAAAACCTATGAAATGTACTGTAGCTTGCAATTCTCAGCAAGCTAAAGCAACTGAAGAGCAAATGATGGATTTTTTTTCTTTATTCTGACTCAGTTACAAAACCATTTATAGTACAAACGGTTCTTCCAGAATTACTTGTTAGTAAAACTTGTACCTCTAATAACTGATATGTAAACAACTTTAAAAACTTATTGTTGCCAGAGTTGCTTGGATGTCACTTACTGGAAAGCTTTTAGTCCTCTTTCTTCACAGCATCCACACTTATGTCAGTTCTTTGCCTTCCTTGGCAAGAGCTGCTGGGGCTCGTCAAGTGGCACTGGCTGCACCCAGGGCAAGGCTTCTGTGCATGGAAAGGTGAGCTGTGGCTCAGGGATGAGCCAGCTGGGATGAGCCATGGGAGGGAAGAAGGTGAAGTGAGGTGATTTTGTTAATCTGGGTGACCTGCAGGTACCACATGGTTAAAGGAGAGGCACAAGTAACCTGAACACTTTGGAGCACATCGCTCAGCCACTGTGTAGGTTCTCTGGCAGATTGCTGGGGAATTCTTGCTGTGGCAGCTGTCAGCAGCAAAGTTGGGGATGTTTATGCCTATGGGTTTAAGGACTAGTTTGTGAACTTAATTGCATAGCTAATAAAGGCCTTTCTTTAACTCTTGAACACACTGAACTTCTGTGAAATAAGCAAAGCTTCTGACTGGAGGGAAGCTGACGTATCTCCACATCTCCCAGGAGATCAAAGACAGACTAGAATATATATATTATGGCAGTACTGAGGCATTATATTTCACTTCAAGAGGGTGAAGTATCTTAATTATCTGTCTCCTGGATTTAGAAACTGAGGTTTTACTAAACTAGATGTTCTAAAAGGTCACAAGTAATTACCAACTGTCATTAGCTCCCTGTTAGCAGCTTTTTGTCATAGAATTTCCTTGAATTTATTACTAAAAAGGGATGGAAATACAAAAAGCAATTGTTCATAGTTATCTCATTGGCCTATAATTGGAAGCAGTAGTCTCACCAGATACAAGTTGAAGCCACTATTCCTCTCACTGGAGTGGAACAGGGATAAGGGCCATAACTTCTTATACATAATTGCCCAAATACATGCTGGGAGGAATTATAAACATTTGGAGTGTGATTTGTGGCATTATCTGAAAGTCAAGGATGTGAAAAAGAACTGATGTCTTTGTGTCCTTCTGTCTTCCCCCATCCTCTAAGCAAACAGGTCTTTCTATCACAGTCTTCCAGCTGACTTTCATTGAATTATTCTCCTATTAAGTGTCTAATTACCATTTTAGAAGCTAATGGCATACAAGATCTTCCTTCTTCATGTCTAAGGCTCTTTGATGCTACCCACAATTGTCACTTGCAGTAGCTGACTACTCACTGGTCTCTAGGAGAGGGATCATTTTTTGATCCTCTTGTCTGAACTTGCACATAAAGAAAGGAAAACCTTTCCCCAAAGAGCTTCCCTATGAACAGGAACACGAGGAAATGTTACTCTAGAGGAGCAAGACTATGTGTTCATGTGGGGAGAATGGAAGAAGAACCAGCTGTCACTAGATTCAGTCTAGTCTTTTCAGATCCCACTTCATGCAAGAAAGAATGAGGATGCCTAGGATTTCCTGATAGCTGCCTCATTTGAAAAATAAAAGTGCTTTTTTTATGAAAGAATAAGAAATAAAACAAGTTGCAACGCATTCCTCATCCTTTTAATTACAAGGCAAAGGAGAATAAATACATGGTTAATATTTCCACTTGCAATCCTTTTACCTATTGTATTTCCCACCTGTTTAATTAGAGCTTCTTTTTTTAAAAAAATTTCTCCCAGTCATTTCCTGATGTCTGAACTGTCTCCCGTCTCCTTGCATCTTTTCCCTCTAACCTTGCCCACAGGTTTTCATCTTTTTGTGTGATCCCCATCTTGAAAACATTTACATGTGGATTGTAGTTTCTTTCTGAGCATAATTTTAATGCTATACAGTGATAACATTTCTCCATGAATAAAAGGAAAGAAAAAAAAGAGCTTTGCTGGAGGCACAGAATGTGCCTACACCGGGCAAGAAGTGTTATGACCAAAGCTAACAGATGTGTGTCTATGGAGCCAAACAGAACCAGGACATTATACCAGCACTGAGAGCATTTCAGGGCTTTTACTTTGAGCTGGTTCTAGACTGGCTGTGCAGCTTAAATACTTGTCAGCTGCTAAAGTGCATTCCATGTTCTCCTGCAGTGCATCTTGTGTTTTAGGTTCATCCAAAGGAGCAGTTTGCACGCCCTGAGACTGCAAACCAAAGCACAGTAGTGGGGAGGAGGAGGAGGGCACTGCAAAAGCACATTCCTGGTCCAAGTTAAAACACTGATGTGGCTGCACCCATACTCAGGCTAGATATTTTCTCTCCCTTCCACCTTCTGCCCTCAACTATGCTTTAGATGGACCTGAGAGAGCTCACTCATATTCAGTGAATGCTGCATATTCCAGTGGAGCACCCACTTTAGGGAGAAGGAGTACGCATCTCTTCTGGCTGTTATGGCTGTGTAATATGCTTTGTTTTGCCTCATCTTGTTTCTGTATGGAAATGTATTATTTTTTGCTCATATAATTTTTTGTTTGTCTTCTTTTATTAAACTAGAGAAAAACACTTCTCTGGAAATCATGGAATCATGGGGTTTTTCCCACATGGTAAAATAAGTTGTTTAATTCAATTAGATAAAGACATTAAAACCATTTATAAATATAGTTTCTATTTCAGTAATACTAAGACACATTTCTAGTTAGAAAATCACAATTATTATAATTTATTATGATCAGAAAAAATGTTTTGCAAAATATACTGTATTGTTATGTTTTTTATAATTGTGTATTCCTTAAAATTTTGCATTCCCCTTGGAATTAGGAGAGTTTGCTTCAGGTCTGACTTTCTCCCTATAGCTTTTGACTGATGTCACTGGCTTCCAAAAAGTCTCCCCATGAGACAGACATGTTTGTGAGAAAATGTGAGCATTTTAAGATTGAAAAAAAAAGGTTCATTACAAAGTCAGACACGGTAATACATGTAAGGCGACTTCTGGGACTACTGTTCTTATTTTCACGCTTCTGAAAGGCATAAAAATATTTCAGGAATAACCTTTTCCCTAGACCAATTCTGTAGTCTAGCACAGCTTTTTGTTCCTACTACTGCCATTGGAAAACTGATCAAAAATCTCACTTATGTCTGGGTGAATTAATTTTTAATAATTTATATCCAGTTTTTCTCAGGTCATATTGTTCTTCCCAACTTGATATTGAATTGATATATAAATGGAAAACTTTGTTATTTTCTTGCAGCCTTTCAGTCTTTATTTTGTCAGAAAAACATAGCAAAGTCACCATTTGAGGAAGAGTTCACTGCATCATTTCAGCAGCACAAGTACTTACCTATCTTAGCAGATTTACTTGGGAACTCATTTACTGTTTTCTCAGGAACAGCTTGTTGATGATGTATTCATTTTGTTAATAAATGGATCTCTGTTTTTTTCCCTTGACCATATCTAGTTGATGAATACCTAGTTTACAACTGATGCCTTTTTATAAGTCCCTAAGAAAAGCTGCAGCCTGGACTACTGAATTTCATTTATTACTGTGGTCCTTGACACCCTCCTGCTATTCACCCTCCCTGATACTAATCATTAGCTCACCTATTTCTTGGGCACTGAATCCTTCGGTGCCTCTTCTTTTGGCACCACCCATGGACATATCTTTCTTTTAAACAATAACGTTCTTTAAAAAATTGCTTATAGGTGTAGAAATATACATTTTTTAATCCCCTATTTCATCAGAGAAAGCCATCAGAAAGGCAAACCTTAGTAAATATATTACAGCTGTTATGATTCTTCCATTTATCTTTAGCTACAAATATGTCCAAACTATCTTCAGGCTTGATCTTGTAGTTGGGTATACAACTTTCCTTTATTTAAATTTTAGTGTTAACTTGCTGATCTCCAGTTATTCAGTACTAATCTCAAAAACTTTTTTTAAAAAAAATTAAAGCTAGTTGCTGCAAGATCAGATGAATTTGTTACAAATTCTGGAAGGTTTTCACACATTGATGTACAAGGATGCTTGATTTCTGCTTTTAATATTATAATTTCTATTTCCATGTCAATTTTTATATTTCCATTCACATTAAACCATTGGTCCTCTGATACAACATTCAGCAGAAATATAAATGTTAAAAATTGTGGTAAAATTTACTTACTTTTTTTAGTCACACCTTGAAGTCTCACTGCTTCTCCCAACACCCACTGCATAAAAAAATCATTTTTTAAAGTGCCTTCTCTTATTTATTTTCTCCTTTTTCAGATGCAGTTTTTAATTGGGTTTTTTCCTGAAAGTTTTTATGCTCTTTCATGCCTTGTCTTTAAAATATTCTTTTTTTTCCTTTGCAGAGCAGTCCTTATTTTGTTTTGGTTTTGATTTTGCATTTCTTTTACAATCTCTGCTTATCCTTAAGTATTTTATATGATTTGGAAAAGTTAGTCTTCTATACAGGGATAAGAGTTCTTGGATTTTGTACCTTTAATAGAGAGAATTCCTAAGCTTACACTACAGTGAAGTCTATATGCTCATCAATGCAGCTGCCTTTATTAACTAGATAACTTAATTTGTCCATTTGAAATGGAGAACCCAAGTTATAACCATACCCATGAGTACTTTTTCATTCCATTTAAGTGAATCAGACCAGGATTGACTAATAAGTAATAATGTTCTGTGAATATCTCCAAAGATCATAAACTTAGAAAAGGTAAAGCTAAAATAATCTCACTGTCATCTTCGTGTTTATTTGATTGTTATTTTCTGTAAAGAAAATTACTCAGAAAGGGTTGAGACCTTTTATTTATAGCACCATTTGTCGTTCTCACTATACTTGAAAAGAGAAGCCATTCAGGCTACAATTCCAAATAGAATTTAATGACTTTATACATTATTCAAGTTCATCATTAGGTTTAGAGGCACAGAACTTGTGCTACGGCAGTCTCTGGTAATGATGCTGACACAGGCAGTCTTTGCTCTCTTCTCAATGTGTGTGGTTATAGTCATCATATGTCATTAGTCTACTTTAAAGTCAATGTAAGGATGTGAATACATTGATCTACCAAGTCTTGCTTTAGTTACAGCTTTCCTGAGAAACACATATCCTTAAATACCTCTGTTTTAGTCATGTTTCCTTTTTAACAACGTCTTTCTTGGCCTATAATATTTGCTGTCAGTTCTTTTTTTAGTATTTCAAGTTTCTCTACTATATTTTACAAACATTTCTATTGTTTCCAGTTTCTCAAGTAGATGAGATAGGTCTTTTTGCAATGATTGGTGCCTCAGATGAATACTTTTACAGCATTAATAATGTTGTTTGGGTTTTTTTTCTGTTTGTATTTGTTCTCTACTTTCTGTCATTCTGTTATAAAAAGCCATGACATTGACCAGCTTCATTGCATAAATTAATGGAAGCTCATTGAAATGGAGTTTATAATCTGTTTGAAAAACATGCAGATAGAGTATGACAGGGAGGCTATAGAAAGTTAATGGACCAGAGAATCTGGACATCCCAGATACCTGATCTGTGTATCTGCTTGTTGCACACTGCACTTTAGCACATGTGCTCTAAAACACAGCAGACAGAGCGATGTCAGAGAATAAAAGTGACATCAAATGCTAGAAGCACAATCTGCTACTGTAGCCAGCCCAGTGCCCAGAGCATGGGGAGGAGATATATTCACTTTGTCCTCTGCTTCACTCAATGGTGAAATACAAGAGGCTACTATGGCAACATCACATGGTACATTTGTTATCTCTGAACGAGAATGTGTTGAAGGAAGTAGCAGATCAGTATGCCATGTGTGCTTTCATTTTCTGGAATGTTTTCAAGGGAAAACATCTGTTCAGATATTTTTCCTGGGATTATGGTTTCAGTTAACAAAAATGTGAAGAGGAAGGGATGCAATTTTCTCTCACACTGCACTCTTCTCCCATATTTTTTTTTTTTCCCTAAGAAAGTATAGCTTTTGTATCCTATATCATGCTGGTTTTCCTGTGTAGAATGTATATTTGTGTCTTTACTAGTTTCCTTAAATGAGAAAAAAACTAAATATTCCTTTGAATGCTTGTGTAAGGATATTGTGGGTAGGTGGGAATGGAAGGTATGGCTGGGAGGTTAGCCAAAATCTTTCTGTACTAGCTGCAAGCATTACTTTAAGATGTGAAAAAAATTATATTCCTACTCTTTTTATAGAAAAGATAATCTGTGGTTAAAATATAAGAATCCTGGAATTTGAGAAATATGTATTCCACTCTTGGCATGGCTAGTCAGGTGTCATTGCTGATGCTAGACATGTTCTTTAATATCTGTATGGTTCAGATCATCTCAATATCATATCCACATTCTTGGTTTTGGATGCTAAACTCCCTGGATTCCTTTCACTTAACTTCAGACATCTGCAGTATAGACATTTACATTTGAACAAGCTGTCTAGGCTTCCTTTATAGTGAATGGAAAAATGTAGAGATTTCGGATGCCATTCATCTAGACAATTTTAGACATCTCAGTTAGACTAAGACAAATTGCACCCAAAAAGTGACTTTTTCTTTCCACTGATGAAGTCACAAGCAGAAATTAAAGATTGTATATATTAAATTTTGGACAGACAATACTACCTTTGCAAAGAGGATATTCTCTGTTTATGTGTGTTAGTCAAGTAGCTTTGCTGGTGTGCCCCTTTGTCACAGCTGTAGTTTCAGTGTGACACTTGAATACCAGCTACAATCAAAAAGTAAACTGTAGGAGGCCCCAGTGTTCTTCCTTACTTAGAGATCAAAGCACATTTCAGTCAAACACACTGATGAGAAAACTGATTGAAAGAAAGAAAAAAGAAATAATGTTGGTCATATTCCTAATATTACAGTTTTTTAAAATACTAAAAAATAAATTTTTCATTATTGTAATTTTTTAAATTGTTGTTTGAAATTATATCTGTAGTAATGGCCAAGTATTTTAAAAGAAGAAAAAAACAGAAACACATTTTTCTTTACTAGAATATGCTTGTTATTGGCAACTGAAATGTCTTCTGCTGCAAAAGGTTTTCAGTTTCATGCCAGGATGCTTGGTTAAAATGCAATTGAGAGAATCTAACTGCCAGGGAAGAAAAGTTCAGTTAATTTCTTAGTTGATGGTACATACTACTCTGAGATGTTCTAGTGTTTAAGATGCCCTGATGGGACAGGCAGCCAGTACCACACAGGACCTGTGAAAACTCCTGATAATTGGGAGAGCCCTTTGAAACCAGATGAAACACAGGAGACATCTAAAATGGGGCTGAGATTCCCAAGTATGCACATCTGAGCTGGGCACACAGAGAAAGGAGAGTCTCGCTCCTACATTAAGCATTGCTTTTGAAATGCTTAAGTAATTAGTGTCTCTAAAAGCCAGACTCATATTGTCAGAGTCTTATTCAGAAGAGAAAGCTAGGTTAGAGGTTCTGAATGGCCTTATCTAGGTTTTATATCTTCCAAGTATCTGTAGCAAGTTAAAAGGGCAAGATCTGGAAATCCTGCCCTTCAAAAAAACAAAGTTAGGATATGAGTCATTTTTCACTTCCACTAAAATCAATGGGGAGAGCTGCTTCTAACATATATTATACAAAGCTTATATAGGCACAGGAAGATATCTTATTCTGGAAGTTCTTTTATTCTTTCTGTGTCTAAGGTTAAGGTGACATCATTCCATACCTACCCTAGTAAGAACCATCTCACAAGCAGAGCCACACCAAATAAGTAAAGAAATTGAATCTGAGGTGAATAGAGGACAACCTTAGGAGAAACTGTATCTCTTTCTTCCAAGCTTTTAGTCAAAAGTAAAAATGTCGTGCAGAGTTTTCTGATAACTCAATAAGTGTGAGATACATTAATCACTTTCTTGCAGAGTGCTGTCACAAATATGTGGTAACAAAGGCCAATTTTGTGAAGATTTGTAGCTTATTTTCAGGCTTCAGGTTTTATTTGCAATTTGCATCTCAGGTTAATCATATCCATGCACAACTGCAAGATGTTTGATATCTTTAACTGAAGCAACTGAAATAGAATTAATGAGCTGAAACAAAAGCAAACGCTAATTTCCAAGACTTTAGCTACAACGGTTTAGAGAATGTTTCTTCATGGCAGCTGCATTGACTTGAAAGGCTTTGTAATGTAAGGGATTTATGAAGAAGACAAAGAAATTTTCATCTAAAATACAAACAGTCAATTTAACAGTAACTAGGGCAGGAGACAGTGAAATAAACACAAAATACTAAATAATAGAAATAAAAGTAGAAAAACAGATTAAAGGAAAAAAATATAAAATAGAAGAGCAAGAAAAAGCAGAGTGCTCTGCCCTTGGCTATGCTCTCAGAGCATACTTAAGAGAGGACAAGAGCCAAGATTTTTCATTAATGTATGAGCTGAAGGAGCTTACTGTGCCTAAAGGAGATAAAGAGACCCCAACTGCTTCTACTAGGAGGGTCCTCTGCCCTCACAGCAGGACGTGCTGCTCTGACTTCTCTCTTTGGGACAGTAGCAGCTAAGTCTGCCTTTTCTGGCACAGGAAAAGCTGGAAATGGGACTGTGGCTGTTTTGTCACTGTCAATAACCCACTTCCTTCAATGAAGGCCTGCTTTGCCTCTGCACAGAGTCAGTCCTGGTGGGAGGATTTAGTTTTGTCTCAGTGCAGGAAATATCTTAAAAGTCCCTTGTTAGTTCTCTGCCTTTGATGTCAATCTCAGAATTCGTACCTTTCCTGAGGACCATTGCATGCTGCTGAATATTAAAAGCTTATCTTTCTGTCTCACTGTGAATATCTGCAGGATCAGAACTTTTCCTGGAAAAAGTTAAAAGGGGAGTTTTCTGTTGAATCATTTTACATTTTTGCATATTATGAAAGAAGTAGAAAAGATTTGCTTATGGCAGCCATGCTCAGGCTACATGTCCTTCTGCAAGGCTTTTAGAGTGGTTGACATACAGAGATTAAATTCAGACTGAAGTTTCATGTAAGTCAGAGATATTCTGAATCAGGTGAAAATTGGGAAGGGGCCTAGACAGAAACAGTATGATCTACTTGGAAAAAAAAGTATTTTTCTCTGTAACTCATCCTCTTTCAGTTCTATTGATGGACTGTATAGCCTATAACAGACTTATGTAAAAATATCCCTGACAGCAGATGGACTTTGAGTCAATGAAACATGATTACAATGATTACAATGATTACAATGAAAAAAAAAAATTACATTTTACAATTCTACAGACATGTAAGTTTTTTAAGATGAAGAAAGGATTTTGGAACTGTGTGAAGTATTTTTATTGAGTCTAGATTTTTTTATAGCAAGCTGACAAATTATCAGGCTTATGTAAAAGTTAATTATTATGATGGTTCTGTTCCCTGAGAAAATCACTTCCTAACCTAATGTTGGTACAGGACGTTGGGTACATGGGTAATTCCCATTTATGCAGTGATGTGCAGCTCCTGGAAATGAAGCATTATTACATCACAATTCTCAGTTTCCATTTCTGGGGAGGTAATACTGAGTATATGCCACATTTAGCCTCTATCAGTTTCACAAGAATAAGTGTCCAACATTGAAAAATTATCAGGCCATAAGAAATGGCCTTATGGGTCAAATGAGTAGAAATGGTTCTGCTTCTGACAGTGGCAATATGAAATGCTGTTTTGGGAGAGCACATGAGCCTGCTCACACTCTGTAGTTCATCTCCAATCAAAATTTGTTTATAAGGAATGGAGAAGACACATTTCTCCTTAGCCCTGCCATCACTGATTTATTAATCTGGTGTTTATGAACTGATCTAATCTACTTTGAACCTGCTATAACTGTCCTCTCTTACAACTTCCCATGGCCATGTGTTTCAGAATTTTAACTAGCTATTGCATAAAGAAATACCTTCCAGATAAAGGTTCTACATGATATCAGGACTTTGCAGGAGTATATTATACACCATCAAGGCTTTTCCTCTTGAAACACAAATGTTCCAACTTTTCCAATGTTTTCTTGAAAAATAGCTCTTCCATCACCTACTTGCTCTTCTCTATACTCTCTCTAATTCCACCATGTCCTTGAGATCACAGAGAACACTGTGAAGGTGCAAAAAAGGTACCATACACATGCAAAATTATGTCATTTGGGTGGCCTTCCAATGATGTGTGTTGTCTTGATGGCTATTTCTAGCTCCAGCCAAAGACATTGTGAGATCCTCCTGTTGTTTCTTGTCATTGACATAATATTCAGCTATCCAAAAATCTTAATTTAATCCCCACACTTGAAGATGTCACAGTTCATTTACATTTTCAGGTCATTAATAAGGAAGTTGAGTAAAACAAGTACTAGAACCAGTGTCTGAGGTACAATACTGCCAATTCTTCTCTATGCTGAAAATGAAACATTAAGTCTTATGCCTTCATCCTATTCTTTAATTCACTTTCAGTCCTGAAAAGAACTCTGTTCTCTTAGCAAATGAGTGTTCTAATTATTGTTAAGGTTTTTTTAACAGACCTGTGTCAAAAAATCCTTTAAAATTTCAAATGCATATTATCCACATCTTTCCCCTTATAGATGGACACCCTCATTCCCTGGTTGTGTCTTCTGGAAAGCTTCCAATCTAAAGAAAAACATAACTGTATCTGTTACCTTAAGAAGCTGAAACACAAATGCTTTTCCTTAAAAATTTCCTATTTGCTCATTTGTGGCTCAGTTGGGCCCAATAATTATAGTAAGCTTCTCAAGGCAGAGGCAGACTTTATGCTCTGTTCCTACAGAATCAAAGCTCCAGCTCAGAGCTGAGACTTTTGGGAAAGCAGCAGTACAGCAATATCTAAATTTCGTGTTATGTTTTTTGTCAATTATCTCAAACCATTCATCATTTCCCTTCCAAGGTAAGGAAAACCAAAGAGGGAAAGACACTCAGTGAAAGAAGCAGCAGTTAAATCCAGGTCATCTAAATCCTAGCTGGACTGTCTCCCAAGCCAAGGGATCCTAAATGTAAAGATGCATTAGCATTTTCTCAATATCTCCTGTCTTTTTCCATTAGCAGTGAGCAGAATTAAAGCCCTGCACCTGGAGAAAGGAGATACTCCATTCCAAATACTGTGAAAATTCAGGTTTATATGCACTCCAGATTCTCTTTTTTCTTTTTTTCTTTTTATTTTTTTTTTCAGTTCAGGCTCATCTCTCTAAGATACTTTTTTCCTGCTTAACAGGTTTCAAATCTTTATACTTTCTGTTGGCAAGTCTTCTAACCCCCAACACTGAACCAACTTTTGTCTGCTTCACACTTAATCAGCATTCCTTTATTAAAAAGCTATTAATTAGCTTCTCAGTGGTCCAATCTACTGACTATTGTGATAATTGTAAGACTTTTAGAGCTTTGCTCCCCCCACTTTGTTGACAGACTATTGGACTTAGAAACAGCACCACAAGGAATGTGGGCTCATCTTTGTTTCAACATACTTAAGGTGCTTTTATCTGTAGGTTTGCCTTGAACAAAATCCTGTTCAAATTGTATTAAGCCCCAGATAAACCTCTCTTTCAGATTATGGTTTCCAACTGAACTCCTGTGCACTGAAGAGAGGGCACCGAATTCTTGATTGTTTCAAGAAAACCTCTTTGAGTAATCCCTTGAGCTTGCCTACAGGGCTTGGATTTCCTAATGGATGCTTTGATGACAGGAGATAAGAGCCAAAGGTACCTTTATTCTCTTAGAAATTGCTCCAAACAAACAACCTCAATGATTAAAGCTAATAGAAATACCTGGAAGATTGATAGTTTGCAAAGCACTGCTGAGTGAATGAATAACTTCCCCTTTAGTTCCAAAAGCTAATATTTGTCCACATTTGCTGCCTTTTAAGAAAGTGCAAGGAGTTTTTTTTGTATGAAGAGTGTTGATCAGGAACAAACAGACACCATTTAACTGTTATTTGAATTTTAAACAAAGCCTTCCTACTTTGGCTGTGGAGGCAGCTTTCTGCATGGCCCCATTTATAATAATTCAAACATGGCACGGGGAGGGTCGCTAGAGTAAAGTACATATAAGTGTGAACATGATACTCTTGTAAAAGTCTTTAATGATGTGAATGGGCAGTGCACTATGGTATTCCATACAGGGGTTTTAAATTGCACAAAGGCCCTGTAAAACTTCTATATCTGTTCCCAAGCAATACACCTATCAGAGAGTTGAACAAATGGAAACCAAACTCTGCAGCAAATAAAAGTCTTAAATTTACAATGCTGGATTATAAAATGGTGTCTCTCAACAGCAGCTCTGACTTGCTTCATGTTCTGATGAAATCATTGCTTGCGAATGCCAAGAAATTCAGCTGTAAACTTTTGGCAATAAGTAGACTTTTCTTGGAACTGCTGGTTTTGAAAACATCTGTAAGTAAGGAATCCACTGCAGAGCCAATAAAAGGGGCTGAAGAGACCAAAACTTTCAGTAACACCTCGTAACACAGGCAGTGCTGTGAGTGCCACCAAGCCCTGCTCCCTGGTATGTGGGTTATGTACATACCAGAGTTCATTTCCAAAGTGGAGGGTTTATGACTCCCAGTGTCCCAGAGCATGCAGTGGGGGAGTGTATCACATAACAAAGTAATCTAACAATAGAGCTGAAAAGAGTTTAACATTTTGAAGTGATGCAGCCCAGGCTGGGTGGTTCTGATATTGAAAATTCCTCAGGTTTCTTTAATACAACATGGGGAAAAAACCCTTTAACCTTAGAAGGATCTACTCTGAATGAGTGATTTAAGGTAATTCTCATTTTATAACCACGTTGAGGAAGGATTTGAATTATCTCCCTTTTCTTAAAAGATAGTCGAGTATGAAGTTAGGAGTCACAGAAGACCAGAGGTTGGAGGGTGAGGAGGATATGGGTATGTTTTATCAGTTGAAAAGGAGATTATGAGCTGCTGTTGCCTCAGAGCTTCGTTCCCTTAGGCCAGGTCATCACTGGCCTGTGGAGTTCAGCTAAAAGGACCTACTGAAATGGAAATAGAAATGTGAAGGGAGACTTCAAATTGTATTTGATTCTCTGACTGACCAGGTCACTGCTCTGGCTTGAGCCTTCAACAGCTTTAAATGTGCCTTCTCCAAAATCAGCCTTGGGAAAGAATTTTGATACAAAGAGGACACAGACACATTTAATTTAACTTTTCCTCCCCTTGTTGCACTTTTTCCCCATTCTTCCACACTACATTGATACATCCTGTGGTACCCTCAGAGAATGGGGGTTCCCACACATGATGAGATTTTGTTCTCTGAGCAGAACTGCTCTGATTACACCTGAAATTTTGTGACCAGATCCTTTCCCTATCCTCTGCATTGTGGGGAAGGAAAAGGCTGTCTTCCTGCTCTTCTCTCTCACTGTTGCCTGGTCCCTCACAAACTATAAATCCCCTGCAACTGAAAACAGTGCACAGTTTGTTCACTGATGCCTACCCAGCAGGAGGGAAACCACATCAGTGTTTGGCAGAGACATGAACAAATCTTTTTTTCAATACTGTTGTCTCCTTTTAATAAAATATGATGAAAAAAAAATTTAAGATTTTATTGAAGAGAGTAAAAATAATTATTTAGTATTATTTTTGACAACTGGAATGATGACCCCACTGGATGATAATTTAACATTTTTCTTTTTAACAGCCTTGTTTTCATGCTGAGGGACATAATTACACTTCTTTTTGAGTGCACTGCTGCAGTCCAAAGCAACTAGCAGTAGGACAAGGGCAAATGGCCTCAGGTTGTATCAGAGGAAGTTCAGGTTGGATTTTAGGAAAAATTTAATCACTGAAGTGATGTGCACTGGAACAGGCTGCCCAGGAAAGCAGTGGCATCACCATTCCTGAGTGATTTTAAAAATGAGAGGACATGGCACTTTGTGGTTTAGTGGGCTTGGTAGCATTTAGTCAGATATTTGATGATTTTGGAGGTTTTTCCAGCCCTAATGTTTCTGTGGTTCTGTGATCATTTACAGCTTGCAGGAGTTCAGGTTTAGATAATTTCTCTCCGACACTGACATACCTTCCACATTTATGTTTGTGAGGTTTATGACTGATAAACGCTGTCAACTTGACAGCATCTGAGGTTGCATGGATTTATGGGATGATGATAGCATAGATGAACAACAAAATACTTCTGCCTTTCACAAGCCATCAGAAGTCTAGGGTTCAGAACTCTGATCAGTCTAAAAAGTTTTTGGGAGCATGGCCCTCCAGGCCAGACTGGAGGCAGGAAGGGTACAGGACTGACATCAGTGCAGGTTTTGGGGGGTTCTAGGTAAAGTGCATCTCAGACTCGGTACAGAAGTGCTTTCCCTTGTGTTATGCTAAAATATGGCAAATCTACACCTTTGGAGGACACTCAGGGTGGCAAAGCAAATCTCTCTCCTCTGAACTTACGCGCCTGTAAAGGCTTGTGCAGGAGGAGATCAAAGTAAAGCCTGTGGTGGTTTTTCAACCAGGCACGAGGTCATACCATGTTAATCTGACCCATGACTCCATCCCCAACAGGGAAAAAATGGAAGTCTGTCATACTATATAGTATTCAGCAACTAAGAATTTCAGGAGTAATCCTAATATATGTAGTATGCACTCTTCAGTGATGGAGAAATATTAAAATATCACCTGGCTGAAAAGACTTTATTGTGATATGCTTTAACTTGTGCTTTCTGCTTCTTTCCAGTCTCCTGTTTTCTTTTCACCCCAGTAGTGAACTAAGATCAGTCACACTGACCCACTGTGAGTATTTCCTAATTCTCCTAATGAGGACAACCTCCCTGACAAATCTGATCCTGGAAACCCACATAATTTGTGAGTATGAGAAAGATTAGATTAATATTTTAGAACCATTATTAGTGATCTAAAATACAAACAAATATGGTTTGTCACCCCAGATGCTAGGAATGGCCTATATAAATTATTTTTAAAGCCTACAATTTAAAACACCTTGACACTAAGTGAAATGAAAACTTCTTCATAAAGAAAAAAGTTGAAAAACAAAATCTCGAAACAAGTAATTTTTAGCATACTTCATTATGTAAATAAACAGAGAAATACAGATATGATTTCATGTCTCATTAATATTAACCACTGCTTGTTGGAAAGTAACTTTTAAATTCTATTCTATAATACATTTTCAGATTTTAGCATTCTCTTTTTCTTTCACAAAATCAAGAAGCAAGATTGCTCATGATTCCTCAGAAACACGATATAGAAATCATTCAACATCCCAAAAAAGCACACCAGAGATGAGAGAAAAAGCTATATTCTGAAATAATCAATAACTTCCTAGTTTGGTTACCCTTCTAAAGCTGGTAGGCGAAGTCCTTGACCAGTTCCTTTGAAACCCAAATGTAGATGCTGATTCCCTTCACTAGGGCACTGTATCTGAAACAATTGTCCTGCTGGTTTTTTTGGGAGGAAAGAGAATCTTTTCTGAAGCATGTTTGTAAGAGATAGCATGTTCTCAACACCAACAAAAGCAGAACAGCTCTCTTGCTACAGCTGAGCTTGGGAAAGTCCTGGAAGGACCCTGTGGAGCTTGGGATTTCTTAATCAGAACAGAGTTCTGCAGCCCTTTGAAAGCCCTGGCTCATATTGGTGATGATGGACGTGGAGTTCCACTCCCTCTGGGCATACATGTCCACTCTCCCTTGTGGACAGAAAGAAGAATAAAGGTGGAATTTAATGTTCCTTGATATGACAGATATCTTTGCAGTGGTGTTTGTTCACACATACAGAGAATATCTTCACTTCTCTTTGGCTAGTCATGTTCCTAGAGAGCTGCCACAAGTACCTTGCATCCCCAGCTCATCTCTTTCTCAGTTTTACATCTGCATTGTGTCTGGTGTTGCTGCCATGGTGTGGTCCATAGGGCAAAGGGATGACCAGAGCTCCTTGCTCAAGGCCACAAGTGTGCTCACCCCAGATATTCCTGTGTTGCTTACAGAGACCAAGTGGGGAGGCATTGCTGGCAGCAGAGGGCCTTTGATGCTCAGCTTCTTTCCCACTTCTATGAGTGAGAGAAGGTGGTAGAGAAGAAATTACATCAATAAATCTGTGCTATCCTATTATGGGAATTTTTGATAAAAATATCCATCACAAAGAGAAAGCATGAGAGGTCAATAATAGAAGAAAAAGTGGCTATCCAAGTTTATTGTCATTATTCCAGAGGATAAGTGGGGGTGCATTAAGTTCTCAGCTTTTGACACCATTGATGTCAGCCCTTGGGAACTGGGCTAGGCCACTGCTGAGGGCGCTTGAAAAATCCCACCTACGAGTCAAACAAACTATATTAGTCTAGTGACCTGTGTTTGAACCCACTTGCCTTTTTAAAATAAACCCCTGTACAAATCCCAAAAGAAGCATGTGGTTAGTTCACATCATGGACTAATAATAGCTTACATCATCTTATTTTTAAAATTAGTCCTTTTTTGAATTATGGGAATGTCAGAAATAGTGTTGGAAAATTCCAAAATCTACCAATCCTATGTTAAGAGTGGTCAAGCCTTTTTTTTTTTTTTAACCTATTTAAAATTAACACCAACCCCCCCACCCAAAAACAAAAAACAAAAAACAAAAAAAAAATCCCAACCTCTAAAACTACAATTTTTGTCTGCCAACTTTTGGCCTGGAACACATTTTTACAGCACTTATAATCCCCAGAACAAACCTGGTTTATTCTGGAAGAGCTGACAGACCTTTACCTATTCCAGCTATGTTAAAAACACAGCTGTATTTATTTTTTCATTATATTTAAATATAATTGGTTGAAGTTTAAGACTAGTTCAATTTGATGAGAACCTTTTCATTTAAATATCAGTTCTTGGAAATTAGTCCTTTCTTGGGTGTCTTTTGGGGCTATTATGCATATAGTTTTGGGATTCCTTTTTAGATTTTTCTCTACTACCTCATTCGTGTGGTTTTGCTTTTAATTCAAAGTACAAGAGGAAAAATAAACATTCTTATGAAGCATATGGTACTCAACTGTGGTTTAAATCCCAGTATGAGGAATTCCACTAGAAGTTTCACACATTCTGTTCTGGTCTCAATTAAAGAATATTGGAGCTGGCCTGGCACATCAGTGGAACAGCCCTGTGCCGGTGTGCATGGATCCTTGATGCTTTCCTGAACTTCTTTGGATTAATCTGAATGGGGGCAAAGGGAAAATGGTCAGGGTGTGAAACAACCATGGAAAGTCAGAACTGATTTTGTCAGGGACTGCTGATGGGATTGCTGTGGGATTAGTTTTAATGTGAGGTGTCTGTGCTCTCCAGATTAAAATATACTTTTTTCTGGACAAAATATGACCAAGATGGAAGACCTTTGAAACGGAGAAGTAGGAACTAAGGAAAATAAACTCAGTAAAATGATTTTGAAATACCAAATCTAGCCAACTGTTCTCTCAGAGGGAAAAAATATTCCGAAGTGAGAAATGTAGGATTTGAATTTTAACTTGTCATACATAAAGGAGGATGGAAGTGGAGATGAAGTCATAATTTTTAATGTTATCATTGATGTTAAGTAAAAAGTGTAAATTAAAGGAGAGATGAGAACAATATTTTTATATAATTTAGAGGAACCATTCCAATTACTTAATCCAATATTTTTCATAATACAGGATGAAGAGTCACACCAACCCTTTTCTAACTGAAGACTTAAGCTTTATTTTAAAGACTGATCTTTTTCTAGAAAATGTGATTTAAGCAGGAAGTCTTAAAGAGATGGATAATCCATTGGGGAATTTGTCCCAATTGCTCTCCTTCTGGTAAAAAATTATTTCCATTTTTAAAATCTTTTTATGTATTTCTCTGCATGATTACAGTCTTCAGCACCTCTTTCCCTTATGATTACATGATTAGTGATTATATGCAATTATCATTTGGTTGTTAGCTTACTATTTTATTAAGTAAATATACTAAACTGCTTAAATCTCCTGTGACAGATATTTTTCAAGACCATGAATAATTTCTCAGGGCAAGAACTAAGGTGACTTTCTTAGCCAAATTATTGCATTGGAGGTTCATACAGGTTAGGTTTTCCAAATGATTTGTAAAGCCCTTTGAGAATTTCTTCTCTCAAAAACACAGCTTCAGATTTTGTGGTTGTGGTACCCTCCCTTGCTCTTTGAACATGAATTTTCCACTTGCTTGTGCAGTGCTAGGAAACATGCTCAGCTGCACTCACCCTGTCAAGGAACCTTAGATAGTGTGAAATAGAGTGGGGTTTCGTTATCAATTTTCTGAATTATCAGCAATAATTGAATAGAATACTTTCAGATAATTTGAAAAATATTGAATTGCAACTCAATTAGGAACAAATCTCTATAGGAACTAACACTTTCATGATTACCCATTCACAGTTTAATTAAAATAGATGTGTCAACTATTTCACTTTCTTCACACAATTAGGTGTGTTTTGGGCTAAATCGTATGTCATAGAATGTGAAAGGTTTCAAAATATTAAAAAAATCAATATTAACAGAAAGAGTTATTAAAAAAAATCCAATTTTTCACTTCTATGTGTCTGATAAAAAACTTCTAGGGAAAGAGCTTCCTTCTACTCCCCTTTTTGTACATCTGCCAGAGAGGAGAATCTTAGATGGTTTCTTAGTATGAGCCACTACGTCAGTTTCTGAAGTCTTATGAATGAGAACGTGTTACTCAACCTTTGATGAAATCTCTTGCACTTCAATATGTCAATGAAGCACATACTGTGCCTGACAGACATACAGAAACAGGCACAGCTGTTTCCTGGTAATCACCAAGGTTCTCTGTTCTCTAATGGAGCCCAGGAAGGGTTGACACAGACACAAAACTATTGCAAATCAGCATCTATGAGTCTGTAACCAGAGAATTTAAGCCTGGGCATGTAACACATACTGTGCACCCGATCAGAATGCAAAATCAAGTAAAAATGCAGAGCTCTCAGAGTACAATTTGTGTTTGGTACAGGAAAATTAACCATTTCAAAGCCAGTCAATAATATGTAAGACAATTTTTTAGTGACTTTTTTGTCAGGAAGAAGAAAGCAGACATGGGTAAAAGAGGAAAGAAAGTAAAGGTACGTGGAAAATGAAAATAAAGAATAGGAAAACTGGTGTTAATGCAGAATTAGTCTGTTCTGCACCTACTCTGTTTATATCAACCAGTTAGTAGCCACACAAGCAGTGAATTTAAGCAATTAACAGAGTCTACTTTCCTTGGGTGGATTTATTATATTTGTGTTCTACTCATTAACACACCCAAGATTTTGTCTGGGACCTTTGTGATTTGCAGTCACAGTTCTGCTTGGAAAGTCAAAAATTAGCCTGGGCCTTACCAGCCAAGAGGAGCTTTGTTGTGCCCATCTTAGATGGTAGTCACTTTTTCATGTCTGCTGATGCTTCTCCCACATCAGCTCTGGGAAAACAACTGAAGATTCATGAGCTGCAGGTGGTTGGGCTGATCCAGCAAACAGATTTCTGAGCTGGGTGCTGATAGGGGCTGTATCTGTCTCACCACCTGATGCTTTGAGAGGCTGCCTAGAGCAGAGGCTAGACAGTGTTAAAGGAATGAAGTAGGTATTTATTTAAAAGGCATTCAAAGGATACACCTTGGGCAGTACAAGAGCTCGACCGTGGCTACACCCAAGATGGACCACAGGTCACGCGTTTTCACACTTTTATAAGTTTTGGTCCATTTACATATTGGGGATAATTGTGCAATTACAGCTTCAGGTTATGAAATCCCATCCTCCCAGATTGCTCTCCTCAATTTGCCATTGATCATACTTTTTGGGCCTGAAGCCACAAGGATGTCCTTGGTTCTTGGGCTGGAAAAGGATTGTTTTGTCTAAGTAAACTGTGAGGAGAAGTTGTTAACATTTTACATGAAGTTTAGAGTTGATAAATCAAGGCAGAATCCTGTAGTCTCTTACAGTGAGATGGTTGGTAATATTCTAATTTAAAAAACACACAATTTATTTTTCTTCCTAAAAAATATGTATTCTTATGGCAAGAGTAAAATACTGTCCAAACTTATGTCAGTTTGTTTTGTATTATTTTCCCATTTTAAAAGCTTCCCATTATTTTAGAGTCACACCAACATCTGTGATGCCAAATACTTCACAGAACTACTCGTCCATAGTTTATAACTGCAGGACCAGCACAGTGCCTGGATCCTCCCAGGAATCCCAGGTCTGCCAGGATCAAAAGCAGCTGAATCTCATCATCCCAGCAAATTCTTCCATTCCAGTACTGTTTCCTTACTGTTTATTTATCAAAATAGATATTTTGAGGTGTCAGAGAGAATAGCTGGGATGGCTGTTGCAGAATCCTGAAATCCATGGGTTATCTCCACTGCATTTTGAGTGATCCTGTCCAAGACCACATTTCCTCTCCAGGCACCCCTGTGCCAGCATTGCTCAAGCTGGGGCTGGCAGAACTGCAGAGCTCCTGCCACCTTTTGCTGTGGAAATTCAGTACCTCAGGCAGGCAGAGTGTTGGCATTATTCAGTGTCACTGATGCTGGAGCAAGTGATGACCCAGTTACTAATTCAAACCCTTTGACTGTAGTTTACTTTCCTTTCTAAAGGAATCCTGGTGCTATTTCACAGCTTTCTGGGAATTAGCCAAGAAATGCTGGATTATGGCCCTTACAGCAACATGACACTAAAAAGTTATCAAAAACATTTTAGTAGTTTCATGTTTTCAGACATCACATGCTTCAGAGGAAAGAACAAAAATTCTTTTTACTACTCTTGGCTGAAAAAAAAAAGAAGATAGTAGAGTACTAACAGGACACAAAGCTAGTATGTTTTTCAAGCTAAAATGTATCTGAATCTTGAAATACATTAGTTAATTCACTGAGTCTATGTTGATTTATTTGGATAATAATATAGTATGCTCTAATTTTTCCTGTACTCAACATCATGTATATTTGTGTATCCTATTATTTTTAACTATGAGAACTTCCAAAGATTTTTGTTTTTAGATCCCATGCAAGATTATTTTAAAATTATTTGCTCTACTTCCACACTAATGCTCCTGACCCCTATAAATAAATGAGAAATTCCTTCTATAAAGAGTAGATTAAGTATTATCTTACTATTATCTTTTTAAATCTATACCAAATTATTTTCTTGTTCCAATGGAACAACTCCTTTAGTAAATATTTTTATTTGTTTTCAGTCTCTTGCTATTAGCAACCAGAAAAGGCAATACACTAAATTATGTTTAGCTCAGCCCTTACATCGTTTGCTGAGTCAACAGATTATTCAGGTATGAATCCAGGCATATCCAGGCATATCCCTCCTTATCCTGCCATAAATACATAGGTTAGAATGGTCTATAGTTGCTAAAAATTAATATATCCTATACATAAAGCACAGCTTTATGGAAATACATTTAAATATATCTTATTATTTTTTCCAATTTAGTGGCACTAGGAATCATGTCATAAAAATTTGTAGAAAATAAAGAATGCATTTATTTTTCAAGTGTTTTACCTTTATGCTAGCATGTTCAACATTGCTTGGAGGAAGTGAAGCAAAATTCAGCACATATAGCTCAAATACAAACATTCACAAATCCCCAGAGGTCTTCAAAACTGTCCTCACAGTCTTTGCAATGAATCTATATTTATGAGTTCTTTGCCTCACTGTGTGGCCATATTGTTCCATCTTCAAGCACAATTTTTAATGGAGGATTTCAGGGAATTTCCATCACCACCTTATCAAGGAATTTTCTACTTTATATTTATTGTTAACGGGGAATTTGATACTCCTCTCAGTCTTTGTCTCAAGCTCACAAATGAGGACATTTCTGATTGCAGTTTTGACAATGCTTTGAAGCACCATTACAACTCCCCAGCAGACTCTAAAAGCTTCAGTCTTCTGATACAGACTTCTGGATTTGGATGAATCTTTTCAAATGACTCCACCTTGGAAAAATTTTCACGAAAGGAGCTCGTTCAAGTCTGCTTTCCTGGACTCCTACCTGCAGAACACACTTAAGTGAAGGTACTTCTGCTGTTGTCTTAATGAAACTTTCTGCATTGTTCTCTCTTGCAAGTGGTTTACCTGTTTTACAGATGTCAAAGCAGAAGCTGAAAAAACTTTCATATTTTAAGCTGGGAAGTCTCAAACAAGAAACTGCATCCAGACTTTATTTCAGAAACATATTTCCATCACTTCTAGGACAAAGATCATTTGGTTGCTGCCACGGTGGTTTGGCTTGTTTGCTTGGTTGTTTTTTGTTGCTTTGGCTATTTTTTAAATTTTTTATTTCATTAAAAGATCTTTTATTCTACATTCATTCCTTCAGCAGAATTTATGCTTAGATTTTATGAAAATGTGCAATATTTTTTTATGAGGAAAATTAATGAAATAAAGACTGCCAATTTCAAAAAAAGTGTGATCATTTTTTCTTCCAGTAGGCCTCAGTTACATTGAAAGCTGCTGCAGAGAGGAAGGAATAAACTTTTTTTATGTCTGAGTTGCTATAGCAAGAAGTAATGAACTTAAATTGCCAGCAGGGGAGTTAAACTGGATACAAGGAAAAATATTTTCTGATGCTAAGGCAAATTAAGCATTAGATGGTCTAGGGAACTCAAAAATATAAATTATTTAAAGTTTAGAGAACATAGTGGTCGAAGTGTGATGTGACTACCATTCCTTCTGATTTCAGCAGAGGGAGAGCTGATAGATTACCCCCTAATATTGTCTTCTACTCCATGTTTTGTCATTGTATTTTTTAATATTTTTTTCACATTTTAGATATGATATACCAATTTTTTTTATTGACAGTGCTTTGATTTTATTCATAGCTTTCCTGACATGAACTGTACTTTTTGTCTTACCCTGAACAGATGTACCAGTTGTAATATGTATAATTCATTCACATGTAAAACACTTTATATAGCACTTACCTTTCTGCATGACTTTGCAGCCTAGAATTCAACATCAGATATTTTGGCAGCATAAAATGAAATACTTCTATTTTCCTGCCTACAAAGTAAATACCACAACAATGATTTCATTCTTCTGAGAAATTTTGAAGATGTGAATATTCCTTTTAAATCTTAGGTGAAGGTGAAGAAAGAAATTCAATATTATGTGGCACCATTCAGGAAACAGTTCAGCCACTTATGAGCCTTGAGAGGCCTTGGAAAATAATTTTTCTTCATATTCTTTTACCTTTTAGACTACAAGCTTGCTGGGACAAGAACCATCTTACTTTGTTTACATTATACCTAACACAAAGAAACCCCATTCTGGGATTCTGTTGCCCATTTTTCACATGCAACTCTACACTGAGGAAATTAAAGCCTAATGACATAGTATCAAGCAACCTGCCATGAAATACAGTCAAAATGCAGCATGTTACCAATATACAACAGTAAAGAATAACTTCTCTTTCTCTCCTTTTCCTATATTTTAATGGATGCACTGGGTGTGTGAAGCAGCTGTACAGGGCTTTGAAAAGTGCCAGGAAAGGGTGATGCTGAGCAATGCTGCCCCACTGACTCGGTGCTTTGTGTGATGCCGTACATGGGCCTGCAGACACACATTTTAACTCTGGTGTAAGCAGAAACTTCTCTGACATGAAAAACCTCCATCAAAAGGAGCCTGTGAAAGCAAGTTTCCTGTAACTTTTGCTTTATCATCTTTTAACTAATTCATGAAAGCAGAATAGCAACAAACAACATTGTGTCACTACTTGTTATACCGTGGAAATGCCTTCAGCACTGCACAGCACAAGAAAAGGCAATCTGAACAAGGTATGATACAGATATAATACACTGGGAAAGCTTTTCAGTTCATTTAGGCCCTGATTCAAATATCAGAAAAGTCGTTAGGAAACTTTCCACTAATTTTCCCCAAAGATCTTTTGAATATCTATATTTAAAGTTACATTTGTCTTTTGTTCCCAGCCAAACACAGAGTGCTGTTGGACTCCATGAGGAAAATTATTAATCACCTCTTTTTTTTCTAAAGATGATACCAGTTAAATGTTAAAATTATTATATCATTATGTATCTAATTTATGACCATTGCCTCCTACAAGAAAAACTATTTTTGCCTTCAGCACAAAAAAGCTTAAAGAATTGCCACTTCTACATCATTGCTTTAACAGCAACATAATTAATTAATGTAACTCATTAATTACTGTATCTCATTAAGAGTAATTAAAATATTGTGGCACAAATTTGGATCCACATTACTGCATTGGATTAATAGATTAATTTTAGAGTTAATTCATTCCTTGGTGTAACTGAGATAAAAATCAAGACCACCAAGAGATTAGAAGACTTTCTGAGTATTAAAAAATTCTTTCTGCTTTTTTTTTTATAATACTTTGAATTTGTGTGCTGTCATCTGCCTCTAGTTAGGTGGTCTTTTTCTTCACTGTCTTTCTACTGAAGTGCTGCTTCATGCTAAGGAACTTGCTAGTGGTGTACTCTTCCCTCAGAAACAAGGGTCAAGTAACTTGGGAGCAGATATTTTTGTAGAGAAGGCTGGTAGTTCACTGCTCCTTTGTTTCAGTGTAAAGTAAACATATATATTTAAATTTAATTAGAAGTCTTTAGGGAGAGAGTAGAAGACAAAGTTGTATTTTCAACCAATATGGAATTCAAACTGAAACAGAAAGTAAAAATAATTGTAAACTGAAAAATTCCTAGAGTTCCTGGCTGGAAAGGACAAAGAAGAGAAAAATATTTTATATCTAACTGAAGGTAGTCAGCATAATAAAACATATTAAATACAGAATATTTTTTTTCCTTCAGATTCCCCTGAACAGGAAAAAAGTCCAAAAATTATTACACCAGCATAACTATCTTTACAGACCATCTTTTCCAAAGCTAGTATTATTTTAGTGTTGAAAAAAATCTATTAATAATATTAACATTATTATTTTTAAATAATAATAACTTTAAAACCCCTATTTGCAAGCCTAGCATTGTCAGATAATTCTCTCCAAAGAATTCCACTGACTTAAATGCAAACATTTCTCTCTGTTTCTCCTTCATCCTTTAAACTTCTGTCAAAGAAAATAATCAAATTCAGGCTATTTTATATGATAGGAAAAATCAAATTCAAACATTATTTTTTTTTATATAGTGTGCTTCACTCAAGACCCATTATTATGTAATTTGGGGGATCTAGGTGTGTTGAGGTGGAAGGGAATGGGCTGACCACCACAGTTCTGCCAAAATGGCATTAAAAGAACTGCTAAATGTCAGGTAAGATAGACTCAGACTTTTAATCTACACAGAGAATTTCCGGTCATTTACTGAAACATGGCTTAATTTATTTTCTACATCTCATACACAGTAAGATAAGACAGTGGATTTTTCATATCAGTAAAAGATTTACTTATGTAAGATTTTTTACTTCAAACCCTGGGAAGTCAATAAAGCATTGGATCCACAATCTATTAGAATACCACAAGTGTGGATATACAATATCCTGTTTTCTTTTTATCATCTGTCCACTTGCAGTCTTACTCTCAGGAAATAAAATGTGGCTTATGGTACTTCCATCAAGACATGGACTTGTCTGTACTGACTCTGAGGAAGAGTATATAGGAAATATTTGACCTCCAAATAATTAATGAACAGCAGGTTCATAAGGTAGTTTACCTTACTCATACATTTATTCATCTGCAAGGTTGTCACACCCTGAACTAAAAGGGAAGTTTCTAAGGTCCAACTGCCCAAATATTAGGGTCAAAAGTTGGAGCTAAATTAAACATCTGCAAAAAAAGGTTTTAATTTTAAACTTCAGCTTGCTAATTAAGGGGTTGAAAACATGCAGAAGCAACTATCAGCGATTCAAAAGCTATTGTTAATATGGTAATTTATAGCTGTGTTCTTTTGAGTGTCTCTTTACCTTCTTTGCTACACAAATAAGGTTATTTCCAGAATTGTTCTAACCTAATTAAATATCCCATTATCTCTCAGCCAAGCATAATTCACACCTTATTCTCAACATCAGCCCCAGAAGCATTACAAAGGAGTGTGCAGTGAAGAACATTTCAGTGGAAAAAGCTGGTGGATCTCAGCTTTTGATTATCTGATATTGTTTTGAATTTAAGGGGGAAGAAAGAGAGAGAGAGAGAGAGATATTGTGAGATCACTGTGTGATAGGAGGTGGTTTGATATAGTATTAATTAATTAAGGGCAATTATGTTCAGTAAAGATTGCCATAGGTGAAAGATAAAAGCAAAAAAATGATATCTCATTTTTTATGAGAAGAAAAAGTAAGGAATAGAGTTTTAAGCCAGGATTTCCACTTAATCTTTGCTCTGGTTATTTCTTGGTTCCTATATATCTAGGGGTGTAAACAGGAGATTTTATTTGTGATGCCTGAGAGAGACATGCACAGCAAAAGGGGCACACATCCACAGAAATGAAGTGAACAACTTCCACATCACTGGCATTTCATGTACAAGATGCCATTTCTTTTTCCTGGCTCAGTAAAACTAAAACCAAGAGGTGAAACCTGTCTGCTAGATAGTACCAGCAGCAGCCAGCTTTGTGTTTATTTTTACATTCCCATCTCAAGGATACTTCCATACTCCCAATATAGGAAATAAAAAAGAACAAAAAAAAGCCTTTTCCTAGTAATCTTCCTGGAAGGACTTCCTGGAAGTCCTAGACAGGGTTCTTCCCTGTCTAGAAGCACACTGGAGTATATTGGAAAGAAGAACTAGACTGAAAAGAAAGAGAACAAGGCCAAAAAATACAAACAAACAGAACAACAACAACAAAACCTATAGGGAGGTCAACTATATTTACGTAGTTAAGAAATCTCAAAATAGTTCTTAAGGCCTCTGTTTGATGTCCACCTTGAAGCTTAGAGTATGTATCAGAATGGGTAACCATGACCCATTCTATATGTCTTAGCCATGTCTCTCTCTGCTGTCCATCCTGTTCTCCTAAATATTTCTTCATGGTCTCCAGACATCCAGGTATTTATACCCTTGGCTTAAAAAGGCACATCATCCCTTCTACCTGCTTATCACTCCAGCTCAACCTACTGGGTGCTGCTAATTCTAAAGACTAAGGGTAATAACTGATTGTTTCTTTCCCCCTCTTCTCTTACACATTAACTAAAGATGAAGAAAAAAAAAAAAAAAGTTTTCTCCTTCACTCTGTGCCATGGGACTCAGGTTGGATCTGAGCCTTACCACCAGTAGGTTCCTATTCACAGGAAGACAATGATGCCTGGAGAATCTGCCTAGAACAGAGGCTAGACAGAATCAGAGAATAAAGGTAGATATTCACTGAAAGGGCTTTAATAGATTGCATGTTGGGCTGTGCAGCAGCCCTGCAGAGACTATACCCAAGAGGGACGATGGTCACAGATTTTGCAGACATATATAAGTTTGGTGTATACGCTTATCAGAACTTAATTGTCCAACTACAGCTTCAGATAATGAAGTAATTCGCTCCAAGTTTGTCCCCCAATCCACTGTTGTTTACAGTTCTTGGGGCCTGAGACAGTAAGGTGTCCTTGAGTTTCAGGCCTAGAGAGAAATTATTTTGTCTGAATAAAATGGGAGAACAGTAGTTGACAGGCTATGGAGTCTTAGTTCTACACTACAACATTACTGATCTGAAAACTATAGAAGCTAAAACTTAAGACATCAATAGCAAGGGTATTTCCATATGGATTTCAACCTAGTTCTTCAGATGTCCTTGTATTTTCAGGGTATTGCACAGGGTATTGTGTGCCAAAATGACACCCAAGGACTGTGCTGTGAAACTAATTTTGGTAACCTCACAGACCAAGTCATTCTTCAACAAGGTTTGTCTGTGAGCAGTTGTACATTTTTAAAAGTTTTTTTTATTTAAGTAATTGTTAATGCCTTTAGTACACTTTAGGCATATACCTGAAGAAGAAGCAGGCATTGAATGAAATTTTAAAATCATCTTTGGTTATGCATGATTTGGACCTTGGAACAGGACTGAAATAAGGGAGCGAAAAAACCCCAGAAGGAATGATGAAAGACATACCCTCAGCTTAGTTCAACCTTTGTATTACTACCATGTAATCAATCAACAAAATCTTATTCAAAAAGGAGAGTATCCTTCAGGCATTCAAAGAGCTGGTTTGGGCATATCCACCTTGCCATATGGTCTCTTCACTGAGGCAGGTATGGATTCTCTCGTGATCTACTTTTTATTTTTTATTTTATTTTGTGGGTTTGATTGTCTGGTTTGATTTTTCCCCTGTAGAATTCTTTTAAACCAGAGTAAGCTTTCCTAAAACTGTTGGTGGGAGGAAGAAGAGAGAGTAGTGAGCATCAGGCTGTCAAAATGATGTGTGGACAAGGAGGCAACTTAGCTTACCAGCCCAGTTAGTTCTGTAGCCAAGGGGAGAAAGCTTGAGATAAACGATCTTTTTCCTCACTGGCCTGAGGCCCTGGAAGAATGCTAGGAATGCTGTTCTCCTTCCAGAGGAGCTGATTCAGTTTCACTTGTGGCGGTTTAGTTCCCACTGTCATCACTCTCGCAGTGACAGTTGCCATAGCGAGTGAGAGAGAGCCTCGCCTGGCTTTGGGTACTAACACAAAAGGCTGCCTGTCTCCTCTGCAATTTGGCAGGAGATCCTTTAGTGTGGGATGATGTGTAGCTGTGCCCTTACTCTGCTGCAGACCTCTTTGGAGCTTACTGGCACATTCCTGGAGGGAGCAAGCAAGTACAAGCTGTGCTGACCAGCCATTTTCCCTACAGGAAATCTACCTCAATATCTGCACTTGACCCACATGTTTCGCCAGCTGTTCTCTCAGCACTTCATAGGCTTTGTATCTGAAAAAAAGAGAAAGTATGTGTTCATTTGAATGAAGCATAAAATGACTTAGCTGGCCAAGAAAGATCCCCTCGCACAAAACCTGACCAATGTTTAACTCAGTGGTACAGAGCAGCCCTTTTGATGCAATTCAGTAAAAGATTGCACTGCTCTTTTTTGGGGGATCTTATCTTCCAAAATGGAACTTAGGACACTTCTTCTGACACCATTAATCTTCCTGTACAGGAAGAAACAATAAAAAAAAAAAAAAAGAAAGCAATCTAAAAAGATACAGGTTTTAAAAGAGGGAACACCAAGTGTTCAAGCTGCCATTTAGCACTAACTGAGGACACAGGCTCCTTCCCTGCAGTGAGGTTAGATGTATCCATCCACCTGGAGCCAGAAAGTTACTGCAAAAGATATAGTATGAGTTCCTATTTCATGCAGGTGAATAGTGCTTTTCAAAGTGCTTTTCACTAGCCCTATAGCACAATATGGTATTTTAGAGACTGGGCCACTCCCACCTACCAAGGAAACCCAGTTTCTATCCCTTCCTTAGACAGAAGAGTTCAAACCTGTACTATCCCACTACCAGAGTGGAAAATCACCAAAACAGAGGTTTCTCACAGGAGGAAATTTGGTTACTTCCTTAAAAACAAAGAACAGTCATTTACCTGTAGTGCCATGGTCAAGGGCAAGATGCACAGATTCCAAAATTCTGAGATGAACACTGAACCTGAAGTGAAAAGCTGGTACTTCTTTTCCCAGTGGAAATTAAAGGATTGGCCTTTTTCAGTCCTGCATTTTAGTATGATCTGAGAATATCTCCATACTAAGCATTTCAGAGAACTAAAATGAAAGGATATTTTACTTCTGGGGTCTGAAAAGACACAGATGTTAGCCCTCAGTCAGACACTGAAACCTGATATGTTGAAACATTTCTAAGTCAATTCCAAGGAAGTCAAATTTTTTTGTTGTTGTTGCAAATTGAAGCCATTAGCATTTATCTACCTCTGAATTTGGGCAACAACTGGACAAAGACGTTACTATTTGCTGAGAGGAAATGTTGGTTGAAAATATCTTGAAAGCCACTTTAACAACTTTTTTTTGCAAATTGAGTCTTGTCAAGTCTGGCTCATTTTGGAACACTTAACACAGGTGCTTCTGAAAATATTCTGCTTTTCTGGTTTTGTATAGATTGCTTCAAAGAAGAAAAAAAAATAGAAAAAGCAGAAGAAATATACACCTTCATTTTACAAATACCTTACCTGAAATGGAACAAAAGAATGGCCCCATGCTCAAGGCATTGAGCAGTTATTCAGGAATGACCTGGAGCAAGTCATTTAATCTGTCTCTACCCTGTTTCCATAGCGAAGATCTCTTTTGCTTCCCCAGCAATTTAAGCAGTAAGCTTTTCATGAGAGACTTTGTTTTACTTTGTGCATTTGTATCTGCTTTACATGAGAGAACTTCTTTCTTCAAAAGCTTTTAAGCACCACTTTGTTACAAGGATAGATATATAGAATATAAACGTAAGGTAAACTGGGAAATTTTATGATAATTTCTGAGGATAACACTTTAGATTTCAGTGAAACAGGTTTTCCTCTGAATATATTTTTGAAGATGTTGCTTTAGTCATATATATCATATATTGCAAAACACAGTTTCCTTTGCACACATCTCAGTTTTCTCCACTCCAAATGAACACTGCATAATCTGGAAGGATGATCTAATGCCGTCCTCATTTGGTGACAGTTTATCACGGGCTACATTCCCTGAAAGCATTATTATTGCAGATGTTATTATTACTGCTATAGAAATGAAATTATCTCCAAGAAGGAGCTATACACTTAAAATGGAATCTTATCTTCAGCACTATTTATGTTATAAATTTTCTCAGGAACCAAAATTAGAATGTCAAAGGAATTTGGCAGTGGAGAGCAAAAGAAATACATAAACCTCCTCAGGACAAATGTGATACTTCATTCTTGCACGTCAAGGAGGCACTGACTGCCCTTACCACATAACAAACCCCACATCCTCAGCTGATCCAAGTCAAGCTCTCTGCCAGAGGAGCCCCAGATGTTTACCCGAGCTGAGGGTCTGGCTCCCGTGTAATTTATTGCGAGCTGCCACGCCCCACAATATGCAGCAAAAGGTCTTTATTCAGGGATCCTTATGGCAGTCATGATCACATTCATTGAAATGTGGCAATTGGCCTTTTCATGCATGGAAACAAAATTTTGTTCTTTTAAGTCAATATCCTGTAAATGGACAGTTTAGAAGTTTAATGGCTTAGTATAAAGAGCTGAAATAAAGTAAGTGGGCAGAAAGGTCAAAACCCACTTTTTTCAACATTATGACTATATTAAAACAAACCTCACTGTGTACCAGGTCTGCTGCCAGTGTAACACTTGGCAGGAACTGCTCTGAATATTTTATTAATAAAATCAAAGCTCAAATAAAAAACTTATGTCATGTGCAAATGACATTAAAACTGGCAAAATTCCTATTTCCACATCGTTTTATGCTGAGTCAACTGTGAACCCAAGATTTTCAACCTGCAAACACTCCAAGAAAGTCTTAATTTGGAGAAATATCAGGATGCAGCCTTTGCTCAGTAGTCAATGTCTTTGAGACAAAAGTGGGACATTTGACATCCATGTCCTCTTCAATTTGAGTGGGTTTGAAGTTTTTGACACCTGAGTCCTACCACCAGCTATCTACCTATGCATTTCCCTGGACAGAAGTGTTCTGCTCACCCCCCCAGCTGAAGTTGGGCCGCTCTGTATACCCTAGGAAGAAAAATTACTTGAATGTGTAGAAAAGAAGACTTTCATCTGCCTCAAAATTAAGTATATTCTTCACTTCTGATTATAATGCTCATTATGGAGTCAAAAGAAAGGGGATGGCCAGGAACAAGTGTCTAGAAATGAAAGGGAAACCAAAATTTAAAGTTGTGAGCTGGGAAGCCCAAGTAACTGGAATCCCCTTTCATAACAGAAAGATCCCAATGGAATTTGAAATCCTGTAGGAGGATTTCATAGCATGCAGTTGTACCAGGCAGCAGAAGGCAGTGATATCTGGAGCATGGGATGTAGTTCTGGTTCCTGAGGTGCAAAACAGAAAAATTAGAAAGGAAAAAGACAGAAGGAAGGCTATCAAGGTGTGAAATTAAAACACCTTCCTCTGGATGATTTGTAAAAAAAAAAAAACCAAAAAAACCCATAAGATTGTTTTTTCTATAAACATGCCAATAAAGTTAGTACCAGGAGGATAAAAAAGGGATTTTAAGCTAACAGTGTTGGCACAGGAACAGATGGATATAAACTTGCTAAAAATATGCTGAAAACTTCACTACTGCATCAAAGGAGTGAGGTTCTAGAACAGCCATCCAGTAGCTGTTGTAGAGACAACTCCCCCAAATCAAAATTAGTTGTTAAAACAACTTTGACCACTTCATAAAAGAGTTGACCACCATAGCTGACTCAGGTAGCAGTACATTGATTTTTGTGATCCAAGAGGGGCCTTTCAGTCTTGCATTACTCTGAATTTAGAAGTTGTTACCAAAATAACACAAACACCTGAAGGTAATTTGCATATTTAAGGAATTGGTAGATTCTGTTTCATGTATCTAAGACTGTTCATTAGCAGCACACTGATTATCTTTTATGCGTATTTAAAAGGAAATGTTTTTCCATTTCCCACTGTTAAGCTTTCCCTGTTGCCTGTATTAATTATTAATGTCTGTGTTTTAATTCTTTTTTCAGTCTTAAATGTGTTCAATGGCCAGTTTGGCTTGCCCAAGGGACACTGAGAGATGGATGAATCAGCTGCTATTATTTCAGCTAGAAACCATGTTCTGTAACAGATTTGTATTTTGATTTGATCAAGTTCACAGAGCTCAGTTTGTAACAAAAAAAACCAAAACCAAAAAATAACCAACCAAAAAAATACCCAAAAAATCCACCAAAAAAAAGACAAAGGAACCACCCCCCCCAACTCAAAAAATTTAGTGGTCATCAAGTCATGTCTGAATCTCTGTCATACAGAACTGGCATATTTCCTTTTAACAATTTTTTTATCATTTTGAAGTTTATAACACCAGTAGAAACAAATTACTTATGAGCTTAGAGAAATCTCTACTCTTCTGCTGCACTCTGCCAGTGCCTGAAGGCTTCAGGAACAGTTTTGTGACAGAGGACATAACCCAAGTCCTACCTACATATATACTGAGTGGCTGCTGCATGTAGTTACCAACATCTTCTGTCTGAAAGTCACTGATTACCAGCAGAAACAATGTGGGGAGTGCACAGAAAGTGAGTAATTAGATTACAATGCTTCCTTGTAGCTGGAGTTTCTTGTAAGCCCTGACCATGTTTTGCTTTCAGCAGCAGCTCGTTGGAATCACATTACCCTGTAACAGACCTTTAGTCATGAGCAGCTGGATCTTAAAACCTCACATTGGCCCATATGTTCATAATACTTAACAATGATTTTTTTTATTTTTTTTTTTCCCCTTCATTTATTTGTAGTAGAAACTTCTCCTGAGCAGCTTTTCTCAACCTTCAGGAATCTGGGCATGACGGGCAATGCATGAAGTCTACTACCTGGTTAATTTTATTTCAAACTGCAGTAAGCTCATCTCAGTATGAAGAAAGATATGATAATGGGTAGTCATCTCCTCTCACTTATGCACTGCATTCCAGTTACAGCAAGAAATTGCAGTATAATGGAACAGGATGGAGGTTGTCAGGAATGTGAAGGAAAATTACTGATTCACAGACATTTTAAAAAATTGGCAGCAACAAAGTGCTGGTAGCCTGTGTTATGGGATAAAATTAATCCAGTCTATGAAACTTTTCTTCCTACTTCATGCATTTAGTACCTTTTTGTAATTTTTTGCACATACATAGGCTAAAAGTAGGCTTGTGCAAGAATATATTTTAAGTTCTCTGTGTTTTCAAGAATATTTCTAATTGTGTGCTTTCTTCTCAGAACCACTTATTCTTCATAAAATTTATAATGCTATTTTCCAGCAGAACAAAATAAATTAAAGACCGATAAGAATATTTTTTCCCCTTAAGGAAATTGAAATGAACAAATAAACAAGCAAAACTAAGCTACAGTTTCATATAATATTTTTGAATAATCTGTCCTTAAGTGATTCTTGAATTTAAGGTTTTCCATCAAAAATCAACATCTGTTTCTCAAAAGTCCTGAGATGGAGTAGAATGTCATACTCAGGCCTTCTGGTTATCCTCAATCCTTCTTCCAGGAACAACTTTACACCAATTTCATTCATGTTAAACAGTTGGGCAGGGCTGCCTTAATTTAATATTGTTCATGGGATTTTAATATTATTGTCTCTATTTTGTGCAAGTTTATTAATTATTAAGAAATGCTGGTAGCTATTCTAGATTTTATTGTAACAACAGATGCTACCTGCAACTTTTTAACAGAAATTATTGAAAATTCTTAGATTGCAGGACTAACTGTGCTTAATTTTTTTTTAAAGAGTCAAAATGCATTCTTGAAACTCAGGGGTTTTGAATCTGCTATTTCTAACAGAAAATGTGTTGGGTCACCCTTCTTTGTTAGTTTTATGATATTTCTTGGCCAGTTTTTTTCTTTTTTTCTTTTTTTTTAATTTTGTTTTTTTCTCATGACAGCACAGCCCTTTATTTTAAAGTTTCATTTTCCCCCTAATTGCTGCATTATCCTTTCATTGAATCAACTACTTTATTAACTTTTGTCTTCCTTAATTGTATTTAATGTAACAAAACAATTTTCTCCAATAACTATCTATCCTTCAAATAACCATTCCTTTAAGATTTTTGTAAGACGTGTTAATCTGTCAGTGAGAGGTAGTTTGAACATTAACCACAGAACAAAGCCAAAGTTTTCCTGCAGAGAAAGATTTCCAGTCATGCTCTTCCAATACTTTTAAGGCACCAGTTTAATGGCCACAAAGAGGTTAAAAAGTGTTTTTTCTTTATATATTTTTAAAAGTAGTTGACAGACTTCAGACTGTGAGTAATGAATTTATCAGCACTAAGAACTCTCCCTAAAAACCCAGCTTCATGGGGAACATCTATTTCTGATGGATTTGCAAAACGTATAACACAAAAATGTTTTTTTTCCTCTTAGAAATATTGGAATATAAGGAAACACAGTTGGAAAACTTGAAATATAGAAAATCTAGATAAACTAGAAAAGGCACAGTGTTTGCTGAAGGACCTGGCTTAACTGAATTTAAAAAACCTCTTCCAGCCCTGTGAATAAAATTCTGAATGAATTTGTCTTTAGTAGAGTCATAGAATATATCAAGTTAGAAGGATCCTTTAAAGCTCATCCAGTCCCATGTCCTGCCCCTCACAGTAACACTGAAAACTGAACTAATCATCCAGATGCTTCCTAACATTGACAGACTTTTCTACTGCGACTGCTTCCCTGGGTAGCCTGCTCCAGTGACCGATTGCCCTCTAATAAAGAACGTTTTCCTCATGTCCAGCCTGAGCTTCACCTGTCACAGCTTTGTTCCATTCCTTGTGTCCTGTCACTGTCACTGGGAATTTGGGCTGCACATGTCTAGCTTGCATCCCTCTTCCTCACCACCTCCACAGGCAAGCCTAGCTTCCATGCTGTCACAACCCTTCTCTTTAGTTTTAAAAGTTGTTGATAAAACCAATGCATTGCAAAGCCTGGTTTGGGGTTAGGGGTTTTTTTTTATACTCAGGGAACTTTTGTGCAAATATAAGCACCTGATAGGAACTTAGGCTTTGGGGTGATTGTGTGAATTGAATTACATCTTTGTATAATTCATGGTTTGTTATCACTATTCTGTTCACACCTTGCTGGGTGGAAGTTAACAAGTAACTCCCTGTGGTGCAAAATGCAAATGAGCTTTGTTTTAAGAGCAAACTCAATGTGTAGCGGTGCTTTATGACTTTCCTCGCAAGTAAGATATTCTGGAGGTATGTTTGACACTGAAAATGCAGTCAGGTGATACTACAGAACTTTCAAAAACTTTCCCTTTTATTTCCAATTCCCTTTTTTATTTTATAGTGTTGCAAGCTCACATATTCCTGTACAGCAAAAACCAGGAAGCCTCTGTGGATTTAAGCAGTATAATATATTTAACAACAGTGTTTCGGTGTATGGAAAAAAAAACACTTTTTAATACGGTACAAAGGGAAAGAGTGTGAATGAAATAAAAATAACTTAGAAACAACAAATTATAAAGACAAAAGGAAAGACTACTATTTTTTAAGTGAAGTCCATACTTTTCTAAGTAGTCTGTAGGCAAGAGCAATTCCCTTGTGTAACACATTTGAAATTCAAAGGGAAGTTTCTATACTCAAACTGCATCAGTTAGTCTAATAGTAGATATATTAATTTAAAAATAATCTGTTTTGCAGTCTTAGGCATCCCAGAAATCTCCTTCTTTTCTCTCCTGAGTGCCCATCCTGCCTGGCACAGAGAGGACACATGAAAAGCCACCGCTGTCCAGGTTGTGAGGAAGTGTGAAGAAGCTCTGAGCCAACTCCAGATCTGAAATGAATTGCAGGGTCCTGACAATATAAAACCAGCTACAGATGGATCCCTTCTGCTTATTGACTCTATTCCCTTCAAGCCATTTGGTAAACTAGAATTGTAAGTCATGATTTAATGACACTATTGGGGAACTCTTTTAATTAAATTTATAGAATTCTTTAATGATTTTGGGTATATTTACACAGAACTAAGAAGTGTGATGTCTGCTTTTTGCTCTGTTGCACGTTATCTAATTTGAACTCAGAAAAACAGAATTTTTATCTCCAAGTTGAGAACTTTGTTAAATGATTATGTCTAGCTCATTTTCTGTGCTTCCAGATTATCTCTTCTAGAGAGATCTTTGTGCAGTTTTCCAGTGTCTGGAACATGTCTGTGACTTCCTTGTAGAATTCCTGTGTGACCTGGAGAGACTATTTTGTTTTATCAAATAACACAAGTCTCTGACAGAGCACAGGCTAATAAAACTCCCCTACCTCATAGGCAGGCTGTGGGAATCAGCAGCATTAAATCCCTGAGGTGCTCGATAGCCTGGTGATTAGGACCATATAAGTAGTTGCATATTCAATCTCCCTGTGGTTAGGACATTGTCAGTCTGTGCTCCATGTATCTGTGTCTGATGTGACATTTTCCTAGTACCAAATTATCTGGAGACATTACAAGCAGAATTGTGGAAGGATCAAAAACAGCTCGAGTGGCTCACCCAGTCTCTTGTTGCAAGATAAAGTGGCATGCAGCTGACACAAAACATCTCAAAGCCCTTGGTTTGCTTTAGTGCCTTTTAAAGTACTTCTTCTGAAGAAGGAATATGTGTGTGCACACTGGAGCTATTACCAGCTAAAATCTCTGTCTGCTGATATCCCACATTAGAACACTGCATGTATCTATTCTAAAATCAGATGCGACACTGAAAAAATATTTGAGAGGTATGCTTTTCTTTTGATCTTTATGAATTCCTCACATACTTCTACTGATCGTGACCTTCCTGCTACTTTCAGAGGTGTACAGAAATGAGAACCATCCCTTATGTGCTGCCAATTTTTATCTTACCAGTGAGTAGTGATAATTCTTTTCTTTTGGTACAGGGGGTCATTCACAGGCCTGCATGGGAGTTTTAGCTACATCAACCAGAAGATATCATAATATAACCAGAATAAGCATGATTATTGATGTAACATGTAATGGCTGGTCCTATTATATATATAACTATATATAATAGTAAAGTGGTTTGCTGTCTTGTGCATTATTATTGATTTAGAGATGAGATCACTTGCCACAGAATTTACTGCAGCTTTGATTTCAGTTGCAAATAAAATTATTAAAGCATGTCCTATCTTTAAGAGCAGGCCCTTTCAGCTGCAAGAGAGAGTTTCTCAGTGGCTGGTCTAAAATGGTTCATACAATAAAAATGAGACCCCTGGAGCTGTTGCAGTTTTGGGACAATGACGAGTCTGATAAGCAGATGAGAAGCACATTTGTAGATGCTCTGTATTGCTTCTCTGTCAAAGCTTTTAATTTGTCCACTTATTGGACAAATTGCTTCTCCTGAACAGTGTTTCAACCCCAAGCAAAAATCATCTGAGAACTTTTGAGTGGGGTAAGAGCTTAGGTTTAAAAAATTAACAAGCAAGGCTGATGGACCCATATTTTCTCTTTTTGCACCCCTTTATGTGAAGAACTGCAACGCTGTGATATGTCTTCCATATAAGTTGTGAATCCATCTATATTTAATGAAAATAATCTTCTGTCTTTTCTAGCAAATTTTTTGTGTGTTTTTCAGATCATTGAGAAAAGTGTTGTATGGCGTAAGAACAAATCTGACACATTAAAACATATTTACTGTTATATCTCCGTGTCTAAACCAACCAGGTTTTAATGCTGATGTCAAGTTGCTGATTTTACTAATCACTGTAACTTCTTAATTGAAATGTTGACTAGTTATGAATTTAATACTTTGTTGGAATCCATTGTAGCTTGTAAAAATGAAACATTCAAACTGGAATTGATTTTTAGCTGCTCATATGGTATTTATGCTTTTTAAAAAAATCTCTCTCTGCTCATTTTCTTCTAATTCTGTATTAAACAATCATCAGCCTGTTTTGCCCCAGGGTTGATGTCAACCTAATAGACTCCTTATTACTTGTACAAGGTAACTGAAATGGTAACAAAATGTTGGGGTGGAGATAATGCTGTTTTTTTCTCTGCAACTTCTTCAGGTTATCTTAGAGTCAATGAAAACCACCACCAAGGAACCTAAGGGTTCCTCCAGTGCATCATCTTGATGTAGGTCAATTATCAGTACTTGCCAACATCAAAAATTATAACACAAATTGTTCCTGTTTGTCATCTTCTGAGGATTCCAACTGGAAAATGTGTGAAAAATAAAATATAGTTGCCTTTTCCACATCCCTGTCTTTTTAATCTTTCTGCCCAGCAACACAATAAATTGCATATAAAATAAAATAAATATGCAAACTTTCAGAAGGCCTTCCTTTGCATGCTTGATGGTCAAACATTCTTTCTACCTCTTTCTTATCAGTTCTAAAATTCTACAGTAACAATATAAAATTTATTAGTGTTATTAATAATATCTTCTCTTTTACAGTCAGTACTCACTTGGTTTGCTCATATGTACATAGCTATGTGTGAGAGAATTTTTGTGTATATATATATATATATATGTATGTATATGTAGCTGCTTTAATTTCCAAAATCAGTATGTGTTTTCAACACTGTAGCCTTTCACAGATGTGAAAGTGTGTATTTCTGAATACCTATTAAAGTGTTCTTAAACTATTTTTGATTATTATTCATGTGTTTTTAATTAAAATCTGCCTCCTGCCTGATCTGGTTCATAATTGTTTTCAGCCTTTTGAAACTGGCCCTTTGAAAGTATCAAGTGTAGATATTGCTGGTTTGGACTTCCTTCTTTTTAATCATTGCAAATATTAAACAAAATCACCTCTCTCCCAGGCTAATGATATTCTCTATGAAGAATAATTAATATCAAGTAAATTGTTTCATATCCTTGAGATTTTTGCATTTGCATTCTTTATCCCTGATTGATTTATGTAAATGAATTTTGGAAGAATTAGCATGTTGTAATGCAGCTTGGGTAAAAGTCAGTGCAAAGTAGAACCATTTAAGGAGCAGCAGAAGCCAAGTTATTTCTGAGGTGAAAGCTCAAGACCAGTCTTTTTTCCAGGAGACCTAACCTGTTAGGGTTAGTCCTGCCCTGGTTACCTGCCCTCCACGCTCATGTCTTACCAGCTTGCAGTTCTCTTACCTGCATGTTTTAAAAGTATTGAGTTCATAATTTTTCTCTAAACACTGTAATACAAATATAATCTTCAGCATCAAATGAAGAAATTATGTTTAAGCTTTTAAAAAGATACAAGTCAGATGCTAAAGTGGTTTGGTTTGGTTTGGTTTGGTTTTTTTAACCAAATTCACGAAAGCCAAAAACTTGGCTGAGGAAGATGCTTTTTCTGTGATGACATAATTATACAATTATTTTGCTTTCTTTTGACAAGGCCAAATTAAACAGAGCTCTCAGAATTTTATCTTACAGTGATAACTGCCAACTTTGGTGTGTTAGAACCATTCTGCAGGAATCTGACATATGTGGAGAGCAATGAAGTGGAAAACGTAGGCTTATTTTTTCCCTGTGAAATATCTGCATTTTGGGTAAATCTTTTGATCATTCATTGAATTCTGAAAGACAGAAACTAATGGTACAGTAGACAAAAATAAGCCCTGAGACACCAACACATGGTAAAAGCTTCCACAGAAAATCTGCTCTTCCCTCTTACAGCTGCAGGTGCATTAATTTCCAGCAGTGGCCTCAGCAGGCCAGGCAGGCAGATCTCCAGGTCATGCTGACAGTACAGTCTGATGTTTTCTACTCTTCACCCAAAGGCCCTTGGGCCTCTCAGTCATGAAGTCCACAGCATCTGCTGGTAAATGTGTCTTCAGCTTGCCCTTTTATCCATCTGGATGGGGTTCACAGTTGCTTGCTACTCCCAGACCTTGAACATCTTCAACCAAAATCTCTCCTTCACAGGACAAGTGTGACAAACCAAAGCCCCAAAAGGAAGCTACAGTGGAAGAAACAGGCTGGTTGAACAGACATGGGCAGGTTTTGCCCAGGTGCAATGCAGAGGAGGAACAGTGACTTAAAGTATCGCAAACCTCCATCTGTCACACAGTGGATGCCTAAAGTGGGTCTACTGCACTCAGCAGTGGTTAAATAAAATAGATGGTTAAACCTGTAAATCTTTTGTGCTTTTGCCTGCCTGACTTGTGTACCCACAAATCATTGCCCTGGGTGACCGGGGTGGGAAATGGAGGAGAGGTGTAGAGTCTGGCTCTGTCAGGTATCACAGCTCTCACAGAGCACCACTAGAGGTGCAGGGAGCAAAGGTGAACTTGGAAATTAAAATCTTGACCTCTGCCACATGGAAAAAAAAAAAAAAACAAAAAAAACCCAGAAGAGAACACACGAGCACATTATGATAAAATTTAAAATAAAAGGTTTTGCTTCAGCTTCCTTGAAATTAAATTAAAGTATTATATTTTGCAGAAAAGCGTAATATCTTCCTGCAGAAAAATCCTCACTCAGCTATAATGAAGAGATTTCCCAGTTCCTTCCATCTCTGGTACAACTTTCTGCACTTTGTCTGTGACTTAACATTTTAAGTGGAAAAAATAACACACACAAAACCTGTGGCTTACTGAGTCACTTACTGGCACAGGGCCTTGTTTAAATATCTTCCTGAAGTGGTTGGCTTGGCTCACCTTTTCTCTGAGGATTTCTAATGGATTTCACTGCCTGAAATTAGGCCAAGTAGTTTCCTCAAAAGAATTGAAACTTTTAAACTGTTACTACCATTCCTTTTCAGTTTAAATTTATCAGCTGATTTCATAAATGGATTTGTAATGCTCTTCCTTCCCCCAGTCCAAATAATGAGTTTCTGACTGTGCTCTGTAGAGTCACCTCTGTTCTGAAAATAACCCAGAACTTCTGCCCCTGCTGTGAGCAGGTGCTTGGGCCCCTCTGGGGGTCCATTCCAGCCTGCACAATACCCCAGTCCTTTCCTGGGTGTCTGTTCAGCAATTTGTTTGGTTTTATTTTAATGCAGTATTAGAATTCATTTATAGTTAAAGGTCTTTGTCCATATCCTGAAATTCAACCATGGCTTCCAATATACACAGCTATGCAAACATAGATCACTGCATCATCAAATTGCACTTTGAGATTTCTTTGTGTAAAATTAGGTTAATTATCAGATTTATCTGGACACTGTTGTCATAAACATACTTCTTCTCTTAGTAGTTCTATATCAATTCAGTCTTCTGCTTTTCCACTCACCTGGCATTTTATCTACATGGTTCTACTGACAAGGAGCAGTAGCACATAGCACTATGATATAAATTGTTGTTGAACTGAAACTGTTTTCCCATAATGAAAATCTGCTTCCACTTTTACAGATACACTCTTACCTCTGAATCTAATACTTTCTGACACTGTCTGGGAGAGTCTAACCAAATGTGTTTCTCTAGATTTTTTGTCTTCAAAATGACTGTCAAATTTTCTTGTGGCAACTGATTCTTACCTCAGAAACATAAAGTAGCCAAGATCATACAGGTGTCTAAAATAATGAGCACATTTTCCAACTCTACAGGAATATTTTCCTCTAGATGTGCCAGAAATTAATATTTTTCTGGGAAACCAAAAAGATTTGCTTTCTACTTGAGAGGCTCCAAAGCAATTACTTTTACATCCTTATTAAGAGCAAGGATATTAAATAAATTATAGATTGCCAATACCAAAGCCCTTGCTAAAGATTTGATTGCACCAAAGTGTGCAATTAATATTAATTAGAATTCAATAGAAATTAATAACATAATGTACAGAGATGTCCAAATAGGGAGGATTTGTAGGAATTCCACCTCTGTTTTTACATTCAGTTTTATACATGGAAACACAACTCCAAAGAAAATTCTCTCTCTGAAATTTTCAGACAATTTTCTATATTTTCTGTTCTGGAGAGAAATATGTGAGGATTTGCATATAATCAGTTTCTGCTGTTCATTTCAATCTCACTACTTCTCATAATTATTTGAAAATCCATTTTAAACCTCCTGGACAAGTCAGTGAGAGCGCTTTTTTATGTTTGGTGTGTGCTAAGAGTTTGTGTTTATTCTGTTTAGGCAAACTAAAAATATAACCAATAATGCTGAAGATCTGATGGTGATTTTTACTGAAAAACCGCAAACTTAGTGAATGCACTTCTGAAAAATTTGTTAAAAATTGTTCTGAAGCTTGTGCAAGACCACTTTGAGTTCTATATAAAACATCTAACACATTTATACTAATTATGATAATACACAATTACTTATAAAACCATAAGAAAATCCCAGACTTGTGAAATTGGTATGATTTTTGGCATTAATTTCCAAGAAAACAAAAAATCATTCAGTGTGAATTTCCAAAAGTAATACAATAACCTTTGAAAAGTGATAACATGCTAGTTCTTAGTAAATTAATCTGCAGTTCAAAACATACAGCAGAAGGGGAAAAAGGTCTGTAGTAGGATTTTGGGTCTATTCTGTGCAACAATGAATGTTCTAAACTGTAAATTATTTAAAATTGCAGCACACCATGGCATTTCTTTAGTTTAAAATCACTGAATTTGTAATGCAGTCGTTTCTGTAGACATAACTATTTCTGTGGGATGTATGTAAAACGTGTCTTCACAAAATTAAAAAACGTAGCAAACTGCGTGATGTCCAATGAGACCACTCATTAGGCTAATCTATGATGTCATGGAGCCACAGGTCAGTGATGAAAGGATTGAAAAATTTAACCCGGTTTTTCTCTATCAGTGGACACTAGGGGACCATGAGTCAGGTGAGGACATTCAATCCTTGATTCTGCTAAATCTACAGAACTGTTTGATGTCATTTTTATTTTTCCTTAAAATATGATATGTGAATAATGTTTAGCTTTCATTCTTTTTGCTCTATCTCAAAACACCTTGCATATGGGACAGATATCTTTATTGGTTTCATATAAAGAAAATATTTATTTTTGTTACGTATCTTAACATTCTTATTTCTTTTCACTTATATTGTAAAATATAATTAAAAAAAAATATATAAAAGGAAAATAAATCAAGCTAGAGACAAAAGGTGTCAGAACACTCCTTTTGATGATGGGACTATTCATATTATTTCAGTCCAGTAATTCTCTAAACTGGGCAGAATCCAGGGTGTGATTTGTGTTTATTGAGGCATTGAGATGTATGTTTCCATCAGTAAACCCAGCACCATCTTCTAGGTATAAGCACATTTCTATCATATTGCTACTGTGAAAAATGTTAAAGTAGATGACACATACCTTTATTTTTTTTCCTTCAATGTTTATAAACCTTGTCCCATTGAGCTAGCAGCAGGTTAGCAAGAATAACTAAAGCTTTTCAGTATGTTGAAAGAAAAAGCCTTACACAGTCAGTAGCTCTCATTTGCAGCTGTCCCTCATGGCACTTAAATGTCATTTCAAACTTCACTTCATCACCTCGGTGAGCTAATGTGCTCTACAGCCACACCAGATGTATTTCTCTGAGATGCAGTAAGCACTTCACATGGCTTCACCCTCCCACCCCCCCCTCCTGAGAAACAGTCTTGAGCACTTATTTATATGTTAAATTGCAGGAGAACTAGGGATGAGAAATACCAGTTCTAGTATAGCCTATGAACCGATCTACATTTCTTTCAATGCAGTGAAATGGGGTCACATAGTTAGAGACAAGCAAATCAGGGACAAACATGCATTGGATTACCTATTGTAAAACTGGAGCCAAATGCCAAGGATATACTTGAGAAAGAAGCAAGCAAGAAAACAGGAGAATTTCACTGGTAAAAACATACAAAACATGTACTTGTATCTCAAGGTACATCTGAAGTCAAGACTTGATTGTATTCTGAAATGTATTGCCTGCAACTGACTTTAATTGCATTTATTTCTGGTTTTACCAGTCTGATGAATGATAGAGACTGGTGCTCAGCCGTTGCCTTTTCTTCTAAGATCAATACTGCCTTTCTGGCAAGTAAAGCGTGTCCTTGGCCTTGACTCCTTGTAGAATCACAGAATCATGTAGGTTGGAAGTGAGTTTCAAGATCATCAAGTCCAACAGTTAATCCAGCACTGCCAAGTCCACCACTAAACCATGTGCCACATGTCCCCAGGTGCCACATCTACACATCTCTTAAATCTTAAATACCCACAGGAATGTGACTCCACTACTTCCCTGGGCAGCTTGTTCCAATGCCCAGCAGTCTTTTTGATCAAGCAATATTTCCTAATACCCAACCTGATACTCTTCTGGTCTCTTCCTCTGGCTCTGTCACTGGTTGCCTGAAGAAGAGACCAATCCCCACGTGGCTACAGCTTTTCAGTGAATTGTAGAGAGTGATAAGATCACCCCTAAGCCTCCTTTACTCCAGGTAAACACCCCAACTCCCTCAGCAGCTCCTCATGTGACTCAGTATCCTGACCAGCTCATGGCCCCTCTCTGGACACACTTCAGCATCTCAATGACCTTGTAGTGAGGGGCCCAGAATTGGACACAGCACTTGAGATGTGGCCTCACCTGCACCAAGTACAGGGGGACGGTCAGGTCACTGCCCTGGTCCTGCTGGGACCATTATTGCTGATACAGGCCAGGTGCCACTGGCCTTCTTGGCCACCTGGACACACCCTGGCTCATGTTTAGCCATAGCTGACCAGCACTGTCAGCACCTTTTGCTCTTGGCCACTTTGCAGCCACTCTTCCCCAGCCTGTAGCACTGCAGGGGTTGTTGTGACCCAAGGGCAGGACCCAGCACTTGGCCTTGTTGACCCTCACACAACTGGCCTCAGCATCAGTCCAGCCGGTCCAGATCCCTCTGCAGAGCCTTCCTGCCCTCCAGCAGGTCAGCAATCACAGTCAGTTTGATGCCAACCCAATGAGGGTTTCCTCAATCCCCTCGTCCAGATCATCAGTAAAGACATTAAAAGGACTGGCCCCAGTAATGAGCCCTGAGGAACCCCATCAGTGACCAGACACCAGCAAGATGGAACTTCATTCATCACCCCTCTCTGATACGTGCCATCCAGTCAGTTTTTCACTCAGCAAAATATGCACCTGTCCATGGGAAGCCAGTTTCTCCAGGGTGTGGGATGGGAATACTGTGGGAAATGGTGTCAAAATCTCTACCAAACCATAGACAAACAACATTCCCAGCTTTTCCCTCATCCACTCAGCAGGTCACTCTGTCATAGAGGTGGATCAAGTTTGTCAAGCAGGTCTTGCCTTTCCTAAACCCATGCTGGCTGGGCCTGATTCCCTGGTTGTCCTGTACATGCCACATGATGGCACTCAAGATGATCTGCTCCATGAACTTCCCCAGCATTGAGGGATGAATCCTGGGATTCTCATTCCAACCCTTTTTCCCCAAGTTCCAGCCAAAACTCTCTGTTCAATGGCTGGACAAAGCTGTTAAACCAGCTTTCTCCCTCACCAGCTCCTCTTTCAGCACATGGAGGTGAAAGCGCCTGTAAGATTTTCTTGTTGAAGTAAGTCATCAGTAGAAGTCATTGACAGTCTGGGTAGTTTTGAAGCACAGACAGGTGGAGAATTACCAAGCAGCTGTGACAGCCCAAATCCAGCCAGAATTCCTAAGTGCAACCCCATCTGGGAACAGCTCTAATCTAATCTACCACAAGCACTAGATGTGTTGACACCACACTTTTTCTACCTGGGAAACAAATGAACAAACCAAACAAAATCCCCAACATTTAAATTTTCTTAAATTTTCAGATGATTTTATATTAATGTTACAGATACTGTCACAGGAGTATGCTATGCCATCATGCCATTATTCTATAAGGAAATATTTCAAACATAGACTTGCACTTCCTCAAGAATGTGGAACATAAGCCCTTTATTATTTTTATGATTCTTGAAATACACTTTTATAACAGTTCTTGGAGTGGCCATCAAACATTCCTTTGTTGAGGCAATTTTGAGAAAACTTATGAAAAATATTTTAAAAATCCACTCTTTTTGAGATCACTGGACAATAAGTGTTGACTCTGCTGACAGAAATTGTGTCTTGGCACCAATCCACATGCCTGGAGGCAGATTCTTTCATGGATTTGAGCTGGAATTATTCTGGTGCTTTCTCCACTCAAACCATCTAAGGGCCTGGACCACAGCTAAACTTCAGATGTACTTACCTAGTTTGCTGCCTACCTAAGGTGTGTCATAACTACAAATTTGTGTACGGTTCTTAATACCATGCTCATAAGCTCTGAAAGGAGCAGCAGAGCAAACAATGTTTATTAGAAACTTCTGTAAACTAGACACATTCCTAATATCTGAAGCATAATGTATTATTAACAACTAAGTAAATGAGTAACAGAATACAGGAAAATTTTAACAATTATAATGTCTTCCCAAAGCAAAATTAAATAATCTCAAGAATGTGGCATGGTGTGTAGACAAGATGATTTATTCACAGGCTCAAGTAGTTTAGAGTAATGTCTTTAACAGCCAGTGGGACAAAGCTACAAAATGAAAATCAAATATTGCTTTGTTTTCTTTCATTGTTCTACCTGATTTCATCCACTTTTTATCAGTGTTAAGAATAAAAATTATAAAAATTATTAACAGTATTTAAAAGAGAACTCTCATACAAATTTCCACCGCCTGCATGATCCAAAGTGGCACTGTAAGGTGCTACTGCTGGCACATAGCTCATAGGTGGAGTTTGGTAGGTTTAGAAGCAATGCTGGAGTCAAAACCACTGACCACCACTCTCACTGCCTTTAACTGCCAAGCTGGATAATACTCTCACTTCACTTCCTAAGCTGAACTAGAAAGAAAATATTTTCTTTTGCCCATCCCTTAGATGAATAAAAGATGTTCATTAGTCTGCCAGCACATATGAGACAGTCATTAAAATCTGCCCCCAATACAGGAGCTCCCTCTGATTTTACAGGAATGCCAAGAAAATAGTGGAGGTATATCATAATTTTATGGACACTAGTAGCATTATACTCATTTACATTACCTCAAGATATAAGCCCTATATAGGAGTTTAAAATGGGATTTTGTTTCCAAAGCACCAAGAAAAATCACACAAGGCAAGTTTCTGGTGAAAGGATTGGAGTGTCCCATGAGGAGCAGCTGAGGGCTCTGGGTTTGTCTGGTCTGCACAAAAGGAGGCTGAGGGAGGATCTCATTGTTCCTGAAACTTCCTGAAAAAGGAAAGGAAATGGAGACAGAGGTACTGTGGTCTTTGTGGGAGCTGGTGGAAGGACGCATGGAAAAGTTCAGTGCTGTACCAGGGGAGGTTTATGCTGGACATTAGGAAGCATTTCTTTACTGAGAGGATGGTCAAACATTGCAACAGTCTTCCTAGAGAGGTGGTCAATGTCCCAAAGATGCCAGACATTTGTACAATGCTCTTAACAAAGTGCTTTAATGTTTAGTCAGCCCAAAATTGGTGAGGCTCTTGGACTGGATGTCCACTACAGGTTCCTTCCAACAGAAATAGACAATTCTGTTCTCTTCTGTATGTTGTAAATGGTAATTTTATTATGGCTTACTATACAAATGCATCGGGGTTTACATTTTTTATACTTTGCAGTGCCGCAGAATGCTGTTACAAAACTATATTTGAGATAAAAATGTAGTGTTTCAGAAAACATGATGACAGTCATGTAACCATGGCTGCAAGAACATTCAGTTCAGCCATAATTTAAGCAAACCGAAGGGTATAAAGCATCAAAAGGGGCACTTCACATCTCCTGATTGGCATTTGTAGTAGTTTAAAATATGGCAAACCTGACACCACAGAACAGGATAAAATATTATAATAAGAAAACTGATTGATTAGTTAATGTCTGCATAGCACTTTTAAATATGAAACAGTGCCAGTTTAATGCTAAGAAAGGAATCAGGTTGCCTGACATGTATAAGCTGAGATGAAAAATTACCCTTCTAATGAAGTAAGGTACCCTTTAATCTGTAGTATTGAAAATTCTTTTGTGTTCCCTCCAGTTATTACTATGGTCAAGCATTTTCGGTTGACTCAGTGAATAAATGGTCAATCATCCTGTTGTGCAACACACAGAGAAGCAGGTACTACAATTGCAATAGATCTAGAGCAAGCTTTATTCATTAGCTGAACAAAACATTCTTCCTTAGAAAGCCAGTCATGGTTCTCCTTGAAGAAAGCATGTAGGAAATGAAAGCTTGCAGCAGCGACTTTCAGCTTCAAGTAAATGGCTAGAGTGATGGGAACCTTTATGGTAATCCTGTACTCTGGACCAGGAGAAATTGATTCTCTTTAATGTGGTGAATTCCATTTAACAGAGTAAATAAGAAGCCAATACATAAACAACCTTTAGAATGCTTAATTTGCAGGAAAATGGAAGGGATGGGGGATAAAAGTAGAAATAATCTAGAAGTTTCTTGACCAGACAATTTTAGTAATCTGAATGATACAGCGAAGGTCCTTTCAGGACAAAGGTTTCAAGACCAGCAGATTAGCAGTTTTTCATGGATTATCAAAATCTCAATTTTCAAGAACATATTGTCCATGTTCTGCACTCAGAAGTCACTAGCGTGACTACAGGACCAGCAGTGATGAAAGGCAGATTTTGACAGTAATATGTAATGTCTTATAACTCATAAAAATTATAATTATGCATTTTTTTTTATATACAATATGCAGCTAATCCAATTGAAAGTCTTGCTTTTTTTTTTTTTTTTTTTTTTTTAATAATAGCAAATTATAGGCAGAACTGATGTCATTGCCTATTTTACAATTGCCAAACCCTGCACTACAAGGAGCTATTATCACATAAGGCCTCACATAATTTCTAAAGTACTCCTTTATTTAATGCTCCATGCTGGGTTTCCTCCTTGGACTGGCTATTTCTGGGAAATTTCGGACAAAATTATTTTGCACTTATTACGTTCTGGTAACGTTTCCTTTGAAAAGCTGTGTGGCCCTTTTTTTCTGGCTAAAGCTCTGGCAATTTGGCGAGTTGTACTGCTAGGCCAGAAGAAGAGGCGCGAAGGAAGCCAAGGGAGAGGGCTGTGTGTGGCAGCTCTTTCCCGCTGGGAAGGATGCGCGGTGTCCCCGCAGCCGTGGTGCGTGCGCCCCAGATGAGAGGCGCGATGGAGCCGCTTCCATCCCCCTTGGGCAGCCACAGGGATACCACCTGCAGCTCCTGCAGCACGCAGCTGCGCTGGGCTCAGCCAGACTGCGAGGCTCGTGCTGAAACCGTGCTGAGCTCCGGCTCTCGTGATGGGATTTTTATCCAGATGGCTGAGATTAAGGCAGCGTAGGTATGCCAGTCATGCATAGCCACACTCACGCTTTCCCCTTGCCATGGGGACTTGCTGCCAGTGACTAAGCGCTGATGTAACTCACAGCCCGTTCACCAACCTCAGAGCTGGCTTCATTTGAGGTTCACCTTTGTTTTGGAAATTGGAGCTATTTTCAGTTTAATAGCAAATGCAGCTTGAAAGGAATTCTATATATGCCTGTTCTGATCTCTTCTTTAATGTGGCTTAAGTTATGACCCAGCTCTGTATAAACTCTAGCTTCAGTGTCTTCCAGATGGGCAGTAAATCCGGACACAAGGGAGAGGTTCTCAGCTGCTCCAAGTCAGCACATATCCAGATGAAGTAGTCTGTGTTAAGGGTCATGTATTTCAGGGATTATAAAGCCACAGTTTCTGTAAATGATATACAGAATCTTAGTGGTTATTTGGCAGAGTGGCAGGTTAGGGAAAATCAAAGGAAAGAAGGCCCAATCTGGAGTTCAGTAATGGAGAACTCAAGACATTGCAAGGAAAATATAATCTATTTATTTACCTAGCCATTAATAATCACTTCTAAGAAAATGTCTTACATATTTATATTGAGTTTAACAGCTAAGATTTTGGTCCAGGTAAAACTTTTAAAGGAGAAAAAAATAAGTAGATATAAAAGTATAAATAAAATAAAATAAAATGTCACATCAATTCTCTGTAGCCACATCACTGAACTGTTTTGTTTTTCTGCTAAGACACTACTATTTAACATAAATGAAAGGTGTAAGTTTAAGGTGTCTGGACTTCACTAAGGCATTCAGTATTGAAAAATATGATGTTTATGAGCTGAATTGGAGAGGACGGTATATAAAGTACACACAAAATGCAGAAGGAATTAGCCAAAGGGATAGCTCATGGCAGAATTATCCTGAAAGGGGAATGAATGTTTATGAGAAAGACTATTTGTAAAATTCTCTGGATGAGTCTGAAATTTTCTTTAATTGAATATTTTCCTCAATGGTCTATATTAGTGTAGTGACATGTGCTAATGATACAAACATGAGAGATGTAATGCCTATGTAGGGACAGGAGTGGTATTTGAGCACAAACCATGCTCTCCCACTTTTGAAATACCACAGGCAGTGACTTGTAAGTGCTCTTTGTTGCTTACTCAAACACAAACTGAATCTGTCTGAAAAAGTAGCTGTATGAATAAAGTGTTTGGTTTTCATGCTCCTATTCTGTGAAAAGTCCAAACTATGTCAATATCTAATATCGAGAGAAAACAAGACATATGACAATAAACCAAATTAAACTAAATTCTAATTCAGAATGATGCAAAAAAGTGTCAGAAATAATTAAGTCATTAGCTCTTGCACCCAGACCTGTGGTCAGCTGAACTGGATGGAAGAGGATTGTTGAGAGGATTTTCATAATGAGCTTAGACAGGTAAGTTACCTTCATCGTGAAACACACATATTTGGTGAAGTGCCATGGATATCTTTGGAGCCTGGATATATAAAGAATGATCAGACTTACTAAAGGGAAAGAAATTGTTTGGGCCTTATTGCTTAAACTATCAAAGAAAAAAAGGATTTTTCCAAATAAGAAAAGCAGGGTCAACAAAATAATTATGAGGTGTGAAACCTTACAATTTTTAAAGATAAAAGACTAAACCATTCAGAGATGGCCTGCAGAAGGAGTTAACGAGATCACTAAAATGAAACAGTGGAGAGAAATTTAAAGAAGTCTTAAAAGACAAAACTCACGACCCATCCAAAAGCTGATGAAAGTGCTGCCAGAATCAAGCATGAGCTTAAGTGAGAGATCTGACTATCATTCAAACACTTGCATGAAAAAGAAACAATTGCAATCGTACCGGAAAACAGGATCATATTCAGCCAGGAAAAAGACATGCATAATAAGGGCACAGATGCATTAGATTTGCTTTCATATGGACATCATCTTGCCATACAATAGGGAACTTAGCATTATGGAAGATATGCATGAAATGCCACAGGTAATTTGTTTGCATAAGTCTGCTACTAAGCAAATCAAAATAGGGAAAACTTTGTAGAACAGAAACATTTACACTCGTAGTACAAAATTTCTTTAGGCTCATACTGTAAACTATAAATAGAGCAGATGTGACTGAATAACTATCTTCATAACTCCAAAGGGTGTGCACTAGCATCTCAGAAATTTCCTTTAACATAGTTATTTTATATTGTTTCACAGATTTCCTTACTGTGACATTTTGGATGGTATTTTCAACTAAAAGGATAGAAATTACACAGAATTCAACTTTGCATGATCCTGGAAGGAGTTTAGTCAGATCCCTGCAAGACTTTGACTCCATTCAACTCTCATTTTGGCCTAGCTGGATTTGCCTGAAATAGAAACACACCATCCTTATGTTTGGGCACCCAGTCTGTAATGCAGAAAAACACCACTAATCCTAATTAAAAATTAAAATTAAATTAAATTAAAAAAGCAGCAACATATTTTTAAATTCAAGTTGATTGAATGCAAGTAAATACTATAAACTGAGCAAATAATAAAGCCTGGACCTGTGCTGATGCTTTAAAATAACACCATCCTTCAGAAACGTTTGGATTTTAGTGTTGCTTACGGTAAGGACATCCTTCTGAGAGGTGACTTTCCTGTGTGGAAACACTACAGAAGTAGGTGTTTCACAGTCAAACAGCAAAGAGGTAAGTCCCATTAGACACAAAATGCCTGAATGTTTGAATCAGGGCTTTAATACGAATCCCTAGACTTTATAGCTTACACCAGCTATCCCCCACATTCCTACTAACAGGAGTTGATATGCTGTAGGCAATGTAAAGGAGGAGGCTCTGAGAGGAAAAAGTACAGATAAAAGGAAAGAAATATCAAGGTACAATTCCACTTATATTAAATTTGGGGGGAAATTGTTAGACATGCAAAGTTTAAATATTTTAACAAAAACCAGGCCACTCCATGCACTCTTTGCAATAGTGTGAGAACTTCAGTGTTCTGATGCCTCCTAAAGTATTTGATGAGAGACTAATAACCTGACAGGCTAACACTTCACTTCCTTCCAATTAGGAGACTTTAACATCAAAGCCAAGGTCCTCTACTCAGAAAAGGCTTACTTGAATGAATGTATAGAGGAGAAAAGTCCAGTAGTTTCTTGTTTTTTTCCCTTGCAGAGACACAGTCCGGCAAAGGTTTTAATAAGATGTTTGAGGTCAAAAGGTTCAGGTTCCTCACTGTGAGCACCAGGAAGCTGCCAGAGTGTTTCAATATGTATGGTGTTTGCAATGCAATCAGACAAAGCTGAAAACTCTATTACAGTGTCATGTGCCTGACTTCCTTCAGGAGTGCTCTGGTGTACAGCCAGCAGCCAAGTGTGAGGCTTGGAGTACACTGGGAATCTTTCCTGTTGCCACTTCAGCTGCTGAAACTAATAATGCCCTCACCACCTCAGCTTTTGGCTGCCAGGACAATGTGACAATGGCTTCCTCCAGGGAATTGTGCCAGTTGGTTTGTTATTGATTGGTAACAAACCTCCAGGATTCAGAGGTTTTCAATGAGAAATGATGACTGTGCTTGATGTATGAAGTTATTTGACAAGATCAAACTTCTGACAGAATCTAAAAAAACTATCATAAACTCTTTAGCTCTGATTTGCATCAAACCAAAAAGTATTAAAATCCCTCTGAGATAAGCATAGAAGGTGCCTTGTTTCTTCTTTATGACAAAAATATTTTTAGAGCTTTTTTTCCTGTACATAATATCTATTTTTACTTTTTTATTTTTAATGCTCCCTACTGTCATGACTACATCTCGCCATTTTTCAGCAGCAGCTTTTATTCTGAAGCTTACAAAGTATATGTATCATTGGTTGTAATACCTATTTCACATAGAACAGTTGACAACTGATATATAGCAACTGAATATAGCAATTGTTTTCTTCAGTAATACAATGGAATGCGAGGGGTGGGGGAAGGGAAAAAAGAGACAAAGGAAATGTCTTCTGTTTAATCACACAAGGGGTTGGATTCGCCTCACCTTGCTTTAAGTCCTCCGTGGTCAGAGAAGAGAGACCAACAGTAGTTAACATCAAAGATTCATTCCATGCAAAGCAGCTAAGGTAAAACAAAGACCACTGCAGAGGTAAAAGAAGCAGGAGACAAAAGGTCAAATCAGACATGAAGACCTCATAATTAACATCTTGAGAAGAATTTCTACTGTGGATGGTCCTTACCTAAATAATCAGCAAATGCTTGGATAAAAATTATTAATGTAGCAGTTCGCTGGTCTCCAAAAGAAATTCTTTCCAGCTGTTAGTTTCCAAACCACAGTACTTAAATCCGTGCACTTTACAGACTGCAAAAACAATCCCATCAGAGAAAACGCTGTTAATTCCCTACCCCACAATTCACAGGTATAACTCTCTTTCTTTGAATTGATATTGAGCTTTTCAGTAACTTTTCTGTTTTTATTATTCTCTACATATTCCTAACACTCATCTTCACAAAAAAAACAAAAAAAGCAAACAACAAAAAAACCCAAACCAAACCAAAACAGAATCCAAAAATGAACCCCCCAAAAACCTCCCAAACAAACAAACAACCCCCCAAACAAACAAAGAAAAAAGCAAGCAAATCCAACTGCAGTGATATTAAATTAATAATTAACTTTTTTAAACCATGCACATTCCATTGGGAGGAAAAAATATCAGCTTCTAAAATCAGCTTCTGTGTGAGGCACTTTCATAGCAACACCATTGTAGCCATGAAAGTTTTGGGATAGTATTTATGTTTTCATTTATTTTTGGATTTGTTTTGGAAATGACAGTTCCTAACTGGAATGCCATTACTGATAAAATAAGACCTATGTGTATTCTGTTTCTTGTATTTTCCCTCCAATACCAGCACCCCCAGTTAATGCAATTTACTGAAAAAACCCTAATTAAAAAAAAAAAAATTGCTCAGTAGATATAATAAACCACCAAATACTTTAAAAAGTCTGTTTCCTTAGAACTTCTTAATGCATCTGTTAATTTAGTTTCTTTCGTTTTATTTCCTTTCTTTTTCAACCTCTTTTCTCGACATACTTGCTTTTCTTTATCCTTCCTTAAATTTTCATGTGGAGAAGACAAAAGTAATAAGATTATTATTATTATTTTTTGATCAACAGTTTAGGACCGTGGTTAAAGCCAGTTAAAACATTTAACTATCCCTGAAGGATGGACTTTCATCATGAAGACTTTGGCCTTGATAAGACTCCTGGCAGTGCTCATTCCATGTTGTCACACCCATAAAGACTATGAAATTTAGCTTCCAGAAAGTTGTATTATAGATTGTCTCAAGGATGTGTCAAGCCAAGTCCAAGGAAAACCTTAATGAGTTCAGTTGAATATTGGAAATAGCTAGTGTACACAGAAGAGAAAGAAGGGCACTTCTTATTTAAGTTCTTGAAAATCTGTTTCTTTGTTCCTGAATAAAAATGACTGTAATTCATAGGAATTCACCACACATGTGGCTCCCCTACAGAGGCCCAGCTTCTAAACCACTTTTGATAGAGGAAAATATTGACAAAGTTCCAGCTGTTTGAAATTCAAAAAACATCTACTCATAAGGTGGTCTAAATACAGATCTTTTATAATCTACAGTACCTTGAAAACATGAGGTGATGCAAGTGCACAGCTCCTTAAAGGCTTCCCCTTTCCAGTAACTTCTCTTCATAGCTTCTTGGTGTGGACACAAATGAAGTTCCAATGACACTTTTACATTTTCCATCAGTCTTTAGTACTATATGTTGAGGCTTCTGACTTATTCTCACACCTAAAGACATTTTCAGTTTGCATCTAACTCTTTAAAAAAAAAAACCCTGCAGATAAATAAAGCTCAATGATAAGAAATTGAAGAAAGTTCCCTTATGTACTTTAAGAAAAATGGTGCATTGCAGAGTTCTGTTTTGCATGAACTTTTAATTAGTTGATTTAATTAGTTACCTATTACTGGACTATTTTTAAGAATAACTATAAAGTAATTAATAACAATTTTCAAGGCAAAATAAGAAAAGCTTTCTTTTCAGTTTTCACTTCTTGAAATCAAAAAGAAGTTTCCATAGGTAGATTTTTGAATTTAGAATTCTGAATAAATTTTTTGGTTTTGCTGTGCTGTATGAACACAGATATGACTCACGCTGATTTTATACATATATACATATATACATTCTTCTGCAAAATAAAGGTTGTGTGACACTATTCAGATAATATTTATATGATAACCATTTTTTCTCTACATGTAAATGTGTCTTCAAGGTTTACACTTTATTTCAACAAAAATCAATCAAACAAACTGAGAGTAAATCCTTGTTAGGTATAACTTTAGGCTGATCATGAAAAATCCTCTATGGATAAATTTTGCATGTTTTCAGTACACCATGGAAGTCATTCTAACCAAGCTTTTGTGTGATTCCTTGATGTGGCTGAATAAAAGATCATCCTAAGTATTATTTACAGTCCAATTCCATTTCCATACTAATCATATTATTACAGAAACTCAGTCTATATACACTTGCCAGTCCCCGCTGGTGAAAGACAATCTTTATTATGTTAAAAAATGGACATCAGAAAATTGTTTTTGAAGTGTAATGAAATGATTTAATAACAATGTATCTTCATATTTCCTAAATTATTTTAAAACCTTAATGCACTGCAGGAGTCTGCCTCAGTGGCATAATGAAATGGGACAGTTCAGATTGCAACCTGCTGTGTGAGGTTCCCCCTGTGTTACAGAACAGCAGGACAGCTCTGTCTCCTTTCCTTTTCATCTTTCTTTTCCTCTCCAAGTGTTGGGTCATATTCTTGGAGAGAGGGATGTCACTCAGTATCTCACACATCCAGCTGGTGTTTAATTTGCACAGAGTAAAGGTGAGGTACTTCTTAGAACCAAATCTACTGCTACAGTTTGATCATGAAAGTTGCCAAAAGATCCAGAATACAGCTCTGCTAACTACTGGGTCAGTGGAAATATTGGCCATTTACTTGTTACAATCAGCAAATTGGCCTGTCCCTACACACCCCCAGACATACCGAACAAATACACAGCTTGGCATAAAGATGCATTTAGAGAGAAAGCAGGAGAAAGAGCTGTGAACAGACAAGCCCACGTATGCACTGCCAACATGATGATTCTACCTTGCCTAAGAATACTTTGTCTAAGGCGGCTGCAAGGGGAAAATGGATGTGAAAAAAAGAGTGTAAGTGCACAGCATGAGATAAGTTTACAAGAACTTGGACACCTCTTACAACAATGAACCTTTGGACTTCATACGCTTAAATGATCTGATATTCACTGTGTTGCAACTATTTTTCTTTATATCCATTGGGTATAATCCTTGAGCCTCCTTTTAGGTGTGGCTGTGGCCTGGACAGAGTAATAGCCTGAACAGAAGTAAATATACTGATTGCTCTCCAACCTCCTACAGAAAAGGTTTGCAGAGCAATAACATTCATAAAGGGAGAGAGCAAGAGCGGTTGTGGCTGGAAAAGACTTTAGCAGGGAGTGTGAAGTGGTCATACTGACTGACTATGCCTGTTAAACAAATTGTCTCAATGTAGCTTTGCACTGAGGCAAGTCTACCTGAATCCACTGGACAGAAACAGCTCTAACTGGGTTAGAGCTGAGGTCTACTAGATATTACACAATTACACAAATTCAAAATACAAGGAAACTTATAGTTCCAAACCGTAGAGAGACTTGACTAGACATTCAGGGTAAAAATTATTTGCCCTAAATTTAGTGCATAATTTTCTGCATATTATAGGTTCCTGTTTGAATCAAATGGGAAAATCTGGGCATTCCTGAACCTATTTTAGAAGTCTGCCTAAGGATAAGATGGATTGGACCCTTGAAGGGCCAATCTTTTTTGGTAGACAGAGACCCTGGGGTGACTGTTGAGTGTGTAGATGGATGAATCCCTACCCATCTTTTCCTAGAACAGTGCTTTAGTTGGATTAATGTATGTTGTGGCACACTCTCTAGCAGAGATACATTACAGCATCACACTAAATAATGTAGGTGATCCTGCTCCATGAAGAAGGATTTCTCTACTGGAAGAGGAGCCAAAAGTTATTTTAAGTCGTATCTTATTTTGTATTTAATAGTAGCATTGTAATCCTCAATTTTGCTCTGTGTACACAGTATATGTAGCTTTTCCAGTCATTTAATTGACACGAATAATACTTCAGTCTATAACAGGTTTAATGAAAAGGGAAGAACTTAACCATCAGCCACTTACCTGCAAGTTAGCAACATGTAAAATAGCACGCTTTTTGCTGCCAGCTTGTCCCTCCTGCCCTAAACTGTACCTATTTCCATCATCATCTTTAACGCTGGATTTCATCTCTTTCAGGGTTGCACTTTGTGAACATTGTTTAAATAGTGACACATTTTATTGTGAGGTAGGTGATAGAAGAAGGAACCTACTCCAGATTGCTGGACTTTTTTCCAGCTAATTTCTTGTGTAATTTTCCTGATCTAATGGTCATGAAGAGAGTCTTCTCATATATATTAAGGAGTCTTAACTCAGTCCACTGATGGTAACTCTGGACGACTACAAATATTCCAGAATATATTCGTTGCTAGTTTTTTAGACATAGTTTCCTTTATGGAAAATAGCTATCTGTACCTAGCTAGCTGTAAGTGTGGAGATAACATTTTCTTCATAAACTTCTACAGCCATATAGTCTAGTAGGCAGCTGTGTGACTTCTTTATGTCAGAGTACACATTTTCAATGGTGGCACATTTTCTAATACTCATTGCTGGTAGCCGCAAATCAGAGGGAATCATAGAATCATTTGTGTTGGCAAAAACCTCTAAAATCAAGTCCAACTGTTAACCTAACTGCCAAGTCTACCACTAAACCATGTCCCATGGTTTGTCTGTAACCCATATTGCTTCGTTTAAATTCTCCAATTGCTTAATATTTATTTTCCTTTCAATTGTTGTTACACCTGGGCTATGAAAGCCAGAAAGAAAGGTAAAAAAAAAAAAAAAATACTGTTCCGAGAAAAATCTTTTAAAGTCCAATCCATAAAAATCTTGAACTTTACCATAACCTTACCACTAACAGCAATGCAAAGATACTGAGATTGCAGTTAAGGTGTCCTCAAATTGATGTCTGAAGAACTGATTTCTTCTCTTGTGCATATTTGTGTATTTGCAGAGATGAACAAGAAATATGCTTGTAAGAAACTACTTCTTGTATGCAGCATGATCTTTTGTAACTTGATCTTGATAACTGTTCTTTTTTTTTTTTTTTGTCTGAGGGCTAATTGAAAACAAAATGCCTAAATTTGCAATGTTGTACATGCATGAATACAATTCTAATTAGCTGGGCCACTGATTGAGGTGACTTGCAAATAGAGACCTAGCATCCTAGCATGCTTTTTTTTTTTTTTTTTTTTAAATTTAACAAGAAATCAAAACACCTAAAAGGTGACTCACTCCCTTTAAGATGTCACTGAGGAAGTGCTGCCTCGCTCCTGCCATGCTAATGAAGACCAAGGTGACTGTGCCCCTCAGATGGGTTCTGCATTTACACAGAATAACCCGTGGCCAATATTTTGAAGCAGAGAGAACACAAGCACTGTCCTCAAGCTGATGACATTCCCCTGGCTGGAACAGAGCTGCTGGACTGGGGAGCAGCTGACCGGGGCTGGCAGGGCAGGTGAAGGGATTGGCAGGGCTGGTGAAGAATGGGCTGGCAGGGCACTGGCAGGGCAGGTGAAGAAGGGGCTGGCAGGGCTGGTGAAGAAGGGGATGGCAGAGCTGGTGAAGAAGGGGCTGGCAGGGCAGGTGAAGGGGATGGCAGGGCAGGTGAAGAAGGGGCTGGCAGGGCAGGTGAAGGGGATGGCAGGGCAGGTGAAGAAGGGGATGGCAGGGCAGGTGAAGGGGATGGCAGGGCAGGTGAAGGGGCTGGCAGGGCAGGTGAAGAAGGGGCTGGCAGGGCAGGTGAAGAAGGGGCTGGCAGGGCAGGTGAAGAAGGGGCTGGCAGGGCAGGTGAAGAAGGGGATGGCAGGGCAGGTGAAGGGGATGGCAGGGCAGGTGAAGAAGGGGCTGGCAGGGCAGGTGAAGAAGGGGCTGGCAGGGCAGGTGAAGAAGGGGATGGCAGGGCTGGTGAAGAAGGGGATGGCAGGGCAGGTGAAGAAGGGGATGGCAGGGCAGGTGAAGGGGATGGCAGGGCAGGTGAAGGGGATGGCAGGGCAGGTGAAGAAGGGGATGGCAGGGCAGGTGAAGAAGGGGATGGCAGGGCAGGTGAAGAAGGGGATGGCAGGGCAGGTGAAAGGGATGGCAGGGCAGGTGAAGAAGGGGATGGCAGGGAGAGCGCAGCTGGCGAGGGACCAGAGGGCAGGAGAGCCATTCTCTGCTCAGCTCCAACGCGAGCAGGCAGCATCAGATAAGGAAGCAATTGGTATGTTCACACCTGCTTACAGTCGAACTGTCTGCTAACTGCTGACACAAACCTTCTATCTTCCTACTGAGACATCAAGATAAATTCGGAGGAAATGGAGCTGTACAAAAAAAACCGCTACTCTTTTCTAAATTGAGTGACTCCTCCAGGCTCTGACCAACAGCTTGAGGTCAGCATAAGCAGAAAAGACAAAGGAGAGTCCCTTAGGGGTTCTTCAGAAGCTAAAATAGAAAATTTGCTCAGCTGTTTATCACCTGAGTTTGACCTCCCAAGCAATATCTTTTTTTTTAGAAGAAGGCAATGAAAGATTTGGCAATGAATGAAAGGGAATTCATCTTCACGACATTTTGTTAGTGACATTCTGAGGCTCTGTTTCTGATTTGCATTTCCTTTGGAGTTAGATCCTTAGGCTCATCAGGCCTCTTTTTTTATGTTGTTTTGTTTTGTTTTGTTCGAATGAGGTGAGTTTTATGGTGTTTTGTTTTGTATTGCACTACACCCATGAACAGCACTGTCACATACTGCTCTTCTGTGCAAGGTATGACAGGGGCCAGGCACTACCTGTGATTTTTTTTTTTTCACAATTCCTTCCGAAAAGGCACATCAAAAGCGCTTTTTTTTTTCTTTTTTTTTTTTTCTTTTTTTTGTCTTTCCTGTAGTAAATCTTTTGTCATTGAAAGGATTGATCGTATAAGATGTCTCGAATCCTCCTCTCCCATAGATACACTCACAGGAGCAGGTGCTTGGCATCTCTCAGGATCAAACCCTAAAATGCTGGTTGCCATGGTGACTGAATGTGAAAGAACAATAAAGAGCTGTTTACCACAGAAACTTATCAGCAGGGCTCGACAAAGCACCACAAAACTGTAATTAGGGTTGCGTTGAAACAGCTTTATTTCTGCAGCTAAAACGAGGCAGCAGCCTTTGCCTTTGATTTCTTCCAGATATTATCCCTTGCACATCCCTTGCATCCTTGTGTAAGATCCCACCCAAACTCTAAGCAGATTATAGCAGAGTAGGCAAAAATTAGCATTTTGACAAATCCGTGAAAAACAAGCCTACAAAACTGCATGCAAATGACTGCATGAAAAATAATGCTTTGAGAAGCAAAGTGCTTTGAAATATCCTACATACCCAGAGGTTGCTACACTCCACAGCAATCTGCAGAAGATCATGATGGCTTAGCATACACATTTGGATGTAAGGATTCTTTTAATATTTGATTGAAAGGGCAATACCCCAAACAGAACACACAGTCTTTTCTCATGTTAAATTTTGGTTGGTTTTTTGCTTCTTAGGATTCTAGTTTCCTATGCTGTTAGTAATACTGCTGTCATAGCTGACAAGTTAAAACAGAGATAGTTAATAGTAGTAATCAATGTTAGCTTGGCAGCTCTGTGTCCTGAATGAATTCGGAGGTGTGCTGTGAAAAGCATTTCACAAATGCCTGTGAAGGGAAGGTCTTTACAGAGAAGAGCTTTTGCTTTAATTAAGCAAAGCAGATGGTGCTGGAAGGGAAACAAAGGCACACAGAGGTGAAGCATCTTGCTCACAGCTGATCAGTGACAGGTCTCAAATAGTTATTCCCAAATTGTTAGAATTCTGAAGGAATACCAGTTATCAGCAAAAACGATGGTGCACCTTCAACATTGAGTTAAAACAGCGTGTATGGGACATGTCTACAGGTCAGAGGTGATGATGTGGAGCCCCAGCAGCCCACAGGCAGCAGTTTGGGAGTCTCTGTCTTAGATGTACATCAATACTCCTGTTTCTGCATGTAGGAGTTGCACATTGAAAAATCTGCCAATACCCAGATTTCAGTAATTCAGCAGAGATATTGGGAAGCCTCATGTAGCTGTCCCAGTTGTGTGCTGGATTATACAGTGAGAAAAATAGTGGTTAAAAAAAAAAAATTATTTTAATAAAATCCTGTATTAGGGATGCCACACATAATGATCTGCAGCATTCATTCCCCTTGCTCTCCCACGAGGTGTTTTTATAGTACTTCCATTGTTTCTGCAGCTTGTGTTGTTTCAAACTTTCCTGCTAGTAGTTAACTATGTGAGTCTCAGAAATGTGGAATCTGTTTCTGTCAATGCAGTGTTTGAATCAGTTAAGTCTAAAACACTAACACTTCTATTTTTAGTTTGCAGCAGCAATAGATAGCAAATATGTTCACCTGAGAATAATTCTGCTGAGAATGTAAAACACATATCTTGTGCATCATCAAAACCATTCGTTTATGTATGCAGAAGAAATGGATCCTCTGTGCTTTCAGGCACCACCCTTTAGCAGTAGGTGGGGAATGATCTCCTAAGAAGGAAAAACTATTTCCTTTGAGCATTCAAATTTCTGAACTGATTTTTCTTCCACTTCAATGTAAATCCATTGCCTTCGCTTCGGTGTGTTGCAGCTGGATGACAGAGGAAGGTCAAATTCTTTGAAGTGATATAACCTGAACTACAAACCAGGTCTGGAAGAGATAGTGGGTGGAAAGAACACAAGCCAGGGCTGATGTCTGCACAAGCTACAGCTGCTGTCAGTATTTGTACTGCTGGTTTCTGATAATTAGCTGCTACATGAAGTAAAATGTCTGGTGTGCCCCAGGTAACTGTTGTTGTGAGAAACTAGCAGAGATAATGGTATCTGTTTCCTGCAATCGTTTCTAGTGTTCCCTCCTTTCCATCACTCACCTTTGGTAGTCACCAGGAAATCTCCTGGGCTTCATTCCTCACCCTTGGCCCGGGGTGCCTTGCCCCAGGGGCAGGGCATGGGGGAGGCAGTGCCTGCTCATTTCCTGGCACGTGTTGAGGTTTCAGAGGGAGTGGGAGAGGGAGGAAAAAAATACCTCCTGGAACAGACACAGTTGCCAAGACACCATGAGTAGGAAATGAGAGATAGGAATTAAAAGCTGGATCGTAGAGCTACAAATGATTGTAATGTGTTCTCTCCTCGAAAAAGCTACAAAAAAAAAAGATTGTAATTGATTATCTTTATTTAATTAAATGGGGAATATGGGGCTCCAAGGCTTAAGTGTCTGCGCTTTCTTGGCAGTGAAAGCAGAGGCAAAGGGCTTCCTCTAAGATTCAAAATCCATGGGGCTTGGGGCCTGCTGCAGTTTCACTGCTTCATACACAGATGCTGCCTGCTTCTGGAACAGAGCATCTCTTCACTCCAGGTGAAGTCCTGCCCTACTGGCCCATGTGAGACTCGAAAGGACACAGAGATCCTTGTGTTAGTCCACTCATAATGAATTACACCCATAATGAAGATGATTTCTTATGTCATATGGCTATACAACATCTGAAATTAATTTTGTGGGAGCAAGGAAATTGTTCACATTGGGCTTCAGCGGCTGCAGCCCAGGGATTTTAGTTATCAGAGGCAAATCAGGACAGCCTCAAAGCTAAAAGAGTTTGGTGAAATGAAAAAATGTTTTGCATAAGAACAAGAGCAAGCACTGAGTTTGGTGGGAGACATCTCATACTGTTGTAGCTGGTTTAAGTTAGGCTTCTGATGGAGAAGGGAAATATTCAAGCCTGCTACAATCAGTGAGGGCCAGCAGACACTTCAGGTAGTTCACCAGTTCACAAATGAGGATATCTCTTCTCCTCTGCAAGTAATGAAGTAATACCTTAAGTCAGAGGCCCAATTTTGAAGGGTGAGATGGGTATCACCTTGTAGAAGAGACAAAGTTCTCATGAATGGAGTGTGTCAGATGCAGTAACAAAAACATACGAGTCAGTGAGAGCTTATCAATTTAATGCAATAGGTGAAGCATAAAGCCTCATTATACATTTTTCTCCGATATACACATACATAAAACCTTTCCACTACGTACTTTTTTTTTCCTTAAAAACTTCATTTTCCTCCTAAGGTCAGGAGTTTCATGAAAATCCATCCATTTGAGAGCTCATTAGGTTCCATTGAACTGAATGGCAGCTGAGCCAGGTTGTACCTTGGTGCCTCTGACAATGGGATATAGGGATGGATGGGTCAGTGGTGACAGAAGTAAAGCATTTCACCCACCTACTAGGAATTTGGGCTTTTACTCATGTGACTGTTTCTTTACAATGAGTCTCCATATGTACACTCACAATGAAGGAAAAAAAAACATTGCTGAAACCAGAAAACACAGAAAAAATTTTAAAGTTTTAAGTATGTGTTGCACTATGTTGAGTGTCAGCCTGTAAAATGGAAGCTATTACTTCTCGGGGAAAACAATTCAAAATACAAATATTCCATGATATATATGTCTGTGAAAGCAGGGGCAATACTGATGGACTAAGGCTGGTAGTAGACAGGAAATTAAACATAAGTTTACAGTGCATCCTAAAAAGACATCTGGGGCTCCATTCAAAAACTCGTTATTGCCTCACCAAAAAAAAGGTCAAGATTTGGTAGGGCTTTTGCTCAAACACTGTTTTTAGTTATTGACACATAGTTAACAGATAAAACCAGGAAAACATCACAGAAATTATTGTGATAGAGGAGAAACTCTCTCAAAAAAATAAAAAAAAAGGAAAAAAAGAAACACAATATGTAGTTTCCTTCTGCTACACATTAACTGTGAAAGTCCCACTGAATATCAACTGCAAGGCCTCTGGTCAGTCAGAGTAGAGTATTAACCCTGATGAAGGGAAGTGGACACTGAAACTATTAATATTTGTCAGAAATACAATGTAGGGTGGAGTAAAACAACAAAAGAGAATAGAGCAGCCCAAGGAAGAAGTTTCAAGTTTCAAAGAACAGATTCAGAGATCTGAGTTATTTCCCAGATTTGAATAGACTTTCTATATGATGTTGGCCAGAATCAACAAATTTGTTATTCTCAATTTCCTTCCTCTATAAATAACTACGTTGTCGTCTTTTATTTTGCCTTCTGAGATTAGAAGTATGATCAGTCTCTATCCATGCTGACTCCTGTAATGAGACATGATCTATATCACTGCTATGACTTCTACTGCTACTTAATCACTTTCCTTGAGACAAGGGGTAATGTGAAAGAGAGGAAATAAATGTGTTCTTGTGGGCCCCAGGGGTGCTGGAGGACCTGTTGCTACCTTTGTTTAAAACTGGATTCAGTGAAATACTGCAAAATTTGCTTTTAAGTGCCCTCTGGCAGTAGGAAATAGGAGACAAGACATGTGCTGGCATTTCCATCCTGGGGAAATAACCTTGTGAATATATCACTCTTTTCAAACACACAAATACACTCACAGTAATCTGGATTATAGAGTGCTAGCAATCAATCTCTGAAGATGTTTTTTAAAACCATTAGAAAGTATTATTTCTCAACAGGACAGAAGTAATTCTATTTTTCAGTACTTTTGTTCATTTCACTATCAAAAGAAATCCATAAATAATATCTCAGATTGTCATATTTTTCTCATTCTCACTTGCTATCAAGTCAGATTTAAGTGGAAGGCTGCTAGGTAGAAAACCTAGTTGTAATTAATGCATTATCAAGAAAAATTAACCAAAACTCTTCTTAGACTCCTAGATAAATTCTGCAAGTTTCCCTGTCAGTGGTCTCAGCAACAATTTAGCTCACAATCAAACATAAAGTTAGAATCAAATTTCTGAGTTTCCTCATTTGTTATCTTCACCTTTCTTTCACTTCTGTCAATATAAGACAGAGCAAAGCTCAGAACTCTTTTCTTCCAGAGTATGCTGTTTTAACATGTGCTGTGACCTCCAGGGGGAAAAAAACCCATGTATGCATATACAGAAAAACCAAAAATACATCCCTCAGCTGCCCCCCAGATCCTTACTAAAGCACTAATTCCAGCTTTAATCTGGCCCACATTATTTTCCTGAGCATTCAAACTTTGACAATAAAGCCATTTATAGAGTAAGCAGATTTATTATTTCACTAAGCACACTGGCCTGGATGGTCTGTACACTTTGAGTGAGCCTAGAAACAACAGTGGAAGAAAATACTAGATTATTAGGTTATGCTTCAGAATTTTATGTCAACAAATAGCTTCTCCTTTTCTAGCTATGCTACCTGTCTTTCCCTGTCAGCTGTCAATGGCTTGCTTCTTTTTAATGAATGCTGGGACCTCCAAAGTTCCCCCAGACACACATACATCAAGAAAAATGCTGAGATTTGTCAAGTCCCCTAACATCCATTTAGGATTATTGTCAACATTTATAAATCTATAAGCACAACATTCCCTTGAGACTGATTCTTTTTGACGGTTAGTTGAGGTAGGTCACCCAGCAGGGAAAATCTTGTTGGTGTATGGCAAGGATGTGCTGCCTTTAATGCCTCCTTTTTATCAGTGATCTTTGAATCATTTGACTGCTTCTAGAGCAGGATTTATCATTTCCATATGCGCCAACCCCCTTGATTTTGTAATGGTGTTTGTGCATTTATTTGGTTTGTACTTGGCATGGGAATGAAGTATGGAAAGGCGTAGAAAAACCTCTGTACTTAAGAGTAACATATGGGATTTCTTTTATTATTTTTTGCTTAGGCTCCTGCATAAATGCTTAGCTTGCTCAGCATTAGAAAAAGAAATACAAAGTAGCTCAGAAATTTAGTTTTAGTTTAAGTTCTCTCAGAAATTTGTCAGCTCTTTTAAAAAGGGAAGGAAAAATACTACTCTTATGCAGCATTAAGGAAAGCAAATACCCATGGAGGAAACTGATACTGTCAGGCCATCAGTTAAGGGGGGAGATATTTGTATCTTACATCTAATATTAGAAATTAAGCATAAAGGATCCCTAATGTACATCAGAATTATTCTCAGAGACATCTATCTCAACTTTTTTAATTGCTCATACACCAATTTACTAGGCTACTAGAAAAGTCTAATGGCATTTTAGTCAATGAAACAACTTGCTTATTAACAAATACTCTTAGAAAGTCCATACAAGATCTATACATAGACCTGTAGGTAGAATCAACACTAGGAAGTTAATTCAAATGCTTTCCAACATCCCAGAACACACTGATCAAGGCAAACTATCTGGAAAGAAGTTGAAAGAAAAGTGAGAAATCCCAGAGTGTAAAAGAGCCCAGGGCAGTACCAAGCTTCAGAATATAAATGGGTTTGTAGGGGTTGACTGCAAAGTTCATTCAGCTCAGTAATCTACCTGCCACAGGAGGAAGAATATAAAGACCAGGCAGGACAGAATGATTTCTTATTTGCATACACTCCAGGCCTCCACAGCCTAAGGCTGACAGACTTCCTGAGCTGGATGTAGGGGTGTTACAGCTCATTCCTCATGTAAGGAGCTGTGTAGCTCTGTTTTGAGCCCCTGTAAACTGTTAACTTCAATGTCCTGTGTTTAATTTCCCATTAAGCAGAATTGTGTGAATTGTCACTTTGTGAACCTACCACCCACTTGCTACCTAGTTCCTGGGGATTCTCAATGAACCTAATATACATTTTTTTAAGGAATCTTAAGACTGGCAAAAGGAGAATGGTGCATCAGTTCATAGACTGCAAAAGGCATGAAGAATTAAACAAACAAATTGCAACAAAAATAGAAGAGTAAAGCCCTTGAAGCTTTTATCTGCATTGGAATGCTTATTATTAGGAAAAGCAAGTGCCACACCTACAAAATTAAAATAGTTTTGAAAGTTTGCTGAATTGGGAAAGGAAAACCAAAAGGTTCAGACACTCAATTCAGTGAAGTCTGGGTGGGGGTGGGGGGTGTGTGCATCTATTCCTTTCCTGTTAGGATAGGTACACTTTTGAATCTTGGTTCAGAAGTGGTTGTCCCATGTGCCTGTCATTCTCCTGCCCATCCAGGTAGGTCTTTAAGAATTTAGATGGTCCTCCAGGCTTTCAAAAAATGGCTGAATGCCAGAAAAGGGAAGAGTTATGTGCAATCAGCAAAGCTTGCTTAAGAGTACAACACTTCCTTACAGACAGAACTGAGCTCAGTATGTGATTTTTCACATATTTCTATATATTTTTATGCAATTTTACTTCAGCATTTCTTACCAATGGTGGTAAGTGAACTTAATAACAACTGTGAGAAATGTCTGGTTACTAGAGATAAGGAAGCTACCAAACTCAGTGTTGTAAGAGGAATTTAATGAGACCTCATATTGGATTGTGAAGCAGCAGGATTTAAGTAATAGTAGACCTTCTTTGCCTCATCCAACTAATTAAAAATTGTACCAAAGGCAAATGACTAACAATGACACAGAAGGCCAACATCTCAGTGAGAGAAGCTGGGCTACAGTGGAGAAAATTGCAATATTTGGTTATGTCACTAGCAACATTTAGTCTTTGCGATGCAGTTGAGTGCATCACATTCCCTATCCACAGGGAAGTTCTCAGGAGTACCCACGTAAAGTTCTCAGGCAGCACCTTTATGTCTCTGTAGCAGACAGAAGGGAGAATTGGAGCAGAAAGTGAGAGAACGAGACTTCAGAACACGGAGGGAAGAGAAGCCTTAGAGTTCAGAGAAGGAAAGAAAAATTACCCATGAAAGGTTAGAGCTCACAAAGAAAAGGATCATGTGTATGGCAATCAGGGGAGCAGAAAGTCCTCCTAGGTTGACTAAGCAGAGACAGTTTAAAGGCATTCAGTCATACTAGTGATTATTAGTCCTTTGAAACCTATTAATCCTATTATGAGGCTGTGGAGTAATTTTAGAATTTAAACAGGCAAGCAACTATATTTAAACTTGGTTGCCATGTATTTTCTTTTGCCTTTTTTTATTTCATTTCCTTATTTCTTCATTTTCAATTTAATTTTCTTTTTTTCTCCTTTGAAACTTTTCTATCCTCTTGTTTCCTTACCTCTCCTGTTTCTTCCTACATTTTATTCATCTGAAGATTAAAGGGGGAGGGTGATGTGACCTTTACTACCAGCATTCCTCACATTAGGAGGATAGGGAGGCAAAATAAAGCTCCTGGAATCTTTTAAGCAAAGCAGAGTATTATTACATGCACAGTAAAATAGTTCATAAAAGGAATTTAGAAAGAATACAGTAAACACCAGTATAAGCAGCAAAGTTTGGCCTCAGCCCACACGCTCTGCCAGGCAGTTGAATACTCATCAGGCAAAATGGCAACATAGCCAAACAGCTGTGTGTTCCTCAGGGAAGCATGCAGAAACACATGGTCTTAGAAGAAAAAGAAGCCTTTCTCTTTAGGCTTACAGACATTCTGCATAGCAGTCAAATTTATATCTTTTCCTTAAGATCTATGTACCTGGAGAAACATTGTTTCATGGACTCTGTTTTAGGTAGTTAATATTTTAGTTAATATTCACATGTTATATTGATTTTGGAATTACTCTCCAAATTTAGTGAGGGACATTTTGTCAGTCTGGGCGTGTCCCTGCCCTGGCTGTTGCCACACATTTGCCATCAGTGCAGAATGATCCTTCCCTGGGCAAGAGACACAGCATTTCATTCATGCTTTTTGCTTCCAGATTGGAGGCCAAAGTCATAAGACACATAGGAAATTGTTCTGGATCAATTTTAGTCCGTGTCAGCAGCTTGCACACCCCTTTATAAACCATAGCTAATGGAGGAAAGATATTCACAGCAAAGAGTGCTGTGAAGTGCAGGAGCACTATGCACTATGATCTGCTGGCATGAGGGACAGCTTGCCAAGATCTTCAGGATCTGAGGGAATGATTGAGCCAAGGTGTTCCTGGTCAGTTAGATGTAAGGGGAAGCTGTGAGAGGCTCAGGAGCGCTTCCCCCTCAGTCTGCGAAAAAATACACAGCCGCAGGGTTGCAAAACCAGCAGAGCAGCATTTGTGGAATTCACAAAGGGCAAAGTGCTATTCTCCATAGCATGCATATTTATTTTGATGTGGTTGTCTGTGAGCAGCAGTGTATCAAATTAACCACACAACTGACATTTACATTATGGCAACTTCACTGCTGTCTGACAAGGGGCAGAGATCTGAGAGCAAATACAGTAAGACTTGCTGTCCTCAATGTTCCTTCTTATTGCTAGGTGTAAATGGCAACAAGAGCCAAGCAGTTATCAGTTTTGCTGTAACTTCTGGAGAATAGTTTTTTTTTTGTTTGTTTGTTTGGTTTGGGGTTTTTTTTCAATGAAGGTGAGAAGGGTTTTTTTCCTTCAGGTGGGCTAATTAGGGTAATAATCCTCTGTTTCTCAGGGCCTAGTGTTTTTGGGAAGGATCCAATTTGAAATATGTATGACACTTTCCCCATGTTAATGAATGCCTATAAAGCACATGTATGGGTGAGGGTCTCTGTTAGGTAAGTTCATACATGCTGTTCACCAATGTCTGTAGTGCTAAAAATGCAGACAGTGGATATGTATGTCAGGCTGTGCTACTTGCATTCCCAAACCTCATTAGCCACAAAAGCCATTTGCTTGCTATTAATTCATTATTCAATTTCTAGTTTAGAAGATTGTTGTAGAGGGAAAAAAAAATCTTTCTATATTGCTTGCTCTTCTGTGTTCTACACGTAAGGACAGAATTCAGATTTCATTTATTTACACACCTAAAAATCCCATTTTCTAACTCCATGAAGTCTGTAGTTAGCCATGTTAATAGGCTATCTCAGCTCTTCTTCATGTGTTAATACTTTCCATATGAGAAAGAAGGCACATTTCTGACAGAGCAGTTAGCTGTTGGAACAGACTCCTAATAGATTCTGCATTTCCAGGACTTATCAAATAAAGGCTATAAACCTTGCCAAAAGTTGTGCTATATTCAGATACAAGATACTGGTCTCTACAGTACTAAGTAGAAAATATTATTTGACTAGATACATGGAATGGCCCAGATTGGAAGGGAACATAAAGCATCATCTTGTTCCAACCCCACATCATGGGCAGGGGCACCTTCCACTAGACCAAGTGACTCAGAATCCCATCCAGCATGGGCTTGAACACTTCCAGGGGTGGGACATCTGCAACTTCTCTGAGAATCCTGTTCCAGTGCCTCACCACCCTTGTGGTAAAGAATTTCATCCTAATACCTAACCTAAACCTACCCTCTTTCAACTGCCTCCTACATTCTTAAAATTGAATAATGTATGAAATCAGATTTGAACACAAGAAAGAAAAGATTCCTTTATAGCCTAAATTCTGCACATGATTTCTATATAGGATGTGTGACAATACAATTTATTAGGTGTTTTCTGAAGGGATATTTTGCTTTTGCGAGAAATGTGTTGTAGAATGGTACCAATTTCAGCAAACATGAAGAGGGAAAAAATAAGAGGAGCTTGCAATTTGATTAAAATTATTGAACTCAATGATAATCAATAGATAATATGCACTAAATATTTTTATAAAAATAAGTGATCCTTTAGTATTTAACTAAAGGGGATTTAACATTTTGTCACAGAAATTTATCATAAATATTGCACTATTGTATGCTAGTGTTTAAATGTTTATGGAAGGAGAAGAACTCTAACACAAGAAATTTGAATTGTACTTAAAACACAGGACATTAGGGATCTGATTTTAAATATCCACTCCAAGTCAGATGTTTAAAAAAACCTTTGAAAGCTAAATAATTAATTTTCTTACATTTCAAAACCAGGAAAAAAATTATTATCTTAATAAACAAAGAAAATTTCTGTCCATTGTCTGTCAGAAAAATTTTGTAACAAAATAAAAATATTTAATTTCACAGGTCTATGGAATTTTGTTTGGCTGACTTAGGAATCATGTAGCTACTATTTTTTCTTTGCTGTAGAAGTATCTATTTAAAAAATAATCTGTTTTCCTCTATATTTTATTGTCAAATGTCAAAAGAATGATCAAACTAAATGATCAAGCTTAGTCCAGTATATCTTCTGTGGCAGTGGCCAATGCTCCAGAGGTACAAGAAAATCAGTGGTCAGTTAGGCCATAACCCTCCCAAAGTGAAAGATTATTTCCCCTCTAATTCTTAGCTAGTAGCAAGCAGTAGTTTGTTCTTTTATGTCTATATATATATATATATATATATATATATATGTATATATGTATATATATATATATATATATTACATGTCTTGTCTGATGCATCTGTGACATTCCTAGTCACCATTCAGAACTTCACACTCTGTAAAAATCCTATTAGGTTGACATGTGGCAATGAGTTCCACAGATAACTTATATATGCTGAAACCAAATTATTTTGCTTTCGTCAAACAAAAAAATGTAGCCTTTCAATTTAAGTGCACTTCCTTTTTGATTTTAAGATGTAGTATGAACATTGAGAAAATACACTGATGGCAGTGGCAGTAGTGGTCAGTCTGGATTTGATTTAAAACTTTGCTCCTGATTTAGGAGGCTTTAGCCATTACTGGACCAGAAATACAGGTTCTCTTTAACTTTTTAGGTGTTTTTCACACCACGATCACTCCACTTCTGTTAAATTATATAAATTGAAAGTTCAGACAACAGTGTCCTTTTGTACCAATGGTTAAAGCAAGAAAGTGATGCAAAAAAAGCTAAAAAACCTTTAAACGTTTTAAAACGTTTTAAACCTAAGAGGTGAGGGAATGAATTAAGCTTAGGTTCCCTGTTCTCTGAGAGCTTCACTAGGTCGTGTTGTGAAGGGAAAACTGGAGGAAAACCTAATTATGAATATATTAGTATTTGTAACTCTTATTTATACCTTAAATTTTGAACAATACTAAAGGCACATTTTTTTTTTATTTCAAGAAACATATAATTTCCATCATTAAATGTAAATACTATCATACATCTACTATGCAGAGTTAGTAATAATGTGTATTTTCAAGGTGTGATTCTCATGGAGCAGGAGACCATGGATGAAGAATGCACTTTGAATACACAGTATGATCAATGGCATAGTAACTGATACCCGTTCTTTTGTGTGTTCTTCCATGTATAGTCTTTATAGGCACAAGTGTCTTTATAGTCTCAGAAGTGCTGAGAAGCAATTTGGGAGTCTCAGGTTTGTAGGAGGTACTTTCTAGGCACAGACAGGAAGGATATTTGCATTCTTATTCTCTTTAGTGGAACATTGTGTAACATTTTGAAAGGCCACACTCTTCCTCTCTTCACATGGTTTTGTTTTGTGGGGTTTTCTTGGGCATGAAAAAAGAGGAAATGTCTAAATAGTTAAACTGACTAGGTACAGGGAGACGGATTTGTAGGCTTTGGATCCCATTTTAGGTACCTAAATAGGGGGCCGGATTCTTAAAAATCTTGCATCAGTCAGGTCTTGCTAAGACCAGTTTGCTGGGAACAATGGCAGCTGCTGCATGTCAAGTCCTTTCCAGAACATGGTCTGTGTGCCCCACCAGTTTCAGTTCTCCTCCTATGCAGTCAATTAATGAGTTCATTTTCCCTGGCATTTGTGGGGCCTTTGGCATGTCATTGAGGGAGAAAAGAAATATTTCTTAAGAGTAATTACAGTAACCACTGATAATGACTTAGGAATAGCAATACTACTTGACCCAACTTTGAATGTACTATTCACACCGCTAAGAAGAGCAGTTGAGGCCTGGATCTCTTAGACAAACTTCTGCTGGTTCCCAGCCTCCAAATCCAAATGAGTTCCCTCTGTTGCCTTCTGGGTTACTGGTCCTGTATGAAATTGATATGAAGTTGGTGCACATGAGACTGGACCCTCTCCATAAAGGAGCCATAAAAAGCAGATTTTTTCACCTTCCTCTGAGGAAAGCAGAGCTCTTCTGAGCTCTGCAGTTAAGCTAAATAAAGGAGGGGCCTAGCCACCATCCATCAGTGGATTCCTGTTACAATAGGATTAGACAAAAAGCTACTACAAAAGATTCAGAATATAATGATACTCCTGAAGCTTTCACTTTTGATGCCTTAAAAGCTGTCTTTGCATTATATGCTGCTGGCTCCATTGCACACTCTGGGGCATTAGGGTAAGTGAACATGCAAGGAAAAGGAAAATCAATCTCCAGTCACAGATAATGGAACAACTGGTACAGATGGTCACTAAACAGGAGTGGTTTATAGGCCTCACTCTAGGGCTTGAGTTGCTCAGATGATTCCCTGTGGAAAAGAAGGAGAAAACTTATGAAAAAAATATGGATTATCCTTCTCCTTGGGATCATATATATTTAATTTCACTGACTTTTTAGCATTTGATTGTAGCCTGCTCTGCATTCACAGCTTGATGCAAAACTGGGACGGTCTCCGTTTTGTTTGTTTTAATTCCACATTCAGGCACTGCTTCTTTTAGGTCTCAAATACCACAGCTCATGCTGGAAAGTGTCAAACACAGAGCCAATGTCCATGATGATGGATTGCAATGTTGTGTGAGTTACACAGGAGAGCGCCATTGTGTGCAGTTTTTCATGTAATTAGCCAGGAAACAGATCTTGTTGGGCACATACAGCCTTTGGAAACTGAATTTTTTATCCTTGCAACTGACCCTTACCAGAGGTATCACCAAGGTTTCATTAACCACTGCAACAATAAATGCTGTTGTATTTGTATGTTTTTATGTATAGGAAAAAGATCAGAACTTAATGAGCACCACTCTGTATGATTTAAAAAAGTGAAATACAGTTTTAGGAAAAACAGGCAAATTAAAAAACTTGTTTCCACTTCCCCACTTAGCTAGTCTGATAATTTGAGTTCTTAAGAATAAAAGTCAATATCCAAATTCCTTTGGGCTTCCAGTGACTTTTTCTTTACTCAGGCATGTTTATATATTAATGAATCTAAGGTTTTCCACCTGTTTTTTAGAATGGCATTTTCAAAAGCACTTAGTTATTTCATTAATAGCAGAGTTGTCGCTTCTGTAGTGATCTTTGAAAAATCTGGTTCCTGGGTTTTTTCCCTGGGTGAAAGGGGAGAAGAAGAATAAGAAGATGAGTAAGACTTAAAGAAATAAGAAGAAGATATATTCAGAGGACATATTTCTGCAAATTTTTTACATTCTAAACTTATCTTAAATGTTGAAAAGTTTTCATTATTTTTTACAGTTTTTACAACCATCACTATATGTATTTTTACATGCAGTGGACATGGAGGTAACTCATGGATAACAGAGGAATAGCTGAATTAAATGTAGTGGAAGTACATTTTTCTGGTTAAAACCAATGAAATTCACTACATTTTATCATATCATGTGATGCGTTTAGTGAGGACCAGAACAATAGTTACAGAGCTATGCTAATTTGTATTTTCGATTTCATGTGGGATTTCCGTGGAAACAAAACTATTTGTTAAATTATTTTACTGCTTGCTATGCAATTTTCATTTATTTTAATATTTAGGCTTTAATTTTTACAGACTTTTAGAATTAAATTATGGGGTTTTGAATGCATCTATTCTGTTTTTCTTTTTCTTTAATGGTTCTTAAAATTAAAATATTTAAAAGGAGTTTATATAAATTAATTTCATTATTTTTATGTAGAATTTGTTGATGAACAACTCCTGTCAGGGTCTGGATAATTCAGCTTGTCAGTTTTGGAAGGCTTGTCTGGTTTTTTTTTGTGTTCTGACTTTACACAGTCATTTTTACACACATCAACACAAACCTCTGTTGAAATACATCTGTAGGGAAGAAATCTCCTAAGATTTCAGTAGGTTTTCCTACATAGGGGATGGAGAATGAGAGAATCCTTCAGGGAGCGATTCAAAAGTATGATTCTTTTCTCTTTCTCTCCTCCTCTGTCCTCAAAGTATTAATGCAAAATCAAGAGAGTCTAAAAATCGATAGTAGTGGTCAAAAGCCAAAAAAAAATTTCTCATCAAAAGTAATAAAAAAGCATAGATATTTTAAATAGACACAAATCAGGGGGAACATAGTGAAATAATATGTTCTGAAAATCAAAATTATCTGAAAACAGAAGTCCAGGGAAGATGACTAGGAACTTCTGTTTCCTGGAGTAAGAACAAGGATGTATAAAGGATGGGAAATTCAAACCAGAAACACCAAATTTTTTTTTTCCATGCAGCTTTGTGATTAAACAATGGACTGTAGAAAGTAGATGAGACCAAGATCCTGGCCAGGTTAAAAAAATGGATGTGCATTTATATGACTGCCAGGACCTGGCATTAATTAAGAAAAATGAACAGTTCCAAAGGTTTTTTTAAGCATCCTTATACCTGTTAGAAGACAGAATGTGGTGTTACTGGGGCTGTTTTATTCCCTGTGTGCTGGGTACACAATTTTGCTTAGCCTTACATGGCAACGATTTTAGTCCTGATGGAAAAAGTGCACTGCCATAACCAAATAGGGCTGGCACTGTGCCTGTGCTTAATTTCTAAATAAATACATAAAATTGTATTTGCTGAGATGTGAGCATTGGCCCCAGCATAACATGATCCTCTTTGTATACTGGATTCCTCCAGTTTCTCCTGTTGCAGAGTTTCTCACATGCTGCTACTTCACTTTAGAAGTTTGAGGAAGGAAAGGAAACATCTGGAGCAAAGGCAGAGGGTAAAGAGGTTAACAACAGACGGAAAATAGTGTACTTACCTCCAGTTCAGTAGCCACAAGAACTCCTCTAGTTCTGCATTCCTTTCCACAGGAAAAACTCATACATATGATCACAAAACTGTCAGTGTTTGGTGTCAAAATGCCAAACCGCCTTCACATTCTTGTAACAATCTGGATTTTAAGTTTTTTTTGTGTATGTAGGACCCAGCTAAGTGATTCAAGGCTGATGCACTACTTAGTGAGTGGCAAAAGAATTCTCTCCATTTGAAGTGGTAGATCAGCAGTCCCAGGGGGAGAAAGGCAATAAACTGGCAGAAACACTCTTTTTAACTGCATCCCCCAAAACTGGCAATGAGCTCTCTCAGTGGTCCAGTTGATAGTATTAGTTAATAAAACATTACCAATTATAACATCAATTTATGATACTTATCATTGGAAGGACCTCTGTGATAGATCTCTACTGGTATATAATTTTGGTAGTGAGAATAAACTCCCCTTGTGTTAAATGATTTTAGAGCTAAAAGCTTTTTCCTTTTTTTGGGAACCTATGCAACCAGTTTGGTTTCAAGGCATTGCTTTCTCTGCTTAGAGGAAGTTTTACATAGTCCCATGTTCTTTAGATTCTTTGGAAGAGGTGAAAATGATAATATAGCATAATTTAAAATAGAGATGTCTTTGAGACAAACTACAGTACATTGTAGACTCACTTTACCTCAGTTTTGATTCCAAAATATCACTTCTTTTAGCACATTAACTTTGTCAGCCCTGTGTTTTGCTAAGGCAGTGAGGCTGCTCTGGATTTATATTCCCCTCTGAAATCAATAAAATAGTAATGAAGCAACAGTGGACACAGTCAGGACCGTGCAACAGAGATTCAGACCCCATGCTGGGTTAATGTACTAAGAGATTTTGCAGCAGCCAGATTTTCATTTAATGAATTTCCTCTTTCTTTCCCCCCTTTTTCCTGAACACCCCCCCATTTCTGCCCTTGCTCTTGTGTGCTTGCTCCCTTTCATGTGACAGCAAGTTGAACTTTACCAGCTGTTATAAAATAGGAGATGTGAGAAGGATTGTAGGGCCAGGAGGGGCGATGATGGGTGCTCCTGGCAGGGGGCTCCGAGGAAATTCTCAGTTGTGTCCACCTGGCAGTCACTGCCTGTCAGCCTGCTGAGGTGTGGCACAAATGGTATCAGCCCCACCAATGCCAGCAGGGATGTGGCTTAGAGGAAAGGTCCCAGCAGTATTTTTGCATCTCATGCAACGTCCTGGGACAAGAAATGAGGCTTTTTACTACAATGCAAGAGCAGCAATCGTTGCTGCTATATCTGAGGTTGAATACAATTTTATCTTCTCTCTCCTTGCCTGAAGTGACTTTAAACTCTGTAAAAACATGGCCTCTTAGCCTCCCCAGGCTGAAAACTTCCAAACAAGGGTTGTGTCTTTATGAGCATTTCATTTTGCTAGATATATATTGGGAGTCAAAAAGAGTCAAAGAATTTATGAACTTATATGACAACAAAAATTTCTATTTTGAGAAGTGCCATTTCCTCCCCTGGAAAAGGAGAAGAAAAGAAAAATTCCTGTTTCCAGAAATACTCAGAAAGCTTCTGCTGTGTGATCTGCTATGACTGTATTCTTGCCAGCTCTATTACATTTGCATGTTTTGTCCCTGTGTATAGAACATCTCTGAATGCAGGGTGTGATCTAAGGCACAGGCACAGAGCAATCCTGTCTCATCTGTGCAGGGGCTCTTACACATCAGGGTGCATTTGGACATGCAGCCCACACACCACATCTGCACTTACCCAGCAAATCCCACATTGTTTGTGTTTGGTTTAGAGTCACTAAACACACGTTGGAGTCCTCTGGTAAATATTTCTTTTTGCCTAAAAAATGGCAGCTGAGGCAGGGTCCACTTCTGAATTTTAAATACTGGCAAGCATGATAGATTTGTTGAAACATTGGAAAAGATTGCTGGCTCTCAATGCCAAAGCATGTAAGCAGCACATGGGTGAGTGTAAGGTGTTTGGCAGTGTCCTTGCATCTTCTCAGCCTGTGTGCACCACTCACCTGGCTGGGAGAGCCCAGCCCTGCTGCTCTGGGACCACCTGCACGAGCTCCTGCCACTCAAGTCCATCTTTGAAAATATAAAATATACTTCTCTCATAACAGGTCTACCTTTGATATTCCCAGCGCTCAAAACAGGCTGTTAAAGCTGATTGCCAGCCTTAAAAATAGCTTTCAGAACACAGCACTGGTTCAGTTGTCCAGGGCATAAAAAGTGTGTGCTCTCTTAAATGGCCTATGAGTAACCTTTCACATGGACCTATTTCTACCACCACAGAAAAAAAAATTCTTTAGGATTAATTGTTGCCAAGCACACTCTCTTGTTTAATCTTCATTGATGATTTTTGTAGCCTTATATTCCATTGTGTCATCTATTTTTGCATATCTTTTTTCACATGCACTTTTGCAATACAACACACCAATCTGCGCTGGATTGTAAGTGAGGATGGTGAAATCTCACCATTGAATCTTTAATTCTCTCATATGGAATAGGACCAGAGAGAATTGAATTTGCAGAGTGGAGAGCCAAGGGATATAAATCGTCTTCTAAAATGATCTCTTTCTTTCTTTTTGCAGTAAAGGAAATAATTCTGTCAACTAAGTTTTCTAAATATGACATGAATAGTAGACATAGAGAGAGAGTCAGGAGAACAAAATTAAGTTGGTAAACTTACTAGGTAAGTACCCATAGTCACTGTTTTCTTGTTAAGTATTTACTCACCAGCTTGTGTCGAATTAACTCCCTATTGGAGGCAGATGTTTAATGGAAGAAAAATATTTTTTTCTCTAGAAATTCAGTGATTACCTGAGAAGTGCAAGATCTGGATCTGGCATCTTCTCTGCTCCTCCTACTGTACAACTGGCCAGGAAAACATCAGGGGTGATCACTAAGTGAAAGTGCACGTGAGTTTAACAGACAAAAAGGACTGTATAGGGTGCTTATCCTTATGCTGCTTATATTCATTTTAATCTACGATATTAAAATGAAAAATACATGAGGAGTCTGTTGAGCAAGACAAACTTCACTCTTCTTTTCTTAGGTCAAAACGGAGGAACCAGAATGGTTTATTTGGCTCACAGTGGACTATTCACCACTGTGGAAATTAAAAAAAACGTTCCTGGGAAGTTACTCTTTCTGATGGCATTTAAATACATGCAATTTTATTTCATTTCTGTCTCCCTACCTATGTATGCAACACTGGAATGCAACAGGGATAAGTTTTTAAAAAAGGTAAGGTAAATGACAGTTTGATAAAAGTTAAGCCCTGCCTAAATATATCCAAACCTGTAAGATTATAGACTTTGTCTCTGAATTATACTTGCTGTCATCAGTCTGATGGTAACAAGTGAAAGTCTTTGTGTTGAAGGAAGTATTTACATGTATCCCTGTCCCGTGATAAACATCAGGCAGATGCAGTAGAGCAAATCTGGATTTGACATCACTGTATCTTGTAAAGGGAGGACAATTGCTCTCTGTAATGAATAGATGCCTTTTATATTATGATACAAATTATTTAATTTATTCTGGCAGTTCTAAATGGAACACAGCAATCAGTATATTTAAAACAATTTTTTTCTTTTATTTAATCTCGGTAGAGAACAGCTAAAGACATTTCAAGACATTTCATAAAGTCTTTACTGAGGCACAACTTCCACCATGCTTGAAATCATTTTGCCAAACTAAGAAATAGCAAAAGAGGGCAAAAAACTCTGATAAAACAGATTTACATACACACTTAGAAAAAATGTAATCAGTATAGTGTATACCATGTCTTTGAATATGGATAATACTCATATGTTTAAAGTTACGCACATTCTCAAGCCTTAGTGAGAGCAAGGTTGGACAAATATCTCTCTATTTTTGTATGTCACGCAACTATGTCATATAGAAATGCTTGGTACTACTGATCACACAAGTTTCCCATGTGCAATCCATACAATTATAAAATGCCTTTGGTTCTTTTCTCCTTTTCAGAACACCCTGTCTCTTCTTCCCACAACACCCTGTCCTCTGTTTTTAGATAAGAATAGTGTTCATATATAGATTTTTTAAACTCCATCTTAGAATTAAGTGAATTACCTTTTCATGTTGACTTGAACATGTATATTTGTTCCATAGAGCCTCATTTATTTTCTTGCCTTTGATATTAGTAAAAAATAATTTTGTAGCTAAAATTGCCTTTTTAGTACAGTTTGATTCAATCAGCTTTTAACTGTGCTGATATTTACCGGATGGTCATAAAAAGAAAGCCAAGTGAAAATGACAAAAAGCCCCATGTTTTGCAGAAGTTCACATTCAGTGCATCCAATCTGCAGTCCCTGGAGACAAAAAGAAAAGAGCAGGTCTGTAATGCAGCTGCCAGTTTAGTGATCAAACCCAACAGATTGCAGTCTGGCCAGATCTGGTGTCCAGATAAAAATGGCATTCATGCTAACCATCTGCCTACAGGTCAGTGGGGACAAAAATTAAAAATAATTACCTCTAATGAATGAATAGACAATGGCAATTCTGTGAGAGGTATGGTATCATCTCTGTGCATGCATACACACATACACACAGATATACACACACACATGAAAGAGTCATTGGGTTATTTTTTTTAGAATTCTCCCAGCTACACTTTTCATTCATGTTTTACTTTAATTACCTCACTTTCTCACTTTATGCTATTGTAATTTTAAAATACACAGCTGTTTTTTCAGCAACTAAATTGCACTAATGGTGATACAAGTAATTAATACCTTGATTGAGTCCCATGCAAGACTCAAAAGTCATCTTCTTATTTCTAGAATTCTAAAATCCAACTAAGCAGAATTCTAGAGTCATTATCTTCAAAAAGGCAATTTGGACTATTTAGTGTGTTTCAGGCACAAACTGTGGAGAATTAGGAGCCTTGAAAGAGTTAAGCTGAGCACAGATTACTGCAGCTGGAGCTACTCTGAGGAGGAAAAGGAAAGGTCCAGACTGGGCTGTGAAGCTGCCTGGGGCTGTCCGATCTGGCTTTCATATCTACAAATCCAAATCCACCATTCAGAGTTGCAGCTGGCATCTATGTATCACAAATTTGTGTTTTTTTAGAAAAGGAAAGGCTTGTGTGTGGTGAAAGTCATGAGATTCATGAGCATCTCTTCTTAATAGCTGTTGAAATGGGCCTGCTGTTGCTACAGAGAGACTACATAGTCAGTAGTGTAATTTCAAGAGACTGCACTTTTTTTCTTTATTTCTACAGCTATGGAACAAGATTTATTTCTGCATTAACAGATACATTCTCCAAACAAAATTATTCTACTGTCTTCTATAGTAAGCAGCCACTAACTCATCATTTTTCCCAACTACTCTGGAACCAAACGTGCTCTGAAGATATACTCCAATTTAACCAAAGTGCCTTCTTTTTACATCTCCACATAAACAAATCTGAGTGTCTATGCAATTAATTTATTTGTAGAGGAAGCCAATGAGAAGCTTTTAAGAAGATTTTACTGCTGTAAACCCAAAGGCTTTGAGCAAGCTAAATGATACCTGTGCCTATAATGTAAGGAGCCATTATTGACTTCACCTAGATTTAAATTGCCTCTTTTCTACATATATATATATTACATAATGGTAAAAGATGAATTCATTGATTGTAAAAGCCAGGAATGAAAAAAAATATGTAAGGAATATCTATGCAGAAATGTGTGTTTCAGCTTTGATAGAAGAAGCCTAAATTTCCCAACTGCCAAGAAACAGAAGGTTTTTTTGAAGTCAGAGTGAGCTTGGCTTCCTTATTCAACTTTGCACTGTGCAAAAGTTTGCAAGATCCTCTAGGCTCAATCAGGTTGTTGTAAATTAGATCTTCATCAACGAAAGATGAGCTGGTTTCTCTCAGCACCCAACATCCTCACCAAGTCAAGCACAAGTGCACACACTGCTCCCAAAGAACCTGCTCATAAGAAGCTTCCTCAGAAAGGTTCAGAGCTGTCTCTGCACGCTCAGAAGAGCCCACGTTGCAGAAGGAACTGGGCTGTATTGTCAGCTCTTATTTTGTATCAATTGAAGTTCAAAGCCAAGATATTCTGAGCTCACGTTCTTGTCTACAGCTCTCCAAGAGCAGCCCCGCTCCTGTCAAACAGAACCCAGCTGACATTTCCTAGCAAGGTGCAGTCAAATTGCTGAGCTGTGATTTTTCTTAAAGGCTGCTCATTGTTTTTAGTAGAATATTTTGCCATGGAAACCACAGCAATAAAAAAAAATTGTGAGGCAAAAAAATTACTATGACTCTTAAAGTACAGGTCAGTGTTAATTTCACAGTTGCCTTCAAATGCCAACTTTATTTCTGTATTTGAAATTGTCATCTCTGCACAGTCCAGAGAGCAATATTTGTGTATATCTGCACAGATGTCCATGAAATTTTGTTTGTGAAAGAATATATATGTAAGAAAAAAACATTATATTTCATAGTGAATTAGTGATTATGCATGTGACTCATTTTTAGGATAGGATGAAAGAATTGCATGTGGCCAATGCTATTGCACTGTGGAATGCAGACAGGAGGCACTAAGACATGATAGAAACTGAACTGTGATATAAGAATTTTGCATATAATAAAGTAGAGTACTTAATAACTTCTTTAAATAGTATTCAAAACATTATGTTATGCCTGTCATCATATGAGATAAGGATCCCAGAAATCCACAAAAAATATAACTGAGCTGAAAAAATTCTTTGCAAAATAGCATGGTGAACGTGTTCCTCTTTGCAATTTTTTTTAACTTTTCTTCAAACAAATCAGGGTAACAACCAACCTAGCAACCAAATGCACTCACATATAGCCTGTCCTCAATTAATTCAGTAAAACTGAAACTGGAGACTGTTGGAAGTTCAGAATAGGAGTAATATTTCCACAAGTATGCTGTGAAAGAATATGTATACATCTTGGAGAAGTTAAATAAATTTAAAAAAAAAATATAGCAAACAAATTTGGACACAGAATTTGGACTCAGAACTCATTTTAGAAATTTTCCAGCACTTTTGTCTCCCTTGGGAATACAGCACAGACTACTTTCCCTTCACATGTATTGAACAGATGTAAGAACTATATGAATAGGGAAAGGTACCTTTCTAACTTAGCTAAATTATTTAGAGCTCTGTGAATATGTTAGTGCTCAATATATTTTCTTTATTTGCTCACTATTAATGTGTTCTTATTTTTCCTAAATAATTTTTATGGCTACTCTAGATGTTTTTTCCCTGACGTGTAGAGGAAGAGATTATGTCTCTTTATGAGTGATAGGATGTGCACAGACTACTAAAGGTGTCTTATTAGCACAACCTGGAACAAACTTCTAGAGAATAAAAGGTGGTAGGAATAAGGCCAGTGACAGCTTGCAAAGAGCCTGATGTTTGAGAGGAGATTAAAAGAGTGTTGAGAACAGACAGCCAGGCATGGAGGAGGTGGTGGAAGAAGGAGACAGCTAAAGCTCTTCTCTATAGACTCTTCAGTGTCTCAGAAAAAATGTTAAATGTCATTAGATGTAGAGCACAATTACGGGAAAGAGCTCACCCTGTCTTGCTCTGTGTGAGTCCCTATATTTTGAAAGTACCTACTTCTAGATTTGGTAAAACTATCTTTAAAATATAATGACTCCACCCCATAGGTTTATTGAAAGAGAAAAACACTTCATAGTTTCATCTAAATCACTGGCATCACATCTATATATTCTCTTTTTATTGCTTGGTGCTTTTAGCTCATCCTTTTAAAGCTACCTACAAAGAGAGTCTTTGTCCCACATAGTGAGACAGGGACTTGGCAGTGCTGGGCTAATTGTTGAACTTGATGGTCTTAAAGGTCTTTCCTAAACTAAATGATTCTATGATCCTATAAGTTGTCTTCTTCTTTTGTCTTCTAGTTATTTCTCCTGCATTAAATCTCATGTTACTGTCTCTTGTTATTTTCATGTACTTTTAGCTGCTGACTTACCAGTTTCTTATCCTTTTGCTGACTGCATGTTTTCCAGGAAATGAAGACCATTTGCTTGAGACAGCAGCTGGTCCTGTGCTTCTAAAGTAGATTTCCTGGCTGTGTAGTTAGCATTTGTCCATGTGAGCAGTCCCCACCTTGTCACACAGTGTGCACCAGCCACATTGTTCTCCTCTAACAAAGTAATCACCTTGGGCTGAACACCAACTTCTGTATGATATATTGGTGACCCCAGAACATGGGCTATTTTAGGTAATATTTGCTTTTGGGGACCCGGTAATCCCAAAGGATGTATGAGGAGACATTTGTTTCTAAGCTTTTGTGCCATGCTTGGCACAAAATTGAAGCTTGAGACATTTTATATGCAGTGTTGCTCATACTGCCCATCTAAACCTATTGCTGCTCACTGTTAATGCCCAAGGCAAAAGTTTTGCCCAGCTTCTCCCTGGGCATCATGCCATCTCAACAGATGGGTGTGAGTGTGACAATCAAGAAAGTATGTTTGTTCATCAAACAGGAGTGGCTGGGGCATTTTTCCCAGCAGACACTGAAAACAGCTGTCTGCCTTGAGCTTGCTTATTTCTAGTTAAAAGGTCTATGATATATTAGTAATTCCTCTCTCAACTATGCAAACTGTCAATAAATAAGTCATTTACAATTAGCTATGGTTACTATATCTGAGGCTACTTTTAAAGAGTGGCCTCAAACAAGTGCTTATTTTTTGCTTACAGAATTAGGAAGTGATGACCAACTGCCCATGACTCATCTGAGTTGCAATTAAACAGAGCTCAAAACGACTTCTCAGCTCCTGTGCAGCACTGCACAGCAGGCTGCCCTCTATCCTGATTGCTGAGGTGACAAGGACCTGTGGTACCTGCACTCCTTTCTCATCAATGCTGTTCAAATTGTTCCCTAACCCTAAACAAGATGTTTAGATTCTATTGTCCAGAGATAGGGAAATATGAAAGATTTACCCCTATTTTCCAATAAACAACTTGTTTAATTTCATTTTAAAGAAACCAAGCAAAACAGTTATAAAGTCCTTTGTGGTCTACAGGTGCATTTCAAAATATTTCTTTCACAATATTTCTTTCACAAATTTTTGCATTTCATAACCTGCACATGTAGCCTTCTCATATTTATATTCCTAGAAAAGATTTTAGCCAGCAGCAGAAGGGAATTAAAAACCCAGCATTGACTCATCTACCAAGACAACAGCAGTTCTGCTGTTTCACAGTGTCATAATGATCTATATGCTCAAGATTTTTGCTGTATAGTACACAGTGATTTATAGACATCATGTGTCTGTACAACCCCAAGCACAATGGCTCTTCATGAAATTATTTACTTGTCATTTTCAACCTTTTATCACAAATAACCAAAAGTTTCCCTCCTGTAAATTGTTTATTTTACTAAAGTCAGTGGATTCACATGGGATTAAAAAATTATGAATATATCCTAATGTGCATCAGACTACAGCCACCATGGCACATGGTGAGTGTTCTGAAATCTCTGTTATCCCAAGCTATTTTTGAAGGACACTCCAGAAAAAGACCTGAGACACCAAGATTCAAAGTTCAAATCTCACCAAGCATGTTTCACCTCAATAAGGTCCATGTCACAGAATGAACACTGACTGCAGGATACATAATACTCACATATACAAAAAAGAATTTGTGGCATATTGTGGTTTCCCACACCAAAACCTTTGAGAGCTGATGTTATGCAGAATGTTTTCATTTCCCAGTGTTTAGCAGAAGAAACCAAAGCATAAGAAGAAACAGAATACATGGGGCCACTGGACTGTCTTCTTGGGATGGCAGCTCTCAGTTTTCTAAGGAAACATGCCACTGTATCTATCACACATCCACATTTGGAACAGAAAGAGCTGGAATATTTACAGTGATTCCCCTGGGAATCAAAGCATTAATTCACATGGCTATTTTCCCACAGGTTTAATGGGGAATATCTTTGTCCTTGAAAATCTGCCAGGACTGAGCCATGCTTTGCAGCATTTACATCTACAGGGCAGTGAGTGAGTAATCAGAGGGATGAGCATGCTCCATCTGGTCCTTGCCATCCCACTAACATATGCAGTTATTGGCTTCACCTAGGAGAGGCAGGCATCCATCCCAGTCCCTCTGCAAGTGACAGTGCATGGCATGTCCACCAGGCTGTCCTCATCACCCGATTTTCCTGAGTGCCATGAAATAGGAAAACACTGAAAAAGGAGACTCAGGTGTCTCTGGAAAGGATACCGGACAGGAATGGGACAGTGGAGCAGTACTGCCTGTCTGGTTGTCTGGTGAGTGAGACACAGACATCCTGCAGTCATTTCATCAATGGAATAAAAATTCCCAGGAAGGTGAAACTAATCCTATGCACTTTTTTTTTTCTCTTTTTCTTTTTTTTCCTCCTTTTTGTTAGTCAATATAACATAAATAATTTTTAGAGGATTGAGATGATATAGTGTCACTGCACCACAGGCATATCTGCACAAAATGATGAAAGGCCAGCAATTGTAACTTTTCCTTGTCTCTCTGGTTGGTCTGATTGGTCTCTGACCCTCATCAAATATGGAAGTGGAGCTTTTTCCAGCAAGCTCATTTCTGGGATAAGTGAAGCTATTTTAGCAGAACCATGGAGAATCTATGAAAAACTTTAAATTAGAGATAAAAAATTTTAATCTCTAATTATTTCTCCCATCACTGATTCACAACAATGTTTAAAAGGGGAACCTTCTCCCAGTTTCATGAGGAAACCAGCTTCAGGACCACCCAGAGAGTTTTATTCCCTTCTCCTTGTCTAAATCACACAAAGAAAAATAAACAAATGAACACAACATTTGCTTTCTCATCCCTTCTTTTCACTAAAGGGTCAGGAAGGTCGGAGATCCTTCTTCTGCCATCTCTGGACACCCTCACCCTCTTCAACAGCCAATCCAGATGGATCATGGCCTTTGAAATCTTAAATCCTTTAATCAGTTTCTCCAGCTTTCTCCATTGGCTCCTTTATGTCACATTCCAGGGCTAATTCAGGTACCATCTCACAGCGTAGGATTTGGATGACAGAAAATACATGGGGAAGTAGAAGTCCAGAGATCTGTGCAAGCGGTGGGTTGATTATCTTTAGCTTCATTAAGGTTGCTCAGCAACATGAGCTTGTATTAATCATGTCAGAGCAGCCACATCCTGACAAGCTATCGGCACTGCCAGGATACAGAGCCTTCCCTCACACTGCTGAGAAAACATTCCCATGAACAGCCCCTCTGCTTCCAGTGAGGTAATGGGGAAATAAAATTTAGACTTGTCAAAATTTAATGAAGAATTATTCTTGCTACAGTTATGAGTCCAACTATAAAGGAACATAGGATATTGCACAAAAGACTTTTTCGGTGACTACAGACAGATATGAAAAGCAGCACTTGAAATATTAAATACTGCAGCTAAATGATCTAGGTAATTAAACAAGGGGTAAAGAATTCCTGAATAGATAGATCACTGGCTGCACAGCTCGCAGCTTTTCTATGCCTGGAAAGACGGAGACAACGTATTCTTGAGAGATTCATCACTAAGTTTGCAGTCATCATTTCCAGCTGGATTTTTTCCATTTGATAATTTTATACAGTTAATCAGAGCTCATCAAATACTGCAGAAATAGCATTCAAGAACTTCAGTTTAAATTCCAAGCAGCTTCCTCATGTCTTTCTATTTCTTATTAATGTGATTATGTTCACTCACAAATGTTCTTTTTTTATCTCAGCTTTTTAATGATTTCAAATTACCAGCCATTCAGTGGAGCAGCACTTCAAGTAGCATTACAGAACAAGGCTGACTCTTTCATGAGCTACCCTTACACTGTTGAGCCAAACAGGAATTTCTGTGGACTTACAGATATTCAGTATTGATGATTTCAAGCTACACCTGGTGCTTTAAATTTGAGGCAAGGTTTACTGAAGAATTACTGAAGAATGGATTTATATTTTAGTAATGGCAATTCTGGAAGTGGTTTTCCTTTAATGACATGTAGGTGAGATGAATGGGAGATGATATCAGCCTTTTAAAATGAAGTGGGGGGTTCTCAAACACCTTGTAGATGATTTTAAAACCCCATCCCTAAATGTCTATGCAGATAGTACAAGTAACAAAGACCCATTAAAGTCAAATAGGATGCTGGAAAAACCATAGGAATTATTCCCTTAATACTAAGACAGACTAATTTTGGTTGAAACGTTCTAGAGGATATATCCTCTATAACCCCTAACTCTAAACACATATACTTTATTGCCTACCACCAGTTTTAATTATGAATTGAAGGATTGTGCTCCAAATCCTCTATAAATGACACACTGACTGTTACTATACCAAAGATGGAAAACTGTTGAGAACAATTTGGTTTGGTTTTGTGGTTTGGTTTTTTTTTTTTATAAATTCCCTCACTTCATGGAACAGGAAAAACTGTCATGTAATTACAGGGAGATTTCCTTAAACAAACAAGCAAATCAACAAACTCAGGTTTCACAAAGAAGTTTTGAAACTTTAAGAAAGATTTGATTTCTATACTGTCCACAAAGGGCGAAAGGTTTCTACTAGTTTGTTCCTACTTGAACATATGAGTATGAAAGAAGCACCTAAACCTGAGAGACCATTGAGGCAAGAGGGTTTTCTTCTGATTGTTTATTTATACAATTTTGCCGAGCCTTCAAATACTTTCAAATAAAGAACACTTCAGGTCATTGAATGCTATGTGTACACCCACACACTTTCACTTTTTTTTTTAAGTTACACATACTGAAAGAAACTACTTACTGCGAAGGAACACTGCTTTTGGCTTCTCTACAGGACAAACTCCAGATCTCTGCGTCTCCATTAGATTTAAAAGAGACACCCTAGATCTGTGTCGGTGTCTGTGTTTCCTCCTTCTCTCCCCCTGCCAGCTATAAAACTAGAACAATGCCATTTGATTTGGCAATCACTATTTAGAATTGACTGTACATTTGAATGGCTGGGAACTGCCTAATCTTATACACAGTATTAGCATGAGACCTTTAGTCTCAGCTCAATTTTGGTTATACAGCAAACAAGTTAAATATTATAATTTTTCAAAGAACTTGGGCTAGTGTCCTAGTTTAGGGCAAATTAGGGAGGAAAACTCCAAATGGGGATTTCCCCAGGGAAATGCCCCTCTCCACTAACTGGTCCGGGAAAAAAAAAAATAAATAAAAAAATTCCTTGGAGAGAAGTGGAAAAAGCTGTTTATTTAACAGAAATTGAATAATATTAAATAATAAAACCTCTTGCTGTTAGATGGGATGGCAAGTCTAGGAAGAAAAGTCCTTTTCATGTGGTGTAGCTCGGCTCGCTCAGGTTCTTATCAGTCCCTCCGGCGCTGGAAAGGGCCGAGGCCCAGGCCCCGGTGGGCCACAGGCGTGAGCTCCCGGGGTTTGGCTGGGTGTTCAGTCCAGAGCAGGCTTGCACAGATCCAAGAAAAAAAGGGAAAAAAGAAAAAAACAAAGGTCCAGGGAACTCCTCTGTCTCAGCTAGCTAAAACTAACTAAAAGCCAGAGAGAAGCTCTGTCCCGCTGTCTGTCCGTGCTGCAGACACCACAGTCCAGGAGCGGGATGTGTGGGAGTGATGTTTTTCCTTAACACAAACTGCGGCTTCTTCTTCCCTCTCTCTTGCTCTCAAAGCCAGTCTTAAAGGTGCAGAACTTAATATATAACATAAACCAGACGATTGGGGATACCAGTATCATAAAGTCACCCCAGGACAGCTAGGCAATAGTTTTGAGCAGTTAAACATCTGAAGTATTAAAACAAAGAAATGTAACTTCCAGTAGTGGTGTGGTTGCTAATTATATGGCTATGGGATAAATCCTGTGTTAGTAACAGTAATAGGAAGAAATTCTTTACTTTGTGGGTTGTGAAGTACTTTTTTCCCAGAGTAGTGGTGAATTCCCCATCTCTGAAAGTGTTCACTGCCAGGTTGGATTTGGGGGGGCTTGGAGGAACCTGGTCCAGTGGAAGGTGTCCTGGTCCATGGTAAGAGTTGCTAGAATGAAACTTTCTTTAAGGTCCATTCCAGCACAAACCATTCTATGATTCCATGAATAGCTCTAAATGCCATTTATTTCTAGTTTAAAGAGGGATCACGTTGCCTGTTAGACACATCTGCAAATTTTTATATTGCACTTTCCTTCTCTGAAACCTAAGCAAAGGTAATGCACATCTGAAAATCAACATGATGTGTATATGTCACGTACCAACATTTTAGATCACTATCATGATATTAATCACTTAACCATCATAAAAATAGAATATTGTATCAGCATAAGTATCAGTTGAGATATACATGTGTCTCAGTACATATATAGCATGGATAAATCTTTAATTTTCCATCTCAAACGTCTTTTCATCCAAAAAGTGAATCCTCTAGTTCATGAAATTCCTATTTTTTTCTGCTTTTATTTCAACCAATCTTTAATCTTAAGCAATAAGATAAATTTTTTCTCAGAGCAAATCATCTGTGCCTGCCATCTGCAGGATGTCCTTACTTTCATCTGAAGAATACATCAGGGCTAATGTCAGAGTTAAGATACTTGAGAGGGTGTATCTACACCTTGTTGTATTAGGAGAATTTTAAGTTGGATATTCTTTTTTGCATTGACTTTAAGCATGTAGAAAACATCTATCAGGGAAAGTAAATAAGTTTGTGGTGTCCCCCTGCTGTGCACTCTACTGCCTCAGTGACCAGGTCTGACACTGACAGAGATCAGTGTTCAGGCAGCTCAGTCTGTCCTTCTCCTGTTCAAGGGCACTGTGGACTTGCTAAGGGCAGAGTTTTCTCCTCCATGTCTCACATCCAGGCACTGCCCTCTGCTTGCTGCATAGGCAGAGGTTTAAGTAAAGTGAAATAACAAAATGAAAATTAATTAATTAATTAATTAATTAAATGTCCCCAAATAAACCACAACAGTTTAGGGAAACTATAGAACCTCTGAAAAACTGGAGTTAAAAAAAGAACTTTTGATGGACTGATTCTGGACACCATGACACAAGACATAGCTAGAGAAAATTCAAACAGCAGTGTCTCATTTCTGTTTTCGCTTTTGTGATCTATAAACAAAAGGGGGATCCTGATTTTCAGTTCATTATATTATTCTTCTCTTATTTATTGATGTGGGGTTATCTCATGAACTGGGATTCAGGGGAAGCAACTTCTTCTGTTCTTACATGTCTAACAGTTGAATCTCTCAAGATGGACAGAAGATTTCAAAAAGACTAAACTGTCCTGTCATTTCTTGGGTTCACTGCTTCCATGTGGCAGCTGAGGAGCAGTAGCTGGGTGGAAGAAATAAGCTGCAATTATTGCTGACCATTCTGCTCACTGAAATATCTCTCAGAGGCATCTGAAGTTAGGATCACTGACTTTCACAATGGTTTGGGTTGGAAGGGGCCTTTAGAGGTCATCTAGTCCAACCTCCCTGCAGTGAACAGCGACATCTGCAAGTGGACCAGGTTGCTTTGACTTTGTAAAGGAGTAGAGCACTCTTGAAAGGAGAACTGAGAATTTCCTACATCACCAGAACGATGTAAGCTCAAATTGTAGCAGATGAGTTAGTGTGGGTGTCCTATGACTTATCCATTGTCTTAGTAGGGACCATGTCTCTCTCTCTCCTCTGAGTAAGCTGAGATTTCATTTCTTTCAGACTGGCAGTGTGACAGTGCAGACAACTTGGTTCCACAAAAAAAAATTAATTAAAACCCCTCATGGAGGGTTTGCACATAAAACCCTTTAAAACACCCCAAAAAAACCAAATCAAAGTATCATTCCTTCCCCCTCATACTTTGCATCTCATATACATACTTTAATGGGGAGTAGTATGTTGAAAATACAGATGAATACATAAGCTCATCCTCCAGTTACTCCAGGCTATGTAATATAATTATCAGTGACTTTCCTTCTGTCACTTTCTTTTGGATGGAGGAGTCTTTCTCCTCTTGCAAGTGCTCTCATTGTAGAGGGAAGCCCATCAGATTTCCTGCTCCTCTGTGTCCTCTGCAATCCTTGCCCTGCTGCTCTCACTGGAGAGCTCACCCCTGAGACATTCCCATGCTGGTGGGAGTGGAGGAGTGCAGAACTCTCCAGCTCCACCCTCTTCCAGAGGAAATGTCATGAGAAAATGTTTTCTTGAGGTCTTTGCTGTTAAAATGCTATGAGAATGCTTGCTATCGTGTGCATTTTTATGGCATTTTGACTGGAAGTAATGTGAGAATGTTCTTTCTCACATTATTTCTAGAAGAAATACCCTGAGAACACTGTTTGTGATATTTCTACAAAATGTTCTTGAAGATTGGATGTGACTAAATTTGCCTTTGTAATCGTGGGTTTTGTTCCTTTCTTTCAGCTGAAGTTTGGGCAGCATCTAATGTTTCTCTATTTTAAACATTTCTTTTATCATTTAGCCTTGTCCAGATTTGTGCCAAATGAAGTCTTTAGCTGAAATAGCTGATTTGTTTCTTTTGTGCCCGAAGACCTATCCGAATTGAATCAGAGGTTAAGAAACCAGATTAAACTCCACAGCAATTACAGTATTTATAGGATTTTCTTCTGAGATGAAGTTGTTTCGACTGCCCTTTCTGTTTCAAAGTGGACCCACAATAGGGTTGAATAAAACTGTGGAGGAGTAGAGACCTGGAAGAACAAAGACCACATACTGTAAAAAAGCCATTCTAATTAAATCAGAATGAAAACAGAAGAATGCCTTTGCTTTCAGAGAAACAAGTAAGTGACCTAGAGAACCTTATGACTTGGCAGTCTACACATTTCTTTTTTAAAAGACAACTCACATCTTTTAAAGGAAATAAATCCTGGAAAAAATATAAGATGTGTCAAGTCAATCAGCTATTTATGCCATTTCCTCCAATCCTGATGTTTCCTTCATGAATTATGCACTTTCAGCTGCCACTACTCACATATGTGGGCCCTTGTGGCATGTTTCCCAGGACCAGCATGTGATTACAGATCATAAAAAATGAACATACACATTGCTCCTTCCCTAAAGGCTGAAATGCATGGTTCCAAATGCTCCATGCTAGAAATGTCTCTTCTATTTGAAAAATAGCAGCTGTTATTAAAAACATCCATAGCTATAATAGCTGCAGCCGTGAAAACGTATCACCATAAAGAATTAAAAACCAGATGCCCCTGAAGAATGGAAAAGGTAGAGTAGCCACTAAGAGTTTCCCCATAGCCAGAAGGTGGTGCTGCATTGTAATGTAGTCGCAGGGGGTCAGGTTTGCATCTTTGATAACTTATGCTGTTTGATTCACTTTTCAAAAGTGAAAGAGTAGAAGAGATTAAATTATCACCACTGTGCTCAGAGGTAGTGTTCATTTTACTCAGAGGTAAAATGAAGCATAGAATTTAGTTCCTGATATATTAAAAGCCTGTAGTTGTGCTGGTGTGAGACTGGTTCTTTCAGTAGAAGCTTTAAGTTCTCTCTCTATTACTTGTGTTGCTGGTTTTATTAAAGTCTCCCGCTTTCTTATCTCTTCTGTTACATCTCAGGACACTGAACAACACTGAAGAGAAAAATCTGGTCAACCACCTTGTGATGTGTTTCCTTGAAAAAATCTTCTTGTAACTTATTGCATAATTTTTGCTAAGAAACTTTGAGTTTTTTCCTTTTGTTGAATAGAAGCTGAGATATTCAGCTCCAGGTAGACACTGTCGACTTTGATGAAACTCTGCAAGACTTTGCCAGCTGAAGTGCAAACTCATTCTTTAACAGGAGGGAAGGAGAGCAGAGCTGCTGTCACATTGTGTGTCTGCACAGAGGAGAGTGGTACTGTGCAGAGGGTCCCAGGGATTTAGCTCAGGTAAGGCAGCATGGGTGCTTTGTCTGCTCAGTTAGACTCCCTCAGTCATGCTGCACCCTGGTCTGCATGGATTCATCTGTGTTATAAGATATCCAAATTTGATTTATTTTTTTTTTTAATGGGAAAAAAGTTAGTAAGAATCAGGCAGCTGCCCCATGGGAATACAGTTTTGACTGAGAGGAAAATGACCCTGACCATCAGAGCAAATCATCTCAGGGACATGGAAAATTATAACCAAGTAATGCCATTGTTGTTTGCATTACTGAGGCACATTGAAGTCCTGGGCCAGCACTCACTTTTACTAAATACTAAAAAAAGTGATGCTTTTCACAGCAAGGGAATGCATCTGGAGGTTAAAATTTTCCATGGATTAAAGGAGAGACACTGTAAATTCATGGAACTGAAATACACTGAGAATTAATGAGTGCATAAAAACCACACCCAGTTCAGGAAATCACTGGGCTGAAAGTAGCTGGAGGCTGGGAGAGCAGTGAGGGGGTTGGGCAGATACATTTGCCTTCTCCTTACAACTTTCTAAATCATTACTTTGACTGCTTCTCTTGCTGCTTTGAAGCAGATAAGAGGTGGTCCTCTCCCCTGAGATCAACTTCAGCCCCTTTCAGGTTTAGGGCTGAACATGGTCATCCTCCCAGTGCTTTCCAGAGAGTTGCCTGCGCAGCTCCCCTGAGTTCAGCTGAAGCAGCCTCTGTGCCATTGGGAATCAGAAGAGGATTTGGTCACCTGAACTTCCAAAAGAAAGTTTTCCATCAACTTGTGGCTAATTTATGCTTGGCATGACCTTTCTGAGTGATGGCTACTCTCACATCAGCATGGAACCTCTGATTGTTCAGTGACTGACATATGCTTGTGGCAGCCATGGATAGATTATCCAAAATGGAAATCCCTTTTCCACAGGAGATACCACCTTTGCATTGTGCAAAGGTGTCAAATGTCTTTGACAGGTTGTAGAACCCTTGTGTTTTAACTGCAGATTTTTCCCTAAATTCAGGGTGCCAGAAAGCTGCTCCCAGTTTGGAAACATGCCAGTTGTTCCAATGGGGATTTCTAAGACGTGCAAAAATGTACACAGATTTTGATACGGATGAAAAATAAAGAGTATTTTCCTTCCTCTAACAAGGTCATGTAGTCTGACCAGCCTTTGTAAAATAACTTCTTGAAAACTTTGTGTTTACATAGAAATTGATGTGGCTTCATTTTTGGTGATTTTTTTTTTTAGTTTAAATGTAATTCTCTCTCTCTCTATGCATATATACAATAGCTTTTAAAATCACCAGATGCTTAATGACTGCTTTCAATTTGAAAAGTGGCCCATAGTAGATGGAATAGGCCTAACCATTCCCAAAATAATGGAGTTTTATTGTCTTAAATAAAATGAATTGAATAATGAGGGGGAAGACTGAACCTTACTTTAATTTGCATAATGAAAAAATAGGCAAGTTATTTAAATAAAATATTATTTAAAGCATCTAGAGATCTAAGACCTTTACAGGCAGAGATCATGTACAGCTTGGGGTAAGTGCTTGTGTGAGAGTCTCTTATTGCTGGAAACAGAGGCCCATAATGGAAGTGGTGACAGACCTTAAATTAGTGCAGTGCTACTGTACAATAATGTGTATTTTCAGTGCCATATGGATGTGATATGCAGCTGTTTTCCTATGCTGATTATAAATTTGGATTGTCTGGCAGACACTGCAGAAGGGAAAGACATCATTGATCATTTTATCTATCCTCTCTGGGTCAGTGAGAGATCATTACTGCCAGTCTCAATTTCTGGTTTTTAATTATTTGCATTACTGTGATGTCCCAAATCCCCAGGCAGGTCAGTGTCCCCTTGTTCTGTGCACATCAGGGCAAGTGTTGCTTTCTTTGAAAATGCAGAGCAGCTAATGTGCAGATGTATTCAGAGGCAAGCAGAAATTGAAGCCAAGGTAATACTAAATGTAAAGGCTACGAATTCTTTGTTGCTTCACTCTCTGTTCTTTTATTATAACCTGACTATCTTGATTTGCTTACCAGGTCACATTAGCTGGCCAAAGGCTTAGAAGCAGGGTTCTGGTGTGTGGAGAAGCAGCTCGCTGTGAACAAATGCAGAAACACAGGTGAACTTGAGTCATTTTTCTGAGAAGCCAGCAAGACAGAATATCACAGGGAAAGAAGCAGAAAGGCAATGCCATGGGACAGAAGAGGGTATCAAAAACATTTGCAGAACTATTGGAAATTTGTCTATGCCACAAAATGGTCACATGGTAGAAATCCCACAACTAGTGGGAACCCGTGCCATTAAGTGCAGACTGTATTTGTAGCACAGCACTGTGCCACAGTGACCTGTCACTGTATTTTCTCGACAGGGCTTATTAGCTTGGGCACAGCACTGTCTGATGTGGGAACAGCGCGTCAGATGTGAACTGGCTCAGCTCCAGACAGCTCAGTGCATCCCTGTATCACACGCCCCAGCACACCAGCTCTGGGATTAACTTGGAGAGACCTCACTTGGGTCTGTTTTAATTGGTCCATAAATGATAAGAAGCCCACATTGCTTCTCTCATCCAACTAATCTCCAGTTTAATAAAGGAAGTTCTTTCTGATGATTAGACAGGTCTTTTCCTTTTAAAAAATATTTCATCCTAGTGTAAATTAATTGCCCTCCAAACCCAGAAGAGAGTCCTTTGAAAAAGAGACATCCTGGCAGGGCAAACAACCGTGTGTTTTGTTGCCATTTGAGAGGACTTGCACTGAAATCCCAGCCTTTGCTGCCTTTCTCCTGCTAAGGAAGAAGTACCTCATATCACAAACCAGCAGCCCCTTCAGGCAATTGCCATTTAAAGAGTGGCATTGATGGACTCTGTAAGGAGTCCTATTCAGTGCTCTCTGGCTTGGCAGCATGATGTCAGTGATGTGGGCGGCAAACCCCAGAATTTGCTTTGATGGTATTTGTGCTCTTTTTTTTCCATTTTTCACGAATGAGTGATTCATTTCTTTAAAACAATGTGTTTGGAAAGCCTGCCCCGCTAAGGAATTGTCTACGCAGTGGGGGAGGCTTGGAACATTGTATGTCCTCATGGAAGTACCAACAGGGGTTGTGCCAGATCCTTAGTGCAAGAGGTAACAGGGATGCTTGTATCAAAGCCAAAGCTTCATGAATCAAAGGCGCTGACTCTCGAGCACAAGTGCCAGCATTTGGGCAGATAACCCAGCCCGTGCCAATTTAGGGTGAGAGAAATGCTCCAGACTAATCTGGTGGATTCAAAGAAATGCAACATAATCAATTTTGAGTATCTCACAGCCTTGAGAGTCTTCATTTATAGATATTAAGCAAAGAAATAAGGGTAATGATGTGGACTCATTTCCCAAACAAGAAAAAGCAGAAAAATTTCTGCTAAAAACTGATGTTGCCTCATATGATTTGTTCTAAAACACAGGGGGATGTTTTCATCAGCACTGGAAGAAGAAGTTATGGATATCAAATCACATGCTTCGCAAGGGGATCACCTACAACATAAATGCTCATGTGGCAGGCAACCAGGAGCAGATTTTGGACAGTATGAGGACTATTGGATAATTCTGTGCCATCCCCAGTAGTGAGCAACTGACACTCAACATTCACCAGCAGGGTGATTCAGACTGCTTAGATTAGGCTAAGATAAAATGTTATATGCAATGGAGAAAACAAAACACTCGTGGAAAATCATCAATTATCCTATATGCACAATGGAGCTGGAGGCAGCATAGATTAAACTCTAAAATCAGGGTCATGTCTGAGCTGTCAGTCTCAATGAAATTCCTGAATTGGTCTGAGAATTATGTGCTTGTGTTCACTTAGAAAGAAAATGTGGAATCCCCTTCTGTTCAGAGGTGTGTAATCAAGAATTTCTTGTTCTCTCAGAAAGGTAGCTAAAAAACAAGTTGACTGCACAAATTTTGCATAACGTTTTTGTGATCATAAAGAGAAGTGTGAACACAGCTTCAGATATATACAAGTATATTAAAAAACTAACTTTGCATTTCATATATAAAACTTTAAGTGGTTCATTGCAACATCTGATCTCTACCTTGCTGAAAGAATTGGCTTCCTCTCCCAACAAGTTTTGCAGGGGAAAGTCCCCATGAGAAAAGTGATTGCCTGACTTCACATCACAACCAGTATCTGGTTCAAAGGACTGGTCTCAAACAGTAGGACATTGTGTTATCAATGTCCAATGCAATCATATATCCAATCAGTGCTTTCTTAATCCTTTTCATTTTAGCAAACTCCTTAGACAATTTATTCAAAAGGTGGAACACCTGACTTTACCTTCTTCTGAAGTTTAAATTTTATAACTCCTACATGATGAAACATGTTGGAATGGACAATGTGAATGCCTTCTCTAAAAAGTAAGCCAATGGGCAGGTGTCTAAGTTCAGTACCAATAATGCCTTGTTTCTGTTTAATGTGTCCTGGATAGAAGTGGGTGTATATGCACTTCACATCATAAACATGGAGCCTGACCCACATAATTATTGAAATGGTCTGCAAAATTGTCAGTGCTCAGATTCCATCTCAGTAACACATTTTGGAATGGTGAGTTTCCAGAGACAATTTAATAAAGTCTCTAATCCTACAAGGGCAGAAAGCATCCTGTTCTCCTCCTGTCCTTCTCTCTCCCAGAAGATAACATGTGCAAGAAGGTGCAGTCCACAACAGCTTCTGTGCCCCAGTTTTCCAACTCAGTTTGTCTGTTGGGTTCCCCAAGCCCAGTGGTGCTCAATGAGAATAGAGAGAACATCATTCTTAAACATTCAAAAGCAGCTCATTTGTCCTGCAGTTACATACACACCATAAAGTGAGTAAACACAAGGAAATGCTTTAAAATCAGACCCCTACTTTTTTTTTTTTTTTTTTTGGCTTTGCAATTTGGTACTCCATATGCAGTGATTAGATTTTTCCTCCTGGTTTTGACAATAAATGCCATTACAAATCTGAGAAACCTGCCTGGTTGAAACTGATGTCAAAATGGCACATACAAAAATCCATTTTCTAACAATCATTTTGGTAGGAATTCCCTAACTGGACCCCTTAAGTTACTTACAAAAGCATTTTTTATTCTCTAATATGGGGAATCCTGGATTTTTCAGTGCTAAAGTTATAGATATTGAGTAACAGCAGAAATATACTTTCAAGAGGAGATAATCCTTGAATCAGTCACTTCCATGTGTCTTCACAATATTGATGAAAAATGAAAAAAATCAAACATTTGGTAGAACAGAAATTCTGAAAAAAGTTTACTAAAATCTTGTTTAAATTATATTGAATTTATATAATATTAAATATTTTCTTGAACATTTAATGTTAATTTTTATTTTTAAAACCAGTTTTATATTTTTGATACACTATTAACATTATCACATCAAAACCAAAGTACTTTCTTATTTTATAATAATAATAAATTTTAAAATTCCAGCATTGACAGATTGCCAACAAACATTTTTGGTTTTGTGGAACTGTATTTTCTGGTTGAAGTCAGGATTGCTCAAAAATTTTCAGTCAGCTTTAGAATTATACATAAAGACAAGTGAGGCTGTGATTTTCAACCACTTGTGGAAATGAAAATCATGTGGATCCAATTGAAGGCTACTGAGATTTGAGTACCACATCCCAGAGGATCCCTTGAAAACCCTGTAAGAGTGTGTCAAGCACAGTATGTACTTGCTACCTATTACTTGTTAAAAATAAAGTGTTGGAGGCACATGTCTAGGAAAACTTGAAGCACTGTAGTGCTGTATAAGTCTTTAACTTCTAAGGAGCTATAGAACAATACTTTCTTTTGTAAATCCTAATTCATAGATTATTCCAATTAATAGATAGTAGGAATTTCATTATATGTTATATATTGGTGCTTAGTGATTTCTGTTGCACACTCGTATTTCAAAATAAAAAAATAAACAAAGAACCAAAGACGAACAACTGTTCAAACCATGTATTAGAGTTTTATTGGAACTCTATGAAATACTTTGAAATTTCATTTGAAGTTCAGAAACTGATGTTAAGTCATCAAACGAGATTCCCTGCCTTTCTAACTGATTGTAATTCATTCTAAACTTCAGTTGTGTCTCTCTGCATACTAACTTCACAAACACAAAACTTCCCAGTGCACTTTTATTCACAGGCTTGTCAATCAGGTGCTCACCGTTCCCTTAAAGTTTAAGCCTTATTAACCTACACACTGGATTTGACTGGTGATAGGCCACAACAAACAAAGAGCACCAACTCTCAGGTTCCAAATCCTGTCATCCTAGTTCAGAGGGTCCCTGCAAACCCCCTGTAAGAGATGAAAGGATCAGTCAAATGTCTGATTATTCAAACACACAGGCAATGAGGGCACATTGTGGAAAAAAAAAAAAGTTAGTGGAGTCCCCTGCTGATTGAGATATCTTGTAAAAAAAATAACTTGGTGCTGATCTTTGTATGCAGATAGCATTGGTTTCTAGCCCAGGTCTTCATGGGTTATGTCAAGTGCACACTGGAAACACCATGTGGAAGGTCTGGACTGAATATATGTTTGGCAAATATTGTTAAACTGAATTCACCTCATGCCAGTGTTGCCCAGCTACAATAGGAAGCCAGCGTGTCAGTTACTTCAGAGGAACTGAAAAATCACTGCAATTCTGGCAAGAACAATCTTATCTCATTCATTTTCATATGTAATTTCATAGTTTAAGGCTTCAGTATAGGCATATATGTATGACCTGATTTGGTATAGTACAGAGATTATTTTCTGATGACAATTATGCTCATTAATGGCTGAGGCATGTTGGTCAAATGGAATCCTGCTGACTAAGCATCACCCTATTTATCAGGATTTTCATTACTGTTAGTTAATATCAGAGAATTGCTCAGAGACTCAGGCATGACTCCCACTCAGGCATGGGACCCTATACATAAAAGGCAATGGTCCTTTCATGTTTTGTAAGTACAAATCTAAATAATAACTGTGAACTGTAGAATGCAAAGTAGAAGAGCTGAGGGAAAGAGAACAATCACATTAATGAAGAAATCTTAAAAGGCTGAGGCTTTTTTATGATTATTTTGAAAAAATAAATTTGGCCTTTGATATGAGATAAATAAACAGAACAAAAGACAAGAAATGACCATCTACCATGAAGGCAGGCTACAAAACAGAAGCTGACCTTAGGTGTTCCCAAAAATATTTCCTTATATTCTTGCTTTCCTGCTTTTTTTTTAATTTCGGTTTTCTCCTAAGTGAAGAAAAACAATAACTGCAGGATTCCAACAACTGTTGAACCTGCATGAAACAGCATTCAGCTTCTGACTGTAATGGCTTATGAGCTTCCCACTGAGCTAACTAGCAGTTAGTAAAATGTAAATGACACAATAAACAGGGCTCATGAGAGGATCAGATCATATGCACATTTTTCTATAATACCTTTTGAGAAGGGGGAAACAAGTGCAGGTTGTAGCTGAATAGTGCAGGCAGCACGTGGCAACAGGTCCTTTATTCTGTCTACCAAAGCAAACTTTTTTTTTTCCCCTGGGGGAAAAAAAGGCATAACAAACTGATGGGTGAAATACTTTTTTCACTGAAAAGCTAGTTTTCCATCCCAGAGTAATAGATTCAAAATCCAGCTGGCCTTACCCATATGTCTCCGGACAACAAAGGAAATTAGGGCAAATAAACAGTGACAAATACCCCATCAAGACATCACTTTCTTGTAAAAAGTTGAGTATTCCACTTATACAATATTGTCTTCTTCCTGTGTCATAGTGGTATAAACCAGATTATTTAAAAATGTTTTAGTTCATATTTTTATGACGCTGCATCAATTCTCAAATGTATTAAAGTATGCATCTTTCACTTGTTTCCTGTAGTCATTCAATATGTTTGATCATTTCTTTAGAAAATGATAATGCTAAGATTTTCATCTGTTTTCTGTGTCAGCTACATCTTAATACTTCTATCCTTTAAGAAGATTCCTGCCCATTCAATAAGCATGTTAAATAAGGGGTAAATGTATGAATAAACTGGTTCTTATATGATTCAGAAGCTCACAGCAAAAAAGCAACCAAGCATATACAAGTAATACGCTGTTCCTCAGGGAATACAATACTTGTACCATAGCTTTGGCTTTATGTTTCAGAGTTGGACTGAGCCTGAGAGATGAATGTAAAAGATAAAGAAGCATTGTAAGGTCAGTGACTGAGCTCCTCTTTTTGCTAATCGGCTTCCCTTGTTATCCATCCAATTTACTAGAAAGTTAACCTTTTCACTACTGCTAGAAATTAGCTAATTTTTTTTTATTATTATTATTAAATGGCCAGGGTAACAAATTGAACTGGTTGTTCATACAGCTCTGTAACAGTAAATGAGATTAAAAACAAACAAACAAACAAAAAAAAATAAAAATTCAGCAACTCAGCAGCATTTTTCCCTTCAAAGAGCATTCAAATGTAAATGGGTTTGTATGAAAAGAGGTACCAGGCCTTCATAGATAAAATATTTCATGGAAATAGAGCTTCCAAGGCCATGGAAGGAATGCCAATGTCAAATATTAATTAAGAACATATTTAAGATGGACTGACCTGGAATTTTCCAAAGGAACATATTCCTTTTGAAAAATAATTTTCTTTTAAAGTAGAACTTTATATGGAGATCCTGTTCCAAATGTCTTTTAAATGTTAAATGCATAGAATATTATATTTCAATATTTTCAAATTATCACAAAAGTCAGTAAAAAAATATAAGAATAGTTATATATCAGTGAATCAAAGCTCATTATGTACCTACAAGCTTTTAAGAGGTTTTTCTTTTGTTCTTGAAGCAAGACAAAAAGTGAGTTTGTTGAAAAAAGTGGAAAAGTTAGATTTTTTTAAGTTATATTCTATATCCCAAGGTAAGAATGAAAGAAAAATAATTTACTCTGGATGGGTAACTCAAAGATGAGGGCTTTACCAGTTGAAAGACCAAGGTTGAGTGCTTGGTTCCATCAAAAGATATTTTTGTGGTTTTTCATCCAGACAGTTCATTCCATGTTCACCTGCCCTAAATTCATGAGAGCAGTTAAATCTCTGGGTCTCAAACAGCACCACTTGTCCCCCAGGAAAACACACACAAGGAATTAGTACCTCTGTTGTAAAGCATACACAAAGGACTGACCCAAAAATGGCCATAAGAAAGTGTGGTAGATGGATGCAGGCTCCTCAGGAAGTGCTGTCTCAGGAAAAGAATTGGCCCGAAGTTACAAGCACTTGGAAGAAGCTGACAAGGAATAAAAATCCCCAGAAGGACCACATTCATTAGATGTGCCCCAGCTATGGCTAATTTACACAGGCAGCACCAACCACAACCACCCTGCATGGCAATTTCTTGTATTAAGAAAAAGAAGGTGATGTGTAAAAGACGTATTTTACTCAAACTTCCTAGTTATTAGGGGACCCTCCTGATACCTCCTACTAAAAAGGATCAGTAAGGTTAATATCTTAAGTAAATATTAGCTCTGTGGACACTACTGTCATAGAAGGGAGGGAAGGAAGTGCCTTAATACAGAAGATAGGAAACAATCTCTATATTTTGCCTCTCTTAAAATATGTATATCAATGCAGAATATTAGGGAGGTGAACGTATGAAAACATTTAAAATATAGTGAACCAGAGGTGCAAGAGGAAACAAGAGTATTCAGATCACCATTGGTTATGAGGCATATTAAGCAAATTCAGCTCTAAAGATGAAGGAAATGATGCAAGGACACCAAACACCAAAGAAAAGAAAACCTTAGTGGCTGTTCCATATTGAAAATTAAACTTTCAATGTTCTAAGAATGTAATCTTAACACTTATAAGAATAATACGAATTCTTAAATTAAAAAGATATGTTTTTTAGAAAAATATCCATGGACATTTTGTGTGTCATATTCTATCCCAATGGTAAAAGAAGAAATTTGGGAACTTTTATGAAAATTAAAACAAACAGTTGGACTTCAGTTATTCTATTGACTTGGCTTGCAACCTCAGTCTATATACTTTAACCTTCTCTTTACCCTTCAGTTCTTACTATAATAGAAAACAGCTTTTGAATGAATCTCTGAAAAATCTTTATTCTTTAAACCAGTCTCGGCTTTAATTATTCTTCTTAGACTATTTTAAGATAGTGGTGAAAAGAAATGAACTTCTGTGTCTTTTAATCTCAAGAGTAATGAAAGCATTTGAATAGGTCTATTATTTATATACACTATTAAGAGTATAAAATATAAAAGAAAAGGTTAAGTATTTGTAAGTTTGGTATCAAGTCAAGAAGAAGATCCTTAAGCATATGAAGTGGGAAAATTCTTTGGGATAGTTTTCAAATGAGATAAAAGGGAAGGATAGTAAAAAATTGTAGGAAAGTGTTAAGTTTCAATTTAGGATCTCCACATTCCATAAATGTTCCCACCCACCCCAAGGCTTCATAGACCTAATCTGGCACTTTGTACCTTCTGAGTGCACAAATTATTAATAAAGAAAAAGTTTCCCATTCTTTGCATAGCATAAAATTTGCACCAGTTTTGGACTTTTGATTCCAAAGTGCAGCATTTAGGGGTTTCATTCCATCCTCAGTTACATATTGCAGGTGCTTGACATCTCTTAAGTGCTGCGACTCATCATCTCAGTTTGGATCTCCAACAGTTTAGCCTTACTATTTTGACTTAATGTTGGCATTTATTATAATCATGGATAATTATGTATAATTATAATTAAGCCCTAATCCTCCTCAATTACACTGACATAAATTAGGCATAAGGCGTAATTTAATCAAAATTAATGGATTTGCACCAGTGTGGAGCTGACACAAGGATAAATCCAGATCTTGTATCTTATTATGAAGTATAGCATTCCAAACATGCCAGAATGAACCCATCTTATGGATAACTATTGTTCATTTACATGAAATGTTTATTATTCATTGACTGTCATTACCAACAAAAGGGGAAAGTGTATTGGTTCATAAAATAAAGGAAAAATTTCAAAGGAAACACTGAAATCTGAAAGAATTTCAACTCTTGTACATAAGAAAAAACATTTTTAAGATCATAAGGATGTTTATAAAGATTACTTTTGTTAAAAAAAATCAAAGGAAAATTCATTCCCTTGGGCATTTTAAATGTATGTGGTAGAAATACATCCAGATGCTAACTTTTCTGGCTGACCAAGAGTGGCCTTAGAGAGGTGGATGGGGAAATGATCCTTTACAAAACATGAGATACAAAGCTTATGTTGTTGAAAGGAGAAGCATGTAATCAGCTAAAGAATTCCTGAGAAAGACCAAGGGCAGCAGATACTGAAACCTTGAACTTCCTTACTTCAATGCATTTTTTGCATGCTTCCTGAAGAAAGGAGCAACCAAGGGAATTTATTAACTTTTAACTTAATTAGGTAGATACCAAAAAAATGTTCATTCCTGGACCAATGTATTTAGACATTGAAACCTTCAAAAAATTGTAGCTCCACTCTGAGGAGTTCAGTAGGGATTTTTTAAAAGAAGCTATGTGAACATTTTCATCTTCTAAATATGACAAAAGAGAAATTTTAAATGAGAATTTTAGGTGCTCAATTTCATGAGAACATATCAAGGCAACAGACAGTATAGTGCACATATATGTGTGTAAGTTTAATTCAGATGGTCTCTGGAAATCTAAAATAAACCTTTACAAAATAAGACAACAGTCAGTTCCTGTGAAATCTAACAGATTTCACACCACAATCTCACACACCACAATATATGTAAACATATTTTTTTTTCTACCTTTGATTCCTATTCATTGCTCTCTGTCAGAAAATATATAACCTAACTCTAAGTTTCCCAAGCAACACTGTCAAACCTATAATAGAGTGTACTTGTATGAAATCTAGGTTTGTTTTGTTTTGTTGCTGTTTTTTTTTAATTTAGTTGTCTCTTTTTTGTGAAATTGTTGCTGAAACAAAAAGGGACACTATTTTAAACTTTTCTCTTCTTAGGCTCACAAAAAACTGCCAATAGGAGCAACAGAATTCAGATTTCCTGTTTTGCCCTAAGATACAACCATTGTTTCACATGGTGTCTTCTGTGTCAATCAAAAAAAAGATGAGTAGAGGATTGTCCCTGGCAATTGAAACTCCATCCTGGCCCTTCAGCCTAAGCCAAAGGCTGTGTACAGAGCTAAGAAAGAAAATAGATTTTAAGAACCACTTCTACAGCAAAAACAAGTTATAGGTGTAGAACAATCACTATGCTAAACCATAATCAGATTAATTTTATTCACTGGGTTGATTTAGAGCATCAACACTGCAAAGAAGGTTGAAACAAGTCCTTTTGACAGAAAGTACTTAGTTATCCAGCCTAATTCACTGGCTGCTGGTGGTGAATTCATTGGACTGCTTCCAAATAAATTAAAATGTGTTGGAATTTAGATAAATTACAGAAAAGCTGTCAGACTTCCTCAAAGGCAGGGCCTAGAACTCCAAACCAAAATTTAAACAGAATAATTTAATTTTAACAATGGATTCTTAAATCCGTCCACAGATATTCTCTGTTGCACATCATTTGAGGGATAAAAGTTATACAAAAAATAACACATAAATGAAGGCTATCACAGTACTGGGATAATACTAAAAAACTCACCTGTAGTAACTCCCATGTTCTCTGAACTGCTCTTAAAGTATGGGGATTTGTTTTGTCCACATCTGCCCTTGTGTCACCAGTCTTGTATCCCTACTAGAGAATCCTGCTATTGGCTATCAGTGTTGCAGCCCTTTTAACATTGTCATTAGCTGCATATTCAGTCTCTGAATCAATAACTTTAATCATCTTTATGGTTGTTCTTTTATTCATGTCTATTGATTATAGTACCACAATATAAAACATCGAGGGAAGGAAATGACAAAGGACCATTGGAAAAAACAAAACCAAACAAACACAACTAGGAAATCTTTGAAGTTAAATAATTTTTCCAAAATGCTGTCTCTGAAAAATTTTGATGCACGAGGCATTGCAGACCATTCAACCATTTATTACCAAGAGGTCTTGGTAAACTTTTATACACAATATATTTCAGTACAGTCAAGATTAATATAATTTTGGCAAAAATTTATATGCATGAGGATCTTTCGTAACCATGCAAAATAAATAGCAGATAGTAACTGGAACACAAATTAGGTTAACCAGCACAGCTAAAAAATGGCTGCAGCTCCATTTTTTTTCAGTCACCAAACAGTTAAGATGCCCAAACACTTATTTATTTTTAAACAAAATTACTTAGCATGTCTAAAATTATTCAGTAGACTACTTCTCTGACTAAAACCACATGGTTGTACATAATTTAAGAAATTCCTGAGTTATTCTATAGAGATTATCCTGACTCTGGACCTGATTTCACAAAGGTAGAAGATGACCAATTGTTAATTTACTCATTAGTTTAACTTCTTTTTTTAATTTAGATCTTCTGTTTTAGTCTTGGGAAAGCCATTTGCTCCATCTCCTTACCACCCACTTAGGAGCAAATCTTGAGAGCATGACAGAAATTTTAATCTTCTCCTTCTATCATCATTATAAGAGTATCCTTGCAGAGAGGGAAAGAAACTATAACAACAACAATGACCAAACAAACAAACAAAAAAAACCCAGAAAAGATGTTGAAGAGAATTGCAAGAATCAATCTCAGAGGTTTGGTAAAATTTGGATTACCTTTGGGCTTGAACTTCTACAGTAATCCTTGGTAAAGGCTGTGTCTGAGCAAATCAAAGTTTGTTAGCAGCTTCACATGAATGTCAAAAACCACTGAATTCAAACCTTTAGATTCAAACTTATGTTTAACACTCAGAAAGCTATGCTAGAGGTTCATAGGAGTTTCTACAGAAGATAGGATTTTGAAGAGGTACATGCACATATATAGACCTTGCAGTTTATATCCGTTCTGAATAGTGAAAGAGTAAAATCTATTTTGATGTGCTAGAAGTCAAAACAGTTTCCTGCATGTGATTCATCCATCTCCTTTACATTACACAGAACTGGGTAAAAAGAAGCTTTCTTTTTATTTCCCAGGTTGAAATGTGGGCATCAGGGGGCTAAAAGAACAGTTTTCTCTCTCTTTTTTTTTCCCCAATCATTTTTTTTACCCTTCTTGGAAACATAATGCTGTCAGCTGTCCCTGCCATCTTCCAGTTTCAAGTTCTCTCTCTCTCTCTCCATCTGTGTTCGTACTTTTTTTAACTCTTAATCAGGTCCTGCCGTGTCTTTGTATAGGAATTCATCATCATATGGCACCAATTCAGACCTGTAACATGAATAAAGGTTGGTATTTATCATAACTGCTGTAAGGGAAGTGCCTTTAAAAGGAAAGGGAGCATGTAATTCCCTGCCATTCACTTTCTCCTCAACCTTTCACCTTTTAATCAGTAGCCATAACCCAAGAAGATCTCACAATGGAAAGTTAATTATGAGGTCATGAAGATGAAAGCATCTGACTTGCATTTTATAAAGGTACTTTGCTTTTAAATTATCCTTGATTTACCTGCATGAAAGGAAAGGAAGTTCCCAAAGATTATTCTAAATGGACCAGACTTTCAGATGCCAGCATTTCCAAGTGAAAATGGAAATGCAATCCCGTCAAATGTCCTTTGAATATTTCTTAAGAAGAAGGCTTCCATTTACCAATATGACCTGACTCATAAATTGAAGGTATGTTCATGGATATGGGCGTACAGAACACTCAAAGACAATACTCCATGGAGACTGTACTGCTCATAACTAGAAAAGTAACTAGAGTGAAAAACTTCAGAAGTTAGGCATTTGTATCTATCAGCTTTGGGAATATGGTGTGTACTATTTAGAACTTCAAGAAAAGTGTGTTTGAAGGACATTGTCCCTCCTATGCTGAAAATCCTAAACTTCCTCTGTGTTAACATCTGCATATGCTGAAGGTGGCAGGAGTAACTGCAGAAGAAAACAGTAGCTTGTTTTATAATATCTAGTATCCAAGAAGGTAAGATGGAAAATTTTCCAGCTGTAAATAGTAATAACGTATTCAGAATTGTCCTTTTTCACATAAGGATGAAGCTACTCCGTTCACATAGTGGTTAAGGCGAGCACCCCAAAGACAATCAAATAGTTAAAAATATGTTCATTTTAGAGCCATCCAAACTGAATTACCAGACTGCAGAATACATGGTTTGTCCATCTGAGCACCACTGGCCTGTTAGCCTAGAGAGAAGTGTCAGTGCACAATGGCCAAAGCATGAAAAGTGGAGGCAGGGAATAGGAAGAGGCTGTCTGGGGGCCACACATTCCTGAGGAAAGCAGCATGAGTGGAAAACCATCCTTTCTGCATCCTACATATGGGCACTGGAGAGGATCTCAAGGATACGACATTTTCTATAGGCAATAGTGTCTTTTCACTGAATATCCATATGAATTACTGATTAGGAAAGAGACTATATTTCCCTCTCTGATTACAAATAGTGCAGTGATACCAGCTTTCTATGATGTTATTGTTGGCTGCATTGTTCTTCTCCTAATACTGCTTTAAATTATATCTACTTGGTTATTAATACTCCTTAAGTTGTTTTTGTTTCCTCTAAGGGATGGACAAAACATTTTCTTTGGATTTTTCATGACAGTTAATGGTAGAGGATAAAAGGAAAAATGGAAAAAGAAGAGGTTGCAATTTGAGTTGGCAAAGTATAAATTATATATTACTTTTCCTGAAATAGGACTTCATTCTGAGAACTGAAATCAGCAGTTATAAGAAATTGCTGCTCTTGTAGGACAAGCCCAGAATGTCTACACTTGATAAAGTGTCTTTTAGCAAGGTTTTCAACATGAGCAAGAAAATATTTTGTGCAAAAGGAAATTTTCCTTATAATGCTATAAACCTTGAGGTCAGCTGCACTATATAAAAGAAAAGAAGCACAAAGTTAAACAAGAGTTTCACGTCTTTGGCATTTCCTTGAAATGCCTTGAAATTGTCATTTGATAGCACTACCCCTTTCTGTAAAATGCAGATGCTGAGTGAAGGTATGTGTTCAGAGAACTGTAGCTATAATTCTGCATGAGGATCACATAAAATATGAATTAAAAAAAAGAGGAAACAACAGCAGAAAGCTGATCCAAATGTAGTTGATGTAATTTTTTCTATAATGTTACAGTTCCATGAAGACATGGAATAATGAAACTCTCTTTCATTACAATATTATCAGTTCAGCTGTGACAGGAAGCCCTCTGGATACTATTCTCACAGACTTCTTGTTCACATTTTCAGATAAAGGGAATTTCTGATAGGTTTTGAAGTTAGGCATGATTCAAACCGGAATTTGCATGAATGAGCAATAGTGAGTTTATAATCTATGCATCTGGTAATCCATGCTCCTATCCCTCCAAACAGAAACAAGCCTCTTAAGTTCACCATGGATCTTGGATGTTTAGTAATTTAATAGGCTTAAGCTTTATTCCTTCAAGGTAATTGTGCAGATACCTTTAATAAAATACACTCAGCATTGCCAGCAAACATTCTAGATAAATGAACACAAGAAATATTAGATGCAACTTTATTAAACTGTTAATCCTTGCTGGAAGGCTTCCTGGAGTGTTTGAGGGTAGTGTTAGTAGTGATGATAAACTAATTTGCCACGGCTCTTAGGTTCATGTTATCTTTTCTTATCAGCCTAAGGCTAGGTCAGAAAAAAAAAAAAATTGGAAACATTTGCCAGAGACAGCAAAGTGGCTAATTCAAATACCATTGCAAAGTGCCAATCCATCCATGTCTCCATGACGGTTAGTTTAATGGTCCATTTAATTCTTCAAATTCTTCAAAGCAATTGAATTTCCACCCATATACTGATAAGGTGATACACCAATGTAGTGTTGCCAGAATTTATCTTTTTTATATGCAAGACAAGGTTTATATGCAAGAGAGTCTAATTTCTCCAATGCAGATTGAGAGCTATGAGCAAGATAAGGCTTGAGATTTTTGGTCTTATGTTTTCAATGTCAAATTCAATACCCTCTGAAACTGAGGGTATTGTTGCTTTGACTTTTTTTGTTTGGGTGGGTTTTTCAGTCATCTTAAGAAAGTAAAGCTCAAAATGGTAAATAAATTGTGGCATAAGACATAAAGAACAATATAATGAACCACCAGCTGTTCCTAAATTTAAAAATGTGTGTTCAGCTTGGTGATAGAGAGGCAGTAACTCGTATTACCTTCAACCTGTGGGTTTTACTACACCAGGACCTCTCAGATCTTCCACTTTTTGCACACGATTGCAAGATAAAGGATATTGAGCCTTTTTCTCTCTTCTACAGTTCCTTTCTATGTTACTTCACAAATTCTGCTCATATTTATTCCATGTCCTCAGGAAGTCAGTCCATTGTTGGCTGAAGTTCCCTTGATTCTTCTACTCTGTTTTATCCAGGATGGATTCCCTGAAATCAAACAAACCTACCTGGTTACAAACTACCAGAAAAAGAGTGAAACAGGACTTCTAAATGACATCCTTGAGTCTTTTGCCAATTTATAGTTCCTGCACAGTCTTTCCATTCCTGTTGGATTTGCAGCTCTTATATGTCATGGTAACCTGTTTCTTTTAGGCTGTGATGTTTATATCATAAATACTTTCATTTATATATTCAAGTGCAGGACTAGATGAATGTAGTTTTCAAAATCTAATGACAATTTCCAAAACGTTTAACATATTATATTGAATGGAATTGGTGCAGTAGCAATAATTGCAGATAGATGTGCCAGAATGCGGTTTACCTATGTGGAAAAAGACACTCTTTTCTATGGAAGACTTTTACCTATTATGTTCTTAGTAAATATTTTTGTGTAAATTGGCTTCAGTTGAAATATGGTTAATAAATATTCACTCAATTTTAACATCAGCAGAAAATTATAATTTGTGTACAATAAATTTGAAAATACTGAAATGTCTTACATATGTTGTTACATATTCTAAAACTTTTATAATGTCAGATCTAATTCACACAGTAGCATAAGAGTAGTCCATGAATACAAAAACCTTTCCCACAGGAAGATATACTAAGAATAATGGCCTTATTATCAAGAAAAAATGTTACATGGCATTCAAAATTTTACAGTGGTAAAATTAAAAATAGAGTTACTTTCAAGTTAATATATCTGAAAACATTTTAAAAATGTTTTTAATCTCTGTACTTAATAGTTGAATTATCTTTGAAATCTGCTCAGAAAGGCATCTTTCACACCTGTTGACTCAGCAGAACTTTATTTAACCTGTGACTTATTATTTTTAATTAAAGAGGTCAAATTCAGATTAAAAACTTTAAAATGTACTAAAGTCCCATCATGACTGAAGTATGCTGTATATAGTATAGAATAAAGTAAATATTATGGATTGATAAGACATGTATAAAACAGAAAAGGTAAAATTAATTTTAAACTAATGAAATTTAGATTTGGCTCAGATTTCTTCGTATTCATCAAATTTTCTGTATTAAAATTGATAAGTGACTAATATTAAATAATAAGAAGAAATGAAATAGAAGAAAATATAAGCTTTAGGGCCTAAGAATGATTTTCATTTGTGTGCTTTAATCAAAGGACATTTTCTTGCCTAGATGTCAGATTGGCATTTTTTTTCCTGAAGATAATGCCCTTAGAATAGTCTCATCTTAAATATAGCATTATGTTGAAGAGCTAGTCTAGGAGTATCTCATTATTTTCTTATTTTATGAATGCAGTCAGGGAAATATGAGGCTAAATTTTGTGGAACTCCTCATACCTTGTAGGAGGTACACTGAAAATAATAAGGGAAGAACACTGCAGTTAGGGTTTTTTGGTTTTTTTTTTTTGTTTTTATGTTTGTTACTTAGTCAGAAGGAAAGTATCTTTAGCTTCCTTAGTTCTCACACTGGAGCTTTCAATTAGAAGCTGTGAGGTACTTTTTAAAGTTAGCTTCAAAAGCATAGCAATCTTACATTACTTAGGACATAAACTTGTTTTCATGCTTCTTCGGGCTCAAGTGTACAAATTGCTGGACTGCAATAGCTGCAAGTCCAGTCCTCCCACCTTTCAGAAGAATAATCTAGTCCCGCTTGCAAAACTTTTCTGCCTACACAGAAAATGTGGTCTGAAGACATTGTCCATACGTTGTATGGAAGCCTTTCTTTTTGGAAGGTATTTCCAGCTTCCTGGAAGGCTTCTGGCAGGAATCTCTTGATGAAGTCCTCAGGACTGTGCTACACAGGAGGTCAGATGAGATGGTTTTAACAGTCCTGATGGTTTCAGTTTGGAAGCATGTTAGACCTAAGTCTTCTTAGAGAATATTGGATTTGGGACAGAAAATCAAAAACTTCACTATCCCTGCTGCCCACTCTCCTTAGCACTTAAGCTTATATCACTTTCAGAGAAGATTTGATGCTTTGGGGAAAAAAAATATTCATCCTTAGTTTATTTGTGATGTAAATACACTTTGCAAATAGAGAAATTAAGACCTTATTTTGGGGGTTTCTCAACCCAAAGTTAATGAGTGAAATGAATGCAAAGCTTCTCAGAACTCAATAGGGAATAGCTCCTGCATTAAACAAATACTGTGGATAACAGGGAACGAACACTCCTAATGTGCTCCAACAACAGGAGAGCTAGAGACTTACCCACATTTCATTGTAGAGTCTCCATCAGGATTAGAGAACTTTGTTCCTTTAATTAATACAAGGCAAAACTTTTACTCCATGGCTTCTCATCCTCTTCTGTCCTTTTTCATTTCTTTTTAACATTAGTTCTTTAACAAATCCTTCTTTTCAAAGACCAAAAGCTGATATGTTCTGGGGAAATGCCAGCAAGATGTTAGAGATTGGCACAACTAGCTACTGTCATTCTATCAAGACAATAGGATTTGAGCGAAAGGGGTAGAGTTCTCCATGCAGAATTTAGCTGCTTAATCCTCTCTTGTGGGCTGGCACAAAATCAACAAAAGAAAGAAACCAAATTACCCAGCTCTGCTTTGGCAGATTTAGCCACTGTCAGCAGGCCAGAAGTTAATTCCCTCATATTCTTGTTTGCCACCAACTACGGCAGGCCTTGCTGAGCCAGCTTTCCTGTGTAAATCTGTCAGCTGAAATGATGCACAGCATGAAGAAGGAGAGAAAGGACATGCAAAGAGTGTGGTCCTTTTGCCAAATCAAGTCCCCAGAAGTCAGGGGCTGGCACTGGAACTGCCTCCTTGCCTTCATCCTGAGTGACATTTTTGACACAAGATGAAAAAGATTTATAGTTTCTTAAACCACCATCACATACACACACACACACACACACACACACACACAGACATACACACACACACATGCACACACACACAGACATACACACACACACATGCACACACACACTGCCTTGCCAATAAGTGGGGATTGCCGTTGCATTAAATTCTGTGCATGGGAGGCTGTTTCCCTTCTGGCACTCAGAACAAGCTTCCAGCTGCTCAGCATCTTTCTGAGACTCGACAGAGTGTAGCGTATGATATGTTAATAATGAGGACTACACAGTCATCAAGGCCAGCAAAATTGCAGTGAGGGAAGGAAATGCATCATGAGTTTGCTCTGTCACAAATACTTACTGAGTAGTCAGAGCGTATGGTGCCTTTTATTGCGTGCCCAAATGAAGCCCTTGGGTGGATTATGTGACACTGGGGAATCAGGCTGTTGTGTGTCATTCCTGATTCTCCTGCTCCCTTAGAAATCAAGCAGGAACATTACTGTGAGATGAGGTAAGTTAGGTGCAAAATATTAGCAGCAACATGCAAAACAACTCAAATCACACAGATTTTGTCTTCTCATTATGAACCCTAAATGGGGATCACTTCATGAAAGGTTTTGCTTACAGATGTTTATTTTAAAGCAAAGAAAATCTTGAAAGCTGGGAAACTAGGAAGAGAAAATACTGTCTCCTTAAGAGTGAAGTGAAGGAATACAGGTATTTTTTAAAGGTTAATGGTTTTCACATGGAAATCACAAATGTCCAGGGATTTCACAAGCTGTTAGTGCAAAAATGGACATTTCCTTTAAGTACTTAATGAAACATGTTTGACAGATTCAACAATCCTGCAAAAATGTAGATCTGTGTGTGAAATTCCCAGTAAAATTATGTCTTAATAGTTCTGGTTGACTTTATTCTTGTATTGGAAATATTTTTCACTAATATTATATCAGTAAATTCTGTGTATGATATACTAAGATAACTGTATATTGGTAATGGAAGCAGTGTAATTCAGTGAGTTATTCTTAAATTCTGATAATTTCTGTTTCAGATTATGCAAGTGCAAAATGGTTGTGCAGTACAATTAGAAAAATCCTTTTTTTTGCTTATGTTGAGACAAATCTTCAGATGCTCATCACAAACACATTTGTTGATTGTAATAATTGCATGAAATGAAAGGATAGATGAAGCATTGTTCTCCTAATATCTGGATTTCTTTCTTGACATCAGCCAGCTACTTCTAACTATTATAGCATCACCTTATGCAAGTGCCAAACTTGGCAATTATGGCTACTGAACCTAAATATTAGTGGACAATTTCCTACTATTCATGTATGCCAAATCTTGACATAATCAATGGAGAAAACTTGCTGCAATTTCTAAATTAAATGGACAGAAAACTAGTACAAAAACAGCCTCTCATCTGTTTTATTTCTAGCTCTAACTCAAGACAGATGTTCATGTTATTAAAAAATACTATGGAAATGTTGAATAGAGAATTGCAAATGTTCTCAAGCAGGTTAACCTGAGCAAAACTGGATGGCAGGATGCTACCTAGAGAGACAAGTGCAAGATGACTTACAGGGAAATAATCAACTGCATAAATACAGGTTAGGGAATATTTGATGGATGGGGTTCCTGTTCTGCAGAAAATAATGCAATTTATCACTTGTTATGCCATATTTTTTGTAATCGTCTTTCAGCACCAAAACTGGATCTTGGTGGCATTTTAAAGGGGATGAGGCGAGATCCAACTTGGGCTTCAGCTCTAAATGTAAGTATTTCATTGAAACACCTGACCCAGAAGTGAAATCACTGTGCACTTAGTCTGTAGTTAATGGAGAGAAATTGACACTTCTAGAAAAAAAAATATCTTGACAAGACTTTGGAGATCTTTCCTAAATGTCTCAATAAAGTGAGACATTCCATTTGCATGGAATAGGTCTGGGTCTAAGTATCTATAGAAACTGAATTTTAGAAATCCTATAGCCTTGTTAGCTATCTAAGTGGCTTAGGTGAATATTTGGAATGCGCTTCTGAGCTGCCATGCAGACATTCCATCTAAACTCCTGAGGTCCCATAGAGAGACAGCAGGCATTTTCAAGACATTGGATGTGTTTGCCTCATGTCTATGAATGCAGTTTCAGTGATGCAAGATGATAAACCAACTCATGAATTAATATTTCTATGGTTGCCATTATACATTTGGGACATGGTTTAGTGGTGGTTTTGGCAGTTCTAGGTTAACACTTGGACTCAGTGATCTTAGAGGTCTTTTTCAACTTAAATGATTCACTCTATGACTCGAATGCTGCAGTGCTGTACTTGCTGAGGTGTCATGCAGAGGTCACACTGCCTTACCCATTGCATGGATGGCGCTTTTCTGCACTTGCAAACCGTGCATAATGCTGAGGTGCTTCGCAGGCAAGTCTTGTGTATTTTCTACATGATACAGACGTACTCAACAGCTCGAGAGCTAGCTCAATAAACAGCCAACACAAATCCATTCAACAGAGAAGATCATGATAGTCCCCTGGGCCATGTATCTCTGGACATCCCTGTTGGGCACCTGGACATCTCATCCAGCTGGGACTCATGCTTAACAAAGCCCTGGGGAAGGAGGGAAGGGAGGGACATTGTTTGTGAAAACAGTCTGGATGTTTTGTTGTAAGCTTGATGCAGATTAAGAAATGCTTCAGAGAAACAAAGCAAAGATGATTCTGTCTGTAGACAAACCTTCACTCTTGTTGTCTAGTCAACAGGAGTGCATGGATGTAGATGAGAGCAAGTTTTGGCTCACATAGTTTGAAATCTATTTGAACTCTTAAAAAAATAAGTTTTAAAAAGGATTTCCTTCCTGTCAGCAAAAAGCCACAGACATCAGAGGAACAGAGTCAACCACATGTGTGTTTCTTTTTATGCTTCCTAATCAGATGTAACGATTGCTCAGACTGTATAGACAGTTTTTATTCAAGGATGTGCATTCCTGAGCCTTAGGACCCTGCCAAGTGTAAAAGCAAACAGAACAAGCCACACATGAGGTGATATATGCCTTTAGGCTTTCCTGACTGCAACAGGACTGAGGGAATCTAACAGAGTCCCTCTTCCATCCTGGCTGTTGTAAAGTCCTCAAGAGAAACCACAGCTGGCCCAGGTCCAGTAATTATCCCTTTATTGGGCTGGTCAATTACGTTTCTGAGAGCCAGAAGAACAATAGCAGAAGGAAATACACTATAAATAGGTCTACAGAAAGCCTAACAAAGGTGTCATCATGAATGTCACCATGATGCTGCTATCAACAGTGATTCTCCAGTCTATTACTGGGATAGCAGAGGAGAAATTAAAAAGTATATTTATAAACTGAAGTGCTAAGGAATTATCAAAAAATTTAATGTAATTTTTATATAACAAGCTTCTAACTGTAGTCCACTTTTTCTAGGTCTGTCTGTAGTACAGATATCACAGCTTTTGCAGGTGTAACTGAGCTAGTTCAGGTGTTACCACAAAGTAGTAACAGCAATGCAAAACTGAGTAAAGATGAAGTGCCTAACTTTTCACCCCATTTTTCAAGAAAATATTGCACCTCTTTGAAGCTTTATGTCATTACAGACAGACTGGTACCAAAAGTAAATCATTAAAACTTAATTAGGTATATCTACACAACATGTATTATTCTACACATGTGATCTGCATTATTATATACCCTATATATCTTTATATCCTAATACTCTGCTGGTAGACAGCTGGTATCTTTGGTTTCTTAAGAAATCTGAAGAACTACAATCACTACTGGACTGAGAGTCAGGAGAGATGGGATTTATTTGTGGTTTTTTACTCATCTGTGATCTTGTGTATGCAATTTTTCTCTGCCTTTTCTCTTCTCTGTTGACTGTCCTTGAAGAGGGAAGGCTGGTGAAAACACAATGCCTATTAAAACTGGTATTAATTTTTGTGACTTCAAATGAGCTTTTGCAGTTTAAGTCCTATTTCTGGACAGTACTGTGCACATTGTTTCCCTGCTGTGCACACACACACCCCATGAAATAGCATAAAGAAATTAATTCCATTCAGGCCTGCCATTAGTCATGACTTTTGCATCAGGAATCACAACTGTTTTCTTCAAAGTGGGGGGAAAATTTCCCCATGATTAATATTGTGTTACACTTTTTCTGCATTCTTTAGCTTTGAGTGGTGATGGGCAGACAAAATGACATCAGTTGTCTGTAATAGAACAACTGATCTTGTGACATCACTAAAACTTTTCTCTGCTTTTGATTCTGAGGACATATGAGGACAGTAGCTCTCAAATGTCAAATCCATTCTCCCTTTAAGAGGATATTAAAGCTGTCTGTTGCAAATGTTCAACTTGGCAAACCTAGGTAAGGAAAAAACCTGCTACAATTTGTAGCTGTGAGTCTATGACCCAGAGAATAAATCGCTAAAGAAAATCTACATTAGCAGCATTAACTGTTTTTAAAGTTAAATGGACTTTTTTTTTTAATCCCAGAATTTTTAGGAGACTGTCAATTTCAGTACAGCCACACTTCACTGAACTATAATAATCTTTGACCAGTGGATCCTGCTTTGTCTTCCTATGTTGGTTGGCTTTAGTGAGATTGTTCAAAATCACTGAAACATCAGTAGTTTAAATAAGCACAATTAAAATAATACTCAAAACTATACTTTGTGACACTGCTCTTATTTCCAAAAGAGGAGACACTACACATTGGTGTCTGTCAAACACAGCCACACCATCCTATTAAACAAAATGTACCCAGGGATGTTCTCAGCTGTGGAGGCCAGCTGGCACAGAGCACTCTGTGTACATAGAAGTAAATTCCACTAGCAACCAAACTGCCCATTGGGAACAGTTTCTGCCCCTGTTAAATCCCAGGAATTTCTGGGGAGAGTGCTGGCTGACTGAGATAAAAAATCAGGACAGGAACCATTCTGATAATTTCCTAGTCTAGATCACTGAGTAGCAGTACCACAGAACATGCCTTGGCAGTGTTTTAGTTATAAGCATAGATGCAGCTAAGAGGGATGCAACTTCTCTGTGCTTTCTTTATAAAGAAAAAGAAATGGGCTTGTTTTGGATGCAATTCATCCTACACTTTCAACTATAGTCATATGAAACAAATTAATCAAGTCCTGAAGGTGTCTGTTAATTGTCTGTAAAGTGAACCTAGAGAGACTTACTGAGATGTAGAAAAGTAATGTAAAGGGATTAATTCTCCCTCATACGATTAGAGCAACTACTTAATGAAAATGCGCAGCCAGCAAACATCTTTATTTTTCCAGCATATGGGGCTAACAACTTGGAGAGCATCTTCTTTCAGGCACAAAATCCAGATTGACTCCTAGTTTTCAAATATCAAAAGGCTTCTGTGTAAATAATTTTTTGCTTATTTACGTATTCAGTACAGATTTTTCAGGAATCTGAGAGAAGCTGTTATTTTTCCAACTGTGGTATGAGATAATTAGACACACTGCAGTAAGAACTTTTATGATGATGAGTTTGACAAGAAAAGTAGGAACATAAGTTCAGAAGAGCACTTTCATGATACTAAGACCAGTCCCCAGTACAGGCAAATCACAGGCATTACACAATCCTAAATTTCTAAAATATTTATCTGTACGAGTAGATATTTGTTCCTGTGCTCTTACTGAATGATTAAGTCAAATAACTTCCCTTCTCTGGTTCTTGCAGTTTCTGCCAGTTTCCAGCTTAAATTTATGCTTGACTATTCTGTCTGTACTTATTCTTGTGCCAAGTTTGCCATTTATCTGAAATAATAATTTTCCTTCCCTGCTGCCTCCATGACATCCCTGTGGAGAGAAATCATATCTTCCCTCAGTATTCATTTCAGTGAGTGATACCAGGGAAAGTCTTTAGGTCTACTACCTGTGTCTAGTCTACCTTCTGTGTCTGTTCCAGTTTAAATCAGCCTTTTTTCAATACAGCTTTCACAAAAATGCACAGTTAAAATTTCTCTAATTCCTTGCAAAATTATTTTAGCTCATTATTTATTTCAGCTGGAAATTAGCCATCAAATGCATCTGTTCTCATATTTTCTACAGAGACAGCTTACTCAGTCTGGAGGTTATCCTAGTGCTTATTCTGTTTCTTCATTTGAATATAATGAGATCTTTGACTTTTTCTCACATTTGAGGTGTGATCATTTCCATCCCATTTGTATTAGATGGTGGCCTTTGCCCCATGTTCAACTTCTTCATGAATTTTTAGACATGTGGCAAAAATATATTGTTTCAAACAAAGTTTTATTATCTTTAGTCATATTGTCATTCTGAGCAGCAGAAGGCTTGTTTCTTCCTCCAAAGGTACTTTTAGAGATGAATAATTATTTCAATAGCTGCAAGATTTAACTGATCTTTTAAGTAGAATTGATTGCTTTTACTTATTTCTATGACATAATATTTGTTTGTATACTTGTTCATTTCTTCATTCTTTATGGTTCCTCTGCTTAAGCCTCATATTCTTTTTAGAAGAAATGATTTATCCATTTATCCATTTGCCCACTGACTGGTAGGTATAAAATACCTAGCAATATAATTTCTAACCCTTTAAGGTCATCTGACGATTTTTTCATGCTACTGTTACAGAGTTATGAAATTTAGCAGCAAATTTTATAAAAATTCTAAGATTTATTCTTGAGTATTCTGTTTTAAAACTGAAAATTTTAGTTGATGACTTAATTTTGTTTATGTGTTCATGTAATTTAAACTGAGTAAATTCATGATGACTTTAGCTAAATTTGCTTTCTACAGCTACTGGGCTAATACTAATGGGAATAGAATATAGTTTTTTCAGGGTTCCATTACTTTGGCAACATTCTGTCTTAGCTTTTGTCACTATGCTATCATTAGCAGATTATAGTTTCTAGCCTTTATCTGTGAAGTAATATAACATAATTATTTCTTCCCAGTATTTATCTTCCTGACAGTAATAAATCTGTTCCCTTTTGAATCCCACCTTGGGAGCCTGCAGCATAACAATGGTAATGAGAACCCTTCCTTGAGTCGAAGGAAAATCTGTCACACCTGAGATATTTTGACATAAACACTTAAGGTTCAGTGAACAAGCGTATTTCTATAAAACATTGTTTCATCAGGAATTTTTCTCACCAGTTCCACACACATATCCCCCAGATAGATGATATAAACTTTAATCAAACACAGATCTTGCAAACGACAACCAGACAAACTACCAAGCAACTGAGAAACAAAGACTTGCTTCTCATTCTATAGAATGTCTCATGTTAATCCCAGTGTTTTCTGTTCTCTCCTCACTGGTTCCTTTAAATTGCCTGAAACATTCGATAAAGAGGGAAACTATGTGAAGCCCAACTATAAAAGGCCCGTGGCAGGCCCGCTTTCTATTTTGAGAGCTGCCACAGAAGGAAGCCATATTAAAGTCTAGAAAACAAAAAATTTTACAATATAGGACTGGTGATAGTCAGTAGTGTAACACATGCAAATTGATCTAAAGTAGCAGGAGTGTGTGTATACATGTCCATAGGTACATACACACATGGAGGACAGAGAATCAGGACTTAGGAACTTGGAAAAAACAGTGGGTTAATCCATCAGTATTTTTGCACCTCCCAAAGAAAGAAGCCTTCAAGCTGTGACATTGTGACATGGTTTGATGTAAGAAGCATAGAATCATAGAAAGGTTTGGGCTGGAAAGGACATTTAAAGGCCATACAATCCAACTCTCCTCTACAAAGAGCAGGGACATCTTTGACTAGGTCAGGCTGCTCAGGACCCTGAACAAATTGACCTTGAATTTTCCCTAGGACGGAGCATCTACCACCTCTCTGGGCAACCTGCACTAGTGTTTCACTACCTTCACTGCAGAAAATTTCTTTGTTATAGCTAGTGTGAGCAAACCCTCTATTAGTTCAAAATCATTACCCCTTGTTTTATTTCTACAGGCCCTGCTACAAAGTCTGTACCAAGCATGGCCTCACTGACTAGCTCTCTAAGTGGGAGATCAAGATTAATCCCTTATCCCAAGCCTCTGTGTCTGTATTGATTAGAACTAGCTCTTTCACATCCATTCCACTTCTCTTAGTATCTCCTCTGGATCATGTAATTTATGTGATCTTTCTTACACTAAGATATAATTATAAATTTTCAGTGAATTCTAGGTCAAAATGTGCAAATTAATGGGAAAGGCATGGAGCAGCTGCCGAAATGATATTTTCATGGCATGATTCTTAGGATATGCATTGCACTGCCTGGGACAACATACAAGGCGTGTAGGAAATGATTGCTTTGACATTGCAAAACCTACTGGGAAAATACCAAATGGCTCTTCAGTAAAGAGAGACCAGGTTCAGGTTCACACATACTGCCTTGAGATCTTCTTTATATTTCTGAAATCCTGTGCAGGCTTTGATCTGTCAACACCAGGGCAAACTAACAACCAAGGAGTGCTGACTTCCAAGAGTCCAGGACTTAAGGCTGTGCACTGATATTGTTATTTAGTAAAGCAGTATAGCCCTGGGCTCCCTGCTAGCTCAGATCTTACACTTCTACCTCTTACTCCTTTTCATTAAAAGTCTCATACCACTTCATGGAGCAATCTTGCCCTAAGTCTTTAATAAAATGTAAGATTCAGCCTAACTATGTCCATAGTCTAAAGAAATTGTTACAGGGCTGGAACAAAGATGCCTGTTTGAGTACATTTTTTTGATTAAACTGGTGAATCCAGACATAGTTCCAATACAGTGATGACTTTCTGTGTAAGCTGAGATCACAGACCATGCTAAACACTTTCCTAATGCCTTTTTATGTTTCTAAGTAAGATGGTAATACATTTCTGTTGAATTTGAGTGACAACTGATAAACATTTTTTACATCTGTATTCTAGAGTTTCACGAGAAATAATGAAGATTGTGGCATTTTGGAGAGGTTCTTATGACTGAAAGAAATTTCTTAAATATCTTAACTTCATGAAGGCTTTCAATATACTGTCTCATCAAGTTCTCATTTACAAACTAATGACCAGAGAAATGGACAGCAAGGCCAACTGAGTATTGTATTCCTTAAGTATTTCCTTGACAAGAAGGAAATTATAGGTCATGACCTTAAGCAACCTGATGTGACTTAAAGTCTGGCCTTTGCAGAGTAAAAGATTTCTAGAGGTGACTTCCAGTTGAAATTATTCTTTATAATGCCAATACTATGAAAAAATATAGACAAAAGTCAAGAATATAATTTTCCCTGGTGTTTCACTACGGTGCAACACAGGCCATCACTGAAAAGTTCTGTCAAATGATAATTATTTTGTGGTTTAAGTGTTGGAGAGTAAGTTTTTTTCCACATCTACGTCAGGTGATAGAGACTCAGCAAGACTGCTAGAAGTTGCACCGCATGAAAATTATGGCTTTTGGTATTTATATTGTAAAATACTGGTGGAGTTCACAAGTATGAACCAGACTATGATCGGAATTGCTCCCTTGTTCATGCTTGGGACATGCTGAATGGGTCTTGTGCCTCTGATAGGTGTGTATACCCTGGGCACAGAACAGAAACTTTTGAATTCCAGTTATGTCTACAATATTTTATGGAATCTTCTGAATTTGGTGGCAAAAACTATTGCTCTCCTTAATAATTTACATGTATTTTTAAGCAAATCTATACCCCATGAGAGGATATGTGTGTTTATGTTTAAGGCACTGCATTCATGATTTTTGGAAGAGGAGAGCTATATTCTAATATTGTTTGTAAAACCATGAATCCAAAATAATAACGAATGGATTTGTTGTGAACAAATGTACAAAACTGTACATTTTTGTACTTTGTTGAGTACTAAAATGGTATTTTGGGCAAAAAAAATCATTTAAATTGAAAGTTTTCATTTATTGTTTGTTGTTTTTTTTGCCTGGTTAAACAGGCTTAGGCATTAGACCTTCTAGTTTAAATGATTGAAATAGAGAAATGGTCCTGAGCAAGGTTTTGCTCTTGATAAATTCACAATTTCTGAGTTCTCAGTTCCCAAGCCATCACAGCCCAAGGGCCATTCCCAAGAAACAGTTTGGACTTAATGGTATAAATTCTTTAACAGTGTTAAAAATTGTTTAGTACTGCATACATGGAAAAATCATTTCAGTTGGCTTCTGGACACCTGTTGTTTATTTCATTGTTCATTGCTGTTTGTTAACAGAGAGATATGCAGTGTCTCTCTCCTGGTAAACTTCGGGTAATGTCTGGCAACCATATCTCAAATTTTGGCAAGATTCCTTTCTCTGGCTTTCCCTAATTTTGAAAATATAGCCCCAGTGGCTATTATCATAATTTTTTCCACAAACAACTAAATAAAGATTTTCTCACCTTGGATCTGGTGTCCACATAAAATAAAATAAGTCTTCAGTAGCTTCAGCTATTTGATGAATTGAGGATTTTGGTAGGAAATTACAAAAAAACCAAACAAACTGGAAACATTTCTCCATAGCTGTTTTTCTGGCACATGCTATATACATATACATAGTATATACATATACATATGAATATACATATACATTCTTATTTTTCTATAGTATTATATTTATGTTTTTATATCTATTCATAACATCTATTTTTTATGTTTACCAGGTTAAGCATCAGTCCTGGTGAGAGTTTCCTATTCAGAATTTAGTTATCATGTTGTTTATGCACTTAATTCTCATTGTTTTCCATAGGTATCACATAACCCAAAACAACAGGATAATTATGTCCCCAGATTGACTCCACTTATTGTAATGAAATTATCCCAGATTTACACTGGCATAACTCAGAGCAGAAGTTGACCTCACAGTCTTTACATAAGATGTGTCTTAACCCAGCAAGATTTTGGTCAATCCTTTTAAAATATAGAAAATGCCCTTTATAATAAAAGTCATAAGACTATAGAGCATGACCTTCAGCTTTAAAAATTCAGAAGCTCCCAGGGTCTTTACCCTCTTTAAAGAATGAGAATAAATTCTGACAGCTGAATAAATATAAGGGGTCTAGTGTCAGTCTGAGGAAATAGGTTTTAATTTTGTCACAGATGACTTTGGTTCACAGGTCCTCAGTGGAAAGGGAAATCAGCATCTACTTAACATGGGATTAGTTGTTCAGAACATCAGAGAGAAATACCCCCTGCCCCACAGTTACAACTGGACTAAACAGGCAGAGACAGAATAGAAAACTTTTTCATATCAATGCAACATGGCAGATTCACCTTCTCCTACACTTTTCACTAGGTTCTTCCACACACTATTACAGAATTACACCTTCCCTTACCTGCCAGGTTAGCTCAGCTCACTTGGTGTAAGGTCACAAGACAGTTTCTGTGTCACTGATACTTGTTAGTGGTTCCTATGCAAATGTGACTTTCGTTGTTTTGGGTTTTTAATAGTGCTGTAAACAGAAATAATTCTACACTATTAACTTAGTCTTTCATCAGTGTTTTAATATGTTTCTGATAATATCTTTTCTATTTAAATAGATCACTTTACATTGCATTCAAGATGTTTACATTCACCATAAGGACAAAGGAGCTGACACTTTCTGCAAAAAACCTTTTTTTTCTTTATGGATCCATATGAGAGGGAAAGATGTGTTTGAAACTTTAATGCTGAAAGAGGCCCTTCCATTTTTACGAGTATTTTGATTTATAGCAGGCATGTGCTACTGCTCTTTTCTTCTCCCTGTCTATTTTAACAGAGAATAATGAGGCTAACTTCCTACCGAGGATCTTAAAGCTCATCAGGGCATTTGTTGCAGGAATGTGTCACAGAACAGGGGATTTAAATTTTTTATTTTCTTCAGCACTTTATGCCATCTGGCTTAGACATCACTCTGTTCGTGTCCTCCTGTCATCAGTGCCATTGTTCACCTAACTCTGTCCAGGATTTTTAATAACTTTATTTGGACCTGTGGTTTCTACTCCCATTTGGGTTATCTAATGCTTAGGTCTTGAGGTGCCTTGTGTAGCAGTGTCTAAACTTGGGCAGAGCTGCTATTATAAAACAAGCTTTAATTAACAGTTCTACAGGCCCTCCTGTACAGTTTACAGTTTCTGCAGTCACATACACAAACATACATCTTGAGGCATGCAGCCTAAAATCTACCTAATGTAAGCTGTAGTAAATAATTCCGAACAACTAGTTTATTTCAGAAAAGAGGTGTGATATGGCCATGAACAATATGAAATAGAGAGAGACAAAATTCACTTAATACTTTGTTTTCTACTGATTATTTGTTCAGCTCCAGCCAGCAAACATCATTCCTGATTTGCATTATGACAGAAAAATTAATATGAGTAGAGTCACTCTTTCTTGTATCTTAAAGTCTTTAGACCATGAAAAATATCTAGGAATGTGTGTGTTCTTTCCCACAACAGATGCTGAATAACAGCTTGTAAGTAAAAAAAATGTTATCAAAGTCAGTGGTTCAAGAAACGCATGTGATTTTTTCCTTTGAACACATTTAATATATAACAGAAGATTAAAAATTATAACAGAGGGTTAAGCTATGTATCAATCACAACTTTGATTATGCAGCAAACAAAAGCTAGCAAATGTTGACTTGATACAAAACATTTTGATCTAATAATATCTCTTTGCCTTCAAGACTTTAAAAAGTATGATTTAAAGGCTCTCAAAGGGCATAGAATTACTTCCACTGAACCCAGATAGTCCAGAGCAGTCTCTCAGTCACCAGCAATGGTACAGTAAAGTAGGACAATTCACCTTGGCTGCAACTCAACCAGTGGGCTTCCCAGTAGATCCATAGCCACACACAGCTGGAATATAGCTGAAGGAAGGATGCATGGCTAATGTTAATGAGATAAACACGGTAAGAGGAAAGAAAGAATTGTTTACACATGTTGAAATGCTTGTATTATATATTCTGCATGCCCATATAGTACATTTGTGCCATAGGAAATAATCAAGTACATTTTACTGCCAGGCTGTGTGAATGCCCAGAATCACTAAGACCTCTGTGAAGTCCTTACTGATTTTTTTTCCCATTATTGCTCCTCACAATTCCAGCAATACAACTCTGCCTCTCTGTCACTTTAGATTGTCTGGTGGGGCCACTGGAAGCAAACAGAGGTCAGGATGGGTCTGAGATTCAGTAATGTGGTTGAGAGTCCAGCAAACCAATATCTGTCCTTTAATAGGTCCTCATTTGGTCCCTGCACTAGATTGAGCACAACAGCAAAAATTATGTTTCCCACAGGAAAAAAGGTATCCTAAATAAAAAGAAAGTGTAAAATTTATTGTGAAAATAAGAAAAATATTCTGTCTTATGGATCTACTTTTTTAGCAAGTTTTCTAAAAAATAGGTGAATAAAAGCAAATTAGCCATTTTTGTTTCTGTTTCTTTTCCCCATAACTTTTGAACGTTCTGGACAGAATCAATCAATCTGATAGAGAAATGAAACTTTTAAAAAGCTCTTAAAAATTTTGGAAAACCAGGTCGAAAGGAGACCTAGAAGTCTCTTCCAGTGCTGTGATGGCAAAAGACACAGCAGTAGAACCTCATAATTCAGCAGAGAGCAGGTACCTGACTGCAAGTGTCCAGCCCCTGGGAAATTCCAATGAACAGTAAGACACAAACCCCACAGGAGACTGTGCTTCATTCAACTAAGAAGAGTAAATTGTTTATAGAGCTATCTGTGTTTCATTGTTTGTTGGAGTTCTTAATACAAATGAAAATACATTCCAAATCACATGCAGAATAGATTATTTTATTTGTGTTTAAGACATCCTTAGTTTTAAGAGTGCAAATTATGAGCTATAATCAGTACAGCATCTTGAATTTTAATCCTTTTTCTTTGCTACTTTATGATCTTTCTTGTTGATTCCTAAAGTGTATTTTTAGTAAATTATTATATTTTTGTAGTGTACTTAATTCCTGTTACAGTCTAAGTAGATTAACCACTAGACAATATGCCTACTGGAAATTATACTTAAATATGCACATGGAAAGTAATAATAAATATGTAGCCCCTGTTTACAAGTTCTTTACAAATATAGCAAATCTCAGTCAGAAAGACAAAATTAAGGATGTCACAGGTATTTTATCAGTTCTGGTGCAGCATCTAGCACAGTAAAATGCAGCTCAGCAGCTCAGGACAAGAAGACAGAATCAGTTGATGCAAAGGGTCTTCACCTAAAATGTTGATAAAGTGCTTATTAAAATATACATATACCATATAAACCAAATCTTGCTGTTCTGTAACAATCAGAATTAAACTCTTGTTCAATAATTTAAGAATTAAGTATTGATAATCTTAAATTTCATGGAATTTGGCTCCAGGTTGTTTTTCCTTTTTTTTTTTTTTTTTTTTTTTTTTAGAAAAAATGTTAATTTACAACAAAATCTATGTCTAGTTGCTCTAAAGAAAACCATATATTTGGATGGTGACAAAAGTAGGACTGAAGCTTATTTTCAAATTGTGAGTCATCCAGATTTTCGACAGGTAAATCAAGAAATTTAAAAAAAAATCCATGGAATGTACATAGATTTAAGATTTATTTTTTTTAAAGAATATTTTCTGTCATATAAATTGCTAAGCGCAATAACATAATAACCATGGCATGTAATTCAGAATTACTATGAAATCCTTTCATAATATTTAACAAATAGTTTCTCATAATTTGTGTCCAAGCTGGAGATGTGTTTGAAAAGGGTTTGATTAGAATGAGCTAAAAGGCATCTCACCACCACCCACTACTACTTTCTTAGTTACTATTGTTTTTTTATATGGGATTGCATCATGTGAACCAGAAATCTGCAAGATGCCTAAAGTCACCACAGTGTCTTCCAGAGCACAATGGTATACCTACTGCAACAAGTAATTAATCTTGGGCTCAAGATTTCCTGATGGGAGCCTATTGACCCCAGCACAATAGATGAAAGTATTTTATCCTGTGTGTTCCCCTACTGACCCCTTTGCCACCTTTTTTCATGCACTGTCTGCTCTCATACCAAACCAAAGAATTCATCCTTCACTCTGATATTTGGGGTCTGCCTGACCCTCTCTTGCTTTGTGGAAGAAGATTTCTTGATTTTGCTTAAGAGGATCACTCAGTAAGAAAAACCTAGCAAAGTTTTACCATACACAGTGACAAACATGAATGAGCTCAGAAGTGTCAGGGATGCTGGGCTTTACTCACAGCCCTGATCCCACACAGTTTTTAATGGGAAGCTGCATGTCATCTCTGCACCTGCTGGGAACAAGGCTGGGGAGCAACTGGGCATACTCGGGACTAATGAGGGAACCTGCAAAGGAACCTCAGCTCAGGTGCTCACAAATCACTGTCATGGTCCTTCTGGGCTGGCAGCTGCAAGCTTGGAAAATGAATCTTCAAGCTCTCTGGTACACAAAATACTTATAGGAGTGGATGGGAAAATGAGACACTGAACCTTCTGTATTAACCCCAGTGTCCAAGGCACCTCTGAAGCGGCCTAGCGGGTGCTCCAGTAAACACATGGATGTGTTTTGGCCATGGGTCCACTCCTGGGGCTAATGTCCATAACAAGGTTAAAAAAGCTACATCTAGGCTAGGTATCTGAAGTGAACCAGATTTTTGAGTGGCTCTTCAATGTTTTCTCTGGGGTGTTTCAGGCTGCAAAGCCAGGAAAGCAAGGTACTAAAGCTGGTTCCTCAGCACTAATAGAATATTTTGTCTCCCAGAGACACAGTGCAAGGAGTATGTAACTACTGATATTTTCAGCTTTTGGGACAACACTGCATCTGTTTACATTGGCTCTTGCCATCTTAAAAAAATTAAAGAGCTGTTTCAGACTCTCCTGTAGCAGCAATTACCCTCTGCTGAAAAAGCTGTGCTATAAATCTTCAGGGTTCCCTGACACTCTCAGTGACAGCAAACCTCCAACTGTTACCCACAAGACACTTCAAAGGCCATCTTGGATAAATATGTGAAAACTGTCCTAAACTCTTACAGTAACTGTAGTCACAGAGTGAATGTCCCCTCCCCCATTCCGACCCATCAGGCTCCCATCTACTGTAATTGCTTCATCTCCTTGCTCCTCTGTCCCTGTCATTGGGAATATTTTCCAATGCAACATATTCACTCTCCCACACAGGCTTGAAAGAGTGTGAAGAAAATACTGACAAATGTTTTCCCTGCAGATAATCATATTGTCAATAGAGCCCTCAAATTATTCCAGTGTCTTGTACATGCAATTAAAAAATCACTTTGGGTCCAGAGTCTCAGTTCCCTAAATAAAAATAACATTCTTGTTATTAGCAGTAATCCTCTCCTTTAGTCTGGCAGCATATATGGATTACCTGAACTCAAATGAAGTTTGCTGCTGATTTGAGCAAAAATTTGGATTTTTCCTCTCTTAAATATTCCCCTACTACCTACCATATTGATACAAGCAGGAGGCTGAAAAGATAGTTCTCTATAAAAATGCAGCTTGGTTAGTCCATCTGAACAACATAAAGCGCCACAGGACTGATTTGAGGGTGACTTGCAGCCCCCTGCAAAAGGCTGATGACCAGAAGGTGACCTGCAGAAGATACTGTGACCTCAAACACTCACCTAGATCTGCTTTTTCTCCCTCAACTGGCAACATGGTGGGAAACTCTTGGCTGCACTCTGCTGATTCAAGTCTGGAGAAGATATGGGCAAGAGCAGATGAATGGTAAGTCCAAGAAGTTTAGGAAATAGAGACAGTGACACACGGCTCTGAAGGAAGTTGAGGCACATAAATATGGAAAAAGGTTAGGTAGATATACATAGAAATGTATAAACAAGTTATGTAATCTTTAAACAACATGGAGAAGGGATGCTGAGTACAGAGAAGCTGGAGAAGTTGTGGGCAGGAAAGAGTGTAGAGGAGATACTGCAGTTGGAAGGGGGAATATTTAGTTTGCTTCAGGGCTCAAAGCAGTTCTTCTAAGGTCCTGTGTGTTTGTGTACATTGATACATACATGTGAGTTAAGAAAAGACGTGTAAACAATAAAGTTTTATATTTCACATGTATCTTTTCCATACTTCAGAAGGCAGTGTTAAGAGCTACCTGTGCCCTTCTCCCATAAATTTTCCCAGTAATCTCTTTTAAATGGAATTTGGTCCTTTGGTCTTTTTCTCCTTGGCTGAAAGGTCACCATTTTTCCTGTCCTGCCAGCCAGTCTCTGTCTGGAGCAGGCATTGATGATGGGGACTTAGATCTATTTTCTTTGAGTAACATGTGTATTTACATAAGTTTACAGGGTTTATTCACCCCAAGAAGTGGCAACAATTGCTAGGAGATATTTACATTAATTACCGTCAGGTGAGGCCTGGGCTCTGGAGGCAGCTGTCTTAAGATACTGTGTTTCTGTAAAGCTCATGCAATACTATTTCTTTGGCAGAAAGTTGAAGTCCCTGACCCAGACCATGTGTTTTTCAGGTGGAATTCTCTTAAGATGAGGTTATTCACAGAGATAGCAGGGGCCAGTGGGTGGGTGGTCTCATATGCCCACGGGCATGATGAATTCAGCCTATCAGCAAGACAAAGGGAACATAAGAGTTCTCCTAAGAGACAAATGTAGAGCACAGAATGATTTTTTAGGCACACTTGTTCTGTGGCATCTTTGGGTCACCTAAGTGGAATTTCATCTTTAGTACTCACATATCACCAGTGTCTAACACAAAAACATTCATTCTTGACATCGCTAAATGATGTAACCTTACTCACTAGTGTAAGACAAAGGGAATTACTTAGTATTTATAACATTATCTACTGTGCAGTGTGCACATACCATATTTTCTTTTCAAATGTTTTGTGCTGTTCTTCACCTTTTTTTAAAATCAATGTCAAGGGAATAGTGACGATAAATATTCAGTGAGGTTAGATATAAACCTTGTTATATCTAAGGTACCCAATTCTGTCTAAATCATCTCATTCTTTTACACTTTTTTTTTTCCTGGGCCCATTTTTCCTAATATGAATTGGACTGAATTGATTACTTGTCAAGATTTTGCATCACTGTATGAAAGAGTACTATTTCTTTACTGTTTTTCTGGTGTAATTGCATCTAACAACTCACCTGCCATGGACCGAAGATTTCTGTTTCCTAACATCACAGAATTCTTTTAAGAAATCTTGTCTGGAGTAACTGTTCCTAAATAATAACAATATTTTCTTAGTTGAGCTTTACTGTGACCCAAAAAATAGACTATATTCATGTTATAGAGACATTTGCAGTTGCACACCTCTCCACGAATTAAACTTTTCTAGTCCTTCCTCAAATATTCCAATCATCTATAAAATATTTCAGAAAAGAATGTCTAGTCATAAATTAGTTTGCACTATGTCAAGACATGTTTTTAGACATATTTAATCTGTGAAAAATATTAAAATTATTCAGTTGAATAATAATTAGCATAAGAGCAGTTGGAATACTATTGTTTGCAATATTCTGCTTATAAAAGATGCCTGTATCTCACTCAGGGTGGTCATTCTGGCAATTTACCCACCTAAACTTGTCCACCCATAGTATAAAAAATGCTTTGGTTTGTATGCAAAGAAAGAAAATAAAGTTCTAGTGTAACTAGATTTCCTCATGAAGGATAGGAAGGAACACTGGTGAGGTTCTGAGCCTCAACACCCTGCTCTCTATATGTGGACATTCCCAAAGCAAATTCCTAGGGAGTCATTCCTTTGCCAGCTCAAGGCCACAAATATATATCAGGCTCCTAGTGTTAGAGGTATGCAGTGAAGGATTGTAACTCCTACCTTGTCAGTGCTTGCTTGGATTTTTGATTCTCTTGTCAAAAAAAGCAGTGTCAATATTTTATCTGCATAGAAAAGGATGAGAGGAGAGGAGACTCGAGGAGAGGAGAGGAGAGGAGACTCGAGGAGAGGAGACTCGAGGAGACTCGAGGAGAGGAGAGGAGACTCGAGGAGACTCGAGGAGAGGAGAGGAGACTCGAGGAGAGGAGACTCGAGGAGAGGAGACTCGAGGAGAGGAGACTCGAGGAGAGGAGAGGAGAGGAGACTCGAGGAGACTCGAGGAGACTCGAGGAGACTCGAGGAGAGGAGAGGAGAGGAGAGGAGAGGAGACTCGAGGAGAAGGAGAGGAGACTCGAGGAGGAGAGGAGAGGAGAGGAGACGGAGGGAGAGGAGACGGGAGGAGAGGAGACTCGAGGAGAGGAGAGGAGACTCGAGGAGAGGAGACTCGAGGAGAGGAGAGGAGAGGAGACTCGAGGAGAGGAGAGGAGAGGAGACTCGAGGAGAGGAGACTCGAGGAGAGGAGACTCGAGGAGAGGAGACTCGAGGAGAGGAGAGGAGAGGAGAGGAGAGGAGAGGAGAGGAGAGGAGAGGAGAGGAGAGGAGAGGAGAGGAGAGGAGAGGAGAGGGGAGGGAGGGCGGGGAGAGAAGAGGAGAGGAGAGGAGGGGAGAGGATAGGGCAGTCGAGGAGAGGAAACTCGAGGAGAGGAGACCCGAGGAGAGGAGACTCGAGGAGAGGAGAGGAGAGGAGAGGAGAGGAGAGGAGAGGAGAGGGAGAGGAGAGGAGAGGAGAGGAGAGGAGAGGAGAGGAGAGGAGAGGAGAGGAGAGGAGAGGAGAGGAGAGGAGAGGAGAGGAGAGGAGAGGAGAGGAGAGGAGAGGAGAGGAGAGGAGAGGAGAGGAGAGGAGAGGAGAGATTTTTTCAGTAGGAAGAGACCTGCAGTGATCATCTGGTCCAATTATCCAACCACTTTGTAGATGACCAAAAGTTAAAGCATGTTATTAAGGGTATTGTCCAAATGCCTCTTAAACATTGAGAGGCTTAGGGCTCAACCACCTCTCAAGAAAGCCTGTTCCAGGTTTTGCCCATCTTCTTGGTAGATAAATGCTTTCTTATGTCCAGTCTACACCTTCCCTGCAGCAGCTTTGAACCATGCTCATGCACCCTTATCACAGCAGAGCACCTCAGCACCTCTCTCTCCATGTCCCCTTCTCAAGAGGCTGTCAGCCTCCTTTTCTCCAGCACAGACAACTCCAAAGTCCTTAGCTGCTCTGAATAGGAAAGGAAAAAATTATCTAATGTCTGATGATGACTGTCCCAGTCTGCTGGGAAGAAATCTGTTCTTGTTCTGGTATACATGCTCTTGGTCCTCAGTAATACAAAGAATTTTAGGAAGAAACTACTTATATGAGAAAAGGCCAAGAAAAAATTTAACTTTTGGAGACAGGGAAATATAAGCTCATGATTAAAATTTTTGGATGGATACATACAGAAAAATGGAAGAAAACATGCGTGTTTTATTCAATTTCTCTATTTCTAGTGTTCAACATTTCAGTAGCAGCTGAAGAAGACCTTCATGAATCAGAATATTTATTATATTTTTTCTTTTATACTGAATGCAGCTTTTCCTTAATTTTTTTTAAAAAAACTCGTAGTCTGATTCTGACCAAAACAAATGAGTATATGAATTTTGAAAATACTGTACTACTGAAGCTGATGTGCATTGATGGGAGTGAGATCAGACAATACAGGGAATTTTTTCAGACTTTTAAAGGTGTCTGGCATCATGACCTTGTCTGTCCAGAGATATAATATTGCAGGAGGAATTTTATGACCTGATAATAAAAAAAATCCTTCTAATATTAAAGCAAGATCAGATCTCACACATTTTTCAAAGACACTTGTTTTCTTAAAATCCTTCAGAAAAAGAACTAAGCCTCAATACCTCATTCAATGGAAATATAGAGACAAAGTTTTCTAATGTTCATCACCTCCCTTAGTAATTCTTAAGAATTATATTTTTCCATGAGAAAAATGTAGTTAAATGTTTTCTTAGTTCATATTAACATAAAAGATGAACTGTGACAAAGGCTTATAGACTTTGTGTGTCCAAGTGTCTGAGATTTATGTTTATTTTTTTCAAGAGATGGATTATCGTGATATTGAGATTTCAAATTTTTCATTGACTTGAAATCATACTAATGCACCTTTAGGCTCCTGAAAATTGCTAATTTAAGTGATCACAACAGACCAGAGAGTTCTTCTGATTGTGACTCCACAGTTTACTGCTGTGAAGAAAGCAAATGGAAATCACTTTCTCACCTGGGAAAAGGATGAAAATGCTGGTTAATGCGTGCTCGATATTGAGCATGTACCACTCTCCAGGGCACTTCTCCAAAGCAGGTTTTGTGGATTTGAATTTATAAAGTCTGTGCTGCTGCTGATGTCTGCAAATAGTCTACTCAAAACTAGGTAAAATATTTTCTGATATAGAAATATTTCTGTTCTTATATTCACTGATAAATTAATTTTTTTTTCCAATTCTGAAATAGTTAATTGTGAAAATTTGCCACGTAAATCCATGATTGGGAGCTTGGTGAATTATGAGTAGTTATACCTGGTCATTTAAGTATCATGGTGTACTTAACTTTGCTAAGCATTTCTTTAACCAGATTTATTCAATTTTCAGTGATGGCTAATTTGAGCAACCACAGCAGTGAAAGAGTGGAAGCCTGCAATTGGCTGGTGTTTCTCAATTCCTGCTGCACTGGTGGAGCCTGATCAGCTCTAATCAATTGTCTCTGTGCATCTTTCCTCTCTCAGGAGCGCCTTTTCCACCAGTGTTGTTCACTCTTTATTCTGGACAGCAACAGCTGTCTGTGAAGGGATATCCAAAATATGTATGTTATAATGCACACCATTGCCCCTAAGTCTATTAATTGGCATCTTCATACTTTAGTCTAGTAACAGCTCATGATAGGAAGAGATCCAGCAGAGGAAAGAGACAGGGTGAAGAACTGAGAGACTGGGAGCATCAGGCAGGGATGTGAGACAGTTGCGTCCAAATTAATCTTGGTTACCAAAGTGTAGGGGAGGAGTGTGATGCAGAGATGTCCACAAGGGCCACACAGCACATGAGGCTTTTTAAGTAGGATGTCACATCACATCTAGGAAATGCTGATAAATTCTCTCAAAGCTCTGCACTGAAAGGACTTACTGGCTTCAAACTTCAAGAATTTATTTTTTACATTTTCGTGGTGTACACTTGATTAGAGATGGAGAACACTTTAGAGAGAAGGAAGTTAATGTTTTCCCCATACTATCCATGGTTAGCAGTATTTAAGTTTTATCCAAGTTGCAGGGTTTGGTTCTCATCAGACAACACTTAACTTTACTTCTCCCTGCTGTAGTCACAGAATAATTGAAATTACCTTGGCTTTTGTCCTTTATCTTTGCTCAGAAGAAAAAAAGACATTCTCTGCACTTATTTTGTCCTTTTTTACTTTGGATAGCCAGGGCTATGTGGAATATTCCAGGTGATATATTACTATGACTTTTTAAAATGACATGATTCCAATTTTGTACTGAAAAAAGTCCCTCTACTAGGATGATTCATAACTGTTACTTGTTTTCAACTCACACTGCAACCCTTATCAGTCTGTAAACTCAGATTGAGCACAGCCAAAATTACATTTTGCAGACATGTAAATTAGGAATGGAGTCATAGTATTACCTTTAAATTAACAATGGTGGGACTAATTCAGACAAGGGTTGGATGATTATCCCTTATCGCTGAACCTCTGACATCTAAATGTCTGAAATTTAAAAAACTGAATCTAAATTTGCAGTTCACCCATTTTTGATTCAACAGTTTGGACCAGAACAATTCCTGCCTTTTGTGCCAAAATTGTTAGTAAAATATTCAGTGAGGTCATTAAAATCATTGCTAAGGATAACCATAGGGAGACTTTGTTGGAAAGTCTTTCATATGAACTCTGGTTAAATAACCTTGAGAAGTTGTCTTAATTTAATTATAATGCTGTTGTTTAATACCAAGCTTTTTGCATGTAACCAACACTACAGGGCCATACTGGTCTGGCACAATATTATGGACTTCACTGAAATTGTTTACTTTGAAGTTCTGTTTTCTCATAAAAAACTATAAATTTTCATTGCACCTAAGATGAGTGTTTACTTTTTTCAGGATCAGGCTACACTTTAGATATGCAAATGAATCTGTGACCCGTATCTTCTACTCATTTTAATTATATCATTTCAATAAAAGAAGGTGTGAATAAAAGGCATTTACATGTCTTTAGAAATATCAGCACATATCTGCCTGTCTTTAAAAGATGCAATCAGCCAGATAGTTTTTGTTAAGAATATTAACAATTATATTAAGTAACAATGATAACAGCAATCATAATAAGTCACAAGTAATAAAGGGATACACATGACCTTTGTGTCAAGAGGAATATGAGGTCAATTCAATTGATTGTTGCAAAGACTCTTGGATCAGTCCAGATAATATAATAGAAGCATTATTTTTCGACAGCCAATGTATTTTGTAATTGTTGATGATTTTTGAGATATAAAAGAGAATACTAATCTGCTTAAACTATCATTAATTTTTCTCAAAAAGAGAAGTGTTTTAAATTAATAAATCTGTCTTTCATTAATACAGTATTAATTTAGGAACACAATAATCCTGGGGCTCTTTTATTCAAGAATTCCAGCTTCATAATTTAATGACAAAAAGGAGAATAAGAATTAAAATAAGTTGCTCATCACTACCATTAGGAAACAGAAGTACCTTTTCACATTTCTCCAGCATACTTCTCCCTCTGAGGATTTTCTCTCACAGAACTGAGTACAGTTAACCTCTCACAGTCAATAACTGCACACTTGAATAAATCAAAATTAAGCCTAATTCATTTTTAACCCTACACTCAGCAACAGTAATGATTAAGTATTTGTGACAAAACTGCAGAAGGGAGCTCGTACTTTAAGGGTCCAAACATTGCCCATGTTGAAGAAAATGGAAAGCTGAGGTGACCTGATCTGCCTCTGCCCATTAGGGACTTTTTGATAGTCATTGTCTTCAAGAAAAATAATTGCTTCCCAAGAATGCTCAGCTAAATCATTTTATTAGTGTGAACTGGATTAAGGTTATAGGAAGGTCCCTCTTGCTTCTTACCCAATAATATCTGACCATGCATATCAAAGAGTGGAGGAGGCAAATTATTCATTATTTCAGCAGCATAATGAAAGCATAAGGGAGGTTTAAAAGGACGCTATCTGCAGCAGGAAACTGTCAAAGAACGTGGGAACACAGCCCTCCTGCATTTTTGTTTCAGCTCCGTTGATCAGAAGATTGAAAGGCCTGCTCTACCTACAGGGGTCCTCTGTTCAGGCCCCACAGTGCAATTATAATCCGTCCTCACCTCCTTTAGAATGACAGCCCAAAAACAAAGCCCAGAGCTTTTGTACAGCTTAGCATTCCTAAGAAACACAAATCTTCATTTCTTTTTTCCTTTTTTTTTTTTTTTAACTGTTAAGAATTAATTAAAATTGCTCTTATATAATATCAAGGGATAAAACAGCTTAAAATTATCTAATACTTTTTAAGGGCAGAATTTTTTCTGCAGAAGGATCAATTGCTCACTGCCACAAGGTAGGGCAGCTCTGCTTTTTTTCTTCCTACTACCTCAAGGAATAAGGAGTGCAGTTGGCAGTATTTTGCATGAGGCCATTTAATTTCATTTTTGTTCTGCCATTATTCCTGTTGTTTACATATGTTAGTGACAGAAATTTGCAAGTAGTTGGATCCTCAATGGCTCTAGCAGTAAATTTTGCTGGATGTCTGTTTTTCAAGGGATGTCTAAACAAAAGACATGCACCTCCATAGCAAACATGTATCCTAGGTCACTGTAAAAGCACCAAATGGTAGGAAATGTGATGACCTAAGTATATTAAGATACGCAGGAGACATGTGAAAAAATTACTTTTTTATAGCTTCCAGCAGCAGACTATATAAAACAACAGCGGCAAACTACTAAATCTGCTAAAGATATTGTCTCTTTAATGTTCCTTCAGCTGGCCCACCACATCATTGTGGTTTTCTGAGGAATGCTGTAAACTGCAGGTTTATAGAAGCTTGGAAAATTCAATGTTTAACATAAAATATTGAGGCTGCATTGTTTTACCCAGTGCAACCCAGCACCAAGCAGGCTAAAGTTAACTGTCAGGTTCCATTGCAGAGTGAGGCACACAGAATGCATTTGGCCAGCAAATCTCACATCATGTGCATGACCTTTACATGCCTATATTGGTGAGGGTTAGACCAGATTCCAGGCTGCTTGAAAGCTTTAGTGGGTGAGATCAATATGGGATGCCACCGTGTAGTGTAGCTGTGGAAGTCTGCTTTGGAAATGCAAGACCAGGTGACAGTGAAAACCATGGTAATGGCTTAATTAATTAATGAATTAATTAATTTTACTATTCTCATCCTCTGATTCTTATTTTTCATCCAGGATAACCTAGAATTACTTTTAGGCTGATTTGGGGGATTTTTTTAATACCTTAAAATGTGGTACAGTTATAATGCCAGGAGTGAAATGCAGCTTCCAAGAATACAAGAGTATTTACAGGTCAGGCTATATCTCAACTGTTCTGATACTTGCTGGTAAGTTCACACTATTCTTGTTTCATTTAAAATTCACTTAAACTATTTCCATTACTTAGCAATTGCTTTACAATTTTTTTCTTAATTAGTAAAGGAATTCTTAATGTGTGTTAAATTGAGTGGTTAAGGACTTTTTACTAGCATTTAGGGAGAATGCATTTTAGCAAAATCACACTTAAAAAGAGAAATATCTTAGTATCCCTTTCAAGCTTTATTTCTAGGGAGGTGTAAAGCAATGCAAATAGAAATCAGGCTGCTCAATCATTAAATCAGTTCTTTTTGACCTGCTATAGATTGACTTCCTTTTTTTGAAAGGGATAAAGGCATATTATCTTATTCTTTTTCACATATGGTTTATCTCTTTGCCCTCTAAATGACACCAGTTGGATGGCTCATGTAAGATACCCAGGAGCCCAGGGCAGAAGGAAACCAAGCAGTGAATAGCCAGCAGGGACATATCAAAAGCCAAGTTTCAGGTCTGTCATTCATTACCTGTGCTACCACCTTTGGAAGTACTATGGCACAGAAGATCACTTCTGGAGCAATAGGTGCATTCAGGGATTCAGTGGAACATCTGCTCCTGACGTATTTCTTCCTCAGAACCTGTGAAAAATCTGAATTGATTCTCTGACCTGGCCAGTGGAGTCCCAGCAGTGAGGTATTTGTGGGGAAATGTTCAGAAATGTGACATTCTTCAAACATGTAGAAGAAATCTTGCTCTTCTGGATAGGGCATGACCTATCTCTTGCTACATCCTAGCAGCAGTATTTAGAAAGTAGGACTTTTGAATTTTATTTTACTTTCAGTAATTCTACAAGTTTGTATGCCAGAATGGATGTAGTGCTTGACTGACCTTCAAATAAATAACTGGTGCAAACACATCCCTTTCTGGAATTCAGAACACCTCTGACAGCCTTTGATAATGTGCAGGATCAATCAGACTCCAAAGGCTAGGCATGCCTTAACACTAAGTGAAGGCTCAAATCAGATCAATCTGTCTTGAGGGGGTGTAAGACACACAGATCTTCATCTTCCATGGGAATATTGAGGCCTACCTGGAAAGCCAGGAGTTTTAGCTGAATTTGGACTTTATAACTTGCATATAATTCTGCAGAGCTTCAGGTCAGAGATGGCTGAATGAGCCATGGTAACTGCAGGTTTATTTCCACAGTTGTTAATGAAATAATTGTGAAAGTTTCAGCTATTTCTATTCCAGATTCCTGTTCAACTACCTAACACCCATTTTGAGTCTAATTAGCTAGAAACACCTACTAACTGAGAGAGTTTATGGGGAGAAAAGAAACTGTGGACACTATTTGTTTCTTTTGCTAGACCTAATAGAATTAACAATTTTTTTTCAATAGTTTCACTTTCGCTTTGGTTTGGGTTTTCTTTCTTTAATAGGAAATAGAACTAATGAGCTTTTAAGAAACACTGAAACACCTAAAGGAACTATGACAGATTTTTCAATTTGAGCAAACACATCATGGCCATAGTTCACAGTGCTTGTGGTTTTAGCCCTACTATCATCAAAATATTGCCTATCATCCTGAAAGGTCAACTTGAGTCAGTATTTTCAGTTTCTTTAATAATATTTTTAATAATGCTTTTCTAAAATGTTTCTCAAGTCAAATGTTTACAGTTTTCCAGCAAACACTCTTAAATTGAATAAAAGCATGGATATATGAGGTTATCTTATATTTTATTTACCCCTTTGTACAATGTAATCTTTCAACTATAGTTTCTTCAGAACATCTTTTCAGGTACAAAACCTCTCAAAATTTTAGCTTTTAAACAGAATGATAGTGTCATCCTTTCACTGTAAACTGAGGGATTCACAAGAACTAAACAGTAGCATTGACCCTCCCAAAGGAGCTGAAAGCTGAAAGCCAGAATGAACATCTATCCATAAAGGTCCTAATGTGGGGAAATTGTCTTGTGATGCATTTGAATAGAAATAAATCATTAAGAGTTGATGGACTACCAGTAAGAAAGTAGGCATTTGGGTACTAAACAGATGGTCCTGACTTTTCTTTCTTCCACAGCTGTTTCAGCTTTAAGTCCACATTTTATTTATTTTATTTTATTTTATTTTATTTTATTTTATTTTATTTTATTTTATTTTATTTTATTTTATTTTATTTTATTTTATTTACTGTGTTCACATTAGAAAGCTCCTTTGGTTTATGAAGATTTCAGGAACTAGATAAACCAAAAGCTGTTTGCTCTGTGCCACCAAAAGACCAGATTGCTTGTATGTGAAAATGCTCTGTGTGTGTGTGTGTGTGTGCCCCTGTTCTCAAAGGGAAATCTCAGTTTTTAACAATATTTAGGTTTTTCAGGTCAATCTCTGCTGCTCAGCCAAGTCAGCCTACTGTTCCATCTACTGTGGCTACACACATCCTCCCAGGAGTCCATAACTCTAATGGTCTTCAGGCATCTAAAATCTGTTCTGTCTCCGTAGTCTAAACTGTTCCTAGTATAATAGCAAAATTATATTCTAAATTTGATCCTTCCCGCTGTTCCTGTAGATATGAAAACTCAAGATACAGATCTGGCACTCTGCATCTTTCCTTTTTCTGACAGGACCAGAGCAAGACGCGATTGGATTTTCTCCTGGAAGAGCTCAGATATTGTAAATACCAAGAGGACCGTCCTTCATTTTTTTCCAAACATTTCTAGCATCTGAGAAGTCTTTCCAGAAGATTTGGAGACTCATGAAACTGCCATCAGCTTGTGCCAATTGTTATAGCTTCAACCACAACTAGATATGGATAACATCTATTTCATTCCTGTATTTCCGAGGCACGAATGCCTCCAATTGATGCAAATGTTAATCCATTTCTTTCCATCCACGTATGTTGGGATGGGAGGGTTGCATCCATATTCTGAGCATTGTTTTTCACAACCTACTGGAAAGTAACTGACAGCACAATTTTTTTCCATGCTTTGAAACTTTGTCCTGAATGCAGAAATTTACTCAGACTGAATGTCTTCCATACCTACTTGTCATCTGTATCAAATCTGTTTAATCTGGGAAACTTATGATTTGTAATAATTTCCTTACCCATTTAAATATGAGTGAAAATGAATTTTTATTTGTCCATTAGCTGAAAGTTATTCATCTGGACATGTTCTCATCATGAATCACTTTCAAGTGTGAATACCTTAATGAAAGAAGTGAGACAGAGGGTAATTAAATTAGGTGACGAATGTGTCTAAAAATGTGCAAAGTATTCTTTGATTTTCAGTTTATTTCAGCATTCTGTTTTGGGCTTGTACCTCACAAGAAGTTTTAAATCCAGAAAAGGGACAAAGGATGTGCAAAACATGAGAAATGGGAAGCATTCACAGTTTTTTGGCAAAACAACATACTGTCACAATTAGAGAATTTTTTCTTGAGAGCCTAGAGCTAGGAGCTAGGAGTTAAAATTCAGCTTTTTAGGCAAAACTATGTCAACTAATTTCCACACCAAATATGCCAGATATATTGAGGGTCACCCTGAAGACCAAAATTTTCCATCAAACTTGCAACTGTTGACCAGCCATGGCCAGAAGATGCATTCTAGATGCATGTGCCCTGGCACATGCAGGGCCTGGCATATCTGGCATATCACCAGGCAGTTAAAACAAGTTCTCATACCCTGTGTGTGTGCTTATAAGAAAAGTGACAGACTGTGATGTGCTTATGCCATGTGTCCTGGAGCCTGTCAGCTCTGATGGACACTCTTGATTCAGCTTCTGTGCTGTGGAATAGGTACCTCCATGGCTCTGAAAAGGTCCATGAACTGCACAAGGTCTAAAAATACCATTGTACTGTTGCTGTTATTTTGAAAAAAAAATTACCTACTGGTTTGAAAGGAAGTATCTGCTCCCCAAAATTTAGCTTCCTTCTCACATCTTTTACAGAAGGTAAAGAGGCTTCTGAAACTTTGGGTTAGTTGGATTAGAAGTTCCTCATGGGTTATGCCAGTAAAAAGTCAGCTGCTGCTAATGTTGAAGGGAGGAAACTGCTTATGCTGATGAATAGTGCAAACATGCTGCTCTATACCTTGTCATTACAGTAATATATTATATGGAGATAATGCTGGAGGCACTCTAAAGCACTCCAGTCAACGAAGCTGCAAAATATTACTGCTTTGAGAGAACACCCTAAGCCTTTCTCTTTGATTGCTGCAGTCATGGAGTTAGCATCAAGCAATTTCAGTCATGTGGATGCTTTCAGTACCTTTTAGTACCTTTTTTTTGAAACATTTTCATAAAGGGGGTTTGTTGCTTAAGGCTTTTGCTTCAAATACATATTTTTAGCTCCAACATGCTAGAACCTGTAGGGAGCATCAACAGTTTTTATCAAGCTTTAGCAAGGCTCTTCCCTCTGGCAAGATTTTCCCCTGCCTATTGATGATTTTAGAGGAAACGACACATTTACTGTTTTTTGCCTGTCAAGAGAAGGACAGTTGTAGCAATATCATGGTGAAATTTTGGAGATGGATTGAAAAAAAATCTAGCTGAAAATTGCTATTCATTTTTTAAATGGAGTTCATTCAGCACGTTGAGAAGCAAAAGAGCTGATTCATTGTTTCTCAACCCTTTTGAAGTTGTGTTGATATTTTCCATGCAAAAGTAACTTAAAAGGCTACTTCCAAAATAACTGTTTGAAATCATGCCTGGCCTTACTTTTCCCCATGCCAGCTGAAGCAGATGTAAATGAAGGTCTCTGCTTGGTAGCATCAGATTTCTGTTGCTGTGCCAGCAGCAGAAGTTTGCTATCATGCCCATACTGACAGAAAGTAAAACTGGAGAAGAGTTACAGCAGCACAAACCTCCAGATCTAATTCCTCTGTAGAGGGGAATTTAGGCAGGGAAGATTTGTGGCCAGGGCCTTGGGGGAGCACTCTAGGATGTCTTGTTTAGATCCATGAGGTAAAATCCCCTACTCTAACCTGTATGCAAGGCATCACAAAGGTTGCTGAACCCTCTCACTGCCACAGATATATCATCAGCGCATACAGGAATGAGTCAAATCCACTGTTTGAAAACTGCTTTTAAATGTGGGGTTTTTGGGGTTTTGTTTTTTGTTTTTTGAAACAGATAAAGCTTATGAAAATATTTTGTTTAACACCCGTTTCCCTAGAGACATTCTGCTTTGAAATGATAAAGATGAAACTTTCAGAGCATGAGTTCTTGCCCTCACAGGCGCTCTTTGGGCAATCAGAGGAACTCTTTAAACTCAAAGGTAATATCCATAACAACACATGGCTTGTTATAGCATGCAGCTTAATCAACCATAAAGTGATTCCAATTTGAATGTGTTCTATTTTAATTGTCAATTGTGTTGTTATCTGTGCTTACAAATAGAAGTCAGAATAGTCATGTTAACTTCTGTCATGCTGCTCTGCAGACTAATTTGGGCTATATTAAAGGATCTTGATTATTCAAAGTTGAAATGATTGTTTAGGTGTAAATACTATATCAGTGTATAGAAATCTAGGTTCGAGAGTAGTTGTAGTGGAGGAAAAGGAGTAAAAGTAGGTGAAAGTCAAAAAAATAAAACATTTTAAATTTTTGTTGGTTTATTCTTCAAGCACACTGACAAATGCAACAGAGGGATTATCTAACCTTATATCCAATTCTGCTCTGAGAATGAAGTTGGACTGGACCTCCTCATGTCCATTCCAATAGGAATTGTCCCACTTTTATTAATGCCAAAACCAAATAAAAGGCCAGAAAAATTCCAATTCTTCAGTATGATTCTGCTTTCTGTATGTTGGCTATGACATAGCATGGAACTCATTTTCATTACTGTTAACATAAAATGCAAAGTTAAATTTTTTTTCATGTTATATTTGGTACACCTAAGCAAAATGCAATGTAATTTTAAATTCTTGATCTGTCACATTCCTGTTCAAGAGGTTTTTTACACTGGAGGAAAGAATGAGGTTCAGTAAAGGTATGTATGGAAAATGTCTGTCCTCTATTGACTTTGCTTTTCCTTTAATCAAAGAGAAACTTTGTTTATTACAATGATGTAAGATCACCCAAATCATCAAATTACAAAGGAAAACATTTGACATTGGTACCCCTGATTAAAATTGTAAGAATTTTCTTGCACAATTAACCTCATTTTCTTATCCAACACTCTGGAGTAAATGCAAGAAAAATATTAACATGGACACTGTGAAAATAATTTTATTTCCCAGGTGCTCTTTATTTTTTAATTCTTTGTCACAAGCTGTTATATTGCCTTGATGGTTATGATGCAAAAATATATTTTTAAAAAACAGAGGAGAAAAAGGAGTCATTGTTCCCCCAGGTGTATTGTTGTGGTTTAGTGGGTTATCACAGCAGTAATGGAATCAAGACTCCTCACTTCAGACTGCTGCATAAAGATACACTTCATTACACTGTAATGAGGGAAACAGATCTTGGGCTATCTTCAGAAAAAATTATTTTTAGGGCATGAAAGACAGGTGCTTGTTCAACTCTTCTTTGCCTTCAAGCAGAAGTCTGGGAAGGTCAGAGCAGTTGGCACCAGACTGCATGGGAGGAACATGGTGGGTCAGCCAACTTTGGGATTTTGGCTCAACAACACAGATACAGTAGTAAAGCATAGGACCATTACATTCAGGTAACGCTGTCAAATAGCAATCTCTACAGAAGAATCATCTGGATTTACAAGATAACATTTATTTTCTATGCTTAGATCAGGGTACACGATCGAGAGCTGGTATCTCTCTGCTCTTTCAGCTTCCTCAGGGTACTTTAGAACTCCACAGTTCACTGCTTCTTCCTTGCAGTGCAGAGTGAGGCTCTTGCTATGTAAACAAAAAGGTCTCTATTCAATTTTTGGAAATTCCACTGGTAAAACTATTTATCCACATTACCTATATTGTGCCTTGAGAATAGCTCTATTTAATTTGATATTATATTTTTAAAACTATAATCCCTTCCAGAGGAAAATATCACACTTCTTTCATGAAAAAAAAAGGTATTGCCTAAAGGCAGAGCATAAACAAGTAGTGTAATTAGCTATTTAAATTCTGAAAGTAATAACCATCAAAGTAAACATAAAGATATGTATCTCCAAAATGAAAGAAAAATTTCTTATGCAGCAATACCCATATGTCAGAACTATTGCTTATCCAATGCACCACATACATTCTGTGTGTATGTGTAGACACTGAAAATCAGGAATTCTTCCCAAGCTTGGGAAACAGCTAAAAACTTATTTCCAGTGATGCAGCAACTGATGAAATAATTCTCCAAACTGATGATTGCATGAGGGAGAAGATTTGAGTCCTGACCAATCACCATGTCAAACACTCAGTTATCAATTTCTCGCTGTGCAGACCCAAGTGACTGCCAAGGTGTCCTATTAAAAAGGTGAGCAAAAAGAGGTCAGAGGATAAACAGGGCAAAACAGGATTTTGCACTGGAGATCAGAGGCATCTACAGCACCTTCTCACATAGCTGCCTTGTTATGTGGACTGTTAAATTTCTGGTTTCTCGGTAGTGTGCATGGAAAGTTATCACCATCCAGTTCCTGTGGTCAATCCTTTAGAATACAGCAGTCAGTAAGTAGAAAGAAAGAACAGATAGTGCAAGAAAAGGGAACAAATATAAGGAGCAAGCTAGAAAGGGAGCAGATTGTCAGGCTGCATTCCAAAACCCTCACGCCACATCATAACCTGAGCAGTTCTAGCAAGTAGAAGGACTGTGTGTGCTCAAAACCTCAGTTCAGTTCCCTCAGCTTTAGCTCATCACATCTAGCTAATTATTGACAGCAACAGTCATACCATAAATACATACTGCTTAGCCATAGAAATAGTTACTTTTTGTTCTTGTTGCCATTGGGAGACTCTTGTCAAAAGACCAAAAAGAACCTTCTGATTTCCTAAGTGTGTTCCCAGACACAGCTCATTTCTCCAGGTGCCAGCCTTTCCTTAATGTTTTCATATTTGCTGTGGACATTTTAGAGAGTAGTTATGCCTCCTCTGCACCTTCTTCTGGCTAAGCCTGTCAAACCAAGCTGTTCCAACACAACAAATTCTCTCTTCTTACTGATTATCTAAATAACACATCACCACAAGCACAGGTGATTCATACATTTTAGGAAGAAACATCCTTTTGCTTCATCAATTCTGTGCTGTTCCAGCTGTTCTTGAGTTGTACCCTCTGACATCCTCATTAACAGCTTCATGAGCTGGTGTGGTACTGGAGGGAAGTGATACTTCTGTCCTGCCCCTGATAAAACCTTATGTTTGCCTGGAATGAGAGGTAGCCAAGGAAACGGAATGATTTCTTTTCATTTTTTTTCCCATTCAGCACTTTCATCAAGCCCTGAAGAAAGCTTTTCAGCAAAGGGTCCCTAGTCCATAAGGACAGCAGGGGTTTCTGCACTAGATTAATACTTTGTAATATCCTAAGCTGCTTGAGCTTTTCCTGACACTTTAGGGAAGCAGATGAAGTAGAGCAGGTTTTTTGTTGGTTTGTTTTTTTTTTTTTGCCCTCTATTACCATAATGATTTCACCAACAGGTAAAGGAAGTCCTTATTGCTCCTTCCCCTTTGAGATGTGAAACATCCCCAGAATGCCCCTAACCTGCTGCTTCTCACCCTAATCTGAAGCATGTGTTTGTAACATATTAAAAACAAGTTGTCACAGAGACTATGTGCTCCTGCCCTTTTTTCCACCTTGACTATGTCACAACCAGTAATGTGATTCTGGGACTGCAGGTTCCTCACTCATGGAAAAGTAGCTCAGGGATTCACAGAATAATATTAATAGTCATGAATCAAGATATGTGCCCATCTCTCAATACAATTAAATTGTACCTTCTTACTTCTGCACCGTCCTTTCCTTAACTCAGAATCAACCTGACTGCTGTACACTTATTTTAGGAATCCAAAATGCTTTTTATTTACACATCATTTTGCCTTCTACTTTGCTGTAAGATTTCCAGAAGGTAACTATTTCTGATGACTGTGAAGAATTCAACACTCAACATATTTTCTTTCCTATATTGTGCAATAAGAATGCATTGATTTGAATCTTTTGCAAAATACAGGCTTTTTAAAAGGTATATTGTCTACAAATCTGGCATGCTAATTTCCCATGTGTGATTGGTTCAACATACAGATACTCAATAGTAAATAAAACCCAAGGTTTAGAGAAAAGGATTTCTGAGTAAGTTTATTAGGTTAAAAACTGTTTTGTTTTGGTGTGCCACTGTTGTTGTTTTTTCTTGGTCCCACATGGAGAGCAAACATGGCCTGGAAGAGTGTTATGTCAAGTACCTCCCATCATGCATTGTCGCTGCTCAGTGAACTGGAGTCTAAAAAAAGTAATTCCTCATTTTCATCTTGACTAGGATTCCCCTTTTCTTTGCTGCGAAGCTGCACTAATCCTTCATTCAGCACAACCCACACCCTCTGGTTCCACTCGGAGTTCTCCCTTTCTAACATCATTGTATTCTTTATCTGGGCCTTCTTCTTCCAATAGTACTCCTTGAAAGCTCTTTCACAGACAAGAAAGGACCAGCTCCATAATGGCCAAGTTGGCCCTTTTCTTTTCTCTCTCTTTTTTTTAAGCTTCCGACTGAGCTTTGCTATTTAATCTTCTTGAGGCGTTCAAGATGTCACTTGCCTCTGATGACTATAGACAAAAGGGAAATCCATCCAACTTGAATGCAGTGTATACTTGAATACATAGGGTTGCTTTGAAGAGAGTTTCTTGAAGTCTCTGTGTTTCATTGGCTGTCCTGGTGGCCTTCATGCAGGTCTTTATGTGAAATCATATGCCCTTTCACAGATCACATTTCTTGGAAAGTTACCTGAATTTATTCACCCCTAAAAGTTATCAGGTGAGATATAAATAAAGAGAGATTTTTTTAAGTTGAGTGTTTTTAATAAGCTAGTGAGAATTTCTTCCTCACCAAAAGTATAGATGAACACTTGATGCTTTGTGGATGATTTGACTGCTGAGTTTGAACACTTTTGCAGATAGCAGTTGTATATTCTCCCTTCTTGCTGCTGCAAGATGAAAAATGGAGAAAAAAGGGCAGGGTGCAGCAACTCCTTGCTCCAGGCCATCAATTCCCTGCTGGAGCACTAAAAAGTTAACATTTTCCTCTCTGCAATACATTATGTCAAGCTTGATTTTACTCTTCCTGTATTTTAGGAGACCTGAAACATTAATGTAAGGTATTTTCATAATTGTTATGGACAGCATAAGTAAAAGGCATTTACTTATAAATGCCCTATATTATATCTAGTCTTTAAAGGACCCTGGTTTTCCTGAAGTGCTGAATGCCCCAAGACAAGTAACACTTTAGCTGCTGGTTACCTATGAATATTTATCCAGACTGACAACAGGCTGATGGTGTGAAAGATATGGATGAACAGGTATTTGTCCATAGAGGTTATCAGACAGTATAGACAGCATAGTCTTTGTACAGATTCAGCATCATGAATTTATTTTTGTGTCACATCGATAGCTAAAATTCTAGAAAAATGACAAAACTGGTAACATCCATTGCAATGTGGATGAAAGTGCAATCTCTTTTATGAAATGGAAATATAGAATAGGAATTTCTGCATTAAAATATGAATCTGCCAATTCCTAGCATTGGTCAGGAGATGAAAATTCTCAGTCTTTGTAGAGATATATACAACTTTTCATTTCCCATATCAATCATGAGAACAAGTTGAAGTTCAGATAATGGCCAGTTCCATTTACCCTAATTGTGAAGGACTTAGCCTGACTGTTTGCATTACAGACTGTGGCCACTGGGTTCTCAGTAGGGGTTTTCGGCCTACTCCATCCCGTAACAAACCCATGTTCATGCGTCGATTCAGATCCATCACCCTGAGATAAACTGTGAATATTGCCCTTTGTCCCGCGCTGCATTCTTTCATGCATTGTGTAGTGACTATTTAAGGATTTAAAGGCTCATTTGCACAATTCTTTTGTCAGCAGCCTGGGTGCAGAATGGAAAAGTGATGGCTTCTCTGTCTGGGTTATGCCCTGAAGCTCTTGTGAGAGGAATCTACATACATAAGTTTTTCTTACACATGCAGAATGTCAACACTAAAAAAAAAAAATGACCTGTCTGTTTCTGTAGCTTAAAAGGTTATGGGTTAATATAAGATGTGATTTGTTTTCCTCTTTTGTGGCATTTAAAAAAAATAAAATCAACACTTGAAAACAAACAGTAAAGGAAGACAGAAACATTGGGTATTTAAAAATTCAGCTGATTAAGGTTGCTGGAATTTGCAAAATAAATCTCTTCCTCTGAAGGAGATTGATAACATTAATAATTTAGATGCTCTCTATTGCTTAGGAAATGTAGGAGAAGATAATATTTCAAAGGTCCATCTCATCTGCCCATTATGCATATCTGTTTTGTTAATACATGTTTATTTAAACAAAAAATTTCAGAAGTTTTGTATATAAGGTGTGTGTGTGTGTATAAATACATATACATTTATTTATTTTAGAAAAAGATCTTGTTATTCTTCGCCTCACAGCAAAGTTGGTTGGAAGGTTACAGAAAAGGTTAACATTTGGGAAAATCTTTTCCTTGCACTCTAGCTGAGAACTCAGGAGACTGTGCTTACTCCATCTGAACAATTTACCTGCCTTATTTATTATATCATTGATTTTTATTTGACAGAGATGGATGTGTCATTATGTTAATGAAATTTACAGTAATTTCTCACAAATAAGCAGGATTTGAAAGCAGATAGCAAAGTCATATTCTAGCAAACTCAAGCTGTTTAGCTGGTACACCTGAATTGTGGAGGAATAGCATTGCCCTTTTCCATACAGCATTTTTCATTAAGGTTTATGACTCAGAGTGCTTAGGAATCAGTTACATGTCTTTTTCAACGTTTTCTAAATAAATTGTTTTGTAATATGTCTCATATCATTTGGTATGAATAAAATGTGTGATGCAAGTGGTTCATGCAACTGCTAAAAACCATGAAACATGCAAGATTGTAGCCTTCAAAGTAAATCTGGTTGATATTTTTAGGGTATTATAGCCACAACAATATGATTATAAAAAATAAATACACTTTGAGTCTGTACTATTTATCTACTTTTCACCTACAAGTTATTAACATTAGACTGAATACTGAATTCTGTCCAGGCTGGTTTTAGTTGGACTTGGTCGGATTTTATTCACACTCCAGCTGTTGTTTTTAAAAATAGTTTGCTGGGGTATTTCAGTTTTTATATCAGTCATCCATCCCCTCTGCTCTGTAAACATGGTGAGTTTTTATCACCCAAGTGTTTGCTTTTCCTGGAGTTATTAAACCAATTTCTAACCTAATGTGTGTGGTCAAAGTCTCTAAAGATACCATATTCATCAAATTTCTCCTTAAAGCTTCTCTTTGCTGGAGTCCAGGCACCATCTGGTAACAAATGGAGGTAAGTGATATGTTCAAAATTGTGTTATTAGTGGCAACAGTTGGTTTAATTGACCTACAGCTGAGGCTTGTAACCAGTGTAACCCTCGCTAAAGCTTCTGACTCTTATGGTGGCCATGATTTCCCCGTCTCTTTGTCTACCTGCATGATTTTGATTCATGTTTAACCTTGTGTTACAGATTATAGGTTGTGTGGCACAAGAGCAGATACCAGTTCTGCAGGATCTCAAGGGCTGGAAATCCTTGTCATGGAAAAGATGCTTCAACAGACGAGTTTTAAATCCACTTCCTGTGGAACATCTGCCTGTTGGATCTTAATATAGGGATTGTTGCATTGTTTCAGGGTTTTTTGAACAAGTAAAGGCAAGAATGTAAATGCTTTGAAAACTAGGAATTAATAATTTGTAAGTATTTTTATATGGAACACATTAAAACTAAATTTACGATGTAGTAATTTTTTTTTCTCCTTCTATTTACTAAGCTTTAAGTAGAATGTTGAGAAATAAAAAGCAGTGAAATTTGGAACTGGATAATTCTGACAGGATTACAGATCCTTAGAAGTCATGCAGAGCCTGATCTCTCTGAGGATATATCTGAGGACTTGTTTGTCACCCTTAAGTGTAATGTCAACTGTCGGTCTCCCCTCCAGGGAATTCAGTGAACTTTTATGCTATGATGCATGCCTCCTTTAAGCATTTGTGCTACTCTTCTTTTATTATTACATTTCTTAGCCTGAAGGTATGTAAAATCATGTGTGTCCCAAAGTAAGGTGCTCTCTGACAGTCTGATGTCACTGACATGAGGTGGCCTTCGAACTCTGACTCAGGGTCCTTGCTGTGAGAAATGGCTGTACCAGAGAGGATCCCAAATATTGCCCCAATTTCGGAATAATGGGGGCTGAGCTTGATCTTGGTCCCACTACTTCAGGTGATTGCAAATGACCACTTGAAAATCTTTGTCTCCAATGTGTATTGATAGTTCATACAACATAGAAAATAATCTGGTGTCCAGGAGAGTGATAAACATTTATTCCTGATTGCAACAGAAATGGTGAATGATTCTAGACTCTGCCAGCTCCTCAACTGTGCATAGCTCTGGGAGAGTGCTTGCTGGCTGCCAAGGTCCATGCTAACAATATAATGATGTGGGTGATAGAGTTCCAGAGGCTTGCACCTGGTACATTTCCTACAAGAGTATGGCCACAGCCTGAGAACCATATTCCAGTGTGGAAAAAAAAATGGTCAGGTGAAGGAGAATGAAGTAGGAATTTGTTACTATGCTATCATATTGCTGATGGGAGCACGGAGCCAAGCAACTGATGGACAAAATTAAATGCAAAGACAGCAAAATAAGCCAGTTATCATAAGTTTACCTTTCTATTTTCCCCAATTGCATTTGGCAGCTCCCCACCAAACATGCCATTTTTTCATCAAATGTGGGTAACTGGGCAGAGACTCTTGCATCACGTCTGACTAAACAACATTGTGTGTTCCAGTGCCCTCCTCCCGCTGTCATCTGAAATGTTCACCTGATACACATCCCTGCCCCTCACACAAAGTGCTCAGACCACTTTCTCAAAAAGTTCATGCATACTGTCTGGGGATGCATGTTGCTGATAGGTGCTTAGATGTGGCCAGCCTGTTTTAGAGACAGGGACTTTTTTGTATTCATGTGAATCCTGGCCATGCCATACCCTTTGGACACTCTAGTGCACAACTGTGCCTGAGTTATTTTATTTCTCAGCTCACACATAATCTAGGTGTCAGATTCAAGGCTGTGAATTCCCACAGCTATGAATTTTACTGAATCCCTTTACAGCTCTTGCCCTGACTGTCTAATCCCATTGACTTTGATAGGAGTTATGCATTTAGACACTTCCACAAAGGGCTCTTAGTGGAATTTTTTAGATGTTTATATATAAACATATATGGTTTTACGAACAAGGTCTGTAAACTGTAAATCTCTGGTCTATAGCTGTGGTTTAATTTGTCTTCAAAACTGCAGTGTTGGTGACATTGTAGAAAATATGTCAGCATAAAACATAGAGAATTACATTTATTATCCATGTTAGTCTACTTCATTATTCTTACATAGCGATGCTTTTAGTGTAAAAGAATTTAACTAAAGGCATTAGTATTCATATATACATATATATTATACATATAATATTCATATGTACTTTGAGGGCATTATTTAATTTATTTCATTTTTTCATGTTATCTCTTCCACCTTGCCCTTTCAAACTCTATTTTATTTTTATTCTCACTTTGGCACTTTTAACTGATAATATAACAATATTTGCATTTAATAATTTGCATAATATAATTCTAACAAAATTTAAAATAAATGAAAGCTTGCAGATTACAAAACAGCAGAGCTCAGCAATACTTAAGTGTACACAGAGAAGAATGATGCTGATAAGGCAGTCTGCCTTGTTAATTAGTGAAGTAAAATCTGGTTCCTTAAGCCACAAAACAAAGCTAATTAAGACAGAAGAATTTGAACACAAATTGAAAGTGATCTTTTTTTTTTTTTCCCCAGCTGTAAAGAGTTTTTCTCTAAAAGTGGCATATATAATACAGTGTATCTTGGATTTATTCCAAGAAGAATTGTGAGCCAGTGCAGAAGGCCATGCTGGGATTAACAAATACATAAAATAATTTGCACCAGGAGTACAGCTGGAAATAAACAGTGTAGGTGACCTAACATTTAATTTATGTTTACAAGTGGAAGAGAAATATACTCAAATTTAAAATGGAAGATGCCTAACTCTGTTCTGCTTGAAACCACAAGAATTTGAGAAGCAACTGAAAAAATTATATTTCATCCTCACTGCAAAATACTCTTTTGTGAGCAGAATTAAATTCTTCAGCCCTGATTTTACATATCAAACTTCCCTTTGATATGAAGGGTATTTCTTACCTGGGGAAATGTTATTCTATGTCTCTTTCTTTGAAGTGTAATAATCTATCTTTCCTTTCCTTCTTGTCTCAGCCTTAATATGCCTCTAGTCATCTCCTGCCATTGACACCCAAACCTGGGGCCTGTTCAGACCCCTATTACATTTTGACATATTTTTCCTGAGCTACCATATAAGTGTCTCCTTCCTACACACCGCATGTGCCCTCTCTGGCCCTGGGGGTCCTATTTCCTAGGAACATTCCTCACATTGTTTTCCTAGACAGTTCCTTTGTTCCTTCTTGGGCACCCTTATTGCTGCTTGTCCACTTCTGCCCCTTATTCACTCTCAGCTCTGTCCCTTAATAGTCACCTACCCTCTACCATGGCATTTTCCTGTGGTCCTGGAAAGACTGATATTTTCCTAAGAAAGTTTTGGTATTAATAAGCCTAACCTCCCTGTCCTGGCAAAACCATGAATCCTCTTGCCAAACTTCCACAAGGTAGAGGAAAACCAAATTCATCTTCCTTTCAGTGAGGAAACACATTAATAAAATTCAGCATTTGGAGACAATTTGCTGGCTTTCAACCATCCCTGTACTAGTTTATATAGATATAACCAGAAAGTTTGAAGAATGGATGCCTTGGGCAATTTCAGTGGCTATTACTGTAAATCTTTGTTGCTACAGTTTTTCTGGGGACAGACAGAAGTTGTGGCTAGCTGTGCATCACTTTGCATTACCACAGAAGTGAATTTCAAAATGAATAAAGGGAGTCAGCACAACCACAGATAATTGACTGTGGTACAAGAGCAGAATAAATAATGCTTAAGAAGAGAGCATTCATTGGGCAGGATGCTCCTAAGACACAACAAATCTTCATCCCTAATCCTGTAGCTTGCTAAATGAGTTAACAAAGACACAGGGTGACCTAAACTTTGGATGTATTTGCCTTCAATTCTGAGACAGCAGTTTTTCCTCTTGCATCATAGATTTACAGGAGAAAGGACAGTGTGACTTTCAGCCCCTGCTTCAAACTGTACAATAAGGAAAGCAACATGTGGAGAACCTTCATTCTTCTGTACCACTTAAGCATAATTCAGAGTAATAAGAAATTAAGAGTCAAGGTTTAACTTCTCACACTTTTTCCATGGTTGTATGAGCTTTTGTCAATGTAAAATCAGCCAGTCCAAAATGTACAATATATATATTTATCCCATTCCTGATCTTTCAGCCACAGAGACCAACTATTTATGGCAGTAATGTCAATAAATTAATCATGGAGGAAACAAAGTTCTTCATCATCCTCTTGACTCCTAAACCAACTCCTCTCCAAGTTAGTAGAGATTCCTTTATTCATTGTCCCAAAATTTTCCAGTGAGAGTGCTGGTATATAGTACGAAATCTTTTAACAGTAGTGTTTCGGTGGTATAACAAAAGGGTAATCTTGGAAAAAATACTAAATGACAGTGAATATATGAACTTATATTCCATTTATTTGATGTTATGTCCAGCCAAATACCACTACCATGTGTTTTCCAAAAGGAAACTCAAGAGAAAGATTAATATTATTGGCAGGAATTTTTGTTTTTAATTAAAGATATGCTTTCAGATATAACTGAAAAATATATGCCACCAGTCAGAGCCTATTTGCTTCTCCTGTCTCACTCTTGGCAAGTTTAAAAGCAAAATCCTGCAGGTATTCTAACAACATATCCACAGCCTTGCCTCTTCCCAATAATTCACATGGAACGTGCAGTTCAAACAACAAAGAAGAGCTGTCTGAAATACTTTGTCTTAAAAACGTTACTGCTGTTTGAAAGATATTTTTAAACTCCTGTCCCCTCCAAAGACCTTATGCGTTTTTTTTCAGACTTTCACAACATATTATTTCAAGTCACCTTTTGAAGACAGAAAAGCCACGCTTTCTTGGAAATACACAGTCTAGAAAAAGAATGCTGGACTGCATTCATAAATAGTATGTAGGACAGGAGTAACCCCAGGGGCCAGCTTGCAGTGAGCGTGTGCTGCCTTGGAACCAGAGAGCAGTAGCAGAGCTGCAGCTGAACAGAGGTCTTGTCAGAGCCACAGAGTAAATCCCTGGAGTGGGCTGACTGTGGCTGACTTGAATTTGCTGATTTACATTCTCTGAGACAATGTGTGGTTTCTTCTAATAATTACATGACCAGTTCTCTTACTATTCATCATCTTTAGCACATGCTATTATGAGCCATTTCTAAATGAGTCTTAAACATAAACATAATACTTTGTTTATTTTCCTCTTTCATATGTGATCCAAAAATAGACACTTGAAAGCACCCACAACTTCCCTTGTTTTAAAGGCAATTTCTTTCCAAATTGATTAAATTAGTTCCATGAACAAAGGGCCAAGATTAAAATAAAAAAGGTGGAAAATACCAATCTATATTACCATTTGTGTACAGCTTGGGGAGCTGCCATGGGAAATGTCTACATAATTTTCTTGAGCCACAATTGAGAAGAAGCATCCTTAGCAATGAATATCATCATCGTGTTAAACTGTGCCTGAAGTCTGGAAATACTTGTAAAAATCAGTATAAAAGATAATAGGGCTAAATTAATCTTTGACATGGGTTTAAGAACATTAAATAAATGGACCCACCAGGGAAAAGTAAACTTTGGATCTGATATAAATTTTCTTCAACTTTTCTGGTAACAGAATGGAGGTAGCAAAAACCACATCTCTTATACTTAGTCACATGATTAAGTAACATTTTATCAAGTTAAGGACTGATATACACTGTTTGAATAGTGAGAATTTTTTCAATAAATTGAAAAGCAGAATATTTAAGACTTGCAAAATAAATTATTGTTTAGTAGAATGTTATGGCAAAAATGATAATAAAATGCATGGAAAATGCATGGAAAAAAATATGGACATGAAATTTAGGTCATCTGCATCTATATTTTTACCTAACATTTGCATCAGTGTAAGGAGTCTTGTCATCAGAGGTGTAAGCCAAAAGAATGTCGGCACACCAGGAGGATCTTTGCTATGACTTCTCTAACATAGAGATGTCAACAGGGTAGTGATAGTTTATATTGTTTTTGCTTTGATATTGCCATTAATTTAGTGAGAACTGCTGGGTAAAACTGACACTGAGAGAGCCTGCCAAACCAAGTCAATGTGTTTCTGCTCAGTGTTCAAGAAGAACAATCAGCAGTTTCTCTCTCTCTCTGGCCACTTCAGGCCAGCATCAAAGTGGAGTAGCTGTAGTACAATTGTCTCCTACCCTCGGCATGTGGGAGTACAAAAAGGGAAGCACTCAGGTGACATGAGGAAAATGACACACCATGGATGCACTGCAGAATATTAGGTTTAACTTGCCCAACATCAGGATTCTTCCAAGTATGGAGGACATTTCAGAAGGAAGACAAAGAAGCATCTTTGTGGTTGGTAGATTTCAAAGGGCACTTTATAAAATCATTCATGTCTTGATGGTGAAGACCAATAAGGGACTGAATGCATACTGAGGTGTGAACCCTTAGGTTTAGTCAGAGGGTACCAACATCTCCTAGCTCCCCTATGGTTTCACCAGTGATCAGTTAGAAGCTCCTAGACAAAAAGACAATTCAGTAGTGCCACCTGTTTTTTGAGAATCCCCTCCCCACACACCAGTCAACAAAGCATACAAGCTAGAGCAACTCCTGCTCTTCTGGGCTTTCCCAGCTGTGTTTGGGTTACTGATGGAATGCCATCTCTTTTCCTTCTTTTCCTCACTCTGTCCTGCTTCAATAAGAACAGATCACTCTCCATCAGGCTGTAAGGCACTGTATACAAACCTACTTGTTCTAATGAAGGATTTTTACAACTTTTCCATGGCCTAAGACAAGGCGGAGAGGAAGTACCCCACATGCCAGATCTGCTAAACTCATTACCCTTCTATTCCATCCCTGTAGTCTGGCAAATCCTCATAATGCCTGGGATCTTTGAGCCTTGACTGACAGTCAAGTCAGGTTGTTTCCCTGAGCAGTTCTCCAGTCCCAGTGAGTAATGATCAATGCGTAATCTGATCCCTTTTGATCAACAGTGCAGCACCAATTCCCTTTGGTGACTATTGCCTCTTCAGAGCACTTTGGTCAATTTTGTTCTATAAATATGTAGTTCACCTCCTTGTCCTTTATGAACATGGCACTTTAAATTTTGTATTAAATGACATGAAATGGAACTACAAACACAAGGATTAATATTTTGCTGCTGAGCAGTGCAGCTGCAAGTGATCATGTTAACTTACATCTTATTCTGTTGCTGTTAGTTGTTGCTGTTTGACCCTTTTCTTCTCTGTGTCATGATTGTCTCTCTTTGTTGGTTTATGCTCCTCTCAAAATGCATTTTAAAAGCTCTTCTTTTCACTATGTTTCTCAGAGTTCATAAGTAAGTATTAAAAAGCAGGACAGTACAAATTATTACATTTTTTTTAAGGTAGGTAATTAAAAAAATGAAACACAAACAAACAAGCAAAAAAAACAATCAAACAAACAAAAAAAGCCCAAGAAAACCCAAACCAATTTGGAAAAAAAGAAATTTCCATTACAATAAATTGTAATGAATTAATTGTATTGTATAATTGTAATAGAATGAGAATTTTTACAGTGTGCATTCTGGTTCATATACTGGGAAAAAACAGACTAACAAACACTTATTAAGACTACAGCAAGTTTAGCCTTGAGCTTTTTGAAGTTAATAGCTTCCTATTATTTGGATTTTCACATATATTTTACAGCTAAATTATAGTGACAATGCATTTCAGCACTTCTATCCATGTTTCCTATGCTCTTATAAGAAACAATTGGTTTATCTTTATGGATAAGTGTTTGGAGTCATTTAATCCATAACACTGACTACCCCTCTTTTTAGGCATCATTGAAATCCAAACTAAGCAACCCAGTCAAAATGATGAGTTTACAAAGTGTTACTGGGTGTAGACAAGCTGTTACATGCTGGAAAAGCAATTGTTCACACAGGCTTTAAGTACACTTGAATTATGATATCTTGTAGCAGTAAGTTAATTGTTCTTACAGCTGTTTATTAAAGTGGCTACTGTACAGTGATTACAGAGAAAACAGAAGTAAACAATTTTAAAAATTCACACAGCTTAAAACCATAGGCTGTTTTTTGTCAGTGTTACCTAGTTACCTGGTTTTGAAATTAATAAAATCTCTCTTCTCAGGGGAGCAATTGATTCTCCCATGTAAATTTCTCCCTGTTAATAAATTCAGAGAGGAGGCTATTGGATTAACTACAGTGGCAGGAGAAACTGCAGGAGGAAGTTCTGCCCCAGAAAACATTGTGGAACTGTGTCACCAGGAGTGTCTCATGTGGGTTAAGCATAAAAAACAAAAAAAAAAAAAGAAGAAAAGAAAACCTCCTGCAAAGTCCAGGGGTTTTACAGAACAACTGATACATGGGTCTGCAAAAGACCTTCTCACAGTCCACAACTTTTAATTCCTAGTCAGACATGAAGGTCTGCTACCTCTTTTGAAGGGATCTGTTGGAGGCAACTAAGATCAAGTCCTGTATACTCTACATCAATAAAGTCTGTGATATTTTCATATCTCTGGTTTAAGAACCTATAAAAGAAAAGTAGTTGAAAATTTTTAGTTTCAGCCCAACATTCTGAATTATGTCAGGGTCCAATATCTGTCCCATCATTCACAGATGTTCATCTAACCTGTTCTTACAAAGCCTTGACAGGACAGGATTCTGCAATGAGTTTTGAAAAACGTCATAGACAAAAATCTGTTATTCATGTAGGAATCTCTATATCATGTAGGATAACTACATGGTTTTTACAGTTATATAAACCACAGATATATAAAATATCTTATTAAAAGCTAATAATTCCCTCCAAACCTACAAAAACTGAAAGGAAATGGAAGCACTATCTGACAAAGCAAAGTGAACATGTAAAAGTCTGCATGTCTACAATGTTCTCAAGAATATGGAAAAAATTTAATTATAATGAAGATTTCATAGGAAAGTTCTCCACTGGCCTTGGGAAAAAAACCTGGTGCAAAGCAGATGTTGAGGCGTGTCTACATACAAAGTGGGGGCTGCAGCTAGTTGCAGGATTACAGCACCCATGTATTTATCCCAGATCCTGGGATAAATATTTTTCTGACATGAAACTGTTAGTAACTGTTGGAACTCAAGCTAACTTGTTTAAAGAGGATATGGTATCTAACCAGATCCAACTTTTCATTGCAGTGCCCAGATGCTGTATTTTGGTGGTCAGGTTCATTCCTTTAAAATGTGGAGATTTCAAGACTTTGTGGAAGATTAGTTCCGACAGAAAGTAGAACTTTGCTTCCACTTTCTCCTACCCCGAGGCAATTTGCTCAATTGCTGAACTCTCTTGGACAATTTCATTTTCTGTACTGGGATAGAAAAAATATCAGACATTTTTGAGACATATTTTTATTTTCCAGCCAGTTCTATTGGAAGAGGATATCTCCTGTATTCCTTGGTCTTAATCCTTTTATCTTCTTTATGAATTCTGCAGCCACGTTTCTGGCCTAGGTATACACTGAGTTAGTATATACATCTCTGCATTATATTCCTGAGAAAAACAGCAACTAAATCTGGTCTTAACACACTTAAATTCCAGTGAATATAAGACCACAGTTTATAGATTTGTACAACTCTATGACCCACTGGTCATTCAGATCCTAAATTCACATGCGTAATACCCAGAAATCGATACTGTTCTCAAAGCTAGTAACTTTGGCACTTTTTTATGTTTCCTACTTCTCTTTATTTTGTCATCACTTAAATACTGGCCCAAAACACTTTTTGTCAGAGAAAGGAAATGATCCGGGGACAAGATAATGTAAATATATTTGCCTATTGTACAGCAAAGCAAAAGTACATAAACCAATTAGTTACAGTATGTGTAGTTCTTTGAAGATTTAACATTGAAATGTTGTTTAAGCACTTTCAGTAAATAACGATAAAATGTTGCTGTTATTTTTTCATCTACTAAAGAATTTGTCCTAGAGACCTTCTTCCCACAACTGACTTGTTTTAGTAGTTAAATCTCTAGAGAAGAAACTTCAATTATTCACATGTGAACGAACATCCATATATAAATAGTGGTGGACTCTTAAAACTATTCAAAATATTTCACTCAGATAACATTTTTCATGAGACTAAGGATTCTGCAGCTGGTATGATACAAACTACATGATGAATGAATAGCTCTCCGTTACCTACAACATAGTTTCTAGTTTTTATTTTTGTACTCTTTTTTTCTGTATGCTTTTCATTTTCATGATGGCTCAAATAGTCAACATAGATCATGCATTAAATGTAATCCTTCAAGCATATTTTAATCTTGTGACATGAAAAGCCTATGACATATTTGGTATGAAATTTTGGTACGAAAGAGCATATGACTGTACAAAATGATTTCATATTAAGTGTATCAGGGTAATTTCCATAATTAGTAAGTGCATAAACAGATCATGTGTGAAAAGACAGTTCTGAAGAGTGTGATATAAACACCTTCTTTTCAAATCAATTCAATGAGGTTTATTCAATTACTCGCTCTGAGCAAGCTGTGTTTTGAGCAAGTTTCATGTGACAAATGACTGGTAGACTGTTCTGACTTACAAATCCAGGTCTATCATTTTCTAAGAACATTTCCCAGTCTGCTTTCTGTAACCCAGCCCTTCAGATTTTGTGGATATTAATTAATTGCTGTTTATTTGAAGTGAAGGTTTAAAAATAGCCTGTTGCTTTTTCTCAGGCCCTTTTATTTTCTCTTAAATAATGTTTATTTTATCTTTTATTCACCTTAGTCCTTAGACAACAGCAAATTGTCATTGTGTTGGTGAAGTATCTAGGATTTCAATTATTAAACAAAGGCATTTTTAACCATATAAAAGTCACAATAATATGGAATCTTCCATTTAAGTATATATCATAGATAGATAGATAGATGATAGGAAGATAGATAGATGATAGATAGATAGATAGATATACAGACATGTATGTGAAACAATCATTAGTGTGATTTCATTGTGATATGCTTAACTGGCAAAGTTTCAGAAGGTTTTTCTGTTACCTAAGGAATTATCCAGCCATGATCCTTTGTTATAGTCACAATTTGCTAAAGTAAAGAAAAACTTTTGCATCTTTTTCTCTTCTTCCTAAATGTAGCACAAATTAACTAAATTTAGGTGACCTCCATCATGCATTCTGGATGAGTGCAGAAATTACTTGTTTAGTCTGTTCTGATTCTGCTGTAAAGCATTCACATATTCCAGAGATCATTTATTCAAGAACAAAGTTTAGATTGTTCTGAATTTGTGGGAAGTGTCAATTGTTTGAAAGAACTTTGTGTGAATTGTGCTTTGGTAAATATTTTCAGTTGGTTAAATGTACAGGCAATATGAGTATGGTTTGATCCTTTTTCTCTTGTCCTGTAAATGTTGGATATTTCCTCTTTGAATTGCAAGTGATCTCTTTTCCAGAGAAGAGCTTCAGATGTATATAAATTATAATGACACTTGTTTGCTAAAGTTTTTGGGTGCTTGTAAGTATTCCAGTCTTCACTAAGTCGTTCCAATAATTCTGAGCTGCTTATTTTACCTTCAACTTTTGAATTCCACTTGTAATCATAATTCACAGTTCTTCTTAGCACATTCAATTAGAATCACAGAATAATAGAATGGTTTGGTTAGAAGCGACCTTAAAGACCACCTAGTTTCAACCCCTGCACTATTGGCAGTGATACCAGGTCAGGTTCCTCAAAGCCACATCCAAACCAGCCTTGAACATTTGCAGGGATGGAGTGCCCAGGACTCTCATGGGAATCACGTTCCAGTGCCTCACCAGCCTTGCAGTAAACAATAACTTCTTTATATACAATCAAAATTTCTATCACTTTAAAGGCATTTTTACCCTGAGCTCACTGCCCCGGAGAGAGAGGCAATACCAACGTTCCATACAGGGCTCACAAGAATAACTTCATTACATTTGAAGTACTGATACACCTATTTTAATTACTTATTTCAGATGTTATTAACTTCACAGCATTTTGGATACTTTACAGAGACACATTAGGACCTTATGATTGAAACACAAGGATTGGAGGGTCATTTAAAGATAATGTGCAGAGTATGAGAAAAATACTGGCTTAATGTAGCAACAGTTAACACTGCTCCCAAGAGATATTTGTCTAAGCAGTTCTTTAATGCTATTACAGATTCTGATAATTTCTGTTTCAGTGCTTAAAATCCCTGCCTAAAAAAGCTCTTTCTGAGCTAGATCTTCCTTGCTGCCTTTTGCACTATTTAAAGAGATGTAGTGAACAATAGCCAACATTTTTGCTACTTACTATCTTTAACTGATAAAAATGTTTCAGTCTTCATTTCTTTATACTAAATAATTCCAGTCTTTTCAGATTTTATTCATAGGTGTTTTTGCCAACTTCACTGTTCTCCTCTGGACTCTTCAGTTTATTCACATCCCCCTTGAAAAGCACTTAGGATTAGGTATAGATTAGACATCAGGCAGAAACTCTGTACTGTGAGGGTGGTGAGGCACAGGAACAGCTGTGGATGCTCCATCCCTGGAAGTGTTCTTGGCCAGGTTGGGTGGGGCTCTGAGCAGCCTGATCTGGTGGAAGCTGGCCCTGTCCATGGCAGAAGGTCTGGAGCAGGATGCTCTTTAAGATCCCTTCCAACCCAAGCCTTTCTGTGGTTCTGTGATGCCATATCTCATGTCTGATGTGCTGGAGCAGTAGCACTGAAATGTCTTGTGGATGGAGAAATGCAGCAGCAAAGCACAGCAGTGAGAATACTGAGCTAATGCTGCTGTTATACCCCACTGCTTTTCCAAAATGCATCCAGCACCACCCCAGAGAGTACCCTGCTGTCAGCAGGGTTAACAGCCCTCTATTAAGAAGCCAGAGAGAAGTTCATCTAATTTGTGTGGATGGAGAAAGGAACTGAGCACAAATCTCCCACATCCAGTGTCAGTGCCCTGATCCTGAGTTACAGATTAAAGACAGAAATTCTCCAGTTTTGTGCAGTCTGGCTCAGATGACAGGCTCTCAGAGCAACCTCAGCATCCTCAGGGTGCTCACCAGAGCAGGACCAGTGAGTATAAAGAGAAACAACTTACTCATGAGACAGATACCTGTGAATTCTGATGAGCTTTAAGTTCAGCCATGGCACAAAACTGCTAAAAATCTTTTAAACAGATGGAAATAGAGATGCAGATGTCTAGGGACTGCAAAACTCAGACTCTGTGTAGGTTACATACTGCAATGCAGTCTCAATATACCCGTATTTACCTTGTATAAACTGGTATATTATAGGCATTAAAATAAGAAATTATTTAATTTAACTCCAAGAGTCAGATCTATCACACTCAAATCTATTTTCTGTAAAGAAAAAAAAAAATAAATCTGCAGAAGATGGAGACTTGGAAGCTCATGGTTTAAATACAATAAAACATTTCACAAGGCAATCTACAAATGCAGCTGTCTTCAATGAATGTTGAAATAAAGTAATTTGCATCATGGAATTGCTGGATAACTTTATTGCAAATTTACAATATCTGCTCATATTACAAATTCAGGTCAAGTTATAGATGCTGTTAAAATCAAAGCAGATCAGCCAACATTAAATTATGGTGGTTCCAGGGCACAACTTTCCTATAATGTTTACCTAACCTGACTGAGGTGAACAGGTAGCTCTGTCAGCTCCTGTAAGATTTTTTATTATGTTTTGGGCTTGTACAAAAACTACCCATGAGGAAATTAATTCTGCATTTTGTACAAAAGCTCAAACTGCAGGCTCTGGAGCATTAAAAGTTATGGGCTACAGCACAGGCACTTTTATTCAGAGTAGTGAATTTTCCACCCCTCCTGGTTAATTTAGGACCACATTCCAGGATTCATTCACCTGAAAAAGGACAACAGGGAATTAACTAATTCTTCATGTAAATCTAATTTTGTCAACAGCCAAGATCAATTTGGATCAAATATTTGACAGTGCTGACATTCTCATCATGCTTTCTATGTGAGCAACACCAGAGATCCATTTGAGGCTGCACAAGGGACAAAGGCAATTCCTATCAGAGTTTGATTTTGAAAATATTTAAAAGTTTTTCTAAAATAAGCTGCTTTATGATAAATTATTTAATTTGCTATTGTTGCAACAAACCACAATGTCTTTTAACCTCTTAGGGTAAAACCATGTTAAGCAGCATTTTACCTAAAACTCCCAGTCTGGTATTTCACCACTGACAGTGCTCAGCAGTGTGGCACTGGGAACTGCCAGATTATCAAGAGGTTCCTCATCATTAAACTGCAGAGGTTGCTCTTGACTAACTCTCTTCACACCCACTCCCCTTGGTAGCTGGAAGAAATGCTCTGATAGGAATACTTTAGCCAAAGGATGGGTTGTAAAAGGTCATTAATGGGAAATAGTGGTTTTCAACCTAATGTTCTTAAAATAACATAGATTATTACTTATCATGTAGTCAGAAACCTTACTCAAAAGAGTCTTGATTGCTTCAAAAGAAGAAGTAACTGCAAGATTAGCAAGGAATTTATAATGTCAAAATGTTTTCTGCTAATACAAAGGGACCAGAGACCTCAACACCAAGGCCTTTGGGAGGTTTCATTTTCAGTCTGCTCATTCTCAAAAGAGAATCACTCTAATATTGCTCAGCTTCTCTGGCAAATGTGTTCATCAAATAAATAATTTACATTATAAAGGCATAGGACAATAAAAGCACAAAAGCCATGAAAAGTGATGTTTTAATACAGTCTTTCCATTTAAAAGATGGAGACAATGAGAATGGCAGATTTTGCTCACTCAAAGCCTGTGTTAAATCCTATGCAAACATCCAAAACTACCTGTGACAGCAGAAGGATTCTAGAATACAATGACCCTGTGAGCTGTGCATTAGGAAAAAATGGATTTGGAATAAAGTTTCAATCAGTTCACAGGGCCATTGTTGCTAGCTGCCGACCAAGAGAGAATTCACTCTGGCTGTCCTGGTTTTCTCATCTATGAGCCAATATGAAACCAAATGCTCAGTGAGATGGATGATTAATTTGTGCTGTAATTCACAGTCACTGCATGATAATATTTTGTATATATTATTTCAGGGAAGGAAGGATGGATGTCATTGAAATTATGAATGTTCTTAACTGCATAAGTTCATTCATCCCCTCTTTTGTCATCTGCGCTACACGTAGCTCTGTTGCAAGACAGATGCTGAATAAATGTCTAGACCCAGACAGACCTTTGCACAAGTGATCCTATCTCCTGATCCTGTAAGAATAGGGTCTTCCTGAGGCATATTTAGGACGAGGTTTTGTAGTGTTTTAGTCTCGCTAGAATTAGAAGCATAAATATGTGTTGTCATTGCAATACCAGTACTAACTGAGAGAGAATTATTCTCAGTTTCCAAATCAGGACTAGGCAAATTTTAAATCCCCTTGTATAACATATCCTGGTTTTCAATGTACCAGATTTCCACTTTCAAAGCTTTAAAAAACTCTGCCAGCATGTTCATTGTTTTTTCCCTCTATCAGATCACACATCATCCACTACTTCCTCCTTCTCCTGTGGATGTCAGCCAGAATTGCCTGTCAGACTTGTTCTCCAATAAGCCTCACACTTATGTGTCTATCTGTTCATGGAATAGCTCACTTAAAGAAAATAATAAAATAATAGCATTTTTTTATAGCATCTCTTTATAACATCATATTTCCTTAACAGTGTAGTAGCTAGAGTTCCTGCACAGGGTGGGGAAACATGCCTACATGCTTTTTTGAGTTTTTTCTGTCAGAAAAGCATATTTCACATTCCAAGAGACATCTAAAGAGCAAAATAGAACCCAATTACCTTGTCTCTGTCTTGTAGATTATGACTTTTTAAATACTTTCCCTTTGATTTTTCTGGCTCCAGGACGAGAGATGGAATGGAGCAGGAGTACATCCTTGGTTGGGATGTTGAGGAACATTTGGAGGTAAGGCCAGTTTCTTGAATGATGAGACCAAAGCTCCCAAATCTGAAGACAGCAAAGATTCTTACCGTCACATTTTCCAGGAATATGTTGAAATCAGCAGGCTATTGCAAAATATACATAATGGCATGACCTTTCTGTAGCTCACTGGGCAGGTAAAAGTGGATTCTTTCAATAAAACCAGAGATTGGCAAATGCAGGAAGGAGAGAGGCCTATCTCCAAGAGCAGGCTGTCTCAGTAGGAGTGGTCCTTTGAGTGTGTACCTTTAACAAGTGTGTTAAGGCTGAAAGGAATAAATTATAACAAATTTAAACAACCAGGATAAGCTACTGAAAACCTACCAGGGGAAACCTTCAGTGTGTTAAATCTCTGCAGGGTGGATGTCTGTACCTGTGTTGTTTACACATCTATTCCAGATAATGGATTGCAACTTGAAAGTGTCTATTTCTCCCAGTTTAGGAGTTTATTTCTCACCTAGAAAATTAGGTGAGATGTAAATATCTTCCTGAATTCAAATAAATATATAAATTTGGGATAACAGAGAGTATGCTGTACCACTGTCTAAAATTTTCTAGGAATTTTAGTGAAGTTCATTAGCTTCAGGTAGGAGCTGCCACTCTGATATAGAAAGTGCCGAAGCACTATTATGCAGTAGATGCTTGATGGCCCATTCTGACCTCATCATGTAAGAATTTACAAGTCAATAATTAGGAAAAAAAAAAGTATTCCAATTATACATTCAAGTATACAATTGGTATAGCAGCAAAATGCCGAGTGTCAAACAGAAAAAGATTAGATGTTGATGCCAGGCTGATGGCTGTTGGTAGCACACTGTAATAATAAGCGAGGTTTTACTCTGTACTATATCTTTCAGATAGGCAGATGACTTTTTTTTCCAGCGCCTTAATTTTGTCACCATTCTCCAAGTTAAAATTTAAAAAGAAATAACAGCAGTAATAATAATAGTAACAGCAACAACAATAAAACTAATAGTAATATAATCAGTTCTTTATCTCCATGTCTCGTTACAATAAAAAATAGATGCACCTACAAAACTTTTATAATCATTGTTACTGTTAGTAATATCAGCCCAATTTTGTAGGAATTCTTAGATTGAAATGGGTGGGGTGTTTGCTTTCATCATTGCAGGAATGAGAAGTGAAAAATTAAGATTCTCTTTCTATAGAAAAAACTGTGTAACACTGACTGACGAGTCAGTTTAGCACTGAACATTGAGGTATTTTTGTGCTCCTGCAAGACAGCTGGAAGAGTTCCATTTATCATTGTCTAGAAACTGCTGTTAAGTTCCACACGTGGGAGCTGCTGCAAAACACCTGGTCTGCTTGAGGAAATGTCTGCTAAAATTTTTCAGGAGTGAGATCTATCATCCTTATTTACAGTCAGGACAGAGTGGTTTTGCCTTCTTTGCAAGCTTTTCAGCAGCACTGGAGCACGGTAGAAGCATCTGAACATTTTAAAACATATTCATAGAAATATAAGTGCATCACAGTGTGTATGATAATGCAGCTTGGAAGGGACCTCAGAGGTTTTTAGTCCAACCTCCTGCTCAAAGTAGGGTCAGCAATGAGGTCAGACCAGGTTGGTTAGGCTTTAATTTATTTATTGGGTTGGTTATTAGGTTTCCTGGCTTGAGGAAGAATTCTTGAGAATTATGGGCTTTTTTCACATGTCTTTTTGAACTTTTATCCACAGTCTGTCTGTCAGCTGCTGAGGTGTACTGAAATTTCTCCATTGCCTGCAGGCACAGTAATAACTTCAGCAGTGAATTATTGAAAATATTTTCTGTTTCTTTTACATTCACTGTTTATTATATCAGAGTCAGTTAGTATTAATAACCAGAATAATAATAACAATACTACTGAGAAACAATATATAAAATATTAATAAAAATATTAGAAGAACAAGTGGGTGTACTTATTTCTTGTGGTATTTTTAGAGGATTCTAAATGCAGAAACTCGGGTGGTAATTTTTTGTTCCAATTTGTAAACATCCAGTTGAAATGAAAAAAAAAAAAAAGAAAAAAAAATTAGAAACCACTAACAATAATCCTTGAATTATTAAAATGTTGAAAATATTGCTTAGAATGTACATTCAAAGGGTGTCATACCTGTAATAGTAAAAGTGTCATTTGTAATCCTTGTTGTTAAAACGGTTCTTACACCCCAAAAGGTTTTTGTGAGAGAAAGGATCATATTAGGTACCTTATGTCTTCATATTAGTAGAAATAGATTTTCATAACTACACAAAGGAACTAATTGCTTAGCCTTCTTTAATAATTATAATTAATTTTCATCTAAAGAGACATTACTTTGCCCAAAACTTCCTGGTTTTCTTAGCTTAACATAAGGCTACATGCCTTGATTAAGTGTGCTGGATATAGCTGAAGTGTATTTATAGCATCTAATATAGAAAGACCCTTCCATTTGCATATTTATCCAAGCATTTCATGAATTAAACATTGAGTAATACAAACATCCCCATTTTACTGTATTCTTATAGTTTGTCATAAAGAAGCTAAGACTTACAGTATATTGTGTGTCATTAAAGTGATCTTGGAAGGGAAAAAGGAAGTGGAATCCTGACCTTTTCATAATCCTTCAAACCATAGGTAAAAATAGTGTTCTGGTGTAGCTACAAGTAAATGCTGGTTTAATTCATCACAGACTATTGAAATTGGGATCCTCTGGCGTAGTGAGAGACTTTCAACAAAACATTTTGGGTATCCTGCATCCAGGATGATTTGTGGTTAAGAAAGGTAAAAGCCTGTCAGGTATCTCTTCTCAAACTCTTTAAATATGGTGAGGAGGTTTTTGTGCACAAATCTTGTGGATGGTACAGTGTAGATACTATTAGGAAAGCACTATTGCTTTTACTATTTTTTCAGTCTGAATTTGATTTTTAAAAGGTAATTCCTATGAATATAACCCAAAAAAGGTCAAATGTCAAATATAATGAATAAATTGGTTTGATGAATGAATGAAGACAACTTTATAAAGGTTGTCAATATTTAACATATGTTATCATTCAGTGATATTGATCTAATCAAGAAAAAAACATGGCTTTAAGTGTATGACATTACTTTAGTAAAAAAAAAAAAAAAATAAGTTTAGTACCAAATATGTCCAACATGTAAGTCTTTGCAGTATGACAATTGGTTTTAAGTGCTATCCACATATGCAGTCTTTTTGGAAGAATAAGAATAGCAATTCCTAAACTGTATTTGCATGGGAAATTGCAACACAAGTGGGAAGAAAATCAATTACAGATTCTTGTTAATTAAAGTTCTAAAAATGAATTATGCAAATAAACCTCAAAAGACTTTTTAAGCGCTTTCCAACATTTCTCTACAGCTTTTAATGAGCATTTTTGAATTACCAGATCTGCATTAAAGGCAGAACTTTAAAATAATTCAGCACATATATATATATTGTCATAATAACAAGATAATAATTAATTTTGCTTTAGCACAGAAAAAGAAAATATTTTCTTGGAATCTGAATTCAAGATTATGTATTTTTCATTGTGTGTAGTAGAAAAGCACAATAAATACATAAAATCAAATTTAGGAAGTTACATTTAATGATCAGCTTGGAAATATCAGCAGTAAAGATCAGAAGCATAACAGTTGTAATCAAACTATTCCAAAAATGTACGCAATGAAACAAAGCCTTCCATCTTGTCAATCTCTGCAAATATATTCAATCAAAAAGTAAATTATAGAGAATAAAAGTATGTTCATGTATAGATACAAGTATTCTTTCACTGCATGTTCAGAATATCATATTTTTCCTTTTTGTTTGATATGATTTACACAATTAATGTCAATAGAATTTCAGAATTTGAGAAGACTCCAAACCAAAGCCAAATGGTCCTGAACATTTCTGTTCATTGTTCTGGGTCTCAAAAAAATCTGAAAAATATTTTCTAATAATTCCAGCATATTTAAGTAATTGAAAAACAACTGATAATATATTTTTCTATGCCTGAATATGTCAGAGATTCAACAAGGTACGTAAAAATATAATGGATGAATAATTTATTTCACAAGCTATTTACCTAAGATCATTTGATTAAAGCTCACTGGAATCTTTAATTAATTAAGTAGGTCTAACTGCCCACAGGTAAGATGGACAAGGAGATCTGTTTGCTCCATATTCTTACTACAACATATAGAGAAAAGTTCATTAGAATTGGGAATATACTGGAATAGAGCATCTTCATTGAGGGCTGCCCTTAGCAAAGCCTCAGCAAGGTGTTCTTAGGGCAGCCTCTGCCAGGTGCACTGGAGCCTGGGTCCCAGGTGGCAGCGGGAACACAGGGAAGTCCCTAGAGAAAGCAGTAGCTTTAAAGGAAAAATAGTAAGATTTGGGCCTAAAAAAGATGGAAACTCTTCTTTGTTGTGTAGCCATATGTACTTCCAGACCTGTGGGAAGTTAGCACGCATGTGTATCTACGCTTGAGTTCATTGAAACAGTGTAAGACAGATGTACTAAGGGAAAGGGGCAATATTTCCACTGAAATGACTTGCAGTGAATAATTACGCATCCTAATGAATTTCAATTTCTCTTCTTTTACTCAGTCCAGAAAGTATTTTATCACCTAAAGAGCTAAACAAATATGAACAGCCCTGAAATTCTGGAGGACAGAAAGGCAGAACCATTTGAAACCCACTGCAATTACATTGAGGCTTAATAACACAAACATGGTTTTGTGCCTTTATTCCCATGTTTGAGTCTCACCATGTAAACAAGAGCGTGGCAATGAGTAAATAACTTGTCTCAAATTTCTGTCATCAACCCTAATTTATTAAATTAGAATATTCTTATTCCTTCCTAAGTAGTGCAGTCTCCTGGACAGGTATGACACATACACCAGTATTTGTTTCCTGGTAATGTTTGTTAACATTATATTGAGTGGATTAACGTGCAAACATACATACAATACATAGTCTCAGTAATATCTGACATGAAACATTCCCAGTTCCAAGACATGTATTTTTCACCTTGTCCTTATATTATGGCTGTAACATTCATACAGCTCAGGCATAAACCAACATGAAATATTTACTGACACTATATTTTTTTAACATATACTTCTTGTAAATCCTAGTTCTGCCTGAAATATCTTCATCAGGAGCCAAAAAACAAATGCACAGCCACTATGAAGTGGTCTATCTAGATATGTCTGTGTCACTTAGAATAAAAACTCTTTTAATTCACATTGAATTACTTTCTTAAATAGTTGTCTGTTGACAAGAGTTAGTCCTATGACTTCTGTCTCTTTGGTAATTAGCAATTGCATACAGAGCAGTTCATAGAAGAGTCTCTCCAAAGTAGTCATTTAGACTCTACAGAAATTTCCTTGTTCCCACATATATAATTTTACTTTAAAGTAACTCTCTTTCTACAGAAAAAAAATGTTTAGTTAGAAAGTGGATGAAGCCTTCATGAACTTCATGAGGTTACCAACAGCTCAAGTAAATAAAAATTAACACCTTTTTAATTAGCTACCAAAATGTCCTACAGGAAAGACCACTGCAACCCAACAGAGAGAAAAAAAGCTGCACAATTTGACAAGCTTTCTGCCTTCTTCTCTGTGGTGTTGAAAGCACAAAATCACACCCACCCTTGTAGTGGTAAACCAGTAAGTATGGCCTCCACAGAAATGTAATTGTTATTTTAATTCTATATTTACAAGACAATAAAATGCCAAGTCAGCGTTGGCCATTCCCTTTTTTGATCATTACCTGTCAGCGTTTTGTGGCTTTATCACATGGCCTCCAGTTTCATTAAAAACAAAACAAAACAAAACAAAGACAGCCAATAACAAAAAGCCCAAAACAATGCACACACAACAACAAGCCTACACATCAACAGCTAAAGGGAAGTCATTCATCCCATAATTGCCCTGGCCTCAAACAAGCCATGAAGTAGTGCACACAATAAAGGCAATCTGTCCTCTTTTAAAGGGAAGTTCAAACAGCTGCTTTGAGTTTTCTATTGCATATTCAAAGTGATAATGTATGAAATTATTAACTTCTGCACCGGGGTTTATGGCATTAAGAACCCCCCATCAAGCAAACAAACTAACGATGTGGCTGGTTTTAAGGATTGCTTTGTTAGAGACTTCTGGGTCAATTGGGCTTTCAAAAGGAGCTTGGATACTTGAAACATTTCGGAAGCTAACTTAATTGAAGACGGATGGTGTCTGACATCAGAAATGCCCGTTTTCCTTTCTTTGCATGTCATTCCCCATGTTGATTTGTAAGGATACCTAAGGGTTATATGCCAAGCTACCCAGGGGAGAGACTTTTTGGTTGTTTGACAGCTAGCATAGCTCAGCTATAAGCCAGTGAGCTGCACAATTCATCAGGGGTTTGATCCAAACTCTGCGAGAGTTAATGGGGGCACTTCTTTGACTTTATTGCTTTGGGTCAGAACCACTGCAAGAATCACTGCAGCCATATCTTGAGCCCACCCAAAGGAGCATGGATTAGGTTGTCTAAGACTGATTAGCTTCTGATTTATTTAATAAAATATTTTCTGCAATTCTTCTTTCCTTTCTAAAATAAACATCAGTGTTTACTGTCTTTTCTGTGCTTCTCTTGCCCCCTGCCAGCCACCATGTAAATGTTATCTTATTGCTTAAAGGTGTTGACCTCTTCTTTGTTCTTCCTTCACCTTCACAGTTCTTTCTCCTAAGAATCTAGAATCATTAAAGAGAAAATAAAAGGTTTTCTTCTCCCAAATCAAAATTCACTGGATTTTCCAGTCTTCTTTTCCTCCTTGTGTGACACGGAGCAGAGATTTCTACTGAGATTTCTGACTACCCAACACCTCTGCAAATCTTTAAGTAGCAAATGTTTTATTCCACTTTTAGTAAACAGGAGTTTCCCTTATCATTGCCATTTTTCATCTTTGAAAAAACCTTTGTTTATGCAAAGGCAGAAAGCTGATGAAAGATCATAGAATCATAGAATATCCTGAGTTGGAAGGAACCCACAAGCATCATCGAGTTTGTCAGCTCAGTTGACCCAGTAAGGACAGTGTCATCCCAGGGACCAGAATCTGAGTGAAGAGTCCAGCTCTAGTCCCAAAAAGGGACATAAATGTCTGGCACAATTTATGAAATACGCAGTCCAGAATAAAGTGTAACTGTGGAGGAGCCTTAAGTCACATACAGGGAGATTGCCTCAGCCTGGGGTTCACCAAGAACCAAGCAGGAAGCTGCCCAAGATAACCAGTATGAAATCCTCAGGTTAAAAATGGGCATCTTAAACCCTACTGCTTTGGGAGCACTCATGTGTTCCTCAGTTTCTACTTCTATTGTAATCTCCCCTGTGTTTTAATGTCTAAGATGCTCTATTTTCCATCTGTGAGGCATCATCTCTCCTAATTTTGAAATAGAATAATTTGAGACCATTAATTCCATATAGTAACTGAAGCCCTATACTTTGCTGACCCATGAATGACATCCAACAGCAATTAAGTTAGTCTTGCCAGTAGTTCCCTGAATACCTCAGAACCCATCACTTCCCATTAGAATCATAGAATTGTTTAGGTTAAGTTCAACTCACATATCTCAAAAAAATTCTTGAAGCATTGCTTCAAGAAAAATAGAGAATCCACTTTATTCTATTGTTATTATCAATGGCATTCTGAAAGGATACACAAATTATTTGCCACATTCAGGTAGCCTGCATATTTAAACAAACATATGCTAAGACTGTAACCTTTGGGGCAGAATGTCTCCTTGATGCTAGCACTCGCTTATTCTGGCACAACAGCTGGAGGAATCTCTTGGCACTAGCCTAATATAAGCATAGCCTAAAGTATATCTGATAGAGAAATAACCCATTTAAATGGTTTAATAAAGATTTTATTGATGAATAAACTTTTACATTCTCCTTTGCTGGTCTGACTCCTCTTCAGTGAATAGCTGAAAACAATGCATTATTCTGGTTGACATAACAGGCAGCACGAAATCTGTTCCTGGGAGATTTAAATGACAGGAACTTAATGGCAGCTCAACAGTTTTAAGGCATTTTGCTTCTAACAGTGACTTACACTTGCAGTAATATAACGTGGTACAAGTGTAAGGCAGAAGCTACAGAAGAAGAAACAGTCATATCCACACTATTGAGTCCCTGTGCCTGGGGTTGTACTGCTTCTGACAACTAAGAACTCACCCTGCTCAGGACTTAGAGCCATCTGAGTGAGCACTACTCACAGAATGAGCTTAATTGTCTGTGTGAAACAGGCAGGGACATTTGCAGATGTAAATTGAACACTGCTGAAGGTAGCAGTAGAGTTGTAACGTTCTATAAATTACTTTCGCTGGCCTGGCTCAGCACCCCTCACAGAGCTTTCAGCTTGATTCAACAGGGCTCTAAGCAACCAGGGAAGAAAATTTCTTTTAAAGAAATTTAATGCAGCAGAACTGATTAACTGGGGAACAGCCTACAAACAGGCAGCTGAGAGAATGTTCTGGGCAAGCCAAATAGCCCTGTTATGTTGGTTTTATTAATTAACATCTGGCTTCCTGCCTCTAAATCGGGTCCCCTTCTTTGCTGCTTTAATGCCATGTTTTCACCAGTTTTACTCTGAAATGTACCCCAAGAATTTGAGATTAAATCCTTTGGCTGTTCAGCTTCTGAAGCACAAGTCAATCCCCTCTAAATAGCATACAGCAACACAGCTCTAGTGGTCTCAGCAAACCTAATTTTCCTGCAGAGACTTGGTAAAGAATGGCAAAAAAGAAGAGACAAAGTCCTGCATCAAAGCAAGAAAAATAATTAGTGAAGTGGACAGGGTATATAAGAGACAGCTTTTAACTGAAGAAACACTCTCCATCATTAGGAGAGCTTGGGTAGGCATACTAGAGCAGCATTATCTCTGTGGGATAGGCTCATCCTAAACTGGAAAAATAGCTACGTGTTATGCTTGTGGTTTTGAGAAAAAACAAGACCAAAGCTTCACACAAGTTGCAAAGCAGTGCTGGCCACTGCAAGCTGCTCCTCCAGTTTCTGAATGCTACAGTCCAGCCTGCAGAAGTACAGGCTTTTGTATACTCAAAAAGCCAAGGTCTTAAAAGACATAAACTACAAAATATAGACTTCTTTATAGTTGATGGTTTTCAGAGCACATAGCAGAAACCATACATGTAATTGAAGGCCATAACTTAATCTGAACAGATTCGAAAATTCAGCATTTTGCATCTTTACAAGTTGCTAGTCTCTTTCAGACTGTGTTTCTGACACATTGATATTTTTCAGTACCAATCCTGGCTAATGGCCATGTATTTTTTTTTTTTTTTTTATAATTATGTTACAAGTATTAAAAAAACAGGGCTTATTTTCAAATTTTAATGGATCCTCTTGTATTTCTTTATCTGCTTTTCTGCCATGTAGTTTGTCAGGGATGTGTGTGTATGTTGGATCCTGGAGAAAAATTCTTTGGAAGTGACTCTGTTATATTGTATTTATTGTTCCTCATAATATGCTGTCTCTTTGGGAATTTTTATTCACCCTTAGTTTATCTTTAATTTCACAAAATGCTTTAGTGTTTTGCTGTTCTCATAGCTTCTGGTCTATCACCACATATTCTGTCACCCAACACACTGCAAAATTAGTGACCAGCTTGACAATAAACAGCATCTTTATTTTAAAAGAGTTTTTCTTAACATGTGCAATTGCATCAAGTGATAGAACATGATTGTCAATAGGTTCACATAACTTGTCCCCAAGTGACATGTTTACTTACTGCTGAGCCACCAGTTCATTGGCTGTAAGATTAGTAGAGATTTACAGAAAGAAAAATATATCCTGTTAATGCTTCACAAGTTTTGTAGTTCAATGTTACTAAATCAACTCTTTTTACAGTGTTAATGCACAAGTTGAAGCAGCTTATTAAGTGTCGGGGGGGTGATTTTATTCAGTGTGTAAAAATATACTGTGCTGATTTCTTCACATACAAAGGCTTAAAACTCTGCTTTGGTAAGACCTGAGCTGATCCCACTTTTTAAAGTCTGTGCATACGTCATGGTTTTAGTCCACTTACTGCATTGCCTAAAGTGGCAGCTGATGTCATCTGATGCAAAGAGTGCTCCTGGATCATGTGCTCAGGGCTGCACTTCGCTCTGAGCAGAGCTGTAACTGTGATAATCTCCTGCTGCAACAGATAAGAAATCTATTACTGGCAACTCTACATGAATGCAGAAATCCTGGGCCATCACAGGTTCTCACTTCAACTGGTGGAAATCTTTCTTGTGATTTTGATTAAGCATTAGGTATAATAAAGAGGAAAATAGTTAAATATGAATGGAGCTCCAGAATTTTCAGCTCACAGAATCCAAAAGGAAAGGATTATCTCATCTATCTTTGGGCATCTTAGTGTTATGATTATAGTCTAAGTTAGTCTTTGTTTCCCCTACAGTCAGCAGGAAGAGGTGGGTAATGTAGATGAGCTCATTTCCTACATGGTTTGACAAAAGAGCACCAGCTTATTGGGCTATTATTTGGACTGCTGAAGCTGACATGAATTTCATCTAGTATTATGAATTTCTAAGAAATGAATGAGATAATGCAGTTTTGAGGGGTGTCTTACTTCCCTGTTATTTTCTGTCCTGCAGACTTCCTTCATAACAATTAAATCTATGCATTTTCAGATGGCCCAATTTTTCTTGGCCCAGCTTGATCTCTGTGTGGGAGGTCTGTGCCAGACAGTACTCCATGTAGCCTCTAAAATGACTCTTCTTCTAATTGATATTTGGTGAAAGAAGGCTTGTGCTTCCAGTAATCTTCCATGTGCAGCTATTAATTACATTTCATAGCCAGACTGAGGTTTGATTTGCATGGTAAGCATGCTGGGGGAGCCATATACATTATCCTATAGACAATGAAACTTCCTGGATTGTCTAAAAAACAATCTCAGATTTGTCAAACAAGCATTGTCACTACAGCTGCTGTATATTGTAAACTATAAGCATTAATTTCATTTTAGGTAAATAAAGCTTTTTATACCAATCACTGAAAGCAGGTACACCCATTTTGACTGCATTGGTGGTCAGGCAAGGTTTTAAAAGTACCTTGCAAGCTTTAAAGTGAAAGGAAGTTATTCTGTGGTTTTGGTCAATATTTTCTTTCAAAATCACTTCATGGATGTTATTGTTGATGAATTTTGCTGAGTATTCAGAGTTTTCTGAATTTCTAAGAGATTCTCATATATTTTCTCTTTTAAGACAAAAATCAGAGTGAAACTGTTACCAAGTTCTGTTCTTAGACACAGCTATTGAAAAAATATGCCTCCTTACTAGTTGATGAAAATAATTTTCTTTGATTTTCCAAAAGATATAACAATGAGATTCAATAATTTTCAGGAAGTTAGAAATTGTTCTTCACTCCTTTAAGCAGGGGGATTTGAAGCATTCAGCTTTGCTGCCTCCAGTAATATCCTCATGCAGCATAGGTATTTTGAAAGCCTAGATCTCCTTAAATAAATAAGGTAAAAATCATTATTTTTCTATTTGTTCATACAAGTCAAGCAAAACCACCCAATCCGGAATATTATTTAGTACTTTGTGTACACAGGACCTCCACAGGGGATTGCTGGCTGCAGGTCTTGTAACTAAGAATGTGCCCATATTAGACATAAAGTGGGATAATAAAGAAACTTATTGAATTTAGTTCATTCCATGTGCTCAGATAAAATGCTCTAGTCATCAGCACATTATAGAAAAAGACTCAGAATTAAGAAAGTAAATGTTCTTCATATTTAATCACATTCTTAGATTTTTCCCAACTCTTTCACAGCTGTGATAGGTTGCCAGTTTTGGTGCGCTTCCAAGGACTTCCATGGTCCCTAAAGTCACACAAGTCCTTAAATACCCAGATATGAGCAGCTGCACAAGGAGGAATCCAACAGCTGTTCAGCTTCTCTGCACTGCCAGCTGCAAGCCAACACTACCGAGAGAAGGTGATGGACTGGAGGAGATGGACTGGAGGAGCTGGACTGGAGGAGATGGACTGGAGGAGATGGGCTGGAGGAGATGGACTGGAGGAGCTGGGCTGGAGGAGATGGGCTGGAGGAGTTGATCCCAGAGGGTGCATTTGCTCCATGCCCCATGAGCCAGCGTGGGGATGATGTGGCTGCGGTCACTCAGGGGGCCAGGAGGGCCCTACCTGTGGCTACCTGCTTTAAGCCACTTTCATTTTGTTCTCCTATTCTTTGTCTTTAATACATCTTAGATCACAAGCTTTCCAGGGTAAAGTTTTCCTCATATTATGTGTCTAGTGAAGTAGCCTAACCTCATCTCTGCAGCACTATTCAAACCTGAAATTTGTACATCTCCTTGGCAATGTTAAAGGTTTGACTTACCCTTTGAGAAATTCCTGCAGGAATCATCCAGAAAGTTCTTAAGGACTGATCCACCTTAATTCATAGACTTTTGATGTATCACTCAGCTTCTTTCGTTTCCCCAAGGGGAAGAGCAGGAGTTCATGTTCATCAAAATGCTATATATTTAATATTATATATTTCTATATGATAATTATGTTTGCATTTGTGCAGTTTTTATTTAATTTATTTTTTTTACTAAAATCCATGTTGTATTGAGGGGCGAGGAGAACAGAGGATTTGCTTATTTTTTTACTATTCCCACTTCCATATTTTGAGATTATAAAAATATTCCCTAGTTTCAACTTTTAAATTTTTTTCATTTGTTACTACATATAGAAAATATACACAGGCTGTTTCTTTTCTCAATGATAGGTTCAGGCTCCCAAGAAACACTGTATGATGTTACTGAGCATAGTTACCCTTCTGCAAAGAGTACCCAAGAATAAGTAGCATGTGACTAAAGATATTAGCAGAACCAAGAACTCTGGAGAATTGCTAAGATGCCCCTCACTATTCCTGAGATGGAACATGTGTCCCAATGTTGGAAAATATTAACTCTGTACAATAAATAAATGCCTTGGAATTCCTTCTTGCTCTCTGCTTGCCTAAGCTAATTACTCCTTAAGAATACGCATTTTCCTTTCATTTAAAGGAAGAAAATGGAACCATATTTTGTTAATATTATAAATAGAATATTCACCAAAAAAATGAAAACAAACGGTGGAGAAAAAAAAAATCAATTTTTTCTTTCTAGGGAAAAGGCAAAATTGATTGTGCAGAATGGGGTTTCTTTTGAATGGGGGAAAGCAGAAGAGAGTGGTGGTTTCTTGATGCAGCTTGATCTGATGCTTGAGAAAATAAACACCTTGCAAATAAATACCCCTTTCCCACTATTCCTTATAGCACCTTCCAGTACCTGATGGGGGCCTACAAAGAGAACTGGAGAGAAACTTTTCACAAGGGCATGAAGTGATGGAACTGGGGGGAATGGCCTTAAACTAAAAGTGCAGGTTGAGATTGGATATTAAGAAGGAATTTTTACTGAGGGTGGTGAGGCCCTTGGACCAGGTTGCCCAGAAAAGCTGTGGATGTCCCATCCCTGGAAGTGTCCAGTACCAGGCTGGATGGGACTTTGTGCAGCCTGCTCTAGTGGAAGGTGTCCCTGAGCATGGCAGGGGATTTGGAACTAAATTATTTTTACGGTGCTTTCCAACCCAAGACATTTCATTGTTTTATTTTTTGCTAACTCTTATCTAAGGGACAGGTTGAATGTCAGCAAAATTGTCATTCAAAGTCTCCTTACCCACTGCGTCCAAAATTGAAAGGGAGAAACTGCAGTAAGCAAAAACTGCTGTTAAGCAGTGCATTTTTCTTTTATCCCTGAATAAAAATGAAGTGTTTGGAACTGGAGGTCATCTACATCAGTGGGATGATCCAGGGTGTATTTTAAATATGGAAATGAGATGAGTGTTCATCACAACTGGTTACTGCTTGTTAGCACAGCCCAGGCCATCTACCACATACCCTCAGAGACCCCACTTCAGTTCTGGCACAAAACACAGTAAATTAAAATCCTGCCCTTGAAAAAGATTGAGAGCATGCGTGTGAATATTTGTCAATGAATCAGTAGCCTTTCTGGTAGTTCATTAAATAATCATAACTCCCTTTTACCACCAGTCAATTCACAGCTTTGATCCTGTAGATCCCTGCCAGCAATGAGCTAAAGTTTGCATCTCTTCTACAAGGCTGCTCTTGAATCAGGACTGAAAAGTGTGACCTAGATTTAAAACCCTGAGATGTTTCAAAATACAGCTGTTCAGGACTCATTGCAGTACTATAAAACATATTTCAATTCAATTAGTGAGATGAGTAGCCTTTTTAGAGCTAGATAAGACAAATTTCTCATTCCCTCTGTTGACACTTAGACCACTGACAGCACAGAGAGCTCATCACTGCTACAAAGGGTAGGGAATCTGCCCTCAAATATTTCAAATATTTCCCCTCCCACCTTGTTAATTTCATAAATATGCCTCAAAGGAAATTATTCTTTCTATAAGAAAAGTATGCTCATTTTTTAAATCATTGTATTCCAGCAAAACTGCAAAGATCAAGATATAACAGTGAGTTAGAGGAAGAATGAAATGGGCACCCACTGCTGTGCCCTGCAGAAAAACAGGAGGCTTTTGTCTTAAAAAGAGGAATTTAAAAATTCATTGCACTGGAAGTGATACAGTGGGTTAATTCACTGCCCTTTGGAGACCTGAAATGCATTTGTTTAGTGATTGTGTTTTTCCAAATCCCCAACCCACCACCACACATCTTGGCACGGAGGGGAACAGCTGCAGTGCTGCAGGTCAGGGGATGTGTATTGGCAGAGGCTGAGCGGGGGAAGCCTGTCCTGCACCTGCCTGCATCGTGCCTGCCCTGAGCCAGTGCCATCAGTTTCTGACTTGGTTAAAATCCTTCAAATCCTCCACATTCACAACCCTTTCTGCAAGATAACTGTTGCCAGTCGGAGATTGCATTTGCCTTCATGCCTGCAGTTTTTCCCTCTGCATGTATTTTCAATTTTACAAGAGCAACAGAGGGAATAGAGATGTATGTTGTTGTGTAATTTAAGTGATGAAAATGCTTGAAAATATTACATTGTTACAAGTATTTAAGAACTGAATTAACATGAACTACATCAATAGACTAGATCATGCAAATAGTCTCATCAAAGACAAAATCCATTTAATTCATCCTGGACTGTTAAGGAATTTCAATTACAAAGGAGTATTTATATGGGATCTGAATGATCATAGAGTCATAGAAGAGCTTGGGTTGGAAGGGACCTTAAAGATCATCTAATTCCAACCCTCCCACCTTCCATCAGACCAGGCTGCCCAGGCTCCCATCCAGCCTGACTCTGAACACTTCCAGGACTGTGGCATGCACAGCCTCTCTGGGCAGCCTGTTGCACTGCCTCATCACACTGAGTTAAGAATTGCCTCCTAGTATCTACTCTAAATCTCTCCTCTTTCAGTTTAAAATGGCTCCTCCTTGTCCCACCACTATCTTACCATGTAAAAAGCCTCACTCCAGCTATTTTATTAGCCCCTTTAAGTACTGAAAAGCCACAATAAGATCTCCCCAAAGCCTTCTCTTCTCCTGAAAGCAAGAGCTGAACAACCCCAGCTCTTTCAGCCTGTCTGTAGGAGAGGTGCCCCAGCCCCCTGGTGCCCTCTGTACTCACTCCAACAGGTCCATGTCCTTCTCGGGCTCCAGACTTTCAGACCTGATCAGCCAACCCTAGGCAGCCCCTGGGTTACTGCCTTTAAAACACGCGGAACTCCAAGACTACACGTCAGAAGAGGTAAAGTGACTCTCTTTTACTGTCCAAAACTGTTGGACCTGCACAGCTTATGTGTCTTTACAAGGGCTGCTCACCTTCAATTCTGTGTAACAAAGGGAGAATACATGTGATTAACTTTAGAGATTCCAGTAGATTTGTTTAAAAACTTTGTATGAAAGCATTTGATTGCATGTTTTTCTACAAAGGATACAAAGCAGCTGTTCTTCTACAGACATTATGGGCTGATCTGTGCCCTCCATTAAACTCACCTCCTTACTGGTGTGTAACTGTTCTGGTTCTACTAGTGCACCAGACACCTGGGAAATGTTTGAACAGATGGGCTTAAGAAGTGCAAAATTAACAGAAAAATGCAATTTAGTACCTTTATTCTCATTATCCTCTAGGCCAAAGGTATGGGACTTAGTCACCCAAAAGACAATATTATCAACCAGTCAACACAATATTCTCATTTACAAGTTCTCTTTTTATACAAGACTTAATTTATATATAAAGCATTTATTTAGGAATCAAAAAACATAGTATTGACATCAAGGTCTTGGAGGAGATGATAAAATATTTGGCTGCTATTAGCTGTGTGTCCAATTTGACAGCCATAATCCTTGGTCATGGCTTATGAGAGCAATGTTCAGGGAGTACCTGATTTAGATCTCAGCTAAATATGATGCTGAATAGAGGGGTTTACTTTCTGGGTAGGCAGGGTAGAAAATCAGCTATTGCACAGAAGAAATTAATTAATTCCAAAGTGGACAAAGGAGATTTCATATGCTAAAAGAAAAATAAAAAATAAGAAAAGAGTTATCTTGAACATGACATTTTCATAAGTTTAACACGTGTAATGTAATTTTATGTAAATTTTGCATAGGTGAAACTTACCTATTGCAGCAAGAAGCAGTTAAAATAGTCAAATGACTGTATTCATTCCATAGTTTTTACAAGCTATAGCCCACAGCTGCTGCAGTTGTATGTGCCACTTTTCTCAGCTGCACTTAAAAAAGTAAAGTAATCATTTTGCAGTTTAAGTGTTTATTTGGCCCACTGTTTCTGGGTAAAACCAGAACTTTGCAAATGTTAGTTTCATACTTATACCATCCATTTCTCTGTGCAACAATATATATATATGTGATGGGGAGAAAGTTGCTATCATTTGGCTGGTGCAGCCAGTACTTCTGTGCAGTTTACAAGATAAATGTTGCTTTCTTTTCCCTCTTTAGAGCAGATTCTTATAACTTTACTTGTATTCACCAGTATATTACCATATAAATAATTCCAATGAAGTCTATATAATTGCTTTTAAAGTGATATTCACTGAAAATGGATCAACATTTTATCCTTTGTTTAGATCTTACAAATCACTAAATTTTCAGCCCACAATACTTATATAATATAGTATCACCGTATTTTTTGTGTCATAACCAACAAGTTTCACTGAAGTAAATTAAAGATTTTTTAATCAACATCCTATGGATTTGGGTCATATTATGTGCAAATTTAGTCATAGTCTAGCTTCTTCAAAAGTACTCAGTTTTATTCCTAATCCTGCTCCAAATTATGTCAAAGTTAAAAATCCCAGTAATTTCAAAGGAAACACATATAATTAATATGAAGTGCTTTTGAAAATCTTACATACAGTTAATGTTTCAACTTTAACACTTGAACTACATCTCTCTAGGTATATTCACAGGAAATATATATTGAGATCAGAGGTGTTTCAGAGATCTTTCAACTGCTCTTTGATACAAATATCAGTGCAAAGGAGTAAGAAGAGTAGAATAGCCTTGCTGCATTTGTATGAAAGAAGGCATAAAGCAAGGAAAGTGATACTCTGCTCGTTTTTAAATCATCAGTACAATATCTGCTGACTCCAGCAGCTCCAGGATTTCCTTCTAAATGTATTTCAAGTTACTTAAAAGCTTCAGAGCATTCCTTCAATGAAGTAGCTTAAGAAAAGAATAAAGTCCTATTTGGATATTAATAGATGACTGTTGCACAAATATCATATGTCACGAAAAATGTAGCAAAAACGTATACAAGCTTGAAAGCATATTTTCCTGAAAACATGTTGGAAGCACATTTTTGACAGCTAATTAAAGGGTCCAATGAAACCTGAAATGAAATGCATTATGAAGGCTATGCTTTAACAGTCAAATTCATTTTTCTCAGTACATCCAGAAATTAAAATCTTGGTATCATTGAACTCCTGTGGAAATTTTACACTTGAATTATTTAAGTTTCTTTATTTCTGAAGCCATAGAATTATAAACAGGATATTCTGGGAAAACCCTAGATGCCCTTAAGCAAGCAGATTTTGACCATATTAGACTTTATCTGAGCTGAATCTCATATATAGATCAAAATGTCAACCCAGTTCTCAACCAAAGCAATTTCTTCCTTACACAAAGCAGATTGCTTCTGAAAAGACTGTTGTTGCACAAACACCCCAATGCTCTTACTTCTAAGTTTAAGCAGGATTTTTCTGTCTGAGGGCCATTCCATTCATGCAGCCACATCCCATGCAGAATAAAAGGGGGGAACCATCCTCCCAGGAAGCCCCAGGCACAATCTTTCTGCAGGTACATGGAATTAAGGTGATCAATATTTGAGTCTGTACCCTGACAGGAACAACAGTTTCATTCTACAGCACGGTCTTTAGCCACGATCCCTTCTCTGTAGGCCACTTGTGGTTTTTTTCATAGAATCTCCACTTTTCAAGGCTCTCTGTGCTTCATTCACTTTTGGCAGAGCTGCAAGATGTGGAAAATTTTCAGGCCTTGGCATTTGTTTCTGTTCACAGTTATAAAATAATTCTATATAAGTAAATAGAGAATGAGAGTGTATCCTGCAAATACAACATGGTTGCATCAGCAAGAAGCAGAAGGGCAAGAAGAAATACCCCAGTAAATTTGAATTTAACAGCAGGTGTATCAACTTGAAAGCCTTAAAGACAAACACAGATTACTTTAAAAAGTAGTAAACCAGCCATGTGCTTCTACTTGAGTTTAGAAAATGTGGGATTAAGTGGACGCCTGTGGATGATAAAAAATCATCCTTACTTCTGATTCATGTGCTGGAGTTGAACCTGATGGGTGCAGAGTATCACTCAGTGACACAGACTATGATCTGTTCTCATGACTCTTCATAGCTGGTATGCAATTATTTGAGAATGCATAGAAGAATTATAATGGGATAAAAAAATAGAAGCAAAGATTATCCTTACAAATTGTATTAGGAAGAGATTTAAAATTAAATAAAATTAACCTATTTTATGCTTTGGCTAGAATATGGGAGTTTTGATCAGATGAGTTAAAGAATAAACACAGGAAGACAAATTTTCCTTTAGGAAAAAAAAAATTTAGGTCAACAGAAGTGGATTTTTATGGCAAAAAATCACCTATGTTAAATTTTACTGTAACCACTAAATTTAATTTCTCTCTGTTTATTTCTGTATTCCTCAAATAATAGCATCAAATATCATAGATTCAATGTGATATACTAAGATGCATTTTAACAAAAGTAAAGACTTAGGTCCATTAAATATTTATTAAAAGTGGGTGTTAGCCAGTGATACCAGAGATAACTTCCCTTTTTATGAATCGGCGCACAGGCCTCATCAGAGAACAGAGGCTCTTCTGTCTGTGGCTGGAAGGAAAAAAGGAAAACAGTAGTGGTACAGAGTCTTCTCTTGATCAGTGTCTAAATCAATGACAACTCTTGCATGACTGCTAATTCTTGCATCAACTGACAGTGCATGTTCGCTAAATCCATGCATGTGATAGGATTCTTTCAGAGCATATGAAAGAATATGCCTATTAGCATTTTCTTCCTGACAGTTTGCTGACAGATGTACCATTTGAATTAAAATATTTCTTTTAATTGCAAGAAAGAAGAAGAGGTAGCAGTACTTGAACTACTCATTCCACAGGACCACCATAAAATGACTTCTATTTGTTAATGTCTTTTACAAACTGCAAAAGTAACATTAGTAAGTGGAAGCACTTGATGCTAAGGGACTTAACCATACAGTAAAGAAACTTTATGGACAGATCATTAATCTCTGACTGAAAAGAGTTAGACTTGATTTTATGCCAAATTTTTTACTCTAAAGACTTTGCCAAATGGCAAAAGCTAAATTATAGAAGAAATACATATTGAAATAAGACCATTTAAATTTTATATCTACTGTGAAAATAGGCAAACACTATCACATTTTTAATATAATCTCAAAATTCAATTCCTAATCCAATAAAAAAATCTAATAAAAATTGGCATAAAGTTGTAATAAAATTAATTAATGAGTTGTGTACCACATTATGTTTTCATTTCCAACTTGTTAAAACAGCAGGTTTCACCACTCATTCTCATGTGCTACATTTCTCTTCCTTAAGTATTTATGTGTGGGCAAAAGAGTAGTTGAAAAATATACCTATTCTGCTAATAACACCACCTGACACTCAGAAAATGTTACAAGGAGAAGAAAGAGCAATATTTTTGCACACTGTAAATGGGGTGAGAGGCAGAGAGCTATTTTCAGGACATCTACTGCATCTGTTTAAAATGGCATCAATATTCCTAGGACATTGAATTTTGACAGAAGATGGAACAGGTCTCTGCCTGTCCCTAGTTCTATGCACAGTTAAACCTGGAGCAGTGGTTTTATTTCCCAAGAGAAGCTGTCTGCAGTGACTGACCCAGAGACCTTGGAATCCCTTGGAAGAGATCTGTGATGTGCAGAAGTCCTGCGAGCAGCCCAGGCACAGAAGCCAGGGCAGGGCAGAAAGCTGCCTCATGGGACAGTCTGCCTAAGTTGTCCATATCTAAACAAAATTATCCGTAGCTAAACTCATGAGCTAACAAAGCTAGGGGTCATCTCTCACCCTGGGAGGGACAGTCACCTGCACCCATACAACCGAACCATTTCATCACCTACAGCTGCATCCAAGATGTTTTTGAGTCCCTGGGCTTTGCTATCCCCCAGACCATGGGGAGCTGTTTGAGGGAGGACGCTGGGCACAGGGGGAAGCATGAGAAGGCCACCCCACAGGTCAGCAGTGCCTGCTCCCACACGCTTCCACACTGCTTGGGGAGGTGCAGCAAGATGTAACCTGTAAATCTTCAGCTTGCCAGGTGGGTGGGCAGCGATTGCACTCGAGGATCCAGCCAGGATCACCCCCCATCGTCCTGTCTGAGGGTGCCAGATGACCGATGGCACTAACACTCTGACCCTTATGCCAGGCTGTGCACACACAGCAGCGCTTCAGAACCCAGAGAATGACAAAGCAAGTTAACCAGCTAACAGGAAGAGCATGTGTTCTTAAAGCAGGTGCAAGAGGAAATCACCAGTTCTTGTATATTGCTTTGGCCAAGATTGAATATCTTGCAGAGAACAATTCTTTAACACCAGTAACTTGGAGACTATGAGGTGGCAGGTATGGGATTTACAATGATTGGCACTCACAATTCAGAGTGAATTCAAAAAAAGGAACTCACCTCAGTGTAATTAGATTATTTATAGGTGTTTGCTTTCATTCTATTGCAAATAACTGGCATGTTTAATATTTACTTACAAGAATTGCTATGCTAAAACAGCTATATATTTCTGACAAGGAAAAAAGTTTGAATTCCACAAAGCATTCATTACAAAAAAAATCTTCTAGGGATTGTTCTTTACATCAGATGCTTAATAGGAACCTACATTAAAAAAATTATATAATTGTAATGTCCATTTTCTCATGGAAAACACTTTATAATACTCTTGTAGGAATCTTATTTATTTGTATTTTTCTGGTAAGAAACAGACACTTGAGAAATGTTATTTTTCTTCTGATACCTGTGATAAACTTTTTTATCTTTTCTTATTTTTCAGTGAGAGCACAAACTCCACTGTTTTATAGGCTAACACAGTAAAGGAGACAGCAGCTTCCCTGACAAGCTTCTCTTTTAAGGAGAGAGGTTTGGTCTTGGGACACAGAATGGATTTGACAAAGCTGTAATTGGAACCTATGTGATTCTTGCTTAAAGAAAAATTCCTGATAAATTCTGATGACTTATTTATGCTTGATATCATAATTACTTGGGTTAGTCTTCCTTGGATCTGAATGAAGCAAATCAAGATATTGTACTTTGGGAAGTTTCTTTGTGCTGAAATAATCTGTTTAGGGACCTGAGGATGTATTCAGCTGCCAGCACACAACTACAGAGTGCCACAGGGCATCCGGGGGTAGAGCACTGAGACCCCTCTGCATTCCTCTGGAAACACGGGTGAGATGCTATGGGCTGTACTGATGGGTCCTCCTCAGCTGTGTGTGAGCCCTGGGGTGTGACATCTCAAATCCGGATCCAGCCTGACTGCTTTGCCGTTTTAAATAAAAATCAGTCTGTGCTGAGTTGAGACATTGCATCAAAACTCAAGAGGGAGTCAGCAGTTTGGTTCCAGTCTGCCCAAGGTGAACAGAAGACTTGGGATTGCACCAACATGGCACTGTAAGCTCCCTGTTTGGTTCATGCCATTTGCCCTTAAAGATCCCAAAGATTTTAAAAATTTTGAGTTAAATGTGCAGACCCTATACTGATACACAGAAATATTGGGCTGAATTCTTCCTCCAGAGGCCATACAGATGTGCAGTGTTTCTAAGGAGAGGTCTGCTGGCAGGGTAGCCCTTTATCAAGAGGAAGTTGTCTACAGTGTGGATATGTGAGTGTGAAAGAAAGAACTGGCATCATTTCATAAACAGTAGTGTGATAAAGTGCAGTTTTCTATAAGGGTTTTCTGAGGAAACAGAGTCATTTGAAGGAAGTGTACTCATGTGCCTTAGGGATTTGGTAAGCTTTGTTAGAATAAAATAAATTTCTAGTTCAAAAATAGTATTACCTGCTAAAGTCACATCTTGAGAAATCAGGATTTTTTAAACTTCTGGGGTTTGAGCTTGCACTAAGGATTGATGGGGATCATGTTATCAAGATTTCCCTGATTTCCCTGAAACCATGAAAATGAGAAGCATGCAGAGGGACAGACAGACAGACAGAGAAATAGCAGATTTTTCCTTGTTTGCTTCTGGGGCTAAAGCCTGAAGGATTGAATACAACAAGATGCAGCAGTGGAAAATGGAAATGAGAGAGGGAATGAAGGCAGGAGGGGAGCATAAAACTTAAAAAAACAGCTGAAAGCTTTAGGGAGAGGGATAAGAGGAAATAAAACCATGGAGGATCAAGTATAAAATAGAAGGGAAGTCCCTCAGGGTTAATTCAGAACCACAAAGTAGCCTTGCTATTTTATTAAATACCAAGTTTTGTATAAGTATAACTTAAACCATCTCTTTAATGGGATGTGGCAGCTGCAAGCCAGGGCACAGTGACACTTTAAAAACAGCTGAGGAGAGGAAGGACATAATACTTTCTAAAGGATGAACTTTATGAGTTCATGATGTAATGTAAACTAAGTCAGAATCTGGCTAGGATCTTGTAGTTAAGCCTTTCAGACTTGTAAAAAACTCTATTAGTTATTTAACAACCTCGATATTAATTTTGCATTTCACCTGGGAAAAATCCTGTGTCCTTTGCCAGCTCACTGCTCTAGTACCAGCTTGGACCTAGGTTCAGTAACATCTCCAAGGGGAAAAAAAAAAAGGTCATTAAATTTGTTTCTTCCTGCTGTCTTTTTCTTTTATTGGTGTTCTTCAGAGTAGCACTGATCTCAGGAAATGCTTCCAACTCTGCAAGGTATGACAGGGTGGCATGCAACAGTGGTGCATCTCCCAGAAAAGTCTGCTGAAGAGCAAATATGACAAATTCTTCTGCTCTCAGATCCTTGAACTTGAGCAAACCAAAACAGTCTGGGAACGGGTTTCCATGCTGTTGACCTTGTGCTTAAATTGTTGGCTTTCATCTGGCTTAGGATGAAAGTTCACATTATTTCCCTCAGGAATAGACAGCAGTACTTGCCCTCAGTTATATTTCTCACAATTTAGTCAGTTTGTCTTAATGGTATTTATGAAGAAATTGGGAGGAAATATTATGAAAAATAGATATTGTTGTTTAAGTAAACATTGGTGACTACTGTGGCTGTAAATACTGTGGCTACTGTGATGATTATTGATATTTGGTAAAGAGGCAACCTAATTCCAACTTTTACTCTCAGTTAAAATTGTTATTTAAGGCCTTCTCTGCATTTTAAAAATGACCATAATTAAACTCAATTTGTTCAATGCAGATTTCACATGTATGAGTTTAAAACACATAAAGCAGCACAGGTTTACATCCATTCTAAGATGTTGTTTCTTTCATCCCATAGATGAATTTTTGTTTAGACACAGTCATGGTCATGCACCAACATCTTTGAATATTTTTTCCCAATATTTCAGCTGGCACAAACACATGTTGTTATTACCCTGTAGATGTATTCCACTGCATTCCTACCATATTTTTGGTCAAAAGCTTTTCAGTTTTAGCTGTCTTTACCCCAAGTAATTTAATTTGGTTTTAGGAATCAGGAGTAAAACCAGGATTCAGTTCTGAGCAATCTGAAATTTCCAATAGGAAAAATCTCCATTTCCTAGCCAAACCTTGTTGGACCACTTACACAAATAAATTCTGTGTCATATTACCCCACTGCAACCACTACAGACAACATAAAATTATTTAATGAAAAAAACTGTGAAGAATAAAGCTGAAAGGCTTTTTTTTTTTTCAGAAGATTGAAATATCAGATTTGGTCCACTGCTGTGCCTGGTGGATTACCTCATTTTATACCCTGTACACTTAAGGTACCTAAACTCAACTCTAGATACCTAAATTAAATCCCTTTCCTATAAGTCCAAGTATGGTGCTCTTGAATAACACATGAAGGCCAGAAGAGCATCCAGAATTCATCTGAAAACACCTTCAAGTAGATTTTTTTCCAAAGTTTGTCACTCAAATATTAACATTTAGTTTTCCTATGTTCAGCTTTTTCTTATGATTTCTTATGATTTAGTTCCATTGTTTTCTCTGAAGAATAGATTTATGCACAGCCTTCTCACTGGTATATGAAAAAGGCTGAGATCCACAAGGTTGGTTAATGGTCTTACTCAAAACTTTGAAGTAGGGAGGTCAGTTATCCATGTATCTCAGCAGCACAGAGATCACTTTGTGGCTCAGGTGCTTGTCTGTGCACCTGCATGGGTGTCAAGGATCCCAGCAGTGCTGGGATATCAGGGAGCACTTTCAGTGACAGTATGACTATACTATTATCAATGAGAAATGCAGTTTAAGCCAGGCTATCTGTACAGGCTGCAATCATGTTTAGATTACCAGCTAAATACGCCAGTGTTAACTCTTTGACAGGCACTTTTTTCCCTATCCACAAAGGATTTTTGTGATTTTTTTTTTTTTAATTAAAAACCCACATTGAGATAAACACCAAAATTAGATATTTTTTAATTTGTAAAATATTGTTTTGCATTTTCCTGAACACTTCCAGGCCCATCCTAGAGTCACCTTCTGTTTATAATTTGTGTTGGTTTAAAAAATAAAACTGTGAATTAAGAACAGAGGAAACAATCCAAGTATAGTTTCATTTATCTCTCAAGTCATACCAGTGAAACTTAGTTTTATTCATCGCAGCAGTAGACAGCGTGTTTCCCAGCTTTGTAAAAGAACAGAAATAAGACTCAGCTAATGGCTTTAAACTAAAAGAGAGTAGTTCAGATCAGAAACCAGGAAGAAATTCCTTATTGGGGGTGGTGAGGCACTGGCACAGGCTGCCCAAAGAAGTTGTGGACACCCTATCCCTGGACGTGTTCAAGGCCAGAAGGGATGGGGCATTGAGCAGCCAGGTCTAGTGGAAGATGTCCCTGCCCATGGCAGGAAGGTTGAATGAGATGATCTTTAAGATGCCTTCCAACCCAAGGAGGGCACCTCAAAGATGATTCTTTGAGCCTAAGATCCAGTGAGATTGTACAGATAACGCAAGCGTCATCAAACTGGAATGACTCTGCCCAAAGAAACATTATTTTTATCCAAGTTTATAACAAATCAAGATACTGTTACTCACAGTGCCATGACTTTTATACTGGGTCTTATTTTCCTTGATTTTTTTGACCTTTATTCACAAATAAATGCAAACACGGTTCCATGTCTAGAAATACCTTACAAGAAACCATATCTTGCTGAGAAGTTTTTGTACTGAAAAGATACAGAGATACATTTTAAATTTCCTTTCCTCCTCCATTTTATTGAATAAAGATGTCCAAACCGTACTGTGCAGAGAAGAGTATGTTTTGGCAACAGAGGGAGAAGAATTAACAGAGGTCTCTCAAAACCTTTTATTATCTAGTTCTGTGAAAATTCCTTCTGGTCCACTGATGTCTAGTGTTGCATCAGACTGTGTCAATTAACATTTTTCTTCATACAGCAGAGGGTCAAAAGTGTTTTTATAACTCAAATTTTATTGTACTATAACTTCATCTATTCCAAAAGACTCTGAGATAGACAAGCACCAATAAGAAAACAGACCCAACCCATTTTCTGGAGATTAGTTGACTTTGGTTTCTTTTCATTATCCATTTTTATTCATTATGTTTGTATCCCTGTTCCCTGTGACAAATCTCAAGATTTCAAACAAATATATTAGAATTTTAAACATTTTTTTTAACTAGGTGACTTTTAAAGTTCCACTCAAAGACATGATTCTGAGATTTTCTTTATTCATGGAAACAGAGATTATCAGAGCCTATCAGAATGCAGCAGCAGCTTTCAGGTTCTTATTTGCCTGTTTCAATGGGTATTCTGTTAGTTTTCTATGTTCACAGACTTCCTAACACTTGAAGTAAATATTTCAGTTAAATTTTGAGATGGGTCTCAATTAGTATTGATTTTTTTTAATATTATTACTACTTGACATCCAGAAAATGAGAAAACATGGGCAAAAGTGGAAGAGACATCATGGACAAACCCTGAATCCATCTTTTCTTTTTTTTTTTTAATTACTATTTTATTTTACAGTTTGTCTGGCTGCATAACAACATTCTGGACATTGTGAGAATTTAAATGTGCCTCAAAGATGAAAATTTTAAGGCATGAGATCACTCATGGATAAAAGTGCATTTTAAAACAAACATGTTTTCCTAAAAAATATTTTTATGAGACAATTAACAGCCCTTCCCTTCACAGTTCCTTTTGAAAATAAGCAGACACTGATTCACTTCCAAGCTGCTGATGAAAAAATAAGGACCCAGAGGAAAACAAAGCAGACAGGGACAATACTGTTGATATAAATGAATGAATACATTCCATTGACAATTCAGTTTGTCAGTGAGACTCTAAATAGCAAAAAAACCCAAGACATGCAGGGAACGTAAGTTTCCTGCTGAACTCTGGCACTCGGTAGAGAATGAAGATTAATATATCAAAATATTTTTCAGAAGCTAAAAATTACTAAAATTTTTTTGTTCATAAATGGTAGACAGACTTTATTAAACATTTCCTTTTTGATAATGTTGAAATTAAAGTTTTTTAAATTATTAAAGTATTATTGTATAAGATCATATTTTAGAACAAAACAAAGTGCAAAAATAAAATGCATTACATATAATTTTAAGTTATTAAGTTGCCTTCCCTAAATCAAGCATATAATTTAACATCATAATGAATTTGATCTAAAATAAAAGGCCTGTAAAGTCCTTTTTGCTAATCTATAAGTTAATATGACAGCAGTTTGAAGCAATTCCATTAGAAGTACATATTGACATATATACTGGAAACATTTTAATTTTGAAACAATGTCATTTCACCTCAGAGCATGTTGACTAACTCTTATGTTAAGAAAACAGCCTAACATTGGGTTATGCCTCATGATAAGTCATAAATTCTTGGGAAATCTCATTTTATACACACTGTAGACAACTTAGGACTCTGCTCTGCCTTTGGAAGTGACTCACTGTGACACACACACAGACACATCTGGTATTTATAGTTTCTTTTGTCCCAGCTTTGGTTGCCTTTGCTCTCATGTCAAGTCATAAAGATCCTAAGGCAATATAGAATTTCCTGAAAATAGTTTAATTGCTCACTGACATTATCTTGAGTGAAATCTAATTTAAAATGAAGACTTTGCAGGTCTTGCCAACTTGTGAAACATGCAACACTACATTTATTACTGAGTAAGAGAGTATCTGTCATGGCATTTAATCCATTCAACATGAAACAAAAGGGCGATATTCTTCATTTCCAGCTTTAGCCATATAAAAATTAGATGTCTCAGTCTAAGCCATCGACCTTAAACTCTGTGGTCAGTAGAGAGAAATAGCCATTTCACATGACAATTCATCTGACCTTTCTTAGGTACATATTTTAAGATGAGATGAACAGTCCTCCAGGGAATTAAAATGAGATAAACTGCCATCTAGAAATTTGATATCTATATCTAACCTAATCAGGGGAGGCTTCCTCTGCAGTCAGTAGAGAGAAATAGGTTTCCTCACACGACCTTCATCGTCCCCAAGGCATCCAGACTCCTGAAATATGCCTCAGCCCGGCTGCAGAGCTGGGGAGTCTGGCAGCAGACTAAGATCACTGTATCCCTGCGTGCAGCACAGCTTTGTTCCCCATCAGTCACTTCGGAGGCTCTCACTGCTCAGGGCTGGCACCTCACTCTGCACCTGCCCGTGCTGCCCACACTCACACTGCAGTGCTGATACAACAAAGGAGCATTAAAAACACTCAGCAAGTCAGGAGCTAGGAAACATCCCATCTGTTTTTTTGTACTGGATTAAAACTTAATGCTACAGTGGTGTAGATCTGAATTAATCACATCAACTTCAGCGCAGTTATTGTGGCCTGGAGCCAGTAGGAGAGCACAAAAGCAGTGTTTGTGAAGCTTTCTTCAGCTTATGGCAGCTGTTTAGCTCATCTTTGATCATACTTACTTTTTTTGCCGTTAAGCTTTTTGGTCACACTATCTTTGCAGAGATAGCTGTTCTGAACAATACCCGTGTTCACATGCCAGCAAAGGTATTTGTGCATGTGGATTAGCCGGTTTTTGCTTGTCATGCACTTATTCGCCTTTGTGTTGTTTTTGTTTTGTTTACAAAAAGATATTCAGCTACTCAAGGAACATAAGCAGCAGCATATGACACAGCTGAGCAGCTGTACACGAGAGTTAACATTGGTGCAAATGTTCCGCTGCAGGGATAGGAAGGGCTGTGCCATCCTAGGTCAAGACAAGGCTGGTAGCTCACATAATACAACAATGAGCAGCAGATGCTCTTAGCAAAGACTGGCAGGACAGGGCATGCCTCTGGCAATGCATCCCTAGAATACACATCCAGTTTTCAGTGGCTCAAAGACTTCCTGAGCTGGTGTGAATGCCTTTGCATTTAACAGCCCTGAAAGGATTTGTGAATTTATTACTTTTTTTAATCCGTGTAAACTTTGAGCATTGCAAGCATCCAACAGCACAAAGATTCTCAGCTTAATTACACACCACATGAAGAATCCTGTCCCTGTTTTATGTTGCCAGTTATTAGTTTTATTTGATACTGCCTGGGTTTTATGGCCAAAGAGATACAGAATGATTGTTCCTTATTAACCTTCTCCAGCTCCTACACGGGTTTGTAGACCTGCACCGTGTGCCCTCTCATTCATCTGTTCACAAGGCTGAGTGCCAGTCAACTGATTCATTTCTCATTTCCAGAGGTTCCATATCATCAATCACTTGTGCTGTTCCTTTTGTACCTTTTCCTTTTGTACTCAAGTGCTTGTAGGCAAAACATGAACCCAGAGAAAGGAAGGTTTATCAGGGTAAAGGATGAATAATACAGTATATATTTGTAAGAAGTGCTTATTTTAGGGATATTCAATGAGAAAAAAAATAGAAGCCTAACTGATTATTTTTCTTCCTAGGTGAAGATAGCAGCAGCAATTTAAACAGATCACTACACTTGAACATTTTTAACAAATGTCTTCATCTTTTTTGGATAGAGTCTACATAAGCAGATCTCTCATAGGTGATAATAAAACACTTCCTTAGAAATTTCAGGAATGTCTACAAAACCAGTATGAATTTTAATCCTCTCCAAATCACATTTTAGTAATGAGGCTACTTCAGATCTTTTTTGATGCTTTTCTGTAGAAGTTCCAGAATGTAAGGAAATAAAATGCTATGCAAATAGTTCAAAAGGACAGCAAGACTGTTGTCATGATAAGCTGTCAGGTTGACACTGAACTCAGGAAAACAGGCATTGAGTCCCACCTGATACAAGACCAGGCAATGAGCTACATGAAGGAAATAAAACTGATGTCAGTCTAGAAAACTACAGAAAATAATTTCTGTTAAAGTAAGATTACATTTTCGTGGGATTATGGGCCTATTGATGAAGAAAATTGTATTAACCCTGATTTCCTTTTTAGATTTTCCACTTTAAATTACCTTGCATTTAATTAGATGACCTTAAATTAGTGTGGCACATTAAAATTTAACAGAACATACCTCCTTGGATTAGAAACAGAAAATAGACATACCTCAAAATATTTTTATAAAATCAGATCATTTCTATGGAACTGTTCTTGACTGTATTTTACTAAATGATTTATTTCAAAAAAATCTTTCTTACAAAATAATCAGATTTAAACTTTGTAAGTGATCATTGTGATCGTAGTAGGTCATGAGGAGCGGATGTTCATGGAACACAGCTTGGAGGACTGCATGCAAATTTTATTTTAACATGGATAAGTGTGAATGGTAATGTTGATCAAAGCTCCCGTGTCAATCTTTTTAGGAGAGATAATACAATCTTTCCATGTAGAAAGCATCTTGAATTGGTGTTCAAGGTTCATGTTATCTCAGCATCTGACCTTCATGCAACTGCTCCTGTAGTATTTTGTTTGGTTCTTGTGTCATTGTTTCAAAGGTTTTTGAAGGACCAAGGAGATTCAAAGAACCTCTAAAGGAATTCTCCTCATGCCAAAAGGTTCCAGGATCTCAGTCTGAGATGGAAGGGGAAGTTTATAAGGGCACAAAGTAAAACTTTGACTGCGATTTCTTAGGTCGAAGACATAAAATGCAGTGGCTGTAAGCTGAGGCTAAAAAAATCTAATGCTAGAAATTAAGAACTTTTTTTTTTAACAGTGAGGGTAATTAGCCAATGAAACAACTAAAAAATGCTTTCAATCATGATCAAACGTTTTTCAAAATATTTCCTACTCAGTTTCAAACAAATAGTATATATTTCAGGTTACATGATTGCAAAGATGCTTGTGACTTCATAATGGACGGCTCTGTGGATCTAAGTACACTCTAAAAGAGTAAATCTGAAAACAAACAAATACAAAATAAAGAATGTATGAATAGTTCGAAACAGCATGTTATTCCCAGAACCTAGAATTACTTCAGAAATAATTCAGAAACAGAAAAAGGAATAATCATTCTTTAATAATTCATTATTCAATAAATCATTTTACACTATTCTGAATACATTTTTTTCTATTTTTTTTAGTCACTGGAAGCTGAATAATGCCCATTGACTGTAAGTAAGAGTTCAGTAAAATAAGGAAAACAGAAAACACTCCAGTGACTTTCTGAAGTTATTTTTACATGATTTCTGGCATTTTCATTTGAGTGTCATGTGATTTTTCCTAATTATTGTCAAAGCAAAATTGTCCAGGTACAGATATCATATAGGAATGTAAAGATGTTGCCTGTCACTTTCAGAGTTTTTATATGCCCTTAAAAAGTTTTGTGTTTCAACCTCTCTGCTGATTTCTTACTAGAAAGATATTGTAGGTGAGTTAGAGGATTTCTAATGCAGAAATATTATTGTCTCTATTTTTCTGTTCAATCAATTTTTCATTAACACTGTCTTGGTTTAAATAAGACCCATCTCTATTATGGCAAAAATGAACAAACGATGTTTGTCCAAACTTTAGATAAATGGCAATCCTTACATAATGGTGAGCATTTCCTCTTTGGAGCTCACCACTGAATCAGGACATTCAAACAAACTCACCGCTAAGCTCTTCCCTGGGGCCAGGCTCAGTGTGTCTAAAGCTGTGCTCATTCCATGTGCTTTGGTCAGCAGATATGCACTCTTAGACAATAGCTTCTTTCTGCAAACAATGCCCAGCATTAAGAATGTCATCAGATATAATGGCTACGAGTGGGACACTCCTGCTTCCTTATGAAAGCGCTCATAATGGAGCGGTCACAGCATGCGTGTCTCTGTGCGTGGGTCTGTGTGTGTGTGTGTGTGTGTCTGTGTGTGTGACTGTGTGTGTGTGATTGTGTGTGTCTGTCTGTGTGTGATTGTGTGTGTCTGTGTGTGTGACTGTGTGTGTGTCTGTGTGTGTCTGTCTGTGTGTGTGTGTGTGTGATTGTGTGTGTCTGTCTGTGTGTGTGACTGTGTGTGTGTGATTGTGTGTGTCTGTCTGTGTGTGTCTGTGTGTGATTGTGTGTGTCTGTGTGTGTCTGTGTGTGATTGTGTGTGTCTGTCTGTGTGTGTGTGTGTGATTGTGTGTGTCTGTGTGTGTGACTGTGTGTGTGTGATTGTGTGTGTCTGTCTGTGTGTGTCTGTCTGTGTGTGATTGTGTGTGTCTGTGTGTGTGACTGTGTGTGTGTGATTGTGTGTGTCTGTGTGTGTCTGTCTGTGTGTGATTGTGTGTGTGTGTCTGTGTGTGTGTCTGTCTGTGTGTGTCTGTGTGTGTGTCTGTGTGTGTCTGTCTGTGTGTGTGTGTGTGTGTGATTGTGTGTGTCTGTGTGTGTGTGTGTGTGTGTGTGATTGTGTGTGTCTGTCTGTGTGTGTCTGTCTGTGTGTGATTGTGTGTGTCTGTGTGTGTGACTGTGTGTGTGTCTGTGTGTGTGTGTCTGTGTGTGTGATTGTGTGTGTCTGCCTGTGTGTGTGTGTGTGTGTGTGTGTGTGTCTGTGTGTGTGACTGTGTGTGTGTGATTGTGTGTGTCTGTGTGTGTGACTGTGTGTGTGTCTGTGTGTGTGTGAGCCGGTGTGTGTGTGAGTCTGTGTGTCTGTGTGTGTCTGTGTCTGAGTGTGTCTGTGTGTCTGTGTGTGAGTCCATGTGTGTGTCTGTGTGTGTGTGTCTCTGTGTGTCTGTGTGTGTGACTGTGTGTGTATGTTTGTGTCTGTGTCTGTGTGTGTGTGAGTCTGTGTGTCTGTGTGTCTCTGTGTCTGTGTGTGTGTCTGTGTGTCTGTGTGTGTATCTATATGTGTGTGTCGGTGTGTCTGTGTGTCTGTGTCTGTGTGTGTGACTGTGTGTCTGTGTGTCTGTGTGTGTGTCTATATGTGTGTGTCTGTGTGTGTGTGTGTGTGTGTCTATATGTGTGTCGGTGTGTCTGTGTGTCGGTGTCTGTGTGTGTGTCTGTGTCTGTGTGTATGTGTGTTTGTGACTGTGTGTGTTGTGTGTGTCTGTGTGTGTTTGTGTGTGTGTGTCTGTATGTGTGTGTCTGTGTGTGTGTGTGACTGTGTGTGTGTCTGTGTGTCTGTGTGTCTGTGTGTCTGTGTGTCTGTGCATGTTTTAGAAAAGATCCACCAGCAGACTGCAGGGGCAGCCTGCTGGGCTCAGAGAGCTGGTTCATGAAAGGTGCCATTTATAGTGCTTTCATAATACCTTAGAATGGAAACATTAGGTAATAGTAAAATCCCAGAACTAGACTTACTAAATTTTGAAAACTTACTCACATTACCATGCTTTATAGGGCTTTAGGGACTTCATAACAACAATCTGTGCAACTGCAGACTTTGTTTAATGAAAAAATAAATAGAAATAGTTACCCAAAAATTAGCCCAAAGACTGGTATTCCCTTGTTAGTGCCCTTTAATAATTTTCACTATGCCTCCATTTGCACCCTGTCTAGAAAAGAAAAGGCTTATTCATGCACAAAAACACAGATCTGCCTTCTCAGTGAGAAATTTTGTAGCATTTCTGAAGTAGAATCAAATGCAGCAGCTCAAGGTCTTTTACTGAAAGAGGAAAAGCAGTTAGTGGATACTGCATTACTTTCAGGAGATTTCTTCACTGTTGTGTAATTTATCTGACAGTTGCCACAGGGCTTACATGCCACTTCAGTTACCCTACTGATTTTTAAGAGATGGATATGCGTGTGGAAATTAGGGGAGCGTTCATTTTTCCCCCTAATTTCATCAAATTACATGCACTGTGATTTTAGATAAATCACACTATTGCACTGTTTCCCTTTCCACATTTACAGAGAGTCTTGTGGGCTCTCTGGTTTGCCTTTAAGCAGTCACCATTTGCATCAACATGCCAAAGGACTGGCTCAGTCTGATGTGTCCTCTAACTGGTGTCCTCTCAACAGCTCTCCTTAATGCTCTGTCATGAATTTGTTTGGGTTTTTCTTATCGGGAGGTATCAGAGCCAAAGCTCCAGAATGGCTCACTTTCATACAAGGCTTCCTGTGTACTTTAAATGAAGCAGATATAACAAAGAAACCAATGTGAATTTATGCAGTTCCAGTGTGGTAGAAACAAAGAAGTTGGTTGAAAAGACTGACAGAAATATATCAGCCTTGCAATCTCAAGTGACCCTCAGGCAGGTACAGCACATATGCCTTCTGGCTTTAGTGCAGACAGAATTCAAAAGATCAGCCTTTTTCTGACCCTAGATATGAGCATCTGGCGAAGACCAGCATCCTTCACAATTTTGGCATTTGCAAAGACACAGACTGGTCTGGATTACAAATCGGAAGCACTCATAGCAGCTGAAAGTGTATTTTTGCCATTGAGGTAGTAGAAAACTAAGAGAAACAGACACACACTTGGGAGAGATGGACGCTAAATAGTAACACTGCTTTTTCTCTGCTCTTGAAAGCTATGATGCAAATATTTATGCATGAGACTGAGAGGGGGTCATCTTTCTGCCCAGTCTGAAAACATCTAAACGGAGAGCTGACAACAGTGCCTAAGTTTGAAAACGTGCTGATGTCAGAATTTTGCTCTATTTACATGCCTTTGGCAAAGAGCAGCCAACTACCTGCTTATCGTAAATCTCTCCTCTCTCTCCCTTCATCCTCTCCACTGAAACCCCTATGATTTCCAGTGCAGAGCACCAAGCACAAATAGGTTATTCTGCGTATGAAAGCCGTGCTTGTCAAAGATGCTGAATGCACAATCCCAGAGACCCACGTCCTCCGCAGTATAGCACAGGGAAAAAAAGATACATCATGGAGAGCAGCACTGTCAGCTCCCTCACTCCAACTTACCCGTTTTGCTGAGCTTGAAGAAACACCCACTGGGGCAGAAGGATCATTCATCCTTTACAGTCAGGTTGTTGTCCTAACTGCTAAAATTGCCACGTAGGCTGCTAATTAGAGCCAGTTATGGTTATGGCTTTTGCAGTGCTGACAGCTGTGAACTGGTCACCCAAAACTTACCCTGAAGGTTGGGCACTAATAAAAGCTACCAGATATAACAATCTGCTACACTATGGCACATTTATACCTGCCTAAAGATGAAATCAGAGCGAATAGAGCTGAAGAACCCCTCCAGAGATTGCTTGATCCATCTCCCTACACCAGAGGATCATGTCTAATTAATTTCTGAGAGTTGTTTGTCTAATCTCCTTATACAGACCTCTCCTAACAGTGACTCCAGAGCCTCGAGATGCAATTTATTCCAGTGCTTTGTGTGTGAGAACTTCCAAGAGAAGGACTGTTTTAATGGTTAGCCTAAACTATCCCCATACTTTCTATTTGTCATATTACTTTCTTCTCTGCAGAGTCCTGTCACACACCAGGTAAACATGTCTCTCCAGTCTTTCCTCAGTTTAAGATTCTTTCTATCTTTCTCCAAGTGTGTCATTTCCTGGATCATTCTCTGATCATTCTATAATTTTTTTGGATTCTGTCCAGCTGGTTTGCATCATCCATGTAACACATATTCCAAACCAAAATGGACACTGTCACTGCTGAGATTTTGCAAACCTGATGAATTCAGGGGTGTAATTGCAACGTCTTACAGGTGATGTTCCTGCCTATACATCCCAGACTGTGTTCATGGGAATGCAGAACGAAGATGCAGCTCACCCCTGTATGTTATGTGAGTCAAATGACTCATTGCTGTCACTCCGTTTCTTCTTCTTCTCCTTTGTCTGACACCTCCTCCCCCACAAAAAAAGGGATATCCTGGCCAAAGTCCAGAATGTCTGCAGAAGCTCTGAGGAGCTTGAAATGTCCTTCAATGGACAGCACTATTAGAGATATTAAAGACAGCAATAAATAAAAGGCAAGAAGAAACCTTCATGAGACTGCTACTTCACACCAGTGCCACGGGGTGGGAGGTGGGTGAGTCTTCCATTAGCAATATATTTCCCAGCATAGGAATAATCCTGGCTGCTTTCCAGTCACCATCTAATTCCTGCCTTGGCCCTATGTTAAACAAACCTACACATCATCTGGAAAACGATTGTGTAATTTAAAACAGTACATAACACCAGAGATAGGTTTGGGGTCTGATTGCTTTTCTTAAACCTGATCTCTGAATACAGACAACGTTCAAACTGCATTAAAACTGTTATTTTCATGACAGCAAATAACTTCAAGCTCATGTATTAATCTGGAACTTTCATGAATCACAATGCCCCAAACACATAGCTGTCAAACAGATTATTTCTGTGATTGATATAAGATGTATGGATATGACGTCGAGAAAAGGCTGCATTGTGGGACAAATGTCTCTGAGCTTTTGCTACTATAGTTCCCAGAGAACTGGTATACATTCAAATTGCTTTATCTTGGTATAATAAAGTGCAGAATTTCAGTAGAAGCCATATTAACTCCTGCATTAGAAAACCACAAAATTCCCTCAATTCAGCACTTATAAAACATATGATTTTTTAAAATTACCCATGTAAATAAATATACACACAAACAGAAATATATGCATAGAAAGGCATAATTTTATGTCTTAGCCATAGTAAAGTAGGTAGTCATATACTATGCATTCTACTAGGAGCAAAGGGTTTCTGTAAAAATTCAAATATTTGAATATGGACTCCCTCTGGGAATTCCCTGTTTAAATATTTGTGCTTAGTAAGAAAATGTTGAAGAAATTTAAGAGTAGGCATTACATTTCATGAGGTTCCTGTATTTAAAAAAACAAAAACAAAAACAAAACAAAACAAAAAAAAACCACTACAAAATCTATCACACATATCAAAAATTTCCCATGACCAAAGGGGGCTATAATAGCCTAGGTTCTCCCTTAGAATAAGAAGTACCACTGTCAAATTATATTAGCTCTATATCATACTCATGTCAGTTTCCTGATTAAATAAAGGCCCATATTTTGCCATCAGGACTGAGCAGCGTCCTTCCTCACAATTTGTTCCACTGAAATGAATTGTTATTTTGCTAGGAAGAATTTTAAGCTGCCCTATTCTGGATCTATATGGTGAGTGGAAAGAAACAGCTTGCCTTTCTATTGATTCCTTCAGGATGCTATCCTGAAGGATAGCATTAAACTTCAGTGACATTAAGTATATATAATTAAGTGTATATAATTTTAGACTATGAAGTTACTTTTCACTTTTCACAACATTCATCCATAATTTTGCATTTTCTTTGGCATTATATCTTTTAATAGTACAAAGATACATGCATTTAAAACTCAGAAAGACCTCTGGCCTTTGACCTTAAAAGATCTTTATGTGGAGGCCCATGGTGCATTGATTTTTGACAGTACAGTGACAGAGCCATACAAAAAAGGTATTCATATTGACCAAGTCAGTGGATATTTCAGGTCAAAATGTCAGCAGTTGTCTTTTTCAGCTGACATCCTGGTCTGAAAAAGTTGGATTTAACGTTTACTTGACTCTGATATTTTGATTTCTTGCCATACATGGCTGTGCCATTAGCTCCCTGGAATGCCTTTCAGCTTCTTCCTTGAAAAATGCTAAATAAGTTCTCACTTTACCTACTGACTGAATAAGAATACAAAAACAACAGACAGCTGTGAGGCATCTGCATGTCACACAAACACTGCTGGCACAGTTCCTGCATTCAAGAGATCAGCAAGAGCCTAGTAAATAAGCTTTCTTCACTAAAGACCACTTTTGTCCATGATCATTGAAGCTGTGCTTTACTCATACATCCTCTGAATTCCTCTTTTCTTCAGTAATCACACATGCCTAGCATGATGGCTGATTCTATTCTACAGTCCTAGGCCTCGTAATTATGTGAGTAATTGGCAGACAAGATGTTGTGAATACCTGAATCCCAGGTTAATTGAAACTAACACCTGCCTGAACTGTGCTGTTGTAATGGAGGCAATAATACAACAAGATCAGATCCTATTGAGTTGCATAATCTTTTCAAGAAAGGGTTTTTGATCTCCCTCCTTTGATTTGAGGGCAGTGGTAAACTAAAGTGTTGTGCCTTTGTTGAAGCTTATAAAAGATGAACCTGAAGCTGAAAATGAAGATCCTTCCAGTTAATCTGCGTTGAGAAAAAATAGTGAGCACATATGTTTTGCATCTTTCAGTTAGAAAAGAAATAACTGATACAGCTGTCAACAAAACTGTAGTTAATAACAACATCACAATTCACCCTAGAGTAACCCAGGTTGTTACCCAGGTAGTACAACCTGCAAAACTTGGATTAACAAGGTAGAGACTGGCCAAAATTACCACTGCCATCCCTGAACATCCCAAGCTGGGCAAGCCTTATGGCATTGCTCAGAGGACGTTGTTCTACATGGCGTGAGGCTGATTTTCTGTTGCTTTGTTCTTTGTACCATCAACTCACAGGCTGAGGTTCCAGTGTTCCAGTCTTTCCAGTGTTTCCTCTGTTACTTTCTCCCTGACAAAATGCTGACAGTGGCACACCCCTACAGCACAGACAGACTGACAGACCTGTCAGAAGAGCAGATGAAGCACTGCAGCAAAGATTTCCACACCATAGAAATACCACAAGAACATGTATTCTTCACTCCATAAAATCTCTCAGGAAAACATAGCTTTTCTTCTTCTTTTAGTGAAATCGTGGCATTTTTTTAATTTTTTAACTCAAATCTTATATACTATTTTAAACATAGCTATTACCTCACATAACTAATTTCTGGGAAGTATTTCAGTTTAAACAGACTTGTGTTGAAAGAGTGTGCTGGATCAATGCAGAAAATGGAAGCAGTTTGGCAACAGAACCTGGGAGACAGCTAGATAGATAGGTAGATAGTATAGATATATAGATGATACAGATATAGATATATAGATATATAGATATAGATGATATAGATATAGATAGATGATATACATATAGATAGATAGATATAGATGAAAAAACTAATGTTGTGTAGTTGCTTGCAAGAGCAGAAGACAGTGCTCAATGATCCAGAAGGTCCTGATATTCCTAGTTCAACAAGATATTTCTTAGTTCAACAAGATATTTCTGTGTTAGAATACATGTTGGTTCTACTTATAATGGTGCAAGCTGTAGAAAGCCACTATACCCTTTGTAAATGGAAAACAAATTTGGAAAAAAAAATTAAAAGCCAAAACATATCCAGAAGATTCGAGCTTTTCAAAAGTCCATGGTCCTCAGACTACTTATGTAAGTAAAATGATTGCAGACTTCTCTGGGAATTGCTTGACCACCCCAGTTGCCTCTGAACATCACAATCTATTTATTTGTCTCAGGACTAATGGGGGGAAAAAAGATTTCAGGAATGAAAAGTTTTTACTGTAATGACCTGAAGCAAATGTGAGAACAAAACACCTGCTTTAGAAGTCATGAGAGGCACAATCACAATAATTAACAGCAAGAAAGAGAAGTGAGGAGGAGGAGGAGGGAGCTGGGAAGTGGAGCTCCCAAATTTTACCTGTCATACAGGCCTCTGTTTAAATGTAATATGGCTGCAAAAGAAAGGCAATATACTTTGGCTGACACCTTTGCAGAGACATTCTGACATGAAAAAACTGACAGTCTTAAACAGGGACAAGTAATTAAACACAGGACATTGTGTCTCTCTGGAAATCATGCAACTGTAGAAAGGCTGTAATAAAAGTAACAACAACATTTCATGATAGAAGATCAGTGTAGGTTTAGAAGATGAACAGCAAACCTGAGCATGTTAATCTACCCAGTGTGTTCAAAATCTTCCAGTAAAAGGCTCTATGCATCTTACTGTATAATTTTTTCCACCCAACAGGGCCTGATTTTTTTTCAAGCTGAGCACTGTCTGAATAGCTTCCCTAATGTCTTTGTTTAGGTCTGGTCTATAGATCCCACCTTACTCCCACTGATGTTAGAAGGAAACTCTCTTAGCAGACATCCTGTTGGATGACAATACCTAATTCTGTATTTGCTTCCAGCATCTCACATCCACCCCATTAGAAGTTGTGAATAACTCTTATATCTGATAATATATTCTTACTTGTGAGCACAAAGGCTAGTAAAGACATTCTTAGTACTTTTTTTCAAGGTATTTTTCTCCTAGATTGACAAATCTCAATCACCTACTCCAGTGTTTATCTTGGGGTATGAAACAGTACAAATAAATGTGCGTAAATAAAGGTTTAATCTGACTCAGCTGCCTCAGTAAAACTGGCAAGTATACTCTCCTGACTGGATTTCACTGAGAAATATCTGTAGTACATAAATGCCTTCTTATCAGGTGTGCCATCATCTCACATAGTAAAGATAGAAGTATGGTCATCCTTTACACCACACATCTTCTGGCAGAGAGCACAGACAGTAGTAGAAATTAAGTTCTGTAGTATATATTATTTGGCTAAGATGCTAACAAAACCCTACAGTAAATTCCCTGAAAGATTTCCAATGCTGAGGTGACAGGCAGCTTGGCTGAGGCAGTGATGGGGGGGAGAAAGACACTGCACTGCTAGGAGAGAGCCATAGCTATGTTTCAGTCAAATCTGACCTACTTTAATGAAATCAGGTCATCTGTGAGCTCTTCATTACCCCCAGACTAAACAGTGCAAAACATAGCAGCCAATGTCTCTGCCTTTTCAGAGTACTGCTAATTCTCATTACAACATTGTTATGTATTCCTTAATATATATTGACTTAGTCATCTCACCACACCAAAGCTGGCAAACAGCACTGGGGAAGGAAGGAAGGTAAACATGATTACTGACTCTGTGAAAAAAATAAAAATAAATAATAATTAAAAAAAAAATAAATAAATTGCAGGGTAAACACAGTTAGGCCTCCAGAACATGTCCTCAAGGGAATACAGAAACAAAAGGAGGCACAACTGTCTCAGGACATTAGCCATGACAGATGAAGCTCACCTATCACACCAGGAAACTCTTAACTGTTACCAGCAGCCTTCACAGACAAAGTGAGGCTGGAGTCAGGGGAAGCTGGTACTGCAGGCTTACACTCAAATTCCTCACACTGCTCAGTCTTCTGTAAACTAGGTAGGTGACAGATCCATAACAAAATATATATATATGGCAAAGCTTTAGCGTGATGTCCATGGCTGCCTTTCATTTCATACAGAGACAGGCTGTATGTATATGTATTTGCAGCTATGGATGTGTCCCCACATATATTTATGCAGAAGTGTAAATCCATTTGTTCTTACACCAGTATATCTGTGCTTGACAGTAATGTACATTGAGATTTATGCACTGCTTTTAGACCTTAGGAATATATACACCTGCGTATCTCTAGCTGTAAATACATATGGATCTAAGAAACACCTAAATGTATATATGATTTTTAAAATATATGTATAAAAGCATATTAAGCCACAGACACATCCTTTTGAGCATCACATTAAACCTACACTATATGTATGTATGCACATTTCTCTATCATAAATGAGGTGTATATATATTAAAGGCTACTGTGTTCCAAAGAGAAATAGTCCTCTCTTATTAAAAGAATAAATATGTTTTGTTTCTATTTCTTATCACAGAAGTGTAGCATTTACAATTTCTGTTCAACACTTTCAGAAGAGTATTTATGTTCCCTTTGCTTTGGAGACCTCTACATGAGGGCATCTGGTGCCATGAGAAGTGACGTCCACTCCCCTGCTGCAACTCCAACAAGCCACAGGTCAGTATAGGTCCTGTGCCATGCCTGCAGCCTTGTGTGGACATCCCTGGCACCTTAGCTCATCTCAAAAGGCACTGTGCACTAAATCATTGGGTGGGTCCTTGCATTCCTTTACCTGTAGACAGCTATCATTAAAACATTTTTAATGCATCCCAGTGATTTTCTGCTTTTTCCTAACCTATGTTAAATTGGTAAATCTATTTGGTACTTACTACAGAATTCTCTTTCTTCACCTGCTATCTCATTGTCCAAATTACTTCTTGGTCTGTCTCTATCACCTCTGTGGGTGGCTGAGTGTATTTCACCCAGCCCAATGGAGAGGTCTACAGAGCAGGAGTCCACATGAGCAGGAGTGCCAATGCTTTGGACAGTATTTAGGTGAAATGAAGACTTTTAGAGATGACAACCTAGACAGCTCAGTCTTGAGACCATGCCAGACTTTCTTTGGCAATGCCAAATTAAGATAATTCACAGGGTTCTTGCCTCTTTCACTTTTATCTATTTTTTCCTGTTTCTATTTCGTTCCCTGCCTTGTTTTGGGATAAACAACTGCACAGCTATGTGAGATAACCAATAATCCAGATCTTGGATAAATATCTAACTAATTCCCATTGAAATAAGGATCATACATAGAAATACTTTTCAAATTCTGACCACTCATTATATAGAGTCATTATATTTTTAAATCATAATTTTGATGGCTGAAACTAGGAGGAGGGGCAGGTCTCAGAAGTCCAGCTGGCTGTGACAGACTCTGTGCTTACTGACTAAGGCAAAATAGAGTAGCCATATTTTGATTTCTTGCAACATCTGGGAAGCTATTCCCTTCTATTTTCTTACAGCATCTGCTGCTGCCCAAATTGCTCATTTCTTCTCATTCTAAACAGCTGAAACTTCTGTGTCAATCCATATGGTGGTTTTAAACTGCCAGAGAAGCAGGACTGAGACAAGGGAAGGATGACACATAGAGGAACAGGTAACTTTCCATGCACTTTTAACAGAGAATACATGACAGTGGATAAAATATTGTGAAAATATACATCATACAGGAAATATGAGGGTTTTTTTAAATAAGTATAGCTAACAACTATGTCCAAAAAATCTTTAGTTCCTTTTCTTTAAAAAGCTGGTGATAGAAACTGCTGAGTCTCTTTTATAGGTTTGCAGCAATCCCATCTCTGAAGGAGGCACTAGGAGGTTAGGAGAGGCTTAGAAGGTAGGGTATGACAGTAATTATTATCTGTAGAGACCAGCTGTAAGCAGCGTGCTTTATGGTGGGATTTGGGCAGACAAATATTGTCAGCTCACTGATGTTGCTAAGCTAGCAGTGCCCTGCTGAAGGATGGAATGTGCAGTCACACAAAAGCCTGCCATGGGACAGCCCTGAGCACCGCTGAGCCAGCAGCACCTATTGGTGCTACCATGTGCATCAAAGAGGGTTTTCTTGCTCCTTTCAGTGGGATAAGTCTCTTCTCAGTTGTGGTTGCGCTTGTTGTTGCTTCTCCTGTGGAAGCAGCTGAAGAACAGGATTGAGATGGTGATTTTCCCTCGGAGGAAGCTGAGGCTGAGCTGCATTCTCCTCTGGCACAGGGGAACGCCCAACATGCTGCAAATCCCCGCCGGAGCAGAGCTCAGCCTGGCCCCTGCCTGTGCTGCAGCTCCAGCCGAGACTGTCTGGATCCACATCGTACCCAGACTCACATCCCACCTCACTGTCACCTCATTTACTGAGGAATTTTACCCCTGCAGCCTGTGGCTCTAAACGTCAGGTCATTAATGGAGTTTTGTCTTGTTACCGAGACTGTGAGAAGAAAACTGATGCTGGTGCCTAAACATCACATCTGGAGCTCCACCTGGTAACTCAGTGTGTGCAGTGATCTGCTTCCATTCCCCACGGCTGACACTGAGATAGGCTTTCCATGCACTGCAAATCATTCAAAACTCAAAACTGACATCGACCACTTTTATCTATGCTTTTCTGTTAGAGGTTTTAACCTCCAGATGCTTTCTCAAAAGGAGTAGGTTTATTTCAGTTTATATTATTATATTTCAGTTATATTATTTTGAAGTAAATAACTGAGAAAATGTGGATTTTAGCACTAAGGAAATCCCATTATCGCTTTTTTCTGAAAAGTTGTTTGTCTTATATTCCAGTATCAAATTTATATCTAATTTCAGGCTTCTTTGGACCACATAAAGGTTAATCAAACACTTAAAAGTGAATAGAAAGGCTCCCGTCAAATGCCAATAGCCTGACCAAAGTTCATACCAGTGGTCAGAATTGGTAGCTAGGTCTGATTTTCTTAAAAACTTGTGGAAAAATTTCATTGTGATGCTTTACACCCTCAGTTACAGCTCACTCATCCCTCGAGCAGTTTGTCTCCACAGAGTGCAATTCAGCCCATGTAATGCTATTTGAACTTGCAGAAAAACTTGTCTTCAGACATATCTTCTGTCAAATTAATCATGAATTGTTGGTTCAGAGATACCAAATGTCAAAGATTTTTTTTTTAAGTTTTACTATAGCCCAGGTATGTACAAGCATTTCTGTAAAAGCTTGTGTATCTCTGAGGAGAACAGACAATGCTGTATGCACAACTCTATTCACAGTAAAAGCCAGGCAAACATAAAAACCCACTTGCAGCAAAGCAGATGTTCATAATCTTAATTTTATTATCTCCAAACAGCAGTGTTTGTTTCAATACCCAAAAAGCAATAAATGACCATGACAATGTAGAAAAGAAATATGGCAAAAAATCTGGGAAAAACGTTTGTGATTTAGATTATCTGTGTTTTTTCTGACTTATGCCTTAGAGAAGTTCAGGCTGTGTATGGTATGGGCTGGGTTTCAATAGCTATAGTATGTTATGAGCACATCAGTGGGTTAGATAGCTGGGAAAAAAAGAGAGAAGTCAGAACTGTATAGTCTGGGAGTTTCCTGAAGGCAACAAGCAGGGGATACCATTGAATTACAGAATAACAACACAAGGTAGAAAATCTACTTGTATATATAGAAGCATCAAACCATACATAAAGGTGCTTGATATGGACTTTATCATATTTTCATAAACTACTTTACTAATTTGTCTCCGTGTGGAGAACTTTGCTGAACTAAGCAGAGGACAAAGAAGTGCCACATCATTTCTATCATAATTTGTAGTTCAAATACCCTCTAGGACTTATTAGACAGACTTATAGCTTTACATCCACAATAATTAAGAAACTTTCATGGGATTTTGGTTTAACTCATTATATATGCTAGCAACAATACTAAGCATATGCATGGAATTATTGTGTAGTTACAGCATTTACTGCATGCATAATTCTCAGCAGTAATGTGTAAACTTTTCTGCACATCACCACTGTGGACTGGGGTTGTAATCCATCCAACAATTCCCACAAAACCATTTCTATGTAGCTTCTGTAGGAAGACAGAACATCTTAACATATTGTAGAATGATGTACTTCCTCCAGGCAAATGGAGTAAAATGAGGTTGGGAGGGAAGAAACGGCAAACCCTGTGCAGACTGAGGCAGACATTATTTACAGTGGTAACTCTTGCCCAAGATGAGTCTGCTTGAGCTCTGGAAACAATGAAGAAAGCCTTGAGATTTCCAGATAGCTCAAAGCAAGAACCATGGAGGCTATTAATTACTTCCAAAGGGTGCTCTCTGTATTGACCCCAAGACACACTCAGCTTCTGCCAATATGTTCCACAGTTTATGCAGAACTACCTTGAAATGAAACTCTTTAATCTTGTTCAACAAACTAAAATAACTTGACTTGGATAGATCTGACCCCAAACTCAGTATTTTATTTTGATTTTTCTGACATGAATATTTGATTTTCAGATGAAACATTTTGCTTTTCAGGTTAAAATTTGTAACAGGGAAAAATTCAACATAGATATTTCTGCAATGAAAACATACGTTTTTCTTCTAATTTTTTTTTTTCTGACTGAATGTTTCTGATCAATATACAGCAATGATGTATTCAAATACACACAGAAGTATATTAGATGCATGCACATAATCACATATTTATGTACTCTTTGGAGATATCGACAGTCTTCTAGCTGATAGGTCAGATTCTCCATTTCAGCTAGCTGAGAAAGATGTTAAAATATGGGAAAGTTGGAAAGAATTCATAAAAACAAGCACAAAAAAGACCTCTTCCTTTTTTTGGTATGTAAAGAAAATGCTAAATAAACAATTTGCAAACTCAGTAACAAAAGTCAACACTTAAATCCGTGTGAGTTCTCCCTTTGTCTATTTATTTTTCTGTCTCCAAATATTAAATGCAAACTTCAATACAAAGCCAAGAATTAGGTTCCATACATGGAAATGCCTTGGTGATTGTGAAAAATAATGCTGTGGTGTCTCTAGTTGGGAGGTTTGGAAGAAAAAGAATTTAAAGAAAAAAACGAAGGAGAAAAAAAAAAGAAAAAAAAAAAGAAACTGTTCCACTTCATCTAGCAGTGCTGCAATACATCACTCCAATTAAATCCCAGCCAATAAGCAAAGGGACGTGTTAAGTAAAATTCATGAGCTTTGAATGCATGTGAATGAATATGCCAATCAGAATCAATGCCACCCATTCATCTGGTGTAACACCATGGTGATGACAATGAGCTTGAAACCAGCCTTTGTTGTCATCAGCTGTGCAGTAGTTGCCACAGCCCCAGCCTGGATCAAATGTGTGGGACATTTAAATCTTCAGCATGGCACCAACACACAGAACATCTTATTCATGCCAAAAAAGGAGCTATAATCAGACTCCTAGTAAATAATTCAGGATCAATCCCTTATGAGGCACAAATTACCTTCTTTTAAAATGACCAAAATGCTGTTCTTCTCCTTGCTTGACTTTACTCCATGGACACAGGCACAGCATTTTGTAATTATGTAGTGTATTCGTCCCTCTGGAAAATCTGTTGCTGTATTAATGTCTGTAACTGAGCCTTCTCTGGGCCCTAACTGATACTGCACTAAGGAATATCTTTGCGGAGACCCTGTATCTTAGCCCTTTTGAGCACTGCAGTGGCAGATGGCTAGCTCTCACTGCTTATACAATAACCATTTAATTTGTGATGCTTGACCTGAATTCCATTCCTTGTTTAAAAGTGTGTCTCAGTTCTCAAATGGTATTTCACAGAATTGCCATTTCCATAGTGTTTCCACATGCTGTTCTCCAAATAACACATTTGTCCATAAAACAGGGTGGAAGAAAAGAATATGGAACTAAGTGTCACAATTGAAAATGTTTAGTCTAAGAATACGTATCCAAATACTGACAGCTTCACTTTTACTGGATTCAAATTACCCCACTGATATTTTCTTATATGTCAGATTCTATCACTTACAGATCATGCTGTATTTTTAGTGCTTTGTGCTATGAGTTAGCTCTCTTTCTTCCATTGAGTTGTCAGTAGTTATAACATTGTAAATGTGAAATGCTGTACTAGAAAACAGGCCTTGGAGTGGTGACATACACTCAACTTCTCTGAATAAATTAAGCATGCATGCTTTCAGTAATAGATCCACCCATTAATCAGTGTGTTTAAAAAGATGTGACAATCACTGTATAGAACCGATAGTCCCACAATTTACCAGCGGATATTACTCATTGCTGAATACTTTCTCTGCACATTTCTCATCTTATTTTTCAGTTCCTGTATAGGAAATTAATCTTAAGAGGAAGAACAAGTGATCTTAAGGAACTTGATTTAGAAAAAGTTTCTTTCTGAGGTTTCTTCTGCAGCCAATTAAAATCCCAAGCAGAGGGAGCTGAAGGCATTATTCAAATACACATTTGATTAAGAAATATTAAACATGAAACATAGATTTGCAAACAAAGCCATGTATCCTTTAGTTATTCCCTTCCATTCTCTGGGCCTGAATCCATAAGGAAAAAATTAAAATGAATAGAGGGAATAAATGGGAGGACCACAAAGAGCTAGAGAAATTATGCTTTAGAAAAGATGCTGTCTGCCCCTGTTAAGGTTATCTACAACCCTGTATTGTGATCCTTCTGGCAGTGACCTAATCTTTTCCTACTGGAAGTGACCTGATTTTCTTCTACTGGAATTCTGCAATGTATTTCTTAAGAAAAAAGTTACCCTGCCCGAGCTTTTTCCAGCCCTTGAATTGATCCACAATGGTTCTATGCAACTTCATGCAACAGGCCCAGATATAACTTAGAGACAAACAGTAAAATCACATTAAACCTTATATCTAAAAGCATACTTGTTTTGACTCAGAATGAATGGCAGATTATTTCCAGCTGTAATTAAATCCATACTTTATTCCATTATGCAATCAATTATAACTAAGATTTAAACAAATTATATATCGTTGAACATATAACCACTCAGTTCTTTTAAAAAGAGTGATAAGTGGATGTTTTTGTAGTTTGGGACAAACACTTTCCAATCAATCTGTGATAACATGAAAGCATAAGAAAATCCTCTGTTGATACTTCAGCCCTTTAGATTTTTACCTCTCCGTTGACTTGGCCTGTGCCAAAAATAGTGTTGCCAGGGGAATTAAGGGAAGATTGTCCTTCTGTATTTGGTACTGGTCAGGCTGCATTTTAAATCCTGTGTTCAGTTCTGGGCCCCTCACCTCAGGAAGGACATTGAGGTGCTGGAGCGTGTCCAGAGAAGGGCAGGGAGCTGGGGAAGGGTCTGGAGCACAAGTTTGATGAGGAGCAGCTGAGGGAGCTGAGGGTGCTTAGCCTGGAGAAAAAGAGGCTCAGGAGGGACCTTATCACTCTCTACAATTACCTAAAAGGAGAGTGTAGGCAGGTGGGGGTCAGTCCCTTCACCCAGGCAACCAGAAACCAGCCATGAAGAAATAGCCTCAAGCTGTACCAGGAAAGGTTCAGGCAGAACATCAGGAAGAATTTCTTCACTGAAAGAGTTGTCAAGCACTGGAACAGACTAAGCAGGGACGTGGTGGAGTCACTGGAGGTGTCCAAGAAATGACTGGAAGTGGCACTTAGTGATTTGGTTTACTTGATGTGGTATTCAGGCAAAGGTTGAACTTGATTGTCTTGGAAGTCTTTTCCAGCCTTAATGATTCTACAATTGAAGAACTCCATGACCTTCAAAGACCCAGAAAGCTCTCTGTTTCCCAGTGAGTATAAGGTAAAAGTTCCAGAACCATTATTCTTTTTCTCATGTTTATCCTCATGCTGCCACTAAGTAAAATGAAAAGCTGACAAAAATTCAAGTGCTACCAAGAAATAACACATATTTCTCTAGCTATGCTTCATGATAAAAATCATGTCACTACCACCAGAGTAAAACCTGTTTTAAATCAATTGAAGAGAAAGTAGGTACTCATGGTAAGGAGGTTCTGAAGTTCATTTCCTGATGAAATTTATGGTTAAGAGTAGATATCTACTTTTCATACACTTGGAACACTCTTGGGAAGCTCCTGATCTCTTTACTTGCAACTAGTTGTCACATTAAATATATGAAAAATATTTTGTTCCTGCTACTGAGGACAGAATATCATCCCAAAAAATCACCACACCGTTCTTACACACCTGGATAACAGCAGCACAACAACAGCAGCATGAAGCTATCTACAAGTTCCAGATCACCTGAACTTTTTTGATGCTCTCTGCTCTGTCCCACAAGCTGTCACAGGCTCCTTAGACCCTTCATCTATTTATTCCAGCAAATAAATCTCAAGGTACTGCTTCTTATCGAGAGCATTGAGCTCACACCAGCTTAATTATTGTACAAAGGCTCTGGTCTACATGTTTTATTAGGAAATATAATATGGTATATGAAATTTGTTTTGGTATTCACAAAGTTTTGTGGGAAGTAATTTTTGATGCTATCCTATTTGGGTTTTGCAGTAATAGACCTTGGCCTGAGAGGCAATTATGTTCAGTTATACCTAAGAGGACTGATGGGAAATAAGTCACAAATTTTGTTCCTTTTTTTGTGTTGCTATGGTTTGAATGTCCATTCAAGGAACTATGAACCTTCTTGTATTTGAAAATATATTACTAATTAGATAGAAAATACATGGAAATCTGTCTTCCTACAAGCATTTTTAAAACACATTCATACAGAGGATTTGAACAGTTTTAAATGTCACAATTTTCCACAATCTTACTTTCAGGCAGGTGGTCAAAGAAATTTCATTGCATTTAACAAAACAGGTTTTACACAAAACATAGTAAGAAGTTGCTTAGTGGGTATGCAGAGGCAAATTAAAAACAAAACAAAACCCAGAAAAACAATAAGGCCACAATAACTTTATAAACTTGACATAATTATCTTAATAACTTTCTTCAGAAAAGGTGAAGGTGTAGTTCCATCTTTTGACTCATTCAACCTTGGAATGTCCTACCAAAAGAAATATATATAGAAAACAATTAACATTGAGCACAGTGGTACTTTCTGTATTTTATTGGGATACTTGTCTTTTGGTATTAATGAAGAAGTCCAAACTCATCTCTATTTGCCCACTAATTAGCCACAATTTTAATTGGTAATGAGTAAAGCTGGAATTTTTGAAAAGTATCTGAAGAAAATATACAGATTTACACTGAGTTTTAAAATCTGAGCTTCTCTTGCTGCCTTGGGAATTTTGAAAAGAGACTGAGTCTGAAGCTACAGCTGAGAGGTGCTGCATTTATGTTTAGTATAACTCTGTTTCAACATTAGGATAAATGTGATACGGCTTATGAGTTAAGAGCTACTGTTGGAATATTTCTTTTATGGACAATGCAATCACAAAATATGTTCACATCACATTTGCAGGGTGTTTCTTAAGATCAGTAATACGCTTTATTAGATCAGAAGATTTAGACTCAATACTCCTTGCAATCACAATAACGTTCATATACGAAGAATTAGAAAATAAAATGGCATTATTTAAAAAGCATAGCAAGTCATCAATTATTTCAGATTTAGGGAGCTGCTTATGGGCTTACTTGAGATGTAAGCAAATAAGTGCCAATTAATTAGAGTCTGTGACAGTGTTCAGTACCATCTCTTTGATCTTTCACTAGTAGCTGACAACAAAGCACACATACTCACAATGCTTTAGTTTCAGTGAAGTGATCAGCAAAACATGTTCAGCTCATTTAAATAACAGAAGCTGGTAAAATACAGCTATCTTTTATAGCATTAAGCAAAGATTTGAGTTCAGATGACAGCCTCTCGAATTTATAGAACACATAAATTGGAGCCATTTGCATCAGATGGGTAACTCGAGTTAAACTTAAAAATGGATGAAGCCACAAGCCAGAGGCTGAAATAGATTCCACAATAACTCCCCTGATCAACCATTGGTACTCTGGCTATTTAAACACAGATATACCATTGCTCTGTGAACAGTGTCACACAAACATCTGGCTAGAAAGACTCACTGTGGATAATTCACTAACAGAAGATGCATTTGTTTCAACTATATAAAAATTCAGAGGAAGCATAGACCAACAAAAATAAGTCATGTATACAGGCCAGAATCTAGAATTCTGAACATAACTAGCAGCTATAACATCTTTTCTGAGCTGGAGTGTTAGGATTTTTTTCTCTGCATGTGCACATACATTTTTAGGACTTATTACAAGGAATAGCTATTTGTCTGTGAAAATGGGAGTTTTATAATATTATCAACAATATATGCAGTGACATGCTTACTTTAAAGCTTATAATTTTTAATACAACTTTAGAATGGCAAAATTAAAAACAAAAACAACTTTACAACAGTGTCATATTTTAACATACAAAGATAAAGGAATTTTGCTTGTCTAGTTTCTTCCTTACTGCTCCAAATATTTTGGATTAGTAGGATTTTGTGGTTCTCTTCTAGGAGCCAAATTGTTGAGAGGAAGCAGAAATTTAACTATATTGCTATTCTAGTTCAATGGAGTGCTTGGAGTTAAATCCTACCCCTAATTAACATCCCAAGTTGAAGCCATGCCAAGTACTCTGTGGAGTCAAGACTCAAAGAGAACTGTGGACAGACACTGATTTTATCAGGTGCTGAGGACCAGATGCTGGGGAGGACCCCGAAAGCCCTGACCTGCAGCAGCAGTGGTCTCTGCTTCTGCTGGTCCCCAGCCTATATGAGTTTGTGCCAGTGATGGTTCAGCTGACAGGATAGCAGAGCTTAGCAAGTCCCAGTGCTTGTGCCTGGCCACTGGCAGAGTTTAATCTGCTCATATAGACAGCTCGTGTGCATCTGTGGGCCCTACAAGAAAAGGAAATTAAACTGGCAGGTATTTTTTGGAACCCAAAAGTTTAAAGAGTCTTAGACCTATAGAATGCCTAATTATTTGTGTGTCTGCTACTTCCAGGAAACAAACGTGTTCTCCAGAGTGAAAAATCTTCAAGAAGCTCTGAGATTTGGCTGTCTAGAGACACATAAAGATGCTTTGCTTTCTGTTCAATTGTATGTGTTGTCTTTATTTTTTTCCATTTCTTTTTTCCATGATTCAGAGTGCCCCTCGAATGTCCCAGAGATAAGCACACTCCTCTCCTTAGGCAGTAACCTGTAATTTATGGGGGCATGAGCTCTCTCCACAACCCCAGTTTTATTTGTGAACTGGCTGATATTCTGCATTAAAGCCATGATTGATCATATCATCCCTCACTCTGTGAGAGTGCCAAGGACAGGAGACAGCTGCTCCTGGGGACACCAGCTCACCGTCCCCTGATGTAACATGAGAGATGGCACCATGAGCTCTGTGCTGTGCTCCTCTCAGTGGCCGTGCCCAGCCCTGAGCTCCAGCCCAAACTGTGTGTGGCACACATCACACAGTGTGGGCAGCACAAGCACTGCATCTGCCAGGACTGCTGGTCCTTGGATGGGTTCAGAAACAAGTGCTACATCTATGGAATAAGGGTTCTGAAACTCCCTCCACCTCCCTTCAGGAAATGTGTTCCCCCCACATTCTTCCCCTTTGATTTCAACAAATCTTGTAAAGGGAGGGTTCATTTCAAGCAAAATATTCTTCCTGTAAACCCTCCAGTGGCCAGGGAAGTGGAGCCCAAAAGTCAAATTTTCCATGCAGAGTATGAGTGGGCATGTAATGTAAAATCAAAAGTTCATCTTGCCCAGCATCCCATTCCCATCAGTGTCCAACAGCAACACAGCAGAAAGATGTAGTAGTGAAAAATATATGTAATTTCCTACAGCAAAAGCTTCCAACCATCAGTGGTTTAATGGTTCTTTGAGAGACAACACCTCTGAAATGGTAAGGCTGCAGCTTGCAGGTTACAAAATCATGTATTAGGCATAGGTAGAGCTCAGGGCATTATCACTTACATGCAGACACAGGAGGGAAGGGCCAAACACAGCCCTCGGTTTCATTAAGCTTTTCTGGGCAAAATTACGCATTTTAACATTTTTTCAAGAATTTCTTATTTTGGTCTAGCTTAGCCCTGTTGATTTAGGTTGAAATATAATAAGCTTAGCCTTAACAAAAAGAATTTAAATGGACTCTTCTCACATTGGATTACCCAAACTAGTTGCAAATTATAATTTAACTTAAACTGCTGTAGCATTTTAGATGTAGATGTGTAACTGAGAGAACATGGCCTGAGGCACAAGTTAAAATATCCAGCTAATCACAGTAGTAAGATGACTAGCCCAGCTCTGAACCACAACATGAATTAGTCTATCAGCTCTCATACTTAATCAAATCAAAACACCACACTATTTTTTTCAGCCACAGACTGTAACATACAGCCTCAAACCACCCACTAGCAATAGACCAAGGAAATAACAAACCTTCGTAGCTTGTTCTGAAAACACCGAGACCATCTGCTTGAAGAAATCTGTGGAACTTGAACACAAGCTACCAGTGCAGGCAAACTTTCCTTTTCATTAAAATAATTGATGTATTAGAGAAAACAAGGGACACAGATTCTGTCAGAGGGAAGACTGGAGCATTTTGCAGCAGTCTTGTACCCCACTTCAGTCTTCCTGGCAAAAAGTCTTTTGTTTACTGTTAACACATGTAACAATTCACAGCAACACACCAACTTAGATGGAGCTGCACAGGCTAATTCCCACTTCAGAGACCTGCCACATCAATTAAGGGATGGCTTATGCTTTCATTCTGAAACTTGAAATGCCATGCTGAAAAACTAAGCATTCTCATCATCACATTAACATTCAATACAGCCTTTATGGCCCTTTTGCTATGCCTTAAGGTCATTTACAGTAGTAATAATAACAATGCTAGACACTCAGCCAAGCCAATGTGCAGCTAAACCTACGTGCAGAATCCACTGCTCTGTACAGCCAAAAGCAATACAGCTTTCCCTGACTCGAAAAGGGCAAACTATTGAAAAGATTGGTTTGATACTCAGGAATCAATGTAAAATTGTACTACTGTGCTTCTAGTGAAATAACTAAAAAAAATTCTTTTAACTTTTCATTTATGATAAAATCATGCTCACTCTCTCTGCCAGTTACCAAATTTAAGCATGTAGGTGTTAAGTGATTTAAATTTTCTTTTTAATCTCAAGGATTTTAGTTCAAAGCAAGTATTGCAAAATATGACTTTTAAAATTCATTTGAAGTTTAAAGACATTAATTTTCAATTATTTCATGCATATTTTGTGTTTTGTTTCTGCCAACACTGAAATGAGTATCTTGACAGGCAATAACACCAAGATTTTAAGGAAATTGTATTTTTAAGCACAAGAATTTGTAAGAAATTTAAGTTTAGAAGTTATGTTAACTCCACAAAGAAAGACATCACACGTTCACTCATTCATATAAAATAAAAACAGTTCAAAAATTCCAGAGACTGAAAATTTATAACAAGCTTCTAGAGAAAGATCTGCTAAATGAAATTTGTTCCTAGAACTTTCAGTGTAAAATGTATCAAGCCTACTTGACAAAGTTGCAAATTTCATTCTTTTTCAGGTTTGTGAATACAAAAACAATTTGGATAGATTTTTTAAGTTGCTTTTTTTTCCCCTGAGATATTCATAATTCTTCAAGTAAGATTAAATAAGATTGCCTTTTATACTTTGCCTATGGTTATATAGCATCACATAGTATTTGGATAGTTTTTATGCCTTTTATGACTATAGGTCACCTTTGAATTAAGAAAATATTTCTTAAAAAATAACTGACCCTGTAGAAAATAATTTGACCCTCATAAAACAAGCCTGTGCTGCAATAGAAACAAATGTCAACCCACTTGGTTCAAAACCAAGATACAAACTTATCTTTCCACTGAAAACTGGACACAAGCAAGGATCATCACCTTTTATCAGCTGGGAAATATGGGCACTTCTGCTGCACAAGGTGTGGAAATGAGTCTCTTATCTCTAGGCATCAAGATACATGTCCTGGGTACACCAGGCTTGATACTAACAGCCAACACAATAGGTGCAGCAGTCAGCCAGCTAGAACTTCTGGAAACTTTGACAGAACTGGCAAGACAAACATTTCCTGTACAGAAAAAAAGATAAAATTCTGATAAATTCACCCCAAATTCAGCCAGTGAGGCCATGGATCTGAGCAGGGTTTAAAAAAACAGATATTCCTCCATAACGTACCTTCTGGCAGAGCTTGTCTCAGTGTTGCTGCCTCCATCTAGTCTCTTCCCAAAAACTCCAGTGAGAAAAATAAGACATATTGGAATCTTGTGAATAGCTTGCTCAAGATTGTCCAAGATACTTTTTTAACATAGGGAGCACTGGAGTTGCCTTGCAAAAGGAATCCCTGTGGAAAATGTGGAAATAGGTGTATTTGACATTTGTTTTTGCATGCTGAGTTTCTTGAAATGCTGGGGGTCCAACAGCTGAGGCTGATGGGTAAGCTAAGCAGCTGCAAACAGGTTTGTTGTACTCATGACAAATCAACAGCTTATCACATTAGCAGTTGTGAGTCATACTCTTATTGTTCCATTTGCATTTGCTGTTACTGGTAGAGGGTGGACATTACTTTCATATCACATTAGTATATTAATACCTCACTGGTTGAATGTGTTCACACTGATCCAGCTATCTGTGCTATATTGTACTGTGAGGCATCCCCTAGTACTTTATATGATTCCACTCTGACCTAAAAGATACCTTTTTCACAAGGCAGAAAAGGAAAAAGGAAGAAAAAACACAGTACATAAAAGAATGATTAAGTGACCTAGAGCCCTTCCACCTGAAAAAGAGAGAACTAAACAGGGAACATGATGGAGACCTGAAAGTCCAGAGTAGATGCAGGTCAAAGTTTTTTTGTTGTGTTCCTTCCAAAATAAGGAGTCCCAACAACCAAAATTGAATACTTTTTAAAGTGTTTCATAAATAACTTTTTATCTCCTTTGAATAGGGTGTAATGGATGTTAAATAAATCACATCATATTTTAGAGTAAAATGGAATGGAAAAAAAAAGCTTTCAGGGATGATCACCACGCACTCACACACACAAACACACTCAAAGACAAGCCCCACATTTTTGCCCTCAGAAGCTCCTGACTATCAAAGCAATGGAAGGAGTAAGACCATTCTGAGGAAATATTCTATGTGCTTATTCTGTACTTTAAATTTTTCCAGACCAACCATTTTTGGTCTCTGTAGAAGAAAAGAAGGCTTTAAGCCGATCTAGAATGACCAATGTTTGTGAAAGTGCACTGCAGCAAGATATAACAGCTGTAAGTTCCAATATCTGGCCTCTTAAATATATTTTCTGTGATCTGACAAAATTTTCAGCAGATCCATTCACAAATAGTGTCCATTTTCATACTGAACTCTCTGGGAGTGAAATGGCTTGTAGCTATTTGTAAACCTAAAAATCAGTCACCATTATCCCAGTTGCAAATTTTGCAATAAAAATCTTTCTAGCTGCCTAACATATTGATGAACTATAGTCTCCAAAGCTCTCAGACACACTCAAGAGTTCAATCTGGACAGAAAAACACAAATCTTACAAAACAGACATGCTGAGTTCTGTTTCATCCCATCCATTGTGCCTGACCCCAAAATGGAAAAGCTATGAGTGCACTTAGTGATATTTGGATCACCTGGAATTTCTGTGACAAAGGAAGTAGATGTCTGTGCTCAGATGGCAATATTTTGGGATAGGAAATCCTATATTCACTCCTGACACTATTCACAAGATATGACTGTCAGAAGATGGTTCATTTCAGCCAGTTAACCTGATTCTGCAAGGAATTTGCCATATCAGATGTTGAGCATTGTGGTCCTGTTCAGGGCAAGTTCTGAAGGCTATGTATTAATTATTAGAGATATTCAGACATAGACGTTGAAAGTGGCAACCTGAATGTAGAGAAGCACATGGTAAGCAGTCCTTAGTCCCTTTCACCACAAGGGTAATTACTTCTCCACCTCTTTGGCTACAAAAGCTCTTATGCAAGTCTTGATCTTTTTGTATGCTCTTAGTGTTCAGAAGATCCTAATCTCTTGCCTCCCAGCAGCTTCCTTGAATTATCTGTAATGAGTGAATCAGTTTTGTATTTCTAAGTCAGGAAAGACAGCTCTTCCTCAAAGGTCATGGTTACCGTGACTACTTCCATATCCTCTGGGCTATGACTAGATGAAGAATGTTTTATACCTTTTAGCTCTACCAAACATCACTACTATCAGACATTGCACTGACAACAACCAGTAAGAAAAGGAGAGATATGCTAAAGACTTTGTAAAACTGCAGAATGACAGAGTTAAACATATCAGAAATAGAGAAACTGTGCAATATGTGACCATACAGCTCAAGGATTAGAATTTAAGTTTACTTCAGAGTACACACATAACACATGATACCTGCATCCTGTTCACAAACCCATCTGACTAAATATACTCAGTCATTGTAGCATATTGTAGGCCCTATAGAAATGGCCATTCTCACCACAGCCAATAGACAGTGTTTTGCCTGCAAGCACCAAAGAAATAAGAAGCTATGATGCTAATTATGCCAAGGGATACTCAGCCATTAAACTATTTCTGTTAGGCCCAGCCTATACTATTCAGTGCAATTATGTAAAACAGTGAAATGGTAATTAGTGACAAAGCTTGGTACATGTGAATCTTACAATATGACTCACAAATCTGGAAGTAAGATTTCATTAGTCTGTAATTGACCATTAAAGCATGAAATTTTTCTACACTTTCACCTTACTGCGATTACTCTTGCCATTTCACTAGCAAAAATCAGTTCCTGAAGCTATGACACTTTAACACTGTGTCAGAAAAACTGCAACCAGACCAAGGTTAAGGTTAAAACACTATATAGTGATATCAGATGCCTCCACTTCAAAGTATGTTTTTTATGCAGTTGTATGGAATCAGTGTGGATGAAGATGAGGATGAGGATGAGGATGAGGAAGGAAGGAAGTGGCGGAAGGAAGTGGCGGAAGGAAGGAAGTGGCGGAAGGAAGGAAGTGGCGGAAGGAAGTGGCAGAAGTGGCGGAAGTGGTGGAAGTGGCGGAAGTGGCGGAAGGAAGGAAGGAAGTGGTGGAAGGAAGGAAGTGGCGGAAGGAAGGAAGTGGCGGAAGGAAGGAAGGAAGAAGGAAGGAAGGAAGGAAGAAGGAAGGAAGGAAGGAAGGAAGGAAGGAAGGAAGGAAGGAAGGAAGGAAGGAAGGAAGGAAGGAAGGAAGGAAGGAAGGAAGGAAGGAAGGAAGGAAGGAAGGAAGGAAGGAAGGAAGGAAGGAAGGAAGGAAGGAAGGAAGGAAGGAAGGAAGGAAGGAAGGAAGGAAGGAAGGAAGGAAGGAAGGAAGGAAGGAAGGAAGGAAGGAAGGAAGGAAGGAAGGAAGGAAGTGTCGGAAGGAAGTGTCGGAAGGAAGTGTCGGAAGGAAGGAAGTGTCGGAAGGAAGGAAGTGTCGGAAGGAAGGAAGTGTCGGAAGGAAGGAAGGAAGGAAGGAAGGAAGGAAGGAAGGAAGGAAGGAAGGAAGGAAGGAAGGAAGGAAGGAAGGAAGGAAGGAAGGAAGGAAGGAAGGAAGGAAGGAAGGAAGGAAGGAAGGAAGGAAGGAAGGAAGGAAGGAAGGAAGGAAGGAAGGAAGGAAGGAAGGAAGGGTTTAATTAATTTCTATATCTGTGTGGCAGATCAGCATTGTTCTCAAGCAATGCCATGTCACTGACAAAACCCATCAGTTTTGTTTCACACATGTATAGATGTGAAAAAAATTGAAATACCCTGAACTGCTTTAATACAAGGTTTTAGTACCATGTATATGTTATAGCCATACTTCACATAAAAAAAAATAATTTGACAAATATTCATAGAAGATTTGATCATAACCACATGCAAACAGTGCCTACCTGTCTGTCTGTATGCATTTATTTGGGGAAGCAAGTAGTTGATACCAGAATATTTTAGAGCAGTTTTCCTTACAGCAATCTTAGTCTGACAGTTAAGCTGGATTTTTTGACACATCTTCACACTGAGTAATGCCTTGTTCTCTAAATCATAGTAGAATCAATGATTTGTATTGCTTATGTTCTTCTTTAAAGTGCTATTTTTATTGAAAGACAAAAATTTATTAAAGAAATGACAACAGACTTGAATGTACAGGGGACACAGAAGTATTACTAAGAATCAAGAGAGATTTATTAGGAAAAGGTGCCATAAATATTTTCATAGTTAATATAGTTTTTTTCCCACTGTGATTAATTTGGTTTTCAGAATAGACAAAACAATCTTTCAGTGATGCTCTTTCAAAGAATAAATATACAAATCTATGCTTGCTACAGGAGACAGAAGTATACATATATGTAGAAATAAAAAAATAGAAGATGTTTCATTGTGCTTTTGAAATAAAATTGTGCAATGCATCAGATGATTCATGAGTGCAATTGAAAGAAAAAAATGACAGTCAATTGGAAGAAGATTTTTAATGATACCTGATCTTAAAAATCTTCATTAATGCTCTCAAACAAAATGAAAACAGCTTGTTGATAAACTCATGATTCATTCACATTAGGAGGTACATGTTAGCACAGAGGCATGATGAACAAAACCTGCAGAGATTAAAAAAACACTAATAACTGATAAATTCGTGTTATCACTTCTCAGGGAAAAGAATCAGAAATATAAAATATTCAGTGGGAAGAGAAATCTGGAAAATAATGCTATCAACAAGCTAGTAAACAACAATTATATGGAAAATTTCATTACAAAAGTTGTGAATATGCTGCAGTTTGGCACAGTGTGCAGACATGTTTGATTACAGAATACAGCACTTCCATGTGGCTCCTGTCCAACCTTAGATATTCATCATTATTATACCCTCATCCCACATATCTAGTGAAAACCTGAGTTCTGTTGGGTGTTTCACCAACAAAAGGAAATTGGGGAGACTGAAGTGTCTCTTTAATGCAGTCCTGTTTCTCAGCACTGGTGTGGAGAACCCTCCTTCCTTAAGCAACAAGGAATCAAATTAACAAACCGTTCACCAAACTTCAAAGACCATTTTGAGGCAGCACCTGTTTGAGGACTACTAAAATTTTCAGTATGCCATTGAGTGTGCTCACCAGCTGTGCTTATGCTAGCTAATTCAGCCAGTCCAGGGGCAGATCTGCAGTGGTCCATAGACAGCCAAAATCATGGAATGGTTAAAGTTGGAAGGGACAATGGAAGGCCATCTAGCCCAGCCTCCCTGCTGAAGCAGAGTCCCCTGAACACGTTCCTTGGGTTGTATTCAGTGTTTGTACGTCTCCAGGGAGGGAGACCACCACTCCTGTGGTCAGTCATCCTCACAGAAAAGAAGTTCATGCATCGTCTCTATAGTTCAGACTGCGGCAATGAAAAGCTGTCCCAGCCAACACCAAGGCTATTTCAGGAGTTAGCATGGCCCAATAGAGAACTTTGATACAGTCAATATATTTCAGGCAGGTATGAGCATTTAGCTGTGTGGGTAGGAACTGTGCCATGCCCAGATTACCCTCAGGACCAGAACAGTTCACAGACTGTTCTATTATTTAGTATAAGCCTAGACATGTGCTCAAAGGTCTTCTGCTTCAGACTGCTGGCATTTCCTCCTGCTTCCTCCTGCTTCCTAAAAAATATTTTTTAGCTATACACTTTCTATCTCTGTCACTAACTACTTTGTCTTCCACTCAGCTCTGCCATGTAGGTTTTGCTGTGGACATAATAGCTATGCCAGATTTTTGTTATCAATCATCTATTTGCTTATTCCTTCACAGCACTTAGACATTATACCCACACATTTCTAGGGTGCCTAGCCCTTTGGCACAAATCCACCACTTTCAACAACACTGAAATTCCAAATAATCATCTCTCAAAATCTCTTTCAAACACAAAATTTAATTCCATATGTAATGTCTTTTAATGTCTTTTAATCAGGTATCTCCAGACACCAAATCAAACCAAACCCTGTCCTAAACTTACATTATTTCAGTCAATGCCCCATTTTTTTCTAACTATTGGGAAGGGTGGGAGTGAGAGACTGCTTCCTACAAGTCCCTAGAGAGCTGCTCTTTTCTGCAGAATTCGTGATATACGAGTCCAGAATATTTCAGTTTCCCTCTGCAATGTCTTGCAGAATCACTTTGTCTGGGAAACTATTAAACTTTAGAACCACGGTATATGGATTATCTTTTTGCATAAATTTCAGTATATTCATAATGAAGATCTTAAAAAGAGTTGGTGAGGGTCTGTTATTACAGAAGATACCTTTAAAATTTCTCAAGTTCTGAGCACTTATCTTGTGTAAGACAGTCCTAGCAACTAAACCTTTTGTTTTAAAATTTTCTAGCATCAAATCACAAAGACATTTTCATTTTAGACGAGACTGTGCCAATCTTCTCTAATACAATATGACTTTTTTCCAGTTTACATTGAAATAATCCAATGAATCATATTTTTCTGCTCTCTTTTAGCAGCATCACAGATGAGGGTGATGCAAGATTATAGCTTTTCCCAAGTATAACTAATACTGAGCATACATCAGTATAGTACTTTTTTATACCCTTTCTAACTTACACTCTATGCCCATCAAAAGAAATGCACTCATTTTTCTTTAAGGCAATGAGTGGCTGTCAATGTCATGGGTACTCTTTCCAGAGCTGTATATTCAAAATCCAGTCAAAGCTTCCTACTATCCTGTCAGCCAGGGGCTATGCTGGCCTTCCCAGTGTGGACAAAACACTTTAAAACCTCACAAGTGTTCACAAACTGTTTTATGAATTATCAATGAGGACAACACCCCATGGCAGGGAGGTTGTAACCAGATCATCTTTAAGGTCCCTTTCAGTGCAAACCATTTAATGATTCTCTGATCTCACCTCCTCTCTATAAATTTCATAGATGCATCCTTTTAAATTCAAATGGATTAAAAATTAAATTCTCTCAATCACTGGTATATGAATTTATCATTGTGTTTGAAAATGTCTAACACTACTAAGATATCAATAACAAAACCAAAACACATTCACCTGGGGAAAGAAGTTCTGTTTATCCACAGTTTTCCAGGTTATATAGCAGATGTTGATCCTGTACTTGCATCTGTGAATATAAATGTGAATTTACAATGGAAGTTTATTAGTGAAATAAGCAAATAGTACAAAATGAGCTTTCAAATAACAAGCTTTGGTCCGTTTCTGTAGCTAACAGTAGATGAATGCCATTGAGAAGATCTTAGAAATTAATGCCCATTGAGAAGATCTTAGAAATTAATATCAAGTTGATGCTTCCAAGTGGAAGCAAAGGTCACAGTGAAATTACAATTTTAGTGAACAGCAACTATATTATTTTCTTACTGAAATGACTTAAAAACTTTTTCTTCCATGTTCTCAGGCATTTCACGCATTATTCAGTCCCCCTGTACTTCAGGCTGTTATTCCTTGCTGAGGTACTTAGCATACAAAGCAGAACATGTAGCAGTTTTGTTTAAGCCCATCTGGTTTACTATTAGCAGACACAGCTAAGGGTTAAGACCTGAACTCATTATTATTAATTCAAGCTTCAAGGTAAACAGTTCTACAGGGCTATTGGCCAACAAATATTAAAAATTTAAGAATTGATCTCTTTTAAAAATGTGTTTTGAACAGAACACTGAGCACCCTCAGGTCATAAATCCTCTGGTCCCCTCTATGTGGTCTCCCAGCATAAATTAATGACTTCTTATAAAAGCACCTATGAATTAAAGAAATTTTTAGTATAAATCATAGGTTTATCTACCAGTTTTTGACATCTTAGTCACAGCAGCTATGTAGGTTATACTGAGAGTTTTCGTAATATTTTCTGGGACTAATTAAAGCCATGAATTATTTAACTAGCATAAACAGGTCACATTAGCTTTTTCTTATTATTACAATTTGTATCTGTTATAAAACTTTCCCTTTCAAAAGTGTAAAAACTGAGCAAAGCCCTTTCCTGTGGAAGTTAGTGTATGTGAGTAAAACTTTTGATCACAAATCAGGAAACAAAGTACCATGCAAAACCCCAAAACAGATGGATAGCTCTTATATCACTAATTTCTGAAGATTTCTTCTGGGAAAAAAAAAAAAAAAAAAAGGGCAAGCAAATCCTGAACACCTGCATCACCTGCATTATAATTTGCAAAAGGTGGTTCATAATTTCAGGCTGTCCTTTCTCCAGTGGCATTAGTTATTATCTGTAAATATAGATTTAATTTTAAATTTAACTAGCATTAATTTATTAATTTTTATGAGCTACCAATGAGCTTCAGAGGAATTGTAATTTCTGCTCCTTTATGTCACCTGATTACTTTTTGAACCATGCACTTTAGGTATCTGGACAAGATGTTCCAGTTCCTCCTGCACATAAAATTTAGCAGTTGAATCTTCTTCTGGCCAAAATATGGATTTATTTTTTTTTAACATCATCCTGTCCCATTAAAACAAAAATAGGACTGGGGCTAGAAGCATAAACCTGTCACTTTATTGGGATAAAATTACTTTTCCCTGGGCTCAATTTCTGCTGAGCTAAAAGCCAAACATGTTTGACAAATGCACTGCTTAGTTCTTATAATGCCACATTTTAAAGGTATGTTTCCACAAAGGAAGGATTTTTCCAATAAGAAAACAGCTAGAAGAAGAAAAGTTGTTTGGCTTAAGGAGAGGACTTTCTATTAGCTTTCTGTAGTCCTTTATCACTCTTTTCCTACCTTTAACATGCAAAAGGTACAAGCAACAGGTTCTTGTTCTCTTGTTTTAATCCACTACCACCAGAAAAGTCTGGTCTAAGCAATCACACTTCTTCCAGTTAGACTGTGGAGGCTGCAAACAGAAGAGGGGAGAGGCCCATAGCTAACCAATTCTGCCTCAAATTCTCCAGTTTCTGGAGGCTGCTGGGGATACTGTCTCTGGCCCATCTCATCCTTCTTCCCCCTGAAAACACTGCTTAAAAGGCAGAACTCCCATGAGAAAATGGGGCTGTAATTTCTGAAAGCACTGAAGGATTTGGTGCAGTTCTGCTCCCACAGAAATGAAAGCAAAATCCCTCATTGGCATCAAGGGGAAACAACAACCTCTCTGCAGGGGCTAACACACAGCAGGTTTGAAAAACCCAGCTCCCCACAAGTTATACACATTACTGTAAAATTAAGGATTTGAGGCAATTCGTTCAACACATTCATACTCTTCCATTCACACATATGTCTTGCAAATGGCAATACAGTCACTTATGCTCGTAGCTAAAACAGTGTCTATTTTGTCAGCTCAGCAGCTGAAGAGTGGGGCAATAACAGGTAGGATCAAAGGGTTTAAATAGCCTTTGGGTCAGAATGACAAAATGCTTATAGCCTCAAATAGGATATAGTCATTAGGCTGGGGAAATGAACGATTTTGCTGAATGGGCACAATGGTAACTGATTTGGTGTGAAACAATGGGCCTTCACCTCAATGCAAGATCAGGAAGATTTGCTAGGTACACAGGAACAGTGCAGCTTCATTTTGAAGTTAATATGGGATGAATAAAACAATGGGAGAAATGATCCAAGCAGGGCAACATTAGAGCAAGAACATTGATGGGGTCAGGGTAGTTTGACCTTTAGGGTTAACCAGATCAAAGGGTTTGCTGATTAGCAAAGTTGCTTTTTTTCTTTTTTTAATTACCGTAAAATTGGCATCTCCATGGTTATTCTTTTAGTTACCTTTGCAGGTAGACCTTGTCTATATGAAGCAGAAAAAATAATTCATGACAAGCTCTTTGTAATTTGAGAAGAGAAGGTACATGCAATAACAGAAAATATTGTTTTCTTAAAGATGGTACTAATTCCTCTTATAACATAAATGGCTGATCAAGTGCCCACTGCAGTCAATGGGAAAGCTGCTTAAAGGCTTCAGAGAATTTTGTCTCAGCCTTAAAAAAATTACATAGCTTATTTCATCAATAAACTAGATTTCCTTTACTACTTTCACTCTGTATTTTGACTGTTTAAGAAAGTCAAGTCATTGTTTTGATAGCAAATATGGTGCTATAACAATGGGAATGAGAAGGACTAAGAAGGTGCATTTTTACAAATGAATGAAGTGTCCTTCTATATCAGTAGCTCATACTTCTGTGGTCCTTTTTTGCTTCCAAAGTATTAGAGGCAGACCCACATTGTGGTCTACTCCTCTTGTGAGGTAATGAGAAGGTAGATTTAAAACCTTCACTATCTTGACTTAGGCACCTCAGTCTGTATTTAGGTAAGTGGATTTAAAAGTGTGGCAATAAACAACATGCCTCTGTCCACCAAAACCTTCCATGCCACTCTGTCTCTTCACACCTGTTTTAATTGTATTACATGAAGGAATTGCCCCAGTATAAATTTCTGTTCTCCTCACTCACAAAGCAAAGGACAATTAGTACAACAAAGGCATTTTAAATAATAATAAAAAATAGTATATATTAATAAATATATAAATAAATAATACTCAGTTACCTCTGAGTATTGCATTGCCTACTTTGTTACTTGGAAGTTGTTTCAAAATAGGACAATGGGCCAGGAAAAGAGGGAGCAGATTTAGATGTAAAAACCCAGATAGCACTTAAGAAAAGAATGGAAGCTTTGCAGTCCTTCCTCCACCACTTTCTTGTTTTTTTGGTAACTTGTTTTCCTGAAATCTCACATAATTTGTTAATATTTCTGTGAATGATATAGAAACTCATTCTCTTTACATGTCCAAATAACCCAGACTCCTTCAGAAAAACCTATCAGTTAAACATCTAGGTCCAAGGGAGTTGATTCAGGATCCTTGTCTTTCTAATTAAAAATCAGCCTTTTGACATGGGAATATCAAAAATCTAAACAAATTTAACATGCTTTTATTGCCTGGTTGATAAACTCAGTTTTACATTTTTAAGACAGCTGAAAAGAACATCTGCCAAAGTCAGACAAGGACTGTATCTTCATATTTCCCAGATGTTAATTCACACATTTTGTGCATAGTTTGTAGACAGCTGCCTCTACACTCACCTATTGCACGAGAGAAAGGTGTTTTCCAAGTCCTATTGGTAACTTAAAAGTAGCAGAGCATACATTTTTCATAACAAAAAAGGGGCATGATTAATCAGAGAGTAATAATGCATTCAAATTATCCTTGCAACTGCGCTGTTAGAACCCCACATACCAGCCTTCCCCCCAGAAGGGTTTTTTATTTTTATTTGGAGGCAGACTGGACACTTAGTTCAAAAGACTGATCCATTTTCCCAACTCATTTTTTCAGACCTACGCATGCTCTCACACAAGTAGTGCCCAGTTTTTGGCCATGTCTGGGGTACTTTTTAAAGATTCCTTATTAGAAATAACTTCCAAATAAATACCTTTACAGTTGGAGGGGCCAACTTATTATAAGAATCTATTTTGAATTGGCATTTTTCAAGTATTTTCTCTTTGAGAGAATGGTTATGGATCAAAATGGAAGTCTGAAGGCAAGTTATGGAATAGAGAAAGGAAAATGTAATAAATCTGGACTCAGATATTAAGTGCTTTTTAGATATGTCCTATAATTTGCTCAAGAAAATTATTTATCTGTAACAGTTTCCTTAGATTGTAAGAAAAGTTAGAGAAATAGAGTTTTCTTCTGTCATTGTTAAATATTCCTACTAGCTGCATTTTAAGAAACAGGCAACTATACTTCAAATACCTATCCATGAATATCTTGTGAACTCAACACAAGCCATCTCAAAGAAAATTTAGTTTTGCAATTGGTAGGATTTTAACAAATTCAACATTAATAGATGACAACAAAACATGCTCTGCACCAGGAAGTGTATATACACACTAAGAATCAGTGTAGCCTTTCTGCATTAAACCGAATGGAAAACAGGCATTTTCCCAAAGAAGACAGGAAGCACAGAACTGTATAGAAGTATCTCATAAATGAGAATGCATCTGTCCTGAAGCAAGAAAGTTATGTTATTTCAACTTTAGAGGAAGAGAACTGAGCACAGAAGTAGAAATTCTAATTCTGTAGCTGTCAGTGGCCACCTTACTGATTTGAGTGAGGTCAAGGTTTCACTTAAAGGTATTCAAGAGAAGCTTTAATTTAATTTCATTTCAGTAATTTAATTCCTGAGCTCTAAGTCTCAAAGTTTAGCTAATGATTCGGGACTTTACCAATGGCATAAAACTTCTTGGAGAGCTGAATCTTAAAATTTTTATGGTTTTTAATTGCTTGCAATAAACTTTTCCTTTAAAATAATTTCCACATTAGCTCTCTAACACTTGCTAAAGTAATTGCAGGGGACCAAACCAACTCGGGTCTACCACAATGGGGGAGCAACCAGAAGGACATTCCTCCTGGACAACCATCCTAACCACTGTCCTCTTGCTCAGAAGGACAGTGGTTAGGACATTCTTGGACATTCTATGATTGCTTTCAAAGATTCTGGAAAGCAACCTTTATGGAAAATATCTGGAACTCCTTCAAAATGGCATAATTTCAGACCTCATAGACCAAGAAGGCATTCAAAGCAAAACTCGGCTCCTGAAGGGATAATTTATATGGAAATTTTGCAGTGTTTGGTATTTAGGAATCTGGATTCTATCCATTGCTAACTTATTACTTTTTTCCTAATTTGCCCAGAAGGCTTATGAAATACATTATAAATACTACATTTAAGAAAAGAGATACTATTGTGTTCCACCATAGTCATGCTTAAGTCACTTAAGTATATGACTCTCAAAATGCTCTCTGCTCTTGTACCCATCCTTGTTATAGCCAGGATTTATATGGTAGCCCTACACAAAAGGAAAAACATGTTCAAAGAAAAGATCATGTTAAATGTATAACTAAGGCTCCAGCTTGGCATCCACTGTGTTAGATCCAAAATCAGCTGCTAGAACATACCTGGTGAGCAGCTGCAGACTGCTGCTGAGTTATTGGAGACCTCCCACTTGGTTTCTCTCTGCTGGATCTACCTCTACACCCTAATTGTACATGCACTGTCATGAAAGGGGAATTCCTGTGCTGAGGGGAGAGGTGGAGGTTTGCTTTGGAAAAGGACAGTATGACTTGCTGTGCAGCCACAATGCCTTAAGAAAGCACAAGGGCACAAGTGCAGGTCAAAGGAAAATCTCTCACTTGGAGCAAATAACAAAATTAAAGTACTGGTGGGTTTAGTGCATGCAAATATTTGAGGTTTATTTTGCCTTTTAAGGCTGCAATTTTACATAAATAACAGATGATTTATTTATGTCAGAGGATGGACATGCTAACACAGTAACCGAGCATAGACTGAGAATCCTTGGCATGACCTACAAAATCTGAGATGAAGTGTTTGGGACAGAAACATCTCTCTCCCTGCAGTTCACGAATGATTACGGTTTCCACTGCTGCTAGCTTCTGCAAGCCTACAGGAAGCACTGCTGGTGGCAGAACCAGTTCTAAGGGCAGAACTACAAATCTCAGGCTACTGAAGGCACAGCAGAGCCAATGAGCACCCCAAGCTCTCTGCGCTGCCCCGGAGAAGCTGGTGCAGAGCAAAGGCTGAAGGAAACACTCTGCAACCACAATATGAGCACAAGGGGAGGCAGAGAAGAAGCACCACCCCTGCAATAATCAAAACTCTGGAAAAGCCTCTCCGCTGCTGCCCTTTTCATCGTGCCCCAGACCTCAGCCCCACATTCTGCAGGAGACAAACAGCCCTGAAAATCACGCCCCTTTAAAGAGCTCATGCTAAGCAGTCAAAATCAATTAGCACTCTCAAAGTAGGATGAATGATAATGGATACAGAATTGCCTTGGTACTCAGGGGACTAGGATTCAATTCTTACCTCTCTTAGACTTCCTCTGTGACCTTGGGCAAGCCTATCTGTTGCTCTTTTCCTCTAAAGAATGTTTTTATATTTTTACCTCACAGAGCTTTCACAAGGTTTTTGAATCCATTGACTGCAAAGTACTTAAATTCTATACCATGAATTTGTAGAGTTTTGAAAATGTAAGATTAGGTGATTTTTACTTCCAGACACACCGATCTAATTGCAGTATTTTTTGAAGTGACATTACTAGTTTCTGAAATGACCTATGTTAAAAAAAACAAGCATATGAAGAAATTCAGCATGTGCAATAATTTATGTGGGTTTTTTTTCAAGAATCTCTGGTAAGGAACAAGAAGAAAAGTTAATTTTTTTTATTTTTTTTTCCACTGAGAAAAGACAGCACAGACAACTAACACTCTTTTCTTTCAGAATCAGGAACTGATTTACAGGTGTGATGAAATCATCAGGCTGCAAAAAGCAAGGAAGAAAATGATCCACGCGTCCCAGGGTAGTGAACTGTTGCAAAGGCAAAATTGATAATTAGTTTTACTTGAAAATCCATAAAAGATGAGCACCTTTGAAAATCACCTTCTATTCACATACAATGTTTGTAAAAGTACCTACTATGCTGGTAACTAAATATTGACACCTGCCATAAGTATTCTACACAAGGTAGCATTTTTCTGGATTTTGTGGTCAGTATGTCCTGGTTATTTTAGAGAAAGAAAAAAAAAAGTGTTCCATAAGTTTGTGACAAACTAATCCTTATAGCAACGACATTTTCAAATTTAAAATATCTAAATATATCAGAAGGCACCTCCCTGTGTATGTATGCCCACATATGTACAGCTTCAGATTCACACATACACAAAGGAAATGCACTAAATTCAGGGTTTGTCTCTTCATGCTCTTAGTCGAAGGGAAATTTCTTGCTGCTTAACCTTTGGGTTTGTTTTATTCTAAGACAGTTACACTTTGCTTTATACTTTAAAAATTAGGGTGCTTTTTCTTCCCCCTATCCTTGTTTCATGCAGATGATGAACCCTTTGAAATGTGCTTGCTCTTGTTGCCCACTAGAAGGAGAGGGGTGAATGCCACATATCTAATTGTGTGTCTCCACAGAAACTTTCCTCTAATTCCTGGTTGCTAACCCACATTCTTTAAGTCCTCTGGCCTCTTTCCCAACACTCCTCCTCTGTCTCACAAAGAAAAGAATTTGCTTTTTTTCCCCCCATCCAAGGTCTTTTCTCATTTCAAAGCAAGCTACTTGAATGACTATTCAGTGTGTGCAGAATGAGGTCTCTCCACAACACTATGCTATAGTAAAAGCCGTGTGTGCTTATAAAGGCTGCTTGAAGGCAGCCCTACCCCAGTGGCCCAGGCAGCATACACAGCACCCTGACCTAGCCATCTGTATGCAAATCTCCACAGACTAAGTAAACTTTCATAAAAATGTTCTGGCCCCTCTTTCTGTGTGTTTAGCAATTATTAGTGCACATTGGTCCTTTGTGTTATATTATTATGCTTTGTGTGCAGAGGAGACTCCCTGGCACCTGCGCTTGTAGGTGGCAGATGGCAGTTCTTGGCAGCAATACGGAAGTTTTCCTGAATGCAGCTAAGCCACAAACTGGCATCTTTTATTTCTTTATGCATGTACTGAGGAGAAAGGATTAGTGGTAGATTACCAGTAGTCTATCAAGGTAGTTAACAAAAAAAAAAAAAACAAAAAAAAAAAAAACAGAGCAGGGTTGGGGAGGAAATCTGGTCCATGTTTTGAAAAAGAAAAGGGGGGGGAAAAGATGAGACTGTTCAGCAATAACTTACCTTAATATTACCAAAAAAACCAACTATGTATTAATTCAGCCTCTTACACACAGGTTACAATTTTACCTTTCCCACATGGGTGAGAAATGCCTTGCTGCTAAATTCCTGTTTCTGGAACACTTCTTATGTTTTGCTCCTGTGTATTTCTGTAGAGGTTTAACATGACTGCTACGTTATTGATAAAGCACGTGTGATTGTAAAGGATCACAAGGTGTCCAACAATCAGATAACACCACAAAGCAATCAAAATGCAGCTGGTGCTGGGATGTGTAGAGCCACTAAATCAACCACTGCAGCTCTGGATGCCAAAAAGAAATGTTGGCTCATAACACCTATTTATCCTACATAGAATATGGGGAGATGAAGGTAACCTGTCAGGATCATCAAGCCTAGCTTCCAGCCCTGTACAGGACACCCCAAGGGTCACACCATGCATCTGAGGGCATTGTCCAAACAATTCTTGAACTCTGTGACCACTTCCCTGGGGGGCCTGTTCCAGTGCCCAACCACCCTCTGGGTGAAAAATGTTTTCCTGGTATCCAACCTACACTTCCCCCAATTCAGCTTCAGGCCATTTCTTTGAGCCCTGTCCCCGGTCACCACAGAGCAGAGATCAGTGTCTGCCTCCTCTGATCCCCTCACAAGGAAGCTGTAACTGCAGTGAGGTCTCTCAGTCTCCTCCAGGCTGAACAGACCAAGTGACCTCAGCCACTCCTCACACGACATCTCCTCAAGGCCCTTCACCATCCTCATGGCTTCCCTTGGACACTCTCTAACAGTTTAATGTCCTTTTTACATTGTGGCACCCAAAACTGCCCCAGCACTGGAGGTGAGGCTGCCCCAGCCCAGAGCAGAGCAGGACAATCCCCTCCCTGGCCTGGCTGGTGATGCTGGGCCTGATGCCCCCAGGGCTGGGTTGATCCTCCTGGCTGCCAGGGCACTGCTGGCTCCTGTTCAACTTGCCATCAGCCCCAAGGACCCCCAGGTCCCTTTCTGTGGGGCTGCTCTCCAGCACCTCATTCCCCAGTCTGTGCACACAGCCATGGTTGCCCCTTCTACTTAAAGGCAGAAACTGTTTCTGCCTGAAATCAGATATTAAAGAAATCAAGAAATCAATGAAATGGATATAAAACTTCTAGATCCTAAAAGAGGACATACATTATTGAAGAGTATGAGCTAGGAATGGTGGGCCCAGTAAAACAGAGGGAGAATTATTCCTATGGAAAGAAATAGTTGAAGGACAAGGATCTGGGAAGTTGTTCTTGGTCACTTTCTAGCTCTGTCAGCTTCTGAGGTAGAAGGCCAGCTGTGATTTCTAAGAACGGGTGTTTCTATAACTTATATCATCTTTTTCAGTAACCACATTTCCAGGACTACAAACAGCATCTTAAAGGAGCCTTTTTCTGTGTGTTTCATTTTTATAGCATGTTTCTGTGGTTCATGATTTCTGCCTTTTAGACCATTTTTAATAAATGCTATCATTCTCTTAGACAACATCCTGTGTTAGACTTCTCAGAAGATCACACAGAAGCATAATACTCAAGGGACAAATAGTCTGCTATGGATAGAGTTGGTTCTCACCCCATTAGGTAGGCAAAAGAGAGTGTTTGAACCACAGACCTCAGAGAACAGGGAAAATATTGTTTCACTCTAAGGTAAGCCAGGGAGGATGTACCACAGCAGGGCAACCTTAGGTGGCCTTTTTAGGAAAAGATGCAGGAAAATATATGTAAAGGGAGCAAGGCACATAAAGCAGGAAACAGGATGGGGAGAAAAAATAAGGGACAGAGAAATTAAGAAGAAAAATAAAAATAAAACTTTCAAAATATTAAGTGACAAAAATAGTAAAAACAATCAAGGAAAACACATACACATTCAGAAAATCCCACACCACAAAAACCAAACCAACTAAAAAAAAAAATCACCATATCCCAAGATGCATCAGAATATGCAGAGAAAGAAAAAGACTTGAAGGAAAACACAGGAAGAGTGAAACATAGATGGATGGTGTTCTACTCAAAAAAGAAAATAATAATGGCATTCTCCCCCAGAAAGAGTAAGAACAATTGATGGGATAGAGTCTGCCCTTGCAAAAGCCACTTGAGGCAGACACAGTAACTCTGAACTGGGCTGACCCTTGGAAAGGACAGGGAAGCCCAGTAGCTATGAGGATTAGCCAGGACAGAGCACAGTCCTGGACGGTACACACAATGGCTGTGCAGATGCCTTCAAACCCCCACCTAAGAACACACAACCTTTTTCCATATGTATACTACTTGTGACTAATGTGGTTAATGTATGTTTCTTGTTACCCTTCTGAAGACACAGGTAGTCTAGCAAATGCAGGGATGGAGACACTGCAAAAGCACAGTACCCATCCTTCTGCTACATCCATACCTCCACAAAGTACAGGTTAAACCTGCTAATTTGTCTTTCAAAATTTCTGTCTGACTATGGAAGATGACATAGTCTTGAAAACACTAGGGCAATATTCCAGCTATGTTAATTATAGGAAAGGCTGAGAAGTGGGGAAAAAAAAAAAAAGTAGGGATTTTTCAACTACACTAAAAGAAGAGAGATACCAAGATTCAGCCTTCCTGCTACAGAGAGATATATTGTACAGAACTTGAAAAATTACTTTGATTTCCCATGTACAGGCAATAAAACATTTTCCAGAAGCTAAATTAAAGCATATATTTTAAAATGCAGTATTCATTTTAAGGACATGAAGTGCTAGTGTAAACCTATAAAAGGAAACTATCCATCCTGCCAAAAGAAAGTGCTGGCTTTACTGCACCTCAGTTCATCCTTAAAGACAGAGAATCCCCTCCAGGGCAGACAGGACAGTAACTGCTGACACTGACTTTCCTTAATTCACAAGAATGACTTATAATTATTCTTTTGGAATAAAAGTTATTTTGGTTATATTTTAGAACTAGTAAATAGAAGATTAAGTAAGTATACCTACATGTAGATATATATACATACACATACAGACACACACGGATGTTTATAAAAGACCTTCTGGTGTCTCATTTAAAAGAAATTTAGTTGAAGAACTTTAAAAATGACAGCCCTAGGGCACTAGCACAAATTGAAGAGCTTGTGACCCCTGCTAGACGGAGCTATTATGAATGTAACGTACTCTAAAGCAGATGCCTGCACTCAGAAGTGCCTCAGGTGCATCATTCTTCCTCAAACATACGGCAAAGACATTGAGCTTACACCATCTGAACTTTTTGAGTTTAGCATTAATTCTTCCTCCCAATAACAGCTGCCCTATGCAGCTGTCAGAAATTACGGCAGGACTGAAAGGAAGAAGAGTTTTATTTCTGTTTCCATTTATTTTCTTTTCAGTGGTAAGAGGCTGAAGTGATTTTACAGAGCACAGAACTGTATTCACTAAGGACCACTGCTCACCATTGTTATCTGAGTGATTCTCTAGAAGTTCATAAAAAAACAGACAGACATTCTCCTTTGGAAGGCTCAAAAGGCATCTGCTTCTCTCCAGTGGATAACAGGGCACCTTGGCACTTACTTGAGTTTACTAAGCATTTAAAATGTAAGTTCAAGTAAGGTGCAAACTCAAAGCAATCTCAAAGGCATTCAGTGAGTGCTAAAATGTCACATTGACTTCAAATTTTTGTTTATCCAACGATACAGAAACTGAAATACTGCAAGTTCTCTTGGGAAACTGTTCAATATGTTGGTTGACATCACTTTGGTATCTTTCACAAGATGCCTCCAGTTCTGCTGCATGACTGCATTCTCCTTTTCTTTGATTAGCTGATGAACCCATGGGGTTTGTAACTTGTAATTACAGAAGGTGTCATTTTGCAAGGTGCCAAATCCACATGGCACTCATTAAAATTACCATTTATAAGCGTACACAACATTTGATGTCCCACACAGACCCATCCAAAGGTTCTTCTTTCTCCCTGCTCATCTCTCTCATCTCCTTTGTGTATCAGGTTGTAGAGGCACCTGAGCTAAACTCTCTTGCCTGTACAAAGGCAAAGGCTGGAAGAGTCACCTGTGGAGACTTGTCAGCGTTACAGTCTTGCTCCCTATACTGAAATGCATGAGGCCATACTGAAAAGCATATTCATTTCTCTCATTTAATCATTGGAAGTTGCTGGTATTAGAAAAATTAGTTTTTAAATGCTGGATTGAGGTTTAAATCAGTAAAAAAATAATTCTGTGTAAAATATGCTGTTGGACCCAGATTATTAGATCACATTAAATAGACCATTACAACGGAAAGTACCCTTTTTTTTGTTAATTGAACATATGAAGATTTATATAAACTGTCCTAAATAAACTCCTCATCTTTTTGCCATGATTGTGTTTTTACTGTTCCTGGGAAGGAAAAAAAAAAGTTGTTATGGCTCCAGGAAAAATAAAAAAACTCAAAACCCTCAGTTGTGATTCTTGTAATAGTTATACTCTGAAGTCAAGGAAACATTTTTTCAGACCATGCAAACTCAGATTACAGCATATGCTGATGCAGGAAATGACTGGGAACATCCCTACTGATAAGTTAAACCTTGGCAAGGCTCATTCCTTGGCCCAGAGGCCAATTGGTGTGGTCTGGTCAGGATTATGCCATTAAACTTCTTTAACGTCCGGAACAAGATAGCCACATCCAAACTACATTTTGGGTGAGGTCCCTGGTCTGCTCAGACTCATGAACTTTGGAAGTTGACTGTTGACTGGTCTTGATCAAAGCTGTGACAGGGAGTGTTTGTCAGAATAAATTACTTAGTTTCTCTAATGGCTCTGGCATCTGTAAATTCACTAGAATAGATATAACCAACAATAATGGAATGATTGATCTTTACATGCATTTATTTTGTTCTTTTTCATGATGTAAGGAAATCAAAGAACAATATTTTATGCATTAGAAATCAGTGGTAACCAGAAGAATCTGAATGCAACTATTTTAGCTAACTCAGTATAGCCATATCTATCTGTCTATCTATCTATCTATCTATCTATCTATCTATCTATCTATCTATCTATCTACCTACCTACCTACCTACCTACCTATCTACAGGAGAAGCCATTTAATTTCAGACTTGGAAGACAATCTTAACCTACTAGAGACTGGAAAAAGACATAATACTGGAGCAGAGTATCTTTAGAGCTCTATCTGATATTGGCCATTGTTAAATACAAGAATCTGGACTTGATGAACTTTAGATTTTATTCCATGCAATCATAGTGGTGTTTAGAAAGTTTTCCCAGGTTCTAGGAAATGCACTTATTCAGTCATCCAAGAATACAAACACAAACTTAATGTGAGAATGTTCCTTTTTATGGTTTTGTTTTCATTTCAGTCCACCATCTCAGACACTCTTTGTAAGAAGCAAATGAAGTCTTGTCCCTTGGGTTTGACTGTGGAATTCTATTCCTAAATTATCTATAGTCTGTAAGAGTTCAAAACCTGATCATTAATGAAATTTTAGCTTACCCTGTGCCTTAACTCTTCAAGATGTGCATGTGTACAACACTCTTCAATAGAGTTAGCTTACTTCAGATTAGAAAATTACTTGAAGTGCTCCAGACAGGATGCCTAAGGTAACTCTTCTTTTAAATTAAGCAAGGTATCCTCATGAATTAGGATAGTAGCAGCTTCACTCAAATACCACTGAAACCACTGGAATTTTTCCACTGACATTGTGAGGTGTGGTTCAGGTTCTATGTAATTCCATGCTGATATTGTCTGATAAGAAAACATGGCTGTGCATCAAAATTTTCTCACATTTTGAAAAAGGGATGGGAGTGGGATGAAGAACTTGAAGGAAAAAAAAAAAGGAAATACTTTCAGTAAGTAACCTATGAAACTGATCATCATAAGATGAAAAGCCAGTATCTCACCAGAAGGGTGCACCACATCCAGATCTTGATTGAATAATTTTTGATCCAAGTCATTAAGATCCTTCATTACTCCAAAGAAAAATTCATGAAAGTCAGTATGGTCAAGTCTTGCTGAACTCAAGCAATTCAGAATGCACTCAGCACCTTGCAGAATTGAAGGAAAACACATTTTGAGGGAAAACATCACCTCAAAAATATGCTTATAATGTCACTTAAGGAGTAAAGAAGTTTTAATGTCATCAAGTCCAACCATTAATCTATCACTGCCAAGTCCACCAATAAACCATGTCCCCAAGTGCCGTATCTACACATCTCTTAAGCCCAGGGACAGTGACAACCACTTCCCTGGGCAGCCTTTCCCAGTGCTTGACAACCCTTTCCATGAATAAATTTTTTGTAATATCCAATCTAAATCTCCCCTGACACATGCTGAGACTATTTCTTCTTGTCCTATTACTTGCTACCTGGGAGAACAGCCTGAACCCCACCAGGCTACAGCCTCCTTTCAGGTGGTTGTAAAGAAAGATAAGGCCTCCCCTGAGCCTCCTCTTCTCCAGGCTGAAGATCCCCAGCTCCCTCAGCTGCTCCTCATCAGACTTGTGCTCTTCACCAGCTCCACTGCCCTTCTTTGGACACACTCCAGACCTTCAATATCCTTCTGCTACTGAGGGGCTCAAAACTCAACCCAGGATTTCAGATGAACTGTCATGACTGGCAAATACAGGGGAATAATCCCTTTACTAGTCCCACTGGCCAAAAAAATGTTTATTTTTTTCAGACATTCATTTGAAATGGGAGGCATTGGTCTCATCTTACTGCAGCCATTAGAAGTTAGGCATTAATCAGCTTGGAACTCCTTTCTGTCAAAGGAGAGATGGCATGCCTTGGTATGAGGTAAATTCCCATCATGGGCTGCCAGGATACCCTAGAAGATTTTCTTGGAATACACATACAACAGAGGTTAATTGAGATATACCAAAGTCTGGGAATATTGGTACTTTTCTGCATGTTACATAAATTACTGCCCACTTTACTATGCAGATATTTGTGCCAGCTTTACAGGGTTGATAGGACTTGTCCATTTACCATTCCACTTCCATTCGTGATTTTCACATGGGGCTTGATCCACTTCTATAAAAGCAATGACAGCTGAATCAAGTACTGTGTCAAAACCAGAACTAAAGAAAATTCAAAGAAATCCTGTCCTGACAATCCTTCTCTTCACCAGGGGAATTCTACAGAATAAAAAATAAAAATAATATATTTTTAAAAGGAGACCAACCACAACCAAACCCATCAAGTTTCTGCAGAACTAGTAAAATTATAATGTTCCAGGACTGAACATCCAAAGATGACAATTTTAGCAACTAAAAACAGTGAATGGAGAGGAAATTTCTGAGGAAAAGAACACAAAAGAGAATGAAATGAGCAATGTAGTACATCTTTAGAGAAAAAGCTGAATTATTTACCTTATCCCCTTTGCAGTGAACATGGACAAACCTTGTGCCTCAGTATGCTCTGAAATAGGTGTAGTGTGCAACATTTACAAACTCAGATTACAGGTGAAACCATCCTCCTAACAAACTGAAAACCTGAAATACAAGTTAAAATGAAAATAACTTCCATTTTTACATAAATCATTATGATACATAATGCACCGTGATACTGCATTATATAATAAACTTGAGACTTATAATATGTGACAGATTTTTAAATGTTGCTTGACATTCATTCATTGGGAGGAATTAACTCTACTGGCCTTGCGATAGATTGAGGGCAACAGGAGGATGCAGAAGGCAGGGCTCATATTCATTGGAGGCTCGTGGCTTTTAAAGTGTTTTAAACAATCATGTTCTAAGGTTGATTTTGCAGGCTGTCTTAGTCACTATCTCCAGTCAAGGCTCTTGTGTAAATGGGGTTTGTTCTACCCCGACAGTGTGCCTATTGTAACTTGGGGCCACCTGTTAGACAGCATGAAGTGTTGCCTAAAAAAATACACAATAAGCAGATTGTTTGTTACAGTTGTGCACAGACAACTGTATTAGTGTTCTTCTCACCATATGTCTATATAAACAGAGCTGCAGTGAGCTATTCACCAGCGACTCAAACACTGAAGAAGAAGCTTCTCTTAAAAGACCCAGGGCTTACAAGCATTGGCTCACCTGTTAGGCTTACAAGAGGGTTTCAAATGCTTGGCTTCAAGGGAGAATTAATCCTCCAAAAGTTTCTGTAGGAAGGTTTATTCTAAAAGCACAAAAAAATGAAAGTCCCCACACAAACAAAAAAACATGCACCCCAAATCAAAATAATACACCACATTTTATCACTGGTTTTAGTAGTGCAATGCAAAGGGAAAGGGAGAAAAATTGGATTCACAGAAGCAGTTTGGCTATCTTCCAAATTAAAAATAATACTAGATCATGTTAAATACTTTAATTGCTGTTGTTGCTGTTATCAAGTACACCTTGATCCACGTGTCAAGACTAAATCTGAGGTCTCTCACAGGATGAATTTGTGAGCTCAGTCACATCCAGGGTTCTGGCAGTCTTGGGGAAGACTACCTTGGACAGATTTTTCTATTCCTTCCATCTTTTCACATGGAGAAGTTTTGAGGGAGGGCAGGAAATTAATATGTCTTTTTGTTTTGTGAAGAAAAAATGTTACAGTAAAATAAGCAATAGACACTACTGATTGCCATGGTGTAAAAACAGGTAGGATAGGATAGGATAGGATAGGATAGGATAGAATAGAATAGAATAGAATAGAATAGAATAGAATAGAATAGAATAGAATAGAATAGAATAGAATAGAATAGAATAGAATAGAATAGAATAGAATAGAATAGAATAGAATAGAATAGAAATTACACAAGCCTTTTAACAAGGTCCATGCAAGGATACTTAATTTTATAAGCCCAGATCTCAGTAGTGGTTTTGCAATAAAAGGCATATTGAGGCCTAACAAGCTCTGTTCCACAACTGCCTGACAAGCCTGGAGTATATTAATGTCTATATGCCCTGTTGCTCTGGTACTAGAGAAGATTCATGGAGCTAAAGCCTCTTTGGCTGCCATCCTGCTGCATCAGCTTGTCTCCCAGAGCTGCTGCAGGTGTGAGAGAAAAGCCCATTGCAGCTAAGTTCTTCTAGAGCAAGGACACAAAACAGAATGTGAAACAGGGGTCACATCTTGTCCTGGTCTGCTCCTGCAGCAACCTCACTCTATTATTATGCTTTCCAAGGGTAAATTACTACATGAATATCCAGCATCTACAAAGAAGGAATTTTGGAGGGACTTGCAGCATTTTTCCCACACCACTAAAGCTGATACCCAATATGCAAAATACCTATCAGAGAGAAGAAAAAGAAAAAAGGAAAAAAAAAACCAAACCAAAAACCAAAAACCCCCCAACCCCAAAAACCCCAGGGATTTTAATTCTACAGTTTATTCTCTAGCATACAAGAAAGAACTGCAGAAATTTATTCTCTAATGACTGTTGAAAAAGTTCACTTTATAGCTGAACTCCTTTAAGCAGCATAGATCAACTGTTCTAGCTCCAAATGCATATTGACATTATTTAATAAGTTAATTGTTTACGCTGATATTGTTAAAAAGTAGCTATGCAGGTCAGTCTAGGCTCCATTCAAAACAAAAACATTATGAACCCATCACTGTTTTTTTTGGGGTTTTTTTGGTCTTGTTTGTTTGCTTGTTTTATTTTCAGAAAGGAGTGTTTGCTCTAAGGAACAGATTTAAAGAGAAGATTTTAAAAGGTTCTGCGTCAAGGTTAGTTAACCCACATGTTTTCACAAATTACCATGAAAGCTTTTTCCCTGTGCTGGTTTCTTTCTATTAACACAAAGAATACAATGTATCCAGTTTCACAGATTATATTGGTCTCTGTTTGGAATAGTATTTTATTTAATTTTTCTTTTAAAAATCATGCTATTTTTTTCTCAGCACCACTCTGTTTAACAATTCTAAGTTTCTTTTACTTCACTGTGGAAGCATTTTTATATCTAAATGCAAGTTAGTACCTGAAGCTATAGAAGTTTCCTTATTTACCAAGTTAAAGATCCAATTAGTTCATGGTTAAATCAGTCCAGTTTGGAAGCAGTTTTCCTAACTCCACATGTGGATGGGTGCTGAAATTCATTCGGAATGGTAACACCCTGACAGCCTTAGGTGAGATGTTACTGTGCATTCAACAGCCTGTATCGTGGGGGGCTCCAGCCCCAAGGATATAGCAGGATAATAACGGAGGAAGTCTGATTATATTTCATGAACAATTTTTCCTATCTTCTACAGTTAAGAGTAGCCATGAAGACACCATGGCACAATTTCCACTTTAGTACTAGCAGCCACAGAGAGTTGTTGCTCTAAGCTTTAACAGGGAACACTGTTTATGAAATGCAGGTTCCTGGCTAGGAAAATGGCAAAAGAAGCGGAGTGAAAGCTGGTAACAGACTAGAGAAGGATTCTTGTTTTCTTTACTCTTCCAGGATCCACTCCAACCATGGCAACTGATGGCCACCAGGCAACTTACATTTTGTATTCTTGTTAGTAAGAGAGCCCATACTGCTCCTTTTCATTTTTTATCTAGAATTATCTAAAATTAAAATCACCATGTCTACAAAAACATGTCCTATAATCCCACAATCTGCATCTTGTCTGCACAACCCCCACAAGAAAGTCAAAAGTGCCGAGAAGTTTTATGAACACCTTCTTACAGATATCTAAAACACTGTGACCATGTCTGTACCAAACCACAGACAGTCCCAGAAACAACAAGAAGTGTAGGCAGGATAAAGGGAAGTCCACCAGCCTGCCAGGAGCGTTCGCTGGATTGCTCCACAACTGAACTGAAGGAGTGTATGTAAACAAGCAATGCAGAGGGATAGCAAATTTGGCCTCAAACCCCACTCTAGTATTGATACTTGCACAAAGTCACTCACACAGTTGTAGAACTCACAGGGAATCCAAATTTCTAGTGGAGAGACCAGTCCCAGCACAAAATCCTAAGCAGAAAACAGGTGAAATGGAGTCTGTAGAGTTCCAACTTGTGAATGGAATGTTGTGTGTATGTGTTCCTGTCAGAGCAAACAAAAGATAATCCCCTTCCCTCCCAAATTTAGTCTTGGGTTATATGAAATCTTTCATTTTGTTATCAAAACAGTTCTTAAACACTTGTGTTCACTTTATTTTCTTATTTTAAAAATCTAATCACATTTACCATAGAAAATTTGAAAATTAAAATTTGAGGCGTTTATTAGTAATGATAAAATGAATGCTAGTTTTCGTCAATATTTTGGTCTAGATGAGAAGGAAATAATTAAGAAGAGGAAATGGAGTTTTCACATTTTAATCTAACGAGATTAATGTTTCTTCAAAACCCCATTTCTTGATGATTTTAAGAGGTGCTACATGCAGATTTCCTCTTTCATCACAAATCACTGCTAATACAATGAAACTGTAGATTTCGGCTGCTGAAGAAATTGAATTTTCCAATAGCAGTTTCTCAAGTTCATCCTACAGCTAAAGGTTTCCTTGAAAATGAAGTAAGGTGTACAGTGGAATTATAAAAACCGTTTTTATTCAATGCTAAATACAACTGCACATATCTAATTATTTGTGAAAATCTTTCAAGAAAATGGCCAACAGAAAAGTTGCAAGGCTATGCATGGTACCCCAGTACATGGCCAAGCTCCTCTTTGCTTCACAAGGCTACTTTCCCCTCCAGCTCTTCAAGAAGCTTTGCCATGGGAGAGATGAGGACAAGGAATATAAGAGGACAGTGGCAAAGCAAAATCAGAAGGGGTCTGGCAAAGGCAGCTAGAACAGCTCCTGTTGCACTGTGCTAGCTGAGATGTCAAGTGCATTCATCAGAAACAGAGAAAGCAATAGGCAATATGCTAGATATAGAGGCACTGTGTGTTAGCAGCAGCCAGCCTGGCTCCACATTTGGCTAATGGATACATACACAGGTTTCAGGCCTGCTGGTGACATTCACACAAGATGAGGAGTAGGAAAATAGGAATTGTTTTTACTGAAACAAAGATTTTTATTGAAAATGTCAATGTTCAATTAAAAAAAAAAAAATATAGAAAAGCTAGAATACCATATATAGATATCTTTTCCCTTTTCTTAATTTTGTTTAAAATTTTTAATTTGAGCATTCATAGGTTTTGACTAAAAAGACAGAAAAAAAAGCAAGCAATGAACTTCTATTTTTTTTTAATTTGACAGATGTTTTCTGAGTTTTGTCACCTGAAGGAAATTTTATCAGCTTCTTCATTTGCTTGTACATTAGAAGTTCAACACCAATCCTTTTAAGTTGTTAAATGACACAGGTCCTGTTATTTAGGTTGTAAATGCATCACAGTCTCTCTCAATGGGGACCTGACAATATTCCTCACATGCACATTACACTGAGAGTTTCCAGGCTGCTCCTTTAACATACACATCCATCACTATTTGTTCAGCTTCTTCTGGGATCAAAGTTTATTAAACAAAAGAACAAAAAAGCAAGCAAAACAAGAAAATTTCAGACTAAGGCCTCATTTCCTTAGAAGTGTCTATTTTCTTCTGTGCCATTTTTTAGAAAAATTGCAGAGATTTCTTAAAATACTGAACAGATAACATCTCCCCTGTATCCACCAATAGTCCTGCTGTTAAAATAATTGAAATTTTAGAAGACCATGAACTCTTTAGGGAATGAAACTGGTTGTTTTCTTTTGCTTTATTTTTGCTTCAGTTTTGGTCTTCTCAGTGCCTAAATGTACACTGGAGCTCTAGAAATGCTAGAGATCCACCTCGAAAGCTTTCTGCTGTTTAGATCTATCCTTATCCAGCACTGCCCTGTGCTGCTCAGCTCACTGTCTCACCAGGATCCTGCTGGGGTATTTATCTACAGTAAGATTTTGTTGTAGTTAAGCAAATTTTAATTAACTATTTGTATTAGAAATAGTGTGACCAGCAGGATTAGGAAAGGGACCACCCCCTTGTATTCACCACTGGTGAGGCTGAGCCTCAAACTCAGTGTTCAATTTTAGGCCCTTCATGAAAAGAAAGACATTGAGGAGCAGGAGCAAGCCCAGAGAAGGGCAATGGAGCTGGTGAAGGGTCTGGAGCATAATTCTTATGAGGAACAGCTGAGGGAGTTGAGGGTCTTTAGCCTGAAGAAAAGCAGGCTCAGGGAATACCCTATCACTCTCTGCAACCACCTGAAAGAAAGTGAGGGTCAATTTCTTCTTCCAGGTAATGAGCAATAGTATAAGAGGAAACAGGTTCAAGATGTGCCAGGGGAAGTTTAGGGAAAATTTCTTTATGGAAAGAAAGGCTTGTTAAGCATTGGAACAGGCAGCCCAGAGAAGTGGTTGAGTCACCATCCCCAAAGGTGTTTAAAATATGGTGTCTATGTGGAACTTGGGGACATGGTCTGGTGATGGACTTGGCAGTGCTGGGTTAATGGTTGGTCTCACTGATCTTAAGTGTTCTTTCTGACCTAAATAATCCAATCATTCTACGACTACTCCGTGATTTAGGAGAAACCATAGAAAATCCACCTTCTGCTAAAACTGATATAATTTATATCTTAGTTATTTAGGACCACATCTGCAAAATGTACACACCTTGCTTTATTCTACTGCATTGCAAAATAAAGACTGAATCTGGATTTTTAGTGGGATAATATAGCCTTCATACAGTGAAGGTTATACATAATATAAGTTAATTCAGTGACATTAAAATCTTCCAGCACTTGGAGCTTGTTGGGGTATTTCTGTACAGTGAGTTTGTTGCACTCAAGCAAATTTTAATTGACTAATTGTATTAGAAATAGTGTGTATCATCTTGTGTAATGGGCTGTCCGGCCTTTGAATAGTACTGGGCATACCACCACATTAAGGTGATAAAGAAGTGACCCTACATTCATTTGAATTCATGTCCACAACTAAACCAATACACATTTCCCCGCAATAAGTGAGAGGGGAATGGGGATACAGAAAAGCGAGTGGAAATTAATCCAGGATTTCAGTTTTCTAACTATTTCCTATTATTATTCTTGTCACAGTTCAGAAATGTTGATAGCATTTTACTTGAAATCTTAAAACTTTTTAAAAATGTTAGTGCAACCTTTTGATTCCTTCTTAGAATATTTTTTGGTATAACTGATTAGTTACAAAAAAATTACTATACTTCTCTATCAGTTTAGGAATAGAGAAATGGGATTAATAATATGAATATGAATTTTTCATGAGCCAAATTACTGAAGACTGAAATTCAATAGAATATGTATTTAATTCCTTATATTTTTTGACCCATTTACAACATACTATTTCTGAAAAGTAGGCTTTCTAGGGACTAGCTTCACGATGTGGTACTGCTAATTAGGTGTTAATATATCCATTTGAAACTAGAAGGCTTTATATCCCTGAAGCTGGCCATTCAAATTGCAGAGGAATATATACATATATGTGTGTGTGTGTGATATATATATCATTTATATATATCACAATAAAAAATATATTAATTCTAAAGTGGTCTTGTATATTTAAAAATTTCAAGGCATTTTCACTAATATTCCTGTATTTAAAGTATTTTAATTGAAGTGATTACATGCTATCAGGAAACTTCTCTGACATGTTGCTCCTTGCTCTTGCTGGATGGATGCTGGTGTGCATTTTGCTCCATGGCATCATACTGAATGCCATGTTTTCCATATTTTCTATCTCTGTGACATGATTTAGGCAAAGTTGCACTCTATAAATCTATTGCCAGCTGTTATTTTCTGTCTTTCAAGCTTCCAAGAGGAGAGCCCATATTCAGGTTTCCCAGCCAGGCAACAAAGGGCTTCTCCTGGGTACTCTGCTGCTCTTTGAAAACCTGAAGCACAGGGGCTGTGGAGGCAGAGCGTTTAAATAGCAACATCCATTACTGCGGACTGAGGAAGAAAGGTCAGCCCCAGCAGCAGATCTCCTGCCGTAAATCTGCGAGAGAAACAACCTGCTCAGGAGAGTGCGCCTTAAACACTGCCGGGGCAGCGGGACCCAGCCGGGGGAGCCCTGGGTGCCGGGAGCGATGAAGGGGAGAGTCACTCGGCGTGTCCACAGCACGCGTGTGCGGCTGCCTTCACGTGGGGCGCGGCCCTGGATGCGCCGGACCGGCCCCGGGCGGGTTCCGTGAGGGCTCCCGGCCGGCTCCAGGCAGGCCGGGGCCGGGGCCGGGGCCGGGGCCGGGGCCGGGGCCGGGGCCGGGGCCGGGGCCGGGGCCGGGGCCGGGCGCCTGCTGTTGGCAAACACGGGCCGCAGCCGCGGCCGGGCCACGGGCGGTGCCCGGGGCCGCGGCCAAGGCCGCCGGCAGCTCCTGCCGCCGCCGCGGCAACGGCGGCACAATGGGCTGGAAAGGCAGCCGGCGGCCGGCCTGCAGTGAGGGGCTCTGCCGTGCTCCCTGCCCGCCCTCTCGCCTCTCCCCGCTAAAAGGGTACACCCTAAAGTACACAAAAAGGCACAGAAAAGCGTGTTATATCCCACAGCACCCGTCCAGGCACCGTCACTCCCTCTCGCCATCCGCGTGTCCGGGCTCCATTTTGGTCCTACCTCACCAGGCAGAGGGGCAGGTTTGACAGTAAAGGCTTGCGTTTAAAAAATGGGAGCTGGATGTAAATGGGAATTTGTTGAGTCTTTCATGACACAATTTTAGACCTCCATCACCACAGAACCACAGAATCATTATGGTTGGAGAAGTCCTCTGGGAGCATCAAATCCAACTGTTGACCCAGCATCAATGTGTTCACCACTAAACTATGTGCCCAAGTGCCATGCATTTTTTGAACACTTCCAGAGATGGTGCTTTCAACACTTCACTGGATCTGTGTGACAGAGATTAGACTTCAGTTTGTACCTCACCACTCTGGGAGATGGAGGGGGTTCCATCCCTATCTGAGGGCAGTCATCTCAGTTTTACACAAAAATGCCCACTCTACACCTTGATTCTGATCTCAAATGTAACCATTCTCCCCAGAGGCTACAAAAAAAAATAAAAAAGGTGCGGATACAACACACCTTGGAACCCTCTTGGCAGGTAACTGAGCTGTCTTGAGGTTGCTTACCTGGGGAAAGCAAAGGCAGCCTCTCTCATATGTTCAGCTGAAAGAATTTCTCCCACTTGTACGACCTCTACAGCTGTGCACAAACAAGGAAATCTTTATAAGAGGAGTGGACACAGTCATAAACTTGAAAAAATACAGCAGCAAGCTCTTTACGCAAATAAAAAAACCCCATCCTCTCCTATTAAGTCCAACATTAATTTACTGAAGCATTTTCCCACCAAGCTGAAATATTTTCCTACATCATTTCACCCTGGTGACAAACTCTGCTTGCCATTCAGACAGCAAGTCCAGGCTTTGGGGAAACTTTATAGGGAAAAGCAGTGCTTCCTTGGAATACAGTCGTGTCTTCTGCCCCCTATCAGCTACAGAAAACACAGATTCTTACAACACAGCCCTTTCTCCATGCAAAATTATGCCTTTGGGACCGATGTCTTTTCTTGTACAAGGTCTCTGTTGAATATCTCACAACTTTTAGGAGCAACTGGTTCTTATTACACAACCAAGAAACATTCATGTTTCCTCAAAATCTCTTGGGAATCAGTTCCCCAGCAGAAATCTGTGTCCTTGTATAACTATATTGACTTACCAAGTGTCTCTAAATTAATTGTGTGTCATAAAGTACAAATGTCGTTGTCTGATGATAAAGGAACATATGGAATTGTCTACCCCTTTTCTGCAGGGGTGTGTGTATGTATGTATCTATGCAAAATGACATGAGCATACCCTAAGGCAGGAGGGGAAGTAATTATGAACAATATCTCCAAATGCCAGATATGTCATCTCTATTGGTAATATGTCATATGTGGTCCTATGGAGATCCAAATGAGAGCTAGAGCCTTTGAGTTTGATGTAATAGATGTGCAATGAATATTTATTATGATTATGATTTATAAAATGTAGTGAAGCTCTTTGGAATGTTCTGAACTGAAGAAAGTTCACTGTGTGCAGGAAGAGGTTCTAAATAAGACATACCATACACATACCATGTCACTACATGGAATCTTTCAATTGAGCAAGTAATTCATTGCCTATATGTTCATTTAACATCCCAGACCTAATTCCAAGGAAAAAGAAAGGAAGCAGGTAAGCTGTTATAGCCTTCTCTGCCTGCATTCCTGCTGCATAGAAGAACCGAAAAGAATGGGGAAGATAGTTGCAGAGCAGTGTAGGGATGAGAGACAGAGATGAAAGGCAAAACTGGAGGCTGGATTTCATACCTGGCTCTGTATGTCAGTTGGAACTAGTAAATGTCCAAATACCAGGACTGCAGGAAACGTCCTTTGACCTTGGAAAAACTCTTCTTGGCACCATATATGAGTATGGGCTGCAATTAATTAAGTTACTTGTTATAAAAACAAAAGCTCTGTTAGAAGACTTCTAAATTTGGGTGGGTCTGGTTGCTGTAAAAGTATCTTAAAAATTGAAATTGAAAGACCCTTTGTCCATTAGGGCATGAAAAATTATTGGTAATATTTATTACAGTCATTTCAGTGGGCTGTCTCTGGATGTAAGCCCAAAACTAGCCTGCCATGGTGCTTCACATGTGGCTATGCACAGCTGTTTGCACTGATGCAGCTATGTCCCCTTACCTTCCAGCACAAGGTGGCCACATCCAGCCTCCTTACTGGGAGTGTTCTCCATCCCATGATAACCCCCAGCTGCCCCAGACCACTGTCCCAAACAAAGCCCTGCTGGGATACATGCTGGCCATGTAACTGTGGGGACAATCACAGGCCACTGTCACTGTCAGTGCCCTGGGTCTTTTTCCCTTGCTAATTCATACATCATTTGAGAGATCCAAAGCCTAAGTCAATAGGCCTTTGGTGGGAACTGGGACAGGCTCAGTTGGTCTTTCCCTGTTAAGTTTTTCTAACTGCATTCTTAATTTCTGCAGGTCTAATTTTTTTAGTACAATAACAACTATACCAAGAAAAAAGAAGTAGGATTAAGAATTTCAAAGTAAACCAAAAAATCTTGCATTTCTGAAAATGTGTAAACCAGACCATTCTGTCAAGGCCCAATCATGCTCTCTGCACCTAGACAAAAAGACTATTGTATCCAGGGCTGAGTCCATAAGATTACTTTTGGGCTTCACATCTCTGCTGAGCAGCTCAAGAGACTACTGGAAAACTCACAAGTGTAGTGCAGAAAATTCAGGATGGGTCATAGTCTGAGGAAGGTTTTTAAAGCTATTTTGATTCTTTGAAAAAAAAAATGGGTAGGAAATCAACATGGAAGGAGGGAAAGAATTGGGAAGAAAAAGCTTCTGCTTTGAAGCCATGATACCTTATTCTTCAATAGCTCTGCACAAGTTATTTGGTCCTTCAAACTTACCTGTCGTCCTCAGTGCAGCAGGGAGCAGAACATATGGAGCGTTTGGCAGTCCAAAATACCCAGGAAGCTTATCCTTGGAAAAATACTTATGACTTCCATGCAGACAGTGGAACATCCCAGATTTACTAGAGCCTAATGTGAAAGGCCCTAAAAATGTTGCTGTGCTTGGGTGGAGTCATGTACACATAAAAAATCTTGGTAAACTCTGCACTGCATTGTCCATTTGGGTGGAGAAAAAAAGTAAAACTGTCTTCCCCAAAGAAACAGCTCGCTGCAATTTAGATCCTTATTCACAGTCCAGTAAAATAGAAAATATTCCTGCTGTTTCACAGGTACTTGGTATTATTTTTGTTATTGTCCAATTGTTATTCTTTCTTCTACAGTCTTTCTACTCTCTTACTTTGGTTCATTTATCAATACTTTACAGGTACTGTTCCTAGTAATATAGCACAAAACCCCCCAAATATACTGACTAGGTTCTAGTTAGAATAGGAAATGGAATTTTCTCATTATGTTTGAAAAAAATCAACACATTTCCCTTGTAGTGTCCAATAACAAGCATTATTCTTATTTTACAGTTTATGCTAGAAATAGGCATTAACTCACAAGCCCTGATGAAGCATCTGTACCTCTGTGAGCTGAGTCTTGCTTTGCATGTCCTGGATTGTACATTGTGCACTGAAGGAAGTGAATCCAGATTTTTTCAAGATTCCACTTCTGCTCTTAAGACTGCAATATCATTAGTTAGCTTGACTCAAGCAATTTGGAATTACATTTCCAGCTTTTGTTTTCTTACTTTTTTTTCCTTTCTTTTTATATTTTACTTTCTTCCTCTACAAAACTATGCCCTGTATAACATGAGGATAAAATTGTAATGTTTACCTAATAACTGCTGCATTACACTTGTATGAACAGTGCAGATACTAAACATTAGGCAAATTACTGACACAACAATGCAGCAGTTCTTTCTGTGGCACAGGATTTCTCTGGGAATGTTATTTTATTGTATTTCATTTAGTGCTTGTTTGTTTAAGGAGGAAGAACAGACATAGCTGTATTTCAGTTTGATTCAGCAAGCATTCTGGACTTGGTCCAGCAAATCATTTAAGCGTGTGCTTAAGTGTAATGAAATGAAATTTAAGTTCATAGTACTGCCTAGGTATTTAACATACAGCATGGGCTTAAGTGGTTTATACAAAACAGGACAAGTATGGTGGAAAACCTTAAAAATAAGGCCCATGCATTTTTACACACCTTTTTTTATAAACCCTAATACTGTTACAAGGGACATTTTCCACTGCCTATGCTATGAAAACACTGTGTAGTACTCCCTGACTCGCCCCCAAAGCCAACTGACTTTACTTGATCTGACAATCTGACAGTTATATCCTGTGTAACTGCTAGTCTGGCCCTTTTTAAAAATATCCTATTAAGTGGAAGCTTTGCCTGGGCAAGGTATGCAGAAATGAGTCACAGGGAGTATATGGAATTTTCTCAGGACTTAGGGCTGTGCCTGTTGTAGCCAAAGGCTAAATCTCTGGTGGAACTTAGTAGTGTTCCTCTGAGTACATTCACTTTCCATACCAATCTCTATTTTAGTGGGAAACATAAAACCAACATGAAAGTCATGCTGAAACACACCACAAAGGAAGGTGTGTTCTCAACCTGAATTACCTAAGCCAGGTAGGATAATTTAAGCTGTGGTTGCACAGCAATTTAAATCAATCTGACTCCTGACTCCCAGGGAGGGTGGAACTACACCAGCCAACAGTTAGATGGGCGCTGGCTGTGCCACAGCCCTGTCTTCAGTCAGCAGCCAAGACAGACAAGGGGACTGGAGATAGCCAATATGAAACACTGGCAGTGCTTTAACCTGTCCATGTATTGATAAGACTGACTCTTTAATGTGTTTTTGCAATTTAGACAGACCTGGAAGACCTTTTCAGAGACATGGAAACTAAGTAGAGGTGACTGCTGTCTGCAATAAAGGGAAACACAGTTCCTGTCTCAGAAGTTTTACATTCATATGATATATTTCCACTGTAAAGGCTCTTAAATCTTAGCCAAAGGAAAAGAAAAATCATAAGCTGGATTTACTATTTATGAGAAGCTCCCAGCATAAAAAGCAAGCAAGCAAACAAACAAACTGCTTTGTTTTGCAGGTTAGATGCCTAGGAATTTATTTGTTTGCATGGTTGTTTCTGCCAGGAGCAGAAACAATGTCTTGAATTAGTCTACAGTGAATCAATTTCTTTCCACAGAAGCATTAAAACCCTCTAGGTTTCATTTATTAATGGAATAATACATATGTTTTGCTTGGTCATATTTGTTTGAATTACAATCTCATGGAATTCAGAACAAAGCTAGTGTGATTGCATGGACCTGCTCAAAATTCTCAAAATTCCATTTTATATCATATCTGCTTCAAGAACTAGTTAAGCATACCAGTTATCTAAAATGTAAAAGTTTTTCTGCTGTTCCATTTTTCTTGCCATCTCAAGTCACTGCTTGCCAAAAATAATTTTAAAATGGCTATTGCTTTGCATTTTTAGCACATCTCAAAAAAGTGAGGAAACAATTATGTTTTGATCAATGAACAGAGCATGAGCTAAAACATACATATTTTTTCAGTTCTCCTCATGCCTTCATGCTAGAGAAAATGTCTTTCTCAAACTTATAATTTGTTTAGTGTAGACTTAAAGAACATCCCCATGCATTTTACAGAATATAGGAGCTGAGTACCTCTGGCCAAATTTCTGTAGCTTTCACTCACAAATAAAGTGGTGGAAATAAGAAAGCAGAGATATGCACAGGTACAGATGAACAGATGGTGGCATTTTTATTTTTTTTTAAAATAATGTTACATTGCCACATTTATCTGTAGCTTTAGTGGTACTTTCATTGATAAAGGTGGGCACAGATTTGCTTCTCTTGTATTCTTGTGTTTTAATCTTCATTTTTGAATGCTGACACCAACACCAGGTTTCTCTGCACATGAGAGGTGTAGTGTCTGGGAACAGAGGCAAGAAAAAAGGGTTAGGTTACTAGATGAGGATTGTGTAGAAGGTTGTAGGAAATTGTTCAAGAAGTCTGTTCCTATCCAGAATTCCATACAGAGGAAAACAGGCTTTATAAGCCCCAAGGCACTCCTCTGTGCTTCCTTGTGAAGAATGTCTATCCCTGAGGCTTACAGGAATGCCTGCAACCAGGAGAAAAGATTTATCCCAGCACTGAAAGACTGTAGTGTTAGGAAATGGAAAACACATTAGAAATGTGTGCTAACCCCAACTGGAAAATCTAAGCAACTCATTTTATTTCCAGCCAACAAAACCTTCAAGAGAACTTCTGCTGGTTTATGTTCAGGTATCTACATTTAGATCACCACCTTATCTCTCTGGATAAGGCTTGAGGTTTAATTCAGTATAAGGGTGAAGTGAGGCAATGTTCTAGGTGTTTGCATGTTAGATTTTGCCTTGTTTTGTAAGAGCTATAGAATTTCCTGTCTGAAAATTGTTGGTTCACTTTCATCTTCTCATATCTTATTACATTTATTATATCCTAGAAGACTGGAAAATCATTGAATTCTATGCTAACTTGAAATTTAAGAGTAGAGGACAAGGATTAGAATATTTGTTTAGTTTTGATCTAAGGTAGATCAAAACCAAACAAAATATTTTGCGCCTGAGAAATGAATGCACTGTCTCTCAAAATTCCCTCTTCACTCGAATCTTCTCCCCTGGACTAGAGCTCAAATGTCTTAGCGCTGAGCTAGAAGAAATTGGCTGAGTTTATACCTTACTTTCACTTCCTTACAGTTTCCTATGGGTCAGTGAGCTGCACAGCAACCTCTCTGGTCTGTGTGGCCCAGGAAATTGCAAATATTTTCAGCTGTGTCAGGTTCTGCATATGCAAGTTAGGAGGTTCAAAGGGAAGCTTAATTGACACTAATCCTCCTCTTGACTTTTGCTCACCTCCTCCTCTTTTCCCACTAAGTCTTCCCACCTTCCCACCTCAAAGTCACAGAAGCCTTACAATTTTTCTTATAAAAATATATATATATTTAACCCTTCGGCAATCTTTTAATGCCCTTTTATTAAATCCCCTAAGTCTTTTTATTAAGTCCAGGGTAATTAAAATTATTGTAAACCTCTCTTGAGAGATTATAACCTTTAATCACAGTGCATATTTGCTGAAATGTAGGTGACACTTTTGCTATATCAAATAAAAAAATACTTTGGGCAAAGATGTTTAATAATTTTTAAAACTAAGTTCTTGACGAAGGAGGTTTAAGGCATTAAAAATCATATCTAAATGCAGTCACAATAAAACATTGAAGGACTTATAATACTTTTACATATATACAATGGCACAGTTGTAATCAAGTTTCTCAATTTATTTCAACTCCAGCTCCTCAGCTGACATAATCTGTCCTAATTCCATTGACTCCCAAGGTGCTACCCTGCTTTAGAGCACTCAGTTTTCTGGGCAACCAGAACACGTGCACAAATAAAATCCCTTGGGCCATTATTCCCCAGCCAGCGAAAGAAAAAGAAAGGACTTTTCTTGTGAAGTGAGCTTGGATCTCCTGGCTGGGAGTGGAAGTGATAATGCACATGCTGTAGACCAAAGGCATTCTTATATAGCTGTACAGTGGCACAGATCAGTATAGAAAGTATTTATTTATTCTGACACTTGCTACTAAAATGATTCCTGAAATTTCAAAATTAAGGAGTCCTGATAAGAAATAAATTAGCCATCCAATATTTGTTTTGTTTTGCTACAATTTTTTATTAACAGTGAAAAAGCCATTTACATGGTGTTTTTAAATATTAATTTTTAAAATTTCCAGTAAGATAGATGGCCAAATACCTTACCCTTGACTACTTCTAATAAGTACTTATACTCACTCATGCTTTCATAACTGAAGCTTCCAGCTTATTGCATATTGTCAATATCAGCAGCAGCAAAGAAATGAATGATTTTCTATATCAAAGGAGTTCACGGTAACTTAACTACTCCTAGGTTAATAGTGAATGGGAAAGAATATAAAATACAGCACAATTTAACTTGGCATACCTACAATTTTCATTTAAAAGTCTTGGAAGGTCTGGACTTCTTACTTTATAAACTCCTACTGAAGTCAACAGACTTATAGTCATCCAGCAAGTTTTCACAGAATGGGAATATGTATTTTAGAGTTAAATTAAAAAATACTTTGAGACATAATTGGGACTAGTAGGAGAGGTGAGACTGTAAAGCATGAAAAAAGGTGTGATGCATTTAAGTGTTTGAATGAAAGAAGCAATAGGCATAGGGTGATATGGAATAGTTATTGAAGACCACAGAGGCTGTGAAAATAAATTATTTTTTTAAAGGAGCAAAGAAATATAAAAACTATTGGAGTGAGATTGTAGAAACAAGAATTGGGAAGTGCTGAAATAGCTAAAACTATCAGAGATCCAATGAAAAATGTCGATTTTTCTAAATGTTCATCTACTTTCTGTTTTTCTCCTGTCATGTTTGTTTGGGTTTTTTAAATTAAAAAAAAAAAGTGATATGTGCTATCATTTAATTTAATTTAAAATGTTGTCAGTATATTGCCATCTGAAGTGTATCAACATGCCCTGTAAATGAGCTTCGTGTAGGTGTGAGAAGGAGAAAATAAGGTCCTGCCCACCATGCAATATGGTAACATGAGAGATGGGAATTTTATCAGTAATGCAGGCAATTTTCTGGCAATGATGAATATTTCTATATATTGGTGATAAACAGGGCCTGTGAGGGGATGAAAAAAATCCAAAGATGCTAAAGATATGGAGATATTATAATAGACAACCAAAGCAAAAAAAGATATTCAGTGTTGCAGAAAAGATGAACTAGACAGAACTGGGTTTAAGATTACTTGACTAGTTCAAGAAAAATGTTTAAAATGTGTAAGTGAAATGGAGGAAAGACAGGAGTACTTGGACTCAACTTGTAGTTTAAGGCACTGAAATTAGGTGTTAATGCATAGGTGTTTATATGTTCACTCTATACCTGGAGTGCCTTTTATAGCCATTGGAGCGCTCATCAGTACAGAAAACTGAACCTCAAGAACTAATCCAATTCACCCTAAAACAGACACCCACACTGAATCCTTTTCCAGATTTCACTGACTATAACAGTGATAATAGATAATAGATAGATTATAACAGCTTGATAACAACCTAGATATCAATCTTTCAGTTAGATATCTAGACATCCAGATTTAAGTATCTTAAACCAAGCCCCACATTAGACATTTGCAATGTTGGTTCCTGTATCTGGTCCTCCAAGGCTGCTCCATAATCCACACCAAAAACGAGCACTTCCAGTGTGAGATTGTGTCATTTTAAATAGCCATTTTACAATAAAATACACTAAAAAGACCTGTTTTCTTTATCGACTAAAAGGAGTTTATATTTGGTCAGTTTAATCCCCCTTGCCTTCTATAGGGCTACTTAGCTAAAGAAAGCAAAAGAAAAGGCAAGTAGTGAATCAGATCTGCATAAGTTTAAAGGCTGAAGATAATAAAAATTGTTAAAATTATTGAAATCATTACATAGCTTCATTAGCAGCACATCTTTGGAGGAAGTGTTCATAAAGATACGGCTTCACAACACAACACTTCACAAGCAGTATTATCTTATACACCTGAGAAATAATACATTGGGACTGTGGCTTACCCAGGCTTCTTTGGCTTGAAGCAGAGCTTTTAGAGAAATGTTTGTAATCATAATTACTGAGGATGTGACCCACGAGTCTTGCCTTGGAACCATGACCAAAGCTAACAATTGTAGGAGAAAATGAGAAACAAGAAGCCCTCAGAACCACGGTTTACAGTACATTTTTGATGACCAGGTTTCTAGACACAACTAAGTATGTTTGCTTTCCTGTTAGATTTTCTTTTACTTAGAATAATCTAACTCTCAGTTAAGACTATATGCAATTCTAAGGGGATCAATTAAATGTGCTCCAAATTTCTTGTAGAGGAGAAATATCAAGCATAAGTCTCTATCTCTTTAAAAATAAAACATCACTTCCAGGAAGAAGTTGTTACATGTCACCACTCTCATTTCAGCACATGATTTAGCAATCTAAATATTATCTTCTAGCTCTCTAGGACCAAATTCTGAGGGTGACTGAGCACTGAAACAGTGTGATTTCCTTTCTGTGGCATTGTTCCTTTCTGAATATGTGCTTGAAAAGAAATAAAGTGACAAATTGCTTCAAAAAGAATAGAGTGCCAAATCTAATGACAAATTTATAAGACACAAATAATTTCTATATTATAAACCAAATTCATAACAATATTTCAGGGATATTTTAACACTGATCATAGGAATTTAAAAGACATTTTCTAATTGGTTTTAAAAAGGTTTTCTGAGGATTCCTAGGTACTAGCCAACACTGAACTGTGTGTATAGTAGATATTTCCTTCATCTCCTACACCATTAATTGCAATATTAATTAGATATTGGAATGAAATTGATTACAATATTAATTACGTGTTTTTTGTTAAGTCTATATCATACTGAAGAAGCAAGATTATGCCTAAATGTAATTGCCATGTATTGCAGAAGAAAAATCTATTTGTATACAGATACTAAAAATATCCATCCAAATAGTATTCTAATTATACTGATTTGTTCTGTGAGGAAGTGAAATCATTGAATGCTAAAACACTATGTATTTATTTTTGATGGTGTTAGGAAGCAAAATAGAGGTAAGTGCCATTGAAATATTTTATTTAATTGCAAGTGAAACAACTCTGCCAATTAAATTAACTATATATCCCACATTCATGCACTGTTTTATTCTAAGTAAAATATATATCATCCTGCAGTTTTCTCCAAATCATTGCTTTAAATTTCACGTGGTAAGTAAGATCAGCTAGAGATGGAATAACTTGGTTACCCAGCAGCAATAAAGCAGCCCTTAACACAGTTCCCGTAATCAGGCCTTGCATGCTGCAGTCACTTTCCTCAAGGTACAGAGCGGTGCTTGGGCCCGTTCCAGGCAAAGCCCAATGCAGATGCTCTGGATTGTGCTCTGGGAAGAGCCTGCATCTCTCTGCTGACTACATAAGGAGAATTAGGAAGCTAAGCAGCTAGGTTCTTAAAACTCTGTAATGCTTGTAAAGCTTGTAGATTAGAAGGTGAAACTAGACAGATGTAGACAGCATGACTCATCCTACCCCTAATATAAAGCTTAAGCTATACGTAGCAGTTAGACAACAGGACTCTTGTTAGAGTTTTATGATTGATACAGCCCCTCACAGAGACAATCTAACCTCAGCTCCAAACAGAGAACATAGAAGACAGTTCCTCTCCCTAAATGCGTGCAGTATAGAAGACAGAAAGCAGACAGAAAGCAGTAAACACTTAAAGCAGACAAATGACAGTGTGAAGTTGGGAGCACAGAATAAGAAAAATTAAATAATCTTATTTTACCATAAAAAGAAAATGTCTCCACTTATCTAAATAATGTCAGATGGAAACACTATATGATGGCAAATGATATAGCTCACAAATAGAGCAGCCATAATAGCATATATGGAGCCTAACAATATTATGCATACAAAACGTAACAATTCAGAGATCAGTAACAAATAGGTCATAATTCAGTTATAAGTTTGATAAATTTTATGTCTAGTAAGTCTACACACCCATCCACTTTACCATGGAGTTAAAAAATACTTGCCATTATTTATGATTGCACTGTAGATACTTTTTTTTTTTAATTTTTAATTTCTGCATTATTTAGGTGTGTCATATTGTGATCATAAACACAGGAAACAAAATGTCTTTGTTTGCTTTTTCTTCAAAGTGCCAAGTGGACAGCCTTGTAGCTTATTCAGTTAAAATATACACTAGGCTTTATTTAGCAGAGCTCATGGATCAACACTTACAGAATCCCTTGTGTGCAACACAGCATGTATGTTAATCTATACATCCAGCACACATACAAGGAACCTGCATGGTTCAAAGATCAAGAATTTATTTTATCTTCTCCAAGTTGACTGTTGCACAAAACTATCAGTAATCTCACTGAGAGAAGGATCTGGCCAGGAAGGGCACAAAGTTGGATAAGAATCACAGATTTGCAGGCAGCAGGAATTATCATGTCATACAACCCAGCAGCAAAACATCTGGTTTATGGTGGCCAACTTCATGGTGGGGTCAGTACAAACAGATAGGCAGCAAAAAACTACTGAAGGGCAGCAAACTGGACAGGTTGTCCAGCAGAAGTGAAAGCTTATCTTGGCACAGACCAAGAGCTCTGAATTCAGACTTGTCCATGCTGCAGGAGCAGCCAGAAGTGCTCAGGCAAAACCCACCATGTTGGTTCTGCAATCAGCTTCTGTTACACATTTTGCACCATTGCTTTCCTCTGAGATTTCTGGAAGTGTTGTGTATCTCCTGTTTCTGTTGAAATCTCTGCTTAATTTAAAAACATTGCTGTGACACCTCAAATCCCTTTAGTTTGATGGCTTTGTGTTCCTGAAAAAAGAGACAGGGAAGGGAAAAGGGAAACAGGAAATGGACACAAGGAGAAGAAAGTAATCCAGGTACAGATCATGTAGCGTTTGGCAAATGTACATTAAAAATGCATTAATTATCTCAAAATTAATATTTTAAATAAAATGGCATCTTCTGATTTAAACCAGCCAGAAGCCAGGAAATTCAAGCTTAACAATGTCACCTATTTGAAGTAATTTTATTCCAGCTTGGTTTATCAGTATACTTCCCAGGAGCAAACTGTAAATTACATATTTCATGGTCTCTCAAGGAGTCCTACCAAGACCTGGTGATAAGTTGCTATAACAGCAGCTTGGGTTTGAGAAATGCACTCTCCTTAGCACTCAAGGCAACAGGTGATCGAGTGGTAATGACACCATTAACACATTTCACCTTTTTAAGGTCTCCCACTGGTGTTTCACTTATACTAATTTATGGAGGAATCATTTAATTTTGGTGTTACAAGTCCCTTGTGTTCTCAGTGGTATGTTTAAGAAAATAAACAGAAGGTGAGAAGAAGAGCATCCTCTGGGATATGTGATTTTGGAGAAAACCACCATCAGCAAATTCTGTCATGTATGAGAAAGAAACTGGGAATTTTTATAGCAGATCAAATAAGACTGAGATCAACTTAATTCAGTTTTCCTTTTAGGAACCACCAGTATCTGCTTTGTAAAAAGCAGCTATTAAGTACTTGCCACATATGATTCTCCAGACAGATATGTTTGCATTTGTTATGCAAATGTAGGTATGCACGTAGGTATATGCATAAAACACAAACAAACAAACACAAACCAAGCAATAGTGTCTCAATTCATTATTGGACTAAGTCCTTATGGACTCCCCACTCCCTTGCAAAAGGATCTTTTGTTATGGCTTCGGCTATGAGTCTATGTCCTTCTCTACGTAGCCTTCTGGCTACTTTACTGATTCTTCAGAAAATATTACACAATTAACTGCTTACTTCTTTTCCAAAGCTGTCTTTCCTACAACTCTCAATTCTTTTTATCATGTAACTACAAAAGTAATCTTCTATTTAACAACTGTAACTTTATTAATGTCCTACAACTGAGATTTTTTTTACCAGAAATATTTGACCTTGACAACTTACTCCCTACAGCGACAGTATGAAAACAAGCCTATCAACTCCTTATTTAAAAAAAAACAAAAACAAAAACAGGACAATGCCAAGTACTGCTAGTACAGTACTGAGAAGCAAGGAAACAGTACAGTATATAGGAGCATTATGGTGCCAGATTCTGTCTCCATGTACATCAGTTGGACGTTTATCACTGAATTCTAAATAATCAGACCAAAACTCCCACATTATATAGTGAGAAATAGAGGATTTCAGATAGGATATGTGTTGAATAGCCAAACAAATCTGAGTATCTGACACCTTTATTATACTCCAAATGGTTGGTTATCACAAGACAAGACAGAACTGGGCTGTCTCAAGAAGAGAAAGAAGTAATTGCTGTCCTCAGCTCCCTAATGGGAGGTTACAGACAAGGTGCAACCAGACTCTTCTGGGAGGTTAAACACAAAAAGATAAGAGGCAATGGACAAAGATTGCAGCAAGGAAAATTCCAGGTAGTACAAAAATTTGTATCAGTTTTGGCAATCAAAAAACACATGTTGTCCAAAGAGGCTGTGGAATCTCAATCCTTTAAAATATTCAAGCTTTGGTTGCATGAGCCTGAGCAACCTGATCTGACCCAAAGTTCACTCTGAGTGGAGGATTTGGACCGAAGTTCTCCATGAGGGGGAAGGGGAAGGGACTTTCCTTCTTCAAGAATACTCATTTGACACATATCTTTTTTGAAAACAGTACAACAGGAGTTCAACAGAAATTGCTAAAAAAAAGGGGGGTTAAAAATTGTTTTAGCTAGTAAAATTAAATATACCTTGCACTTGTTCATACCAGTTTTGACTGTCGACTGTTTTATCACTGTAGTTGGAAAGTGGAAGAAGCATGTCAAAGGAATCAAAACAAAGATTCTATATATAGAACAACTGTGGTTGAGTATGAATTTAGAATTTAACTCTATTCAGGCCAGTTCTTAAATCTTGTGTAGGCCTAGCTGAGTCCACAGTGTTTCAGCAATTTACACCTGTTGAAGATCTGGGTTTACTGCACTGATCTATGTACAGTTCTTGATGGTCATGGTACAGAAGCTGCCTGGGGCCCAAAAGCACAGGTTATGAGTGCATCAACCATCTGTAGGATAGACACATGGCACATTCATTACGTGGGGGCTATTTTGGAACAGGTACAGAAATCCTTTTTTGCCATGAGGTAACAGGAAGAGCAGCCGCCACACTGCTCTTCCTGTTACCTCATGGCAAATAAAGGATTTCTGTACCTCCATCACCAGACAAGCTACTTCCTTTATGGCTAAAGCAGGGGCAGATGTGACAGGAGAGCTTCTTGCAAGTGGATCCTTTAAGTACTTACTGGCCATTTGGTCATTAATTCCTATCCATTTTTTTCAGATTCAGCGTGAGGAAAGACAACGTCAAAAATACCTGTAGGGACTAGAAGATAAAACAACTCCCTGATGTCACAGTCTTTAACACAATGACCAAACAGATTTCATTAGAGTTGTTTGTCCTGTTCCTGTCACACCAAATACCAGCTCTTGAGACAACCAAGTTCCACGTTCATCTGATGCATGCTTCATGGTTGTGCATCTTCCCTGATAGTCTCAATTTTACTAATGTAGTAACAAACAGGACCTGCACCTACAAACACAAACACTAATTCGCCAGTGCAATGATGGACAGCTTTAAGGCTTTCCTAATGCAAAGAACAGCAGCCAAGTTAAGATCTTTGTTTAATACAAGTATTTAATCTTCTATGCTCTGGCAAGTCTACCTCCATCATTTACTTCACCTGTGTGCCACAGAGGCCAGTCCCTTAGCTTTTGAAGTTTGCTAGCCATGTTTCTGATCCCTCACAAGTACAGTGGTACCTGTCTTTGCAAGACACAGGAGTCATTCCATTAAGTGTGGTACATCTGGTCTCCTGGGAGGATCCTGACAACACAAGTATGAAATAACAGGAACATAGTTCTTATTAAATTATTTTTTAACTAGAAATGGAAATGTTCTGCCCAGCTGACCTTTGTAAAGTGTCACCTATAGTCTAAGAGCTGAGTGCCAAGGGTATGGGACCATGCTTTTTGTATTTTGTCAATATTGCAAAGTTAAAGATTTTATTTAAAAGAAAAATAGTAAATGGCACATAATGTAATTGCTATTTATTTTCATAAACATGAGGTATTTCAAAGTGCTATAAGACGCAGCACTAAATGTACATCATTGGAAGAAATTAAACACAGAACTTTGCAGTTACCCAGTTCTATGCACCAAACATTAACAAATACATTAACTGGAAGAAACAGGCTAGGAAAAGGCATATATAGTAAATTTCTTTACAAAAGTTTCTTAGTTCAAAAAAGTGATAAAGTAATATCTACTCAAAACTTTCACAACTCATTTTCATACGAAAATATAAGTATCAAATTTAGTTATGTATCAGCATCATACTAAAGTATACAGGCAATGTAAGAATTAGTACAGTACATAACAGAGATTAACAATATATTTGTATACAAAAACATGCTCCTCAAACATTGAGGTATTACAGTACTTAGGTATGAACTTCCAGTCTAATACTGGCAGCAAAAGCCACCTCTCATAACCCAAGACATGTACAAAAGGCAAGTGTGTAGATGGTATTTACAGAAATTCCCACAGGGGTACAAAATGCCAACCCCTAAAGTAACATCTGTTAGAACATAAGCACCATAAAACTTAGGAATGAACATTTTAAAACTCAACTAGATGTCATCAGCAGCTCCAAATGCTCACAACACTTAAAAAAAAAAAAATCCCCACCATCTACAGTTCTTAAGAAGAAAAAACAAAGGCAGTCCATTGTTGTTTGGTAGTCTTGCAATAAACTCCTTGCAAGAACATCCATTTGCTCCGTACCCGGATAATAGAGTCTGTCGATTACTTCAGGAACTGGATTGAAATTAAAACCAACATTCTTAACGTCAAAAAACACAATTTTTTTATAAAGAATCAAAAATGTGCAAAGTGGCAATGACTGTCCAGACCAGCCAAAAAAACAAAACAAAACAAAACATAAGTTTAGCAAGTCCGCTTGTAATCTATTTTCTTTAGTAATTGTTCTTGTCTGGCTTGCAATTTTTCCTTTTCTAGCAGTAACTTCTGCTCCTCTGCCTGAAGAGAATGAACATACTCAGTGGCTTTTTTCAAGATCACAACTTTTGCAGCTTTCTCATTTTTAACCAGTTCTGGAACATGGTCCCTTAATGTGAGAAAACTTGACCGTAGATCATTACGTCGTTGACGCTCCAGGATATTATGGTTGCGTCGACGTTCACTGTCCTCTGAATCAGAGTTTCGAGGACTTGAACTCTTAGGCTTTGGTTGGATCGTGGGTTTTACTGGACGGGGCACCTCAATTTTTAACTTTTTCTGTGGTGGAGCCTCTTCAGTCTCCACGAATGGAGAAGGAGCGGCATAATTATGCTGCTGGTGAATTGGGGCACAACGCTTTAGTATCAGTCCATTCTGCGGTGTCCTGACTGATGAAAAAGTGGTATTTTTAGGGCGCACTGTAATAGTAAGGGTGGTAACAGACTTGTTGGTAGAGGAGCGTCTTTTTTCCACTGTAACAACATCTATTTCTTCTTCTTCATCCTCTTCCTCCTCATCTTCATCATCTTCTGGTAGTAAAGGACAGAAAATAAAACAGACATTATTCTTCCTGAAAATACCCTGACCAAGTATCAGTATTTATTGACAAAATATATTCAGTAAAAGCAGTAATGAAATAATTGATGTCAAAACCAGTGTGCGCCCACCATCTGCAGTCAGATAGAGATCTGTAAAAGTATGTAATACACATGAAATCACCAAAGAACAAGGATTTCTGAAAGCTTAATAAGTTTGATGAGATGGGTTTTTTTAAACACATCTAATTTTCAGTCATAAAGAGGCCACCACCCACACAATCACAGAGGCAGAAAAGAATTTTTAGACCGAATGTATGTAGTTTGAATGGAATTGTCGAGCTGCAGTACAAAAAGCACAGAGGCACAACACAGCCCCTGCTTGGTAGAAAAGCAGCCGGAAAACGAAACAATCGCTGGGTTTGTTCTGAGGCAGAAGGTGAAGCTGCTCCAGCCGGGGACCCTTTAAGCCGGCGCTTGGTGCACTGCCAAGAAGACAGCTGTTGGAAGTGCTTCCTCACCCAAAGCTGTCAAACCAGACATTAAAGGGACAGCAGGCTCTGAAACCCGGGACGGATCACCAAGTTTGTGGCGGTGGTCATAGGGACCAGCTCATCTCCGCACGCCAAACCGCGGTTCAGCCCAAGCGGCCTTCTCTGTGTGCAAGCACAGAGGGCATTTTGGGCTCTGTTAGTACAAGCACTGCTCTAAGGATTCACTCGTCTAGCTCCAGCCTGCCCGCACGGCGCTTAAGGGGACGCGCACACGGTCATCAACCATAAACCGCGGGCCCACGGTGACGGCGGCAGCCCCCCTGCCGCCCCCCGATCCCCCCGGGGGCAGGAGACTATCAGGAGGCCCGGAGCGTCCCCAGTACCACTCAGCCACATCAGGCCGGAGCTGCTGCCCGGCGAAGCCTCCGGGCCCGCCGCAGCCGGCATCGGCCGAGGGGCGGGCGGGGGCTGGCCCGGGCCGGGCCCGCCGCCCGGCGGGCCCCCGCGCCTGCTGCCGCCTGCGGCCCCCCCCGCGCCCCGCCGGGCCCGGCCCCGGGGCACCCGCCACCCCTGTTCCCACCCCCGCAGCCTGGGGCCGGAGCGCTTACCCGAGTCGCTGAGCGTGTCGTCCCCGGAGGAGCTGCTGCTGCTGCTCGCCCGGCTGTCCCCGGCGGGGCGCGGCGGGCGGCCGCCCCGCGGAGCCCCTCCGCCCGCCGGCGGCGCCCCTCGCTTGGTGGCGGGGAAGGGGGAGGCCACGGCCGGGTCCACGCACCCGGGCACGGCGCCGCCCAGCCCCGCGCGGGCGCGGGCGGGGCTGCCCGCGGCCCCCGGGGGCGGCGGCGGCGCTGCGGGAGCCTTGCTCTGCAGCTTCTCGCTCACCGCCCGCTCCAGCTTCTCGCGCGCGGAGAAGCCGCTCCACATGCAGTCCTGGATGATGATGGAGTTGAGATTGTTTGTCACGCCGGGGCCCGTCTCGAAGAAGTCCCCTCCGTCCACGCCGCCCCACAGGTCGGCCTCGGGGGGCAGCAGGAGCAGCTCCGATGCCCAGTCCACGGGGTCGGGGGGGCGGCAGCCCCACAGAGCCGCCCCTCCCCACGGCACCGGGCCCCCCCCCGGAGGGTGCTCCTGGAGCCCGGCCCGGCTGGGAGACAGAGGAGGGGTGGGCAGCAGCTCAAACTTTTTCCAGATGTCCTCGCCGGGGGGAGCGGAGTCCGGCCCGCACAAATAAAAGTCATCTTCGTCCGGGTAGAAACAAGGCTGCAAAGAGTCAAACTCGAGGTCTGGGTTTTTACTGACCATTCCTGGCATTACGGGTCTCTTTTTGCTGATCCCTGGGTCGAACAACAGTTTCAAACACAGGTTTTATGGGTATTTCCACCAAGGGGAAGAAGAGAGGTTCTCCCACGACCTGAAAGTAAACAAAAAAAAAAAAAAAAAAAAGGAAAAAGGAAAAAAAAAAAACAAAAAACACAACGAAACCACAATTAAAATACGAATAAACAGACACGAACATGACTCCCTCCTTCCTCTTAACATAATGAAGAAAAAAAAAAATCATAATCCCATCAATAGCAAGCAAGGAGTCTTGAGAAAGTTGAGAAAAAAAAAATAAAAAAATGCATCTCACACACCTTTCTCCTCCCGACTCAAGATACTGAAATCAAAGCGCTCAGGTAGCGCTCCCCCGTGCAGAGCCTGTCCCGCCGCTCCGTGGGGACACAAACCCAGCCTGCACAGTCCAGCGGGGATGCACAGCCTGTGCACATAGCCCTCGCCTGCTCTCCCCAAACCGCTTCAAACGCTCAGAACAGCACAGTAACTGCAGACAGATGCACGGCTTTGATACCGTAATCTCTCCAGAAAGGCTTCTTAATATGCTAGCAAAAGTAGAGGAAGTTTACTCCTTTTGTCATCTGCGGAGCAGTGCAAAGGGGAGAGGAGAAGGATGCAAAAAAAAAAAAAAAAAAAAAAAAAAGGGGGCGGAGGGGTTCTTTGCAACTTCGCAAATCGCCAGTTCATTCACTCAAAGCGAGCCAGCGAAATCCGCACACAACACAAGGGGGGAGGGGGGAGGAGGGGAAATCCAGCAGCAACAGAAATTATCAACCTTATGTAATAACCTCACGCACAAAAATGCATTAAAACCACCCCGGCGCCACCAACAAAGCCTCCTGATTTGCCAAGAAGGCACGGGAAGTTTTATCTCCCCCTTTTTCCTGCAACAGCGAGGTTGCAAAGACAGCAACTCCGCACACTCTGCCACTTCATGCACTCAAACCTCCTGCAAACACACCAGCTCTCCAGCTCTCTCACCTCCGGAGAGTGCGCGCTGCTGCCCTTACCGCGGCCGGACCCCCCACTCACTACCCACGGCCAGTCAAACACAGCCCCATTCCTCTGCCGAGAGCTCCGTTGCGTCAGACATTAAAAAAAAAAAGTTAAAAAAAAAAGTAAAAAAAAAAAAAGAAAAAGGTTTAAAGTCCAAAAAATTCAGTCAGCGTCTCCCTTCAGCTCGGCTAAGGTAACGCGAAAGGAAATCGTTCTGCTGGGTTCACAACAGCTGACGCTGAGACGGAGACCAAAAAGGGGGGAAAAAAAAATCCATGAAAAGCCTTATGATGAAACGCCGAGAAACGCGCCCGGCTCGGCTCAGCTGCGCTCCCGCCCCGCCCCCTGAGCGCCTCCAGGACTGTGCATTTTTCTACTCGGGAAATACATTAAACTGTTTAAAATGCAAAGCAGTAAAGAGGCACCTACAAAACACCGGCGATCTAAATGCGACAGCTCCAAACCAAAACACAAATATCCTCCAGGATTTTCTTCTACTCAATGAGAACCCCATTCAGGCTCCGGTCTGCCCCTGCGTTCCCCTTCCCGCCCCATCCTTCCCAGTTCGGCAACTCAAACGCGATGGGGAATTGGATTTATTTGACTGGGGTTTTGTCCTGCAGCCCAGAGACTGCAGCTTCCTCTTCTTACCTCCGTGGTGATGGTGGTGGGTGTGCGAGGGGGAGGAGGGGCGGGGGGAAGGGGAGAGGAGAAAAAAAAAGCAGCTGATGGTGTCTGTAGCACTTTCCGCGCCCGCCCGCCGGCCCCCGCGGCCGCCCCGGTCTCCGCATCCACCCTCTGCTCGCAGACAGATGACTGTCACTGCCTGGCTTTGAAGCAGCTGGATATTATTAACCCCCCAGAAAGGCATTAAAAAAAAAAAAAAAAAGGGCTTGAGTTAAAAAAAAAAAAAATCAGAAAAAAAAAACAAAACCAAAAAAACCCTGACACGCTCGGGAGGGAGCACTGGGACACAGCGGGAGAAAGGCGGGAGCGCCGGCCCCGCCCTCGCTCCACGCGCACAGGGCGGGGCCGCGCGTTTGGCGCCAAAAGCCCCGTTCGCTCTTTATCCTCCGGGAGGGTGCTTGGATGTCGCGGGGCCGTCCCTGCCCCGCGCCGGCCCCGCCGCGGCCGCTGGCCCCTGCGCCGCCCCTCCCCGGCCCCGAGGAACGTCGCCTCCGGAGCGGTTCCTCCCCACCTCCCGCCGCTGCGACCTCGCGCGCAACCCCCCCGGGGCAGTTGAAAATAAACAAACAAGGGCTAAGGGAAGTGGCCGGGCGAGGGAGCCGCTCCGACGCGGGGCTCCGTACGCGACCGGCAGCGCCCGCCTCCCCACAGGCCAGCGGGGCTCTCACGCGGCCGCGCTGCCGGCGGGGGCCCGTGCGGGCGGCCCCGCGCTCCCCGCGCTCAGCGCTCCGCGCCGGCACCGCGCCCGCCGCGCCCCCGTTCCGCTGCCGACGGCGACACCTTGCGGCCGCGTGGCGCAGCGCTCCCGGCGCCCCCGCGCATTGCCCGGCGGCGGCACCCACCGCTCTCTCGCCTCCTTCCCCCGGCGCGGGGCCGCGGGACGGGACGCGCCGGGACGGGACGGGAGCACGGCGCTCTCCTCGGCGGTGCGCGGCGGCGGGCGCGGGTACGATCCCGATCCCGATCCCGCCGCCGCTCGGGGCGGGGCCTCCTTGCTCATAGGCTGCAGGTTGAGGCGGGGACTGGGGCGTCGCTCGCAGCAGGCCGGTGGCGGCGGGCGGCCGCTTTGTGTGCGGTGGCGGCGGGGCCGCCTCCCTGTCCCGCCTCGGTGGGGGCGAGCCCGGGCTGTTCAAACATTTCGGGCACGGTGGTGGGAGAGGGAGCTGGGCATCGATGGAAGCGACTGGGGAGGGGGAGGCTGCTCGCGAGAGAGCCAAATAAACCCTGCGTGAGGCAGGGATGTGGCGTCTGTCGCTTGGCCTGGTCCCCTCCGGCACTTCTGGGAAGGAAGGTCCTGTTTCTCCCAAGCGGTGATCCCCCTTCGCATCCATGTCACGCTTCACTGGCCAAAACCCGGAGGCTCCGGCAGCCCCTGAGTGCCGTGAGGCAGCCTGGAGAGCCGTCGGGCTGCCGGCGGTGTGCGAGGCTCGGTGGCGCTGCGGGGCCGGGCTGGCTCACCGAGGGTGGCACCTGCTCTGCCAAGGCAGTGAGCTGCGGGCAGGCTCTGCTCGCCCAGCTCGCCCCTGCCTGCCTTCCCCTCACCAAGGAGGAGGCTGTTCTCAGGAGCCTTCGATTGGTCTGGCCGAGAGCAAAAAAGGCACCTGGAAGATGAACCCTCTGTACCGCAGCTGCCAAGCGCAGCGGATTCAGGCGGGGTGCTGAAGGTGACCTTTGGATACCCCGCTCTGAGTCACAGCTGCGCTGGAGGGACGAGCAGGGGCGGGCGCCATGAAACAGCAGCGCTGGGCCTTCTGCTGTCGAGGTCGCTGTCAGCCCCTGTTTCGCAGGCATCAAGCCTGGCGAAATAGTTGAGGCCAGGTTTGCCTGAACTGTGGTAGTTTAGCGCCCCATTCCTCTAAGGCACTTCGGATTCAAGACAGGGGAATTAATTGATTAGCAAACGTGCGCTCAGTACTTTGAAGATGTAAAGTCTTATGAAAGCACTAAGATTTATTAATTTTTTTTTTTTTGATGATTTGGCTGGCCAAAAAAAAGTGTGGGTGGTTGGGATTTTTTTCCCTCTCACATTTTAGTAACCATAAACAGGTTGCATCTTATGAGGAGACATGAACAGTTAGTATGTGGGTCACAGAATGTGTGAACAGCTTATTAATTCTCATCAATGGATGACCTTTGTGGATTTAAACAATTATATCTGATTTTCTCCTTGAATTATTTTTGCCTTCTATCTTGCCTTTAACGTTTTTATATATGCAAATATTGTTAGGTCTATCCAGAAATGGATATGGGCTGCTACCTTACTTAGTGTTAATTCATTGCAATTTTCACCTAGATTTCCTCATCAGCCTTCTTAAATTTTCCTTTTTATTTTTTTTTATTTTTCCATATCTATGTCCATGGGATTAAAACAATCAACTTCTAGGAAAGCTCTGTTGTGGTGTGTGGTATTTTTTGTAGCACCCTGAATGAGAACATTAATAAGACCAATCTTTTAAAGTAACTTTTATTGCCAAGAAACATCAAACCAACAAAAAGCAAAACCCCCCACAAACAGGAAATGGAAAACACTACACTGAGAAACATTACTGTGTATGAGGAGTAATTCTTTTAGGCAAAAAAGACTTGTTAAAACCCCAAATCTATTGCTTTTTTTTTTCTTCTACAGTTGAGAAAGACATGGAAAGCTTTGGAAGGACTGCACAAATCCTTGTGGTGTTTTGACTGACACTTACCTTGGGCTCTTTTGTCAACATTTACATTTCTTTCTCTGATCTATTCTGTCCCTGAAATGACATATACCAAGAAGCCTCAAGGCAAATGAAAATCTGAAATTACTAGTAGTTACTGTAAATTTATTATTATGTTGTCTAACTGGAAAAACTTGGGAGTTAAGATGTGCTGAGAGTAGATAGTAGAAGTGGCAATAAACAATAAAAACCAGTTGTGTAGCAGGTATGTTAAGGCATTGTAAGAACTTGTTATATGGAAAAGTAGAAAAATAAGTGTAAAAAAGTATATAAAAGTCTAAAGGATGGTTTTACTTATAGAATGGTAAGAATCTAAGTGGATCTTCAGTGTGGCCAGGCAAGGAGCCTGGGAAAGCCCTGTGCTGAGAGCTTGGATGTACATACCTGGGCATAATACACAGGAAAGGGCTATTGTACATCTTCCCATTTGTTGTCATTGATTCATTAAGAAATGCTGTGTGAGGCAAGTTTCTCTTTCTCACATGCCTCATTCACCTTCACAGCCTTCAACTACTGAGAAGATGAAACTATACTATTACTTGATATGTGTTCAGTTGTCTTTCTCAGAGGCACCCGAACTTCAGTGCATTTCTGTTTTCTTTTCAGAAGTAATGTATGTATTCTCTTGTCTCCATACACTGCAAAAGATTTTATTAAGGATCTTGTCAATCAGGTCATGGGGAAAGTGGCCAATACCCCAGTGTTCTGAGTGCACTTGACAAAAGTGTGACAGAATTGGGACAAACCAGCAGAAGCCACATGTGAAACTTTCTGTAGGATGTAGGTATAAACACTCATAGACATTTTTATTTATTTTTTTCCTAAAATGACCTAATACGCTTCCTGTTAGATAGCGGTAGTGAAAATTTCAGGTGGATTATGTATTTGGAGGTAAGTATTAAAGTTAAGATAACAGTTACAAAAGCTGCCAGATTCAGAGCAGCAGATTTGTTCCTGCATATGTTCAATAAACTTGCTAGCGAGTTGTGCTGCTCCCTGCTGTGTAGCTGCTGAGGGTGTGTAATCTAAACTATTTCTCTTGTCAATTTACCCACATCCAGGTGAGACAGGCTTAGGGACTTGCCCAGTGTCACTTATGGAAACTGAAGCAGATTTCCCCAGTAAGCTGATTGTAGCAGTCTGAGCTAGCAATTGCTTTCCCACAAGTTCTTGCAGAGTACATCAGCATTATCCATTAAGACGAGAATGTAGTGTAGAGTCACAAAGGCCTTTGGATGTCACTGAGACCTGCAAAGAATACAGATGTTCTTGTGACTTAAAAACTCTCTATCACCAGCCACAATATCTAATGCTTGTATAATGTTTCACATGACCAAGACATTGAAAAACGTGAGTTATTTCACTTACAGTCAGCACAGAGGTCTCTAGCCAATCTCACCTGTGCATCCAGAAGCACTTTATGGAGTACCTAGTAATCAGAGGACTAATTCTATTTAGTTAGAGCTAATTTTGAAGGCATATGAATCATAAGAAATAGTGCAATAATAGAATAGACTGCTAAAAACAGAGGAGATACTGGATTTATCTAGTGGTAAAAGTGGCTTAATGCTCTACTTTTAAGTGATCCTAGATATATCAGAAACCATCTTTCAAAAGGTGAAATTAAATAGAGCTTTTTTCCTTCTGAGCTTTTTGTGTATATTTGGGTTCTTCGAAAGCTAATGGTCAGACCAGTGTTTGTGTGCTAGTCTTCTGCCTCAGCTTCCTTTCTAGAGGTTCAGGGAGCATTGGAAAATTTTCATTAAAACCAGAAGGCGTAGAAATGTATTTTTTAGATTTGACAGAAGCATATAGCAATTTCTCAGGAAAACATCCTGCTTTCAACAGATTTTCAAACTCTATATATGGCTAGATAAACATCTAAGCATTGGTTATCTTACTGTTGTGTTCTAAAGCAAAACAAAAAAATTGCTTCAAAAAGTTGCAGGTAAGACCACTAAGTGGCATGTTTCACAACAAGGCTGTTTATCTAGAATCACAGAATCAGTTTGAAAGAGACGTCTGGGGTCGTCAAGTCCAACCTGTGACTGAACACCACCACATCAACCAGACCATGGCACTGAGTGCCACGTCCAGTCTTTCCTTAAGCACTTCTAGGGATGGTGGCTCTACCACCTCCTGGGCAGTCCATTCCAGTATTTAATCACCCTTTCCATGAAGAATTTCTTCCTAATGTCCCCTTGCTACGTCTTCTCACTGCCAGTTGCCTAGGAGAAGAGGCTGATGTCTGCCTGGCTGCAACCTCCCTTCAGGCAGTTGTAGAGAGCCATAAGGTCTTCTCTGAGCCTCCTTTTCTCCAGGCTAAATAACAGCTCCCTCAGCCACCCCTCCCAGGACTTGTACCCCAGACCGTTGCCAGCTCCACTGCCCTTCCATGGATCTGCTCCAGCCCCTCAGTGTCCTTTCTGAATTGAGGAGCCCAAAGCTGAATACGGCACTCAAGGTGTGGCCTCACCAGTGCCCAGCACAGGGGAATGATCACTGCCCTGGTCCTGCTGGGCACACTATTCTGGTACAAGCCAGGTGCCACTGGCCTTCTTGACCACCTGGGCACTCCTGCCTCACCTTCAGCTGCTGTTGACCAACAACCCCAGGTCCTTTTGCTCTTGGCCACTTTCCAGCCACTCTTGCCCAGCCTGTAGCACTGCAGGGGTTGTTGTGATCCAAGTCCGTGACTTTGCACTTGGCCTGTTTGAACCTCATGCCATGTGTCTTGGCCCATCAGTCCAGCCTGTTCAGGTCTCTCTGCAGAACTTTTGTACCCTCCAGCAGATCAACACTCCCACCCAACTTGGTATCCACAAATTTGTTAATGGCAGACTAGGTATTCTCTAACCCCACTCTTCTTAATCATGGGAAAATCTTCCAACATTCTATTTACCTGGTCTCATGGATATGAGAGCAATGATAAACTTTGGTTTTTGGTGAAATAAATTAACTTCTGAAAAAAGTAAACAAAAGTAGTGTATTAGAGTTTTTGCTTTTCCTTTTCTTCTTTTTTTCTTCTTTTTTTTTTTTTTTTGTTTTTTTTGTTTTTTTATGTTATGGTGAATGTAATATGTGTTCAGCACACTGAAACACTGATCTGTATTACTGTGCTGCAAATAAACAGTTGATGGCCATCTACCAGTAATTCTGAGGGTATCAGTCATGTAAATTTTTACTGTAACCTTCAGCCAACAGCAAATATGTCAGATCTGTTGCAGGATCAGATGTCTTTATAAATAATTTCATCACAGGCAGGTCTTTTTTTGAAAGTCAAAGGTTTGAGCCTCTTCAGTCAATATCCACTCCACTGCCTGTTAAAGCCAGGGAAGAACTCTTTGAAAAATTAATTTGTAAAGCCTAGGAGACTCATATTTTGCAGTTTATTGGCATGGAGAGAGCTACACTGAAGGGCAGTTTCCTGCTGCTCTTGACCTGCTGCAGGTAATAGGCAGGTGGGCAGAGGACTGGTGAGGTCTCACAGCTTCATCAAGTAAGATTTTTCTCCTCACAGTGGTCCATGGAAAAGCCACAATGCCACTTCAACAGGAAGACTTGTTGTTGTCAATTAGTTTAATTCTCTGAAAAGCTTAGTTTAGCTAAAATCTTTTTAATGCCGCAGCAGGAAAAGTTGTTCCGTGAACACTGAAAGATCTTGGAACTTGTTCACATGGCTTGTAAAATGGTTACTTATATAGTTTGTTCCTCATTCTTACCCCATTTCTTTTCTACCTGTATCCCTCTGCTTTGTCATCATATATTCAATCATTTAGTTGCTTGAAGCATTTTATATTTATATGTGCTTAAATATTGTATCTTTTTTGGAGCAGTTAGACAATTGTGCATTTTTATGCAAGCTCACTTTCCAGATTGCTATTGAAACTTTAACTCAAAATGTTTCTCTGGTTCTAAAGCTTTTTAAACTATTCATGATAATGAAATATTTTGCCAGATAGTTCACTAAGACAAATGTGCAGTTGGGAAGGTAAAATTATAACCAGTCATATAAACCTGTCCTCATTAGCTCCTTTCAAACATCTCCAAATGTTGCCAATAGAGAAAGACATCCTTGAAGAGTGGCTTGAAATGTGAATTCTTTAGTTTTCAATTGGAATCTGCTTTATGTTTGGGAGGAAGGCTTTAATTTCCTGCATCTGAGATTAATTTTCAAATGCGAGCTAACAGGGACTATTAGTGACTGGCCAGAATGGTGTTGGTGACTAGAACATAAAAAGCCAAAAAAAGAAAAATATGGACTTAAGAGTGAATGAGGGGATGCATCAAACTATACTCTCAGCTGGTGTCAATTGAGTTGGCTTCCTTCCACTGGGACTGTGCCACATGAGACCAGTAACAGATCTGTCCTTTGTGATTCCAGCTTTAGTTCTGGGCCACAACTTAAAAGTAGTTTTCTGGATTGTTTAGTTGGTTCTTATTTTATATACAACGTACAGAGCCTTTACTGATAACCTGTGGGACAGTCTTCAAAGCTTTGCTGTAAAAACTGTTAACAGCAAAGGAAACACTCAACACTTATTGCAGTAATGAAAATATCTTCAGACACATTAAAGGCCTTTATGGAGTTTTGATGGTTTTATTATTATTACCATCCCTGCTTTAGTAAATCATCAGGTCAAAGTTTTGTTTATTTATGTCAGAAACTATTGATGTATCTCTGGCTGTAAGCAGACATGTATGAAGGGCTGTGCCATGATCTTTGGATGTCTTACCATTTCCTCCTTTTCTGCATGTCTTTCATATCTCCCATGAGAGATCTGGCTGTGTCCTTTATTTCACTTTTGCTAATTTCCATTGGCTTCTGTGAAACTTTCCTGCTGTTTCCTTGACAAATCATGGATACCCCAGCCTTGATAAAGGTGATTGCCTCCTGGTAAAACAAATGATTATTAAAGATCAGAAACCAGACTCAACAGAGTCAGGTTTGCATTTGTTTCAGCAACTTCTGTGATCTCTTTGTATGTTTGCTATATTTATATTTTTTCCAGGCAAATGCAAGGGGGTTTTGTATGAACCACAGCTTGTAAGTCAGAAAATTGCTTTGAAGTGAGCCATGATCACTGAAAGAAGAGGCTGAAAGAAGTATCTTGTTCTGATCATTGTACATAACTGTTGTAAAATGATTTGACAAGTTACAGAATGTATGTGACAAGCTAAGGTGAAGTTGAAAAAAACCTGCAAGACAGAAGACAGGACAGCATGTTAGTCTTGTAGCTACCCCAAAGAGGGTATGACTGAGAGAAGAAAAGATTACATGGAGTTTTGGAGAATGATATTATAAAGCATCATTTAAAAAATCCTTTAAAACTGCTCACTCGTTTTGCCTTTGCTTTTAACGAAATTAGTTATTTTATTACCTGCTTTCAGTTTAGGTAATTTGATATGTCAATGCAGAAGAAGCAATTAAAGTCAGAATGTCCTAGCACCCTTTAAGTAAAAGAGTTTAAAAACATTTCTGTTTGACTTACAGCTGAGAAAACAAAAAAAAACCAAACGTATATTTAGTGCTGTTTCCGCTGTTATACCTTTTGGATGTTAATTTCTCTTTTGATCATTGTATAGGAGAGTTCTTCCTTGTTTTACTGTTAACTGAAACATCCAAAACTGTAATCCTACTTTGGTATTGCAAAGCTATGTTCATGTGATCAGACATCACATATTAAATGTTTCTTCATCTGTAATCTAATATTTATGAGCTATTATGGTATTGAAGCTTTCTGGTAATGAAGGTATTTGTTTTCCAGTGACATAATTTCCCTGCTAAAAACAATTTCTGTTTAACAGAACTGAAGTGTTCTTGATATCTGCAAATGTAATTCTATGTAATATCAAAGCTTAGAATAGATGGGCCACATTAGCAGTGGAATACAGAAATGTACATTATTTCAAAAAAGATTAAATTTATATTGAAGGATGAAAATAATTGTGAAAACTTATGATGTTTTGTTTCTATTCTGAAATTACCCAAGTCTTCTAACAACAGTTTTCAGTGCATCACTTCTAGAGTGCTAAATACATTACATTTTGGCAAGATCATTGTCTCAAACATACTAGCATTATGCTGACATTCCTGCTCCTTTGACTTGTATTCTGGGTGCAGGCAGCTAGATCGGCATTAATCAGTGCAGAAAATCACATTTGTGTGCCAGGGTTTCAGACTGCTGGTAAAGACTTGTTCTTGGCAGGCCAGCAGGACAGATACAAGGTTGGAAGGCAGCATACTTGCAGTGTGTCATGGTGTTGAGAACTCTGTTTTTGACACCTCTGGAAAAAATACTACTGAAATGTTTCATTTCTAAGCAATTAAAAAAAGACCACACTTGGGTAGTTTAATATACTTCCAAGAAGTAGCAGCAAAGTGAATATAGGTAAACATCAGTGGGAGGAGAGTGCTGAATCTATGCAGAAGCATGTCTGTGTTTGTTTTGATGCACACATATGTGTGTGCATGCATACACAAGTGTGGTATTATACTCCAATTTACCCTATAGTAAATTTTGAAACTGTTTATCTTTTTCAGAAATTAAAAAAAGAAAGTAAAATCCTTGCCTATAATATTTTTCTATTTTAAAGGATGATGTCAGTATTATAGTACTTATCTGCTTCTACAGAGGATTTAGGATATGTCTGCATGGGGCAGCAGATCACAAAGACCATCCCCAGTTCACCTAGATTGAACTAGGGTGATAAATTTACAAAGCACATCTCATTGTTGATAGCTCAGAGGTATATAAACTGTATTAGCTTGACCCACTTCTCAGGACAGTAAGTTTTCCCCCTTCACAAGTCTAATAACCTGGGCACAGCATAATTTTGAAACTTCTGTAGTGTATCATTCTGACACTTAACCAATGCCATCCAGGCAACTGCGTCATGTTCAAGCATGCTGTGTGGCTGCACCATGTGTAAACAGGGAGAGTTATTTCTAAGACAAAACTTGTCTTAAGCTGTTAAAAGAAATATTTAATATCATTTACTGTCTATTTTATTTTTCTTATTAGTATTTATACTCACCTTTCAGGCTTATGACTTTGTTGAATAGCGTGCAGTAAAGTTGGACTCATGGTAGATGATCATAATGCTAAGATAGGATGAAATGCAGGATGAAAGAGTGTGTCCTGGGGTTTTGATTCTAGTTTTAGTTTTAACCTTTGGAGCTGTAGCAGATCATGCTCAAGCTCATGTCAACTTTAATTTTTCCTCATTTGTGGTGGTTGGTACCTCTGTGAAGTGTTTTGAGAACTTCAGGAAAATTGCATGCTGGTAACTAAGCCAGTGAAAAACTACTAGATTTTTGTTTTGTAGTTTGTTTCTACTAATATGATGGGGAAACAATACTCTGCAGTGAAGGTGGAATTGCTCTGTGATGTAGAAAGTAAAGATAAATTTTGGAATGAGACAGAGGAATTCATTTCACCTAAGGGATGGCTGCAGTGCAAAGATCTATGGTAGTCATTATAGGCTGCTTTTCTAGTCAGTGGAGAGAACTTGACACAATCCATTTGACTTTCCTTAGATGTCTGCTTGAGGGTTTGATGAATAATGCCTTATGAATAATGCTCATTATATAATTTAATTTTACGTCCTACTATAGAGGTATCTCCAGCTGGTCTGTGTTGGTGTTGTTTTGTTTGTGGCTAAAGCACCACATTCGTTAGCTTTCCTTAAGACTAATTTGTACAAGTAACCTAATATTTGTGGTGATGATACTACCTTTTTCCCTTTCCTTCCCACACATAGATTGCATTAACCTTCAAAAGTGGTTAATGAAGCATATAAACAGCAGTTGAAACTGCTTTTCATAGAATATCATCATGTTTGACAGTAGGTGCTGAGCATTGGTCAGCAACTGCTGTAAAAATTGAAAGTAACCTTTGGTATGTCCAGTGAAACACTGAGGTGGTGATCAGTATTTTGACAAACAGCTGAGTCTGGCTTGGCCAGCTACCGGGATGGTTGCATTTTGGCATGAACATTTTGCCATATTATTTTGATTGCATTACTTTTGGTTTTGAACTGAGGTCAGGATAGAGATGTGTCACTGCTCAACAAGGCCATAAAAATGTCTACTCAGCTTCTGCAGCTCCTTCTTAGGTGCAATGACATTTCTGCTCGGTCTGTGAATTGTGTCATTGCAGATATTTGCTTGATGGTTGTAATATGAATACAAGGCTTTTCAATATATCTACAAAATACATGTTTCATCCTCTTTGGAACTGGGATATTATTATATGCAGAGAGTAACTACATATTTAGACTGTGTTATTTGTGCAAGCTTGTTCTCATGAAATTAACATAAAGAGAGTTCTCATATGCACATAAGTGCTGGCATTTTTTCCTGGAGCTGGCTTAGGAATCTGAGTTAAAAGCAAAGGTGAATAATGAAACGTGATGTATGTGTACATTCCATGTCCCATTATGCTGATAGCCCTGTATCTGTCATTTTGGAGATGACATGAAAAGATAATGAGTAAGCCTTTGTGCATATCCTGTGGCTCAGAGAAGCCTCTTCTGAGGCTTGCATGTCGTTAGCAGTTAGTATTGGAAAACCCCCTAATGCTTGTCTTGCCTTGTGAGATGTGGGACTTGAAAGAACTTTCGCTTCTTTTACTGGTCTGAAAACATATTTAACCTCGGAGAAAGGAAGCCAGGGAAAGCGTGGAATTTACTGTCTCTTGAAATACCTCCTTTGCTAGTTCTGTGCCAGAATCTGAAGTGCTGTAGTGACAGCAGCCAAAAGGGAGTGAGGATTTGGATAGAGATAAAGGGAAATATTAAAAAAATAAGTCTAAACCTATATTTAATCCAATAGTCTCGTTATCTGAAGCTGGCCACTTCCAGGAGCTCTGCAAACCTTTCCTTTAGTGAATGAATTGAGTCCTGTGCTATAATGACAAATACTTCTGGGAAATGCTTGTGGTATGTTAATGCTACAGTGAAAAAGTACAACTGAATTAGATAGAAAAGGTATGACTTTTTACATCTGTGGTGCATGTGGTTTATGGAGGCAAAGATGACCCAAGAGAGTGTCTGAGTTGTTGAAAAGCAGTTTTTGGAATGACATCCCAGGAACAGCTGCTGTTGAGACTGGGGGGCAGGGGGATGGTGCAAAGTTCTTATCAGTGAAATGTCCAATTAAAATTCTTGGACTAAATTTCTTTAATCCAATAAAAAAATGGGATTTATTAATGTTTCTGATGGATTTATTATAAAACCTTGCTACTTGAACATGATTTTTAGTTGGTTGAGTTTGGTAAACTTCTACTTGGTAGAACTAAGAAACTTTTTCAAAATCATCACAATATTATTTACTTGAAGGATCTCCTGTACTGTAAGCTGTCTGGGACAGAGAGCTGCAAAGCTCTAAGAAAAATGGTTTCAGGTCTCTTTGGAAGTAATGTTTGTCTCTATGTGAAAGTGTTCAGCAGCATACATCCTAATTTGAGGTTGTCTAGTAGTTAGGCATTGCAGAACTGAATCTAGCAGTACCTAGGTCACCCCTGTGATTACATGTCGCCTTTGGAGATTTTGGCAGTGGGTGAGCTGTATGCTCCCTGTAATTCTACTTGAATTTCACATCCTCCTTTTCTCCCTTCACAGAAATGTCTGCTTGATGATTAAAGGCTCATAAGGCAAACATATAAACCTATGTTAAAATTTCACTTTTCCCAGACATGACGTTTTTATTTTTGCCGTTAGAGCCTTGTGCAGGGTAAAAAGAGAGTACATCCTCACATCTAGCTGTTTTCTGGAGTCACTTCAAAGCTGCAGATGAACCAAGAGGACAAAGATGGAAAGAGAATCCTAAACAGTGTCAGCAAGTTTTGAACAATCCATAGGAATGTGCATAATGACAATTTTGGAGAAAAGTGCTACACATAACATCATGGCAGTCACAGCAAGAGGTCACAACTGGTTTGGTTTTTTTAATCAAGGTGGGAAGTGAGGTGTGGCAAAACTGAAGACTTTGGAATGTTGTTAGGTTTTGAGAATCTTAGGAAGGCTGAAGGAAGAGAGGCTTGGAGTAAGAGGCTTTTCAGCGGCTGACTTGCTTTAATTAGGAGCAATGGATTTAAAGTTCAGCATGCTGGTGGAAAATAATTCTCTTACAAAGCCATTAGTGAGAATCTGAGTCCCTTACTTTTGTTGTTATTTAATTCCACTGCTGTATGAGGTTGTCATCAGAAGAATGTTTGTCGCTTGTTTATTCAGGTCAGGAAAGTTGATAATGAAATATGTAATCACATAGTAATTATGTCATCAGATACACTGCTGCAAAACTCTCCTTAGTGAAGAGGAATTTCCTTTGCACCTGATGATAATATTTTTCAACATAAAATATGTCAAAGCTTAGAAGATTATCTTGGCAGAGCATCATACCGTTAAAGTAAGATTGAATATATCCTGTCCAAATCTCTTGCTTCTTGTAATGGTGCCTAAGGCTGCAGTCCTCCAGATGTTGATACTACCAGCATTTACATTTTGAATTAAAACCCCCTCTTGTTACCACAGACAATTCACAACAGAAATTCTACACTTTTTTTTTCAGAACAGTTTATATGATGTCATTCAAAATATTGTGATGGGAAAAATACCCCAGATTTTCCCCCCCTTCAAAATAATTTGCCTTTATCAATTATAATGAGAAAGGATGGGAAAGCAGCTATTTCATGCTTCTTGCATCCCAGTCTAGGTTAAGGTTGCACTGTTTGCCCAAAAATAGCTAAAAATTGTCTTAGTCTCAGGAAGGAAACAGAAGGTGCTGTAGTAGAATAGAAGTGAAAGGGCAAGCAAAACCTTCCTTGCACTAACACTGTCCAGACATCATCAGCATTAAACTTAATGAACCTTATTAACACTGAGTCAGCTCACACTGCTCTAGCCTTAAAGGGACCCTAAAACAAGTAAGAATGGGAATAATTTCCTCTAAGTTTTGGTAACTGACACAACTGTTCCTACAGGGGCTCAAGAAATGGTGGTAAGAGAGTTATATTTTCTTAGGTTTTTGGATACCACAGGCAGTTTGCAGCCTTCTTGCTGTGGTGCTACAGTTTCATACAATTTTGTGAATGAAAGGTGGGACTAAGGATGACAAAGGGATGAGCTAATAGGACTCTGAAAAGAGAAACACATCTTTCTTGGTGTATATTATAAGTAATAATATACTATCTTAGTAATAATAAAGTTGAGCGAGATTGGGCAGGCTTCCATTGGAATTCTATTATTTTTTCAAGAAAAATTTTATCACCACACGCATATCCAAAGGTTGCTTTGTCCTGCTCTTGTTTATGAGCTCAGCTAGCTTATGTGCTCAGTGTTGTTCTGGCTTAGTAGCTGAGCTTTGAATCTGGTAGAAAGATTCATAGTGCAGATGCATAGACTAATTTTCCAGCCTGTTGCTACTATTTCTGTGCTGTACACCCTAAATTGGAGTTTACAGCTGTCAGCCTAAAGAAGAAAGGTGTGGCTTGGAGGATTGCTGATACTTTCAGGATCTGATGTTCAGCCCATCACCCTCCAACAAACAGATCTTTGTCAGACTATTCGTAACAGTTCCAAGGAAAGTCATGAAAACCCTGCTGAGCAGAACATGTGCACATTACCTTTGTCCTGTGTGTGTGGTTTTGTGGTAGTGAGATATATATGAGAAGAAACAACAGTGAGAAGTAACACACTGAGTCTTCCATTTAAGTGACTTACAAAGGCAAATTATTTTGCCTACTGCTGTTTTCCCCTACACAGCAACTTTGCCTGGAAACACCTTATTAGAAAAAAAATATTGAGCTTGTGATGTGTGTGGGATTAATTTACAGGTTATACTTATTTAAAATGAGAGGGATCAATCTTCTAAAACTCACTTTACATCATGCCTTCATTTAGTGGCAGAAATACCATTGCCTATATTATATTCAGCAGATGCACACAAATACATGTGCTCTTTGTTTTGTGCTTGCACTTCAAATAATTTCTGTTCAACCATGATATCCTTTGGCATGGATGGATGCTTGTTTGTAGAACAAGTAAAATAATTCCTGAGTTAGAAAGGTCATAGATGGGGCAATGGGACTGGGGACCCAAAGCTGGAAAATGTATTAACATAGTTTAATCAGTCATACTAAATTCCACTGTGGCATATTTCCTCAACAAATTAGTTAAAAGGATTCTGGGTTCTGTCACTGGAGAAGAAAACACTTATCTTTATTCTAAAAAGATGGTTTTTTTCTTTAATTATTGTGTCTGAAAGTTTTTGAGGCTTTTTGTTTGTTGGGATTGGGGTTTTTTTTACATTTTTATGAGTCTCAGTTAAAGTTCATGCTCTAATGTTCCTTATATTAGGATATTTGGCCTTTCCTGTAAATTTTGCCCAAACTTTGTTGTATAGCCTTGATCAAATTACTCATTCCTTCTGCATCTCACTCACTGTGTTCAGGTGACTCTCCAGCACTGTCCTAAACATCTGTAAAATGCGTAGTGGAATGTAGTGTTAATAACAGATGGAATTTCTAAAAGTTACTGCCATTCAAAGAAGTAGTAATTATTTGGAGGTTGGCTAATTTGTCTTATCCAGCATGTTCACTATCACCATATCTGATGAAGAGCCATTACTTCAAATACTGAAAGAATGTGCATGGAAACCATTGGTGAGGCAGTGTGGGTTTTGGCAGAACAATATGCTTAGGTGAGCAATTCCAAGCAAAGGAGTGCAGATGCGAAAGGATATCAGTGAGATTCAGCTGAAGAATGTGGCTGTTTCATTTCTAAAATGACCACATGAGTTATGCAACATTAACTACCCCTTGAATAGTTTGAAGCTAAAGTTGGAAACCAATTTAGAACTGCTTTATTGTGGCCATTCTTATGCATCCTATACAACTGGTACCCTGCCTCCTTCATCCCTTGAGAGGAAGGGTAAGAAAGGCACTTCAGGAGGGAATCAGTTCCTTTACTCTGGGGTGACTCTGCAATCATTAACAGCAGCACTCTTGTTGAGTTGCACTCTCAGTACATTCAAATTGAAATTCCTCCTCGATTAGAGGATTTCTATCTTCCTCTTCTATTAGAGGAGGACTCTTTTTCACAAGTACCTTGTAGATCTTTATAGCTTATATGATTCATAAGGGTGGCACCCTTACCCTGAAATACAACTGCAGTATGATACACTCTGCTGAAGAACTCATCTATGCTTACTTTTTTCTTAAATAGATACGCCTAATGGAGTTTTTAAAAGTACAGAAGTAATTCACAAAATTCAGTAATTAGTGATACAGTAAAAATAGAATTCCTCTAAATCACTTTAAAAGTTGGACTGTTTCCATCTACACCATTTAAATAGGTATTAATTTAAAGCCAGCTGCTTCTTGGCTTTTGCATTTTGGTATTGCTCTGTTAGCTTTTAGTTCTTCCTGCTGAGGATTAAATCTGTGTCCTGCAGGCTTATCAGCCCTGACTTTTTGAATGTGACAACACTCACTGTGATCTCCTAACTCATCAATCAAGTGGGACCATAGCCTTCGAAAGGGTTTTACAGAGCCTCTTGCTTGAATAGTGCACAGTATTTCCATACTAAGGGCATACTATGCCATAAAATAATGTTTATGTTGCTTTAGGCTTAATACCATACCATTTATGAGCACAAGTGCTGAAGCAATTTGGAAAGAGATGTTAACTTTATATCCTACTAGGGAAGTAGTTTTATTACTATGTATGCAAAGCAACAGGAAAGCAAAGCTTTGCTTTTATGTTTTATTAGATATCATTATCATGTTTTGGAGCCTTTTTTTGAATCAGTATTTGCAGACATATAGAAGTCTTTCTTTATGAGCATACTAAGCAGTTAGGAAATTAATAATGTAGCTTCTGAATCTTTAGAAAAAACACTTGCTTTAGAAAACAAAGAATTGTTTCAGCAATGAGGCTTAAAAACGCCAGATGTAGAAAAGTAACATTGTACTTTGGCATTGGAAAGTGAGATGGAGATGAAAGCAGCTAACCTAACTGCAAAGGAATATCACTGTAGGTAGTGCCAGGCATTTAAATATGAATCAAGTCCCAACATAGTCCTGAGATATCCTAAAATCATTAAAATATACTTTAGGTTACTTTTTGTTTGCCCAATGATTTCATTTTTTGGGGTCGCTTTCTGAGGTTTTTTTCCATAATTGGGAGATTGAGAAACCAATATAAGATTTTTCAAGTAGGGACATGTAGTCAGAAACGTGAATTTTAATCAGATTACAAAGTATACTGTGAAATTCCATAAACCTGTGAAAGTTTGTAATACTGTCATAAGCAAACTATTTTTTCAGTCTTTTTAAGTGGTTTATTTATATACCATAGGAGACCTCAAAAAACACTAATAAGAATACTGAGAAGTTACTAAAGGAGCCTGATCACCTTCAGTGCATTTTCCATGGAAAGTCTAACAGAATGAAATTTCCTATGGAAATAAGCATTGTTTTTGTGAGAATTTACTGTGTAAAAGTAATATTTGCTAACCCCATTCTGAATCCAAAGTATTAATTACACCCAGGAAATGGAATCCGCAAATATAGATTTCCTTGTATTAAAAAAAAAAAATCAAAAAAAAATCTATGACTTTATAAGGTATTCTGTAGGAATGAGAAGATTATTATGTAGGAGCTGATCTGGAAAGCCATGCAGATTCCTTGCTCATTGCAAATGAGTTTTGGAAGTGAAGTCTAAATTAAAGTAGTTAATGATGATACAGATGTGGCCCAAGCATTGCCACATCACAATTGCTGCTTCTAAACTTTTAGATGCCCGTGATCTTTAAAATAATAATAAGAAAAGGAAAACCAACTCAGAAAAATATACAAACCAGCCAACCAACCAACCAAGCTACAATACACCTCCTAAGATAACTGGTTTTATGACAAGAAACTAAATGACTGAGATAGCTCAGAATAATCTGAAAAAATATTATCTTGTCTAATCTGAAATGTTAGCAAGCATTGCTCATCCTGCAGGTCTAATGGTTAATTGAATGTGCAAATTATCATTAAAGCCCCTCTATCTTAGCTACAAACTTTTGAAATGTTTTCCACTGAAATGAAATGCTTTTTATCATTATACCACTTGTCTTCCTGAGGTTCAGTCTTCTTTACCTAGCAACGGATTTTATGTAAGTGCTCATAATAATGAGGAAGTCAAACGTTAATAGAAGAAAGGTTACAGCTGTTCTTTATCCACTTATTGCTGACACAGAATTTGTCCAATTGATATTGTATGAAAAATTCTGGGACAAGCAGAAAAAGATGTGATTCTAGCATTTAGGGATTTCCATACCATTATGGTTGGGTATGTCATTCCAGAGGAGATCAGAAGCCCCTTGTGCATGGAGCATACCATTTTTTCTCAATAAGATTTTATGTTTGGCCAAGTTAAGCTGTAAAGAGATACAAAATAAGAACTGTCTGCTTCCTGTGCATTTGTAGTAGACCATTAAGGTATGGATCTGGATCTTAGTATGAATCCAGGAAATGCCAGGTGTGCTTTCCTAGCCTCATGTAGATGAACATACGTGGGATTTGGCAAGCTTCTGAATGAGCTTGTTCAGTAAGGAGGGATTTGCTATGCTTTTTGGTTGGTTTGAAATCATGAAGTGTTGCAAGCAGTCAACCTTCTTCGTTGCTAGTCAAACTAGTTTTGGCTTGAAAGACAACACAAGTTTCTTTTTTGGAAATACATATTTGTAATTTCTGTAGAAAAGGCCTTCTGTTCATTATCTTTCATAAATCATTCATAACAACTAAATACAGATGGTTTGGGTTGATATCTAATTTGCAAAAGCAAGTAACCTCACCATGAAGTGTGAACTGAAGTGGGGGCATGTGGAATTACCTTTCCTGGAATTACCTGCTGGACCCAGTTGGTCCAGAATCTATTATTCTGCTGGCATGCACATCTTCTATTTCTAGTTATTTCAGTTCCTCCAAGTGATAAACTATGTTAGTTTCAGTGTTGAATGATAATTTAGAATTTGATCTCTTGTTATGCCCTAAAATCCATTTTAAACAAGCATCAAATGTACAAGGAAACTTAATAACTATGCATTCTGAGTTCAGCTGTTGGCTGGTTATGTCATGGTCTATCTTGATGGCAACACATCCAGTTTTTACTCTAGACTTCTAGGTTTACCCAGAGCAAAGGATGTCCTCCTCCAAAACCATTTTGAATAACATTTTACATATTATAAAATGATTAGACAATCGAAAGAGGCAGAATATTGCTGGAAGAAAAAGAAAGATTTCAAGATGAAGTAAATAAGAAAATGCCATAAAAGATAATTTTATACCAGTCTTCCTCCTGCTTGGCAAGTCACTTTTAAACAGATTTTCAAAGTTAAGGAGGGATTTCATGTTCTTTCTTTTCAAGTAGCCCCAGTGTTTTTGGGCCTAGACTTAAAAAAAAAAATCTAAGCACTACAGATCTAACTGGGGTGTGTACTTGTACTATGTAAATTATTATAAAAAAGAGGGTGCATAGGCAACAAATCGGACATCCAGAATTAATGCTGTTTTATTGTTTTAGCATTCTTCCATAGAAAGAGGGAATGATAATTCTTGTTCACAGAAGAGGTGCCAGATAAATTCAGTACCATTTATAAAGTCCCGAGGTACTCTTATGGTATTGGAAAAACTTAGGAGGACCCCTTAATAACCCAGTGTTTAAATGGCCTGCATATTAAATATGGGTCTGGGAAACACATTTGTGTGCCATGTGGGAGAGAGCAGAGGAGTAAATACTGAGTTACCTATGGGAATGTAATTGAGTGGTTTTGGTCATATCCTAAAGTATTTGCTGCAAGACCAGTGCATACACCAAAACATGCTGTCTGTGTCTTTTGCCTGTGTTTTGATTTTAAAGATGCTTAGCTGAGCATGTTTAAGCTTATTATTAAGCATAAAATAACTTTAAATACAAATTTTTATCCATACCAAAATCGACCTATGAACAGATTCATGATCTTAAATAAATACTGCATCATTGGATCATTGAATTGAAGGTAAATGTCTAAACTGCTTTCTATTTCTAGTTATCTGTAAGCATTTTGTAGTGCTTGTTGATCACCATGTTGCCAGGAGATGAGCAGAGAGAAACAACTGGTTAACAGCTGGTTGCATCTGGTCACAGCCAGGAAAGCACAGCAATAGAATAAACAATTCAGTTTCCAACAGCTGCATCTGCAGTTACAGCCTACTGAATCAAATAAGTGCAGTTTCCCAAGTATAATTCGTGAGTTAGAAACGTAAATTATCTTTAGAAACATTTAGTAGCAATGAGGAAAAAAGCTATCCTTATTTTATCTTTTTTTTCCCCTCTTTTACTATTGTTATTTTTAATTCCTGTCTTTGTTTTAAACATTGTGAACATCTACTAATAAACAACAGGCTTAAGAATTTTAATTCTCTTCTGCGTTTTGCACCCTGATGTACATTTCTTTGTTTCAATCTCCAGAGATTCTATGCTCTCCTCTTTCACTTCTGGGAGTACTTGAGTACTGTTAGATATTCCCTGATAAGCACTAAGGACCTTGCTAACAGTTTTTATTGTCCCTGGGAAGTCACCAGATACAATATTCATAGGTAAGTGTAGAACACGTTATTGAAGAACTGACTGGATTTGGAATGCTGTCAAGAAATGGAGTGCCTGAATATGCTACTGAAAGCTGTCTAGAGAACGGGAGATGGTCATACTGTTTGAAGACATCATGCCTGGGGCCAAAAATACTTATATTATTTCTCCATCAAGATGTCAGCATTCTCAAATGCCATGTTAGTCTGTGTTATCTGCCTGTCTTGGAAAATAGAAGACTGTGAACAAGAAAAAGAACCATAAGATCACAGGTATAGCAGATTATTAAATCAGGGCATATCAAGTTTAGGTGAGATTTTGGCAGATCAAAAAACCTTTCAAGGTATCTTTTGATCCACATACCACTGCAGCTGCAGTTGTTGTGTAGCCCCTATCCCAACATAAAAAGCTATTTCCAAAGTAACCGGTAGTATAATAAACAAAAAAAGTTTATCTAAGTTACCAAAAAGCCTTAAGAATTTCTTCAACTTGTTCTTATCTCCTGAGGTAATAAAAATTGCCTAATTATATATTTACTTGGGAGACTGAAAGGCCTTTTTCAAAATCATTAGTACTACTTGCATATCTAGTCCATATTTTGTGGGCTCAAGACTTTTTATTCACTTTTTCTTGTTAAATGAACCAATGTTTGGGGTCTGATTTCATAATATTTTGTTTAAGGTATTTTGATTGCAGTCTGAATAAGGACAAGAGGAGTGGGTCCAAGGCTGTTTTGTAAAACATACGTGATGACAAAATCTTTTAACAATTTTTTCTGTTCTAAATTGATGTGAACTAATACAGCAATTAAAAAAATCATGGCACTAGCAAACAAATAATCATACTAATATGAGTGTTAGCATATTTGTCATATTAGTGCATCTTATTTAATAGAGCATGAAGAATTTTAAGACATTTTGTTTACTTGTACATCTGAACTTTGGTACGCAAAAGGTGTCGTGCCAGAAAAGCCAGAAGAGAAGATGATTTCCTAACTATAATTGTCACATAGGTAGATGCACGCCTACATGTATTTTTAAAAGGAGAAATGTTAAAGATGTTAATTAAGCCATTTAACTTTATGTAACTGTATGTATGTCTTTGATTCATAAAGGTCATTGATCAGATACCTGAAAACATCCCTTGGTGAGTCCAAGTGTTAAAATAGTGCATTTTTCATCCATCACATCTTCACTCAGCCTAAAGAAATGCTACAGTTTAAGTTAATGACCTTATAAGCACAATTATCAGGATTTTTTTTTACTTTATGCATAATCACACTATCAGCAAATGTAACACCCTCTGGACACAAGCTGGCTTGTACCAATGGAATAAATGTCTTATGCTAGAACCAAGGCTGTAGCTAGATTGAGCTGGTCTGCACTTACGTAAAATTCTTGTTTCATTTGAAATGTATTGCAGCCTTAGAACTTGGCTTTAGGTTAATTTTCTGAATCTCAAAACAGTCCATACAGAGTTCAGTTCACCCTAGAATAGAAGAATGAGGGGACACAAGAAACAAAAACAGAAGAAAATAAAAAGAAAAAGAGTCAAAATAAATGTCTCTATTGCTCTCAGCAGAGTAATAAGCAGCCAGTATAGAAAATGTGCACAATATTAGGGGTTCTTCAGTCTACCACCTCTACAGAGGGACAAGAGAAAGTGTCTTGTCTGATCTCTGTGGCTCCTCAATATACCTGACAATTGCTAGAGAAAGGAATGGACCCCACATCTTTGGTACCAGCCCATCGTTGCTGTCCAAAGGGATGGCAAAAGTAGTTGCTTACTTTGCAATAAATGTATTTTTCCTGAATTGTTACAGCATTCTCCAAAGGACAAACTGAGGTGTGAATGGAGCATTTACTCCCCTGTGAGTGTGGACTTCAGTTCAGCTAGATTAAAAGAGGAAAGTGGGGAAAGTGGTCATGTCTTGAACCAGCATTTAAATGTGTAATTTTAGCCAAGTTGAATGTGTGTGTCCCAGCACTCTTTTCACTGATTACAATGTCACTGATAAATCATACATGTTTTTTTACGACATACGAGTGCTATTTCTTGGTGTCAGTAACCAGGTGCACAGGTATGATGAATTAATGGCAGTGTTTTGCCCTGTGAGTAAAAGTAGATACAATGGATTAGTCTCATATGTGAGTTTAGCGTGGCATACTCTCATTCATTTTTTTTTTATCTTCCAAGAAAGCAATGCTAATATAAGGGACATTCCCCAGAGCCATGCCACTTAAGTGCTAACCAAACCTAAGCTTATTATCATCACATAGCAACTTCTGGTGTCAAACACTGACTACTTAAGAACAGTCAAAAAATACTGAGAAGTGGTATTATTAGAAAGCATTGCTTCTGTTTCTCTTTACCTGTTGATCATTGTATTCCTTCCACTCAGTGTATAATTCATGGTGTCATCACTGAACCTGGTCCTGATCCAAACACAGAAGGGGGGAGATTTTTAAATGCCAACCATCTGTTTGCTCCTTAAAGGAATGCTGGTCAGCTACTAAAGCCACTGTCAGCAACAGGTAGAGGAATGTGAAGAATGCTTAGAAAAAATGCATAAAATGTATGTCTTGTTTTCCTATCTCTTCTCTCACACAACAAGAAGACACTTACCATCAGCCCTGTAATTGTCTCTTGGCATATTGTTTCATTACTATTTCCTGCCACAGACAGAACAAATTGACATTATTCTTCTAATCTAAATTTCTGCTTGTCTGTATAAATAAATGTGGTGTGGCCAAGAAAGATACCTTTACAAAGTATGAACTACCATATGCTGTACTGTTGTACCATTGTGCTTCTGAATCTTACAGGCAGGTTTTTGCTAATGTCAAGAAAATTTGAAAATTATTTTTCAATGCTATAGTTGCTCATAAAATGATTTGTTAGCTTTTTTTCTCCATTGCTGTGGAATTTCTGGGAGCAGCAATAGAAGAAAACAGCAGACAAATGAAGGTGTAAAATGCATCTGAGCAGAATATTGGAAGGCAATAGAAATCACATAAAACTTTTGTATCCTTACTCCAGGAGAAATCCAAATCACAGGTTTGCATATGATCTTATTGTATTATTTGTGCCACTTTCTCTGGCTTATTTAATCTGTGGTGACCTTAAGCAGTAATATCCATTTTAACTACAATGCTTCACCTTTTTTGAACATAAAATTAGAAGTCCGAGGCCATTCAGAAAAAAGGTTTAGTTGCCCAATCTGTGGTTGAGTTTGAGATTAGAAGCACTAGTTCCTGAATGGTTATTCCCTCAGAGAGTGGTGAAGCACTGCAGCGCAGTGAAAGCCAATACTTCAGTGTGGAGAAGGTGGGTGATCCCATTGGGAATGCTGTGCATGGCTCTGGAACATGTACGGCCACTCTGCTTATGGAAGAGGAGTGCGCCCATCAAGCTGATGGACACTGCATATGCTTTTTGGAAGGCAGCAGACATGAAAAAGAGAGCTAGCACTGAAAAAAATGGCTATGTGGGCTTTCAGCTAATGTATCTCGGCACAGTGCCATGGAGCTATGCGGGTTTATTAAATGTAAGAGCTGTTGCTTATGTGTAAATTAGGACTGCCACCTGGCTGGTTTCCAGCTGTCTTGCCTGGTTTTGTTCTGAACTTGCTGGCTGCTGTCGGAGCTACCGTACAGTTTGGTCTGGACATCCTCAGCACACATTTCTTTGGAAGGTGGATGGCCTTTTCTGTGTGGCAGATGACAGAATTTTACCTGTGTTTTAGCAATAAAAGCCACTGAAGTCAGAGAGATGATATTCTGAAATGTTAATGGTGGTGACCACCCTGACAAGTTAGAAAAAAAGGATCACTTAAAATGTAGTAAAAACAAGATAGCTTCATCCAAATAAAATAATGGTGAAAAGGCATACAGTCTTTTTGACTGTGTTTCTTTTTATAGCCTTTTCAAATTATAAGTCATGTAAATGTATGTAGACAATAAGTTACAATAGAAACATACTTTGACACTGCATTCTAGGACAACAGAAGCTAGTAGATAGAAGTTTTACTTCCTAAGAATTTTAAAAATGTCTTTGTTATTTCTTTCTTGGCTTTTGTTTTCTGTCTGACTCTAGAGATATTCCAACTGATAGACTTTCAGTGATTAATTCAGTTACTAATAAGGACCATTTTCTCAGTTTCTTAAGAGAAGGCGTTCAGTGTCCTTGGTCACTCAACAACCTTTCTTTCACAGTGGCCATTACAAGCTACATCAGACAAGACTGAGAGTGCAAGTGCTGGATGTTTTAGTACATTTTGTGTTCACAGTGTCTGAAGAATTATTTTATGATCTCACTCAACCTCTATTTTTAAGACAGAGGTGATGCTTCCAAAGTTCCAATGGGTGTCCAAATTTGTCCACACATTTCAGAGGCAACACTTGTATTCTGACCATGCATAGGAATGTATGTCTGTGCTTCACAATCTGAAGGCTAACTCAGGTGTGTTTGGTCAGTGGACCTTCTTGGCTGCCTCTTCTTGCATTTGTGAAGTTGTATTATCTTTCTTATGACTTTGAAACCATCTTAGCAACCTGTACCAGGCTACAGAAGATTTGCATTCTCTTGTATAGATGAGAAGAAACGATAAACATTAATTCCAAACGAACCATCAACCCTTTTTTCCCCCACATATAATAGCATCCGGATGTTTTACTTCTGCTAGAAAGAACTCACTAGCACCTAATACTTACGATATGTGTATAAACAGAGAGGTCTTGTTTACATGCCAAATGCTTGCACTCACCCTGCTGTCCAGTGCTGGGAATAGAACTGTGTGGCTGTGAGTCATTCCAGTCCTTTGCAGAAATTTTTGTGCTGCAAAATCACTATTCAGATCATCGTGGGTATTCCTAAGATGCGGGGGAAGGGAAATGGAGGTGGGTAGCATGGCTATAATTAAAAAGAATGATGAATACCCTTTTCCAAATCTGATTCATTCTTGCCCCTAAGTGCAATACAAGTGTTGAAAAGCCCCCAAAACAGAAAAAAAATACCGTTTTCTGCTTCTGTTAGCATTAGGTAATCTTCTGTGATCAGATGTTCAACACATAATACTGCTCTCATTTCAAGAACTTTGGAACAAAAAGCAAAGGAAATTGGATGAGACATCCACCTAGCTTTTGGGATCAAGATATTGTGTTCAGATTAGATTTTAAATTAGTAAGTGCTTATTATCATCTTATATCCTAACAATTCATACAAAAATATAGCAATGTAAAGATGAGACAGCTGCATCTTGTAAAGATTTGTACATTCTTTACACAATTTTCGAGCAATTCAGATAACATCACATCTGTCACCTTTACAATATCTTGCTTTGATATCCCTGGCATTTGGGGGAGGGAGGGGTGGAAGTCCTAAAGATGCTAAAGTTTATGAAACAACTTTGCCTTCAGGGACACTTGACAGCACACAATCTGCAGTGTATCAGCACCCTTCCCCCCCAACAATTACAGCTTTTTAAAATTTTGTAACATTAAGACAGCTTGAAAGCACAAATTCTCTTAAAAGTATGTGGTCACTGTTTATGCCTGTTGAAATTATCTGGATTTTACCTAATGAATTTTAGCTAATGGATTTTAAGTGTTCTATGACTTTTGAACACTATTAATATATATGTTGAGTTTTACTCTTCCTTCACTTAAAGTCATGCAATCTTGCTGACCTTTGTCAATTATAATCACTTAATGGCCAGCAGAGCCAATTTTACTGGCACCTCATATCACATTCCTGAAAACATTTTCAGGACATTTTCTGATACTGGGGATGTCACATCAGCTTAGCATGTTCAGCAGCTATCTCCCTTCTTTTCTTCTGCTGGAGAAATGCTTCTTTACAATTTTCCCACAGCTGCAAGAAGCTGAATGAGCTTGGTGATAGAAATAACACTTTGACCCCAGAGAACCATGTATCAGGATATAACCCTGCTTCATTTCCCATTTAGGACAATGACAAAATTTCTAGTAACCAAAATGAAGGCAGAAAAGGAGGCAGTGTCTTCTGCTTACCTGGCACAATGCTTAAGCATGAGAAAGCAATGTAGTTCTGGTGTGTCCCAATTAGAGTACACATATTTCTGTTCAGATGCTCTGCATGCAATCTAACTGTGTAATGAATATGAGATAGAGCCCCTATTTAAATATTTACATTTGAGGCTCAGCTAGTCCTGCCTTTTGCTTCAACCATTACTTGCCTTTCTAATAATTCTACACTTTAGATGTGGTTTTGACAGTGGATTATGTCAAGCTTTTTAATCTATAGAAAGTAAAATGATGACTGCTGGGACTTTGGAAAGTGAGCAAGGACAGGGAGAAGGCAGAAAACGTTGCTCAGTAGATGTTTTATTTCAGCAAAGCATTGGGCTATTTTCCAATGAGAGAGAGAACTGTAAAAATAGGATGCTGTGTGTCACAGCTAGGGGATCAAATCTCCTCACTCGTATGCAAATACACTGTACAATCAAAGTGAAGGAGATGTGAACAGACCAAATTGATATTTGATAAGGAAAACGAGGAGTCAAAGATCTGCATACTAATGCTAGGAACCCAGATAAAAAGCAGAAAGAATTGTAATTTCTAATGGTGAAGCACTTGGACATGATCCAGGCATTAATTATAAGGGAAATGCAGAATTGCTGAGTACATATATTGGAGGGGGGGGGGAGATGGTTCTGCATTTGGGATGATGATCTCTGAGTTTGTATCATAATCCATCCACCAGCCAACTGAATATAAAAAAGATTTTAATAAACATCTAAATACAGTATTTTTAAAATAATTTTCTAACATCTGATTTCTAACAATCTGAGGTTATCTGTTTGTAATTTCCAGAGAAAATATGACAACTTCATGAAACTGCTAAAGTGTTTGTGCAGTAACCCTATACATTAAAGGGAAACAGGAATACTGGAGTAGTCACAGGCTGGATCATGTGGTGCAAGTCCTAGGAGGGAGGGTGAGAAAAGGCTCACACAATTCAGTTAGAAAGGAGTGAAGAATGAGGAGCATAATTGATCAAGATCTTTTTCTGAAAATTTCATTTTCTCAAGGAATTTGGTGTGATATTTTGACAAAATTATGATTGTTTGAGAAAACTGTCATGTAGTTCAATTTGGACTCCCGTAGGGTGAATGACTTCATATTACCTCACAGTGTTACTCAAAATACAGCACAGTACACTAACAGTAAAGCGTAATAAGGGATTAAGAGACGGCTGGCAGATCAGAAAAATAGTTGTCAATAGAGAATCCTCATGAAGGTGTTTGTATTTCTGCATTAGATAATTTCGTTTTCAGCATTTTCATCAATGTCTTGAAAACTGGTAAACTCACTACCAGTGAGGTCTCTAAAAAATATAACAAAAGTGCCCTGCAAACTACTGAAAAGAGCAGTACAGTCAGAAAAAAAAAAAACTTCTAAGGAAGCTGGCTTGTGTCATATTGTTTCTAGTGTTTGGCACTGTACTTCAGTTTGAAGATCTCTGAAGATTTTTTCATCTTTTTTCTTCAGTTTCTCTGTTCCCTCTGTATTTTATCTTTGGGTTCTCTCATTGACACAGTGATTCTGTGGTCTGCTACAAGTCTTATGAGTTCTCTATATTCAAAAACATACCAGCCTACTCCATACATGATTACTTGGCAACATCAGTACAAAAAAAAAACAAAACCCTAGACACTCTCTTATTTTGAGGGCAACTATCATAGTCTGGCCATTTACATACTGTTACATTTTCCTAACCTTCACTTCAGGATGGTTTCCTCTAATTTGCACACTGGGAGTGGTCCCCGACCTTTGCTAGTTCCCAGGCTTTTTTCTGGAGTAGTGACAAGGTCAAAACACTGGCAGGGACTGCTGAGTGTTCTGACAGTGTGGGTGGATGGTTTCCAGGAATGAAACCTGTGCCTGGGTCTGCACTATATTTGTGCACATACAACCCCCTGTGCAAATCAGTGTTGTGCCTCCTTTCTCTGGCATCTTTTAATGTCTACTCATCCGACAATCAACTTCAGTGCACATGAAGTGAAACATGTATTTCCCTGCCTGTGATCACCACTTCTAACAAATACATCCTCACAACTACTGTTTTTCCTGATCTCTACTGCATTCACTCTTCATGTAGAATGATAATCTGAACATCGCTTTCAACCCTAGCCTCTCCTCAAGCCTCCTATCCTTCCTGGGTCCATCAATTGTCCTCTGCAGCTTACACTCATAGTACAGAAAAAAAAAAAAAATAATAATCATAAGCATAAAATTATATGGGGCAGGGGATTTGAAGTGCACCTTCAAAGTGGGGAAGGATATGGAGCACAGGGAGAGTCATGTAACAGAAAGAAGGTTATGGATTTATAAACCATAACTAACATACAGTTAAACATGAAATTCTAGAAAGATATGTGGATAGACAGCCAAAGAATATAGGCAGGGAATTGATTTTTCCTCTGCAAATGACCCTGCTCACTGGATTTAACTACCCAACCATTTCTTTCCTGCTCAAAAAAAAAAAAAATAATGTAGACATGCTTTTGATGTTCACATTTCCAAAAGAGATAGTGAAAAATTGGAAGTAGTATAGAAAAGACTCATAATAATATTCAAGGACTGAAGAAAATACTATAAAACAGTCTGTTTATCAAAGCTGACCAATAAAAACCATGAAAATAACCTTCTTGCTACCTGATACTGAATGGAAAGTGCTCTCACCCTTGACAACAGCTGAGATGTGCATAGGAAGAACCTGTTTCAACCTGAAAAAAAATGTTAGAATGGAAAAGAATGTTATGCTATTTGCTTCTTTTCTATTTAAGTGTTACTGCTTTTATATACTAGAATATATTTTCACATAAAGTACTTAGTGTCACGTAGGTTGTTTGTGTAGGCAACCAGAAAAGCAATGGTACTTTTATCACTGAAACAGTAATGCAAAATTAGTTCATAAATACAGAACAGCTTTTGTTTCTGACTATTGATGAGTTACTGTAAGTAGTGCCTAAATAACTAATGTAACTTTAATGTGGTACATTGCCTGTACCTGCAACTTCTTTGTACTATTTGTTTATCCTTCCAGGTCTCCAAAAATGGGTGTAAAACACATGGAAAGTATATGCTATGTGGAAAGATTGTTGAAGATCTGAAATATCAAGCCCCTAATCCAATTCCTGAACAAAATTTAACTCCATTTAATGCAACTGAACAAAATTTTTCCAGTGATGAATCTGGCACAAGCTGCTAATTTATTAAACAATATAAAGAAGGAACCAAAACAGTGCTTTTTTCTAAAGATTTTCCTGAAGCTATATCTTAAATATCAATGCACACCATAAAGAAAACTGCCTCACTGATTCATTAAGACTTTATTGAGCAGTGTGCTGTGAGCAGAGACAGCAAAATGAAAGATTTTTAGATGTTTCATTTAGCTATTTCTCTATGGGATTTTTTTTTTTTTTTGAGAAAGGCCCTGCATCATGCTGATGAGTGCAATATTAAAGACAACTGTATAATACCACAGTCATCACACCATCAAGTGTATTGCATTCCTCAATAAATTTCACAACTAGGCTGCTTTCCCCTCTTGGGGAAAAAAAAAAAATCTGCCTAGGTTTACCCTTTAGTTGTGCCCTTTGTGCCATGTGCCCAGGTCTTTGAGGGACAAATGTCCCCTGCTTTTACTGAGAATCTGTGAAGGGCAGGCAGGGTCTTGACAGCATCTCTGTTAAGTGCCTGACAATATGGAGGATGAAGCCTGGCTTTCATTTGCTGTCCAGTAAGTGTATGTAATACACATTAAGACTGGTGGAATTAAAAAGGAAATGTGAACTTGGATTCAATTTATTGAAGTCAATAAATTCAGTGGGTCAGGTATCTAGCCCTTTTAAAAGTGTGGCTCCATTGATTCAAAGCATGGGGAAGGATCTCTCATTTCATATTGTCCTGGGGATTGAATAGTCTTCAGCTCTAGAAGAACTGAATATCAGAACTCTAATTTACAATCAGCACTGTAAAAAGCTTTGTCCTGTTCAGATTGTCTGGCAGCAGCAGCAAGCACAAATGTGTTTATTGAAATCCATTCCAGGGCATTGTAATTGTCCTTATTTAGTCAGTCTTAAAAAGAGAGAAATATATAATTCATGGCAATCTTTAAAAACTGGCTGACCAAAGCTCATGACAAATGCTTACAAATGGGGATTAAAACCTGAGCTGTCAGTGAGATAATTAGTTTATTCCAGCACACTGAAAGGCTGTGGTTGTGATGATGATGGGTGCCATCTGATGAGTAAGGAGTCATGTTACAACACAAGCACATGCTCCCTCTTCCCCTCCCCTCTCCTCCAGTATAGACCTTATTTAGCCAGCTATGATACTGCTTTTCACAAGAGAAAAAAGGAATTGTTTTAGCTCCTCTGTTTTCTGTGATTGACAACTCCCATTTGGCTAGAGTAGGATCTGAGACCAGAGAGAAATATTTGCAAATTCTGTCCTCACTCTTAAAGTAATTATTTTTAGTTTCCATCAAGCAGGCAACTATACCCAGATATTCATAAACAGATTCCTAATGCAAAAATTGTCAGTAAATTGTCCATATTACAAAACAAATTGTTCCCTCTCCCAGGGTCCCATGTTCTGGATTTTCTTTCTTACCAGCATTGCTGGTCACAGCATGTGAAGACTGCAAGTGGGTCATAATTTTTATATAGATAGGACAGCTTTGAAGGGAAAGAAGAAGGGGAAAATAGGTATCACTTCTGCTTTAGCATAACTGCAGAGCACAGAATAATGTGCAGATAGTCAGGAATGAATTCAGACAGGCAGTGATCTTCACACTAGATAAACTGTAGGGTGGTCTATGGACATTATTGAAGTCAAGCACTGTCTGCAAATTCTTATCCTTCAATCTGTGGGAATGCAATATGTCATATATCTGATCACTAGAAGACTTCTTACCATGTGTTTTACCCTCAAATAACAGAATGAAAAAAATATGATTTTAAAAAAAAGAAGTATTTTTTTGTTCTTTTTGATTCTGGTCAGAACAGCAATATTGCTTTATAAAATGCCAGCTTGCTTCAAGTATGTCAAATAATCTTTTGCCCTCTTTTTTCTTGTATTACCTTCAATTTATTTTGGTTCCTAAAAATTTACTTTTTGTTACAATGGTTTCCAAGTATTTTGTACTCAAATGGTGCCACAAAGAAATATTACTGGCTTTTTTATGTCAGACCAGGAGGTGCACAGTCCATTCTAGGGACAGTAAAAGTAGAAAGAGGAACCAAATATAGGAAAAAAATTCTTAAGCTGTTGGCCTGCAAATGACAACTCCTCTTAGGAAAAGAAATAGTAAAGCTGGATCTTGAGAACTAAAGCACTGGTGTCTCCATAGTTAAAGATTGGACTCTTCAAACTAAATGAAGCCAAAGAAACCTTATTGTGACAGCTAGACCTGTCTCTGCAAAGGGCAAGTCTAGTGAAAACAGTTTTCTCCAATGAAGTTGTTAACAAGTAGCAGAGGAACTGAAACGCATTTATTCCAAAATATATGCCAAGCCGTAGAGGAAGAATCCAAGTGTGAATAATGCTGCAGATGAGATTTCTTTGCACTACCCAGGTGAACATAATGTGATACCAAAGTGTCCATTGGAAAGACTGAGGTGTTATTTGTGACATAAAGCTTGCCACTTCAAAATAGGTAAAAATGCAAAGAGCATGTATTTTATTGCTTTTCTTACCTAAGATTCACTCAAAAGAAGTGGTATGAACTTTTTCCAATTTGGAGCTCATGTCATGGTTAAGTTGTATTCATGGGATTCCTGCTGATGTCACTAGGATGTGAAAAGGCAAAGCATCTCCACATCATACAAACATTGTGACGACTTTTACCACAGATAAGAGATCTGCGTTGGAGCCGAGTGAAGGAAACTTTGTTCTTCTTTAATAAACTTCCTGTCACATCTATCACTCCCGGGCTCAATAATTTCAAGCTTAGTGAATTTTCTTCTTTCATGATTAGTGAAGTGCCTGTAGCTGGCTAACAAAGATTAGTTATTTTTTTAAATGTCTGTTTTAGCAGAGTGTAAATGACTGGAGAAGACAAGGAGTGCAATGCATGCATGTAATACTTTGATGTGTGGAGATTAAATATTTTATGAGGCGAATCATTTCCTGGTGCCTCAAAATGTACACTGTGTGGTTTTGTTGTGTTTTTTTTTCTTTTCTATATTAAAAAAGTGGATAGTTGTGTTATAACATTAGTAATTATGAAAGCAAAGGCATTTCTCTTCTGAACTGAGTCATATCTCTGTAACTCCTTTCATTTAAGTCAATGGTTAAGCACATGAGCCGTGTTTCTGTAACATGATGTACTTTTGATATGGTAAAATCTTACATGGAAATGTGCACCATGGTCTGGGGAGACATGATCAATGTCCTTTCTGTGTGAGCAGGTTTTGTGAAATGAATCCACCAAGAGGTTTTCCTTGCAGCTTAATTTGTAGAAACTGCTATAATCATTTTTAAGATTTTGTTTCAGGAAAAACGTTACTTGTGTAGCTACTACCACTACGTATTGCTTTTGGATGCAGGCTAATATAACACTGTGTTGTGTGAATCACTCTCTAAAAGAGTCTGACAGCATTTTATAGTGACCCCTGTGCCAGTGCTAAACTCTGTGAATGGTGTTCTGAAAATGTGTGAGCAAGCTGGGGTCACACTGGGCCAGGATTAAAACAAGAGGTTTCTAAACAAAATAATTGTATTGATGGATTTAATAATTTATGATTTCTCCTATGAAAGACAGTACCTTTTAAATTTAGAAGCTAAGTAAGTTCAGGTGAAGCCTGTGTCATTAATTGCTGAAATTTAAATCTGGAAATTCTACATTTTAGCAAATTCCATGACAGTGTTTGTGGAATTGCAAATATAGACAGCTTGGTTACAAATGGCTGTCAGACGTGGCTTGCACTATCAAGAGTTAAACAGAGATGGATGATTGGCATGAGCTGCATATTTTTAGTTAAGAAATTAAATATCCATTTTTATTGTAAAATCCTTTTTAATTGTAAAATTATGTTTTCATTTTTCTTGCATTTTTTGTTGAATTAATTAATAAATTACTTTTTAATTTGTTTATTAATAAGAAAATGAATGTGCTTTGTTGACTTTTTCCCTTTCCTTCTTCAGATTTGCCCCCAGGGCAAACATCTCTTCAGCTACACACCTGGTCTAGAAGAAACCTCACATTTCAAACTCTGCTTGTTATGACAGTGCCTGGTATGATGATCCTATTGCAAAGCTGGAGGTGTGACAAAGTGAGGTGCAGTCGATGAAGTAGCTGACCCATCCAGTCATACTGCTGCTTCAAAGCAGTTTTGTGTCAGATCTAGGGGGAAAGGGTGTAGTTTGGCCAGGAAAATCAGTCCAGTGTAATTCCTTGTGAAGGACTAAATGATTTCATTATTGTCTACAATAAGGTGTGCTAGCAGTGTTATTTTGTGTTTCTATATGCTGCTCTAATGGAGTACTGATGGTAAAAGGGATTACTGAAACTGGCTTTGTGGATGGGGAAAAGACATTCCACAGAAGTACCTGTGTGCAGGAGAGTGTTCATGAAGGGTTAACACATCCCTCTGTCACTGGCTTTTCCTGTCTTCACTGGTTCTTCTTCTCCTGGACAGAAAAAAATAAATGAATTCTTATACTCTAGTCTAATCTGATGTTGGTAAAGAACAACACTGCCTGTCCCTGGAATTGCTTTCACATTTATGCTTGTGTTCAGGATAAGGCTGTCTCTGCTCACTGCCCTTATTTCACACTTTGATCTTAGAGTATACTTGAATATTTTATAAATAAGATGGATCCTGTTTATTCCAGTTTTTATGTTCACCACAGTTTGAACAGTGGCTCCATAGTGCAAAAGAGATATAAGAACATAGCTATGGACCCTGCATTTTCCAGTGCATCACTCCAGTGTCTTTTTTGTGTCTCTGAACAGCAGCAGGAAGTCTGCCTTGCTCATCCAACTCCTTGGGTCAGGCAGGTTGCAGCAATGGGAAGCTACTATCTACAAACATATTGTTTCACTAGTTTCTTACCAAAAAACAAAAATGAAAAACCTGCCCAAAGGACATAAAATGCAACAGAAAGCCAAGCTCTGCTTGTGTTTGGCAGCGGGTGGTGGGGGTGGTGAGTGTTTACTTTTAGACTCTGGCATGAAAAGAAACTAAACCAACTACTGTTGTTAGAGCAAGAAATTTCTTTGTGGTTTGTGTATTACTTTAAATTTGTTTGTTTGTTTGTTTGTTTTTTAAAGACTTAGCTTAACTAATATTTGAAGCTAGTATGGTCTGCTCAAACTCCTGTGGGTGACAGCAATATAAATGTGAATCTGAGGTCCTAAACTAGTGAAACCAAAAAAAAAAAACCAAAAAAAAACAAAAAAAAACCCACGAAAACAAAACCACAATGAAACAAACAAAAAAAACCCCCAAAACAACAACAAAATACCCAACCAAAACAAAAAAGCAGAAAAAACCCAACAATAAACAAAAACAAAACACAAAAACAAGAACAAACAAGCAAAAAAGCCCACAAAACCCCCCCAAAAAAACAAAGAGCCTCCAACAAAACAAAGCAAGTAAACAAACAAAAAACCAAAAATCCAGGATTAAAGCACCATATTCTTAACTGGAAATCAACCCTGATTTTCTAGTGTTAATTATTTTAAGTGTGTCAGTCTTGCATTTCATTTCCATAAAAAGGGCACAAGAAAGGTTACAAATCCGTGTCATCTACTGTGAATGAATTCTTTTTTTAAAGTTCTACAGCCTACAGTATTTAAATTATGCCATCACTGAATATTTTTCCCCAGTCAGGAACTAAGCCTAATGAGCCAAGAAGAGAATATTTATGCACAAATATACCTATGGAGCTCAGAAAATATACAATCATCACTTAAAAGTCTTCAGAGCTGGCTCAAAGCAACAATTTGCACAAGTGATGCACATAGTTGGAGCTACTTTGAAAGCAGCTCCTGTAAGACAAATACCACTCTTCTGTTCTTTGTTTTCTCCCCATGCATTTCTATTACACCCTGAACCTTTCATTAGTGAACAAAAAAGCAACTATATAATCGATATTTTGAGCTAGAAAGCAATTTCTATGGTTTGTTGGTTTGTTTGTTTTTTTTTAAATAACATTACTTATATACAAAGGACTAGATTTTGGGTTCAGTTGTAGCTCCATAAACTCTGCACATTACCATGGTTTTGCACAAAGACATAGTTTAGCAGGCTATTTGCCAAACATCAAGAGACTTAAGTACAAAATCCTAAAGCTGAAAATTAACGTGAGTTTTAGCTACTTTAGCTATTGGGTAAATTGATGCTCTACATAGTAACACTCTATTATTATACATTTTTTTCACTTCTTACAGAGAAACTGAATGAGTATATTTTGTAAGAATTTGTAAGTGAAAGAATAGGTTGTTGAAACATGTGCAAAGTCATGAAATGCCTTCATCCAGATATGCAGTTATAGTTAAGGGCAGTCTCAGAATAGGGAAAAGATTGGTTTCCAGCTCAGTTTTATGCCATCTGAATGCCAAAAAAATCTACATAATCGTTTGAGCACTGTATGCAGTGCTCTTGTGGGCTTGCTGATATCCTTAGAGGGCATTAAAAGCATCTGGATGTTTCCAGGATGCAGGAAGGTTGATTTTCCTGGAGGAAAAGGTGATGACTCTCTCTCCTAGCAGTGCCACCTACTCTTTCTCTCTGCTGGGCTCCTACATGCAGAGATTACACTTGGCCATGGAAGTGGTGTCCCCTCGCCTTGCACTGGAGATGGCACCAAAACCAGTTCTCTTATGGGAGCCAAACAGCTGATACATATTGGGAGAATATGTATCTTTGTTTTTCTCTGAGAAACCGATGTCCAAACACATTGCAAGATTTTATATGTGGTTTTCTCAGTCTGAAAGTTTCAGACTGCCAGTTCTGAATACTTAGGGGTATTTTTAGCCACAAGATGTATTTTTCTTCCTGTGAAAGAAGTGAAAAGAAAATAATAGCAGAAGATTTTAATCTGAAAAATACATAAGCACAAGTTAAACAAATTAATACTTTTCTTTTGATTAGCTCTCATTTGCTACTGAACTGTGAATTTGCTCCTTCATTAGACATGAGATGAACAAAGGGATATCTAATTAGAAGTTGTTACCTCTCCACACCATTGGTGCCAAAAATCCATCATATCTCTATTCCCTGATAGTCCATTATAAAGAAATGATCACTGGTTTTGATTCAAGGCCCAAAATATGGCATGCCAGGTCATAAGCTAAGAAAAGTTTGTCATAGATATGAAAATTAAAGCTGCTTTATTCTTATTTTAATCTTAGCACAGGACTGAAACTAGAATCCAGGCTTTTTTAAATTAATGAAAGCTTCCTATCAATGAAAGCAGAAGCAGATCTATGAATGAGAATTCTTCTGAGGTACAATACAATGTATATGTTGAAAACCCAGTCTTGGGGTGAATGTAGCTGTTTGTGAAATCTCAGCTGAAGAAATTGTCTTGAATTAACCAAAAATGCCTTTCCTTTCCTTTTCACAGGACAAGGAATCCACTCAAGGACATATTTCTTCTATGGCATCAAGGCTGAACAGTCTGCACATTAGCAGGATAGCACTGTCAGAGAAAAGACCTTTTGGAGAAGTATGGTACACATTAAATTAAACAGCCATTGAATTACTCATTGAATTAGTCTTTAAATTAACCATTAACTAGCCATTGAATTAACACACATTGAGTTATCCAGCCAGCTCCAAGCCCAAGTACAGGAGCCAGGTTCATCTGGTAGTTACCAGCCATATTCACACACACATTTATGTAGACATACATATATAAAGATTATGAGGTATAGGATGTATATGAATACATATCTTTACAGCTAGGCACTGTTTGTGTTTCAATTTCCAGTCTTTGTCACACGCAGATAAACTGTGGTCTCGAATACATTTTAATTTATGAATTCAAATCGCTGCTAGGCTTGAGTGAAGAGAAATAAAAATGTTTCCATCTTTAATGTTTGGAATCTTTTCAGTGGTCCACTTCTCTTACAAAAGTTGTACCACCTAACAGAGGTGTCAAAGCAAAGCCAGAGGTGAGCTGTCAGCAATCAAATAGGTTTGCAGGAGGCAGAAAACAATCAGCAGCTATTCCTTGCAGGACTGTCAGGGAGACCTATGGTTAACTGCTACACAGTTACTGACACAGTGCCTTGCCACTTGCAGAAAAGATGGGGAAAAATTGGTAGTACCTTGAGAAGTTATCAAAGAGAAAGAAATGAGGAGTTAATGCTACTAGGATACAAAAGAATTCTCAATTGTTTATGGATCTTTTTTCACCACAGATCTGTACCTCAGTATTCATGGGTGTGTGCCACATTGTTTTATTCCAGAACAGCACAAAGGAGGTGCAGTTTGCTGGTGAATCTAGTCAACAAATCAGTTTTTATGCTTATATTTTCAGTAGGATTAGGTTCTTCCCCTAGTGGGCTGGGCACTGGAACAGGCTCCCCAGGTAAGCAGTCACAGAACCAATCCTAACAGAGTTCAAGAAGCATTTGGACAATTCTCTCAGGCACATGGTGTGATAACTGGGGTGTCCTGTGCAGGGCCAGGAGTTGGACTTGATGATCCTTTTGTGTCCCTTCTAACTCAAGACATTCTATGACTCTCTATGATTTACACTTGAGTGAAGTAAGAATGCAGAGTGGACAGATGTCAGAGCTGATATGTTTCACTCAATTATCCAAAATTCCCAGCATCCCACAAGCAGCTCTTTGCAGCATGATTTATAGCACTAGCTACTTCGAAAGCATCAGGTCTGTTGTATTTGATGCTGGGCTTACTTGATGCATTTGAGCATAGAAGTCAGAACCATCCTTGTGGGAACTGAATCAGATGGGATAGATCATTCCTTGGATGATCTATCCGGGCTCCTGACACAGAGGGAATAAACCCAAGGCTTTGGGAGGCAGGGTGCTGGGGGATTCTAATGAAGTCATCCCAAAATAGGTTCTAGTTCTAATTCTCCACTGGTTCAGGACCTTAGACTTACAAGATTAAAGCCCCTGTCCTGTGGTCACGACTGGATACCTGCCCCCAGGTACCCCTATGTAATGCTGGGTTAACCACACCCCCTGGTCTTTGGATGCAGCCCCTTGGACCATGCTGCCCAAGTGATGATTAAAATCTATCTTTGGGGACTCCATCCCAATTTGCTTTGCCTGAACCCGGCTGAACCGGACAAGGGGTCTCAGAACCCCACTGAAACACATCCCCTCTTCACTGAGCTCAGATCAGGTACTGTACCTGTATGCAGTGGCTTTTTGTCCATGAGTTCTACTTGGCCATTGTCCAAAGAACTGTAGCTATATATTACTGCTAGACATCAGAAACTTCTCCCATAACTGATGGAGTTGTCTGGTCTGATGATGTTCCTTTGCAATTAAAGGTATTTTAGATATGTCTACATATTACACTGTGAAGAGCATTCATCCATTGTGTCTACTCTGAGTGGAATAATAAAAAGTCATATCTGCTTCCACACTTAGAACAAATTAAGACCTGGGCCCCAGCAAGGTTTAGTACCTTGGGCTAAACATCACATAATAAGGTCAAATAGTTTCTCCTCAGTCTGGAAGTGGACAAGGGCAAGCTTATACTTGCCCAAAGAATGTGGTATAAGCTTACACAATTTCGATCAAAAGAACTTCAGATATGGTCTGGTCTATATGCAAAAGGTTTTGAGAGTAAGATACAAATAAACTTCAAACTGATCAGTCCTAATCCAATATCAGAGCAGATTTTTTGGTCTGTTTATACCTCTTAGGAAGAGGTTTAAGTTAAATTGAAAAGCTATGCTTAAAGCAGAGCAAAACTGTTTATGCTGGGGATTATACCAGCATGACTTTTCCTAGACAGCTATATCAGCACGAAGGATAAAATGTGGAAAAGTCTGCAGATGTACTGTGATAAAAATGTAATAAGATATAGGATGGAGAGGAAGAAGGACAAGAATAACAATAATTTGTTGTTTGCATTTCACAGGCTTTGAAAAACTTTTTAAAAAGAAATATTCTCTTTCCTGTTTCTGTGTGAAAGACTCAAACAGACAATAGGGTAAAATATTTCTGCCAGGATTTAGGAAACTACTCTGCTGACTATAGAGAAAATGCTGCCAAAATAAGGAAGTAAACAGGCTGAAATAAACAGAAAAACAACATTTACTTTTCTCAAATCTCTTAAAGTAAATCTTCTCTCCTAGCAACCATATGGAAAAACAGCTCAGACACAAATGTTACTGGTAACTCCAAGTTGCTTCAATGAAAATGTATTGTGCGTGACCTCTTGCATCCATGGCACACTTCCCTGGAAAGAGTTTGCCCCTTTACTCACCAGCACAGTTAAGCATGCTGCATGTTGTTACACATGCTGTCATAGTCTGGGCAAGGGTGCAGGATTTGTAAGCCTTCAGATAGGGGCTTAAATGTTTGAGACAGCGACATTTTTAGGTTTTGGCAAAGACAGTGCCAGCTGTCTGTCTCTCAGGGTTTCTCCTGTCAAGTGGTCCATGAAGCAGCATTGGCACTGGCCCCAGCTGCACAGGAAGTAGAGTATACCTGGACCCTCAGAGGGAGGCCAGGCACCTCATTGAAAGCCTCCAGTGGACAACAAAGAGTGGGAAGGCAAAAAGAAACAGCGAGCAATTGGGTTCAGAAAGAAACTGAGAAAAAAGAGATGTGTGCTGGGTTCAACACAGCATGTCCATCACCTCCACACCCATGGGCTGGCCCTATGAAAATGGAAACAGCACTGCTAAAACTGGAAATCCTCCTTTCACTTCAGTCTTTGAATACAATTAGTATGTCTGAAAAGTGGAGTGTTATTGTTTATTGTCTATGTTGTACTGTCTACTGCTGAAATGAATTGCTTCCTAAATTTATTCTAATATATTCAAACCACATATAATGGAGGGACATGGCTTACAGACTGCTAGAATAATGATTTCCCACCGGTGACATTCATGGCAATAACATGGAGTCAGTACTTCCCAGCTGAGGCCTTTTCCAGAACGCTCCCGGCTGGAGCAGCGCCCACTCATGCGGAAAGGAACAAAACCAACTGCTTCTGGGTGGTGTGCACAGAAAAGGCTGTGAATTCCTAGGACTTCATCAGCTGAGGTGCTGGACGACCTTGACTCCCCCTGAACTCAACGGGGCCCTTGGCAGCTCTTTGGCTCTGTCCCCTGCCAATGGGAGCACCTGTTCTCGGCCCTGCTGGTCTCTGCTCCCCTTCCCCAGCACAAGGCACCAGCCTCCAGCCACCCAGTGTAGCTGTGCGTGACAGGGCTTGCAAGGGACCGAGGTGGAGCCTGTGCTTTGGCATTTTCACAGACAAGCTCAAGAATTCTAAGGTTTGAAAAATAGCACAGAAACTCTATTTTTTCAGTGAGCACTGCTTCTGGCAGTGAATCTGATAGATGTTCTGAAGCAGAATAAGCAGCATTCAGCCTGTCCCCACCATCTGCCCAAACCCTGTTTTCTTTTCCTCATTCAGCTCCATTGGAAAATATCAACAGAAAGTGGGGTTTTCTTTACCAAGAAAAATCATGTGTTGGTTTGTACTATAACTCATGAGTCCTTTGTATTCTGGGAGAATACAGATGCAGTGCAATTCTTGGCAACTGTTTGAACTTTCTGAGATAATCTGCTCCAAAACTTGATAAGAGCTCTTGAACTATGTTCATGCTACACACAGGGCTAATCTGGAAGCTGAATAAATCTCATTTTCTGCCCAACTGCAAAAGAAAGGTGACAAAGGAAATATATTCAAGATATAAACCTGTGATTTGGGAACAGATAGAAAACTGAGCAGGTACTGAGTTACAAACTCGCTTTTTTTTCCCTTCATGTGTCTTGCATGATTACAGAAAATCCTGATAAAAAAATCCAAGTTAGGGAGTGAATACATCATTAGCTGGGCAAAACAGAAGGAGAAAGACGCAGGTTATTATTTATTTGTTACCATCTATGGAGGTACCTTGAGGAAGAACTGACCACAGAGACACTATTGCACTGTTCACTCGTCAAATACATAGACAGATTCCTTACTGTAAATAAGTAATACTTGAGAGAATGAAGCAGACGAAGTATAGAAGGATACAAATGCAAACTTTTTATGCAGACTACTGACAAACAGTCAAAATTCAAATTCATTGTTTCTCAATCTTTTATATAAGTTTATCTTTCATTGCTATGGAGATACAGTTTTTACCTTAATTCAAAGCAAGATATGGGGCAAATCACTCTAGCATTGATGACTTTGCCTTCCTAAATAGCCTGTTCTGTTTCAGTTATTCATTTCCTTTCTGAAAATCTTTTTCATTATTTTTGTTTGAAATGTATGGTATATGATTGAAATATATTTCACCTGAAAATTTAGTCTCATGTCTCTTTATGACCACAAGAAACGTCTGTAAACCCTCCCTGGAGAAATTCTGCATCTCTCAAATGTCTGTTTTTTCTGGGAGGAATCACCCTCTGGAGGAGGCTGTCATGGTCCATAAGTAAAGCAAAAGCCTATATCACTAGCCTGGGCTGTAACATTTATTTCTAGAGACCTGAAATCAAACCACATTAATTTTCATAAAAGCAATACTGACTTTCCAGGTACATCTTTCAACTCCTAAATATCATTAAATAAATGCCTGATAAAACTCATTAAAAGGAAAAAAAAAAGCCTAATGAGAACACTATGCCAAACAATTTGATTCTAGAGACCATAGGTGTTAGGAAATATTCTGATTCTATAGTGACAGGTGACAGGATAAAATTTAGTGACACCTTTTAATACAGAGGACAGACAGTTTGTATCTGACCACATTTAAGTGTCTAGAGCATCAACTAAAATATATGAGTAAAACAAATGGTATCATGTTTATTCTCTTGCAGTGAGGCCAAAGTGGCTTATTTTGACTGAGTGTCTGCCTGCAGTTTCTCTCACCCTCCTAAATAAAGAGGCCATGCAGAAAAGTTATATTGGGAATGGCTCCTCACATGTGCTGACCTCTGAGCTGTGCCCAGCAGTTATTTGGTAAAGCTTTAGCAATTTTTTGATAGAGATGCTTGAATTCCAGTGCCCAGCACAGCTTCTTGGCCATGTTTAATCTCTTAATGTACAGATAGCCTTAAGGTGCAATTCATCTTCTCCCAATACAGATATCAAATGTAGATTAATGTTTCTCAGACTGTGATCTGTGAAGCCTTTGGTGATCACAAGGTGATTTCACCTTGAAAAATATTCAGTTTTAAATATAAATTTAAATTGTTTAAATATAAACAAAATTTAAATATAATTGTGTGTATAATATATACATATATGCATACATACATATATACACATATATATATGTCTTCAGGCATGCAAGCAGGAAAACAAAATGGAGGAAAATAAATGTCACTGTATATTTTTCCCAGGGCAGCTGAGTTTTATTCAGATATAAATGAAAACCATCATGGCAACACTACTAGATGATCCTTGGCATCATTTCCAAAAGGTTGTCTGGAAGTAAGTTTTAAAAGAGTTGAGCAGCAGCAGGCGAGATGACCCCTGGTTGTCCAAGCAGCCCTATGACTGTTCTTTTTGAAAGGATTTGCAGCTGCATCACCTTGGGTGGGAAGTGGTTTCCATGAAATCCAGGTGTTCCTCTCCTCTGCTTAGGTGTAGAATGAGGCAGAAGCAAGAGGTAGATGGAAATGAGTCTCATTAGAAGGTTGAGCTGGCAATGAACAGTGCACTGAAACCACGGTAGTTTTGCTGTTCTGAGTGTGTATTCCATCACCCCCCACAATGATTTTTTAGTTCCTGTTTCAGTTGTGCTGCTCTTGATGCTAATCACATTCCTCCTGTGCTACCAGAAAACCCTTGAGTTTCTGAAGAACATCTCTGTCCCCCTCCCACACTGCTACCTCTGTGAGGTCTCTGTTGCCCTTCTTCCCCTCCCCAGTTGAGTTCTGCTGTGGAGCAGAACCTGCACTGGAGATCTTCAGCCCAAAGGCAGGAGTGAGAAAGGAAGATAGTTCTCATATAATACTGAAAATTAAGAGCAGAACATCCTGGGACAGCAGCTGGCGGTCAAAGACATTTTCAGGGGATGGAGGGATCATAGCTGGAAGCTTAGAGCCTTTTTGCTGTTTCCATCACAGAACACTGTATGCAAGTTCCCTGGCAAGATCCATCTGGTAGAGGGAACTAGTGAGGGGAAAAAGATTCCTGTTGTCCTCCTGCTGCATCTCTGTTAAGCAAATGTCTTGCTTTGATAGTGCCTCAATACTTTTTAAGTTCACTGCCGAGAAATATGTGAATGAGGTCACCTCAGGTTAGATTTGGATTCCACAGACATATTTCATATGAGATGTCCCTGGTATACCCATGCACCACATTTTTCCCCTCTGCATCACTAAGTTTGAGAGACACACTTAAACATCATATGAATTCATCCTTTTGTGGTCTGTTCCAATGTCATCTGAAATTTCTATTAACTAATTTGGCCATCACCCAGTTTGTCTATGCCACATAATAGCATTTTGTGCAAAATGGTTTTTTCGGTGTGTTGGGAATGTCGTGTTTTAATCAATGTCTCTCTGAATGTTAAATCTAATGAAGGCTGTAAGTGAGAGACTATAAATGCACAGAGAGAGTTACCATGGAAACCAGAGCAGTGTCTGTCAGGTATCCCACACTGGCAGCACCGTGCAGCATTGCTCCAGTACAAGGCAGAAACTTTCCAAAACGTCTTCAGTAGTCACATCAAAGATTTTCAAGGCTTGGAGTAGAGAGCTGGGTGCTCTTTTGGTGGCAGCTTGTAGACTGGCCAGTGTCATGATGGTAGGGTGGCAGCTGGTACAGTCACCTGCTGAGCTGGCACACACTGTGTGATTTGCTATCTACTTCTGTACAGCTTCTTTAGCAGAGCTTGTGCACCATCAGGAGCCAAATTTCCTGGAACCTTTGGCCACAAGCTGTGAATTTGCACTCAGATAGGATGAACTTTTACATAGACAAGTACACCAAGGAACCCCAGAGCTCATTCAAGCCAGAAGATAAGGAAGAAGCATTCATTAACAAGCTGCACCCTCAGAGATGGGAAAGGAAACCACTTCCCAGAGACAATGAGGGTACCCAGTGAGGCATGGGAAGACCCCAGACCCAAATACTACCAAAGGTCCCATCTGTCACATGAAGGGTGGGGAATTTGGAGTGCAAGGGAATTGTTGTCTAGTGATTTCTCTGTTCGAGGTCCCTCTTCAGAGGCATCCAGCTTTAGCTGTAGCACTACTGATACAAGAGCTGTTACAGAGTCTACCTCTTGGCTTATCAATTGACACATAGAGTGGCCATGGTGGCTGGCCACCTGGCCATGATGGCTGGCTTGCATAATTTCCATAACACACAGGAGAGCCCTTACTACTGAAAGGCAGATGCAGCTGTCCTCTGGATAGTCCTGACTGCAGTTAGAAGAGATGGGGCTCCAGAAAAAAAATTCAGAGGTTCTACACAGTAGTTCTGACTTGCAACTGGAGCTGCAACTTCTGAGTATTCTGGCCTGACACTCCTTTAAGATGAAGGGTTTAGGACCTGAAGAATAGAGAAGAGAAGCCTTGTTATCCAGAGGATCCTCATGATCTGAGAAAAGCCCTTCTGGTAACCTGGAGGGTACTTCTGCTGAGGAACCAGTTGCTGTCTGCCATCACTGTGCATTTCAGTACTCATTCAGTGATGAGGACTGCAGAATATTTGCTCCTCAGAACTATGCCTTGTCCTGGTCCCCCCCATCCATGGAGTGTCCACAGAAAATGTGTGCAATTACTCAGAAGAACTGTGGAGTAAAGCCAAATTGCTGATAAGAAAATGATATTACATTTTTTCTCCCTATTCTGAGTGACAGAGTGCTAGGACACTTTCTGGTTATTAAAACTAAAGAAGTTTTATTTATTTAAGCCATTTATTTATTGTCCTTTCTGTTTCATTTCCTTCTTGCAGCTTCTCACAGCTCAGAAAATAAAACTACATGGAAAGCTCTTTGGAGCAGGGATTGTTATTATAGTTATTTTCAGTGCTTCACGATCTCAGTTCCTGTATAAATCTTGTAGTCACTGTTGTGCTATACATGCAGTAATAATAGCCAGGACTGTCTACTAAGTGTTGCTTATTACATGTGCTCATTCCCCTCTTGATGCTCCTGGGCTTGCACTAAGCTCCTTTATTCAGTCTTTGGTAGTAAATCCAATCTCAATTTTAAAAAAGAAAATTGTATATATGCTTTTATTATAACTTCCACAAATACTGGATACATTACTTTCTTTAAGACATGGAGTATTTAATACATTTCAGCTCACAGGGAAATGAGCCTTCCACTTCCAAGCGTGTAAAGCAGCAGAGTGAAAGTGGGAATATTTCAAACAGACGTGAACGCTCTCTCAAGCTCACTCTCCCTTGGCTCTCAGCCACAATTTTAGAGTAATTTGCCCTAATCTGCCATATGGTTTTCTTTCTTTGCATTTTATAAAACTGCAGGGCTAAGTGAATGTGCCTCTTCCATAGTACTGACACAAGCCTGATTTAATTTAAGCTTCCATATTAACATACCAAGTAAATCAGTGCTGCAGCCTATGAGGGATACTTCAGTGCACACTGTAGAGCTGTCATTAGTTTCCAAGTGGTTCTAGCCTACCGCCCTTGAACTGCTTCTCCCTTATGATTATTATTTCTAGAGGTCACTCCAAAAGGACATCAGGCCTACTCCAGCAGTATGTGACCCCCTTTCCCTTCCCCAGATCAAACCAGGCCTCCAGTAAGACATTATTCAAGCCTGAAATCACTTCCGAACAGCAGGCGTTCTGAGTAAGTCTGATTCATCATGTGGAAGATCTATGTGCCTGCTGTATGAGAAGCATCTCTGACTGAGGTTTCCAGCAAGCCCTGCCAGTGAATCTTTTTATTCAAGGCGTCCGTGCAGTGTACTTTTATATCACAGATGGCTCCAGGACTCAGAGACAATTTCCTTAAATAGGCTCTCACACCAGGCTTGTCTACACATTTTACTTTGGAATTTTTAGCCCGTAACAAGAATGTGACATGGTTCACTAAACATACGCTCCATGTGTGTTTTAAGAACTCAAGTTTTCCCCATAAGCTGCAGCAGAACTGCTGCCCAGCCTGGTGCCCACATCCACTCATCTGCACGTCTATTTATTCTCTTTGCTGGATCAGTTGGGATGTGGAAGGCAGGGTACTGTGCTGGTGTGGGCTCCTGGCTCACAGAGGCATGTTTGGCCTTTGTCATGGGCAACACTCAGGTCAGCTGCTCCAGTGAAGCTGAATACAAACCACTGTCCAAGAGGGAGGCTTTTACATGAAAAAATAATATCATTTTGCAAGAAAACAATTATCATTCTGAAGTTAACTGTAGTTAAAGTTTAATACTCATATATAAAGAAACAAATAGTCACAGAACCAGGGAGCAGAAGATACCAAGCTCCTGCCAAACTGGTGTAATATGTTAACCATTAATGAGAACCAACCTACAACTTAACCAATATTATAATTATTAAAACATGGAACCTTAGAATCCTGTACTGAAGAAATGAATTCCTGTAACACATATCTTACCAATAATAATATTGATGCTGTTGTCTGCATATGAACAAGTAAGAGCAGCAAAGAAAATTCTGCCCTGTCCAATGTCATTGCTAAACTATTTCAGATTAAACAGGTTTTTTGGGGTTTTTTTGTCCAATTAAGGAAATTTAAAACCCCAATAAATGACAAGGTAATGCACCAAAGCACTGCAAGTAGGCTATAATTTTTCAGCCTAAGGCCAAATTTTGTCATTTTTAGTCAGTATATTGTATGAATTTCATGTCCAAGACTATACAGGTAATTTTCAGTCTATCTTTTGGTAGATATGGGCTGCTGACTAATCAGTAAAATCACTTATCATATAAGAGTTAAGTCATAACTATTCCTATATGCTGCAGAAAATGTTCTCAGATTAATGAGCAATAAACAATCTTGGAATAATCTGATATACAGCAGAATTATTGAACTGGATTTTGTCAATTAATTACTCCAGAAAAGCTAGAAAATGCCAGAGATTGAAGTCTCAGAACTGCCACAGGAGAAGGTTTTATGGAATGGTCCTGAGGTGGACAAGAAGGAAACAATCCTTTCTTCATTGAGAAATCTTGACCTCACATTTCCCCCTTCAATATGAAGCTTTCTACCACCTGGCTGTACTTATTTTGATCTGGGTCTTCCTCAGTCCCACCTGTTGGATTAGATTAATTTTCCATTAAGTGTTTAAATATGCTCAGAGCACAGACACATTGTACACAAGACTGGGTCTGGGGATGCACCTGAGACACTGCTCCGGAGTGCAGGGTGATAATTAATTAAGGAAATACTTAAAGCCTTCTGCTGAGATTTACATTCAGCATCCTTCTAAGAGAGGGCATTCAGAGAAATAAAGTTGAGAAAGCTTCAAAACCTATAGATGAAAGGTCGCTGATTCCTTATCCAGAAGTTTTGCTAATGTAACATCTCAAAGTTGTAATTTTTCCAGACAAAACTATTTCATAAATTTGACCTACATTTGTTAATAGTTTTGGGACAGCCAGAATTGCATTTTTCCCTCAAATAAACTATTCATCAGAAAGAAAATTACTGCTCTTGTCACAGAACACCAGCTGCCTACCCATTCAAATAATAATAAAAAAAGCTTTAAAATCAAAAGAAGCAAAATTTAAAATCTTAGACTATCTCTTAACATTCACAGAGGGCATGTAAAAAGAAAAAAGTAAAAAAAAAAAAGAAAATAAGGAGGAAAGCTAAAGAACATGAAACAGTATGGGATAATTGTAAAACTCGAGAGGTTATTCAACCAAACAGATATCTTTCAGAAAATGGAAATCCAGCCCAAATGAAGCCACAAAAAAAAAAAAAAAAGTGTAAAAAATAGCTTGTAAAGTGGTGGTTGGGATTATGAAATACATGTGCTTATGTTGGTCCTATTATTTTGCACATATCCTACACAGTGGAATTGTAAAGGGCAAGAAGGGAATGTGAACAGCAAGCAGAAAACTGAAGAACAAAAGATGAATTATGCAAATAGATCAGAATTGGGAAGCTGAATTTGTTGCCTCCCCAACAACTTGAATAACAGTGTTTAAATACAACTTTCTTTTTGTAGAAAGCACCACTTTCTAAGCAGCCCTTCCAAATGTTTTCCCATCTGTTTCGACAAATGTGATAATGAGGAGGTTATGCTGCAAGCTCTAAAAAAATCAAGTTATTTGTCCATACTAGGAAACACGAGACAGGTAAAAGGTTGTGCCAGTCACCGTGCTCCAAGTGATCATAATCCCAAATACCTTTTATTTTCTTAACTTGGATTTGGATCCTAAGATATGAGCACTACCAATTTAGGTTTGATCAGTTTAGGTTTGAAGGAAGAGCAGACCAAAATAGACCCTTTACAACTCTGCTCTGCATTAATGTCTTAAGCATCTAGAAAAAAGAACTATGCCTGGAAAAGGATCCAGCAGGTAGAAGGTTTCATTCCCCTGAATGTGAGCTGCTAATGCAAAACGTGCCTGAAAATCTTGATATTATATTTAGCTGTGGATTCAGAATCGAGGGAGGCTTTTTGTCTGTGCAAGAGCAAAGGATCTTTCTGTTCAGGGATACTCTCCAGAGGAGTGTTAGGAGCATGCAAATTGTGCTGTAGAAACCTGACAGAAGCAACCCTCAGCAGTGCCACCTTCTATGTCCTCTTACTGCAAACAGAACATTGTCTCAGCTGCTGGAGTGGGAGCTGAGCTTTAAACTTCTGGCCTTTGTATCCTGAGTCTGTTCCAGTACAATTTTGAAGTAATTCCACCAGAAGTGACTAGATTTATCAGTGTGTGAATCTGGGACGTGTAGTCAGAATCTGGCCACGACAGATTCTCTGTTTCGGCACTTACTATTCTCAATGTAGAGATTAAAAAAAGGAGAACGATCAGAACAGAAGCTGAGAGCATTTCCAAAGTAAGGAAACCTTATAAACTATATTGGGATCAAAATAATAAGGTATGTGAAAGAAGTCACATAAATATAGTGCTGCAGCTTTAGGGCTAAGCTCTATCATTTCAGACCTTTGAAACAGCATCCAACACCAGAGGCACAATGTGGCCTTTTTGAAACTGGGTGAGGTAGGAAGTCTAACCTACCCAAATTTCCCTCAGCCTTTTCAGCATCACTGTCATTTTCACAGGTAGAAGATCATGGGGTTTATGAATCACTGATGTCTATTTCCTAGACAAAGTGAAAGAAGTCAAGAGGAAGGAGATGAGGTTCCATGGGTAAAGAGATACCATGTACCAGAATATTAAGTATATTCTCCCCAGAAGTTTTCTGTTTGTGGCGTTTAACTTTGCCCATCCATCCCAAATTTCCAGATGTGCAGTAGTTTCACTGGAGCAGAAGATCTAACCTGGTTTCCTTCTGAGCAGCCCCCAAATTCCAGGGAAACTATGACTATGGATGGACCAGCTATATGTGTGTATCTGGGACACAATGCACATACAACGTGTGCACTGAGCAGACAGCCTTCTCCTCACAGTAAATCTGGAGTCCCTCTGATACATCAGATTTACTACCCACATGCAGAGAAGCTCTGCAGAGCACAGCTGCTGGGGTCAGTGCTTCTGGGGTGATCAGTGCTTGTGAGACATGCCACCACCTCAGCAATCCCTGCCAAAAATCCAGCTGATTGCCTTCTCTTCATTCAGGTAATGGAGGGTAGACAGCAATTTGTTAAATATTTATCCTGTGGAGGCAGATGACGAGAGTGGTTGAAACAGCGGAGGAGGTGGTAACGCTGCTTGTGCAGCTCCTGGCTCCACCTTGGCCCTGCAGATGGGAGCAGGCTGGGTGCTCACCCAGCCCCACTTCTCTCCAACCACCTCTTCCCAAAACCTTCCCTGTCCTCTGGCACCCTGAGTGGGGAGAGGTTGGGTCAGGGAATCCCTTGAAGGCACACGGCTCCAGATCTTCTGCACAGGTTCCTCCTTACAGCTGGCCCTGCCCCACCATCAACAGCCTGAGGAGCACATTGTCATCACAGTCATTTAATGCTCAGCTCCTGCTCTCAGCATGGAAAAGAGAGATGCAGCAAAATCACAGAATTGTAGAATTGTTTGTGTTGGAAGGGACCTTTAAAGATCCTCTAGTTCCAACCCCTGCTTCTATGGGAATGTGCTGCATAAAGGCTCGGGGGGACTGCCTCCCTTCCCTAGTCTGGTATAGTCTGTCTAGCTAAACAAGCTGCTGGAGATGCCTTTGTGACTCATTTCTGATGGAGGAGAAATGTGTGCTTCCCAGGAAGAGGGAGACTTAGATGGAACAGGAGACACATTAGCCCCATTCCTGTTTGGAGAAATATTAATTGCATTTCTTGCTGGGATATTATGGTTATATGAACTGAGAATTAAAATATTATTTTAGCTGGCGTAGGCCTCCATTTTAATTCAACTCTGCAGAATAGAGACAAAATTCACTCTTTGGTATTTCTTTCCTACCATGGTGACAAGAGAACTTCTAGGACAGTTTGTTTACTGTTTGTTTCAGCTATTGCTGAATTTTATGAGTCAATACATCTTATTTTCAGATATGTGCACTTCAGTAGAAAAACCTCCACTTAAGAGCTGAAAGGCATGTATCATGTCAATAAAGACAATATTATCACATTAGATATTGTGATGAAACATGAACATACTTAATGATTTCTTGCTGGCTTCTGAACTGAATTCCTATCAGGCGTTCATCTCTCTCCTCATGCTCACTGTCTCTTTGCTTCTGCTGCTATCAAGCAACACCATGCTTAATAGAAATCTGCCTCTCTGTTAGCAAGTAATGGCTCTGTGCAATCTGGCTTGCATTGGGTATAGAGAATTTGAGGGAGTGTTTTTTCATTGTTTAGGTAAATGTTTCCTCTTTGATCCAACATTTTCCCTTTCTGCTGCTCACTGCAGATCTAGCAGAGGGATGGGAGACGTTTGTAGGGCTTCCTGTTATGAAGTAATTTGGAGAGCATCATTTTCCTCTGCTCACTTTTTGCCTCCAGCAACAACAATGCAATTCTTTGTGTTTTCTAGGGGAAGACAATTCTTTGTCTCGCCCTTTCCTTCTAGTTCTCCCTGAAGGCTATAGAAAGAAAGAACATGAACAACCAAGCAATGAAATCATAAAATAGTCCCGTTTACTGTTATCTTTCCAAGAACAGTGAAGGCATTAAAGTTCTAAAACCTTTTTTCTTGAAGCAAAGATTGCAGCTAGAACAGGAAATGACACAACATAAATTCAATTCCTGACAATTATTATAACATGAAAGGGAAATAGTATAAATCACTGTTGTTAAACACTCTGTTCATTGGCTAGATCTGGCCCATTTGAGCTATTTATCTAGTTCATGCGACAGATTCAGATTTTGCGCCACACATGCTTTCATTTTTTAAAATACGTGTTTCAAGTTTTTATGCTTCTGAAAAAGCTTCTGCATATGCACTGAGTAGAAACTGGTGAAAGCTCATGCAGGCTTTTTTAAACTACAGAACACAAAGTATGTTATATTTTAAAAGGCAAAGTCTAACCCTTTTCATTTAAGTTAGTGTTAACACATGAACTTAATGATAGTTTATGTGGTTGACATTGAAATATTTGTCAGAAGTTAACATTAAGGAAAGATAAAGATGCAAACTGGAGGGTTTTGTATAAAAAATAATTAAAAGTGCATACATTTGGGGGGAAAAGAAATCAGAAATATCATGCATTTCTGTAAAGCATACCTAAGTCTGGCAAAAAATTTCTTAAACTCCTATGCAATGAAGGTGTGAAGTTTAAACAACTGAAGAAAAATACACCCATCTGGGAAAGTGTTAAGAATAGAGCTGTGTTGAATTCTCCATCCCAGCTGCATACAAGGCTGACCCAAAATCTCCTGGGAGTCTCCCAGTTTTAGACACTTCAAAACCATAGTGTAGTATTTTAGAATAAGTAAGAGTTTCATAAAATTAATTCTTTGCTTTTAATAGTAATGCAAACATTGATATGTATTGTTATAAATAAAAAATAGTACCAGTTAGATATTCTTCATATATGAGATTTACTTCACAGCAATAACCATTTGGTCAGATATTTTATTGGCTTCTCACTTAAATTGCAGTGCTGCCTACGGCAGTTGCTGTTGGAAACAGAATACTGCCCTGACAGACTTTTGAATCAAAAACTATGGCCATGCTTATTTTATACTCCAATGCATTAAAATTTACTGCTTGCTTTCCATGCTTTAAGTAAAGTTACTTCATTAGGAATGGGACATATATTTTTATGATGTACTCAGAAATGCAGTATTTTGAAACAAATCATTCTTTCAACAGAGTAATTCAAGAAGTGTGAAGCCATAAAATCTAAGAAAAAGATGGATTTTAAGAAGAAGAAAACTATTCTGGGGAATGGGATAGTCTATTATAGAAAAAAAATTAAAGATTCTAAGAGTCATATCTTCACATACTATTCCTAATTTAGCTTTGAAATACTTTCATTCTTAATCCTGTCTTAAAAAAGACTATGATAGATTGTGAATATTGCTATTTTTATACTATAACTTACTGCACATTATATGTAATATGGACACCAGAGAAAATATTCAAGATCTTAGAAGTTTTATGTCTATCTGGAATTTTGTATTGCACAGGCAGAGAGCTTCAACAGAACCAAGACCTTCAACATAAAAGGAATTTTTATCAGCATTTTTTTATAATTATCATTGCTTTTCTTTCTGGTTTTCTTTGTGCATAATAAATTACATCAAAAAATGTGACATTGATTTATTTCTCTCTTGAATGTGTCACTCAAAATTATAATAATTTGTTCACACAGAAATTTGAAAACTAAGACTTTAAATTTTGTTTATTGTTCAACAGAGATATGTATGGTTTACAGGTTGGTTACAAATCTGTAATTCTTACTTGTTCATATATGTAACCCAATTGTCTGGTAGTTAACAGCGACTAAAGGTGAAATAGTCAATGTACACACTGCCCCTCATGAGGGAAAATTTTATTGGTCTCAGACATCAGCTAGAAACTGGGAAAACTAAAACATAAAGTCACTAGGTTCCCTTAAAAGTGGAGCTTCCTCCAGTCACCAGCTGTCTGAGACTGCACTTGAACACAGAAATCTTTCTTCAGGAGAAGGAGCATTTATGAGCCCAGGAAAGCAGACCAGCACACGGTGTATGAATAAAGACCCAAACAGTGCCATGGCAAAATGAAGCAGTGCATTTAATGCTGATGCTCTTTACCATCAACTGCACTGTTCTGTCCCTGCTACACTGCAGATCTGCCTTTGGCTCCCTCAGACAGCTGCTCACACGGATGGTTTGCAGTTCCCAGCTCCAGTCCTACCCTTGGAGCCCTGCAAACCTCACTGGTGTCTTTGGGTCATTGCCACTGGAGCAGACTGGGACTACTGGGGACCCTCCAACAGGGCTGGAAGCAAGTCCTTTCTGTAGATTGTTCTGTGTCTTCTCAAAGTCTTTTGCATGGCCAGATCCTCCCAAAATCTCAAACTGGATCCCAAACAGTTGCAGCTTCTGGTGTGGATGGATTGCTCAAATGAAACTCACTATGGGAATAATAAGCAGGTCTTTTCAGTAATTGAGAATTTTCTACTTCCCTGGAACTTCAGGACATTACTTTATATTGCAATAATTTCAAGCAAGAAATTAGTATAATATATTAGTATAATAAGTGTATTACAGGCATTAGTATCATTCATTATGCCTTCTCCAAAATTATAATTAAGCATCTCCTTCTTTTAACTGGTCCTGCTTAAGGAATTATCTTCAAGTGTGATAATTTTGATGGATCGTTTTTGCTCTGGCTTTATTCAGGAAGACAGCCAAGACAAGACCCAAACCATTCATTTATAATGAGGGAATAGCTTCAATACCCATATCCAACTGCATTTAAAGCTACAGCCAAGATTCCCTCCTTTCCATATTCACAGTGTATTTAACATGTATTTAACATGATATCGCCACAAAAGAAGTTGTTTATCTTTGGAAATGTTGGGTTCTGACCCTTAAAACCTGTTGAAATACACTACTGCAATTCAAAGCCACAGACCTGCCTCTGAAATGACCCACCTTGGTGGCAAATCAATCTCAGAATTGTGTAAATGTTCGCTGCCCTGACTACCTTCTGAGAATAGCACAAAGTTGCTGAGAAGAAAGTCTGAAATAAATCCCTCTGTGGTGAAATTCAGGCCTGGCTGATGTCAAGGAAAAGCCTGGCATGAGCTGTAAAAGGCCAGGATTTCACCCTTTATCACACCACCCCCATCCCTGAGGAGAAGAGGTCGTTATTTATTTATGTGGTGCCATTAGTGTGTGCGGCACATCGGATGTGCTCCTTGGTTGGTGCAAAGCCACACTGCTCCATTAATTCCTGTCCTGCCCTCATTCTCCAGGGTGCAGTTCTCACTGCCTGGAACAGCTGGAGCAGCCATGGGAATGACCACAGAATCAAGACCACAGTGCTAAATTTTCACACCTCTTTATGATCCCCCTTTCTAAGCCAGAGCTTTTAAGGAACACAAAGCAGCTCTCAAGAGACACCTTGTTTATTTATTTTAATTTTTATAAAACAAAAATATGTGTTGGGATGCTGTGCCAGCACTTATAACCATCCACTGAATAGAGTTTACAGTAAAACATTCTGGTCATTAGCAAATCTTGATAAAATTCCTGTTACTAGCATGCAGTTGAAAAGCAGATCAATATTCTAGTCTGTCTGAGACCTAATTGCATTACTTCCATTATTCTCTCCTTTTTTATCAGCAGAAATTTTTGTCCACTCAGGAGCAGAGGAATGAATTTCAGAGGTGATGTCCATGGAATTCCTCTGAGAGTCCTTCTTGGGCACAGGGTTGGGCTGGAAGAAGATGGTGAGTTCCATCTCTCAGTCTTGGATTCTAACCTATTATGAACAAATTACATTATTTCTTGTGTCTCCACCTGCTTGGACTTTAGTTTGTCTATTTGGGTATAAAGTGATATCAGGGTAGAATTTCTTGCTGAGTTTTTTTCTGGACTTTGCACTGCTGAACTGTTATTTCAGGCTCTTTATTATTAATATTAAACAAACAAACAAAAAAAAATTAACCTCTGTGACATCTGCAATAGAAGTTGATTTTTCAGTGCGAAAGCAAATCCCCAGTAGTAAAAAGTCTAATAAAATCAATATGTAAACTTTTAGATAGAAATACAGCAAGTGTTGCAGAGGCTTTAGTCATCACACTTGCATCAAATGGCCCAAAGCTAGATTTTTCTGCTGTTTATACATGAAGTATGGTTTCAAAATCAAATTCCTTTTATTCTGATGTTATGGAACATCATCTATCTCCATCCTGATACAAGGTTGAAAGTTTGCTCTCACATCTACTTGGCTTTACTTGGTCTGGTGAATGGATATAGTAAATGGCCAAGGAAGTATGTTTGGGGGGTTTGGTGGCTTGTTTTGAGCTTTCTGGTGTTTTTTGGTTTTTTTGGTTGTTTGGGTTTTTTTTCCTTTAAGGTAGTGAATGGGTTGTCCAGAAAATTGTGGAAACTGCAGTCTTGGAGATACTAGAAAATTGAGTGAACAAGATCCTAAGTAAATCTGCTCTGCTTGGTGTTGCTTTGATTGGAGCATTTTACTCAGTGACCTTCAGGAGACCATTCTAACAAATTATGCTGTAATTCTATGACCTTAACAGTAAATCACAAAATCAGATGAGCAACCACAGCATCCTTGTCCAAAGAAGGTCAGACCAACTTACTTGCTGAGATATATTTTACTCAATTTGCACAGGGCAAAACTAAGCCTTTATAGTTTGTGAAAATAGGTCTTCTCCTCAGCTGGACTCCCAATGTACTGAATTATACAATTAAGCCTAAATATAGGGTAGAATATTTAGTAGTATGTAGCTGTAGTTACACACTGGATCAATCAAGCAGTGACTGAAAATGAAAACCCAAATCTGAAATGTAGAGAAGGGATTAATTTTCTCTGAAAGCAGGACACATCCAAGAGTTTCATAGAATCATAAAATGGGTCAGGTTGTGTTACGGTTTAGGATTCTCCAATTTAGTGTTCCCATGCTGCTGCTCCCCCTCCCCCGCCAAGTGAAGGCACAAAAGACCCATGTGAAAGGAGAGTTTGTACTTTGAGTCTAGTGAGTTCTGTGTCTTACTGGGGAGCTTTTTAGGGATAACTTCTTTCTATCTAAGGACCCAGATCAAATTTACTCAGGTCATTTTCCATAGTCATTGAATCCCCACCAGACCTACAGAAAATCTTAATTTTTACTTTGTAAGCAGGAGTTCAGATAACTCAAAACAAAAAGCATGTTTTGGTTATTTTCTTCTCTAGTTCTCAACTAATAATTATTTGCAACTTCTTGAGCCAAAATATTGCTGAATGTCAGATTAAATGTGCTACCAAGGCTACCACTTCACAGAGCATTCAAAAGAGGCCATGAACATCACCTGGTGTAATCCTCCCTATAATGGAATCCACAGGACCTCTTTACTAATTTCCAGCTCAAACCCAATAGAGCATTGTCTTTGGAATAATTCCCATTTTCAAATTTCTAATAGTATAGAACCTATTATTTCTCTGCAATTCTTTTTCTGTACCTTCAAAGTGAGAAGTGAACATTTCATTTTAGTCATTTTTTTCAAGCTTTGGCTTTCAGCCTTTAGCTCTTTTAGGCTGGAGAACTCTATGAACAAATTTTTATCCTTGAAGCAGGTACTTCAGGTCCCCTTCCATCTTCTACCAAATATATGAAAGCAGGTTAAGCTCCTTATTATGTGCCATTTTTTCTAATCCTTTCATTATTCTTCGAATGCTCCCTTAAGCTATTCAACAGGGAAAATCCTGAATCTCTGTATTATTCATAAACTAGAACTGAACACAGTATTTCAGCAGCCATCGTATCAGTGCCAGATACAAAATATTACCTACATACTCTATGTACCCCTTTTTAAAGATCAAAGCAATCACATTTCTTTAGTGGAAGAATGAAAAATTATTCTTAACACTGTCAGTTGAGATAAGCCAAGGTATTACATTCTATTCTAAATACTTCATATAAAATGGCAGGGAGGAATCAGCCAAAGTGCCGATCTTTCTCTCAGAATATCCTAAAGCCCAGGAAAAAGGTATCAACATAGCCACCATAGTGGGTTTTAATTCCTTCTCCATAGGTTTACTAGGAGGTCCTTCACAGATGAACTCAGAATCAGAAGCTGGTGGATGTCTGGACTTCTCATGAGGACTGAGTTGTCTTCATCCATCTGTCCCCCAGTGAATGAAGTGCTGAATTCTCTTGTGCTGAGACTCAGACTCTCTTTCTATTCATGGTGTTTCCCATGCTCAGCATGCTGCCTTCTGAGGAGTGAATACATGTTGTGCCTCAGGTGTCCCCCTGGGTGCCCAGATTCACTACACTTCAAGCTGTTTGAAGATGTGGGTTTAAGACAAGCTCCAAACACCTTACATTGGAACCAAGCCTGGCCCTGATTCTTCTGAGACAGACAGGGATATCCCAGCGCATACACCACACAGACAATATCCACCAGGGTCCCTCACAGGAGTCCTGATTTCATGTCCAGCGAGACACTGCAGGCTGTGTAGACAGATGAGTTACAGGCAACCTTTTGCCAGAATCATGTCATGTTGGAAAGGTGAAAAGTTGTCTTTGGCCCTCTATACTCTCCTTCACACATCTGCATCATCACCTTACGCAGTAGGTTGGGCAGCCCCACAAATCCAGAGGCATAAATTCCAGCAGACAGCAGGCATTGCAAACTGGAACCCTGCAGGTCTGAAGTCTATTCATAAATCTAGCCATAAACCATGGTCCCTAGTGCTCAGCCACACTAAACAGAGGTTTTGAGGAACACCCTCTAACAATGCCTTGCAGAGGACGGGAAAGGCAGGAATGCAATTGTGACTCCCAGACTCTCTTGAGCCAGTTGTAAATTACATGTGGGTAATAAGAACTACAGCTTAGATGAAAGTGACTTCCTCTGTCTGACTTTAATTGCTTTATGGAGACAGATTGCCTAGGAACCTTGCTGCTTCTTCAGTAATAACCATTGGATTTATGATAGATCCCAAGATTTCCTACTTTAAAGGAAGTTCATGAGTGTCTGAGCAGATCTTGGGTCCTCTGCCAGGAGAGTCATGCAGACACAGGTTTTAAGCCACCCAACCCATCATCAAGTGAGCAACTGCAGACACTCAGGATGTTGTCTGGGTGCATGGCACTGACATTTCCACAACTACTTTTGCAGCCCCTCCAAACAGGGAGCTACTGCAGCTGCCCTGCCTGCTGCACCCACAATGATGTAGTTCAGGTATTACACCCTGTGCCACAAGCATAGTAATGTCTTTAGTGTGGAATCCTCTCAGTGTTGGTGAGGGGGTTTCAGTTTGTTTTGTTGGTTTTTTGTAAAGCAAGAGAAAAGATTGATGACCTGATTTATTTGTTGTTATCATTTATAACAAATCATCAACTGAGGTATATAAATATTGCTCTATTTAATTCAAGGGAACAAATCTTCAGTAGGAGGATTTGAGAAGTAGTTGGGGATTTCTTTTGAAGATAGTGATATGAGCCAAGGATAAAGAACATGAAATACCCTTCTGAAAACTGCTAATCTCTCCTCTGCCATTGAATCATTGCTCTACTGTAAATACATGAATGCACCTACCTCACTTTAGTTAAAAAAAAATCATAGGTTTAATTGAATAAAAACAAAAACGTCCTCACATCCCTTAATCTGTTGAGAAGCAGTAGAAAGGAACATCTTTGCTGATTGGAGAGAAAAGTCTGTAAAATCATGGAAGTGTTAATCATTGGAAGGAGGGTCAGGAGCAGGACAAGAGGTCTAAAATTCCTTTACAAATAACGAGTCACTTACTTTAAGTGTAATGCTCATGGTGGCTGTGCTACATCCAGTAAGAGTCACTGTAGGTTGTTTTGGCTGTGAAATGAATCAGAGGTGTTTCATAACTGCACAGTTGGCTTCCTCTCCACTGGTGAGTATGACCTTCCTCCTATTGCTCCACAGTAGAAGCAATCCACTGCAAAACACAAGGTGAAAACTCCTAGATTAAAACAATAAAAGAACTTCAGTGACAAAGTAGTCTTGAATCATGTTTTTGAAAAACAGACTTTCAGTGGTAGAGTGGGACTTATAAGATTTGAGGTGTTTTCTGCTGTGGCACCAGCTGCTTCTCTGGTTTTGGGTAAGTAGTTTCAGATGCATTTTGTACCAGATGTCAAATCAAAATTGGAGCTATGGGCTTTATCCTGTTTCCCATGAAAATTTTTAAAACCCTTATACTCCAATTTGAGCAATTGTGTGAACTGAGCTGTGAAAACTTCTAATACCACTTGGAATAGCTCAGTTAGGAGTTGTACCTGAAGTCTACAGGCATCCTTCATCTCTCATAGGGGATAATACTGCTCCACAAGTGTGCATTCCTAGTCTGTACACTGTTGTGTGTTATATCAGTTAGCACAATTAGCTCAGAATCCAGCTTGGAGCCTTTGGAATACTTTGGCACTGAGAGCAGTCTTAGTTCTAAATTTCATTTGCAAAATGAATTATCTGGTTGCAAAAGGAAGACATAAAGTGCATATTTTTTGACAAAGGGAGAACTATTTTGGCATTACTAATTTTAGTTTTATGTTATTTATTTTTGCTGTTTTTAAGGATTTTTCTTCCTTTTTTGCAGAAGGACTAATACTGTATGCATTAGGTTATAATATGTAGCTATAAAAAACTGAAGATACTGTCTAGAAATACTAGATACATACACTTATTTAAAAAACTGAGCTCAGTTTCCTAAGTAAAAAATGTAAAAAAGAAAAAAAAATAAAATTCTTTGCATCTTTCCTCCACTTTCTAAGCAATTAATTTCTCTCCCTCATTCAAGGAAATACACTCCTCATTTCCCCTCTATAGGAAGGGAATGGCCAAGCTGGAGAAGGGAAGTGTGAGAGAGATTTCAGGACATAAGAATGAGACATGAAATTGTCTATATTAACTTAATTAGTCATGTTTAACTTAGTATGTCTTCATATTTCCATTATATATATATGTAGAATTCAGTAAGGTACCTCCTTAAACATTATTTTGATAGGTTTTTTTGTTTCTGTGAAGTAAATAGGAATTATAGATACTGCATTTGATGGAGCAGTAATCCAAGAGAAAGAAAGAAAGAAATTTTAAAAAATGACAGATGAAATTAAGAACTTTACAGATGACCTTCCTTAGTTTTGGTGAGGCTTGTGTTTCACTTTATCAGCTCTAAGCTTTTTACTGCCTTCACTCCAACTGAAAAGGCCTAAATCAGACTGCAGAATAAAGACACTCATGAAATCTGGAGATATTAAATTATGTCCTTAAGTATGCATGGTGGGATACAGAAAGCTGCCAGCTCTAAAGAGCACTATGATCATAATGAAATTTTCTGAAAGAGAGAAAAGATCAGCAAATTTCAAAGGGACAATTTCTGTAAGGCTGAAAGCGCTCAATACTCCTACTGAATTAAAAAATTCAAGTTAGAGAGAGTGTGGGGGCTACTTGGAGCAAGTGGAGAGGGGAGGGGGTAACACTGAGAGTTATTGAACCATTGGAGGCCTAAGATTGTGGCATATTCTTTGTCTTGCAGTATTTCAGGCAATCAAAAAAGATAACGTGAATCAGGCTGAAACTGTGGTGCTAACAGAGGTGTCATTGGTTGAGGATGGTTGCAATTAGTCATGCAGGAGGCCAGAGCAGGCCTTTCAAATCATCCTTTACAATCATGTGCTCTGCATCTTACAGGGAAGGAACAAAATGTGCAACTGATCTCATCTAAATTTAGCTGCATGCAATTTGGTTATCCAGATTCAACTAGTCATCCTCATTCCTAAAGAGTCAATGGAGGCAGATAGCACAATGAGGTGCCTTCAGGAGGTGTCTGTTTCTCTCCACTCCACAGGAAGATCAGGATGGCTGAATTACATTAATTAACTTGTAGCTGGCAAAATTAATTCAATCATCTCTGCTTATGCCAAAGTAACCCTTTGGTCCTTTTCAGTTACTGAATGATGATTTATCTTCTTGGTTCCTCTTGCCTGGCCCTGTTGGGACTCTCTGGGCTTACTCATGATTTATATTGCATTAGGAAAAACAGAAGCTCTCCTCCTGCATTCACGAAAGAGGCTAATGGTTTTAATCCATTCGTACAACATGCAGTGACTTTGTACAAACTGAACAAGAGAAAAACTACTAAAATATTTGGTATATCTGAATAGATTTCTTTTTATTGTTTATAATGTTATGTTATTTATAACATAAAATAGGAAGGTTGGACCTCAGGAGTATGCATTGACTCTGACCGAGGATCTGGTTTGTGTTAATTTGGTACATGCCGGAAAAAGGAAAATAGCTATCTTTGTTAGGATGGACACATCCTTTAATAAAACTCTATTTTTTTCTTGTACAAACATTTCACTGTAAACCTAATCTACATCACTTTCATGAAAGGATTATTCATTTTGCAATACCTGTCCTGCACTAGCAAATAGCCATCTCTTGCAACTAACTTTAACAAATTCAGAAATACATGAGGAAGTGCAAAACATGCATTACATGATGTGTTACAGGTCACAGACAAACTGTTGCTTTTTGTCCTTAGATGTTTCATTTGTAGAAGAATATACAATGCTGTAAAGCAGCTCCAGATCTTAAAATTCCTGCATTTTAATGTTCTTATTTTGTTCTTAATGGCAGTACTCTAGTACACGATGTAACTCACATGAGCAAGTTGTCACAGTAGTATATTTTTCTTTGAGCACTGGAGAACACAACCTTGTGCATAGCCAGTTCCAGTTGTCCACAGATCACTCACCAGAATAAGTAATATCTGGTCCTACTATTGTGCCTATAAAGTGTCTGAGAAAAATAAAGCTAAATCTTGAAATAAAGGAAGACAAATTTCACTCTTCTAGCTTTGAATCTACACTGTAAATTGATCTCTGAAAAGCTCCCCACACAATTTGAGTGGTGAATTTCTGCTTTTCACAAGTGTTTTCTTCTGGAGGTGGATTCCCCTGGTGGTGGATTTACCTTCACATCCAGCATTTCTCCATGGGGAATAGCCCATAAGCACTGAAATCAGTAATGCAAATTGCAAACCACCCAAGGTGCTGATCTAATTTAACTGGGGCTTGTTTTCAATTAAGAACAGGCGGGGTTTTGTTGCTTTATTTTGCCTGTCATCTAGACACTTTCCTCTTCCCTCCTAAGGATACTTTTATTTATTTTAGACAATTTAAGTGAAAGAATTGTTCCTTCAGTTGCAGTAGTTCTGCACAAGGGGTAAAGCTGGTTCTAAAAATACAAAGAAATCAAATTCAGATACTGTTTTTTTATTGATTATGCAAAACAAATGAGGAAAGTGCTAAGTAAATGTTCATCTAGTATAAGGATGAGTGAAGTGGATCTTCTCTAAATAGCTTTTTCTAGTTCTGTGCTTAGGGTGGGAATAAAAAATGCCCTGTTGCCAGGGGATAGCTGAAAAACCCCATTCTACTACCTCAGCCTGAGAGCTGTGCAAAATTCAATATTAATGTTTCCTGTCTTCTCAGAATGATTTTGTTTATCTGATTTTGCAAATCTTTGCCTAAAGGAGGAATGTAGTCATATTATGATGTAGCCTATATCAAAATATTTTCTGATAATTTCAAGAAAATTTGCTGTGATGTGAATGCAGGTAAATTCAATCTATCCATAAATATTTTAAATATGGAAGCTTGTTCATCTGGGGGTGGACCGATTTAATGAAGACATGGCCTGAAGGCCAATTCAGCTGAATAAATTCTTCCACCAAAAGCCTTTGGTTCAGAATAAATCACTTAAAAACAAGCTTGAGGAGTTTACACTGGTTTAGTAAAACTGATTGTATCTATAGGGAATAGTTAATTGTAGTAGAACTGCAGGAATTTGTAAACATTAGATCTAACATGTCAAAAGCATGCATTTCTTTAGCCTGATATCTGTGAGCAAACTTACCTGGATTCAGTGGATCCAATGAAAAGGAAAAGACCAGAGAGTTAGGAGGAGCAAGAGTATGTTCTGTTCATCCATATTGCATAGATTTTGTCAACAACTTGAACAAATTACTCATTAAAGAGAATATACTCTATCAGCACAGGCCCAGTAAATTCAAGTGCCATGAAGAGATCCCAAATTATCAACAACTGAATCTGTTGTAAAGCACCAACTGTGAAAATTGCATTCAAAACCAAGGCTTGTTCCTTGGGGTTGGGACTCAGCTGTTTGGTACTATTTCAATACAATTACAAGCTTGTAAAATAGACCAGGTGTCAGACAAGTATGTAGTCAGGCCTAGAGCTCTTCAGCAACCATCAGCCCAAAAGTGTATTTTTACTTACATACTCAACTTCAACTAGCTATTTTTTTTAATGAGAGAGAAACTAAAAAAGTTGAAACACTAAATCTTTATTTTTGAGTACTGCTAGGAAGATATTTAAAAATTAATAATATAGAAAAACAAAAGAGTTTGGATCAAACAAGGTACTTCAAATTGAGGGTTTCTTTTTCATTTTGCCACAGGAAAAGACAAGTGTCCTATTTTAGTCTGAACTATCTCTTCCTCTTTTTTATTTCAGAAAATGAACCAAACCTTTATGTCAGATTTTTTTTCTTTTTTTGTGACCACCATGAACCAAGACAAACTTTCACTGGCAGCAAAGCCATTAGAAGGTCAGATAGGGGGTGAGTGTTGATTCTTAGGGGGTAGTGGTAAAGGTATGTCACCAAAGAACTTTGAAAGAACTAATGGCATAGATCTACATCTCCTTTCTTTATTTGTTCATTGACATTTTCCAAGTATTCTTTGACATGGGAAGCATTTACTTGTGTTGCATGAACCTGCTGCCTGGACCCATGGCACTTTCCTCTCTGCTGTAGGAATAACATCAGGATTAAAACTGGATATGAATTCCTGAAACAACACAAATTTTCTGCTACAAAACTACAGAAAAAGTCTCAAATGCCTAAAAAGAAAAATTCTCAGATGCCTATGGAGATCTGCTTTCCAGCCTGAGGAAGAGAAGTATGAGCAGTGTCTGACCAGCTTGTTCACACTTGGAAGCCTCCACCCAGTTTATCAGGGATTTTCACAATGGCCTGTATTGGTTCAGTTCTGCTTTCACTGGCTGTATTATATTAGTAAACAGAACAGCACTGGCACATTACTATCCATGCTGTTAAATAGTTGGCACATTCCCTGAAGCAATTTTGCCCTGGTGTTTTCCCAGAAATTACCCAGATATGGCACAGGACACAAGACATTCACATCAGGCAGTATGTGTTCAATAAGCCTCTTTTGGGGGCATTAATCCATGCAGATATGCTTGTGTTATACCCATTGTCTCTATCAGATATTAGTGCTTGGTACTTTTTTTTATGATATAGTCCCTGAGAGCAATAGGAATGAACTTAGGATATTTTTCAAAGCATCTAAACAGCATTAATTGTCAAAAGACACCCTTAGCAAAAGGCTTTTACTAGAAATCATTTCTAAAATGTATTCTAAATGATTCATGCTAATTCTGAAATTTAGTATTAATGATTGAATTGTCAAAACAAAATCAGATTTAGGACTTTCCCTTTCTTTATTCCTCCCCTTGTGAAATGAACAGTGCCATGGGCCTCCTGAGCATTTTTCTGGTGCATGGAGAGTGTCTTCCCATTCACCTTTTCTGTGATGGAGAAAAGTACAACACCACCTGTGTGAAGCTATTGAGGAAACTTGCATTAGGCTGAACTTGAGAAACTCAATCCACTGAGGAATTACATTTGTCTGAAGAGCATGGGGACATGCAGAGGACGTGAGGACAAGAGAGAAGGAGAAGTGGAAAAGTAACTGCACAAATAGGTGTTGAAATGGAGGTTACTATGTGATATCACTGAATCCTTGCCAGGGCTTAGCTGTTTAAGTGCCCTGTAAACCTGTGCTAAGTGGTGACCTGACTGTAGGATGAGATATGAACTTTAAGGCAAAAAACCATAAGACTGGGGCAGGGCAAGAACCTCCCAGTGATTATAAAGTGTTGGGTAGGTAAAGAACAGAAACCAAAAGGATCCTAAAACCGTGGCAAACCAGTCCTGGGTTTTCTGAGGGGACCTGCAGCAGCAGCAGACAGGTGTGTGTGTGGTGCCTGGTGTTGCTGTATCCTCTGAGCCATCCCTGGCAGCAGCAGCAGCCCGGCTGGGCAGCCCTGCAGCTCCTTCTCCAGGCTGTAGCTGCTCTGCTCCACAGCAAAGCACATCTTCCAGAGGAACAAGGGACACGAGCAGTGACTTAAGGAAAAATGTAAGAGGAACAGCCATAAGTTTTTTGTTATTGGGTAGTTTGAGGGGTTTTTCAATTCTATTCTCTGGTGAAACTTGTACAATAGACTGATATTAAATGTGAACAGAAGCTCTTACAAGTAGAAACAAGACTTTCAAACTGTAGGCCTACCAGTAAAAAATCAGTACCAGGACCTGAACCTCTTCCCCTGAGGGTATGGGACATGGTCTGCCCTGATTCACCCTGTTAAACTACCCTAGTTCTTAAAGCATCCTGGTTTCACCCAGACTGGCTGCTGGGCAGGTCCACAGCCTCAGCTTTCTCCTAAAGTGCTTGGAGAGAGCGCTGGGCAGCTACTGGCAATACTGATCAGGTCTGGTCCTGTTTAGTTCAGGAGAACTAATGGAACCTTAAAATATACATCAAGTCCTCTGTTGCCTTAATTCCACAGATTTCAAAGGATTTAGGCCAGAAGGAAACTTGCCCTAAGCTGTGCATTCTTGCAGCATGCTCATTATCACATTTGCCTTTGACTTGCACAGCTGTAAATCCATGGAAACCAGAGTAATTCAGGGATGAATCAGGTCCATTATCTCCTCGTGTTTGTACAGCACTTAGCACAATGGTTCCCTGATCCTGATGGGAATTCATGTTATTTTAGGACAATCAGAGCTTTCATTCGTTAAAATAAAGTATATTTTTAGCCAGAGCCAGTTTCAGTGGCAATGTATGGGGAGTGGGGGTAGAGTGTGTGAATGAAGGGGAAGGCACAACTGATTTCCCACCACATGACTCTGAGCACACCTATCATATGCCTGAGAGATTATCTCCCTCCTGGCCAGCATGGCTGTGAAAATAGGTCCAATGGGGGGACTCAGAAACTGGGGTAGAAAACAAAGAACAAAACCTATGAATATTATTTCCTCTTTTTAAATAAGTTGCATCATTTTTAGGGCTCAGGATGTGAAGCCAAATTTCTGATTCTGGAATATTTGGGGTTAATATTGGTATGTTTAGTGCTTTTGCTTTTCAGCAAAATCAGGTGCAGTGCCATTGCTTTCCATGGAAAGTTACATCTCGAAGATGTAATTTGCTCAACACTATTTTCACCCCCCATGCAAATAAAAGGAACAGGAACACTTGAGAAAGCAAGAACTGTGCTGTGCTCCATGTTCAGAGGTGTTTGTTTCAGCTCTTTTATGAAATCTTGTTAAGACCAGTAGGTCTTATAAATTCTAATGAGATACATATGTGGAACATATATAAAGACATTACATATGTCTTACAAAATATTTGCTATATAATGAACCCAACTGTGTGTAACTATTTTTCAAAGCAGAGGTGAGTCCTAGGAGAAGACAGAAAAAAACACCAGTTGAAAATCACAATTCCACCTGGGTTTATCCCTAGCTCCTCTTAGTTTAAAACTGAAGTGTTTGCTTCACCTTCAAGTTATTTTCACAGACATGGATAGGGAAGACTGAATATCAGCTGTCATTAATCTAGTGTCCTGACATGACAGAATCACCATTACTCCCAGTAAATGTAAGCTGATACTTACAGCTTAGAAACATTAGAAACACATATTTTTACAACCAAAAATTACCAGCAATTATTGCCAGAGTTGTAACAACAAGATTTAAAAACTGACATGTGAAACTAGAGAGCTGTCTTTCCAGTCCTAACCTACCCACTAGGAAAAACAGAAGTGTAAAGATTAAGCTCTTTCAAAGCTACTAGCTTGTTTTTCCTCAAGCCACCTTATTATCTCACTGAAGCATAATCTTAAAAATTCTTGCAGTGAAAAGCCATGTCCTGAAAAGACTGTTAATTTAATTTAACATTTGAAAGTCCTCTTCTGATACTGTTCTTAATTTCGCAGGTAGGCTCATTAATATTCCTTTACTTACTACTTAACAGAAAACATTTTTTTTGATGTGGGGGATAAACTATTTTGGGTGTGACTATTAGGGAAAGGTCTGCCACTTCCATAATTCTGTAGCTCTAAGAAACACCAGTTTCCTTCCAGATGAGAGTTGTCTATGTCCCTTCAGTGTGAATGCAAACCAACAAAGGAGCATGGTGATACACTCCTGGTGTGTGTTTGCCCTTGCTGTGCTGTTGTGCATTTGCTCTAGCACATTTGGAGTGCTGAAAGCTGCCAGCCTGGCTCTAATGTTCCCACGGCTGTGTCAGAATCCACACGTTGTTGAAGACCTTTGCAATTTAAGAATTATTATGTTACAGTTTAGTGCATGTACAAAAATGGTGATAGCAGTGCCTTTTCCCAAGAGTGACTGCAAGGCAGAGTGTCCCACTAACATCCCCAGGAATTAGTTAGTCTCTGTTTACTTGGATGAAACCCTGTTAGTTCAGACCTTTGACAGCCAAGGGGAGAGGATGTGAGTTGTAACAAATTAATAGTCATGGAATATCTTTCTAATTCTATTTGAAAACTAATCCTTCAGATCACAGTAGGTAGGCAGCTCACAGTTAAAAAATAACCATTATTTTTACTGGCAATGTAAATTGCTGCAAGGCTGCTTCTCAGCCCAGTGAAGTAGTTAGACATCTGTGTGCTATTTATGCTATAAAAGTACGAGATTCATCTACCCTAACTGAAGTAATTAAAAGGAATTTTTCTAGATTTGGACTCATCACCATAGGCATTTTTTATGTAAATGGGAGTGAGTTTCATCTCAAAACCTTGTGCAACAATTTAGTCTGTGAAGATGCCACACTTTTACCCTCCACCTGATGTGTTCATTGAGGAGGGAAAACAACTATTCTTGAAAAGTGTCTTAATTCCCGTGGCATACTATTGATGCCACAAAAAGTATAGTAAATTTATGTAAGTCATCAAACAGAAAACAGAGAAATCTCACTCAGAAACTTCACATTTACACAGATGGAAGATACAGTTCCTTCCTTCCATCCCAGTCACCATCAAACCCATGGAATCACAGAATTGTTTGGGTTGGAAGGAGATAATTTTAAAGATAATCTAGCTCCAATCCCCCTGCTATGGACAGGGACACCATTCAATAGACCAGGATGCTCAAAGCCCTATCCAACCTGGATTTCAACACTTTAGGGAGGAGGCATCAACAATTTCTCTGGGTGACCTCTTTCAGTATCTCACCATCTTCACAGTGAAGAATTCCTTCCTAACATCTGTTTTAAACTTGTCCCCCTTCAGCTTAAAGCCATTCCCCCTTGTCCTATCACTGCATCCCTCGTAAATTGTCCCTCTTCAGCTCTCTTGCAGCAGCTTTCAGATGCTGGAAGGATATTCTAAGGTCTTCCTGGAGCCTTTCCTTCTGCAGGCTGAACAGACCTAACTCTCTCAGCCTGCCACAGGCTGGATATGGGTGACAGGGCAATACCATCAGCACCAGCAATCTGCTTCCTGAGGCTCATGCAAGCAGTGCTGCTGGAGACCAGAGCACAACATCACCACAGGCCTCAGCAGGAAGAGCAAGCTGGGAGAGACATTCTGTCTCTGGAAATGCAGAGGATATCATACCAAGACCATACCACCACAGCTCAGAAATTAAGCGTAGGTTTTCTACCCTCCACATAGAGGTGGATCACACCAGGGCAGAATCCCCAGTGGACTAAAGATCAGTCAGTCAACAAATCTTTTATATGGTCTAGGACACACAAAGGAAATAATAGACTAAAGCATCAGAATTTCTCCAAAATGTGCTTAGTCAGTAAAAAGCTTCGTAAAGCTGAAAATGAAGTTAGTGAACATCAAATGAAGCTAATCAACAACTTCTTTTTTTTTAAAAAAAGCCCATCACATAAATGCTCCTAAATGTTTTTTTAAAAGTCAGTGAAATCTAAAGAATAGGAAATGTATTTAAGCTTCTTATGATACTAAATATAAATAATTTAATCTAATAAATTCTGAAGAGCAAATGTTAAAGAGTACTGAGGAATAATCTCCTAATCCATTTATGGCTCCATCAATGATGTTCATAAATGTGTGCTATGTTACAGCAATGAATTTTCAAGAAGGTAGACAGAGGTCTAGGTTATTTTAGGTCTGAATGAACCTACTTGCAGCTAACTCAGCATTTAACCTTGCCTGTTGGGCTACACCCCTGGATTACCCCAGTAACAGTACTGCTCTTAATAACACAGAAAATTATTCCAGTTTGCATCATCTATGAGGGTGATGGAGTATGACACAATATATTATGGAACAAGGAGGACAAGAAGTATTTGAATGAGCAGCATGCCTTTCTGTCATAAGCAGACCTAAGTTCTCCACCAGCACTGTATCTCAGCAGTGTTATGCTTTAAATTGTATTATTTATCTTTCAGTTTCTTGACTTAATAAAGGACTACATAAGTCTGAGGGAAGCAAGTTGAAAGCCTGAAAAAGGGGACCTTCAGTCAGAACCATCGTCAAATCTATATTATCTAAAAATTTGCCTCATTCATGGGTCTGAATTTGTAAATGCAACCCTGAGCTGTTCCCTACCAAACTGATATTTGAAGAGTGAAATAACCGGTCACTGTGCACCTCATCTGGCCAATTATATATGCAGACTACATAGAACTCTGTTCCTCATGGAGGTGCTGATGGTTACAAAAGACTGAAAGACTGACATCAGAATGGAAGATTCAGATTCTTCCTCTTCCTCAGTCTGAATGGATTCAAAGCCATATTCTTCCCTTAATAGAAAAACTCTCCAGTTATGTAAATTACAACCCAGTTCTGCTGGAACATCAACCTCCATATTTATGAGGTTGGGTAACCTTCTCACAAAAATGAACCTGGTATAAGCAAGAGAACAGTCTCAGTCTCTGTGAAGGTCTTACTGTCATCCAAGAAGCAAAGTCTAGCACTGGGCACTGTACTATGTACTGCTTATGCATTTTATGTTACATAAAAATAGAAAACAATCCTGAAAATAAAACCAGGCTGGAGGACCAAGTCCAGTTAGAGGTTAGAATTCATTTTTCAAGGCTCATAGGGTGAAAGTTCAGCACTGGTGACAGAGCCTTCTCTTACTTTTCAGTCTTCACATGGAGATCCTTATTTCTAGATGTTTCTAAATTATTCTAGATTTTTTACTGCTCTCTAGTGTTAGCTGCAGCTTTAAGTGTTAAAGCCAAGAAATTCTGTATTGGCACATGTGCCTGCTTGGGCAGGTGTTGTGTAAGTATTCACTTGTTTTACCTGTTGATGTCTTGCAATGTGCTACATTTCTTTCCTTTTTTTCCCTCCCTTTTTTTCCTATTTGACTCCTGTGCAAGGAATATGTCTGCAGAACTGAACTGGGAACTTTGGTCCACTTTGAAGAAATCTTCTTTTAGTGACCTGCATGCATGGTTTAGTTTTACCATCTGGTTTCTCCTATGCTCCACCTCTCTTGTTTCCTTATTGAAAAAATTGACTTCTGTTGTACAAACAATCAAATGTGTTCTGGGTAAGTCTAGACAAACACACAGCTGAAGTGAACAGTGAAGGGAAATGTATCACTGTCTCATGTAAAAGCATATGAAGGCAGATCACTTAATTGAAGATTTCTTTCTGAATGATTATTCCATGTAATGGTGTTATGCCAATAAAGCCAAGAGCTCACCAAGGAAATGCGAGATGCTTGTCCTGACAAAAGGTAAAGGAGACACCTTTTTTAACTTCATAATGGTCAAAGTTAAAGGAAGAAAAATAAAATAGCCCATTACCATTTTGCATTAGGAAACTAGTTCTATCCTTGGTTGCACATAGCTCCCATTGACCTCTGAGTCATTTCCACAGATCTGCTATGAAAATGTTGCCCTAAATATATAACTGGTAGGAAAAGAATTCTTAATTTTCCCGCATGAGGAAACTGCAATTTTATACTGGAGTTAAATCAAAGAGGTTGATGCCCTCTGTAAAGATTGCTTTTCAAGATGAAAATAAAATCCTGCCCAATATTTCCAGGAATAAGAATCCCTACTGAATTCAGCCTCAGTGGAGGCATGTGCAGAGGCACATGGTTTGTAACTGTGATCCTGTCACTGTGGGCTTTTCTTGGGAACCTGACATTTTTGAGCAACAAGAAGCCTGTAAAAGAAAAGAGACTGCAGTGTCATGTAAGAAAAGGACCAAGCAGGAAATATGAAATTCTATTAGTTACAGTGTGATTACAATGAGAACTTTTCATTCTGACAGGTCAAAAGCCACTATTATTGAAGCTAGAGAGAATGTTTATGGTCATGCTGGCAGAATCACAACCTGTTTCCTTACCCTTGGGCATAGAAGATGAAAAACTTCTGTTATTTTTTCCCCCTCAAATGAGTCCTCTTTACTGAAGATGCCACTGAAATTTCAGAAACAGTCACACTGGAGCTCATGCTCACTCCAAGTTAGCAAAATGGCATTGACCTTCTCAGAGGTACTGCAGAACCACGTGTTTGCATGAGAAGCCCGTGGTGCAGGTTTTCCTTGCACTGGCACAGTGAAGGCAGAGGTCACACGCCTTGCTCCTGCCCAGAGTCAGTATGTCCTTGTGTCCAGCATTCAATAACTCCATTGCTTCCACACTACTGGCAATAGCAATATTCAAATAGCTTTCTTTACTTGCATCTTTAATTATGAATGGACTACTATTAGTTCTGAGAAGACTGTAGCATTCAGTAATTACCCCATTAAATTGATTAATTTAATCTCTGAGTTTTGTTCAGTATGATTATTTGACATCTCAAGTGGAGGCAGAATAATCATGATGTCACAGCATGGGTCCCACCACAGCCCACAGCTGATGCAGAAATAGTAGAATGAACACATTTTGGAGGGAGTACACAGGCTCACACACACGTGTATTTATGCTCATCACTACCAGAGCATGCAAATGTTTTCATGTTAATCTAGAGTTATACAGGAAACACTTTATAAAAGAAAGTGTTTCCATCTACAGAGGTGGCCTTCACCAAAGCCACAGAACAAAATGGCATAAGGCTGTTGCTGCCCACGTATCTCATAAGTATATTTTTACTTCAATCTGACAAAAATGCTTTCCTTGACTTGGTTTTCACAGTTGTGAAGCCCATTTTTTCTCTTAATTTTTTCAAGGTAGAATTGACTGTCTTAAAATTTAGAACTTAGAGCAGAAGATTTCTGTTAAAATATTCAATTGATTCTCTGATAATTGCTGCCAAAACCAGTTGTAAACTAACACACTATTGTTTTCATGGTTTTAAGAACTTGAGTAGCTGCTGTGTTTTCAGAAGACATATCAGCAGACATCTGCCTTTCAGAGACAGACAAAATGAGGGGTTTTTTTACAGCAAATGTGGTAATTCAGGAATTTGTTTTCACAGACCTAAAATAAAATTAAAGATTTTATACAAAGAAAAACTTCAAAATATTTTGATTTGCATATTTGGTTTCAATTTTCAGTATTCATTTGGATATTTAGGTGTAGCTTTATCTTTATGTGCAATACTTCTGTATCATATGTAAATCTAATAAATATCTTAATTAAAAATTGTCCTAAATGAAAAGTCACAATATTATTGTCAGAAAGTGGGAACATAATATTTCAATATCAGTACATTTTGTCCTTAGAGGAGTTCTTTTGTGAAAAAATACAGGGCAAAATCAGCACCTTCCTTCCCTAAGTGATTTTGTTGAAAAGACAATTTCTGATGGAATTTCAATTGTCTACTAATTCTTGATTAAATTTTCATTAGAATTAAGAGATGAAACTGTGTTGGGTATTCTGTTTCTTACACTTGAATTTGTGTGTTTAAAAGAAAGGGAAGAGCACAGACAATGTCTTTCTCATAATTAATTAATTAATTTTCCTCTAGATCATCTACAAGTGCTGGGCACTTTTATACTGTTGACTTTTCTCAAACTGAGAAGAAAAAACAAATAAATAAACAGACAAATTTCCCTAGAAATCAATAGGTTCACCAAGGCACCTTTCCAAACCACAATAAAATATAATTTATATTTCAGTGTCATAGGCAAACAAAGTTATCAAAATTTTATCTTAATTGTCACTAACTATATTAATCCAGCTGCATAGCTAAATTAAAATGATATACCATAATTTGTAAATAAAACTGAGCTGGATTTGTATGCAATTCATGCAATTTAAAGAGTAATTTTATGTATAAATGAACAGTTTCTAATTCTATTTGACTTGGGCTTTTATAATTTTCCATTTTAAACTCTGTCTTCTCTAACTGCAAACTGCAAACGGAGTTGAAATAGTGTGGAACACAGAGAAACCCCCTCTGACACATTCAAACACAAGTCCATATATTTAGGGGGTCCAAGAGGCAGAATAGTACAGCACCTCCCCTTCTTTACTTACATGCAGCCATTCTGTCTGATATGGGCTTGCAATAGAAATATCTGGGTAAATGTTTCTTTAACTTATTATTTGAGAGGCATCACTTTGGTGATTAGGTGTCTAATAAGGAGTTTATCATTTATGCACAATGAATGCAGTGAATGACAGAAACAAGCACTTTACTGGGGAATTGTTCACTCCACATTAATGGTGCATTTAATTTTGAACCAGTCTGGTTCTTTGAACAATTTGTTCCAGCTAAGAACAGATTGAGCTGTTCTTTGAATCATTTTTTCAGCAGGCAGTACAGTGTGAGTTTATGACAGCTTTTTTTTGTACTGTAGCTGAGTTCATTTGAGGTAAATCTTGCTGAAGTGCAGAGGGCTTACAAAGGTGCTGAGTGCTGCCTGTGATCCAGTGGGTTTGACATGAAGACAGCTATGTGGACTGTTTGTCTCATATTTATGCATTGACACATAGTTTTCTGGCAATTTAATAGTTTGTTTTCAGTTGTGTATCCCAGCACGTATGTTTGACATTTAATGTTAATTTTGCTCTGTATATAGATTTCTCTGGATGAGCTTCACTGTAGAAAGTATGCAGGAAACTGGAGGTGAAGCCAGCCATAGGAGGTTTCCCCCTTGCTGGATGGATGTGAGACTTGGAACTGGCTTTGCCAGCTTTGGTGGAGGGGAAGTGGGCACAGCAGTGAAACATAGGACACAGCTGCTTTGGTTGCTTTGGATAAGCAGTGTAGTCTGGAGGTAAAAACCCTTGCACCAAGGGATATGTTTGGGAACAAGGCAGCACAGGAAAGGGCTCTGGATTGCTCATGTGACTTAAAATATTTTTGTACACACAAACATGATTATTTCTATGAATTTTCTACAGATTCCTGCAGTCTGAGATTCTTGCTGTGGATTGATTTATAAGGACTAAGTAAAATTTGTAAGACCTGATGCAAATTCAGGGCTGTATAACTACAAGATTTTACCTTTTACCAGTTTAAAGTACCTTTTTGGTTTGGGGTTTGTTTTTTTTTTGGCAGTGGGTGGTTGAATGTGGGTGCTACAAAGGTCTCACTGAAGCTACTGAGAACCAGAAGGCATAATTGCAGTTTAATGAAACCAATTTTAAATATTCCTTTCATCTCTGCTGGGATGTTTATTGTCACTGTTCAAGTTTTCTCTTTTAGACAAATTCAAGCCATTTGCTAACCTGTTCATGCTAAATGTCACCCTGTAAAATAAGTAGTTTTGACAAATCTGCCTCCAGTCTACTACCCCAGCATGTTAAAATTATCACAGTCACATTCCTGGTTTTTGATATTAAAAAGGTGACTGTCATTTGTCATTTCTGCCAAAAATACCATTATGTTTCTCATAGGAACCCTGGAGAAGACCTGGGTTTTAGTTTATACATTAAACAAAATCAAACCCCTTGTGGAGTAAGTATTCATAGAATATCTGAGAACTGGGTTCAGGTAGCAACCCCAGCCCAGTTTCTAAATCTGTATAAGTCTGATGTGAGATCCCAGTAGCAATCACTTGTCTACTATGAAGCTTTTCCAGAAAAAGGCTGAACTCCAGACAAACCCCACATACCTGCTGACAGACTAGGTGTTCCAAAAGGGTTAAACCATTAAAAACTAGTGCTACATTTTATTAAATGCAACAGGGATGGCAATATTTGTTCAATATTTAGGTACCTAGTAGTTATCTAAAGCAATTTGTGGTGTACAGACAAGGACAGATAAGGACACCCAAGTCTTCAAGCAATCCAGTCTGAGATGCAACTACTAAAACCCAAAAAGCTAGGGTCACCAAAAAATAAAGACTACAATGGCCACTTCTGCCCAATAAACTACCACTGGCAGAAAAGAACATACATATTTTGCTTTTTAGCCTGATGTTGGATTATTCATCTGGAAACAGGAGTGGAATCCTCACCTGAAGCTCCCTCACCTGGGGAGGTCCAAATCTATCTCACAGTCTTCAAGAAGGAAAGCTAGGACAGGAGACATGGCATGAATTGTCTAGAGGAGTTCACTATCCTTTAGACTGTTGAAGCACACCAAGAAGCCAAGAGGTTCAGTTTCAAAGAAAGAGAGAGAGAGAGAGAGAGAGAGAGCAACCATTTGAGTTTGGAGGGGCTGGAAGAGGCATTTTGTTCTGGACCAGGGTAACAGACCTGTTTAACTTGCTCTGGTCAATGTCTGGAGCTGATTTTGTGATGCAGGTAATTCATACTAGCTAAAATTACTAATTCTTAAAGAAAAAGTAAATACAGAAATAAAGCAAGAGCTGTCCAGAGTGTAACACTGGTTTATGAGTGAATAACACAATGGTTATTTCTCCATAATGTGAAACTATAATGAGACAGTGGCATGGCCTCCAGCACAACAGAATTCAAACATTTCATGATTTTTAATACTTTTATCTTCACAAAACTCCTAGAAAGTAGGAAAATGGATGATTTATAATTCTCAGTTGTAAAATGTTTGCCCAGTTATTATGCAGCCTTTAAAATACCCCAAACACATATGCATTCGCATACAGCATAAAATTATTAGTACAAGTACAAAATTACAATGAGGTTTCAATAGGCTCCTTTTTGGCCTTCTTGATTTCAGCTTCTTGTTTAAGTCTGTCCTTCAATCCTCAACTTATTTTACAGCTCAGCTCTGTGCCCTGAACACTGCATTATCCATGTAATGGGTGCTGGGTTTATTTCCAGGCTTACAGCTGAGCTGGCAGACAATCTGTGTGTGCCCTGTGTCGCTGTTTGCAACGAGCTGCAGCCTGTGGCTCCTCCAAGTAGATTCAGTCAATTTAAGTGTGAAAGATTACAAGCAATGAGCTCTGTCATCTGAAGTACTGAGGCAAAAGGTAGCAATATTGCATGACCCTAGGGATGGTTGGATGGCTGCTTTGTACTGCAAAAGAGCTGGAAGAAATAGTTTTGCCTTTGGGAGTTTTATGTCTCTGAGGTTGAATATGAAGTACCTGATGAGGAAGTTATGGTTCACAGGAAGGTTACAAAAATAACAGCAGCCATCCTAAATTTATCTAAAAGACTTACAAGAAGTCTGCTACAATGTATGGGGTTTGACCTCCAAGAACACTAAATTTTATTCATCTTGTGCTGGGGAACAAAAATCTTTTGGTGCACTAAATCAGCTTCATTTTTGTGTTTGTGCTTATGGGATTTGGAGCAGAGGTTTAGATTATAAGGAAATAGTTGTCAAGTGTAAAGTATAATTAAGACAATTTTGGTGCCAAAAGCAAGATTTTATTTTTCCTGTGGAACAGGGATTTTATTTTTCAACTCTTAACATAGAATGAAGAAGGGGATGTTTTTTCTCTTTTGTCTGAACAGTCAAAAATGCACCAATATGATATTTGTGTTGCATAAGGAGATAGTTTCAAGATGTAAAGTACCATAAATTTACATCCTGTACAGGACTTAATTTCATACTTCAAAATCTTGGATACATATGAAAGTATTCATTAGTATCACTGCAAATTTAACTAACCTCTCTGTGTTATACTTTGTAAAGCCCACTAAATATTTAGGTTTCCTGGCAAAATTTTTAACCATTGCAGCTTTAGAAGGAGTTTTATAACAGATCTCATCTCTTTCCATCTACCAAATCTATGACTGCGATAATCACATCGTTATTTTACTAGGTTGCTATGAAAGTACACACAAGAGTGCCTCTGGCCAAGGCCTTGGACTTCGTGTACTCTGATTTTAGCATCCATGTTCTAATGGCTGTGGTGTCCATACAAAACCAGTGACCAGTAGATAAAAGAGGAGGGGATGTCAGAGTCAATGATGATGAGCCTGTGAATAAGGAGACACATAACACTCTTTTGCAGTTCAGTGACCTACACAGCCATGCAGTCTGTTGCATATAGGTAAAGCCTTGCAAAAGGAAGGCCTGGTAAAATCATGGCTCAGGCCTGCTACTTTGACTAAGTTAAAAAGGACTTTGGGAAAGTGACTCAACTGTATTGGAGGTAGAAAAACAAGTTATAGAACCATTATGTGCTCACATCATGTTTATGGTGGTTGGTTGAATTACATTTGCTGTGCTTAAATGGAATGTACTTGCTAACAAAGCTACTTAGAAAAGTCTGGTTTTGCAATAAAGCACTTTCCTTTGCACCTGCCCGGGGACCCTGCGCCACTTCAGACCCTTCCTCCCAGCAGTCAAGTAGCAGGCCTGGAATTTTAGAGTCACCTGTAGAAATCAATAGGCAACAACATTTACATTACATGATTGAGCTCAAAAAATTCCTCAGATTATTGCATCAGGACTGAGCATTGAATAGCAAACCAGTAACTTTAGGTCTCAGATGTTCACCTCTCCAGATGACTTCTATCTTAGACAGACAGATCCTCTGAACAAACCCTATGTCAGACAGACAAATACCTGAGAGTATCTGTGGGGTGGCCTGGTGCATGTAGAGGAATATGACTTTTTTCTGTCCCTTCTTAGCAATTAGCAGACATAATTACTCAGCAGCACTTGAAAAACTCCTGAAATCCCTGACAGATGGATCATGCTCATCTCACACCCTCAGAAGATCTATTGGTGGGACCACAGCCTTGATGACAAGCTTAGACTAAGCATATAGGGCTTAGGCAATTGAAGCTAGGGTGATGTGAATCCAGCCTAGGATTGGAATATATCCAATATCCAAAATATATTAAAAATAGATAGCCTATATTAGAACGTAGCTAATATCCAAACATTGGATAATACTTTAAGTCAATCTGGCCTTAGCTTACCTTCCAAGAGGGCTCCTTTTTCTTTCACAAGCATTATAAGATACCAAAGAAAATCTTTAGACTTTCTCTCTACTGCAAAATAAACGGGTGCTTTATTTGAAATTCACTTTGATACAGGGGTGCAAGATAAACACTGGAACTAACAGCAAAAAAATCTCTACTGATTTGAAAAATAACTGGAATTTGGTAGCTCAGCTCCAGGCCTTATTTGCTGCCTTCCAGTGTCCTTGTCAGTCTGTTGCACGTGACATATCTGTGCTGAGGAGGAGACCAAAATACTGTAATGATGAAATACTGTGAAAATGGGTACTGTTAAACTAGGTGTTGGAAGTCTGTTCTGAATATACTGAACCCAAAATGTTGCAATTGATATTTATTTATTTATATTTATATTTATATTTAATTCATGTAATGATGTAATTGAGCTTGTATTGTTTGGTGGGACAGAAGGACTGTGGGCAACTGTGGGAGGAAATTTATTTCCTGTAGGAACTGCAGTAGGTGAGGAAAAAAATATGTAAGGCAAGGAGGCACAATGTAAAAAAAGAAATTTATGGTATCACTTCTCTATTTATATCAATGCATGTACAGAGAAATATTTAAAATGTGCCTCTTAAACCAAAAGAAAAAAATCAGCTTTTTCTTATATCACCAGGAAAAAAATATGTGTTGCCTGGTACATGCATGTGGGAAATGAGGTAATTATTGTATGATGATTTACTCACTAAATCACTAGTTCTGCCATTGTCACTAAGAGAACAGTCTTCAAAAGCTTGAAGTCAGAAGAGCAGGAACATTTTGATACCAAAATATTTAAAAAGGTGTTTGGAGGCTTAGAAAAGGCAACCACCCTGAGATTCAGATTTAAGGCATTGATTTCCCTTGATTTAGCTAAGAATTTGCGAACAAGCCTTTAACTTAAGGAAATAAATAACCTCAGGTGAAAATTAAGTGTATAACCTACTAAGACATGTTTCAAAGTTTTAGGGGGACTAAATTTTCAGCAAGACTGAAGTACTGCAGAACCACCTGGGCTTATGCTCAAGAGCACCTTCCCAGTTCATCCTGGGAGACAATCTGCAAACTGGTATCTACCCCACAAATGCCCCAAAGCAATACAGCCTGTTGTGCTGAGGGCTCACTGAGGCTAACCTGCTTCCTCTAGACAAGAGTTCCAGCTTTAGGAGAGAAGGGACAAATAAACCATCCATCTAGTTACACCTTTATACGTTCAAGCTGCACCATGAGCAGGTATTTACTGCTAGAGCACTGGTCTGGCACATGAACCTGTGTGGTGCAGCCATGGTTAAGATTCAGAGTTGTTGCCACCCCTGGGCAAACCAACTAAAAGTCTGGTTTAACTGAAAAACTCAGAGCTTTTGAACTAGGTGCATAGGCTACCTATGGAAAGAGAAAAGCATCTAAAGAGGAGGAGCATCTCACTATACTGAACCCCAATATGGGAAAGAGACAAGAAGAAAGGAGAGTGATGGCTGTGTACCAGTTGTCTGAGTCAAGAGTAATACAACAAATGAGTTGGAATTTAATAAGCTCTTTCTTCTTTAGATGGGACATAGCATAATGAGAGAATCTTCTTGCCCAGATGGTTGGTGTTAAAATAAGAAGCCTAGAAACCAAAATTCGAAGATTTAAAAAATAAAATAAAAGTGTAAGGTCACTGAGGTTGCATAGGCTAAAGAAAACAAAACTGAGAAGAATATACCCATAAAGGCAAAAAGAGAGTTATCACTCTTCACACTCATTAGAGACAGAAATAACAGATCATGGAATCACATAATCAGCTAGGTTGGACCTTTGAGATCAAGTCCAACCTATGACTTAACACATGGGTGATAGATCCTGTAGCAAGGGAAATAAAGAATGGCTTAAGGAAACTATTTTGCAATAGGCAGAACTTTTAAGGAACAGCCTGCCTCTGGAGTCCACAGTTTCCACAGGCAAGATATTTGCACTTAAGAGTGTTTTTCAGGCTTAGGACAGTTTTAATTTACATTGTCCTGAGGTCTCTGCCATCCCTGTGGTTTATAACTTGTTTTCTTGAAATTTCAGGTGGGTAGCATTTCCTCAACTTTTTTCCTTTTTCTACTATCTTTAAATTTTCTTTCTAGTTCTACTGTAATATCATTGTATTGCTGGGATAATTCAGGTCAATCAGTTAAAGGTTGAATTAAGAGTGCCCCTTTTTTTTAGTTATATATTGATTTACAAAACTTTTTTTTTTTTTTTTTAGGTTGGATGTAGTTGATTGGAAGGCTCAAGAAACTACTATGAGGCAAGATTCTTTTGAGATCAAATAATTTCTGTTGCAGTGGAGACAGCCCAAAGAATTTAAGTCACTAACCTATGAAATTATTCTTTAAATGCTTCCAGGGATGGGGCATCCACAATTTCTCTGGGCAACCTCACATTAAATTTCTCTTCACCACCCTCACATTAAATTTCTTCCTAATATCTAATCTAAACCCTCTTTTGGTTTTAAGCCATTCCCTCTTGTTCTGTCATTATCTGCCCTTGTAGAAGTCCCTCCCCAACTCTCTTGTAGCCCCTTCAGGCACTGGAAGGTGCTGTGCTATGTTCAGCCTGGAGCCTTCTCTTCTCCAGGCTGGCCAGCCCCAGCTCTCAGCCTGCCTGCACAGGAGAGCTGCACTGGGCACCCTGGTCTAGTGTAAGGTGTCTCTGCCTGTGGAAGGAGGGCTGGAACAGGACAATCCTTTAGGTCCCTTCCTGCTTAATACCATTCTGTGAATCTGATAATCCTGTGTTACAAAATGTTTTCTTTTACTTGACGTTATTTGAATCCCAGGATAAACCTCAGGTCACTGTTCCTGTTTCTTTGCACCAAGAGAGATCTGTGTCTGTGGAACAGGATATATGCTTTTTTTAAAAAAAAAAGAATTCTGCTGAGTAACTTCATCCTGTAAGATGATGAAATTCTAGAACATCTAAGAAATATGCCAGTATTACTTTATCAGTAACATATAATGACAATTTTCTTAAGATCTCACAGGAAAATACTTAGCTAAATAGATTCTGCAAAATCTTCAGGTTCTGAGACTAAGAAAGTGAAAGACTTGTCTCTTAAACAAGTAAGACTGATTGCATATATAGTGTATCTTAGTAACTAAGCAACAAATTTTGTACCAGACTTAAACATTTATCTCCTATTGAAATTAAATAAAATTAGTTGATTAGGCATCCAAAAGCCTCATCCCCACTCATTTCATTCTATTTTTTTTCTGTCTATGAATCTGTTACCCGTCTTTTATCTAAGGCTAATATCCATGTGAGAAATGATGTAACTGTATGAATAAAATGTACCTACAGAAACAAAAAAAGTGTACCTGTGGTGATATCACACTGTTCATATAAATATGAATTTACACTTCATATTTATCACTGCAGAATTGTCATTGATGGAAGTTGCAAAGAAATGGAAAATCTGTGGCAAAGCAAAGAATTCCTTCTAGAACACTTCAGTATAGGCCTGGAAAAACCTAAAGTAATGGACTGTTAGGGTATGAGGTGATATTATTGTAGAAAACCTACTCATTTTAAAGATTTATCACTATCTTTAATAAGTGAATAAAGTGAAAAAAAAAAAAACACTTTTATGCATGTTTAATTGCATGAATAGTCAGAATTTATTTTATGGTTATTCTGTTTCTTTATATGATGACTTCAGAAATAGTTGATAGTTTATTGCTACTTCAATACAAAAGTTTTGCAAACTTCAAATGCAAATGGAGAAATAGCTGTTGGATTCTGCCCTATTCAGTCCCTCCACAGAAGTGGAAGTATCTTGATGAAAAGTGCAGAAATGCCTGAGACTTCTGTCAAAGGAAAAGCTTTGGTTATTGCCCACATAAAATTCACCTCATCTCAGTCCATCCTGCAAGGAAAATTACTTTGGTTACAGATTTCTTCTAGCTGTAAAATAACCTTCTGAATAGCAATAGAGACCTTTTCTACATATTTTATAAATATTTCCTTATATTATTCCACAAAAGTTTGTCAACCAAGGATGGTGCCATGGATCTATGGGGATAATTCTGTGTTCTTGACTGCCAGAGCACATTTGAAAAGATCCTGAGCCAAGAGATGAAAGTAGGCTCAGAGTGATAGAACTCTTAAAAGAATCTTACCTAGTGAAATTACTGTCTCAGGGAAGTGTCTCTGACTAGTGAGATAAGCATCTCAAAATAAATCATTGCAATTAATTTATGGCTATAAGCAATATCAAGCATGTTACACATCCAATAACCAGCATTCACAGTTTCACTTTGATACTTGATGCCTTCTTCATCTTATCCCTATTAAAGTAGTAAATTGTTTATACATTTTATTGATATTTTCATTTGTATCCCCAGGGAAGTTCAGAGAGAACAGACCTGCACTAAAGAAAAACGTATAGAACAAAGCCATGATTTCCTTCAGTCACTGCACATCCACAGGGAAGAATAATTTGTGGAAACATGGAGATGGAGGAGTAATGGATTCCTCTGTCAAAATGATGAGTGAAAGATAGACGTAATTACCATTAATGCACTTCAATTATGGCTCAACGGTTTTTTAGCTGTATGTTCCCATTTAATTTTCACTTAAAACAAAACAGTTGCCACAGACCCAGAGCTAAAAACAGAAATCCCTTTCAGCTACTGGCAAATTAGCAACTAATGTTCTTATTATATAAGCACAGGGAAGATTGGCTTCTTCCAGGAAAACACGGGAAGTGCTTGTTTGTTTCAGGCACTACTCTTTCTCCCCCCAAACTCACAGTTGAACTTTATTTCCAGTCTTATAACCAGTTACTCATGATAATACTTTTTTTTCTGGTTCCTATTTAGCTTTCAAAGCCCTCACAGGATTTCTGTCATGGATCAGTGGCACCTTCCAGGAGGGAGTGAGGTCAGTAGATATCCTTGGTATACAGGAAGGCATGTTCTATTAGAAAAGGGAAATGTTTTCAAATCCCTCAGATCTTAAGCTACTAAAAATAAACTAATGAGCCTTAAATTAACTTTTTTTTTTTTCCACAGCTTTTCAAAGCCTAAAGAAAAGTATTTATTATCTGGGAGTGACATGCAGGAAATTAGTCTTATAAGTTGTGATTAAATGATTATAGTTTCCAAATTTCTTAATTCTAATCTTAATGTGTTGGAGAGTTCATGTTTCAACTTCAGTGTTTTGGGGTTGTTTTGTTTTGTTTTGTTTTTTTTAATTGGTTGTCATTTTATCATGCAAAATTTTTATAGTGAATAAGCTAAAAAAACATGATGTGAGAATCACCTGGATATCACTATTTGACTGTGCCTGGAACTGTTTTGAACTGGTGTCCACAATCAGTTCTACCTCTCTACATCGCTCCAGTAGCCAAAGTGAACTTGATAAATTTCCTGTATATTTTAAATTCTCCAGAGTCAGAGTTGGGTTAGCAGCAAGGAAATTTTTGTATAAGAGTGTGAGTGGATGTGAAATTTTTTATTGAACTTATCCTTACTGGGTCTCCACTGAAACCAGTGGAGGCATTTCTGGGGGAAAAGCAACCTTGAGAGTGGACTAATTCACACCAGTGCCTCAGACCCAGTGAATTCCTTCCCAAGTTTGAGGCTGAAGGGCAGCCTTAGGACAATGCCAGTGCACTCACAAGGGCTGCACCAGCTGCTGCCTGTTAGGGCTGAGGCTGATGGAAGCTTGTCTATGTTTGATCAATTCACACCAGAGAACTTCTGGCTGAGTTTGGAGTAAACCAGCAAGGATGCCTTGGTTTGTGCTTTGCCTATGCCAACAGACACTTTGGATGTGGCTCCTTGTTGTGGAGAGGATGAAATAATTTGTGTTATGCCATATCAGCTGGCACCACATGCCAACATTCCCTTTTCATGAAGCACTATGAAGAGCCTGAGCACAGAAGAGGTTAAAGACCATCAGACAGTTTTTCAACATGCTCCCCTATGACACATGTACTGTAAAACCCCATTGGGACCCTTTTTCCTTTTCTGTTACCCACAGAGAGTGCCACTGCAGCCAGGGCTGCTGCTGGCCTGAGCACTCAGAACTGGGAGTTCACAAACAGGCTTTGTGTCAGTAAGTTCATCACCAGCACAAAACTCTACATGGGGTGATATTTTAGGCTGGCTGTTACCAAGTTATATATCTTAAACCAGCCTGCCAGACCAAAAGGCAGTCAGAGATGTGAGCCACAGGCACAGGAGGACTACAGAGCAAGATCATCCAATCCTAGGGAAAAGTTACAAATATAAGCAAGTTGCAGACTACTACATCCAAAAGAATTACTACTACTGGCTATAGCTACCAGCCACAAAGCTCACTGTGTATTCAGGCAAGATTAAGAAAATCAGAATTTTTACACTTGCAGAACTTACAGTTTCTTCCAGAAGCTGAGATAGGTCAGTGTGAGTATGGCAGCCACAAGATGTCAAAGAGCATGTGAAACACCTGGTAAATCTGGACCAAATCATGGTGAATAGCAACAATTCATGCCTTGGGTTAAGGACCCAGCCCTCTTGAAAAGTCTTTGCCTTTAAAATGCAGTCACTAATGAGAGAATCCCAGTCTCATCACAGGGACATTCAAATGAAAAACAATGTCTCCAGAACTATATGTGCTGTCCTTCAAAATCATTTTAATTGCAAGCACAGAAGAGAGTCTGTAGCTCTGAAATGCCAGAATATAGGGCTGAGCCATTTGTAATGACCTGAGCTTGATAGAGTGGGTGAGGCAATCCCATTGTTTCCCTATGGAGACTTTCCTTTTCCCACTTCCCCACAGAAGATCTGCAAGTTTCTTCCTCCACCTGCAAAGTTCCTAGAGGAAATTGTCTATATTTCATACAAAGTTCAAACATACTATGTTTTTATCCTAAAGTTTATTTACATTTCTTGATTACACTTGTTCTGGCTCATTTCCTTTGTTTCATTCTTGCCAGAAAACCTTGCTAGAGTGCTTGTCAGTTATTAATAAATTGCGTCAAACAGTAGCAAGTGTGGTTCAACAATTTGGCAAATATTAATGAATGACATTTTCATTGTTAGGAGAATTTTTGGCCCCTTTTCAGGTCAAACACAAATTCCAGCCCTTTAACATCTGTTTTTGCTATATTCAGATTGTTAGGGGAAAAAAAAAGTAAAGGAGACTTAAAGAACATTCTCAGGAAAAGATTCAGGTACTACATCACTGAATGGACTTTTAGAACTTTAAAAAATGAGATGAATGAGTTTTGTTTGGCTGTAAAATGATTCTTCATAAAGTTATGAATTATGAAATCAGAAAAAAAAACAGTATAAGGCACTCTTAAATAGATTTTGTGAGAAACTTCAGAAAAAATAGTTGAATGTTTACTGAAGAAATTCTAGTGATGGTCACTCCACTTCTGCCATTGGTGAATTACTCCATGTAATTAAAGCATTCTTCTCTATTGTTAAAAATATATATTTCTACTCTGAATAGATCCTGCATGATCTGCAAACCTCTGTGCTGTTTTTAGATTCTGTATATAGCTCTCATTATCAGCTGGGTGCCTCCCATGACTTGAAGCGTTCAAACAAGGCATCACTTAACCTTTGGCATTAATAAAGGTTTTCAACAATAATACATAGCTCTCAGTCTCAGGTTTTCTTTCAATTCTACATAGTTCATCAACATCCATTTTGAACTCCAAGTTTGAGAGAAGTGGAAGGAGCAGGTTTGCACAGGCAGCCAGCACAGCAGAACCTCTCTGTTCCTGTGCTGGCCATCTAGGGTTCACTTTTGCCCACACTTTTTGCCTTCATCTGTTACAGAATGATGAATTCTGCCTTTTATGAGAATAATATGACAAATTAAGAAGCCAATCACTTTCCTGAGACTTAAGAGATTTTTTTTCCTAAGACACTATGGTACTAATATATCTTTGCATAGGTAGATTTTTCTAAGGATCCATCTCCTATCTTCAAAGAAAATAAGGGAAAGAAGTAGAACATTTTTCATTGGTAATTTAACTGCTTTTAGAAGCTTTTACTGAAATGCTTATAACCTTTTTCGTATATTTAGCTGAGTCAAAAGCTCCCTTTTATTATATCTCCATAGCCTTCATTTTCTTTAGAAGATGTCATCCATTACTGAAACACCGTGAATATGTTGGGCCTTGATTTATTCAGTGTACTCATAGTCTTGTTAAATCCACAGATTATCCCTGCTAGAAAGGAAGATTTCAAACCTCCTTTTAGCTATGAAACTGCAGCTAGCAAATAAGGTCAGGTTGTTCCTAGCTCTTCCCAAGAAGGATCTCTGGTAATGTCTTTTAGCAGCAAGTTAAAAATTGAAGAGTGTGTTTGTGGACCCTGAAATGTGTTGTAGTCCATCTAAGAACAATCAGAGGTTTCTCCTGGGCAGACTAGGCATGTTCTGAGAGTTAGAATAGGCCCAAAGAAGGTATGCAGAAGGTATGACAGGCCTCACACCAGTATTTAAAAGGGCAGGAGGTGTCAATCCTCTGGGTGTAGACCATTCTGTGTCATTTGGCCTCAGGACCAGAGAGAATGGTACCAGGCACTCAGTTTGCTTCCCTCCATGTACTTTCAGCCCCTTTGAAGGCTGAACCTTTGCATTGTCTTAGGAGATTCTGAAATTCATAGACCTACTCAAGTGAGTATTCCTTAGGAATTGCTAAATGCTCTCAATTGCCAGTGTTATGTCAGGAATGCATTTGAACATCCAGACTGTGCTTTGGGCCCACTGACACAGCCTAAATACACATTTGAGTATCCTTTCAATGAAAAACTTCTCAAATTACATTTCTAATTTTTTCAGTGTCAGCTATACACTTAGAGAAAAGACTGCTCAGTGCCTCCTTGAGTAATCTATTAAACCTTCAAGTGCTCTTAAGTAGCATTAGCTGACAGTTCCAAATGCACTTTCTAGACCTGAACCAGATGATTTATTACAGTAGTATTTAGGTACAAAAATACTTTTATTTTGTGTTTTGTGTACACATTTAATTTGTGTAAGTTTCCAAAGCTAATCTCCATAGCTGGTCTTTGACTTCATATATTCATAAGATGGAATAGGTTGCAATTTAACACATGATGCTTTGGGGGAGAAAAATAAAGTCTAGTAAATACATTAAAGGACAGGTTGTTTCTTCAGATGTTTTTTGCAATCAGTGGGTTTAACCTAATGAATCTTCTATGCATAAACCCCAAAATCCCAGGTGTTCCTGTTCAAAGAAAGTGAATTGAAGAAAATGGGCTGAGTCCTTTTCAAGGTGAGTGAAAACATTTTCTGTTACTAGTAACATCTACTAGGATCTCCTTAGACCCTCATATCCTCAGCAGTTTGGTTTATAAAGCTGCTCAGGCAGTGTCTCTGAAAGCTGTGACTAATATAGGATCATCCTTCCTGACTACACGTCAAGTCTGATGGAATTTAATATACCCACAGGAGACACCATCTTCTTCAAGTAGGAGACATCATAGTTCCATCACAACCTTTGTGGAAAGGAGGGAAACAATGACATCCTGCCTAGCCCTACATTAAGAAATATTAAAGAGTAATTTCTCCTTTGTCCTCAGGAGTCCTTATATCCACAGAGAACTTCCACAGATGTCACAGAGAAGAGGTGGATCAGCAAGGCTGTGAGCCAGCTACTCCTAATTTTCATGTTTGTAAGACAGAGCCCAACACTTACTCAGATGTGTGTCTTGAGAGGTCACTTGTTTGCTTAAATGTAAAACTACCTGGTGTATTCACATCTGAGAAGAACATCTAGCCTCACTTCTTAGTAATTGGTAAGACACAGACTTAAATTCTATTGAATTTAAAATCTATTCACAGATTTTAATCACAGATTGAAATCTATCAAATAATAGATTTTAACAAAGACCTCATTTCTAAATTAAAAATACGAATCACACCACATGCTTCATTTTCTTAGTAAGTATCAAAACGCTGATCTTGCATATATATGGATATCTGTACAGGAGGTGCCTACAAATAGGTCAGGTGAAATGGAATCCCACCATTTGCACAGAGATTGTGGAATTAGATCAATTTTTAAATTATCTTTTTCCCTCAGAAAACTCTTGAAGCAGTAGTGCTATGCAGTTTTTGCACAAATTGGAATATTGAGAATGCAACTTATCACATGTTTTCATCATAGTTTTGATCACAGTTTATTCTGATAAATAGTTCCAAAACAAAACAGTTTCCTGAATACTGAAAATAATGAAGTTTGGGTTCTAGTTATTTTATGCCACATGATGAAGTGATTTTGAAAGGACTGCACTAAAGCTTTAGTGTGACTTTACCCTTAAGTAAGGAGAAATGAAATTAGCTCAAGGATAATCAAGAAATGAGGGATGAAAAAGGAGAATGTTTTTCCTGACAGCAGGAAAGGCATTATGTGGAGCTCACACCTTGTTATGTGCCCGAGGAAAGAAATCTTCACTCAGGAATGACAATTGTGATGTGTGATAAGGGACAAACTCAAAATGGAAATTTTCTTAGAGTTAAATCTTTCACCAACCACAAATTCTTTCCCTCCAGGTGGAATTAGTTGGATGTCTATCCAGGTACACATTTTCATTATTTTTATGGGAACTTGAGAATTTTTAGATCTTTTCTTAGTTGATAGGATTGCTTCAAATCACCTTCGAGTTTAAATGCTCAGAGGAATAATGGGAGATAAAGAAAACAATAGACAAGCAGGCACACATAGCCCATAGCATTATCTAAGGCTTGTTCCACGGGTACACAGATTCAAATACCTAAAGAAAAAGGGGTTAAATATGTAGGATTTACTACTGTCTAAGAAATGTAAGAAATGTAAGAAATGTAAGAAATGTAAGAAAAATATCTATTTTATGTCAGAAATTAAAAGAAAAATAGAGTCTGTACAGGGCTGTGCTTTTAACATTGTAGATTAAATGCTACATAAATCTTGTAGAAAAGAAAAAAGCTACATGGCTTTTCTATAAGAGCATCTCCATGGTCTGGACTTTGCCATTGATTCCCAATGGCACAGATCAATCCAAAATCCAGGATAAAAATATTCAAGGTCTTACAAAAAGTTTCTGTCAGCTGCTATTCTCTTATCAATATTTTAAAGCTATGGGTCATCTTTCAAGATTACATTAAAAACAGACTGCTCACTTTGTCCCATGTGTGGGGTCCATTGCACAGAAGGCTTTGTTGTTTAGGGATTGAACAAGCCTGAGGCATTGCAGTCTGCTCTAGAGAAGAGAGGGGATGTTCTCCCTTTCCCCTTATTTTTCTGACTTCCTAATTCCCCCTACAAAAAATAATGAAGTCAAGCAAAATCTCAAAACTATGATGAATATTGGTTTCTTCTAGAAACATGGGCACAGTGAAAATTCAAATCCTTGACTAAATCAGGGAGTTTCCCTTTAATCTTCCTTTACATCACACTCCAGAATCCTGCACCAATTCGCTAGGCTGTAGCCCTTATCACTGAAAAGAAGATTAAAGAGAAATTTTTTTTGCCTATTTTCAAAATAATACATAGAAGGATAAATGCAGAACTGAATATGTTCAACATATACATATTCACTAAATATTTTTTTGCACAGTTGGAGCTCAGCATTTTTTTGTCCACATTTACTTACAGACATGCAAATGTTAATATCAATTAGAGCCATAGAATCCTGAAACCCCAGTTACTATAGTGCAAACATAGGAATGGAACACTGAACAAGTATTCTTGGAGAGGAAAAAGCATAACAAATATTTGGATAAAAGTTTATGTCCACTGAGGATATAAAAGGAACAGAATAAACTACTTCCCTTTCCTTTCAGCTGGCCAAGAGAATCTTTTCTGCAAATGTGTCATTTCTCCGATGTGGACCTATATTCCCTTTGTTTACCTTTTCTCACCTGACCATGTTCCAGTTAAGTTAAATGAAGGAAAATGTTTGTGCTTCTTTAAAATTCTGCAGTCCTGCCTGGATTTATTACAATGGTATTGTAAGGAAGTAAAAGTACTTTGCAATGAGACAGTAATTTAAAATATAAAACAGAAAAATCAAATACAATCTGGTGCTTTATCCCATCAAATTAATTGTTATTGAACTGTTTTGGAAGGTAACTCTTTAATCACTCTCATACCATGCTACACTTGTATGCATGCTCTTGAGCACAATGTGATGATATTCCATGTGTCATGGAGATGCCAAAACGTCACTTGATTTTGTTCCCCTGTGAGTAATCTGTCCAAACCCTGATGGACAGCTGTCTCACACAGTGCTGTCAGCACAGCTACCACTACTGGTGAGCCTCCTCAGGATGATCCATCTTAAAGGAGTTAGATGGTAGAGTTCCTGGGAAGGGGGAATGCATGTTTTGTAAGGTAACACTTTGTTTTGCAAACTTACCCAGATGGTCTCTGTAGATTGCAGTCTGTGGGCTTAGAGTTGAATCAACAGGATGTCCAGTTCCCTCACCTTCTCTTGCTCTGTAGGAATAGGTGCTCATCCTACCCGAGGGAAATAAGTAAGGACTAATTTCTATAGGAAAAGCAGATAAAGGAAAGAAAAGAGATATTTCCCCTCCCTAAAAAAATACCAAACCAAACCAAGTCAAAACAACAAAAAGCAAAATCCCAACCCAAAACTGTAGCAGTCATACAGGTTAGAAAGTATTTGAGTGTATTTGGGCCATGTGTAGCAGCAGAAGTATTACAACAGTCTCATTTTCTCCTGTTTAAATCTCTGCACGAGTCCTTTAAGGTCATTATTCTCACACTGGTTAAATTAGGCACCTGTAAAGTTTCATTAGCAGAAATATTACCTTTAATTTAGCTTGGAAGAAAGTGATTTGTTATAATGTGTGCAAAGATAACATTTTATTAATTGCCAATTCAGTGGCAAGCATAAAAGAATGGAACTCCTGGTCTCTAAGTGTGTGTCTAGTTTCTTTCCTGGGAGGCATTAACTCCTTTTTAGGATGAACATATTTTAAATTTTGCCATTTATCTGGTAACTGGATAGTCAGAGGTAGTGGTAGTCATGCACAAGTCTTCCTCTTGTCTGTCTAAAGACTCTGAGATGTTCTGGGACCTCTTTTCTTGCTACATAGATCTTTCATCCCTCTGGATGAAAGTGAGGTGTCAAGATAAAAATTGTCTTCCAGCGTCTTTTTCCATGGTGAGCTCTGCAGAGCTTGCTCTTGGAATATTTTTCTCTCATACTCAGTTCTCTTGTTCTGTCTTAAAAGAGAGAGTAACTCACCTTTTCCCCCTGCTTTTGTGACTTATATTTCTACCACAAATATGTTCCAGTGTATATCTCCTGGGGTCACTGCAGTCTCCTTTCTGCTAAGGGGAATCCACCAGTATTGCAGCAAAAGGTATTTAAAGACTTGTTTCAGGTCCCAGTTATTTTTGGTATATGATAAGCTTTCATTCTGGTTATCCCTAATGTGCAACACACGCACAATCTGAGTCAGTGTTACTAGTTTAGAAATAGAAAAACAGGATTATTTTTAAATACATTACTTCATTAGTGATTCCCAAAGATAAATACTGCTCCACCATACTAAAAGGCTTGGCTCAGATCAAGGCAGATGTAGACATTAAAAAGAAGCTTGTGTTGTACACAGTACCAAGATTTAATTTCTGTTGACTTTTTCTTCCTCTCTGCTTAAGAAATTTGTGTTATTCTTTGCATGCTTTTCCCAAAAAGAAATGATTCAGAGCTTCCTCCTTCTACAAAACAAAAACAGACAGTGTCAACCCACAGCCCAGCATGTGATCAGCCCAACAATAATAATGTAAAATGTGCATGTGATGGAGCAAAACTGCTGATAAGAAAAATATTTTCAGTGTCTAGTTTGAAATTATGAAGTCAATCCTGTTTCCATTAAAGTCAGTATTGACATACCCATTATTAAAAAGAGGACTAAGTTGTGGTTTGATCACAATGGAAAGCCAAAAAACTAAGCTTGAAAGGCTGTTTGTCCCTAGGGGAGAAACCACAATGGCCTTTCTGGAAGTTAACAGCTGGAAGTTGAATGTTGTTAAATTCAAATGAAGACCATTTTCCTAGCAGTGAGAGCAGTTAGAAGCCAGGACAGACTTCTGGGGGACGAATTACTTTCTGTAACTTTTGAAGCTTTTAGCCTGAGCCTGGATAGTCTTCTCAATGCTGCGATTTAGCCAGGATAGGTAACTTGTGACCAAATTTGTGGTTTAAGCGATCTTAGACTTATTGCATAATGCTGAGATATTTTGTGGTTTAGAAGGAAGATTAAATAGAAGGTATGTGGACTCCTCTGGCTCAGATAAGTTATTCCTGTCTGTGGAAAGAGGGAAAGAGTCTATTCCTGCCTTCTGCTCCTCAGTTCCAGTCTCTGTTTTATGCAGGAGATAAAACCAGGGGAAATAAAGGTTCCTTTTGAAATTCATGCCTGCGATTGAGCAAAGTGGAGATAAGGACCATCTGTATTAATTACTACAGTAATACTTGAATAACGCTCTTTTAACCATATACCAGGTGTTTATGCGTGTGTCACACCACTGAGTGAAGGGCAGGCTTTGTCTGTGCTGGCCCCCAGCTGCAGGCACAGCTGGCAGCCAAGATTTGCTGATGTTGGGCCATTAGAGAGTTTCTATGCGCTGGCAAGTGGGGAATCTGGCGAGCAGGGAACCTTGCCCCGGAGGCAAGGTACCCCATACCTCTCACATACCGATCTTAGAGTCTGCAGCATCAGTCTATGAACGTGGCTGGTCTTCAGCAAAGATTCTGGGAGAAGCTTAAACAACTATGAAAACTGCCTAAGTTTCAAATTTTAAATTTCTAATGTCCGGTGAGACATACCTTGCTGTGGGAATAATTTCTTTAGGTGCACACAGCTGATTCTGCCAAATGCTGGCAGTGCCTCCAAAGTCAAGATAAGAGCAACGGAAATCCTTAGGAAATAGTTTGGGATCTAAGCCTGTACTTAAACAAATAATATAAATACTGTGACTGAAGTAAAGATAACTATATGTATGAGGAAGGAAGACACATTTTTTTCCTCGAATTAGTAGTATCCCACCCCAAGTGTCTCAGAGGAATAAAAGAAATATAATTATATTATATACTACTGCAAGCAAAATATTCCTTCTTGAATCTATTAACAATCAGTTAAAACCACAAGCACAATATTACTTTATCTTCATTATTATCTTTCAGTGTATATGAAAATAAAAATAGTACAATGGATAATTAAATTCTGGAGATATTTCTAATAAATATAGATATTTCAGCAGCAGTATTTGTTTTGATTAACAAGGGCAAACAAGAAACTACTTGCCTAAATGTTTCATTAAAAAAAAAGTAAAAATTTGAAATTAATTTTGATGTTGTTTGCGATTTTTCAAATTACATTGCTCAGGTTATGTTTTCAAGTCTTACACGTTAGAAAATCTATCTGATTTGAAAGTTTTTAACATAAAATAAAACCCTTTTACTTAATCATAGTAATTTAATCATATTAATAATCATATATTGATATAATCATATCCACAAGTAATTGTCATCTCTTTATTGAATACCATCACATTTCCATTTCCTTCTTGATCTTCTATTACTTCTTATAGCACAATTGTTTTCTTTTCTAATAAAATGTAATTTGAGTTTGCAAAGGTATGTGAAGTCACTTCAGAAGTCATGCTAATACTTTCTTGTGTATTTCTATATTTTGAAAAAGATAATTTTGTGATGTTAACCACATACTTATGAACGAGCATCCTATCTCAAAAAGCCGCACGGCTTTTAAATACTTTCCAGAACAGAGAAAACGTTGTTTTAATTCTAATAGCTTCAATAATAACAGTTGCAACAGATAAATCATGATCAACAGCTTGCTAATTATTTCTTGGTTGTTATAAGTCAGATTTTCTGTAAGTTCTGCTCTAAGGTACTGTATTTGTTTAAATATTATGTATTGATAAATGACTAAATCTGACTTTCTTGATCAACAGAAATATCTCATGTTGGAGAAGCTAGTTTTCACCAACTTTAAATTAACCTGGAATACTATTGTTATGTTCCTGGAACTATTTCCAGAATTTGTCTAAATTAAAACAACAATTTTTTTTTTTGGTTGATAATCCCCCTCTGGGTAAACAGCCAGAGAAAGACCATTTTCCTAAAAGGCAGGAGAAGTATGTTCAGCTGTGTCTTTTTTGAAAAGGATTTGACCCCTCATCTTCTGTCCCGCTGAAGGTTGATTTAGCCTTTAGGCTGGGAGTTTTTCAGGTGAGCTCTCATTCCTTCTTGGTTAGAATTCTTGTTCATATAGCTGAAGATTTTTTGGACAAGACTGGCTTTCATCCTTGACAGGAATTTGAACAAGCACCAACCTGTTTTGTGGGAAGCCAGTCAGGCTGTGGAGTCATTATTATCTCTTTGATGCCTGGCACAATAATGTTTTGCTGTTCCATGCAAAAAGCAGCATGTCCAACAAAAGGAACTGAAGCTGTAAGGCTTGTAGTTTGAATGATGGAAGGATGTCACACAGCCCAGCAAATGCTCTCACTGCTCATCCATGGGATAAGAGGGATAAGCAGGCAGTCTCAGAAATCCATCCCCTTCCCTTAAATTTTTTTCCCACAAATATTTCACTGGATGAGAATGAAGCATTCTAAATGACATGAAAGAATGTGTGTTTAGTGTTTCTTTTTAGTAAAATAATTTTTTTAATCTCTTTTTTTTAATCTGAATTGTTTCATTTTTTTCAGAATAATTAAAAACATAAAAGTTGGGTTGTTTTTTTTTACAGATGGGTTCACCTTAAAATATACTGCTTAGAGACTTGACCACTTATCCTCCCAATTCCTTTTATAGATCCGACATACAAATTAAACAAAAGCTTAATCTCTGAAATGTCAAAGGTTTGGGGTTTTTTCTTTGCTTCTGAAAGCAACCACTGTTTATTTTCTTCAAGCACAATTTTATTGCAAGTTGTCTATAGGAAATGGTCCACTTTGGAATCATGCACACGTGCACAGTCTCTTGGAGAATATTTTCAAGGTGGTGAGATGATGTCCTTACACAAGCAAGGGGAATATCTCTTTGATTTTGATAAGTGGGGGTTTCATATAGTAAATACTATTCAGTTCACAGCATTCCAGATCAAGATTATAAAATCAAAATATGGTCGGGATCCAAATGGCTGGGCACAACAGAAAGGCCTACAAGTTCAGCCTAAATTCTTCTTATTAAGTTTTCTGAGTATTCAATATGATCATGGAGTAAATTACTGTTTTTATAAACCTCCAAAGAGCCTGTCCACAAGCTTAGCATGGCAGCGTAAGTTTGTATGTCAGCGTGATGATCATGATATGAAACCAAGAACAGTGCTCTGTGTTTGACCAGATGAATTTTGTTGCTCCAGAAAACTGAGAAGTACCCATTATCTACTCCAAGAAGGCAGTTTGAGTGATTTTGGGTCCTTTGTCCTTTGTTATGAATGTTCAGAACAGGGTTTCTATTCTGAAAAAGAGAAATAATTGTCACTACTGTCCTCTAAAAGAAAAAAAAAATTCCAAATCAAATGATCCACTTGTTTTTCTCAGGTGCTGTAGAAAATCCAGTTTTTCCAAAACCATGCTGGAAATATGTTGCAAAAAGGCAGTTTCAGTCTGAAGGTTCTATTCCAGATTGCACTCCCACAATCTGGTTTGAGCAGCCTACCTGACTTGCTTTATTATTAATAAAGGCAGGCTTTGGATAGGAGCTCTCAAACCCCAAAATACCCAGGAAACAAAAGCATATCCATAACATTCTTCATGAGCAATATACATATTGATTTATAAATTGTTTACAATCCTTACATTTAGATGAATGAACATCAGAGTTAGTATTGAGGAGAATGGCAAAATTGCCTTCAATTCCAATTGGTCATTTTCTGTCTAGTGAGTTAGATGTAAAGGAAAAGGAGAGGAGGCTAGGAGAGAACAGAAATGTTGGGCTGATTAAATACAGTTATCTTAATCTGAAAATACAAAACCTCTTTCCCATCCATCTTGTCTATCTTTCTGTTTTAACTACTGAAGCTATGTGGAATTATTAAACACTTCTAGGATCAGGAAATAACACATACAGTGTATCAGACATCCATAGAAGTCACTAAAAGCATTTATGCTGACCTCCAAAAACATTGGAATAAACCTAGAATACTTAAGGGAAAGTAATATTAAAGAAAGAGATTCAATAAATATTTGTTATCATGGTAAAACAGGGAAAGGAAAGAGGAAAGGAAAAGAAAAAAGGTTGTACAGAGCTTAATGCTGGTTTTCTTTTACAAATAGTCCCACACAATAGAAATACTTCATGAAGCACTAGGGTACTTCAACATCTGCTGACATTCAAATAGAGTAGAAGAGGAGAAGGCTTCTGCATGCATTATTCGTGCTGACCATTTAAAGCTTCAGACCAGAAGACATAAATATTTCAGTAAATGACAGGATCAGAGTAAAGAAAATCAACAGATCAAAGAGAGACCATATGGTCAAAGACACCCTTTTGTGTAAAGTTGTGTCATGGAGAGATATTTTAATGTTCAAGGAGGTGTTGAATGCTGTGCTTCAGGCAACAATGTGATACAGAAGCTGTTTCTATTTATATGGAACTATTTCAGTGCCTCCAGGACTGGAATAGTCATCCTGGGTTACCAAGGGCTGCTGACCCGGAAATTTATGAAAGACATTTCTGTTTGGAGAGTCCTTTGGAGAGGTTGCTCAAATTAGTTGACATCTTTCTGAAACAAGCAGCAGTTGTGTGTGCAAGTCGGGAGAAAATGCCACGTTTCAATCAATGCTTACTTTCTCATGGGAAGAAAGTGTGTGAACAGCTCAGAAAGGCAGCAGAGCCTTTGCATCTGTGTCAGGGCAAACGAAAGCTGGCAGTCAGGTGGCTCCCCTTCTCACAAAAGGAACGACTTGAGTAAGGTAATTACTATTTAATATTTCCACCAGGATGTTTGAAGGGAGCATTTAATTATCCTGCCAACATCTATTCAAATAAACATGAGGAGTTTAGAACTCTTTTTTTTTTTTTTTTTTTTTTTCTTTTTTTTTTTTTTTTTTTTGAGTTGCAGGCTTAAAAGGAATGCCAAACATTCTGGGGCACTAAACCTCTTAGATCTCCTCTGCAATGTGTAACACGTTTCTATTGACATTTTGCCTTTTACATGAAATGATGCCTACCCTAGAGAACAAGCAGTGGTGTATCCTGCCTCCTCTCTCACCTTGTTAAATCCTGTCTTGAAGCTTTACCAAATAAACAATACTTTCAGTAGAGCACACTGGGACAGTAGCTGAGTGCGTATATTTTTTTTCAGAGAAAGTTATTTTAGAGCAAAGCCATTGTTGAGAAATACTCTGAGCATTCTTCTCATGGGTCAAATCATGCTGTTAAATGCCATAATGTTGAAATTGCCAACTGAAAGTGGCCATATGGGCAACTGTTGCAAAAAAGTTAATACTCGACTCCCTTTCACATGTAGTCACATACACCAGCATATCTATGTAGAGATAGCAATTTTTTCTAGTTAGCAAACCCCAAACACATAATGAATCTGTGACTGACCTTGTTCTATTTGCCCATGTGTAATATTTATTTTCTAAAAATTTTTCATAAGGCCTTTTTTCTGTTCCTTTAACTGTTATATGTCCAGGGTTTAGAAGGCTGCCCAACGAGCAAAGTGATACAAAACCTGACCAGTTTATCCTTCCTAAATCAGCTAAAGGCTGCTGCAGAAAGAGTCCCATGAAACATCTCAACCCTAAAATGCAGACATCAGTCACAATCCAGTGAACATACATTGGGTGAACAAGCTCTGCAAGAAGAAAATGTTTAGAATAGAGTTGAGAGTTTGTCAGACAAAAGAAGTCAATACAGAAAAAGTTGCAAAGTCAGACTGTGTGAGTAGGTGATGAGGAAAGCTGGCTGAGGGACACTTGGAAAAGAGTATTAACTCCAAGGAGTGGGAACAGTGGCTGAGGAGATGATCAGCTGGGCACTATTTTACTTTCTACACTTTTAAACAAAAGAATTGTTTGGCATATAACTTTAACTTCTTTTCATAAGTGCAACAACTATCAGACATCTTATTTTTTTCCTCTAACTGACGAGAACAAATAAATTAAAAGTTTTATTTTTGTTACATTTAAAATTATTTAGGAAGTGCAATAATCTAGGTCTTGATAGTAAAAATCAATGTACCAAAAATCAGCGTGATCCTTTTTCATCCCCAGATGAAACATGAACTCATCTAGAGCTAGTCTTTTAATTTAGTAGTTTATATTAAAATACTAACACTTTATAGCGTCTAAATTTAAAAAAAAAATAGAAATTACAAGGATTCACATGTCACTTATATCTGACATCTCTTGGGCTCTGATTTGTCAGATCTTTTTATGCATGAGAAATAACTTTACAAGTTAGGCACATTCAAAGAGACCTTGCCTAATAGTTAATGGAGATCTAAAAGAAAATTTCACCTCCTCAAGAAACTAAGTGAATATAAAAGTTGAGAGGATGGTTAATCTCACTGCAAGAGTAGAAAAAGGAGAACAGAACACTGAAGATCAGGAAAATACTTGGAAATGTGACAATTCCAGTGTCTTCTGTTGTTGTGTTTTCCTCTCTGTAGGTAAGCAAATAGAACATGGATCTATATCTGGTGGTGCCCAAATATCCCCTCTCTGATATCAGCTCTCTGACAGGAAGTATTCAGGATATTTTTCTAGTAACTGGGTAGCCTCAAGATGCCTTATGGTTGTTCATTACAGTTCCATAAAAAAAGAGATGTGAAAAATAAAAGACAACCAAGGAAAAATGCATTGAAGGAACTACAAGGCAGCGAAGACCTCTGTAAAATTGCATGACTTAGGCATGCCTCAAATCTGAGCACTCATTTAAATGTTCCTCTGAATTTTGTACATTTTTGCCTGGGTATGCAGTTTAAGATGTGTTGTTCTTGAGTTGTCTGTATATTTCTGTAAGAACAAAATTTATTCATACCTCATTTTGGTGAGTCTTGCATGTCCCCATAATCTAAGACTTACTTAGCTCTCTAAACTTTTAAAATTGGTTTTATGCCTGTCTACCCAGCTATTTACCTATGTAGAATGAATGATACATGGTTTTGTTTATTGTGGAAAGTCACTGTAGGATTTATATTAATTTCTAAAGATTACAAGTAGCAGAAACTCATTATTAGTGAAGTGGAAGTCCTTGTAAGGCAAGAATTCACTTGTGCAGTGTCCTTGAAAACTCCCATTATGTGTGGGTTAATAGGAACCATAACCTTGAAATCATATGCATTTTCCCACTTGAAAAGGGTATTTCTAACACCTTTTTAACTCTTTTATTACTGAGATAGCATACAATGTTGAAACTAATGACACAGTCTGTAATTTTTCTTCTTGTTGTTTTTTGTTCTTTATATGTGGCATGTGGTTTGAGTTTTAAAGCTTATTTCCTTTTGGTCTAATGAGCCTCTGAAAGTGATTAAATAGAAGAAAGACGGGTTAAACCAATGACGTTTTATCGGAGGAAACACTATCAAGTCTACTGCATGAAAAGCTTTCTGTAGGTTCCCAAGTTTTCTTGCAATAAATACTTTCTTACAACTGGAGTAGTAATTAGAAACTTAAAGCATTAAATGTTTGTCAGACAAAATGCCAGCAATAATCTGAAAAAATGTTTGTATGTGCTATACTTAGTTATCTTTTTTTACATCTGGCACTCCATTCCATCTGCCTGATCTTTTTTTTTTATGCTGAATTTAATGAACCTTCTTCATGCATGAGGAAATGCTAATTAAATTAAACTCTCAAGCTGTAGTTTTGAAGAACCTTTGGAGAGATATGGATTAAGTTTAGGATATTTTAGCACTAGATTCAGGATTAGGTCCACAGATTAAATTTATTTTACAATCAATTCACATGTTATGGAGATGTAGAGATAATGATGGGTGAACAGCAAGAGTCTGAGTAAATCACCTCTGTCCATGCCACATACATCTTGGTAGGCAAACAGTGGTTACCAGAGTTGAATAGAAATGACTAATAGAATAGAAAATACTAAAATGATGGATAACATACATTTACCAGTACATTTACCACTGTTACAGAGACCCTGGTCATCACCAGAGGCACTTTGCATGGCTCTGTCAGAGGGTGGCTCAATGGAAGAGCTCCAGATAGGCTGCAGAAGTGAAGGGCAGTACAGTGGCATTGACCAGAACAACAAGCCATTCTTTTAATCACTGTTTACTCCCTGGGTATTTTGAACTTACATTTCTATCCTTGAGTTATGCCCATTGAGTGATTTTTGTTCATTTTGAAGTTTATAGTAAAACCTATTATGCCCTAACACACAGAGATGATAAAATAGTGAGAAATGTAGGCAGTAAGTGAACTACATAAACAAGCATCTGACATATAAAACATTATTTCCACCCTCCCTCCTCTTCATCACCTTTAAAGTGAATATCTTGGAATAAAGATGTGAGCTTCTAAGACCTTTTTCACAGTGGCCTCTTTGGTGTCTCTCAGTGGGATGTGTAGCTGAGTATCATCTGTCTGAGTTGGAAACTCTGGGGAGAGGTGCACAGCTGTACAGCTGTATTGTCCTTGAGCTTGCTGGAGACCACCATGCTCTGGTTTAGGGACTGGCAGTAATGTTCATCTCATTTATCTTTGCCAGCTAATAGACATTGGGTTTAAGAGGTCATTTTGAAGTTTTCAGCGGAGAAAGACAGATACCTTCTGTGGAAGTTTTACCATATTCCAAGAGAGCTGTTTAAAAAACAAGGCCTAAATTGCCCTTTATAGGTCAATCTCTCTCTAATCCGTGTGCAGAATACATTTCAATAATCTCTATTTTACTTCACATGCCAAAAATTAAGGAAGACAAATCTCACCCTTGCTGAAAAATTTATCTTTATTTTTAATGTTTCAAATAATATATTAATATATAAATATTAAATATAAAGTTTTAAATTAGAATAAGCACATTTAAATTTTCACAGTTTCATGTCATGTACCATTTATACACAGTAATGTAGCTTTTACAATCTTTTTCTCTTAAATTATCCTATAATGATAAATATTTTTTTGCATAACTACAGCAAGTTGCAGAAAATGAAAAGCATGGCAAGTAAATCACTTATGTAACAACCAAATAAGCACAGACTCTTGCACAATGCTGAGTGTTTGCCAAGGCCATAGATATCGAGGTGTATTGCTTTAAAGTTATTTCATTCTCATTGTATGTGTTTGGTCATTCGTACTGGATCTGCCAGTTGCCATATATTGTTCCTACTATATATGAACACAGGAAAAATTATCTGAAATGATAAAGACATGGGCCACTGCAGAGGTGTTCCCCACCTGCCACTCAGATTTTCCTTTTTTTAATCAGACATTCAAATAATCGCTAAAGTTGCAAGTTTTTCAAAAATAAGCTTGAAAATTGTCTTTAAAAGAAAATCCCTTAGCACTAAATGTAATAAAGTAAATCTTATTTTTTGATTCTTGTTTCTAATTTACTTGAGGAGGAAAGTTTGAGGTACATTGTTTTTCTTTAATTTAAAATCATCTCAAAATGAAATAATTAATAGATCTGTTGCCATTTCCTTATGTCAAACACAAAATTAATACTTAGCTGAATTCTCTCCTCACAAGGAGTATCCCAATCTAAAGTTTATCTACAACTTGAGTAAGACGCTCATTCTTCATCAACATTTCTCTGTGAACTGAGAGATGCATAAAAATATTGACAGTCACATGCCAGTAATGAAACCTGTGTGCTGCTATTAACAAACCTGTCCTTATGCATTAAATTGTGGCTTTTATTATCTACATTAATTTTCAAAGTATAATTATTTCCCTTGCTAAATTAATTCTTTTAGCAGTTACTTCTCTGGATAGAGAAAGAAAGAAAAAATGACCTTGAGGAGAAAATTGACTCTAAGACAGATTAAATATGATAAAGAAAAAATCAGCCTTAAACCAATGGTGACTTGACAAATTATGTCAAATGTCAGTTTGTTGGTGCTTGGACAAGGCAATGTAATCAAAGACGATTTGCTTTAAATGTTTGCCAAAAACAACCATAAAAACCCTTGGCAAATAAATGTCAAAGAATAAATAAATCTAAAGTTAATTAGTAGGAGTCTTGAAACAAACTGACTACATTCTATTTTAAGCTTTGATTAGACAAAAAAATTAGAAATAATGAAAGGCAATCCTTCATTTATGTGACGTGTCAGAAGTCTGGACAGCTTATAGATCTAAAATACATTTGAAATCTGGACTGAAGAAAGGGTTAAATTATTCAGAAAATTCAATAATAGATAAGGATTATTAGGGTTCTGGCAAGGCTGGAAGCCCTGAAGTTTATACAAGAAACTAAAATCCATATGTTAAGTACTGGGAAAAAAAGAGAAAAGTTTGTAGACACCTTATTCAATGACTGCTGTTGAAGAAGTTTTGATACCTTCCTCTGAGGCAGCAGTTTATGTCACTGTCATCTGAAGAATGAATCAAGACAACCAAGATGAACTATTGATCTACCAGAAGTGAATGCTTCTCTGATGATCTTTCTGAGGAGGACTGTAAGGGTTTACCACAGCTGGAGAAGCTGTAGTGCATTTCTAGCCTGTTGCTCAAGCTGTGCTTTTGTGAATAGGGAAGAGTTAACCCTTTGTGGTGTGTGATGACACCCATGGACTCAGCAGATGAGGATGAAATGTTGGCCTGGACATGCTCAGGTCAGTCTATGGGATAACATTTATTGCCTTTCATGCAGTTGTGATATCACACGTGGTGTTAATGATTGTGTACACCTGCTAGCATGGATGCACATGGATATCCAAAACAGCCTTGCACAATTGCTATCTCAGCAGTCAAAAAGTTGTAAAATTTCATGGCTGTATTACTTTATTTATCAAAATAAAATTCTCCCCAGATAGCTCATAGGGGTTTGTCCACCTTTCCCTCTCCCTCCTTCTTGTAAGAGGAGACAAATTGCCCAAATATCTCCTGATCACATTCCACATACTTCTGTCAGCAGGAAAAGTAGAATTTAACAGAGAGCCTGGATACCCAGGGTGGTCAACCCCTCCATTTCCAGGATTCAGGGATGATGGAAAAGAACTCCCTGCTTGTCCTCTGGAGTGACCTTCCATCTGAGCTGTCGGGTTATCACAGATCCATCTGTAAACAAAGGATAGCAGGTTCCCTGGGCAGTGTCAGGATCACACTCAGTGTGACACTGTGTTTGGATGTTCAAAGAATCCCCCTCTCCTTGCTTTCTTTTTCAGGCTTAATAAAGGAACTGCTAAAACCTATGTAGCCTGATAAGATGACAAGACAGTCTTTTAGTGTTATTGATTGTATACAAGAGGTGGAATGATTAATTATTTCCTATAATGCGTCCTGAGTGGGTTTCATCTTTTTGAGAGATGTTCTTGAAATTCCACATATGAATTCAGTTCTTAAACTTCCTGCTGGAAAGAAAAGGGTCTTCATTAGGCCAAAGGACTAGGGTAAGACAAATATCTTCTACCTGATAAGAGAAGAGAGAGAACTTTCAGAGTGCGTGATCTGAGAGGAGTAAAGATGTATAGCACATAAAATATACTCTGGGATGCTATCCTGAGAATGCTGTCAAAATGAACCAGGGGGACAAACTGTATGCCCCAAAGGCATTCCACATATAATAAACTTCAACATTTCAACACCTTCCTTTATGTGTGGTGGCACAGCTGATTGGCTGCGGATTTTATTTCTTCACTGCAGTGAAAAAGAGTTTTATTACTCAACAAAAGAAGTTCCTCTAGCAGGCCACAAGTATTAGTACCAATCACATGCCATTCCCATTCTGTGATTCAGTGACATGCAGTCATGTGTAATACACAGGATATTGTGTGTGTTAGCCAATGAAAGCTGCCTTTCCTATGCCTACTCTTATATGTCATACTCAGTCTTAGCTAAATGACTTAGAACTCTAAAGTTCTTTATGAAGATAATATCTTCTGTATTTTTCTGTGTGATATAAACTAAGTTTAAGCCTAGAACACAAACCTCAGGTTTTGCATCAAAATATTTGAGAATGGAATCCAAAGGGAATGTCACTTTTATGCTATCGCTCCCTGTTCTTTATCACCCAAAGATTGTTGCTAGTTTGGCTGTTGTGAAAAGCATCAGACATCAATGGTGACCTTGAAGAGCCACAAATAATTCTACAATTCAAGTTTAAATAAATGTAAGGCTTGGAACTTGGAACGGTTTTGTTGGTGTAGGTGATTTCTGTACAGGCACTGCAAAGGGAATTTTCTTTCAAGGAAACTTGTGCTCTTGCCATTAATATCACACTCATTCTCAAACCAGTTTTGAACTTTCTAGATTGACTGAAAATCTCTGAGGGTCAGATATGGTGCAAACAAAAGCAACTAGTTGTCCCCTCCTTGGCTGTTGCTATGATTTTGGATTTTATAGGATATTTTTTAATATTCCCACTTTAAAACAACTTTTAAGGGAGCTTTTAGCAAGTTTGGAAGAGAGCAGCAAGAGAGACTGAAAAGTTATTGATATTCCCAATGAGCAGAAAGGATCCCAGGGAACAGGGAAGGCTGCAGACGGGTCCAGCTTGAAATGTCATCAAAGCTTAGGCTCACTGAAGACGTGTCAGAAACATATTTGGGAATACAGCTATAAAACATTTTTTTTGTTGTTAGAAACAAGCACCAGCACTGCAAATGTCAATTTTCTCGAGGGCTCCCTCTCCTATATCCACAGGCTATTTTTCCTAACAAAGCAATACAAGGAAGTCTTGGTGCAAATGTGGGCCATCTTTTCACAGATGTAAAGAGGGTGTCAGTTATGTCCAGAGGTGTCTTCAGGAAATATTTTGGTGGATGGTGCTCACTAACATATTTAGCATATATTATTAGTTATTTGTAATTAATATATAATCATTGCTTATTCAAATTTCACTGTGTGATGAAAGCTTTATTTACATATTGTTCTGTTGCTCAGATGTCAGGGAAGTTATCTGGGACCTTCAGACACTTGATCAGAGTTAACTGATGAAAGCCTAGCCCTGTTGTCTAAATCTGTCACCTCTCTGACTTTACCACCAGGGTTGAGACTGCCAGCAATGCTTTGTGCATACTCAGAGTGCTCCGTGCTTCCTTTGTCAAACTTGTTTTTATTGACCCGCCCAATGCAAGGCACCATCTCTCACTGCCAGGCCAGCACAAGGTATTGTATACCAGGGAAAATACCATGACAGAAGAAAATAAACACTGGGGAAGGAGGAAGTTCTGAGAGCTTTCACAGCCCAGATGGGAGCCCTGGCTCTTTGTACTCTGAGCATGAAACATGGGCAGTATGAGCAACAGGGATGCAAGCACTGAGCTGTGGGAAGAGCTGTATCCCACCCTTCCAGGAATCCTTTCTCATCCTATACCACTCTTGTGGTACAACTCAGACTAATGTAGTCATAGACATAGGTCTGTCTGAAATGGAGCTTGGCACAGCTCATTATCAAAACATAATATGTTTGGTAATTTTTCTATTGTTTTTAGTTTTCTATGTTACTTTAACATTTTTTTATTATCTTGAATTCTGTGTATTTATGTTTATTATCCACTTAATGAAGAAGAAAACTGCAAGACTTTTTGACTAACTGATTAAAAGTGTGCGATGTCCTAGACCCTACAGCATGTCTTTCACAATGTAAAACTAAAACCATAAAAAGCATAAAGTTTCCCAGGTTTTTGGAAGGTCCAATTCATATCTAGAGCACTGGACTGAAAACCACATTTGGTCACTATGAACTTCCTGTTAATGGAAAATTAAATCTCAAACATTTTTATAATTCTGAAGACATTCTTCACATTTATTTTATCTCTCTCAAGGGAGGGGTCCAGTTATTGCAATGGCACCAAGTTAAGAGGTGCATTTGACACAACAGGAGGAAGGGATGATATCTGGGAAAAACTAGAAAAGCTTAAGAATGTAAAGACATGCTAGAAGGAAATTCTTTACTCAGAGGGTGGTGAGGCACTGGAACAGGCTTCCCAGAGAAGCTGTGGATGCCCCCTCTCTGGAATTATTCATGGCTGGATGGGGCCCTGAGCAACCTGGTGAACTGGGTGTCATCCCTGTGCATGTGGGAAAATTGGAAATAAATGATCTTTGAGATCCCTTCTAATCAGAACCATTCTATAATTCTATTACATGACCACTGCTGTACAAATTATAAGGATGATCCAAAGGAACAGTTGGAATTAACAGAAATTTCAGGAAAATAAAAGAAGATATATTCTCTCCATCATCTTCTAGCACCTTCCTAGAGACTCACACAGTGAAGTAGAATCAAAAAATATCATTACTATTCTTTAAACAAGCATTTTTATTTACCGGGGTACCTTTGTGCCAAAGGAAGTAATCATAATGCCCTGTATAAATGTACATAAATATATATATTTATGAATGGACTTTTCTGTCCCCTCCCATTTCTGTGTAGGATACACATGACAATTTCCTGTGGTTGTTTCTGAATGCTCAGTAACTCAGTCACTGACTCAAAGTAATCTAATATGTTTTTTCCAAAAGGGTCTTTAACATTAATATAATAGCATGCATGAGTATCACAATAAAAATATACCAAATTTCAGACCTTATTGGGTTTGCCTTTATTATTGAAGACCAATCCAAACAGATTATTGGGGTTTTTTTTTCCATTTATATATTTTAAGAACAGAATATTACTGCAAAAGTAACCTGAGTTGTACTTGCACTGGAATGAAAGCATGATAGAACTTATATCAGCCACAGAATTGTATATCTCTTCTTACATCTCAAAATATTTAAAGTATCTTGGTAAAGCAGAAAAATCCCTTTAGAGTTTTAGGGTCTTTTTTTAATCCAGACATGTGCCAACTTGTTTTTCACTAAATGTTTCACAACTGAGTTGAACTAGAACAGATCATCAGAAGTTTGCATCTCTAATGAAATAGTGTATGGGAAAATTAGTGAGGTATAGACAAAACAATTTTTAATAACATTTAAAAAACAATTCTGCATTCATTTACCCGACAATACATAGGGCTCACACCAGACACTCCACTAAGCCCTCCAGCACTGTATTGAGGTCAGTTTTGAGGGTGGAGAACTGAGGTATACTTTTAGTGGAGAACTAGTTTCATTACACAGAGAGTAGCTACATTTCCAAGCGTAATGCATATATTTCCATGGAATTTTTTTACCTTACTTACTTTGAGTAAGGAATGAAAATGTTAAACATTTATCTGTGTGATCTGTATCAAATTAATGTGCAAAATAGAATTATTATAATAATGCATACCTTTTTTTCCTTGTCAAAAGCTATTTCACTTAGCTCCAAACAATATCACATTTGAGTAAAGGACTTTAGTAAATATTGACAGATCACCCAATAGGAATCATATTAGCCTAAAATTGGAAATCTTTCTTCATTAGTGAAAGAACCAGACATTTTATGGGTAAATTCTAAAATAATACCCATTTCATTTTTGTTTCTGAGAGAAGAATGGTGGCATGGCCTGTTTTAGAAGGGTTGAGGAGAGTCATGGTTTTGATAAGATCTGTACTCAGGACCTAAACTATTAAAAAGTGTTTTTTGAATCAGGGTGACTCATCTTCACAGCCTGGAAGTGGAGGTACTGAGTCAGCTGCTGGCTGGGAGTGCTGCTGTTGACCAGAAAGAGCCGGACAGGATTCCTCCCTTGAATGCCAAATCCAAAGCATTTAGACACAGCCTGAGCAACACCCCACAGACAATGGAGCGGCTTCAGTGACAAACTGACATTTCGAGCTGTGCACACAAAACACAGTTGACCCTGAAAATGATCAGAGAAAGAAAAGTAGATATGGGAGTGCAAGGAAATGGAAAGAGGAGGATGTTACTGCCCTCGCTCAAAGTGTTGCAGGGGAGTCACAACTCATATGGAGGAGTAAGCCTGAGCAACAAGGGTGGCATTCTGTGCTGTGATGATATATTTGTGGTTTGTGTATAAATAAGACAGCACCCATATGTCCCAGAACCTCACTTTGGATACTGATCCCTGTTGTGAGTTGTGCAAGGCCTGTCTTTTCCATTTGTGACAAAGGGGAGATGAGAAACTATACCAGTGTGTGGAAAACACTGAGACATGTTTGGTCCCTCAGAGGCTTTAAAAAGCTGTCCATCAGAGAGGAATATTCACATTCACATGTAGCATTCTGGCTTTATAGGGCACAGCTGATTTCTTCTGGCTGCATTCCATAATCTTTGAACATACTCTGTCTCCTGTCATCCATCTTTACCACAGGTTGTTTCTTGCCATGCTCTGTGTTGAGTACTGAGCTGGTAACCAGCACCTTCCAGCCCATCAGACAAGCTCCTTGTAGGTGTTGCAATAGAAACCAACACATCAAATGTGTAACTAGCTTCCCATCACATAGCATTTCCCTGCTAAAAAGAAATCAATATGAAATGGCTTAATCAAGAAAGTTGAAACTTTATGTTATGTAAGGTTTCATTGATAATTTTCAACTAGAAGTTTGGATTTCATGCTTGTGTTTGCAACTTCAGCCAGAAGCACGTTAATTATTTTCAGTGAAGGAAAGGAAGACTTGGAGTATAATTAAAAATGTTTCATTCAACTAGTCTGCTTTTATTTCCAAGGGCATTAACAACCCTTCTTCTATCCCGTGCAGCATCAGTATTGCTGAAAACATTGATGAATCAGCATTTGGATGACTGTTGATGGGTGGTGGGAAATACAACGTACCATAATTCAACAGGTGCAGAAAAGTAGTACAACTGGAAGACAGGAAAATAATCAGATTTTTAGTATTACCTCTATATCTTCATATATAAAAAAGCATATCCTAGCTTTTTTCTGCTGTTAATAATAATCTTTATACACAGAATGAGACACCAGAAAGTGATTGTCTACTTACATACTCTTCCCCTTTGTACAATTATATGATATCAGGGGCTTCTCAGAAATGTGTATTTTGATCAATGAACCAACTCAACTTCTCTCAGATTCCTTGCCTTATTCTGTAGAACAAAAAGACATCCAAAACCAAAACCACATATGGGAAAATATATATATACTCTATTTTCCCAGTTACTCCTAAACTAGTAATTAGAATATCACAAAAATGCACAGAATATATTCACAAAAATTATTGCTTGTATTAATTATACACAGTTTCTGATGTTATGGGGCTGAAACCTCTACTTTCAAAATTTGGTGAATGATTAAGTCATCCATGTGGAGACCACACCTTTCAGAGATATGTCAGATAAAACACAGTTGAAGAATATATGAAGAAAAGGTAAGAAAAAGAAAATTTGAAAAAATAGGTGTCATTCAGCTTCCCCAAAGAAGTGGGAAATCTGTGTGGCTGCACAATCAGGAAATGTCCCCATTACCCTTAAATTTGTTTTGTCAAGAAAAATACATTCATTTTTTGTTCACAACAATTGTATAATTTATATATGGAATTCTAAGAACCAATATAACAAATAGCTGTATTCACAAGTCCTAATTATTTATTCCAGGCAAGATCCAAAACAAAAAACAGCATCAGGCAAGAACAAACAATCTGCTTTGGAAACAGTGATCCTGAGTTGCCTGAACATTTTTGCATTTTTCTTTCCTGGAGATCAATCAGAGGAATGACACAACAAGTTAGAACACAGGCATGGCTATGTACCAAGGGCTGGAACAGCCTTGAGAGAAAACAGCATTTTCTACAGGAACAAGGTAATGGAATAACTGTGTTTCATTGAGTGTTGATGGTAATATGCTCCTGGATGTCACTCAGATGCTTTGAAAACTGTGTCTTAAGATCCTGAGTCAGTCATTGTGACCCTGTCAGAGTTTTAGAAGAAACAAAAATCTTCCCTGAATTAAGAATAGACCAGTTTTCAACATAATATTTCTTCTTTCCCATTCTTCAGGCTTACACTGACTTTTAGCTGTGTTGGTATTTTTATTGGTGCCCTTGGATTATACTCTCAGTGACTCTTATCGATGCATAAAAGCATTCCCATATTTGGTTTTGCCATCTATAAAATGAGAGAAATAACTACTTTTCTATGTAATCATTTTATCTCTAGCTTGCGGGATCAAGAAACAGCTATTTAATAGTAGCTGATCACTGTTTAAATTAATGAAACTACAAGGTGTCCAGATACCTAAAACTGAAGCAGATTTTTCCTTAAGCATTAATTCTGCACACAAATTTTTGTAGCAGCTCAAGAAGCATGCAGCCATTTCTCAGACTCAAGACTGTCTCCCAGGATTTCTTAATCCTTATTACTAGTGTAGAACTCCTGTTCAAACTGGAAAAGAGATAAATCAGATCAAGGTTTCTCCCATTTTTTCTGTGCTATTTATTCTGAGTTCTCCCCAGTATCATATCTTGCAAAACAAAAACCAGCAGAAACTTTCATGCACTAGAAAAAGAATGCCAAAATATAATGCAAATGTGGCAAGAATGGGTCTTTGTTGGACGTTTTTACCTTCCAAAACATTAATTCTGATGTACAGTTTTACCAGTCCCCAGTTTTAGAGTGTTTAATGACAAGTTGCCCAGTTCCTGCAGCAATTTATTTCAAATTTATGACTGTGACAGATTTCCAGTGTGAATAATAATCATGGCTCATGTCTTTTCCTCTCCTCCTTGCAAATTTTTTGGAGTGGGAGTGCCCTAATTGGCTTCTGCTGATTTATGTGCTACTTTGTTCTTTATCTGCTTGCACCTCACCAGTAGATCTTGCTATCATTTCTAGGGCTCACAGGACTCTGTCAGCACTTAGCAGTCAAAGGTCAACCAACTTCACAACACGTGGTTAAATAGGTTGAAAATCTCGCCTGGTATTAACCCCCAGTAGCTCAAATGAAGAAGAATGGTGCTGGCATCAGCAGCAAAGCAGCATTTCCAAATAGCAGGGTATTTCTGTGTACTGGCATCACAGTCATGGAGACATGTCTGCCCTTGAGAATCCCAGTTCTAGGAGTGGACAGTGAAACCAGTGTTCCCAGTTGTCACAGATTTATGCTCTGCTTTGTTCTTTATCTGTTTGGAAGTATCCAGGAGAGCCATACACATTGCTATCTTTCTTTCATCTTTCAAGCTGTCTGTGACCTGTTCATCTTTCCCTGATGCTCCCTCTCTGCCCTGGAAGCCCTTCAGCATGTGCTTCCTACACTCATTTGCAAGTTTGCAGAAACCTGGCAATACTTAACACCTAAGCAACAACAAAGTTGCCTGAAAAAAAAGTAAAAATAAATCCACCCGAATTCCCCTAGTGAGTACTCTTATTTTTGTGTAACAGACCTACACAGAGATGACAAATGCTTGGCTGAATTGAAAACAATAACTTCATCAGGGTTGTCATTTTCAAGCATTTGTGACAATTCTTTTCCAAAGTTTCATGGCTTCTCCAAACAGATTAAAAAATTACTTCAAATGTAAAATAATGGATATGGAAGTGTAGATACTATGTTATACAAAGCCTTTTTTCCTTTCATTCAGCTCACTGAAAGAATTTTGAAGTTTTTTTATGTAAGAAGTATATATCTGAAAATTTTTAGTTTTTACTCTTGCATTTCTCATTATGTGTCTTTTAATCTGGAAAAACTTGGAATGGATGGAACAAAAGAAAAAACTGGGAAACAATGAAAAAAATACTACATATTTATCTATATAATGAAGTGGATTTAAATTTTCATTTAGTACATTAAAAGTATTATTAGAAAAAAGATCACAGAAAAAAAAAAAGTCAGCCATTTTCAATGAAAAGTTGATTTTGATAGAAACATTCAAGTCCAGATCAAAAAAACTAGGCTTCATTCAGCTGTCCTGAGAAAGCTGTAATAATCACTATTGACCAAGGGTCTTGTCTCCCAAGTGCAGGCATTTTTAACCAGAAGCCTAAAGAACTGCTCTGAGGGAGGGAAAGGCTGAGCAGAGACCAACCTGGGCACAGCTGACTGCCAGCTTTGGATGTTCCCTGGAATCAGTGATCTTCCATAACTGGTGTCTGTGAACTTGGTGCCAGCTCTGTGTAGCTGCAGTGCTGCTGGGAGCTGAAGGCTGTCCTGGGACACCCTGGGATGAGATTCTACAGGACAGGTCACTAGGCCACAATAATCCACTGTGAACAGGGAAGGGTATTTTTCATAAAGGAAAGAAATGTTTGAAGAACTTTCCAACACTAAAATTACTTGTCAATTCAAGATTAAATGTAGCAAAGCAAGCAGCTTTATCTGCTCTTTCTAAGACTGCTTAAAAATTACAGAATTAAAATCTCAGTCAAGTAACTCACAACTATAAAATCATACTTGATACTTTAAAATGTCTTAGTTTCCAGAATGGGACACTTTTCTCTGAATGATTTATTTATTCTGTGCTGCCTTGTAACACACTGGACTACAATGACCTATCTTGTAATTTCTGTTTTGATTGTGCCCCCAGTCCTTCCCCACACTCTTGCATTTGTATGCTCACCAACATGGGAGCAATACTTGAATCCTAAGGCTTTGGAATACTAAGGATATGCAAAAATGTAGTGAATCTGTCTCTTTGGATTTGCATGCATGGGTTGAGTAGGCCAATAAGCCAATAAGTCATTCTTTAAAACTCCCACAGTGTGGGAAATTCATTGGTGACAAACGTCAGCATAATATTTGAGACACATTCAGACTCTGTTATGAAACTCCCATTCCTCTAAGGACTGTTTGAGGTTTCTTAGCATTGCTAATGCTCTATAGCCTTCACTATCTGCCCAATCATTCCCTGTGTGAATATCTCTTGCTGCTGTCTTTTCCTACATAAAATTAAATACAGTCACTACCAAATAAAAGCATTGCCAGTCAGCCTGGCACAGCACAGTTTATCTGTAAGACACAGCAGCAGGTATTTATAATAATTTAGTCTGTGATGCCTTTCACCTTTCAGTGCATTTGTACACTCCTACTTGCATGATATTTTCCATGAACCAACTGGGTTATTTTGCCAGTGGGACAGGGAATAGCTATGTACATAGAAGGAATTCTGGGCACCTACTTCAGCTACTTATGATGGAGTAAATCCTTTGGTTTGACACTGCTATAAATGGTCTTGATTTCAGCAGCAAATGCTAAGCAGCTACTCAAGCAGTGTCATAAGTATTTTATATAGATTTAGACGATACTTGAATTGTCTGTGGTCACTTCTTCCCACCTGAATGAGCAATCAAGGCTTAAATTTTAACATTCAATAGGTGTCCTAGACCTATAAATCTTGCCCTTATTGCAACTTATGCTTATATTCCCTTTGTCCAACAGGTCAAGATTTCAGCTGGGGAATTTTCCTCATGTAACTGTGAATCTCATCATGACTTGTTGCAGTCAATAACAATACAAAATGATGAGACCCAAACAATAACAGGACCAAAAGTAGGCATGAAGTATATTACACTGCCCATTCTGAGAACAGGTAAAGTCTGTTCAGGGAGGCAGGTCAACACTGCACTGATGGTAAATATATGGAGTCCTCATTAAATAAAAAATAAGCATTATTAGTACCCTATAGATCTGCATTTCAATTGCATTTAAAATATAATCTTAAAGCAGGAAATCTATGTTTAATATTAATATTGTTCATTAATATTAATGAATATTTAGAGCTTGTTGCAGTGATTTGTTTATATATAAATCTTTACTTAGCAGTGAAATCATAAAACATCACTCAATATTTAAGTAAAACTACTTTCTGCAGCCTAAATCTCCTAACCAAGGATCAAAGCTGTGCCACATGCTTTATATAGCCAGCCATGTAGGATAAAGATTCAGTACTTACACTGATATCTTGCAAACAATGTGTATAGCAGATTTGTTTGCATAACAGAATCGTTAAACAATTCTCAACTTTGAGTGAATTTACATGAATCAATCTGTTCATAAACAAGATTGTAGCCTTTAGATAATTTTTTGTTCTCAGACTGACCTCCTCCCTCTGCATTGTTTATGCAACTATGCCATTATACAACTATGTCATTAATTGGTGGCCAAGCACACATATGGTGTGCTTGGGTATTTGCTTTGTTCTCTGAAAAAACTGAGGTAACTTTTGCTTGAATACTGTCAAAAATAATAACTAAAAACTAGTATGAGAATTTTCCAAAAAGTGGGAAGCAGAATCATTAAACCCAACATTCTGTATCTAGACAGGATGACAATGCTCAGTAAAAGCCCCGCAGTTGCCTTTTGAACCTTAACCCCTCAGAGGCTCTGAAATTGAGAATGACCTAGGATATGAAATCATATGTGATTCAAGGTCCCATGCAATGCACCTTAGAGGCAGTTAAGTGTTTATGTTTGCCACAGGCATTTTCTGTTCTCTATTTCTACCAAGGGAGAAGTGGCAAATGACTATTTAAAAAGGCACTAAAATTAAATTACATCAATCATTAAAAAGTGGACAACTATCATTCCTGAAACAAGTTTGTCTGTTTTGGACATTTTATCTGTATTCCTTGCTACAAAACCATAGGACAGCTCCTACTTACTGCCAATACTTATAGAGAAATACCTCTGTGACCTTTGCCTGAGTCTAGTTTTATGATTTCCAGCATCCCAAGGCTAATGATGGCCACACATACTTTTTTTTATTGTTCCATAGTGTTAAGCTGCAGATTACATTTGGCCAAATGCAGATATGAAACTTTCTTATAGATATAGATGCCCAGACCAGAAAAAGACCTTTAACTAATCTGAGTTTTGCCAGGCCTGCATATGACCGTTAATACTTTTTTAAAAGACTGTTGATTATTTCCTAAGTTTTCAGAAAAGAGGAAGATCTTGACACAAATGTATATATCACTTTAACGTGCAGAACTTGCATTGTAGAGCTATAATTCCTGTTCCTTATGGAGAACAGACAAATGTCCTATAGGGACATTGGCTGCAACATTACTTAAGTAGTTTCCTGGTGGGCAATATATATTCCTGATAGTTCAATATTGCTTAAAAAGAACTAGAACAATGTCCATTACACAGATAAAAGCAATCATGACTAAGAAATTTATGATGAGGTCTGAGTAAATTTGTGGGAAATGCTATATAGCTGCATTGCATGAAACAGAAGGAGCAATAAAACCTTAGAGAGTGCTGGGTCCCATGATATGGAAATTATGTTGTGCAACCTCATGAAGAGCTCATTGTGCAGTGTAACTGCAGTGCTGACAGAGGAAATTGAAATTAGACAAGTACATCAAGACTTGTTGATCAACAAGGAGTGCAAACAAAGCTCTGCTGGAATCACAACTAAGTTGGACCTTAAGTCAGATGCAAGAAACTGAATAATTTTGAAATGTTCTTTCAAGCATATTTAGAAATTGACCTTCCAGTTAAAATAATCTCCCTCTTTATTTTTTTCTTCTAGAATTCCTTTGACATGTATAAGAATTTGATAATTAATAAAATTAAGAATTTTTTAAAGATTTTTTTAAAAAGTCTTAGTTTTCAGACCGAAGCATGTACTCTCCATTAGTAGGAAAATCCTTTAAATTTTTGTTACCTGAAGGACTGCAGATGATAAAATGAGCTTTCCTGAAATGAAAGCTTGCTTGGTAGTCTAGCAGAACAGAAATATTCTAGGAAGTATATCTATATATATCTAGAAAAGAAGAAAAGTAGTCCAAACAAGGCAAAAACCACAACTGATATTTCATTAAGGAAAGAAAATGAAAACTAAATAATTCACTTCTATTTATTCAATTATAGAAAGCTATGATAGCTCTTGGTCAATAAATTTATCAGAGAAGTGTAATATCAAGTTTAATCAGAATGTCTTAATTTCAAAACTCCCCTGGGTCCAGTACACCAAATCTGCAGAGTATTAGACACTGATATTTTAATACCATTTATTTCAAAATCAAAACAAATGCCCAGCTCCAATTTCTGATGTGAAAAAAAAAAAAAACAACCTAGAAAATTATTAACACTATGAAAGCTTCTGTTGCCATTCAGAGGAGCAGTGGTACATGTGGTTTGGTGCACAGCACCCACTTCAGCCACCAGCAGCTTCATCTGGAACAAAGCCGTTGTCAGCCCCTTGACGTCAGATCAGGAGTTTTGTGGTTCATTTTGCCAAAAGAAATGTCAGCTGTTTGCTGAAGCAAGGAAGTTGATAAAATTTATTTTGGTGGCATTAAGAGTGAGGCTGTAAGTGAGCATCGCTTCAGCGTCGTGCGCTTTTGCAAAGCATGGCTTTGATCCACAATAGGACAATCAAGACTGAACTGGAGTATGATTTGACATGTACACAAGGACAAAACAGATGCCTAACAGCTTACATATGGTGCAGAATTCTTTCAAGAAAATCAGAGTGTGGATGTTGTTTGCAACTTTTCAGATTTAGAAAGCGAATGTTTTAAATCAATTAGGAAAAAAAAACACTTTCAGAATATTTTGTGACTGAGATTTAATTTTCCACTTCAAAAAGAAGACAAATGAAATAGGCATTTGTTCATTTGATAGTTTCATGGCTCGTGCTTTGAGAAGGAGGGAACTAAAACTGATAAATTCTATAGTTTATTCTTATATTTTCTCCCCTATAATAAAAGGTACTTACATGACCCTACAGCTGCCACATCAGAAAACAGAACATTTCAGTAATAAAATGATTTTTAGAAAATCTCACATGAATTAAGCTGTCCCATCTCTATTTGGTATCTGGAGCTGCATAATGTAAGTTTAAGAGCTTACTTTCAGACAAGTAATGCTGCCCACAGATGGAGCAGGAACTGAACATAAATTTCTCTTTCATGCCACAAGACCAAAGCCTCTCTAGTCCTTAGCCTTCAAATTCCTTATTCTTCAGTATTTTAGTGACTTGCAAAGATGCCATCTGAGCTCCACTGTTTCATTTTCCATGGTGTCTATCAGGGATACATCCTGATCTCAGATTTATTGCAGCTGTCACTCCTGTGGGGTAGCTGTTGTGGTCTCCCAGCAGCAGGACCATCTCCCACACCTACACAGCCCTTCCTACATGTGTGCCTTTTGCATGATCCAAAAATAATTTTGTTCACTGTCCAGTGTTGGCCACAGGCATCATTGGAGTTCCAGTATCAATCTTTTTATAGAAACAGATACTTCATTTTGTGGTTTTCTTTTTTTGGGAGATATTAATTTCAAAGCTGTGTACAAACTGGGGTTAGTAAGGTGATTGGCCACGTTGCCTTCTGAAAACCACAGTGTAAAGACTCTCAGATGGAAGAAAGCCCATGTGAAGTTAAAACAAACTCGCAACAAAGGCACACATTGAGATTGAATGCTTGAGAAGAAGAAATCAGAAATTATAACAGTAGATGAATAATGGCTTTACTAACAGAAAACAGACTTCCTAGGCCTGATTTAAGTTTGGCATTATTGAGCCACTGTTACTAGGAATAATCCCTTTTCCTAAACAATCTTTACATGACACCAACTAACAAATCACTTACTCATCAATACTGAAAGCTCTGTTTCCTTAGAAGTAATGTGATTTGCATAGATACATCTTACACACATTTTTGTTTGTTTAACTAAATCTGTGTGGCCTGAGGATTCCCAACATATGATTTGCCTCTTCACTGATCACTGATTTATTACAATATAGAGATGTCTATAGTGCCATTAAGGCAGGACAGTTGTGGCAAACCTGCTCCTGGACACATCAGGGTAACCAAGATTATATCTATTATTACAGCCACGTGAGCAGCCTTTCTCAAGGCACACATCACACTGATGTACCTCCCAGCAAACTGCAGGGAGAAGTTAATTTATGACATGTTTAGAAGATGTTCACTGGTTTACATATGGGATTTGGGTCTTTATTTATAAGAAGTTAGAAGATTTTTTATAAATATAGCTACATAATCTTAATATTCTACATTACAGTTCCCAGAATATGTGAAAGTACGAATTAGATGGAGACAGGAACTGGGTAGGCTAGACAACATCTTTAGTTTAGATGCATATTCCAGTTAAAATCAGTGAATCATTTTTTAAGTAACAGCTATTGATACTATGCATTATTTATTACTGACCCCTTTGAAATCATGTCTCCAGAGTTTTATGCCATGTTAAATTATTTCCCTTTTTCAGAATCATCTAATAAGACATTAAAGATATCTGGCTGGAAGCAAGGGCAAGGAAAAGAGAACAGAAAATATTTTATATGTTTTATGCAAAAACCAAGGCTCATTTTCTTTTCAGTGCTTATCAGAAGCACAAAGTACATCTAGTTTCCCTGCATTTGATCATAATTTAGCCCTTAAGGACTATTTGCCTTATAAATTCATGTTTCTACAAATGCTTGTGGGAAAAGTCCTTATTCTTTCCATCTGCAGGCAAACTTTCTGCCATTTATATTAAGTTATTCCCCTCAGGAAATTCTCATTTTGTACTACACAATCCATGTGAAGGCAAGCCAATGTAAAATAAGAGAACATAGCAATAGCACCTTTTCTTTCAATGATGGAGAAAACCCCTCAGATCTCTTTTCACAGTATACTGATGCATTTACCTGTTGTCCTTCTAGTTCATTTTTACTGACAATTGCTCAGCTATCAGGCTATACCACTGCATCTGTTCACTTGCATTTAATTTTAACAAAATGTTCTTTATTTCCCTAAATGCTTTAATTTGAAGTCTGTTGTTTAAATTAATAGACTTTAAGAGCAGCAATCACTGGAACTTTCACTAATAAGGTGTTCTAGCCAAGTGAGAATTTTAACACGTTTCTTAGTAAATATCCTAATCATTAATTATTCTCATGGTTTAAAGGCTTGTTGCTTGTCTTGTCAGATTTTATCAGATTTTCCTAGTTCTGTACAGTGTTCTTGTCACCACTGCCTTTAGCTGCCATTTCCCTCTCACTCTTATAACAGAGGTAACTATTGAATTAATTTGTTATGTGTATGTCACAAGGTAAGACCTTCCAAATGTGGGCTTCTACATGCATTCATGAATTTGTGCACATAAATACATACAGGTAAGCAGGGAAATCTGCACATGTATATTCAAAGTGTCACTGAAGGGAAGAGACCAACCTTATGTCAATGCCAGCAGATCCAGGAGTTACAGACAAAAAACCAAAGCATTTCCTTCAGGACTAAAAATTAAGTAGGTGGGGATATCATTAAACAAGTACCTCAGTGACTGCAAATTGCATGACTACATGAATATCACATTTTTTTATTACATAGATATGGAATATGGTGTATTCCTGAGTGTCTTGGGCTTTTTTTGGTGCTGACACATAATCTATTGGCACTGGTTTCACACTGTTGAAGCTTTAGTCTTGTTTTGTTGTTCTGGAGAGGCCATGAAGAAAGTTCAATAATGCAGAAAATGTAGAACATATTGTCCTAAAATCTCCCTCATTATTAAAACTACAGAGAGAAATATAGGAAATCAGAGGCTGAAAACACAGCTGAAAGAACTGAGAGTTGAATTCAACCACCAGTGAATTGCACTCCCACACACGTACAGCCCCAGACAATAGGCTGATTCAAGACAATGAATGCAGAAGAAAAAAGTCACTATTCTCCCTTTTCTCTTTGCAATGCTAATTCTTTTCCTCAAATTGAATGCCTTAGAAACAGATCCAGTGTTTAAATCCTTTCTTTCATAGTTGATAACATGAAATATGGTATGATATCACTCTGATTCCATCTTGACTCTGAACTGAAACTTTTTCCTAAGAAACATGTATTTGTTGAATTGGTGTCCTGAACATATCACCATATCAAGACAAAACCTGCTGAGAGATAAGGAATACAACTTCCTGATGATACCACCAACTTTCTTATATAACTAATATGTGAAACATCTGTTACAAAGAAGGACTGTGACAAGACACTAACACTTTTCATTAAAAGTACCTAAAGCCTTTTTATACACAAGAAAAAGGAGCCAGCTGTTAGTCTCTTATTTTTAAAAACTTTGTGCATAACAATTGAGGGAATACAGTGCTACATTGGCAGTACAAACAGCACCCAGGTTGGCCACGCTATCTGATCTTTACCCTGCATCCATCAGTGCATGGTGTGCTATATAATACACAGTTTAAGCCATAGGTGTTTTCTCAGTATACCTGCCAGACTGTATCTTTAAATTTTCTCCTTATTTCTGACTGGCTGGGATCAAATTTTTATTCTTTCAGCAGCCTGGGAGTGTGGCCTATCTAACCATCAAAGCTCCTTCTTGAGGCAACAGGGAGAGATGAGCACCCTGGATGATGGCTCATCTCAGATCACCACATTAGGTGTGTAAAATATGTTGAACAGTTTGCCTTTGGAGATGCTTATCTCTTCCCACTGACTAGAAAAGGAGCTTTGCTTGACAAAGCAGCCCTTTTATCTGACAGAAGTTAGATGAAAGGAATCTCAGGCATATGGGCCTAATTGGCCTCTCCCTGTTTATTATAAAGTGTCACATTGGCCAGGTCTCAGCCAATGTTCCTTGTGTGAGGCTCACCACAAACATAGAGGTCCCTGTCCTCGGAGCTTGTATTAGGAGATTCCATCATGTGTGTGCAGTTCTGGTATGCAGAGAGTGATGTAAGCCTGGCTTGGCAGGATCTTCCTAGTTCTCCCCTTGGGAAGCTTAATTTAGTGTCATTTTACTTGGCTTCCTGACATAAAAGGGGACTCAAGAAAGACAGCAACACCTCTCAAGTAATTAAGCAAGGATTGCCTCCAATCTGATGAAGTGACAGCCTATTCTTCTCTTCAGTTTTTCAGTTTAAGCATAAAACATGGGTACAATCTAGCAGCAGGAAGGCAAACAGCTGTAAATTAGAGAAGTGAATGATAAATATATAAAAATTTATGTAACTGACACATGTTTGTGTGTGTGTTTCCTTACTGTTATTATTTTTGAGATTACGAATGGGAACAGATGCGGTAACTGCTCAAATTAATAATGCAAGAACAAAATGTTAGTCCAGAAAGGGAAAAATGATACAGTTTTAATGGGAAGTGATTATTGAGTGAACAATAATAAAAGCAAATAAAAATCAGCTATAAATTGATGCATTGTTGTGTTCCCCCTCCCCCAGCTCAAAGAGCAAATATAACATATGGTCTTTTTATAAATATTTCAGAAGCAAAGTGACTTCTGGAAAGGATTGTAGTCAGAGATATGCACAGTTATCAGCATTTTAGAAGATCCAATTTGAAACATCTGCTAACTCTTGAAAGAGTTATGTTGAAACAAAAACCAGTCCTTATTTAGGAAGGTTGTATGTTCAGAGTTTTATATTCTCCCCTTTTCTGCAAGGATAGAAGGAAGAGGAGAGAGCTGCACCAGCATTTTGCTTCCACCTTTTCCAGGTCCAAGATTTAAAGCTTTATGGTGAAGAAAATCAAGGTGACAGATGCAAAGAGACAGTAAATTACTGACACACTCTTCTTCAGTCATGCTTTGAAGTGCTAAAGAATTCAGACCAAATCTCAGGCATGAAAGCTTTGTGAGAGGCAAACTGCAATTTACTAGGCCAGTGGAATGTAGCAGATATATTTTAAAAGAATGTATTTTTTCAAATCTTGAGATTTGGGACAAGAAAAAAATTTTGAAAACGGTAAATGTTTTTGACCTCTGCAATGTTTATGTTTTGGGTTTTACTGTTGTTATCAGTATGCAGTTGCAATCCCTACAACTTGCACTTCTTCTAACCTTCCAGACAGACTATAAATATTTAACAGTTCTTGCAAGCTGATTTACATAGTACTTACTGGGTAAATAATGCCTCACTTTTGAAAAATGCATGGACTAATATAATGCAGTGTAAATAATTAATCAAATATAATAACAGCAAAATAATAACAAGGAGAAAATACTAGTTTTCAGAAGACATACTGTCATCTTTAGATAGATTTTTTTGAAACCCTTGTCTTTTACTTTCCATCATTATTTCTTTCTCTCTTCCTTCATGTATGCTTCCTCTAATAAATTTGAGATTGTTATCATAGCATCAATTCCAATCAGAATTATTTTTTTCTGAAATGTTTTGCACACTATAAGTAAAAATCAGATCAATTCAGAATATTTGCTGATGTTTCACATGTCAATCTGAGTGGTTAATTCTAGTATGAACTCACATCTTGCAATAGGATCACAGATGGAAGCAACTTCTTTCCTTTTTGGAGTGGCACAGAAGCCAGAGTAGATTGTTGCCAGTTCATGGGTCTGTAAAATTTGATCCAGGTCGTGAAGACACCAGCAAATTCGCCAGAGGAGTCATCTAGCTCTGAGTCAAGCACAGAAATGCAAAATTAATTACTTACTTTGCCAAAGAATATTAACACTTAGACAGATCTTCAGAAACGTCTGGGGCAGTCCATGTGGCAGGAGCTGCTACATCCCTCTGTCTCCCACTATAAGCAGCATCTTTGTGCATGATGCTTGCAGAGCTCTTGTTTGAAAGTCCAGCAAGTGGTGCTTGAGGTCATCTGAACTGCAGAAGAAGCATATAATTTGATAGATAAGAGGAAAATAGAATAGTCATGAAAAGAAAATAACCAGCAGGGAAGGGAGAGTCACTAGAGCTCTGACAGGGCCCAGGCAATGTTCTCTTTAAAATGCCTTTCTAACAACCTTTTAAATGAATAGATGAGAGAGACAACTGTGTCCATCAAAGAAAGGACAGAGTAGATCTCAAGGCAGTAAAAATAGTCTGAAGTATCTTCAGCCATGTTGCTAGGTAAGAAAGGACACATTTTAGGGAAGTTATACAACTGCTTCTAGAGAGATCACAGAAGGCTAAGTCAACTTAAATAAGAGTTCAGAAGGGAACTTTCACATAGCTCTGCCAATGAGTGTGACTGTCTCTATATTTCAGCTTAGAGTATTTATGCTCATTAGTATTATTTTTTTCAGCTAGCTAATTCTTTTCTTTTGCTCTTAGAAATCCATTTAGACTCTTTCCTATGACACTTGTTGAACAACCTGGATGAAAAAAATATTTTTAAAATAGGACACTATCCAACACGTCTTGGTAGAAGCTACTAAAGAATTAAGAATTAGTTTTCCAAAATAAATTTCCAGGAATATGTAAAGGAATAGAATTCTCCTTTGTCTAGTACACATCAGAGAATTTACGCTCATCTAAATCAAGTTTCACAGACTTCTCTTGAGGAGATGCATCAATCCTGTGTCATTCTTGGGCAGCTCATAGGATAGAATCACTGAATATCCTGAGTTGGAAGGGACCCATAAGGATCACCAAAGTTCTTTTTCCACTACATTGTTTTCTATTTTCATGAAAAGAAAGAATTAAAAACCCTCTTTTTTTAGGCTTTTATTTTCCTTCTGGTGCAAAATAAAGCAATTTGAAAAATCACTTAAAACTTTCTCTGTCATACTTTCTTTCCCACCTGATTATTATGGTACTCCTAATAATGACCAAGTGAAAGTCTTAACCTCCCTGTTACCTGAGTTGGAAGGTGACACCTTCAAGGCAGGACAGATCTATCTGAGATGGTAGCTTTAGTCACAACTGCCCGACTATTTCTATTCAGCAACTAACAGAATGAGAGGACACAGTCTCAAACTGTGCCAAGGGAAATTTAGATTGGATATCAGGAAAAAGTTTTTCCAGAAAGGGTGGTAATGGACTGGAACTGTCTGCCCAGGGGTGTGGTGGAGTCACCATCCCTGGATGTGTTTAAAAACACACTGGATGTGGCACTCGGTGCTGTGGTTTAGTTGCGGTGTTAGGGCTGAGTAGCATTCAATGATCTTGAAGGTCTCTTCCAGCCTGGTGATTCTGTGATTCTGTGATTCATGTCCCTGTACAATTCTTCTGAATAGTGCATCTATTCCTTAAAGAATGTCCTCTAAAAATTGATGAAAATTTGTGAGTTTTATATTTTAAGAGCAAACAGGGTTTGATCAACACTCAAAAGGTGTGTGATCTGGATCCATACTTTGCAGTCAGAGTTAAAACTCTCCTTCCTCCCTTTTTTCAGGAACTGCTATGACCACAGAAGAGCTCTCTACCAGCTTCCTAAAAAATATTTTCAATAATGGGACATTGTGCTGAATCTGCCATAGACCCACAAAATTTCCAGGCAGAATATTTTCTGTGGATTGGTGTCAGACAGCAAATATCTTAAGTACTACTGTTCTACTAGTAAATTAAATAATGGCAGGTAACATTCCCATGCACTAACATTCAGTCATTCAAACTAGTACATGGATGGAACAATCATTATTTTGATCCAGGTCAATTAGAAACATCTCAAAAGGCTTCTGAGCTTCGGTAAGGATGTAGTATAGGTAAACACATGCCAGAAATGCATGGAGCTATTTCCAAGATTTCCCAGATAGCCCAGAAATCTCTGTATCATATTTTCAAGCTTCCTTGAAAATCTGAGAGAGTTTATTTGGTGGGGGGACTTGTGTTTTGCTTTATTTTTTATTTTTCTTTTAGGGGGGTTTGGTGGTTTTGTTGTTGTTTTTTGGTTTGGTTTACTTTGGTTTGGTTTGTTTTGGGTTTTTTTGTTTGGTTGATTGGTTGATTGGTTTTTTGGTTTTGGTTTTGTTGTTTTTGCTTGTTTGTTTGTTTTTGAAAGAATAATTTGGTGCAATAACATGCTTTTATAGTTTTATAAACTCTGTAAATTTTAACCTCATCTTCTTGGCTTCCTGGTCTTGTGTTCTCAAAAAACTCTAGATACAGCCATGCCTAAATTTTGTACTTAAAATTTCTTTCCATAACTAGTCTTTCCATTTGCATCTGAACTTACATTAAAATGACCACACTCATTATCTGTAATGTCAGCAGAACGGAATAAGAAAATGTGTTTACAGATAGCAATTAAAAGGGAAGCTTTCAAATCTCATTGCATTATGATGTCTTGTGGCAATACCTGCATTCCACTAGCATGTGCTAAAAGCCAAGCCTAAATTTTTTCAGTGTATGGTCAGTGAACATGAATTTTTCTGCTTAGAAAAAGGAAATCCTATGGATACAATCTTAATCTGAAGTCAGGGTATTCATATCTGGGTTTGTATCAAAAACCTTTTCCTTATTTTTCATAGTATTTTTCACTACATTGTTGCTATATAAAAGATCTAAACAAACAATAAGGAAACCAAGCAATAGTTGTAACTATGTACATATTACTCTAATATGAACAAAGTGATGACAGCTGAAATAATGCTTTCCCATGGCTTTGTTTTTCATTTTTAGTAACATGGCACTTGTGCTTTTCATAGAAATATGGCACAGACAGCTATTGTCAGGGGGGGCCTCCTTTCTAACCAGTGTTTTAAAGCATACATATTAGGGGTTTTTCGGTTTTAATTAAATGTTTTCCCAAATACTACCTTATATGCTATGTTTTAATTATGCTTTTGTAAAACATTTAGTTGCAAATGACTGTAGTGAAAGTAAAGCATTCCCATAATGGTAAATACCTCAGCATAGACATACTACTTAGTCTTTGAAGACTTGAGATTCAAAATGTACTGGTTTTGAAATACTGATAGTTCAGAGAGAAATGCTTAAGACCTATAGACACACTAACTTTGTGGTGTTTTCACACCTTCAGTGTTCTCACATGTCAGAGAAGTCTTACCAAATAAGAAATACTCAAGTGTAGCATGAATTGAGGTGTCTGAGTACAAGCTTTATGCCTGTGCTTCCTGGGTGAAATACTAACACTTCTGAACTCAGCTTTTAATCAAGAATTTTGTCCTTGTTTTCAACAGAGTTTGAGCTTGAGTCACCTATTTTTACTCCCTGTGGAAAAAAAAAGAAGTGGAATAAAATGTTGATGAGGGAGAGGAAATTAGCTTGCTTAGCAAGGCGTGAGGTATTCTCTCCCCACACATGAGGTTATTGCAGGGTAGTGAACTAAGTCTGCGTGGAAGGTTCCAGTGTGGTTTTGTAAGAGCTCCCATAAGGATGGTAATGTAAGCCTGCACTGAATTGCACCATGTTTCAGATGAGCTGTGCTGCAGCTCCCAATGGGAAGGACCTCAATTACAAGGTCATGCTGCAAAGCTGAGCCACCAAAACTGACACCAAACGCCATGGCTCCCTGCCAGTCTTTAGAAATCAAAAAGGAAGCAAACTTGTCTGATGTTCCAAAGATCATGGTCCTGACCAATGTCTGAATAAATTTATAACACATATAATGAATGTGTGAATTTATAATACTGTTTTAATCCAGCTAGTATATTTCACTTGAGTACCAGAGTCTTAAAATTTAGCATGAGGAGAGCAAAGACAATTCAAGAAAATAGACATATAAATTTAGCCCTGGTAAATAAACAAATTACTGGGCTTTCAGTTACTAATCGGTTTAACTGCAATTCTCTAATTCATTTGGCTGGATCAGCTCTAGGGAATTGCCAAACAAAGACAGAGAGAGGAAAATGTTATTTCACAGAGTGCCTTGTGATGTACCTAATAAATCCAGTACTGCAGCTTGACTGTGCGCTGATGACAACAGGCCGTGCCTTCGATGTCACAACCCCTGATGGGCTAAGGGGCACGACTCTCGAAGGGTTAATCTTTTCCACCTGTTGCTGACCACAGAGCAAGCTCTCCTGGCAGGTCTCCTACCAGGAGAATGTGGCCCCTGACCTTTGTGGGAGTGGGATGCTGCAGTAAAGGCTCTCCTTAACAAGCACTGCAATCTGGCACACTCACCCCAGCTCTCCGGTGGATGGCTGCTGGTAAAACAAGCTGTGAACCAGCAAGCTGTGAATTGAAAGGCAAGGGGAAAGAAGGGGTACAACCCCCAAAATAGCTCAGTGTGAGGGTTACCATGAGCTGCATATAGTGTGTTGCTGGTTTGGACTCTTCCTTATGAAAATATTGGAAGAACTCAATCTGAAACAGCAAATATAATAACTAGAAAAGTCAGGAATATTGAAATTGAGATGGAATTGCAGTCAAAAGCAAGCTTTGGATGTCAAAGCTATTGCTCTCCCGAGCCAGTACAACTGTTCTGATCTATTAGATGCAAGCACACATAAAAAGCAAAGGCATTAGACCATTCTCACAATGTAGTCACTACAAATATACAAATATTCACAATACAAATATGAATGTATTCTGAAGATTCAAGGCATATTTATGAAACCTAAATTCTTTTTGTTCCCTTGTGATTAATTTGAATCTGAATCATACCCACCTGGGAAGGGAGTTCTTCAAACACCATAAATCTTTTACTTATAGAGTAACTGATGCAAGTGAATCTCTGACATCTGCTAAGTTTTTCTGCTTATGCCCTTTGCTGCTTCTCCACTCAACCACTTCACTTATTTGAGCTTTTTCTTCCTGTTAAGACATTTTTATCAAGTATTCTTTTTGGCTACAAGAAAGATCTGCAGAGAAACCTCTGTCAAAGTCCTTTCATCAGACTGCCTACCTAGAGAAAGATTCTACCTGTATTTATAGCACAAGTCTAGGACTTCTTAAGTCTTCCAGGCACTGGCAGCTTGCAAGTGACCTTGACCAAAACATTACAGCTACAGCCTTAAAAGTACTTTAGTGTTCTAATGCCTCCTCAGTGTTACCATGTGGTAGAAGTCTCAGCTTTGAGGCAGAACTCTATGTATATGAATTGTGATACCAATGTAAATACAGTTGGGGAATTTGAAATGGAATTAGGAAGTTGTGAAATAAAAAGGGAAGGATGTGCAAAATAACCTGTATGATCAGATACAGACCATCCTCTCCATGGTAAGAGGGGCCCAGCTGTTGGATCTTTGTCCATGAATTAGCTTTCAAAGGCAGCTTCTTGATTCCAACATGTAGGAAACAACAGTAATATCACAGGAAAGTATATATCCCCAACAAGCTGGGTCCAAGCTCACAATATTTGAATAAGGATGTGCAGCATTAAGAAATACATATTTGAAGATTAATACTCTCTACAGATCTTTCAACATTTGTGGTAGTGGTGACATTATCTGGGCTTTGCCTTTTCTCTTTTATATGTTCTCTGTATTCTTCACACATATATTTATAGCTCTGCCACCTATTGCATTAGTAGCTAGTTTTCCAGTACTTTTCCATGGGCTTTCCCTAAGCAGAAAGACAAAACAAATTTCAGCGTTCCAAGCCATGGCCCCTATTCTATCTTGATTCTACTGGGAACCAAGGCTGAGCACAACTCTTTGAGATACATTTCATGTACAGGGTACAGCTTGTGCTGAAGGGGGGCTCCAGAGAAGAGGCTGGACCTGGGGGAGAATTGCATCCCCGCTTGTCCTCTTAATTGGCACTTTTAATCAATTATGCTTATTTCCTAAAAGCTATAAAAATGTACTCACCCCTGAGGGGGGGTGGGCTTTTGTGGACACATTTCCATAACTCTTCCTAAAGACCTTCAAATAAAGATCCCCTTCTATATTACCTCCTTACTAAAATTATCTCGTTTCATTTCCAGGTTGAGAAAAAGGCAACAGTAGGGGCCTAAATGTCCATCTGATGGTGAGCCAGAATAGTGATGAGCCATGTACTGCAACACAGATGCACACTTTCTCTGCAGCCTAAATGTAAAACCCTTCACTGAATGTTATAGCTCAGTCTATATTACCTTTCTGACAGATGCAAAAAAAGGTGAGAGAACAATTCCTAGCCCGCACACTTGTTCATCTGCCCTGTCCTTCCCTCCCTTAGTACTTGTCTATATGCATAAATGCTAAATCCACAAATTGCTTAAGGAAATCCTATCACCAAGGGAACTTCAAAAGGAATATGTGGTTACAAGACAATGAACCATCGGAGTTTTGTCATTTACTGCCCACCTGCTGCCCTCATGCCACGCTCTGCTTCCTTGCATGCACAGGACTGCTCAGATTCTGGCAGCCTGGCTGCTCGTGCAGGCAGCACAAGTGTCCCCCAGTGGAGCTCTACCTGGGAATGTGATGGAAGCAAGATCAGGATCAGACATAGAAAAACGTGGGCATTGACACTCAAGTGAGGAAATTAATTATTCAATTAATGTGTTAATATGACAAATTCCATATTTCAAAGTATTCTTTAGTCACAATAACTTTGTTTCTTGTTCTTCATCCAGGCTTTCAAAGAGAGAATTAGATTGATTTCCTTTTGTATCTTGTGGAGTTTTACTATATGACTCTGATTCAAATTCCAAAACTGACCAATAAGTAGTGACACATTAGGAAAAAAAGTTCTTCCTGGAGAATATTAATTGCCATTTATTTTAGCAAAGCAAATAACCTCCTGTGAAAAATTCACTATGCGTTCCTTTAGTAGCCTTCAAATATTTCCTACTTCAGACAGCATTTTCTTTACATCTGCTGAGGGCCCCATAAAACTTGCTCGTGTACATATTTCTAAAGAAATCAAGTGACCATTCTTTCCATATGTTTGGTGTTCCAAGAAACAGAGAAAGCTTTATTTCTGGTTAGCTCTGTCAGGTTGGGCTTTTCTTCTTTGGGTTGGTGATCAATTGTGTCAACGTCTCTGTAAGTAGAGGTGGTGTTAAATAAGAGACTGGTCAGCTATAAATTATCTGGAGCCCTACAGGACTTCCTGAAAGGCACATGAAGAAGTAATTGGGCTTCATGTTGTCCTGTGTGACTTCTGGGCATTCATCACTAATGGACCATGCAAGGGGGTTAAGGCTGTGATTTGCTGAAACCCACCTCAGAATGAACATTGGAGAACTAGAGAGAGGGAAGAGCAGAATAATGTGGAGAGGAATTTTTTCAGTTCTGATAAAGCCTGATTACTCTGCAGGGTACTTATTCTGCAGAGAGAAGAGCAGAATAGCAGAGTGCACTGGTGGGTAAAAGGAGAAGAAAGTAAGGCTTTTCAATGATAAATGTTGTGGCTTTTGCTGTGATGACTATAATCTAATAGAAAACACTAAAGTAAGGAAGAGGCAGAGAAATTTGCTTTCTCCATAGAGGACAAACAATGTCTCACACTTTAAATGTTCAAACATTTTCAACCCTTGACATTCAGATTTACGTATTTAAAATCAACACTGAAGCTTTCTTACTCGTGTTATAACCATTTTAGCAAAAAGCTAACTGCACTGATGAATCCAGCTGCAGAGATACACAAGAGAACACTAATGCATGTTGGAAAGACAAGTATCGGGTATAGTCACCAGCTCTCATCTAAAAGCAGTGTAGTCATTTGCCTGCAACAGCTTCTAGCTTTGAAAATAAACAAAGATATACTGCTTCCACATGTGGGATGTTTCATTGGAGGAGGGACGGCTCTCTGCTTTATGACCTATACATCACAATTTGGGATTTGGATGTGTGGAGACTTTTCTGATAATCTCTCAACCCTTAGTCTGTTTTTATCTACCAAAACCTATGAAGTAGCTGCCCATTAAAGATTTGAATACCATGGTGATTAGAATAATTCTAAAACAAGTTTCTGTGACAGAGTTTAAACCCCACTGCAGCATATGGTGACCAAGAACTTTCAGCATGCTATACACAGATGTTTCCAGCTCTTGCAAAGAAAGGGAATTTGGTTTATGAAAAAGAAAGGTTTTTCTGCATCATTTGCAAAATGATTGCAAAATGTAAATGTCAAAAATGTCTCTGAAATATAGAAATTCTATGTCACGTTAAAAAAAAAGAATGTTTCTATGTCTTTCTTTTCAAAAACTTGTAAAATTTTATATTCAAAGGAGAAAAAAAACTGTTATGCCTTGGGGACAGAAATATTTATTTCAAACAATATTTAGAATATTTCTTTGTAGTCAATACTCTCCAAACCATACACACACTAATCTGTCCCAGCTCAAATTTTGCATGTTAGCCTAGGGTGGAGAAATGTGGAATCAGGACACTCATAATACCAAATACAAGACATGGATCAATTGCTAGCTTCACACTCAGGTTTGCAGGTAATTAGCAGTTTGGTATGAAATGATGAAACTTCCCTCTGGAGGTTTCTAGATTATAGAGATTTACAACATATGGATCACTTTTCAGTCCAATGAGTTCGAAAGCTCTGTGTGTAGAAAATATGCCTGTGATGAAAAGGCAAAGTGTTAAGTAAAAGGATCTTGTTTTCATGGTGAAATTCTGGTATACAGACAATACTTTTTTTTTAAATTATATACACTTTTAAAATTGCATTATATTATTACAAAAAACAAACAACAACACAACAAAATAAACAAAACAACCATTTTTATAGTTTCCTTCTTAAAAAACCCCAAACAACTACTTGTAATTGAGGCTAATTTGATCTCATGTCAGCCTTCTGACATATTCTAATTCCACTAATTTCATATATTGCAGAGAATAAACAGAATTTACTGTAAATCTCCTTTGCAATAGTGTTTTTTTGGTTTTTTTTTTTACTTATCTGGCAATAAGACTTTATGGAAGACTTTTTATATATTATTGCTTATGATAGGAAGCATTTTACTGTTACTGCTATCTTCATTTTTATAGTACCATTTAGGCAATGTAATGTGAGATACACTAAAGTAGGCTATGGGGAAAAAAAACTAGCTCTGAACTGTGCTGTAATTACATGTTCTCATGCCCTTGCTGTTCCAAGGCCAGCCAGAGGTAATTCTTTTCCTTGGCACCTCAGCTCAAAGCCTACTGATTTTGGGTTTGCCTTGAGGTGTGAGGCAGTTTGTGGGCTACTGGGTTTGTCCTCACTTTTCTGCTACCTGCAGCCAACATTCATACAGGGTGACAAGGACACAAGGCAAATATTTCATTTTTTTTAATCTTGTGTTCTGTTTCCTTGCATTATTGCACTGGCTGAGAACATCATGTCAACAACTGCTTGTGTTATTTTTCTGCTCTGTCAGTTAATCTCACAAATCTCAGTCTACCTAGGCACTGTCACCTTTTCTTCTCAGTCTCGCTGATCTTTATCATCATATTTTGTACTTCTAAGAGATAGACACATCAAAAGCTGACATACAAGGGATGCTTCAAAGCACCCTGAACAATGGAAAACTATAACACATTTTACTGTGGAAAATGCAACAAGGGGGGCTGTGTCCAAAACCAGGAGTTTGATGGTACACCTGAGGAAATCTTCCCTCAGAGGTAAACTGGCTGAGTCTTTCATTGCCTAATATAATGAGTCTCTTGTCTTGATTGATATCTCAAAATCTATTCCAACACTAAGAAATGACAAAAAATAAAACTAGTTTAATAATAATAATAAAGATTAAAATGTTAAATATTAAGACAAAGATATACACTGATGTAAAATGGACTGATGGGGCAGGAAGAATTGAGCAGCTGGGTAGTCTCATGGCACATGACTGGGAGCATGCAAACACTGCACCATGGTACAGGACATGGAATAGGACATGTTTTCAATTAAGAAAAACTCATCTTTTGAGAATTTTTTTACTCTGATTTTCAGTGTCCATATAACCAGAGAGATGTGTTTCCTTCCTGCAGCACTGATCTTGGTATAACTGATACATCACTGTCTCTGACAGAATGAAAGATTTATAGAGAACATCCTCAGGATATCTGAGGACTTTCTGTCTATGAAAGATGAGATCACAGACATCACCATTTCTCTTTCCCTTCTCTTCAGTTATTCATCTATTTCTGCATACCAACTTACTGAATATACTACAAATGTAGCCAAGCTGAGAACTGAAATCTGATGCTATTTTGGTGAACTAGAAAAAGAAATGCTCTTAATTTGAGCTAAAAGGTAACAAAATAGTATTGGGGTATTATCCTGGCTGCAAAGAGGAAGCAAATACTGACAATATGCTTGGTAAGAACAAAACAAGCAAGCAAGTAACCTCAAGCAAATATAACTCAAAAGCCTTAAGAAGTAATAAATCAGTTGGAGGGATTTTGATATATTTATGGTAAGAATATTTCTTTCTAGTAATTCAGAATGCTTTTTAGTTACAGAATGACCAACATTGCAAGACCTACATGAAAATAAAGTAACATATATCTGGGATTTTTTTGCAACGAAGCTGTAGATAGTTCAAAGAAATGAAGACAGGCTTTGTAAATACAATGTACATTTGTGCTTCTTAGGTATGAAATGCCACAGGTACCTGTGGCAGTTCAAATCTTTCTGAATAAAAAAACCCAACAAAAACCAAAAAAACAAAGTTCTGCTCTCTTCTATCATTTTCTCAGATTATGATAGATTTTACTACTGTTATCAACTAAATCTGATTCCACATTCTGCTATCCAATATTTATTGAAGCTGCAGGCTGATCCTATCACCCTGTTTGGGTGAGTAATCCTAATACCTCTAAGAACTTCTATTGATATCTTGTAAATAGGATTTGCAAATAAGCCCCAGGGCTTGGTAAGAAGACTGATAATATGGTCGCCTATAAAAGAAGAATTAAAAATATTATCAACAGTAGATCTATGTGTCTTTCTGCTTTACTTGCAATGGGAAATGAATAATCAAACATGTTCTTTTCTTAAGGGGTTATTGTTGCCTCACAATGTGCAGAACATGGGCATTTAGAAACTGCTTGGAACATCAGTGAGAGAGAACCAAACAGAACCAAACCAGTTCGTGCACATATTTCTGTCTAGCATCCACCAAATGTTTTTCATGTGCTACTGTACTAGAATTTCACAGGTGATCATCCATCTTTGCCTTATATTCTTGAAGTGGATACAGACCAGGGTCTCATCACAGATTTGGGAAGATGAAGGCTTAAAGGAGAAGATACCTTTAATAAAATCCATTCTTTAAGAATCTTCCTAATCATATGTAGTTGCAATGAAAACAAAAGCAGATTAATGATATTTCAAATATGACAAAAGAATTTTTCAAAAATTCTAAGTTGGAAATAAAAGAAGCAAATTTTATTTATCTAAGGAAATTTCATATCTATTAGATACCTAATGGCTAGGTACTTGTTACAAACCTAGAGATCAGTTTTCAAAAATGTGGTAGACATAGTTAATTCCAGTTCTAGTTCTTTACCATGTGGGACTTATATCTAAGAGCCTTTGCCTTAAAGCTGTCTATTTGCTGTGCATTGGAAACAAAAGGAGTTTAGTATGTCAGTCATGCTTAAATTTAGAAGTATCTCAAATCATCCTTCTGAATCCAATTTTCAATCTCTCTGTTCTTTTGTGCCCTGTCAAAATAAAGCTAATACTGTCCCTATCTTCTATCCACATACAACTCTTCAAAGGAATTTTTTTTTTCCATCTCCCAGCTCATCTGGGACATCTAGATATGATCAAAACATTCGTGTCATGGGGTAAGCTTTTAACAGCTTCCTTATATCCCCATAAAATCATTTCCCTTTTTTTTTAAAGCACTCCTTTCAGTGCCAAAATGTATAAATAGGTAAGACAGATTATTCAGTTAAGCAAGTTTATACTACTCTGTGGTATAGGGCATTGAAAAAGGGAAGGGGAAGGGGAAGGGGAAGGGGAAGGGGAAGGGGAAGGGGAAGGGGAAGGGGAAGGGGAAGGGGAAGGGGAAGGGGAAGGGATTCTCAAGCCTATCACCCCTTTTTTATTGTTGATTTTCCATGTAACAAAAGGACAAGAAGAGTTACCACTTTGCATGTATTACCATCTACAAAATGCTTTGGAAAAACATTACTGTCATCTGTAAACAAGGTGAATGAGCTATATTAGTAATGTAATTGAAGCAAAAGAAGACTGTACAACAGTTTTCTAATTAATGAAACATGAAACTCCAGAGCATTAGCAGCTGGTCCAATTACAAAATATTAGCTGCTCTGGAAGGGACTCATGAACAGCAAGGTCACAGCACAAACTCCTTGCAGATGTTAGATAAGTTGACACCTGCAAATCATTTGGAAGCAAGTATTTATTTAAATATCTTATTGTGCTACCAGTTTCTCTGTTTTCTTTCATGCTAAAGCTTTGCTGCTCTGGGAATTAGAAAGACTTAGAAGAAAGTCAGTGTAACTTTTTTTTTTTTTTTTCCTGCTATTTACTGTTCTAATTAGCATAATTTTCGTTTTATGTTCTTGTCTCAGCAGACAGGTAAATAAACAAATCCAAAAATATTAGCAGTGGATTTATTCCCCAGTCTGATTATCATTTCTTCAGCAAAAGAACTTTCTCTAGTGTCTCCCACATTTTAATTTTATATTACAGCATGGTGTGTAAAATACTGATAAGCCCTTGAAAAATTCATGATTTGTCTACATTCATGCCAACCTCCTGTCCATATATTCATCTGCTTGTTGATATATTTTCAGAAGTCCTCAGAGGCAGGAATAGTGAACAGAGACACAGAGGACAAGGTGTCTTCAGACAAATATCACAAAACTCACAGGAGCCCTGGGAGTTTCATCATTCCTAGGTAGGAATTGACATACTAGGGCAATGCTACAAGCAGGATTCCTCTCTGAAGGGTTCATAGCCTGATCTGTCACTATTCCTGCAAAAAGTCTTGGTTTTCTTGCAGTCACTTCCCACTCTGTTCTGTGCTTTTTTCTGTGCTGTGGTCATGCTCAAACATGTCCTTTTTTAAAAGGATGTAAACCTAGTTTTCCCACTTTCTACTTTATTTCTTACTGACAGAAAGACAAAATCAAGTCTGTTCTTCACCCAGAGGGTGGTTGGGCACTGGAACAGGCTCCCCAGGGAAGTGGGCAGAGCACCAGCCTGACAGAATTTAAACCTGTGTGTGTTCAGGCTCATGGTGTGACTCTTTGGGTGCCCTGTGCAGAGCCAGAAGTTGGACTTGATGATCCTGGTGGGTCTCTTTCAACTCAGAACATTCTGTGTTTCTGTAACTCTATATATGTACCAAGCAGAGTCTTCTTTTTCTGGCAGTAATGTTAATTTTACTTGTCCATTAGCAAGAAGTCTGTTTGAAGAAATGTAAGCATGACCCCACAGTACTTGCTGCCATCAGCCTACTTCTTTTTCACCACTCCAAAGTGGCATTATACACACAAAAGAAATGAAAGGCAGCCTGACAGTCAGTCTGTGTAACCAACCAGCAGAGGAGTAAAAAGTCCAAAGCAGAACCTAGAGCTCACTGCAGTCAGCTGCTAAGACACTCATACAAAAATATTATTAATCCAAGTACCCTAAGATTATCATAGACAATGGCTGGTCTACTTGGATTTATTTATTCTGTATGGATAAATAAAGGCAATAAATGAAAAAAAAGATGCTTCCAGTTTAAAAGTTCCCACTATGCTATCTGCTCCAATGCCCAATGCTAATATTGTTAGTAGTCATGAATGTGTTGGATCTGGGCTATAGTCTCACTTTTCCAGATTTTACCAAGTTCTAAGTTTGTTCAAACAGTGCCCAAATAAAAAAGGCTTAAGTTTCTATATGTGTTGGGTTTATCTGATATACCATCTTTTCCTAGCTAAAATATTGTGTGCTAACATTTGCACATTTTGAAATGTGTGTTGCCATGACTGCAGCAAACATTCTACTTTTAGATTGTGTTAATCTCTCATCTTAAAATATAGCAAGGGAACTAATAACAGCACTATGTAACCTTCTCTTCTGATGATTCAGCTATATTATTAAAGATTTAGAGTCCACTCAGATGCACAAAAGTGTTTTAAACACATCTTGGTGAAATTTTATGCCAGGGAAAACCCTTTAACATGAAACTAATTTTCTGCACTGTTTACTAACAAGACACAGACCTTAGAGCTAAAATTAAGAGATGCTATTAACATTCCATTTGTAAGTATCTCATTATGCAATGATAGATGTTCTAATCTGTTACCTAGGCAATAAATCGGGATTCAACTAAATACGCTAAAAAGTATACATTTAATGAAGAACCAAGATTTTGATATTCCTGTCCACATTAAACATACATACATGAATGTGCATAAACACTCTGCCACAGAAGTTTTTGCAAACAACCATCACAATTCACTTCATCAAAATGAAGACAAATGTTCAGAGAGAGCTTTGCTGTTCTTTGAAGCATTCTGCTCTAATACTTTGTAATCTCAAAGCACAGTGATTCACAAAACACAACAAAATTTACATGGAATTTACATGGAAACAGGCTATTATGTATTTGGAATGCAGACATTTGACTGTGATGCAGTGTTCACATCATATTTCCATTATAGTTCCAGCATGGCATCCTTAGGGTTTTACCATTTTTGTAGGTTTTGGATAGAAGTCCAAATCTTTATCCCATGACAATATCAGAAAACACCAAAACAACCACATAATTTAAATACTGAATGCAACTTGGATTTTCCACAGTCATCTGTTTAAAATCTTCTGATTTGTATAAAGTTACACATATAAACAAATGTCTGCTTTCAGATGAACCTGTACTAACATTTTACTCAGAATAAGTTGAGTACATTTGATGTGAATCCCTTGGTTGTCTTCTTGTACATTACTTTAATTGGCTTCATGGAGCAGTTTCAGAGCCCCTGAATGGGGATCATTTCAGTTGAAAGTGCAGTTTCACTTAGTAATGAAAATTAGATCCACAGGACCAGACCAGAGCTAATCCAATCTACTTTGCTGTGTAACTCATATTTTGGGACCTTAGCATTGGCTATTTCACTATGAAAGCTTTCTCCTATGGGTCTAAAATATTTGATAGTATGTATCTTGTAAGGACTATTTGCATGCATATCTTTACACAGTGAAACTCACATAAAAACTACACACAAACATATTTTAAGTATTGACATGGAAAATAAACTATATTAAAGTGTAAAATTATTTTTCTAGGACATTCCAATCCCTCTACTTTGGAGATGATTGTGATATAACCTTGAATTATGTGTTAACATTCTTTCTCTTTGGGACCCCTACCTCATTACACATGACAGATGATGATTGCTTGTAGAAGAGATCTACTCACTACTTTATTTTATTCCTTCCTTTTGGTGTATGTATGCACATTTATTTTCTGTACATTATTCAAATCCTGCTCTGAAGACAGCTATGTTATCTATTAGACTTTCTTACTCACTCATCTTCATAGGTTATATATATCCTAGTAAATAAAAGGAGCCAGGGCCTGTTTTCTGAAACTGAGAGCAAGTAGAACGAAACAACTACATCCAGAAAACTGAACTTTCCTCCTGGCAGAGCGGAATCACCTCATCCTTAGAGTCTCCTGGAAACAGACACAATCACATGAAACATCTGCTGTCCTGCAAGGGTGTCCTGGACATTTGTGACAAGAGATATGTGTTCAGCCAAAACCATAACCAGGAGAATGTTAACAATTAAATGAGAGTGTGGTTGGTGTGCAAACACAAAAGTCTGTGTCTTGATCTTCCTTAATTTACTTGCACAAAAGTCACAGTTACTGCACAGTCTGTGGCTTGTGTTTCTAGTTCCGAGTGAGCTGAAGGAAGGCTCATGCTGATTTTACTGGTGTGATCATTAGACAGGAACATCCACATTTTCCAGTAATGTTTAGTTAGTTCCCAGTCTGATATATCACTTACCAGTTTTCAGAGCTTTTTCTAAAATACTTAAGAAATGGCTATATAGTGTGAGACCAAAAATCCCTTTGGTGCTCAAAATAATATTTAAAATACAAGAATGTGCTCAGATTCAGTTTGTGATGTTGCAGTATTTTTCTTAGTTCTTTTCCTCCCATTTCCTCCCGTGTCCTACCTGTCTTTTGACTATCATAGAGAATCAAATTCTTTCAGAGTTTACACTTTTTTAGTGTATTTAGTGTCATCTTACAGAGTTCTTTTCTAAGTAGTGATGATGAATTTTTTATGTGCATAATTAGAATACGTGTTTTCTTTTTCTTTTTCCAGTTTGAATTGCTCTCCCATCCATTGACATATCCCCCTGTGGTTTTGCTACCTTGTCATTCATTGTGTGTTGCCTCTGCAACTTGGTGCCAGTTTAGGCTGTGCTGTACTATTTTGCATCAACACTCATTTCACATGTTCAGAATACAATGGCTCAAGCAGCAGCTGTGAGTACTCAGCAATTCTGCAAACAAGGCATCAAAGTCTAAAAATGTACATTCTAAAAAAGGAGGGCTGTGTAATTAATGAACAAAAAGGAAAAGTTCAGCTTAGGTAACTTGCTAGCCAAACTCTGTGGCAGGGATAAAAATTGGTAGGAATACTTTAAGTAAAGAAGATCTATTGAAGATTACTATTTCATTCAGACACACTCTGTTCAAACCACTTAGGGCAGAGGTATGAGAAACCCCCACCCATATTCCTGACATCTGTAGAAGCTGCATGTTTTGGATGAGATAGTTAATTTTCTTCATGGGAGGTTTTATGAGGCAATATTTTGGATTTGTGATGTCTTGAAGCAGAGGGGTGTTTACATTATTGCTGAGCAGGGCTTACACAGGCTGGGGGTGCCCAAGGAGGTGGGAGGCAGACACAGGCAGGACAGTGACCCCAACTGGCCATGGGGACACCCCACGCCATGTGATGTCATGCTCAGCATATAAAGTTGGAAAAAGAAGAAGGATGGGAGGACATTTGCAGTGATGGTGTTTGTCTCCCCAAGTCACTGACAGGAATGATGCAGCCCTGCTTTCATGGCTGAACACCTGCCTGCTCATGGAAAGTCATCAATCAATTAATTCCTATTTTTGCTTTGATGGTGTGCAAAAATTTTGCTTTAACTATCTTAATCTAAAGTCATAATTTTTCTCACTTTTAACCTTCAGATTCTCTTCCCCATCTCACTGCAGTGACTGAGTGGCTGCATGGGGCTGAGCTGCTGGCCAGGGTAAAATCATGATGCTGGAGCATACTGGATTGTTCTAAAATGGTGCAATCTCATTAACACAGGAGCAAAATATTCCAAATGTCTTTAAACTCTAATTCCAATAATCTGTCCCTCAATTCCATGTGAAGTTCTGGGATATCTGATTTAATATTGATCACAATTGCATTATTGCACAACTCATGAAATAGGCACCAACTAGCACACTAACAGCACAACATTCCTTATCTCAGAGGAGAAAGTCCAATCGGTAAATGAAAACAAATAAGGAGTGAGTTACTATTTGCAATCTACACTAATCTCTAGATTAATTATTTCTACAGAAAAGTTATGCAAGCTGACATTACTGCCAACACATCTCTCTTCACTCATGTATCAGGAGAAAGGGAGCATCTTCTGTCTCACCTTAGAGACTGCTCAAAAATAAACCCAACATGCACAGAAGAAATATTGAAAATGTATCTTTCTCCTTTGCTCCTTAAATTACTGTAGCTGGTAAGGTCCACTGCTTATGTCAACACCACTTTATTTTTCCCTTTCCATGTCTGTTCCACATGGAGCAATGTACCAAGAGCTTCCCTCTCTTTTTCCATAAATATTTAAGACACAAATCTCTCCAGGAGTATTTTGGTGTGTGACACTGCATGGAACCTGCAAAAGCTGCCATATTTGTGAAGGTATGAGTCCTTCCTTTAATTTAGCAAAGTCTTTCAAACTATTGGAGACACAGAACAAGAGACTAGCTTAACAAATTTTCCAAGAGCTCAAGCAGCAATGTTAATGGCAAAAGGTACAAAGTTATAAACACCTATTAATTTGTCTAAGCACAAGTGGGATCTAAACAAAGAGAAGGAAATAAAATATTATGAAACATTAGAACTTTAGGAAGGTTCTCATTCAAAATTCTTGATGTGATACTGGCAAGGAGGGAAATTGGTTTAATGAAAATGTCATATATTATTGGAAGCTTAAATGGCAATATTTTTTCTTCTTTAACTGAAGAGATTAAATACTTAAAGAATTCAGAAATAATGCCAAATCTCTAAACTTTACGTTTCTTCCCTGAGGATTCCCAAAGTATACAAGGAATAACCACCACTATTCTCAGTGAAACAAATGTCGTGTCTGGGGATAAAGCACTAAGAGCCATATCAAGCAGCTCAGGCTTTCTCCAGGAAATATCAAACAGGGAAAGGAGGAGCAGGCTTCCTCTGAAGTGCAATTCTTCAGGGAAATATCCCTTTAAGATTCTTAAAACAGCCTTTTTATGGGGAATGTCCCAAACATACACTGGAATATGAAACTTACAGATAACTGAACTGTGGATATTATCCACCTCTTTTAATTGTAGTTGTAAGTAATATTAAAGCCATTTAATGTGTTGCTTCTATAAGGCCAGCATCATAGTTCTCCAGGAGCTGAAAGGATCCAGTGGGATGTTTGGTTCATATCAATTTGTGGCTATTCAACTGGATTTGAAAGTCTTCATAATCATAACCTCTAAGAAGATATTTCTTCCAGAAAAATGGTTGTCATTATCTACGCTTAACTACCATTCTGGATTTGTCTTATGATAATGGTTGAATGATCCCCTGAAAAATTGGCCCAAATCAGCCCTCAGACGCAGTGTGTATGAGTTAGTGTAGGTGAGAGATCACTCACAACAGACAGCCTGGATATGAACATGTGCTTTCAAAGGCCCAAACTGCTAAGTTAAATGGAAGCTGCTGGACTGGAGCTGTTGACCACAGGTCCAGAGAATGGGTCCAGTAATTATAATTGATTTGTATGAATGTAGTCCAACTGTCTCTGGAGTCATGCAACACTATGAAGAGTGTGTGAAACCAAATGCTTTCCAGTCCTACAAAATGTCATTTGAAGTCAAGGTTGAAAGGGACAAGGAATCAAGGAAATAAGGGAAATAGAGAACAGTGGAGTACAGGGAATGGTTTATGGTCACACAGCCTGAGGAATGTTTATCCTTAAACCCCACTACCAGACTTTCCCCTGCTTGCATATCTCTGTTCTTACATATGATTTCCTGCAACTTGAGTGTGCTCCAGGCAGGGGCACGTAGCCAAAATGCTCACTGGGCTCTGCTCCTGTGTCTCTTGTGGCTGTGGGGGCCTTCACAGGGACTCCTAGCAGGGCAGCGAGGTACACTGCAACAGCACTTGGGGGTACATGAGAATGCCTTCAGAATCCAAAGACAACATAGCATATCTACATGTCTGCCTCCCTTAAGAGCCTGAGGCTGCAGTCATGGTGAGAAAAAGCTGAGTTTGTGACGCAATAGGTTCAACAGTGTTCCCAGTGCTGGTCCAGAGTATGAGAGTGTGGGTGTGCAGGCTGGACTCACCTGGGTGCACAGAGTCAAACCACACAGTCAGAGCTTTTCACCTACCTTCAGGGTACTGAGCACCATGAAGCCCTGATTTTAGACTCAGGAATACAGTTAGAAATGGATGATGAATTTAGTCTCACAGTTGCTCCCACATGTAATACTGTCTGGATTTCCTTGAACCCTTCCCAAGCTCCTGTTACTTTGGCCAGCTTTGAAAGGAGATCACCAGGGAAGGGGAGAAAGTTCCTGCAGTAAAATCTCCTTGTCAAGGACGATGTGGATCTTCCAGGAGGAAGGTATTCAGATATCTGGTCATCAGATATAAAGAAGCCAGAGGAGAGCAGTGTGTCATCCTTCATCTCTAGACAACTGCACTTTTCAAGATTTCTGACAGGGAATATCAGAGAACATTGCACCATAATGTAAAGAGGGTGCAGGCTCCCATGAACTTTTGTTGCCACAGTTTTTTTAAGGTGTTATATATTCTGCAGCCAAGCAAAGGGATAGACACAACACTGAAATGGGAACCATAGACAAATCCTGGGACTGTTTTTGTACTATACTTCCTTTCCTGTTATACAGAATAACAGTTACAAACCAGCAAGACAAAGGGTTGATGTGATTACCATTGCAACAATATATTTCAGAGTGTCTGTATTTCCCTCATCTTGTCTCTCTGGGATTGTCTTGACTGGTAAGTGCCTCTATTTCTTATAAATCATCAGTTCCTGCTGTCTTTTTCAGTACGGCTATTTATGGATGACTTCTTCCAGATAATCATCCAGTTTATAGGGACTGATTTTGACATAAAAATTCTGTACAGTTTTTCTAAACAAACTTTTTCATACTGGGCTTTTTAACTTAACACTTAATAAAGAATTCTGGACACGAAATCTTGCTTTTCTGTATGATATCCTGTAACATATTTCAGTCTAAGTGTAATTACTCTTTAGAACAAAATGAAAGTGTAGTAACTAAGGAATTTCATTTAGCTGTTGTATTTTGGACACCTAATCTATGTGCCTCTGTGTGTAATTTTAAAAGATTCTAGTTTTTGTGTCAAAGACAGCTTAAAAAACTGTGCTGCATTTCATAGCTCCTGGTCTTGGTGACCCAACCCTTTGTGAAACCATGGTGCAAAATAGATCACAGGTCAATCTGTGGAAAAAGGGGCAGTAGTTATATTTAACTGGATAATTTCACCTGTTCACTTGCTGCATAACCATATACATTGGAATAGTAAATGTTGGTTCAGCTGGTGCAGGAGTACAGCACAAAGGTTAGGAACTTATTATTCCAGGCTTTTTCCAAAACACATCTTTTAAAGTGCTACAAAAGACTGTGGCCTCCTTCTCTTAATTCCCACATTTTTCAGATGACCATAATCAATATTATTGGAGGATTCAGAACACAATTAAAATTTGAGTACTTTATAAGGGAAAGTTCACTGGTGGTTTTGGAAGTCTAGAAAGAAAGGGATATTAACAAATCACCTGGCTGAAGCACCTGTAACACACCTGAGTTTAAGGCCTCTAATGAACACCCTAATATTTAATGTATTAAAATAGATACATATATTCCTTGTGCTGTCAATTGAGAGAGCCAAACAATAGCTACTATCCATGTTTAGAGGGCTGCAGAAACCTGAGAAAACTCTTTCCACTGGCTGGTCAGAGAAGTAATATTTTCCCTAAGTTACTCCTTAAGCACCTTAAATTCTCATACAAATGACAGACTCTGTGTCTATAATCTTACTTCATCATCTAAACCAGGTGCTGGCAGTAAAGCTATCTCCTATGAATGCTCTGAGGACATTAACTGGGAATACAGCAGCATCCTGAAATCACTTATGCTTTTCATTTTTTGTCAGCTAAAAGACCACTACTTCAGGAGTCTTTCACTCTTCATTTTGCTGCAGCTTTCTGTTCCCTTTTCCCCCAAAGGAATGGTGCAAAAGGATTTAGCATGGCAGAGTGCCTGGCCCCAGAGAGCAATATTGTGTATAGTTGATGTGACAGCCACACTGTGTAAAGGAAAGGTCTAATCATTTTTCCTCTGGTCATCTGAAACATTCACTGAAAATACAGATAAAAGCCTACAGAACTGAGCCCTAATGAGTTCATGCAATGGAACTAAAAAGAATGTTATCACAACATATTTTTAAGCAGTCTAAATATTTTTTTTTTCTCAAGTGGAACATGCTGTTGAACCTATGTGCAAAATCATCCCAGATCATCTCTGTACACAGTCCATCACAGAAATCTATGAAATGCAATAAAGCTCTTTTTGGGCAATTTCACTGTCAGAGAAGAATGCAGGAAGGGTGGAAGACCAGCTCTCTGATGGAGTAATTTTAGATTTTATTGTAATGCCTGCCAGTGAATATTCCACATGCAGAGATTTCTAAAGCAAACTGTGAAAGGCCGCAGCCTGCCCTGTAACCCTAAAAGGATGTTGAGCTTGGCAGTCTTCCAGGGCAGCAGGATGTGTGGCCTGGATTAGAAAAGGAATATTCCTAACATTCATTGCTTTTTAATGATGTCATGCTTGCTAGCTATTGCAAGTCCTTTATGCTTTCCTCTGTAAAAGCTTTTCTAATACTACTGAAACCTCCTGATGAGAAAACATTTCAAAATAAGGCTATATGTTTCACATCCATGCAATGATAAAAGTACAGAGCTGCTAAAATATGTAGTTTATGGAAAGAGTAACTCAGCCTTTATGATTGTATTGTTATTATGTAGTGTGTCAAATACTGTAAATGCAGTCAACAATACGTGTTAAATGGTTATTTTAATGTTCCTGATTTTATCAATAGAAAACTTTACATTTGAATGGTCTTGTTTTGCTTTTCTTTATATTTTATCTAAGCATACACACCAATGTTGAAAAAAGGGAAAGTTTTATTTAATATTGCAATTATTTTTTTTCAGGGACTAGGTAATCATCAGATTACAAAATAAAATATGAATACTCACAATTTGTGAATGAAAAACATGATCGCTTCTATCAGGATATATGAATTCTGGGAATCAATACATTTATTGCATTATAAATTATAATTGTTTTGATTAATTATAAATTGCTTTTAGTCAATTACAACCACCAGCTATACAGGAGAACAAAACAAAAGTGGAAACATGTCCCTGTTTCCTGTCTGCTGCATTCCTAAAATCTGGTCAAGTTTAGTTTCAGCTGAGTGTAATCAGGTAGCTCTTTCTTGAGAAGATGGGAGCCTTTTAATAAATCAATACATTAACTCTGCCTTTATTTCTCTGGAAACTTATTGTTATATATAAACAATATATTTATAATATATTATATTATTATCATCTATATTCTATATAATTATATAATATGTAACTATACACAATTATATTAATATGTATATACAATTGTTTTATTTCTCTGGAAACAGATTTATATTGTTAAATAAATCTGATACGTATTTTTAAGTCTAATGTGACAGAAAGACCACATTTATTTCTTATTTATTTCTTTGCACCAAATTCTCTAAGAAGTTTGACAGCATCAAAAGATTTAATAGCAAATACCTATTTTGTGTGGAAAATAGAAAGAGACTAAGGAAATATTCCTTGTTCAGAGCATAGAAATGTGCCAGGACAATCAACAAAGAGCAGGATAACCACCTGCATCAGTACAGGCCAGGAATATGGGCCCTGCTGAGAATTACTTGGGCTATGGCAAGTGGCACACTGGAAACAGCCAACAGCATGCTCTGTCATAAGTCAAATTGCTTATTTGGCTACAACTGGAGGACTGCAATGGCTAGTTAATAAACTGGAGGTAGTATCCCCAGTAGCCAGTGCTGCTGAGGCTGCTCTTGGAATGTGTGTTATGGGACACCCAATTCAAAAATGTTGTTCAGAAATCAAACAGTCCAGCAGAAAAATTACTACTATGCCTCAGGACCTGTGAATAAAATTTTAAGATGCTTGGCTCCTTAAGTCTGTCAAAAATGGAAACTAAGGCAACCTAACCCAAACCTACAATATGGAGCTGCAAGTGTGATGAGGCTGAACTTTTCTTGGTGGCAGGAGTTGATAAAACAAAGCACAAGATCTACACGCTGCAGTTTGAGAGGAGTTTCGGGCTGTGCATCAGGAAAGGCTTATTCACTTGGAGAGTATGGCAAGGGAACAGATTACCCAGAGAGTGGCTTCTCCATCTCTAGAGCTTTCCACGACTCAACTGGACAAAACCAGGGCTAACCTGACCCAGTGTAGTGACTAATCCTGCTGAGAGAGAGAGAGGGAGGCTGGAGCAGACCTTCAGCTGCCACTATTGCCCAGCTGGTTGGCTATCCCGGGACTTGTATCCAGGGTCAGATCTGCAGTCCTTAACAGCATCCCCTTGGGCAATACCCAGGAACAGATGCTTTGGAGGACAACACACAAACCCTGCTACAGATAATTATAGAACAATTTGCTTCAAGCTAAAAGTTTATTGCAAGCATAATGAATTTCTAAGAATTTATTGTAAAAGCAGTTTGTAAGAGGAATGTTAAGACTGAAAATGCTTTTAGCAGTCTCCTTTCATTTTAAACACACAAGCATTCCATACCAAGGGTTTCCAGGAAAAAAGGTCTTTAAACCTGAAATCTTGGTCTTAAACTCCCCACCAGGAGTAAAAGCTCTGATTCAGCTGATTCATGTTAAAGAAAAGGCAAAGGCTTCCATTTCAATCCAGCCCTTAAGGAGCAGTTAGTAGCAATTAGAAAATTATTGCCACATCAGATCCTAGGACTATGCCTTGAGGGAAAAGCTTTTGACAGAAGACCACCGTTCCTCTGATCTTGCTGCCAAAAGGGGTAAGCACTGCTTTCTTAGTCACACGGGAGAAAATTGGTCTGGCCTATGAATGGCAACCCTTTGTACTTAGAGACTAACACTTGCCTGTCCATCTAATCAGATATTTAAACATTTGTTAATGTAATGCCACTAGACTAAGATTTCAGGAAAGTTATTGGAACTACTTGAACTGTCCTCCATTTGTACTTCTCATTGTTTGTGGAGATTTAGGAAATGGTTTAGTAAATGTCTCAGGCAAATTATATCACTTGTTCTAGATATATACAGTTCTAAAAACTGTACATGAAAGTAGACTTGGCAACTATGAGGAGTAGCATAGACATTACTAATTGTAGCTCAGAAAAACAGATATAAACCAAATTTCTCACATTTCAATATCCCACAGTCACAAATCTCTTAGTCTGGTTCATGACAATCTAATTTTTCTTATTTTAAAGCCTTTGTAAATGGTGAATACCATTCTGGTTTGGTTGAGGGGGGTGGGGAACTAGTTCTTTTATTAACATTTGTGTTGATCGAGTTGCATCTAAAGTGTATTAAATGTTAAACATAAAACATTTTAATGTTTAGCTTATTTTAGAACAGAGAACAAAAATCTCTTCACAGTATGAGATGCCTTCATTTTCCTTACTTGTATATCTGGAAGTATATACACACTTAAAACACTATTTCAAAACCAGATATGACTGAAATATTATTATTTTGTTCCGCACAGTATTTTACCCTATTCACAAGTTGCTCAAGGTCTCACAGCTCAGATTTATAGGGGAATTTCTGACAAGTGCAGTGACACTAATTTTACAATCAGTGAAGCTGTGTCAGGAGTTTCTTTCCAAAATAACATCTGGACATATTTTCATCTGAAAGAAATAGCTGTATTTCTCTTGAGCTGAACAGTCATTTAGGAGAAACTTTCAATGACCAGTGCTGTCAGTACATTGTTGCAATTAACTTCCATATGCTCACTCCAGGTAACTCCTGCTTTGTGAACCATACAACTCCACATTGCTGAAGAGGAATGACATCTTCGACCAAAACCAAGTATTCTTCTATGGAATATTCCCTGTAAAACCTGAAGTAAGTGCATCACAACCAATTGCTTAGTAGGACAGAACACATTATGAAAGCAAAGATTGTGCTTTAGTGCAAGATTTGGCTGGTTTTGGCAACTCCTCGTATTTTGGATGGAGGAAGAAAGGCAGAGCAACTGAGAAATGAAAAATCTATTTTTTGGTAATGCAGAAAAAAAGCTCAGTGAAGCTTTTCTGTACTTTAACTCACAAATGTATATGAAAGTTTCAATTATAAAATTGTGTTGGTAAAAGGAAGCTGGCACACATGACAAGTGCAATTAGTATTTTTGTATGTTGTTTTGCTTTCTGGCTGTTTGCACAGTCAGTAGGATGTATTGTCATGCACTTATATCTAGCATCCATTCAAAGGAGAAAAATAAATGCTGCAAGTGGAAGTGGAGTGCTATTGTCTGTAATCCCAAGGACAAATGTTCACTAAGGTATTCTTCTCTTTAATGTTCTCAAACCCACTAACAATTTAGCAGTGGTGACTGCTTCCAGAGCTAGAATAGCTTAGGATTAGAGTAGAAAAAGTGGAAAATATAATTTTTAAAGACTGTCAGACCTGCATGGTTGGGTCAGTGTCTGTTTGTATTATGTCTGGCACTAATACATGACATTAATAATTCACCTTCATATCACCAAATTCACATCCTTTGTTTCCTCTCTGCACTTCTAATGGACTCTTTTTCAATTATGCATATTCTTCTTACCCATATGAACAAATGTATTTGAATTTAAATGTATGGACTTATAAATGGAAATAGACTTTTATTCAGATATACATGTTTTTATCAGGAAACAAACTTGACTACAATTGGGATTAGTTTAGGCCAGGCAGCTGGTTTATGCATATGTAACAGTGTGAGAACAGCAAAAACAGCTCCAGACTCAGTGGAACCTTAAACCTTTCTGTGTCTTTATTTGTGCACCAAACCCCAGGAGTGTTGCTGTACGTAGGAGCCTGAGTCAGGCAGTTGTGAACAGTCTGTACAGTTGATATTGCTATAGATTAATGCAAAACAGTTTCTTTCTTGTCATTCGTTCCTCACCTCTGCTCTTCTGCTCTCTCTTCATCCCAGTCTGGGCATCTGGTCCACAAGCCAGTGCTGTGCTGCTTTATAGCTGCTTCCTGTAGCCTGTGGCATTCATGTGCACATCTGGATATACATCTCTAAATTCTGCACCTTTGTCTTTCTTTGTTATCTATGTGGTTTTTTTGTGGGTAGATGAGAGGTAGAAAACTTGCATGTGGAAATCAGAAGTTCATTTAGCAGCAGTGATGTAGCTATCTTCTCCATGGTCACACTGACACAGGATCCAAATATCTGTCCTGTTTCATTTGCATCTGCCACCATGGAAATAAATTATTCAGTCAGGTCTCAGAGTCGGCATTGAGGAAGCAGTAGAAAAATGTTAACAAAGGAAAAAAACAGTGCAACGTTCCAGAGACCCCTTCCAGGATCCCCTTTATTCCACATCTCCAGAACTGTTCAGTCACTGCCATCAGGGGGTACTGCTGACCTGGGATGGATCCTCATGGCAGAGGATTTTCTATTGCCAAATATTCTGAGAAATGTGACTCTTTTCAGTCTCCATAACCATTATTCATAGCAGTCTAGATGTGGACACTAGTATCTACATCCAGATCATGAAGCCACTTTTGTTTTGCAATTAAGCAGTTTTTTAAGGGAAATAAATAAATAAATAAATAAATAAATAAATAAATACATGGAAAAAGGACAAATCTTTAAACACAGCTTGGCAATGAACTCATGACCTACAAGAATCTGTAGTCCATTAGCAATCAGTGACCCATCAAGGTCTCTGCTCTACAGTCCTCATTATCTCACAGTTAATTGAACTCATGCAACATGACATTTATTTATTAATTTACTTGAAAAGAAAAGGGCATTAGGACTATTTTAAAATGTGACTAAGTCAGTTGTTCTAAGACCCCCATCTTTCAAAGGCTGTCATTTAAACTGAATAATATAATTATTTGTAATTTTCCTTATGATTCGGTGTTCCTTAAAGGAAATATCATTGATTGCCTTTACATGTTCTGTAAGAAGTTTTTCCACCTGTTCTGACATTTAAAGTCTTTCTCTGGGCACAGAGAAAGCACCTACCCAAGAAGATTCACTTAAAAGGAAAAGTGGGCTACACAGGGATCTGTTCCATGCCCTTATGGTCTCCAGCTCGAAATTCTCCCTGAATGTAGAGATTAACCTCAAAGCAGCAGCTTAGCTCTTTGCCCTCTTTCCTCCCTGGAAAGGAAACTGTCACTTCCAACTATTTCAGAACGTTAATTCTGTAAAACAGCCATGCTGCAATCCTGCAACAATGTGCAGTTTATTCTGGGTGGCTCTGGAATTGCCTCTGACTCCTGCTCATTTCCCAATAATTACTGATAATTACACCACTCAAAACAGAGTGAAACACAACAGACTCTTTCAAAGCTGTAGAAACAAAGTTTGTCCAGAAACTGACCTTCCCGTTTGGAGGTGAGAGGAAGTGTGCATGGAATTATATAGGCAAGATGAGTTGCTTTCTAACTCGTTTTGATAGAAATCAACATGCATAGGCAGGAGGAAAACCAAGGCTGTAGTTTTAAGGAGCCCCAGGCAGCAACTTACGTGCAGGCTTAGGTTTATTCAGTGGCTTTAGGAGCTGTCAATGTTTCGTCTCGCCTGTTATCTTAATATACTGCAACAATGGCAATGATAAACAGCATACATTCAATATAAACCCTTCTTTGCTTGTTTATAGAAACAGTTTCTTTGGTCAGCATATAAATGTCTTTGAGATCTTTTTAATATCCATTGCCAGAGGAAAAAAGGGGGAAAAAAAGGCTGCTGGGGGAGCTGGGGTAAACCTGCCAAGTCTTATACAGCGAAACATTTTTTATGGCATTTCTCCTTTTACTGAAGACTGGTTTTACAGCAAGTTTGAGCAAGACGCTCAAAATCACACCCTTCCTAAGTTTCTTCACTCACCCTCATTTAAATGTCCTTGGCAGAGGCGAGGGCCCTGTGAGGACTTTGAGCTGCAGCGCGGGGTTCCGGCAGGCCGAGGCCTTGCGTGCGGGGCTGCGCTCGCAGCCGTGAGGGAGCCGGGGCACAGCGCGGCCTTGGGGCGAGCGCGGCGCTGCGGGCCTTGCCCTGGGACACCCGGGCAGCCTCTGACGCGGGGATTCCTTCAGCAGGAGAAGTGACGGGCACAGGGGCCTTGGACTGCAGACAGCGGACACGGAGCGCTCTTTGTGTGCATCACACACACGCACGAGTGCTCCGCGCGGCTCCTGCACAGCCCTCAAACACCGAAAAAGAAAATCAAAACCCCTTTTTGTATGAAAGCTGTACGGATAGCTTTGAGATACTGCTTTACCACCTTTAAAGGGAATAGAGAGCAACCAACTGAATTCCTTAGCTTTTCAAAAATAGCTCCACAGCTGGTTAGATTCATTTGTTTCTTTTTGGCATTCCTCCCCTGGAGGCAGTAAACATGATCAGCTGCTGTCCACTGGAAGCACTACAGAAACAGATCTATTATTGTTATTATTATTATTATTATTACTATTATTATTATTAATCATCTGTAAATACTGACAATGTGTTACACTGCTGTTTGTCATACTGAGAGCAGATGATCTCATTATTATGAGATTACATTCTGGATCTCCAGAGATACTGCATTCAGTTTGGCAATCCCATCATTCCCTCAAATGCTATGGAAGATTTGATGAATACTGGATTCAGTACTGTCAATACACTTACAATTTTATTGTGTCCCACAATGGCTGAGCAATGCTTTAATATTTCTGTGGAAGCCATGCTGCACCTCAAACAGAAGACATGGGCTTCATGAGGAAATGATTGGAGATTTTTGCTTTGTCTAACACAGAAGCTCAGAGAAGAGACAACCTTCTCCAGTTCTAAATGCACGAGTGTGTTTTTTTATGATTCTAAGAATTTTATAAACATGAGTGTAGGTTTTTTAATATAGATATGTCTAGCTATTCCAATTGTAGGTCAAATGTGGAATTAACAACTTCAGTGCCACTGAAGTACCCTCACATGCCTGTGAAATTCTCCTCTCTTCTTACTAACACACACAGACAAAATTAATTTTAATGTAATTATTGTAAAAGCTAAAAATCAGGGAGGGAAGGCTCTCTTCTGCCTGATCACATAATTGTGTAGTAGGGATTAATTCTATTTTAGCCAAAATAATTAAACATCTGAAATATATAAGCCTGATTTTACTTAAGAGAGTCAAATGTAATAATTGAAAAAAAAAATCTTCTGACAATTAGCAGAGCTGTATCCTTAAGCAGGATCAAGTTGGTGGGCCAGCCTAGTAGATTTTAGCTCAAATTTCACATTCAATTGGTGGTAGAAGACCAAAAGAGTCTGTAATTGATGCTGAGGTATGGTGCTTTGTGAAGAAAGGGAGAATAACCACCAAGAATCACATTTGATCTGTCAGCACTGTCCACCAAAAAGAACAACAAAACCGTTAGAAATTCATCAGTAAATAAAAACATCAAAGAGATTTTGTGTTGGTCAAACCATGACAGATATCTTCCCCACAAAGTATATTTACCGATTAGGAGATGCATGCCATAGGTTTCCAAAAATACCACTTATGAACCAGGACCAGGAGCTGGACTTCTCCTACCTAATTTGATTAGATTCACACTTATTTCATAGACAATAGCTACCAATAGGCATCTCAGTCTGTCAGGTATTTGGGCTGAATTTTGTAGTCACACATTCTCCCTGTAAGTTTTCTTGTAAGCTCGCATGGTTCAAAATCTGAAATTCTGAAATCTGAAATCCTCTGACACGACTAAACATTATTTTAGGTGGCATCTGGTGCTTTCATAGAAGAACTGGAAGATAAGAGTGACAGAAGCAAGTTTAAGCATTGAAGGACATTGGAGAACAAGTCAGACACAATTCCTGTGAAAGGTCCATGGAAACTTGAGCTGCTGGAGTCACTTGTGACCAGATGTGTTTGGGGACCAGAGTAAAAGGGTGAAGTGATACAAGGTTACACTGAAGGCTGCTTGAGAGGTCTTTGTTCTTGTGCTGGTTTCTTATTTCTAATTTTTTCTATTTTTTCTGTCTTTAGGTTAGGAAACTTAAATGAGAGAGGGACAACTTGCATAACTGCATTCAAGGGGTTCCAAATTCAAGGTGAAGCAGATAAATAATGTGTAAAGAAATAGCTGTGGTTAAAAAATTAAAATAATGAAAAACACACAGCTGTGTAGAATATTAGCCATAATTAAATTCAATGCAGAAGTAATGATTTTGACATTCTTGTGAAACAACCTGACATGCTGTGGTTTTATGTTATAATTTTAAAGATTTTTTTTAATTGATTCCTTTAACTGAAAAAATGGATTTTTCAATCTTCATCAGTTTTGCTCAAGATTGAGTTGTTACTCACAGTGAAGACAAAAAATATTTAAAATTTACAAAAATTACTATTTTAATCTAAGACTGAGTTCTACTTCTCAGAGCCATAAGAAAAGGATTTCTCACTCAAAGTTATCAGAAATGAAGGCCCTGAAAGTAAGACACAAGAGGTCAACCTATTTAGGCAGATTTTAGCAGTGAGCTGGACTGTCCTGTTTAGTAGTAGTACCATGTTCACATGAACATACTTCTGATTAAACTGAAGAATATGGTGTTTTAGTAAGCAATAATTGGATGGGTTTTCCATTGGTTATAATGAAAAAGTAACCACAGTAAAATATCATCGTGCATGGATCAATGCTATAGCTCAAACTTTTATTAATGCTGTGCTTTTCCCACATGAATTGACTCCTGGTTTTGATTGCTTGAAAAAGCTATATAGAAGTGTATAGCTCTGTATAAAGGACACTTTAAGCTGGACTAATAGCAATATAAATATTATATATAATTATGTAAAATGATGCAAATAGCACTGTGCATTTGATTCCTTAGACAAGAGGTAAGCTATGTTTCCCACAATGAATTTGGCAGTGGGGAAGTGCAACTCTACAAAAGAGAAAGGGGCAGACACTGAAGTCACTCAGGTGAAAATGGCACAGCAGCTACACTGAAACCTCCTGCACAGCTGCTGAGAGAAATAAATTCCCAGCCAGTGGGTGCCAGTGATGAGGCAAACAGGCAGGATGTTTCTAGAGAAAGGGGGTCTCAGCATGGGGAACCATGTGACAGGAGAACACTTTCATGCAGCAAAGGAGCAGGAAATAGGATGTTTTGAGGGAAACAGAGGAAGGAAACTGACAGGCAGAGAAACGAGTGAAGGGGAAGAAAGGAAAGAAAGCAGATGAGGAAGAGATGAAATGAGGAAACAGTGTTATTAACTATTATAAGATCTGTTTTTTGACAGCTGAAAAAAGGTGGGTGGTTTTTTGTTTTTCTTATTCTTACAGTTCCTTTTAAGTCATTGCTAAAATTACCACAGGGATTTAAAAATGGGAGTTTCCCAAGACATTCTTTTTAATAATTAGTAATTGAATTTGAGAAACCATTGTGAAATTCTTTTCTTCAATAATCTGAGGAGGGCTTCTGAAGTCATTTAAGATAAATAAAGTAGGCTTATGCTTGTGCTTCATACTAAGACATTATTTCCTTGCAATTACTCTTACTGTATACTATACATAGAGGCACATAACTTTATGATAATGTCAGATATTCCTGATAACTAAATAGGATGTAAATTTTGGAGTTTGGAAATTTTTGGGGGTTTGTTTGTTTTGGTTTTTTTTTAAATGGAATTTGTCACCAAAGAGTGGTTTAAAAAATTAGACCATGACCAAAATAATACACTGGGTTTAACTGGAAGTAGTTTAAAATTTCAAGAACCCCTAAGTCAATAACTTTTATTAAGGAATCTATGGCAAGATGATATGTCTGTGGCATGCACACGGAGAACAATGACGTCAACCAATTCATTTTTCTTTGAAAAAGGAAAGAGTAACATTTTGACATCACTCTCCTATCCAGGGCACAACATCCAGCCCATCAGTGCTATGCAGTGACTCACAGAGCATGTGCTCCTCTGACCGAAATGCAATGGCTCAGAAGCCGTATCTACTTCACAGCTGCTCTGCCTCCTCCAGGCTGTGTGTTTATGTGTATACGAAAAACACACCAGGAAAAAATATCATACCATCATATTGAATCATTCCTGCTCTTTTCTCACACAGCTGAACATCCTGACACACTGTAAACTCAGTTGAAAGTGTGTCAGGGCACTGCAATCTGCTTCTCCTGCAGCACTGACAATTTGCCATGAACTCCATAACCATTGCAACAGAAACTGGAAAAGGGTTTCCTTGCTGTTTCCTTACTTTTTCTGCTTTTTCTGATCACTCAGGATTACTTAACTTGGTATTCTTATTAGTTTTTGATTATGAAAGGGGAGTCATACTGACTTCACATATACATCAGGCTTAAAAGCTTTGGTCTTTAGTCTTCTAAGTTAGGAGTTTGCTACACATATTTACCCATAAAAAATTAATAAATGTGACAGTGAGGCATAAGATGGGACATATTTCCTCTCAGTGGTACTAGTATCACTTTGATATTGCAAAGACATGGCCAAGAACAAAATTATTCCCCAAAGTGCAAATTGGTTATGATAACCCAAAAACACGCAAAGGGTGAGAGAAATCTTTATGTATCACAAATATCCTTCCTCTGTTCTGTGGTAATAATGCCTCATAAAAATAGTTATGACTTGGGCATCTCAGCTTCCCTCCAGTTTTATTAGCTTTCTTTTTACCATTAAATGTTAATAAAACTTCAAGGTGGAGCTTAGAGCAACAGAGCTCAACTTCGTGCACAGAGCTTTGTATTTCAATTAGTAATGGGCTGTCTCAAAAGGTTCAGGTTTCTGTTTAGGACATAGGAGTAGAAGAAACCTTGCTTGGATCACCACCATCACAGGAAAACATGTTGCTATAGTCTATTCATAAATACTTTATTTCTTAATTTTGAACCAAATTTAGAAATTCTCTCTTACTATTCCACCCTGAAAGACATCCTATAATTTTATTCTTCTGCTCATTTAACAGTTTTCTGCTCTTATCCTACCTAATCATACTTTGTGACCAACGCTGCTCATTTTTTGTAGAATTAACTAAGCCTTGGCTTTGAAAGTCTTCATTCTTCACAGTTCAATCTACTAAAATATAAAATCCTGGAAATATTCACACTGGTTCAAGGAAAAATATATAGAAATATCTTCTTTTCGATGAGATGAACAAATGATACCCAGAGAGAGGGGATGTAGAGAGACAATATAACAGTCAAGTACAGAATGACCCTGCTTCTCAAATATTTCAGTCTCTGGCAACCAGCATTTTAAGTTTGAATTGGAAGCAACATACAGACCATTGTGATTAATAGCCCCTCTGCTATGGATCCATTTAGTCCTTTATGAATCCAGTGATAATTTTAGCTTCCACAACATCCTGTAGCTGTGATTTCCACAAAGTAATTAGGTATTATAAGGAGAACTACTTATTTTGTTTGTTTTAAAAGTCTTGGTCATCTCTATTCTTTTAAAAATTAGAGTGGACCGTAATTCCCTAGAACATTCTTACATATCTTTTTCTATTTCAAAGATGCCAATCAAATAGACACTAACCTGTAGATAGTAGATAGAGCCCATGTATAGACAGACTGCAGGATAGACCCCATTACCAAGCATTTCTTTTCCAAGCAGATCAGTTTTAATCTTCCCTCCAAGAGATGCCAATGTAAGTTCAACCCACTTTGTCATCGTACAGATGGGATCAATATAAATACACATTGGACCCAAAACAGATTATTGTAACCCCCATCAGCATGTAATAGAGATTTATCCAGTTTATTTTTTGTTCTCAGTATTTTCTTAATAATCCTAACATTTTGTCAGTGTCACATGCTATTAAGCAGAAGTTTTCAGGGAAGTGTGCACATATGCTTATTAAGACTCTTTCCTGCATAGCCAGGAAATTAGGCTACCTTAGATTCCAGTGTTTTGCACATATAACTAAATGTCAGGGGAGAGCCATCGTGTGCCTTACTTTGACTTCACTGGCAATTAATTTCATATGCTTTTTATTGTTCAGTCACTTAGCATCATTTGATCATTCTGTAATTCTTCACTGTCAGGAATAATTGTGTTTCATAAGGAATACTTGTCACTTCATTATTTCACATAGTTTTCAGGTAATTTATGAAGATGTTGAACAGTTCATGTCCTAGCAGGGAGCCTGAGAGATTTGATTATCTCTCTCCATTGATTTGTACCTTTTGTTTCCTATTTATTAATCACATCATAATTGTGCAAGAACACTTTTCCTCTGATCCCGTGACAGCTTAAATTTTTTAAAAATTCGTCTTATGCATGGTCAATGGCAAAATCTTTCAGTAATTTTAAGAATTTTCTGAATTCGGACTCTTCATATGTTCATTGACTTCCCTCTACAAAAATCCTTGTGAAGTTTTCTGGTTTTATAGGAGTGATATCCAGCATTCTTAAACACTATGTTTAAAACGTAAGTCTCAAACAGCAAAGTCAGTTTTTAACTTTCCACCTAATGCTAAAGAATTATTCTGACTTAACAGGCAAGTCCCTTGGGTGCTCCACTTGGGCCACATTTGCATGGCCAGAAGGGCATGCCCCAGTTGGGTGTACCCCGGCCACAGGGATGGTACTTTTCACATGGACTAGGTGATGATTACTCACCCAGGGTGAAGAGAAGCTGAGTATGAGCCGTCCTGTGGCCTTGGGAGGCACAGAGCCTGTGCTCCAGGTTTGTGCATCAGCCACTAGATGATGATTCCATGTCCTGGGCACAACACACATCCGTCCCGTCATCCTTTTAAATCCCCTCTGCATAAACATGTATACAGGAATCTTGGGCTGAAACGAGTCATGAAGGAGGAAAACAGTGCTAGTGCTAGGTGTTGGATCGTTATTTATCAAGAACGGAATGAGGCTATAGGTAGGCGCTCCTTGAGTTTTTTATTCAACATCAGCCTCATCAGTACAAGGTGAGATATGAAAGATGTTGAAAACTTGTGCCATGATAATAACAGCTAAATTCTTTTGGTTACAATACCTTTTTAAAAACTTTCTAGCCAGTAGCATAATGTTAAAAGCTTACAAGTGTTTGCTTAAGCCAATCATTAAGACTACATGTACACTTTGTTTTTAACAAAACCTGCTTGTTATAGTTTAAAAACAATGGATAAAGCTTTATTATTAAATTTACATTTTTATATTAACTTGCTTATTATATTTTCTAAGGCCTATCTTTACTTTCACACAGCTTCTGAGAGTTTTCCAATTTTTCAATTTCCTGCAGTAAAGATAAGAGAAAACTTGGGATTCCCAGTGACCTTTTGATGCTCTCAGTCTTCCCTTATTTTTGAAATAAATGCAAGGTCTTTAGTGTCTTCTGTAAAATAAGTTTTCTGTCTCCTCAGTCATCATCCTCTTCTCTTTCTGTCTACCAAGTATGAGAGATTAATGCATTCAGGATGAAATCATACCAGGGCCTTATGCTAGGGTATTTACAGCTTTCTTATCAGTACTGGAAGTAGCCACCCTCCTATAAGCAAGACAATCCATGTGGCCTGGACATTTGCATTACCATACATTAATGTCAATCAACCATCTTAGTCTAAAAACTGAGAAAAAAATAGAAAAAAATTGTGTTTTGATTTGAGCCTCATTTCTTTCCCCACTTCCTAGAAAGTTTGTTTCCTTCTTTTTTCTGCTAATAAGGCTGAGAAGCTTTACATTATTTGGTTTAACTTCCTTTGCAATGACTAGGTGAATTAGAGTTCTGGCAAGAGTTTTGGACTTTATTCTTAAATTTTCTGTTCTCCAAGATGTATCTCTCATGATTTTTCCACTCCTTATAGAGTCTTACTATTCCTAAATGAGTCTTATTATTCCTAAATGAGTTTTATTATTCCTAAATGAGTTTTATTATTCCTATGTGATTTTTCATTTCAGTTATAAATCGAGACTGTCCCATTGGTTTTGAGTCTTATTTAAAAAGATTCCCATCCTTACAAATTTCTGGGGCTTAGATAAATCATATTGAAAGAAATTTTGTTCACTTTCACGTTTCAGTTTCTAATTTCTGCATGTGTTGACTTCACTCATTAGAACTCTTAATTTCTCATATTTCTCCTTTCATATAGGAATCTTGAACTATTTTCTGTTTATTCCTCAATGCAATTTAATTGGAATGGTCTTGATGTCACTTAAGTTATTTTCTTTAGGTCTTCTACAACATTCTTAATTTAGAAAAGGAGATTCAAAAAGAAATTTATTCCCTATACAGTCATGAAATCATTAAGATATAAACCTATCAACTAATATATCCAGATATAACTGAATTCTACCAATATTAGTTACTTAAATTTTTTAGTTAGTTGAACTGTTGGGAAATTGCTAATTTATAACTCATTTTATAGCTGGAAAATTTTCCCATGATGACACAATTCCCAGTAGTATTCATCACTGTAACATGTTCAAGATATTTCTATATCCATATCCAATTTTGATCCTGGGATCTACATCAGGTTCTCAATACCAACTCTAAAGAAGCTAGGATAGAGAAATGACAACAATTTTGGTCCAAACTGAGTGTTTGTGAGTTGTTCTTTAGTTATACTACTTCATTCTGATAGAACACCAATCCACTGCTTTTAACTTTGTTTCTGTTCTTCCTGAAGAAGTTACATGTTATTTTTTCTCAGAATCATTTCCTTCTCTGTCAAGGACCCAAGATGAGATTATTCATGAAGTGAAAATGCCATATTTTTGTTGTTAAGACTTTATTTGCACTAATTTTCAGAAGGATAAAAAAAAAGAAAAATCAATAAAATTAGATGTTAAAATTAAGTTTTAAACCTATTGGCAAAATATTCGGCTTATTTAATGAGAACTGCCTAAATGCGAGCAGTGTAGTCTCAGGTAGTTATATTGGCTCCCTCAGGTGCAGACACTTCTAGAGCACTCATTCCTGATAAGAAAAACATCAAACACAACAAGGTTGAAACTTTCTGGAGATTTTGATTTCTTTCTGCTAAGTGTAGAAGGAACACAAGTGATTAGGGTTAGACCACATCCACATCTTTTAGAGAGAAACATAGTTCAACGGTTTCTCCCTTTGTGTTTTTATATATTCACCAAAAGAAAGGTATTTTTATATCTTAAATTATCTTTATATCTTAAATTATGGTTTAATATACAATGGTTTATCACAGGCTACTGATTGGAATCATATGTATGTTAGTATCATAACCGATTTCTTCATTTTTCAGATAAAATATAATTGTATCAGAATCAGAGAATCAAATGGACTATAAATACAAAATAAAATATACTTTTGTGAAGGTAAATCCAAATGTCTTTGTTTCATGAGTGTGTGACAGCCATTGTTTTCTCCATGAAGTACAATAACTGTGTCTATCTTTTTTATTTTGATTCATCAGAAACTAATGGCAGTGAGGAACTTAACTACGCAGTGATGACTGGTGGAGAGTGAGTGAGTTGCAGGACCTGTGTATTATTACAGAGAATTTACAAAAAAAGTTCCATTGTTTCAGGTAGCTATATCCTCTCTGTTTTTAGCAGTTTGTTATCACATTGCTTCATACAAATAAGATTTTCTGACATAATTTTCTATTCTTTCATGTCCTTCTCCCTTTTTATGCCTTGCATCATCATCTGCTGCTTTCTAATTGCTAGGGAAGGCAGACAAGATGCTCCATTGGGAACAGATGGCTTTCTGGAAATCTCCCAACAAGGACTACTCCTGGAATAGATTTCATCTGCAAGCCCCATGCAGAGGTAATATATGATACCTACAAATAGATAGTGCTCCAAAGGCTTAGGAAGGAAAAAAATATATCCTGCTGGAGTTCTTAAGGCTGTTATGACCACAATTGCCAACAGAAGAGCAAGCATAAAAATGAATCCTATATATAGCATTCAATTTTTGAAGTTATTTTTCTTTACTTCTATATAATCTCTACAATAGGTACAGCTATCCTAAAATGGTTTCTAAAGGGCTGTGTTTTACTTCTCAAGGTGGATTAAGTACAAAGCTTGAAATCAGTTATAATGTTATCCTACTTTAAAAAATGCTATGAGATGGCACACAATATATGAAATAAATATTAAAGTCTTCACAGGAGTAAGAATAAATAATATAGAAACAAATATGTTGGATTACAGTGTGTGTGAAAAATTGTCAATGTTGTCTTGCCCTTCTATGTTTTGCACCTTTACTTACTTCCATCATAGAGAGGAGAGATACTATTTGTAGCATATTATAAAATACATATTTGTTTTGTTTGTTTTGGTTCTGTTTTCCTTAATCTAAAATAAAATTTATTATAACCATGTTGTATATGGTTGCTCCTTGTGTCTGGAAAATATTATTCTGGGATTATGGATGAGGCTATAAAGCTGGGAGATCAGAGATATACTGTTTATGGTAAAAAAATACAAACTGTGAATAGTAAAGTGACAGCAGTACTCTGTATCCTCAGTATTCTAACCTCAGCCTTGAAATAATGTGTGGGTTACTTATTGTTCCTCTTCACAAAGCAAAATGTATATTAGAGAACACCATTTTTCATTATTTATGAAACAAAAATACTATGTTCTGGTTTTGTTTGGCTATAAATAAAAGTTAGGAGAAGGAATCCTAAAAATTAAAATAATAGAATGCAAGTACCAGAAAGAAACTATCAAAGTGTTAGAGGCTTTAAAATTTTGGACCAGCTACTTTTTTGTGGAGGAAAAATGCCTTGACTGTCCTTTACCAAGTAAGGACTAACCATGTTATGATGACTTTTGGGTATTTGAAGTGATTCATTTTTATTATAAAGAGAAACGGGATCACAGAGTCCATGACTGACTAGCTTCAGTCTGAATCTGAATTGTGCCATGGTGTTACCATTATTGTTTACCTACTTGTACCATGCAGATTCTGTCATTCTGCTTTTCCTACAAGCATACAAGTGGAGTCTTTACAGTCTTGGAATAAGTTAATGAGCACTGCAGTGCGTAACTGAGGAAAATAAAGGCATTCCCAGTGAGATTTGATCGCAATGAGACATGTAGAGCCATTGAAGGTCAACAGCAGCTTTTACACAGTCACGACTGTTGCTGTAGATATGAGGGAAGGACTTGAAGGCAGATGTTGAAATATTTTTTGCAAAAATGCTGAGGCAGAGAGTGTAAGAATGACTTTTCTATTGATTCCACTAAGTGAAAAAAATAAAATCTGTAAGTGCACTTCCTTTCCTCTACACTTCAGAGAAATGTACAAACTGCACTAATAATTTAACTAAAGGATCTGAAATTCTCTTGAGATCTGAAATCCTCCTGAGAATGTTTTATTGACAAAATGTACTAGATCAGAGGTAAAGAGGTATATTATATGCAACATAAATATAATTCCTCATTGATCATTGGCTCTCACAAAGCCATCAAAGACATTAGAGATCCCCCACTAAGAGAAGTCTGTCCATGTTCTCAGATTGTCCTTCCACTGCCTTTTCCAATGGTGGTAAAGTCTGGGTGTGAAAAGTGTAAGTAATTTTCCACAGACAACTTTCTCTACAAAAGCTGCATCTGCTGAGGCTTTGGTCAGAGAAATGTTCTCGATCAGCTGTGACTCTGTTGACCTTGGCTGTGTTTGAGTTACCAGCCTAGAGGTAAAAATTGCTCTTCCTAGCAATTAATTTCTCCAACAAGATTATAATCTTGAAACTGAAGCAAGACTATATTTCTGCATTTACCAGAAGCTTAACAATCTCTGTCAGGAAAAGTAGATTGATGTTGTTCCATTTCCTCTTATTATAGCTTCTGACATGGGAGGAAGTGGAATCTCTGCTCTTATCTCTTGGCCAGCAATCCTAGCTGTGGGAGGAACAAAGCCTTGAATACAGTCATTAAAAATCAGTGCAACAATTACAGTTAATGTGCATTAATTTGGGCATGTTAAGCTACTTACTATATGCCAGATATATTATTGTAACTGGCAATAATAAGGATATCATATTTAGCAGTGTCACAGATTCTGTTAAGCAGAGACTCTGGTCTCAGTAGCTTGTTAATAAACATAATTGTCTAGTAATTTTGTCAGTGAGAGTGAATATTTTCTTGCTAATGCCTTATTTTTGAAAGTTTTTGCACTTTAAATCTTAAGTTACAAATTTTGATTTCCAGCAACTCATAGTTGCTAATTCAGAGTCCAAGCCACTGGCTGCTAAGAAAGTGCTAGAGATAGAAGTGATCAGAAGATCTTAAAAGCTGTCCTGAGTTTCAACTTTTATGTGTCATAAATTTTAAGTTCCTATTCAGTAATGAAATTTCTATAATTTTGACATCTCAGCTCAGGTTAGCCTTTATTTGTCTGAGATTCACATTGAAGAACTCCAGAAGAGTTTTTGTTTTCTAATGGTTCAGGCTTTGAATTGTGTACATTTAATCTACAGTATTTATTTATATTCCTCTGTATTCATTATGAAAAATATCTGATGTATTGCTGGAATGACTTTCCAGGACATACATGCAGTCATTTAGAGCATTTGAAAGTTTTTAGTGACCACTTTAAGGCACCATAACAGTAAGAAACAATGCACTGTTCAATTAATCACTCAATATTGATGGAATAACTAACAGGTAAATTGACAGGGAAAAATCAACCTTCCTTGAATCTGGTTATCTTAATTTATATGGTAGATTTAATTTATTCCCCATTCTATTACAATCAATAATTCTTAAAAGCTACAGCCTTGAAATTTAAATGGATACTATAATTTGAAACAACTTGTGAGTGCTACTGTGTAAAATTTAGTAGTGAATATGCATATAGCTAATCAAGTATATGTTCTGTAGTCAAACTGGTCAAATAGTTCTGTACCTTTCAGAAAAGAAACAAAAAATGAAAACTGCTTTTGTTTCCCACAGAATCACTAAAATGAGGAAAAAAATCATGATCTATTATGTTAAATTGTCTGGTAAGAGTACTTTGACAATTATTTTCAAGAATGTATTTAAGTTACCTGAAGCCAAATTGTTCTTCACATACCTCAGAGGTGCACAGCAGGCTTCCAACAATTCATACAGCAAATAGCCTATTCCTTGATTCATGGGGAATCTTTTTCCCTGTCATGGAACTATTTTCATTTCGTGACAAAATGTAGGTTTTTCATATCAGATCAGAGACAGAAATCTAGTCACACAAAGGTAGGATACATTCATATTCATATTAGTATGTTTGACCCAGATATTATCTGCACACCACAACATATGATTGACAATGTGAGACATACTATACAAATTTTCTTCAATTTATTAAATTTTCTAAATAAAGTGATACTTCTGTCATGGGATAAGAGATAGGTGATATCATGTACTTGAATTACTCTGTAAGAATCTCTCTTAATAAGATATGGTATTGCAGGGTTATCTCATAATTTTATAGAAAATTAATATTTGCTACTAGATGAGCCCTTTTCAAAATTGATCCAAGATTTGCCTTTTTTCCATGTCCACTGGAAGTGTATTCTCTTTGGGTATTCCTGGTAATTAGCATTCTCCAGTATTTACTCCTCATTTAAGTTTGGGGAATTTGCAAATTCCATTCTGGTTACTCTGTGCCAAGCAGCTATATTTCACTTGTAAGAGCTTTGCATCTGAAATAACACTTTCATTTGCACAGTTGTTTATGCTTTTCCTCTTTGATCTACTTTTGTTTGTTTACATCTTTCTCTCATTTTAGAGCTCATATTATACATTCCTTACTACTCTAGAGAAAAAAGTCATCTCCAATTTCGATTACCCATTATTCTAATCATGCTGAATTATTTTGCTGTGAAAAATATTAATATAAATATCCCAATATAATTTAGCAATTTGCAGATCTGTAGATCTAGAAATATAAGCCATGTAAATAGCAAAGCCAAATTCAAGTAAACAACAGGACTCTGTAGCTGGAAGAAGTTTGAGTAAAAGGGAAAGCTTTTAGCTAAAGTTTTTATGCTAAATCATTTTTACACATAATCATTCCTATACATGCTCTACTCTCCAGTGAAATTTGGAAAATATTAAAAAAAATTACCCCTGCAATAAAAATTGTGCAGGCTTCTTCATTTCACCACTGGTCTGCAACAAGCTAATGTAAGTCACCATCAAAAAAGATGAGGCAGACTGTTTGAATACCTTAATGTCCTGCAGCAAGGTGATTTTCAGAATTTACAAATGAATTCATGCTTTCTGCAAAAGACAGTTGAAACTGGCATATGTTGTGTTTCTGGTAAGAATTCCACACAATCGTTTATCTCAATACAGCATTAAATGTTTATTTACAGTGGCTAAAAAATGCAGTATTTCCATATATTTTCTTTCTTTTCTTTCAAGAAATCCATAGATTGTACTCTCCTATTTTGGGTTTCAGTTTTATTCCCTAAGAATTAAAATGTAAACACCCTAATGAACTGTCAGTTTTAAAACATGTCAATACTATTTATCAAACATGATTTAAAAAATAATATAAAGAAAAACTGTATCAAAAAACTTTTTAAAAATTTAAATAAGATGTTCACAATACCAGAAGATGAAGTTTTACTAGATATCAAATAACTTTGTTCTCAGTCTCATGTAAACAAGAATATTGTTACTTCATTTGGTACTTTATAGCTATTGTCAACAAGAAGTCATTAGCAGTCTTTCATCTACAGGAGGCTAAACAAGATTGGATGAATGGAATAATATTTTTCATGAAAATATATCAACTCTTTTTCTATCTACAAATATAATTTATTGTTTTATAAACTATCTTAATGTCTTAAAAATTCATATCCTTAAATGGAGTAAATCAATACTTTTTGAAAAGGGAATGTGACAAAAAGAAAATGGGGCTGTGAACTATTTAAACATAAACTAGGAAAAATGTCATTTTTAAAACACTGAAGAAACAAATTTATTGCAGTTAAGTTGAAATTATTTATTTTTCTTTTCTGGATCTAAATGTCAACACTTTTTACTGTCTGATAAATAATATTTTTTCTGCCTTTATGTTTATAATTATAAATGGTTTAAAAAAGAGTTGAAATTTTAAGAATATATATTTTAAAAAAGAACCTTAAAAAATGAAGTTGAGATGAAACAAACAAAACAAAACAACCAACCATGACCAACAAAATAAAACCCAGTCAAAAATACCCTCATGAGAAGTGCAATGTCCTGCTCAATTTTTTGATTCCCTGTGTCAGGAATCCCTGTTGTTAAAAGTATCAGAGAATATTCTGAATTAGAATCGCCCACTATGATCATCAAAGTCCAACTCTGGTCCTGTGCAGGTGTGCCCAAGAGGTACATCATGTTCCTTAGAGCTCTGTCCAAACACTTCTTGATCTCTGTCAGGCTGGTGCTGTGACCACTGCCCTGGGGAGCCTGTTCAGTGCCCAGCCACCCTCTGGGGGAAGAACCTTTTTCTAATATCCAACCTAAACCTTCCCTGACACAACTTCAGGCCATTCCCTCAGGTCCTGTCACTGTCACCACAGAGCAGAGATCAGTGTCTGCCCCTCCTCTCCCCATCACAAGTTGTAACTGCAGTGAGGTCTCCCCTCAGTCTCCTCCAGGCTGAACAGACCAAGTGACCTCAGCCACTCCTCACACAGCTTCCCCTCAAGGCCCTTCCTTCACTGGGGAAGACCAGGCAGCTACAGAAGCTGAGCTGAGTAGCACTGCAGACCTTTTGGCCCCGGTACAGTGAAAAGCATGGGAGAGATAAACTCAAGTCAAGAACAGAAGTGAAGACATCATGTCTGGTCACTCTGACCCTCTGATGCTGACCACTCTGATGAGGGAAGATGTAACAAGGACTTTGCTGGAGAAATAGATAACAAGGATATTACTAGCATAAGAAGGATAATCAAGATTGTGTTTCTAAGGGGACCAGGGCAAAGCAGTCAGAGTGGAAAATTTTGTACAAACGTAGTGACCTATAACACTTGTGTAATAAACAGCATTGCTTTGCTGGCGTAGCAGAGTCCGTGTTCTCAATGCCTGCATTTCACCATCTTTGTTGCCCTCCCTTGGACACTGCAATAGTTTAATGTCTTTCTTACACTGTGACACCCAAAACTGCCCCAGCACTGGAGGTGAGGCTGCCCCAGCCCAGAGCAGAGCAGGACAATCCCCTCCCTGGCCTGGCTGGTGATGCTGGGCCTGGTGCCCTCAGGACAGGGTTGGCCCTCCTGGCTGCCAGGGCACTGCTGGCTCCTTTGTTCAACTTTGTATCAGCCAGGACCCACAAGTGCCTTTATACAACGCTGCTCTCCAGCCTCCCGTTCCACAGTCTGTCTGTACATCCAGGGTTGCCTGGATGCCCTGGGGCAATGTCTGGTATATCTGGTTGCCCCATCCCAGGTGCAATGTCTGGTATTTTCCTTTGTGGACCTTCATGTGACTGGTGATTTCCCAATCCTCTAATTTGCCAAGGTCTCTCTGCAGGGCATCCCTGGCTTTGACTGAATCATCAGCTCCTCCCAGTTTTGTATCATCTGTAAACTTGCTTAGCGTCCCTTCTGGCCCTACATTGAAGTCATCTATGAAGATGTAGAAGAGCACAGGGCCCTTCTATGAACCCCTCTGGTGACAGTCTGATATCACCCCATTCACTGAAACCCTTTGTGACCGACCCATGATCTAGTTTCTCACCTGTTTCATGATGTGTTTATCCAGCTGTGGGCTGGACATTTTGTCCAGAAGGATCCTGTGGGAAACAGTATTGAAAGATTTTCTGAAATCCAGAAAGATTGCTTCCTTTGATCAACTGGATGGGTTACCTTGTCATAAAAGGAAATCAGGTTTGATAAGCAGGACTTTCCTCTCATAAAGTCTTGCTAGCTGTGAGCAAAAACTGCATTGTCTTTCAGGTGTTTTTCTATACCTTCCAGTATAATATTTACTGTAATTTTACCAGGGAGAAAACTAAGGTTGACAGGCCTGTAGTTTCCAGGGTCATCTTTTTTGCCCTTTTTGAAAATTAGAACAAAAAGTAGGAGGAACATTTGCAGCTGCAAAAATTCTGCTGAACACTGAAAGAAAACAGTGTCTTTTTATGTCATTTAAAGAAAAACAAAAAATTCCCCTTTTCAGTATGAAAAAGAAAGACATTTTAGTCATTAGGGGACCCAACAACATACAGTGAAACCCCTTCAAAGGCTAACTGATAGAAAAGGATAACTCTAAGGAGTCACTCAGAGATACCTTCTATGCTGACTGTCTTTTAAGGATTTTGAGGCTTTAAGCTGTGCATTGATGGATCAGCAATGCCTAAACACCTGGGACTGAGCTCAGCACTATTTACAGTTTCTCATTCTCTGTGTCTCATTAGAACTAGAGAGAATTTCTCTCTGACTTACCTGTATCTGAAATCAAATCAATTAGCATCTGTAAAGTACTCTGAGAACATCAGCCAATAAATTTCACAGGAAATAAAGTACCCACATTAAAATTGTCAAACATTTCATGTATCTGGAAGTCTCTTTGGAATTTGGTTAAATACGTTGAAAGGAAGAATCTATATGGTAAAAATCTACAATTGAAATAAACAGAAAGCCTTTGTTACACAGCATTGCCTAAATTTGGTTTACAGACATGTTCTGTTGTACTGATAATATGCCATGAAGTGTGAATGGAAATGGAAATGAAGTGCTAAATGATGAGTTACACTATTCCAATTACACATCAGAAACAACATCCTTTATCTGGGCTGTTAGTGCCGAGAATATTACTTAATACAACAGGAAGGGTTGAAGGGAAATGGGGAAAAAATGCAGTGTAAGTACAGCATTATTCAATAGCAAATGAAATGTGTAGACAGGTAATTCTTTTGTATCGGTTGTTCAGAGTACACGTTTGCATTGTTGTCTAGGGTCTTTTAAGATATTTTTGCAGAAAAAGTTTGATGAAAGATTGTGTTTCATTTATTCCATATTTCCCTTTAGATCATCAATAAAACCTTTAAACCAGGTGGAAAGAAGAGGTACCCAATAGTGTCAAACCAAGTACTCAGATGCTGATCTAGTTAAAGACTTAACCACATGTTTAATTTCAGATATGTGTATCACATTTTGAGATTGTGTGTCTAAAGTTCAGCATGTATCCACATGTTTAGCTTAGCTGAACTAAGCAATACTGAGGCACAATTCACAAGTAAAGGTCACTTAGGACCTCTAAACCACTTAGCATAGTCCTTACCTGCTTTAGGCTAATTCTTAGCAAATTAGCCAAGTAAAGGGGGGAAAATCACTGTCGTGGTTCTGCTGGCCACATGATTGCTGATACAAACCAGGACACCATCAGCCTTCTTGGCCACCTGAGCACTCCTGCCTCACATTCTGTTACTGTTGACCAACACCTCCAGGTTATATTCCAAAAGATGTTGAGGAGGTCAGGTGTGCCAGCTAACCTGTGGATATCAGTCCAGCTATTTCAAAGGGCTTTCCATGGTGCTACAAATTACCAGTTTGAAAATAAAGCTTGAAAAATTAAAATATAATCTAGTTCTAGGATCAGCGCTTGCTCCATCAAGCTCACAGGAGCATCATGGAATAAAAAAATTGGTTAGTCACATAAGCCACCAGGTATTAAAGGGAACACAGACAGGGAACAGATCTGGAGAATTGCCTTTGTTAGGCTGCCACAACTGAGGGTTGACCACTTTTCAAACCATCTTGTTTCTTTTGCTTTCCTTTCATCTGCGGCCCATAGCCAAGGCTTTTGAGGAACTCAAACCGGGAACCTGGCCAACTGCTACAAAGGTTGTTACACGGTTTCCGAATTATGTTCTTGGGTAAGGCAGATGTTGTTTAAAATACAGCATGCAAAACACTAAAAAAAGAATGACCAGTAAAGCGAGTAACTACAACAGCACATTCCCCAGAATAGATTTTATACATCATGTATGCTTGGCAGCTGGTCTCCGAGTGTTGCACTGAGTAAAAAAAAAAAAAAAGAAATAAGAAAAAAGAAAAGGAGCAGTTAAAAAAGAATCTGAAGCTCTGAAAGGCCAAGATAAAATGCTGTTTTTCCTCAAGAAAATGCCAGGAACTATTCTTCTTACTGTCCCATACTTTTCCAATTGCTCATTATTTAATTATAGTAATTTTATGGCATCTATTGTTACATTTCCTTACAGGTAGAAAGAGAACACAAAGTCTTTATCTAAAATTGCATTTATTTTAAACCAAATCACAAAACAAGAAAGAACAAAACTAAGAACTTGCATTATTTAATGTAACATAAACTGGATGAAAGCAGAAAATAATTTATTGTTAATCTAGCTTTTTATAAAAGTGAAAAATTACACATAGCTGCTACTTCTTCAACTGAAGCATTTGTGCAGTGTCATTCTTGCCTTAGGGAGACTTCTCCAAAATCTTCCTTCAGCTAATGCTATTTACCTCAAGCTTTATGAAGACTATCATAGCTGGAGGCAGCATTTGTGAGGATTATGTCCTTTGAATTCCTGTAGTTTGTACTGAGATCAAGGAATCAAATATTTGCCTGACTTTCCACAGACAGAAATTTAATTTTTGGAGTTATTCTGGAGGCATTATGTTAGGCTGTCAAGGTCAATTAGCTTCAAAACACTTGTACATAATGTTTGTGATGTACACACACATACAAAACTTTCACACAAGCCCAGCATTCTACCAACTAAAAGGAAAGCCTGAGAAATTACCTGCTTTATTTCCATTAGAATTGTGCTTGGTTAAACATGGTCACCATATTTTTCATGTCTCTAATAGTTTGGCTGACACTCAACCAACCTGCTTCCATCCCATATTCCGCCTTGGAAACAAGAAACTTCCATGTCCACAGACAAAATAGCCAAAATTAGGGCAGAGACAGTGAGGAAACAAAGAGTTCAGAGGCTGAGCAATTTTTCAACTTCTGCTCTGCAGATTCATGGCTTACTGCCCATTATCCCCATCTAGATCTTCTGAAGTTCCTGTAAAAAACTGACTAGCTACAGAAAGAAAAGGAATGTTGCAGCCAGTTTCCTCTCATTATATTCTCCCATCTAAATAACCTGCCTTGCTGATAACCTGCAGATCTTTTTGCAGATAACCTGTAGGTTGAAAATAGGTAAACACAGTACTCATGAGTCATGATCCCAACTCCCTGCCAATCCCTAAATTTCTAAAAGCTAATAAAAATGTAACTGGAAAAAGAAAAAGCTTATTTTTCTCAAAGAAAACCTTGTTCATGGAGACAAATAAAAATACTGGAGACCCTCTAGTGACATCTGTTTATGTCATGTTAACACCTGGGGTTTAGTGTCTCAGGGCGAAACACTCCATGTGCCACCTTCAACAGAATTGCATTAAATTTTTCAGGGCCAGGAGGCAGACAAGATGTCCATCCAGACCTGGGTGTTGGGCATTATTTCTGTGTCAAACAGTTCCACCATAATATTGAGAATCTATTAAATATTCTTATATTGCTTTAGATTTTATCTGCTAAATGTCTAGAGATGATGGCTTTGGGTATGCAAACATGCATTGTCATCAGAGACAGGTATGCAATATTTGGTTTCTACAGTCATAAAAGCATTTACTAAAATAGAAAGAAAAAAATGCTCCTCTTCTTGCTAACATTTGGCTTGTTGCTAACAATGAACAGTATAGAAAGATAACCTTGAAATGGACAATACCATCTGCAGACCCTGAAAACAAGTAAGGATAAGAATTTGTTCCCCATGAAAGCAATGACATCTCAGTATTTTTCCTTTTTTTCCATCTTCAAAATGTTTTGGCAAATTGCACATTCCCTGCTGTATCTTCTGCTGTCATCTCTTTTTCCTTGAAATTCTGTGCCAAACATGCCTCTGATGTACTGTACTTTTCAGTTTTTTTAATGTGCATCATGAAGAGATAATGAAATTATTTCTTCCTGTTCGCTTTTCTTCTGAAAAGAGTGTATCAGCTCAATAATTTTGTTCTTTTTTCACTCCAATATTATTTGTGCTCAACCTTGTCTTACTTTCACACCAACTACTCTGCAGTGCTGATTTTTAAACTCAACTTCAAAGTTATACTGCAAAAAGATGATGATCCTTGAGACAAAAGGGGTCAGTCTCTACAGCTTAGACAGTGTCTCTCCAGAATATTTTCTTTCAAGTCTTCAGGGCAAGAGAATATCTTCACACCAGTTTAGTTGTACAGATGAGAAACCAAAAGAGGTTTCTGTAACTCCAATGTCAAACCCTGATGCTGCAAAATAATTTTGCACATCACTAAACTGTGTACATGTGAAGAAGCCTTGCAGAGATTGCCTAATTGTGTTTGTAAAATCAGTCTTTAACATAGATGTAGTAAAGTGAGAAAGAAGTACAAGTCAGAATCACAGAAAAGTTGAGGTCAGAAGGGGCTTCTGGAGATTGCTTTGTCTGATGTCCATGCTCAAAGCCAGCTGATCTCCTGCAAGGTTGGTTGTTTAGTCTCCCAGATGGAGACTGCACTACCTTGCTGAGCAGTCTCAGCAGTTGCAGTATCTGACCACTTACAGAAAAAAGAGATTAAATAGAATTTTGTATATTTCAAAAGCCTTGAAGTCTGTCTCCAGTCTTTATACCTTTCCATCAGGTATTTTATACACATTGATAAGATCCCCCTGAGCATTCTGTTCTCCAGGCTGAACAGTCCCAGCACTGTCTCCTCATATGACAGAGGTTCCATCCCTTCATCACCTTTGTGGTTCTGCAATGCTGTCTCCAATAAGGCCATGTGTGCTCGTCATCAGGGGCCCAGAACTGCAAGAGCCCAGATGTGTCTCACCAGTTTAGAGCACAGGGGAAAGATTGTCTGCCTTGACTTGCTCCCCTCATTCAGTTCACAGTGCTGTTGGCAGCACAGAGTGCTTCAAGAGCACGTAATTGGCTCACACTCATCTTCTTGTCCACCAGAACCTCAAGGTCCTTCTTTGCAGACCTGCTTTCCAGGGAGGCAGTCCCTAGTCTAACATGGTGCATGGAGTTCTTTGCATTTCCCTCTCTTGAACTCGTTGAGTCTCTTGTCAGCATGTTTCTCAAGCCTGCCTGATGGCAGCCCGCCCTTTTGGATATATCAAGCATTCCTCCAAGTTTTATGTCACCAACAAATGATAAGCTCTGTCCCATCATCCAGCTCCATAATAAAGATGTTTAGCAACATTGTTCCCAGTATCCTGTCTCAGGGCAGTTGTATGCCTGCATGTATCTGTTAATGCATATGCATATTTAAAATACATATTGAAACAAAAAAAGGTGCAGAAAAGATACAAGTCAACTCTATGTATCTCATTTTAGAAATCACTTTACGTGGACTGTCCTGATAAGAAGGACAGGATGCTCAGGAAATCTTCACCTCTGCCTTGGATAGATGTAATAGACAGGCAGCATTCCAGGGACAAGCTGCTAATGGACAATTTCCACAAAGTCACAGCTGTGTCACACGGTCATGACTTTGAGCAGAACACAGTGCCTTTGAATTCAAGAACTAACATCTTTTGAAAGCAGCACAACTGATGTTACAGCATGGGACTTTTCCTGGAAGCAGGAGCAACAGTCCTCATGTGGTTTCTCAGTGGGAAGGCAACTTCACTTCCCCAGCAGACAGCTTTGTAGCACCAGTGCAGCTAAGTGTGGTCTTGCTATTTGTAGGTGGAACTAAACAACTGCATACTAACTTGAATCCTTCTGTTCTCAAGGTAAGGATGATTTGATCTTAAGAATATTTACAATCACAGAAGAGATTTTCTCAGAAATTGAATTTAATATTAAAATAATCAGGGTAAAGGAAAAAGAAAATTGAAAAGGGGCTTTAGTTAACTAAATCATCTTTACTTAGAGCCCTTCCAAACTGAGTCAAGTGGAACCTTAAAGCATGAAATAAATGCGTCTGTACATAGTTTCAAACACCATAATTTTTAGTTCAACAGAGTAATTTCTGGAAGTCTCTCTAACACATCCATAATCTAAAACATATCTGCTTATAGTGTATGTGTTATGTAAAGGGGAAGACAGAAAAGGAAAGGGTTAAACAGAGAGTATTGTGTGCCACAAGCAAATGCAGAATAAAGAGAGAAAGTGTGGAAGGAGGTGCAGAAAGACAAGTCTGTGTCTGTCAAAACATGAGAATCAGAAATGATTAGAGTCCAAATTACAAGTCTGTCTGTCATGAAGCATGATAGATTTAAAATACAGGAGAAGGCAAATGACAGATAAAGAACAAGCTGGAAAAACTGTTGCCAAAAAAGAAATATCACAGAAAAGTAGCCTGACACAGCCAATCAAATTAAGAGAGCTCTTCTTGATGGAAAATTGCTTATTGTAAATGAAGGTAAATAACTGTCTAGAGGAGCAACAGACAATGAAACTTAATGAACACTCTGAACATCACTATTTACTGTGTGAATCATTAACAGTGAATCCATAGCCAACTAGATTGGGAAGAAGTTCAGAAATTGTCTGAAATGTTCTGTGCACCTGGACAAAAATTCATTTGACACAGCATAGTCCATTCATGTCTGTGAAAGACAGTTTTTTTTCTGTTAATGCTCTTGAATATAGCATAATTAGCTAATATTCTTTCAATAAAATAAAATATAGGATAAATATTTTATAAGATGGGATATCCTAGAAGTTAATTTTCAGTGTGACTGGAAAGGATTCTTTCTACATATTCATATTTTATTTATGGCCTGCCTTATAAAGCACTCATCTTTCCTCCAGGTTTATATGTAAAATAATATTGGCTTTACAAATAAGTTTGTGGAACAAATACAGAAAAATGAGGCTGAATGTCAAAACTCTATTTCCAATTTAGACTTCCCAAACTGTCAGAATATTTGTTATTTTCCTTAAAACCTCAGCTGTTAAAAGAAAGTAAAAGAATTAAAACTTTTATTTAAAAAAATGATTAGGCACTTTAGAGTGTGAATTGGCTGGAATTAAGAAATAAGCAACACATATTACTCAGAAAACAAAAAGAGAGAAGAAATACAATATTAATTTTAAAACATATATAAAAAAATAAAACCCAACAAAAGAAAAAGCAGAAAACACCAAACAAAATCAACCTTAAATGATTTTTTTTGGGCAACTCCATTATTTTCTAAATCTCAAATTTTAATTCGGCAACACTTGACATAAAGGGCACTTCAGCAACCAGGGAGTATGTAGAAGTTATTGCTTAAATTTTAAAGAAATACAAGTTACCTCATAAATTTGAATTTTTTCTCCAGCTTAGAATCTGAATTTGGAGGTTTCCAGATCATAGCTTTTGCTTTGCACTCACCTCTAATTTGTGTTGACACATAAATAAGACTGAGTGGGAGAGAGGGGTCACAGGGAAGCAAACCCACTGGGTACAATGACAAGTTTTCTATGATCTGTTTTGCTCATCAGTCAACAGCTATCCTGTGTACATATAGATTGTTGAGAAGAGGTAACAAGGTCACTCCTTGGGAACATGATGAAGAATCATGTTTTAGGCAATGTGTTTAAGTGTACTTTTTCTTGCAACCTCCCTCGCCCCTGAATGTGACTGGGTGTCCAACTTTAAACCCCAAAGGATGTGTTTCTGTTCCACCTGAACTACCTGAAGTGCTGAGCATCCTTCAGAGACAGAGCTTCCAGCATTTATGTCATTTTGCTAAGTCTTTTCTACATTTGTAGCTGACAATCAGTACATAATAATATTTTTTGAGGTTATATCATAGAGTAAGCAATAAGTTCCCAATCTGCCCTCAGCTAAACAAAGCTGAATAAGTCAGGCTGCTTTTGCACTTACTGAAAATTAGAACAATTCAAGAGATGCCCTATTTATCTTCATTAGTAATGGCTTTCCTCTGTCCCTGTAACTAGTTCTCCTCTAAAGCACTGGAAGACCTGGTATCTCTAGCAGATGATTTTAAAGTTATACAGATAGTTATCTCATATTTACACACAGTATAAAATGCAATACTTGTGCCTAGAATGGCTTCAACATGCCAATCTGTAACACCTTGCACATAAGGAAATCCTTTAACAATGGAATGAAGTCCAAACTAAACAGAGCGGAATTGTTTTGAAGGATGGTTCATTTCCTACTTCTGGCTTTTTACTGTTGATTATTTAGGCACTCATTTCACTTTATAAATGGAAACTGAATCATAGTTTACCACTGGAAAATTATTGGAAATCAGAGTCCATTTGAGTCCCAGACACAGCTATTTCCTCTCTGAACAGGAAGACTATGCCCAAATGGTTCTTTTGGGAGCTCTGAATGATAAAAAACCTGTTTCTAGCCTCCTTCAAAAAGGTCTGCACAGTGTTTTCATACTTCACTTTGGAAAAAAAAGTCAGGATGTTCCTCTTCAAACATGGATGCTAGAGCAGGAAAAAGGAATATACATTCTCTACTTATCTAGACATCATAAAGTCTGTTTGCAAACCTGGAATAAGGAATAAACCTGGAATAAGAGAGACCCCCTAGCTTCTAGCTTCCCTCTTTATAAATCATTAATCTTTACTTATTTTCATATATATATATAAATAGATACATATATATATATATATATATACGAAAGAAGACTGGAAATTGCAAGTCCATGATGGTAGACACCTGTGAGAGTATTTGTGTAAAAAAATTTATTGTAATATGCAATCCCTTTCTGCTCATTTAAAAATTCTGACAATTTTTGAACAATGAAAGCACTCTACCCTTTCCCTCTGGCATTAGCATCTGTCCTTCTCTAAGAGCTGAATAAAGTAGAAGAATTTTGAAGTTTATCTTAAATAAAGGTGCAAGATATTTGTGATAAATTCTAAAGACTGTGGAGAAATATTTTAAGAGTCATCCAAATCTGGTAATCCCAGTGAGTCTAAGAAAGAGGCAATGGGGTTGGGTTGGGAATGCTGTGGTTCCTGATGGGATGGAGAAGGCAGTTACCAGCCATTTCACAATTGCTGCAGGGCTGCAGCTCAGACCATTCAAAACCCAGCCATGGGTCATATGCACAGAGAAGTTGTTTTCTGTCATGAGGCATGTGATCAAATACCCATCTGTGTGTCCCAGATGCCTACAATTGTCTTGACTCCTTATGAGTGGAGAAACATGGGCACTTCTTATAACACAATTTAGTTCCTCTTCAATTAGATAACCTGAATGGTTCAACTGAATCACATTTTGAAAATACTTCTTTTTTCTAATTTTTTTCCTATACAGGGAGTATAGGTTGACTGGCTTAGACATAAACACGCACACTGAAGATCACTGCAGTTTTTGTCTACTTTAATGACAAATACTTGTCACAGTACTCCAGAAACCCTTTCACAAATATTGAATAGGATAAAGTGCTCTCTCAGGTCCTTTCATTCCCAGCCAGCTGGTTCCAGCCTGCACTGTTTCAGGGGCTACTCTATCCCAGATGCGAGATTTTGCAGTTACCTTGGTTGAACTTTATGAGGTTCATGTCATCCCATTTCTCCAGCTTCTGAGGTCCCTCTGAACTGCAGCACTACTCAGCAGAATACCAACTGCTCCTCCCACACCACTGATCTTGTCGAGGGTGCACTGCATTCCATCACCCATGTCACCTCAGGGAGAATGTTAAAATGGTCTCAGTATTGACCCCTGAGGAAACTGAATACCACTGGGGCTTCATGGCACTTAAAAGAACATTTGAGGCTGGCCATCCAGATAGTTTTCTGTGTACTCACAAGTCCAAACACCCTGATTGTATCTTGCCCTCTTAGCCATGGAAAAGTCCCTGTTGGTCTCCCGTCAGCCACAGAGCCATCTGTCTCTTTAGAGAAGCCAGTTCTGGCTGTTTCCAGTCTTCTTCTGCCTCCCATGCCTGGACATGGCTCCCAGGAGTGCATGCTTCATTGTATCTCATCATCTCCCCTGCCCAGCTCCAGCCTTGGGCATTGGACACCCCCACCCAGGGCTGGAGACAGACTAGGACATGGGCTTGTGGGTGGACCAGGCTCGAAGGGCCTGTGAGCAGGCAGGGCTGGGCCTTGAAGAGCTGGAGACCAACCCTGCTGTGTCATCGCTGAGCCAGGGGCTGGTGGCCAGAGTAGGCTCCTGGCCTGTGAGCAAGGTGGAAGGAGCCTCTGAGGGGTGGTGGATGAGAGATATCTGCACAGGCTTCAAGATATGGAGGAAATCATGGCCAAGAGAGAAAACTACAGCTTTATAAGGCCATAGGGAAATGAAGATTACCATTTTCAGTGCTTCACAGGACAGAAGGCTGGGTATACTTTGCAGATCCAAGTATTATCTATGTTAAGCCACCCTGCCACGCAGTACTTGTCCATTCATTTGGTCCTGCTGCAGCAGATCCCTCCACAGTCTGGATTGTCAGAGAGGAGAGCCACAGTGAGAGCTGGCATGCTGCTCATCAGTGCTCACCTGCCCCCAAACAGCTGTCTAGGTTGCCATCACACTTTCTACACTTGCACACACCTTGGGAAGAAAAGCAAATCATTGTCGTTTCCACATCATTTTTCATTCTGTACATTACAATTCATTACAATGCATTTCTGTAGATCAGGTATAAAGCCTCTGTCAACAGTTTCCACAACATTATTCTGACAAGCACCTCAAACTAAGCAATCTGAGCAGCCATTGGTCTGATTTCCTGACCTTTATGCTTCCAAGAAAGGCTTTACATTCCTGTATGGCCGGTAGAATTCACTGCCTGGTGTAGAAATAATGGCTTTGATGTAAGAGATACCAGAATGCCACAAGAATTAATAAAAAAATGCCCATACCTCATATGCCCTCAGGATAAGGCAAGAAAAATAGCTAGAAAAGAGGTCTTTAACAAGACTGATGAATCCTCTAAAGTGAGCATTGCAGCCATTGATAAAACAGAATCAGACATAATGTATATGCTATTGTCAACACAAGTTTGGTCCTCTGCATTACTGTGCAGGTTTCGTCCCAGAGTTAAGTTTCTTCTTAGTAGCTGGTGTGGGTTTATGTTTTGGATTTGTCATGAAACCTGTGTTGATAGCACAGAAGTTTTTAATTATTGTGCAGGGCTCACATGCATCAAGGCCTTCTCTGCTCCCCACCTCACCAGAGAGGAGGCTGGGGTGCCCAAGGAGTTGGGAAGGGACACAGCCAGGACAAAAACTCCAGCTGACCCAATGGGTATTCCATAACATGTGGTGTCAAGCTCAGCATGTAGAGCTGGGGCAAGAGGGGGGAAGGGGGCAAGTGCAGAGGGATAAAATTTGTCTTCCTAAGTCACTGTTAAACATAAAGGCTCTTCATTCCAGGGTGCTGTTTTTGCTCTACCTATAACTGTCTTTTTCTCTCCCCATGAGTTTTCTCACTTTTGCCCTTCAGATTCTCTCTGCCATTCCACCAGGGGAAGAGTGAGCATCTGTGTGGGGCTGATCTATCTACTACTACAGTTAAACCACCACAATTACTAATATCCTGTATTTCCACACCTTCAGCATCATGTTCAGAGATCCTGAGTGACATGGGATACTTGTTATAACATGTGCAGAAGCACTTTTATCATCTCCTTCCTCCACACCTCCGGTGTAGGAATTTGTTGTCAAATATCAAGGGGATTAGTTTCAAACGTCAAAAGCAGATGTGAAGTTATGAGCAAAGCTTTTTTTTTCTTTTTTTTAGGACATATATAAACCTGTATTTCAAAGACCTTAGATAAAGAAATATGAATCAGTTCAGACCATTCCTGTTTTGCAAAGCTATTTAATATTCCAGACTGCTGGTCTGCAGGCGTCCAAATGGAATGCTAATTATCCACTTTCTTCCCCAGCTAAAAGCTTCACTGAGGCTGACAGAAGGAAAGGCACTAGACTGTTGAACAACAATACCATGCTTTCAGTGAGAAAGACAACTATAAAATGTTTCCTGCAGCCTAATTCTTCCAGCATCAGCTGATCCTTTACTAGTCCCTACTTGACACCAGTTAATCTCTCCTCTACAGCTTACTCTTCCCCAGGGCTTTAACTGTTATTCCTTTATGCTGGATTTAAAATGGAGGTTGGGAAGAACACATTGGGTCTCAAACGTGGCAGACTAATACATTAAAATTCCTCCTAATCTGATGAGATGTCTTTCATTCCAGTCTTTCCTTGCCCAACAAAGGTATTTCCAAGATTGCTAGTTACCTGGAAGGTCTCCATCTTCTTTTCCCTAAATAATCCAGCTAAAATGCAGAGGGAAGTTCACCCTGTAATGGCAAAGTTCACACATCTCAAACCAAAGTGACAGCAAGGGAACATAATGCATAATTCTTACTGTGCTTCCCCACCAAGAATATTTAGACTAGATTTTTTGGAAGGCCAGAATATTTAGGCAAGGTTTGTCAGGATGGATAATATTACATGATACATTTGGAAATAGTCAAACTTTGAACTTCCCATATCCATAATGTACATGCATGAAAGGTTTCCTTATTCTCTAGGAAAAACATGTTGAATCTTTTGACAATTTCAATTCAATTCCCTTGGACCTTGGTAATCAAAATATATTTTTAGTATGGTTTTTGTTAATAGCTATCAATATCAACATCCTGAAAGAACACTTTTATTATATATATTATATATTAATGCCCTTGAATAACATACAGGTTAACATATATAACAGCCTATTCATAATGACATTTTTTCTGTAAAATGCTGACTTCTTGCAGACATTGAGTACAGATCAGACATTAAATATATATTCCAGGATTTATTAATAAGCTTTGTATTTGATGCTTTTGCAGATCAGTCTGTAATTAAATCAAGCACAAGTTAATAGCTCAAAGATATCTCTAATCACTGGAAAGGCAAGTTATCATAGCTCATCCACTAAGCGATAAGTACATGAAGTAGACTCCTAGCCAGAGTATGGACCTATTGCCAGAGTTTCCCCTCTCTGGAAATGTTAAGGATTAATTTGAAATTACCCTTTTACATCAGTGTCACTAATAAATACCAAGGCTGCAGCTTCAAGAATTGCAACACTGATACAACAGCTTGTTCTGTGAAAGCTTCTGTCTTCCTTTTTCCTCTTCTACCAGGTCCTGGCCACACACTCCTGTTTGGTTCCAATTCTCAGCTGAGAGAAGTCACCAACCTATAAAAGCCCAAAAAAAATCCCAGAAAAAGACGGATAATTTTCTATTGGACTGTGAAATAAAACTGTTTATGTAAGAGTTCAAAAAGTATCTTGGCCAATACAAAGGAGGACATAGGGTTATGATTCCTGGAGCAAGGAAAAAGGTAAAAAAACTTCTGAGATGGACAATGGAATGACAGACCTGGTCTTTTGGAAAGTATACTCCATTAGGGCCACACAAGTGCCCATGAAAACACAGGCTGAGCTTACATAGGGAAAAGTGGTTCCTCTCAGAGACTAAATTAGGCAGTTCTCTGAAGTCCAGTGTCTCTTTTCGTGTTTTATTTATGTTTTCTTCTAAATTTGCATCTCTACTGCATAGGTACAGGAGAAAAGATCTGGAGTGACCCTGTCAGAATCCAGAGCACATCCTCCTTGTCTCCCTCATCCTCACAGTTGCACAGCTCATTTCAATCTCGAGTATTTTTCTGCTTGAGTGCCTTCACTCTTCTCTTCTGAATCTTTCTGAACTCTCTGGTTCCATCAGCTGTCTGAGTTCCTAAGTACAGCAGAGGCACCCACTGATCAAGGTTTTTAAATAATCTTTCCCATACATAGTCTACAATGCAACATAAGCATCCATAAGGCTCCTCCTCCTACCAACATTCCCACTTTCTTCCAAGTCTTTGTACTTTCAGACCCAAAGGTCTTTTTCCTCATTTGCACAGATTCAGCTCTGCTGATTCTGAAAAATAAAAATATTATTTACACTTCATTTGTATGTGCTCAGTATGAAGAATTGGAACAACAGCTGAAAACCACGTTTTGTTTTGTGGCCAATATGGCACTTGTAAAGCTTGTGGAGCAGCAGCTGAAAGCCTGTGTTTTTGGTTTTGGGACCAATTTGACATCTTTTAGCAATTTTTTTGGGCAGCAATTCAGAAGACTCTGATACTTCCCCCTCCCCAGACACCAATCTGGTATCTTTCTATCTAAGTTTTTTGACACCTTTTGTCTGTGGAAATCAATAAACAAAGTCTGAAAATAATTTTCTTTGCAAAAATAAACTGTTATGGAAATTTCTAGTATAATTTTTGGCCAATGTATGACTTTAAATCCAGGGTTTTGATTTTTCCTTGCCCATGTTATTTTATATAAATTATACTTTATCTTAAAAATTTAATTAATTTTTCCTTTGAAACATGAATCTTAAGATGGATATGTTCCAGGCACATATTTAAGTGAATAATTAGAAAAATTTTACTATAGAATTTGAAGGTTGCTGGGGCTTTTGAAATTTTTTTTATAAGGCCTCAGGTATTTTTTACGTACCAGTTCTCTTTAATGTAGTTTTTTATAAACCTGCTATTCGTAAAAGGTGACAAACAACTACCTTATACCAGGAGTTCACTGCGAATTTAAAGCTAGTGCTTCTCAGTATAATTCTCTAAGCATTTTTGGTCTCCCAGCCACATGTAAGAGATTGGTTGTATTGCAGTTTCCGTATCTAAAAGCCTTTGTCCAGCAAGGAATCTAATTCTAGGGTAAGAGATATCACATGTACTTTTGCTAACCAGGGACAGAGCTGAAAATAAGTTTAATTTTACATGGATATCAATCAGTGCTTCATATCATGATAATAATACTTCATTTTATTTGATACATCCTAGACTAAAACATAACTGAGAAGGTTGCAGGTATGATTTTAAATATTTTGCTTCCCCTAGCTTTTAGTTATTGACATGTCCTCTTCTGCATAGCTGCTCTTTGTTCTGCTTAACTGAATATCCTAAATAAAAAACTGAAAAAGAAAGGCAAATTCTTTCCAGGATTGACACTTTGCTGACAAACTTAATTTACTTCAATATAACATATTTGTGTTAAAGTAGATTTTAGACTTCATTTTTGAAAGATAATGTAAAATCCATCTTCCTGGAAAAAAAGGCCATTCAAATATCTGGCAGTAGGATACTGCAGGAAGAGCATGGACTATTATTACATTAATTTAGTTCCTACATTCATTATTTGCTATGATTATATAGAATTCTTTATAGCATGTAAAGATGTGATTTCCCCAGTCCAAGAAGGTTGTCCAGAAGTATCTTTGGTAAGTACAACCATATGAGTCTCTTGTTGTAGCACCATTTTTAGGTACTGGTTACACCAATAAGTGAAATCAAATATAAGGGATATCCTGAGATAGTGTTGAATTTTGGCCTTATGAAAAAATAAACAATGCTTGAGAATGTGGTAAATGCAGAAGATACAGGAAAAAAATAGCAAACATCTCATTATAGTATAGTTGTTCTCTTTCTGCTTCTTCTGTGAACATGCACAGGGTACACACTGGCACTTGTTCTTTTCCTCTTATAGGTTAAACTTTCTATCAAGTTTGAACAAATTTTACTGTATGGCTCCTGAGCAAACTCCTGTGAAGCAGTAAACACTATGGCATCCCAGAGTTTGTTACCTCTCTGACAACATCTAAGTTTTATGTGCTAACTCTGAGATAGATACAAAGATCTACTTTCAAGATAAATTATTTAATTTCCTTTCATAAAACTGTTTTGGAGGCAAGACACATGAGCTGCTTTGAAAAAGGGGTTGTTTTTCTTTCCAGAGAGTTTTCACATCAACAGATCAGCCCCTGACATCTCAGGTTAAGCTATCTCAGCATAATCACTGATACTATAGGTTTGCAGAAAGCAAAAGGAGCACTGTGAAAGTTTCAGGTCAAATATTAATCTATCTGACAGGAGCACGTCTGGAAAGTTTCATCTTCAGCATTCCAGTGATGCCTAAATCCTTCCCACCTGCTGGAATGGCACTGATTTCCAAATTATAAGGTAATTTACAATTTAAAATTTGCATTTTAAAGTCTGTTTGAAGAGGTTTTATTTGTCTCTTGTAACTCTGTAAACTTACTAGTGAGCAAAGGCTGGAAACTGAGATTTTTTTTTAACTGTTTCTTAGTTTCTTTTTCCTGCTTCAGAGAAAAGCTAGGTCTCAGATGCAAACTTCTAGAGTCCATAAAAGATACCGTTTCTCTGTTCTGTGACTAGGAATGGATAGCACTCATTTAATTTATGTACATGGCATTTTTTTCTACGTTGGAGTAAAAAAAACACAACAGTAGCTTTACTGTTCCAAAAAGCAGTTCCTTTTTAACAAAAAAATCAGGCAGAATTAGGAATATTAACACTGTGTTGCATAACAGATGCATTATGTCAAATGAGTAAAATAATTCTGCTCTGAAAAACTTTCCATGCAAAGAACACTTTAAGAACTTTACCTGTTTTACTTCTGTACAAATCAAGGTAAGATTATATTATTTTTATTGTTATTTTAATTTTTATTATTTAATTGCTTCAGCGCAAAAGGATAGGGTGTGGTTAGCTTACAAAGCTGAAATATGTGATAGGAAGAGAAAAGATAATTTTCCTGGAACACAAAAATCCAGAGCAGATGGAGATCTCATGAACACAGTATCAGACATTTCAATAATGGTTCAATAATTCAATTCAAAAATTCAGTAATGGAAAAATGGATCAGCTACAATTGGTTCTTACAAGCATAATGGAACAGGTCTTATTCCTATGCTCCATACTCACAGATGTATGTGCAGTCCTCTGTATCGCCCTTTCAGTCTGTTTTCTATATTATCTCATCATCTTACAAGAACATGCAAAAATATATCTCCAGAATATTAGCCAGTGTAAGTTCTAATATGTGTGAAATCAATATGTAGGAAAGTCTTTGCTTAAGATATTTTTGCAAAATTCAGTTTAGAATTATTTCTTATTTAATTCATTTTACAATCTTTGAAATGCCACAGCTTTTTTGTATAAATATCCTCAATTGTTCTTCATAATTCCCAAACTTCCTCTCATTTACTTGTAACTCCATGGTACAAACTGATGATAAATTATTTGATAGTCATCACACAACATGCCATTATTAACAAAAGAACTATTCTGATCTGCTGCACCCATTTTATGTTAGTGTAAATCTGTAAACTTCAGGAAAGTTACAGAACTCATTTATGCATGAGGCCTGATCTCTTTCACCTAAATTGATTAGGAGACACCTAATTGATTAGGAGCTAATACACTCTTATTTGATGTACTTATACATATAAACCTGTATATTACTAAAAGATCAGTTGAGCAGATATGTCAGCTGTGTTGTGTGCAAGGGCAGTCAATTTTAGTGTTGAACTAAGGATAGAATCAATTGTGGAAATAATTTGTATAAATCACATTGAATTTATCCAAGATTTCTTATTAAACATTGGCTTCAGAAGAACTCTTTCTAAAACAATATTTTATGCATTGTTCTGGATGAAATTATGGGACTCTTCAGAAGACCAATTTGAGTAAACCCTGCCTGTTTAGAAAAATGAGATATCCTAAAAGTGTACGGTAAGAATTTTCTCCACTAGCTTAAAATATAAACTGGAGACTTCATCTATGCCTCAGGTAGTCATTCTCTTTGAGCTTGTCATTAGAGGGATGTAAGGGCAAGACTCATCTGGTCTAGTTTATACTGAAATTAAATGCATTAAGTGTGCCAATTTTTTTTCCCAGTAACTATGAAGGGAGTAAGGATTACTAGATGACACATAAATATCTACATCCTAGATAACTAAAACTAGTTGCTATGTCTCCCACACTACAGATCTCAAAGAATTACCCCTGTACTCAAGCAACAAAAAGAACCCAATTTTCAGTTATTTCTAAAATTAGGGGGGAAATCATATCTACACATAGTATTTGAAACTATAATAGAAGAACAGTTAGAAGAATTGAATGTGAACAAAGCTGGACAGACAGAGAAAGAAGCACTGGTTAAAAATTTGGGATGAAATGAGATTTGTAACAAAATTTGTCAAGGCTCTATTCTGTGCCTGATTTTATTCATTTTATATAAAAACAAACTGTGCACATGATTAAGAGACTAACAGGGCCTCTCTGTGAAAACCACACTGTACTGCAGGTGGTTCTTCATGACACAGCAAAGAGGAAATCTGTCACATGGGCCAACTCTGTTATCTAAGGCACTTCCATCACTGAGAACAGGAGTAAAGTCCAGGAGTTGGATTTGATGATCCTTGTCAGTCCCTTCCAGGTCCAGATATTCCAAGTTAATGCATCCATCACCACTGTCTTTTCTATTAGTCACCTCAGAAGGACCAGAGAAGAACAAGTAGGGGATGTAATTTAATCATCACAAGTTACATTCTAAATAGAATTTTCTATAAAATAAGTCTTCATCATCTTGAAATAGCAGAAGGCAAGAAAGACCTGAATATCCTTATTCTGTCAAATAGTGTCATGTGACTCTAAGTAGCAAAAATAATCCTAGTATGCTTCAGGCAAAGTGATAGAAATAGAGACATGTTGATGCCATTATATAAGGTGCTAGAACATTCTCCTCTGAAATACTGGATCCAGTCCATGTTCAAAGACTGTGAATTTAAACTAGAACAAACCTGGAGAATAACCTCAATACAGATCTATAAAATAAAAGTGGAGATAATATATATGAAATATCATAAATATCTGTAAGCACACACGGTGAAAACCACCAGAGAGAAAAAAAGAGCTATTAGGTTAATAGGTACTGTTGGCACAGTAGCAAAATGGTGTAAAGCAGTAATGAATCCTTAAACTGCAAGTTAGGAAATTTCTAATACCAGGAACAGCTTTCAACCAGAAACAGGAGGGTGAGAAATCTTAGCCAATTTTATAATGAGTCTTGCAGCATTTATAAACAGGTTTCAGTTGCCTATAACAACAGGGAGCAGGGCTTTATGACCCACTAAGTTTTTCCAGCCTTATGCCCAAAGATGCAAAAGGCACTGCTAAAAGAAATTCTGCTTGTTCATTTAAATGGGAAGTTTTCACAAAACTTTTATAGGTATGAACACTGGTAATATGTTTACTTTCATGGTGTTAAATGACTACACTCTTTGGTCACTGTTGTTTTGACAACCTCTTATTATACTTTAACATTATTTTTAATTATACCAGTAAAATTAGTTGTTTTCTTTTATAGTTGGGCTATATGTGGCTTGGGTGTCAGCGTTCTTATTATTCATATATGTATTCATAATAAGATAAAAGAGAAAGGAGAGAAGATTAGGTAGTTGGTTTGGTTTTTTGGTTTTGTTTTATTTTTGCTTGCCCTTTGGCTTTTCCTATGTTGCTGTTTGTTGAAATATGGTTTTATTCACTGCATGATAATGTTCCACCTTTGTTCCTGAGAAAAGGAACAAAGCCCTCCAAAATTGATAAGCTACATTTGTAAGTATTAAACATCTGTAGTATGCCATGTAATTCATTCTGTGTGTTTTGCTTAAGGCAATTTTTGTCAACATCATTTTGCTTATTTATGTTTAATGAAGAATGAAGTTAATTTTTATTAAAATTGATAATATCAGGAAACTCATGTAGGTTATTTATTACTATAGAAGTCATTTTAACAGCCTCTTAAAAAAACATAAGTAAAAATCCTTTCGTTGCTACTGTCAGTCAATATGTTTTCCAGGTCTGGTTACAGATGTTAAGAGTAATAGCCATGAAGTGTTGTTAATTTTTTCAATATTAATGAAAATATTATAATAACAACAAATTAGTAATTAGTGATATCTATTAACACAGTCTTATTTATACCCTACCTTCTACTTTGATTTTCTCTTTCTTTTTCTTTCCAGTTAGCTTTTGTTTCCCCGTGTGTATTCCAAATTCAGTCTATGCAGACCTGGCTTCAGGTCCCAGAAATTAAATGGTGAAAAAGGGGAAATCAGTGGAACAAACATGAGTTTAATTTATATTCATCTCATTGAGGACAGGGTCCTACACAAATAATAAAATTGTTTTAGTACTGCTCTAGAAGACTGGGCTAGCAGTATGGCTGGAGTTGGAGTATGGCACTAAGTAAAATTAGGATTTTAGTAAGCAGTGGTGCTTACTTCTGTGTTTGAGCAGAAAAATACTACAAGCAACATCTGCTTTCTCAGATAACTCCTATCACTCTTTCTCTGAAATAATAAAGGGTACTGAAGATTTAAAAGCTGTGGAAAAAGCAAAAAGATGTTAGGTCACTTGGCCCAAATCCCAGATTAAGTCAACCACTGCCCCTAGAAGAGAACCCAGAATTCCCAGCTCTCAAGGAGCCATACCAGCCTCTGGGAAGCATCATTTCTTCAGAGTTGATTTAAAGGAAAGTAACTAAGAATAAGAACCAAGATTCCAAATTCCAGAAAGAAAAGCTTTTACTTTGTCTTCTAACTCTGAGGAGGTATGCTGCAACTTTTTAATGCATTTCTAATTCCAGTTCTTAGGCAGTGAATGTTATAATACTTTTGTGTTGTTTGATTTTTAGTGAATAAAAAAGGGCCCACTATTGCAAAAGGATGAGTACTTTTTCCATTACAGGATACCAAATTGCTTTGTAGCAGTGTGCTAAAGTGTACATAAAATCTGCAAGCCATCATTAAAAGTGTGTGCAGATGTGGACTACTCAAACAGGTATGCCCATAAAAAAGGTTGCCATTTACTCACGTCCAGCTAGTCATTACTGCATCTTTGGCAGAATTTATTACTCACACTTAAATTTACTTACAGAGATGCTCACACGAGCACTTTGTATCTTCTGAAATAAGTGAGCTGAAATATTTTGTCTAATGGATCTTGGCAGATTCAGCTCATTAGTACTTAAGCAGAACAGGCACCAGACACATATGAGCAATGACGGTATCCAGATCAGAAAGAAATAACCTGGCTGTTGTTTCCAAGCGATATTTCTTAACAACACATTGTCACAGAATTTTATTCTTCACCAAATCTGCATGAGAAGTTTAGAAATTTCAGCTAGGAGGAGGCCTGAAAGAGACCTTAAGAGGCAACCTCATCCCTTTATATCTCCATATTTCTATGTCATTCCTGACAAGTTCTCGTCCAACTTGTTTTTCAATAACCTCCAGTGATGGAAACTTCACTGCCCAGTCAATGCATTCCAGTGCTGCACTAACCTTTCTGTTAGGAGGTTTTTCCTGTCATCTGATCTAATCTCCTTTGTGCTAATTGGAAGCCCTTGTTGTAATCACAATACATTATTCATCCCTCCTGAACTGTGCACAAAATCAGACATTAGTGCTCCAGCTGACACCTTACTGGTGCCAAATACAGCAAATATTTCAGCTGAATTAGAGATAGCTCTCCTATTTACTTTTTTTTTTTTCAGAAAGGCATAACATTCTTGACTCTTGTCCAATTTGTGAGCCACAGTAACTCTCAGATCTTTTTGTTTAGCCAGATATTTTTCAGTTTTTACTAACAGTGAAGAATTCTCTGTGTGTCCCTTTAGAACTGTGTCTGTTTTCTCTGTGGAAGTTTTGAAAGACTGTGATCAGCTTGACCTAATGATATAGTCTGCAATGAGCCAGAGACTGGACAGGTGACATCCTTGAAAACCTCTCAACCTGAAAAATTCTACAGTTCTCTGACTTTCTGAGATAACTTTGTACTTGAATTCTATCCTACTACATACTTAAAGTATGTCCATCTTGTGTCATTTGCAACTTTAATAAAATGATGTTGTCCTTGCTTTTTGATTATCACAAAAAAACTTTGCATAGTTTTTAATCCAGGACAGACTCTTTATTCCAAAATTGTATATATTCTTACAGATTGACTATGAACCACTGCTAAAATACTCATGAAGCGTGGTAAGTGCCATGTAACAGTAGTGATTCTCCCTGCCCAACACAAGTTAGACATAAGTGTACGAGGTCTGAAGCCCTCCCAATGACACCATATGTTAACCAGTGCCTTCTTCTTCAGGATAGATCTGAGACTTTTATCCTCTCCCAGAAGATCTAATAGAAATACCATCCAGGTCCAGGTCTTTCACTGTCCTTCCCAGAGATATATGATAACTCACCAGCATTATTCCCAGCATTATTACAAGTTCCTACATGGACGAACATCAGCATGAAACAGTAGCCAGTGGTGCAGATGACCCTCAGCAAATTCTTCATACCGTCTTGGGTTAAGAGTCCTGTCAGGGTACACAGCTCACGGAAGGTCAAGGCCAGTACTCACATGCATCACTTCCACTGTCTTAGGACACACCTGCTAAATAATTGTCTTTCATAACAAAGTTACAAATTGTCTTTTGTAACTGTAACATTGCTACAGTTCTGCACTGCATCTCACGGCCTCTTGCTTCTTTGCTACTGGAATGATAAACCACACGCTCTCAGTACCACCATGCTGGTATTATGGAGGTAGGCTCTTCCTGAACCAGAGAACATCAGACTCTAACGAGCAACCAGCTGTAGTCAACTTCAAAAACTCCTTTCCTCTTTTCCACTTCCCCTGGCTTCCTATGGGGCCATGTTTCTTCTAATTAGACTTGACAGCCAGTGATTGCAATTAAAGCCATCCAGACTGGTGTACTGCGCCTCCTGTTCTCTAAATCTCCTTGTGGAAACAATGAATGGAGTCTTGTAGCTTTAAACAGTAGCTTGTTTTTTTTCATGACTCAGCTGCTACAGATTGATGCAAGCTCACCAGCTCCTAGGTTTCACATCAAAATGATGGTCTTGGTCCTCAAAGTGGATCATTTCTTTGCTCCTGTACCCCAGCTGGCAGAGTTCTGGGAATAAGGAAGATTTCTTTCACATTTCTGGTTTGGCTGGGAGATGAAGAACTGAAAACACATCCAAGACTTCATTTCTTAACATCTTTTACTTGATAGAACAAGTAATTAATGAATTTTCTCTCACCCCAAAGTCCCTTTCTCCAGTTTGAACATGGTCTGTAAAAACTGAAGTAATCATTTCAAGATTTTTATTTGTTTAGGTGTAAGAGTAATGAAAGACAACTCAACTATATGAATATATAGATACACAGTTGGTAAAAAATAGGAACAGTTGTGTGGTGAAAAAGGGTCAGAGGAAAAAATAAGCAGCTTTGTTACTGTGTGTAAATCCACTCCAAAGCTCCACAGACAAATTAAGAGAAGAAACATGAGTTTTTAACTGTGCCAGTGTGGCTTTGTAGCCACTGCTCAGGTGATGTCAGGGATGCCTGTGATACTGGACTAACAGAAGATGTACCAAAGGTGTATCAAAATGGCAGAATGGGTACCTCCTTGTACATGTAATTTGTTTTTTTTCTGTTCAGACAGCTTGTATCATTCAGCGAACACTTAATTTCTGTTTCTGCCATCAAAAATATCCCCTTGAAAGATCCCTAAGACACCAAAAAGGACAATCCACTTCTCTCCTTCCTGCACTCTCATTAGACAATTTAATCTGGAAAAGGTGATGTGATGGTTCAGTTGTCTTCTTTGCATCTTCTTTCCATTAGCTGAAATGACTTTACAAATGACATGAGATTGTCTTCACTGAGATTTGTTTAAGAACTTGAATGTAGGAAGCAGAATTCAAAGATTATGATCTTTAAAATTTGAAGATTTAAATCTTTTGGGAATTATATAAGTACCTGTTATTACCATAAATTATAATTTGGGACATTTTGAGACAAGTGTTCTCAAGAAAATTTGTAAAACTACTCTGAAACTTAGTAAAATTCAACTATCTGTGCATGCAGAACAATATGTTTGTTTGCTAGGGAGGAAAAAACCACAAACAACTCTTCACACTAGAAGGTTTTAAATTCTTGTTTTTCCTCCCTTCCTTACTAAATCCTGGATCAGCCAAACCTGTATGTGTTTTTTTTTTTTAAGTTGAGTGACAGCATTGGAAACCTAACCTCATCAACATGCTGTAAATGGTTTGAATTAATTAATTTCCTCTGGAAATCTGTTGTATCCTGCATTTCACTTTAACCCCCTATGAAGAAGGCCCAACATGGAAGTATCAGTTAGCAACATAAGCACAGCTCAGTGACAACTTTGTTGTTAATGAAAAATGGTTACTGTTCCACACGGAAACCCATTGATGTCCATAGGGCCAACGCTCCTGTGAGCAAACATCTGGTCTGTGTTAGATGCTAATTCTAATTCTCAGTCAATATTTTTGGACACTGCTATTGTTGGTAATTTATTGGTATTACCTGGGTGTTCTGCAAAGCTGTTTTGATGTACGTAAAGCACATTTATTTTGTAATAATTTATTAATATTACTTCAACTTATATTGTCATGTTGTTTGGGTTTGTAAAGACATGCATCATTAATACCTACATTCTTGTTTAAGCCCCCTTTGGTTCTCTTACATGTTTCCATTTGAAGAACCACTGTTCAGTTGTGTGTTCTGTGCTCAAATCTGCCAAGATGTGGTAATAGAAGTATGTATAAAGAAGACTTCTCCACATCCAAAATAACATTATGAAACTAAGCCTCAGTAATTATAGGAGTAAAGGGACTGGAGACAAGAAATATCCAGGCTGTTGAAGTTTAAATACTTGCCCACAATGCCCATATTTGGAAGGTAGTTGCATCAACAGCTGAATGCGAACTGTTGCTGGTTGTTCTGATAAATTGTTTTTATAAAATAGCAAAATACATTTTATACTTATTTGATAGTAAGGAAGGAGCTGCCATCTACCAGGTATTTGTAAGTAAGAGTATATTGGAACCCATGCTAGTAATATTACAAATTATAAAAATTAATAAGAATGTTCTGGCAGTTCAGGCAATAATGAACTTAATCAATTAAACTGAAGAATTGCACAGCTTGAGAAAAAAGGTGTCAGCATGAAGAGCCTGTTAGATCAAATGGGACCCTTAGATAGAGCAACAAGGGAAGGAAGAATTCAGATTAAGAGTAATTACACTAGTACAATTTTCCATCTGGACATTTGGATTTTAGTGGATAAGGAGGCAAAAAAGCTCATGAAGCCAGACAAGTGGGAGCAGAGAATGGGAGCAAGAGTCAGGGAGTGGGGGCCAGAGGAAATTAGGAGTGGATATAAGAAGTTAGATGAGGGGCAAAGTAAGAAACTGAACTGTGAGTGGAGGAAGGAGTAGGACCTGGCTTGAATCTCAGGTCAGGCTGGAAACCAGGTGAGAGAAGACTTCCAGACTGGGATGAGGTTAAGCAAAGACTTTGTGAGCAGAAGGCAAGAACCAGTGTACTCTGACCCTGAGAATGGCAGGACTAAAGGGATTTAAAAGAGGTGCACTAGGGAGAAATTCCTTTCCTAATTTTAGAGGGCATTACCTTGCATCTTTAGTATTTTAATGTGGGGGGATAGTGGTGAGATATGCACTCAGATATAGTTCATCAGAAGGGGGGCTGTGGTTTGAAACACATTGTTAAGCAATGAGGAGATCTTGAACATCCTCTTTTATAAAGAATCCTTGGTTGCTATGGAGGCAGTTTCAAAAGTCCTTTGTTACAATATGTGTTTTCTGCTAAGAAAAAAGAAAAAAAAAGAGGTCACACATTTTTGGCTCAAAGTTGATAACCCAGAAATAAAAAATATAAAATATATCACTGAAGGGGTAGAGAATCAGAAAGTCAGGCAAAAGCATGCTGCTCATAGGGAAAAGACATTTTGTAACTAAGGAAAGAGGAGACAGGTAGGAAACAAAGAGTGTACGTTTTAAGAATAGTTTCTACTTTTTACTGGTTATCTATTTGCAGAATGAGAACAAACTTCATGGGGAGGGGAAGGGCAAGCCTGCTCTTGCAGTCAGAAAACCAGACCTCTGCAAACTAAGGAAAGCTTCAGAAAAATCCATCTATCTGTTCCAGAGGGCATCTTTCTTACACTGCTCAGAAAGGTGTCTGAGCAGTTTTCAAGGAAAAGGAAGCAGGCAGTTCATCCCAGAGTGTTTCTCTTTTCTTACTCCACAATACCAAGGGACTGTGTTTAGCATTAGTCTACAGTTCAGGCACTTGTGGCTAACAGAAAAGGAGAGCAGAAGGTGTGGGCTTGCTTTTTAAACTTCTTTTTAATGAGTTAGAAAACCCTGGTCATATGTCACCAGTGAAAAATCTGCCTTGGAAGTTTTATGATGGAGAAGCTGCACTTCTTCTGGGGAGCACTGATATCAGCGAGGACCCTGCACAGTCAGCATGAGCCAGAGAGCCTCTTGCTGAAGAGCAGGGATACTAGAGCAGGGATGGCATCCTCCAAGCCAGCCAGGGCCATTTAAACTGCCTGCACTGCAGTGAGTGCTACAGCCCCTTTGTGTGTTTGCATCCGAGGCTGGGGAGGAGAGGCACACACTGCTGTGAGAGGGGCCCATGTGGGTGGACTGGGGCTGGAAAGCATATGTGAAAAGCAGATGTGGTGTATGTTCCTGAGCAGAGCAAAGTGTGACAGCAGGGGCTTGGGAAAGAAGTCTCTGTAATGACTGTGTTAAGATATTTTAATAAAGAAGTTACCTAGTGTAAATAAATCCATATGTTTTGTAATCCATAGTCCCATTCTGCTTCAGCATCTGGCAATGTGGGGATTTTGCAGCGATAGAATTAATGGTATAGCTTCCTATGATATTTAATGGGGAGTGGAAAACAGTTAATGGCTTATTTTAAATGACAGTTTCAAGAATAGTCTTCATTAAGAAAGGCTCACAATTAAAGGAGATTATGGTTGCCAAAAGTCAGGAAGAATTAAACTAAACAAGAACAACTTGGAAGAGGGATCCACATGCACAAGTAGTTTGTCTTTATGTACTATTATAACTAGGAAAGCTCAAAACTTGCCATAGAAGTGATTTGGGGAAGAAAATATTTTGGCTAGATTTTGTTTTCCATTCTAGAAGTACCCATTTTATCTGACTTTTATTTAGTTTTGCCAATCTTTTTCTACCCTCTTAATTCCCTTTCCCACAACCAAGAAACAACTTTGTCAGAAAAGAGCAAGGAATGGACATGGAACAGGTGGTGTGGGGGCTTTTTGCTAGAAAATACTGACAAAAAGTGTTTCTAATTTGCTTGGTTTGCCAGTGAACTTTTTCAGGAGAAATAAATAACCAGCTATGTCCTCAGTCCCTGGATATACTAGGTCAAGTAGCTTGTATGCAGAGTTCCTGTTTGCCTCTAGTTCTAGCCCTGTAAAACCACAGAATCGTAAAATGTTAAGGGGTTGGAATGGATCTTAAAGATCAGCTGAATTTTTATTTCAAGGAAACAGGGCACAGCTTCTGGGGGAGCATTATCAAGTGACTGGTTTTTTGTGGGTTTTTTTGGGGTTTTTTGTTGTTGTTTTTTTGTTTTTTGTTGTTGTTTTTTTTTTTTAAGTAGATAGTTCCTTAAAACACTCACTGAAGAGACCACTGGAAAGAAAACTGAAAATTACCACTTTTAATCATTAGGAGTCTGGCCATGAATATTCAACTCTGTTCTTTTCCCCTGACTTTTTTCTTTCTCTGGAATTGTGGTCAGTACTAGTCATCATTTTCTTAAGGTTGGCCATGACTTAGATTATGTGGGATGCCTCTGGGATTGTTTTGAAAATATGCAAGTTCATAAGGAGAGTGATAGTTGCAGTAATACTTCAGCACACTCAAGGAAGCCTGTGACCCCCCTTCAAAAGGGGTGGGACAATGCCAAAGGGATAAATAATGCTGTCCAGAAAGCTGTTTATTATTTCTGTAGTTATCTGAATGTCCTTGGTGATGAAAGTGTTCTGCAACTTTCAGTGTTTGCTCACACATCTCTGACTTTCCTAAGGGAGGAAAATATCTACAAATTCAATACAAAGTAAAAATGTGAAATAGGAACATTCATTGCTTGCTAATCATCACTATAATAACCAGGTGTGTTCTGGGGAATTACAGTTGCCTACGGGCTGCAGAGTTGCTCAGCTATTTCCTACTGGTTTTGCCCCTTCAGGAAAAGGAGTGTCAGGACCTTCCTCTCCCCACTGGCTGGTTTGTAGGAGGGTGGGTTTATGGAAATGACAAAAGAGAGTGAAATGTTACTCTGTTTTCATAGGTTTGCTGCCAGTAGCTATCCCTAGGGGAGACCAGCATATTGGTAGTTAGAGCTTTACCACCGCAGAGACTTCTGAATTTAAAGAAAAGCGCTTGTTCTTCCCTCAGCCAGGCACCCCGGAGGCTTCGGTGGACACGAAACAAACGTGCTACATGCTGCTACAAATTTTTACATTCATGCTAGCTTGAACTTCCCCTGAAAAAAATGCGGTCCTACAGGATTTCTAAAAAAAAGCATCTTACTCCTTACTTTATTTTTAAAAAAGCACAACTGTCCCGGCGGCAGATGGTGGCGGTGGGAAGGAGCTAGGGAGGGATGTCGGGCTCCGCTCTGCTCCTGCGGCGGGATGCGGGAGCCGGGGCTCTCCCGTGCTCCGTGTTCCCTGGGCCCGAGGGCACCCAGGAGCAGCTCCCGGATGGATCCAAGCGGCACAGGCTCCTCAGTGGGCTCCCCTGTTGGGAGAGCAGTGTGCCAGCACTGCCACTCACCTCCCTGCTCCAACAAATCCCCTCCACTCCCTGACACACACAGACAAACCCTTTTCCAAAGCAACCAGGGAAGCACCTGCCTTTGGGATGACTCCTGGAATGAAATCTGGTCTCTCTGGTGTTTTGCTGTATACACAGTAGTCTGAAAACAGGTCTTGCTGTCAATTTATTTATGCTCTTCTCTTTCTGCTCTTGTGAGTTCTGATGATCTCCTGATTTGGCTTCAGAGACAGTGATGAGTGGTGAGGATACATTCACCTTCTCCCAAGATGCAGAATATTGGCCAGAACTAGTCAAGTTGCCCTGATGTCCCTGGAACATTACATTCTCTCCAGTGGTTTATTTCTGTGGGAAAATTTGTGCAGCTTGTTTACACACTCAGATCAACAGACCTGGCTGGGCATTGCAATCCCTGAATAATACTGGCAAGAATGTTTCCGTGATTATTTTTCACCCCTTTGTGCCATGGGACATGGTCCCTAAGATTATTTTTGAGAGTTTAATGGGTCCCAGAATCTTCTCAGGCACTGCCAGTCTCCACTTTCTGTGCCACTCTGTCATTGCAGCTTTTGGTCCCATACTGCAGATCTTCAGTAACTTCATGGGGTGGTGGAGAGGGGTTTGCAGAGACATACAGAATAAGAGCTTCCTAACTAAGCCATCTCATGCATGGTTTCCTACAGTTCATAGAATTACAGAATCAAAGAATGCTTTGGGGTTGGAAAGGACAGTAAAGATCATCTAATTCCAACCCCCTTGACACAGGCATGGATGCCAATAGTTTTTATGTTTTGGCCTTGCTGACACAGATTATACTTTCCAGTCCTAGTGTAATAAAAGTAGAAAAACAGCCAAATATGGAGTATTGGTGATACCATTAATGTGGTAAAGTAGCAGACATGCTAGAGAGACACAGCATACATTGTTAATGGCTTTTAAGACATTGCCACTTCAAGAGGATTCCTCTCACCTGGGATCCTCTGAAGTCACTGTTAGCTCATTCATCACTGATGACAGATGAAGCAAAAGTTGGCCATGCTCTTAATTTAATCATCTCAGTAAGATATTTGAGTAAACATTTCTCTGTATGCTGCCTCTTCCAGGCCTCTAATGATCAGCCTTTCCTTCTTCCAAAAAGTTGACAAGTACACCAGTGTCCTTTCTGGCCCTTTCTGCTAGGCAGAAATAAGCCATGTTCCTCAAACACAGTAATTGGAGTAATACTAGACTGTCTATTATTTTTTATGTGAACAGATTTATCTGAAGAGAATGAAAAGATACTTTCCATTGCTTCTTTTTCTCACTGCAGTGGGAAAAAAGAGAGATAAAATTTACTCCTTCTGTGCTTCTGGATCTTTTGCACAAATGTATTCTCTTAGAACATTTTTACTATTATGCCCCAGGGAGGAGTGTTAGCAGAATCCAAATATTTATATGTTTATTATTCTCTGCACATGTTAATTTCCCATTAACATCAATGGAATTTAAACGTGTGCATAGGGAAGGGAAAACAAACAGTTAATGATCTAAGTGGGAGAAAGGGAAACATAGGGCCCCCTGAAATCCAGTTAGCTGTGGAAAGAGGGGGAAATTATTTTCCTGAATTAATTTTATCTAATAGAAATGGAAAAGATCTGATGGACTTGGATCATTGCCCTCTGCAGAAAAGGGATTGTATCTATGTTTGTCTCTCCTTGTACATTATCTACTCTTGGAGACCACCAGTGACAGTGAAGCAAATTACTTCAGAACCTTTTCACTGTCAACTAATTACCATGAGTATCAAGAAATGTTTTCCTGATGTGCAACTTTAGAAAGAGAACTGCTTCCTCAGCTTGGAAAATACATGGCAAGTTATTTGTGTAGTTAACTGTGACAGAGAAAGCAAAGAGGTAGGACTAAGTGATCACAGAATATCTCAAATGGAAAAGGACCTATAAGCTTCATCAGGATGCTCCCAGAAGAAGTACCTCCTTGCAGATCAGCCGGTTTCAGAATGCCCACAGTGAAGAAGTCTGAAGCATTACAAAAAACACAGCTTTGCTTTAATTTGTGTCCCTATGAAAGGAGATCAAGAATAAAGAAGTCCATCTCATAGTGAAAGAATATATGTTGCTAAGTTCATTGTCTCCAAAAATCCCAAATAAGCAAAGAAACAATGAGTACTGAGTCACAGGAAGTTCAGTATTGGTGTAAGCAGTGGAACAATCAAATCTGAGATACTTAAATATGCTTGGATCTCTTCCCTAGAGAGAAAGTTAGATGACACAAAGCAGTACTTTCCCCTCCCATTCCAGCCCTTCTAACATTTCAATTGGTGACCCTTGATGTCTCATTTAAACCATGGCAGAACAGTTAAGCAGCTGGAGCACTGCAGCTGCTGGTGCCTTCCCAGCACTGTATCAGTGATGTTATCAGTGCAAACAAGCAGCCAATGGACACCGACACACAGCACTGGGAAACTGGACACTCTGATGCAGATGACAGACTCTGGAGTGACCATGGAAAAGATACTCCTCACAGCAAATATTTGTTTGTCTATTAACTGTGAACGCCTTTCAGAGCAATGAATTATTCTGTCTGGAGTCAGGCATTCCCAAAAAAGCAGAGGTGGAGGAAGTGCATATGTCACTACCTCCATCTTTGGGAGGAGTTGTATCTTTCAGAGTTCTTACTCTGCTTCAGCAGTGGTTAGTGAGGAACAGATCTTGAGCTGTGGTAAAAGCGACAAGTTTTCCTCTCTGTAAATTCAGCTAAGCACATACCTTGGAATTTTACTATTGTGCCCAGCCAGTCTATTTTTCCCATTTCATTAAATTATCAGTAACAATGTTGGGGGAACGTACAGGAAATAGGTAACTGAGACATTTCTGGAACAGTGGCTGACCTATATATTCAGAGGAATAAGAAAGCTTTGATGTCAGGTTGGGAACAGAGAAGTACATTTGACTGTTTAAGCCCAGAAGGACAGATAAAGTTGAAGAAGAGCCTTGGTGAATTAATACCATTAATACCATTAGGGATATTCATGATGTGATAGTGACACTTTTATTAAAGGGTGAAAAGTAATGCTTTACTTTGGAAATATAATTTTCCCTGATATTTTAACTGCTCTATCTCTGGGATGATCATTATCCTTTATTCACTTCTTAAATTCAGGGGTTTTTTTCCACAATGGAACCTATTGAGGTTTCTATGGTATATTTCTAAATTGTCCTTGAAGGAATGAAGCAGAATATAGTCATTCAGAACAAATGAGTACTGATAATTAAGAAGAAATACTTCAGTAATTATAAGGTGGTTCAATTAAAGTAATAAAGAGGACCAGTTGTGATTGATCCATTCAAAGTCACAGTTTATTTTTACAAACTGGATTTGATTTCTGCCTAACTGGGAACAGGCAAGTGATCTCAAGGCTGCAAGAACCAGATAAAGAATCTGAAGAATAAATTACTTGCATTCAACATTTGCTTATTTTCAAGGGAGAGTTGTTGTTAATGTAACAGCTTTGCACCAGTGATTTCACTAAGATTTCAAAAGGTTTTTTATTTTTAATGGCATGTGGAGGTTTTTTTTATTTTCACTGAGTAATTTTATTGCCTATCAATCAGATTCTATGCGTAAATATATGCAGGGAAGCAAACAAAAATCTCACAAAGATGGAAGCATGAGAAGGCAAAGGAAAATAAGTCCCTGCCAGTTCTATACTTAGAGAACAGTTACAAGTAAGACTGATGGACACAGGCAGGCTGCTGTCAGAATTACAGAGCCTGGAGTGTTGCAAAGCCTGGAGCACTGATTATCTCATTAATGATCCAACAATTTCATAGAGTTTTTGCTCATAGATTTCAAGTATTGGTTTCTACACCTAAGGAACAATTTGAATAAAAGAAACTCAGAATGACACAAACTGGGCATTACACCATCTCATTTGCTGAATTAAGGCCACAGGTCTGGATTTTCTCCCTTCTTTATATGATGACAGAAGAGTCACAGAGCTCAGAAAGGCAGTGAGAAACCTCATACACCGACTAAGAAGCTACTTAGAATCCTCAATTTGTGAAATTGCAGCCTGCTTTGAGATCCTTAGGCCAGCTCCAAGAGACCTCTTGGTGTATCTGAATCCAAAGATTCAAATTCAAAGAATCCAAAGATACCCTACAGAAAAATACCAAGTACCATCTAAGATAATTGATCACAGATACAGCTTGTCTTCAAACATTCCCAGAATAGGTGTTGCTACCCAGTTTTTCTGTGACAAAAAGGTGATTGCAGTATTCAGACCAGAGGAAGTACAAGAACCAGAATCTGTTCTTCTCTGTTTGATGGTGTTCAAATTTATAATCTTTACCTCACTAGGCTGTTTCCTTCTGGAAAGAAACAGTTCTAACACTTTCTTCTGAAATTCTGCAACTTTCTTGGTGAAGATTGGCCATTTTCTAGGAAAGATGGTACTCTTAGCAGAGCTGGGTTTTGCCTTAGCAAAGTAAACAATCTGGAAATGAACATCTTAAGAACTGATAAAACACCATTGCTAAGATAGAGGTCAAAAAAAGACAAAATATGTAGAAAAAAAAATCCACATTTTGTGCTATCACTTTCTCTTCTGAAAGAATTTCCTTTGTATTCTATTTATCAGTGGTAATAAACCTCCCTATACATTAATGCAGAAAGATAAATATGTTTTCATGTTTTCTCATATTTTTGAGGTCATTACTACTAAACTTATAAAAATAATTACTGAACATTAATTGTCAATAATAGGACTAGGGGACTGTACATGTAAAGGTATTTGGGGGAATTTAATTATGTGTGACTTGTGGCAGTTATATTTGTCCAGTCAATAAAAGCTGATTTTTATACATCTTTACCTGTTACTCTTTTTAACATCCATTTTTTCTTTTATTAGAGAGGGAACATGAGAAAAAGTGATCAAACCCCATCTTCAGAAGCAGTTTTGCAGGATGATTTGTCAAGCACAATGAATGGAACATTTCATTCCTTAAGTGAAAGGAATCTTAATTGATACTTGAGAGCAATTCCTTTGACAAGAAGAGCATTTACAAAGTTCTCCTACCCTACCCAGAATATTGTTCAGTTCAGTGATGCTAAATACCAGAATGTAAATTGAATGTATTTTCTGCTGGGTCTGAGAGAGTAGCAATTTCTGTACCTTGGTAGAGGTGTTTAAAAACAGAAACATAAAGGAAGCAACAGCTTATAGAATATGTAGAAAATATGACACTGCTGGTCCTTTCTGCCTCCAGCCTCCCACCATGCTTCAGAGTCCATACAAATTATTTCAAATACACTATTTTTTCTGTCTTTGCTTATATATATGTCTTATATAGAACATGATAACTCCTATATTTTATAGCATATTTGTTTTTCCAGTCTTTTCTCATAATGGAGTTGGTTACAGGTTTGCATCTATAGCAGGATGTAAGAAAATTTTCTTCATTTTAAAATTAATTTTCTTGTAATAAAAAAGCTGACATTGACAAGTTAGCTTCAATCAGAGAAATTAAAAATGCAAGACTTCAGAAGATGTCGAGAGACCACGTAGTCCATCCTGTTTTCTTGGAAGCATAAGAGATGAAAATTATTTAAAAACCTTGCTGATTATCCCAAAATCTTTCTCATAGCAGAAGTCAACTTTGTGGTCATGTTGCTCCTACTAATTTCTTAGCATCAGGAGCTGAGTTAGCCATCTGTCCCTTTCTCTGGGGTCACTGCCATCCTTGGCAAGGTTTCAAAACCCTTGCCAAGGTTTTTCCTATTTCTTCCCTCATTGCTTCCTCTTCAGACTTAAGGATGTAATTTGTGTAGGCCTGGCAGAGCTCTATCCACTTAAAACAGCTATAATTGCCTTCCAATATTTTGCTGCCTCTGCCCTCAGGAAATTTCCTGTGGTCCTGTTTAGAATACACCGTGTCTTGCAGCAAGTCGACCTGCTGATTGCAATTCTCGTTTTCTGTCTGACCCTCCGATCCTTCTCTCACACACACTTTTTGAGCATGCTCTCAGCAGAAGTTTTCTTAGCCTTCCTTTTCACTTGTCTCCCTTTTTCATCTGTCTTTGTCATCCATAAAAAGGATTTGAGGTGTTTAGTGGAATATTTCTCTTGGTTGACAGGTTTTTTTGTCTCTTTCCACTGTGTCATGAAAATGTGATGCCACAGGCAGATGGATGGTGGCAATAGAATTGTTCAGCTTGCTAATCGTTGCTTTCATTATGTTATTAGCACTCTTTCCCACATTGGCTCTTTAACGATAAAGAAAACAGAAAAGCAAACATTTTCAGAAGTATAGATGTGTACTTGTATACCTAATTCCCACTGCCTATCATATTTTTATCCCAATATCTGTAGTTTCTTCTTTTAATATTAGATTGAGCTAGACAGAACTGGTTTAAATCATCTTAATTTTTTACACAAAATGCAATTTTAGTTGTTATTTTTAAAGACTAAAGCAAGAAAATATGTCTAAACCAAGTTATTTTATATGAAATTAATGTTCTGCAGTAGGAGAGAAAGATCATTGAAATTAGATCCTCAAGTCTATAATATTGCTGCAATTCCTCATTCATATCTGCAGTGTAGAAATGCCTGGTGAATCAGTGCAAAAAGCCAGCATGGTCTACCCTTTGCTATCTGTTTTTTCTTCAAGCACTCCTCACATACAAGAATCTTGACAAAATGCAGTCTTGAAAGACCAAAAACCTCAAGTCAGAAAAAGCTGTTTCACCTGAGAATCCTGTTCAGCTGGGAGACATTTATCTGCCACTGGAATACTGTCACCACCTGCAGTACGCTGCGCTGCTTCTGCTCAAATTTACAGATTATTATACAGAAGAGTAGGAAAAAGAGCTTTCTGCACTCACAGGGATTTTAAGATCTAAAACATATTTACCCCATTTAAACTTTACAAGTTTATTACAAATAAAATACTTGGGGCTAATTAGTTACAAGAGCTCAGAGTTTTCATTCTGTTGGTTGCACCAACAGCTGCCAATTAGCCTTATATAAATTACTTTTTTCTCAGTAAATTCCATTATTCTTACTTGTAGTGAAAATGCAAAGATTCTGATGCTCTCTGCATACCAATACAATCCTAGACACCTTCCTTTTCAACTGCTAAATGATATTTAACTATCCCTTCTTAACTGAGAAAAAGAAGACATTCCCAGAGATGATTAAGCTACGGAGAACATCAGTCAGAACCTAACACTTAACTAAAGTTTCTGACTTTTTGCAGTCTGGGTAAAACCTCTGGGTGAAAAACCTTTTCCTGATATCCAACCTAGGCCTTCCTTGACTCATCTTGAATCGTACATGGACACAGAAGCACACTCCTGCTGAATTACATGGCATGTATGATGTAATGTTGTTATTGTTTTACTTTGGGTATGTGAAAACAGATGATACCTGTCATGGCTGGAGTAAGGGATGTTTTTAACTGTATTGCTGACACAGAATACACACACACATAAATTGTTCAACACCTCTAAAAGTTTTATTTCAAGTGTTTCACATTGTTACAGCACTTGCATATCACATACTCTTTTTTCCTTCTCTTTTTTCTTTTTACCTTCTGTTCTGAATTATGTCACATATTGGGGCCTTTGAAGTTTTGTAGTCTACAGACACATTTAAGACATGTTTGGATACATCTGATATCTTTTTATGCTCCATATCACTACCCATTGCAGTTGAAACTCCTTTGCTTAAAATCAGTAGAGTCCTTAGCAGACCCCATGAGACTCCCTGGTGCAATTTGGAACTGATTTGATATTGGGGTTACCTGGGGCATTTCTTTCCTTGGTTTCAAGCCTTCCTGACAGTATACACAACACTGACATTTTTTTACAGAAATGAGGACCAGGCACTTTGGAGGGGCAGGAGCAGTGCCAGGCCAGAAAGCTGCAAAGAACCCAAGCAATTTAAGCTTCCTACTCCCACTGCTTCTTTCTTGTTGCTGCACAAACATTATCCCTTGCTCGGCAACAGCAGCGAAAGAGCAGAAGGCTGTGCAGGTAGGAGGCAGAGACTGGCTACTCAAGCAATGCCTGTCCTCATCTGCCATCTCAGCTAGTCTGTCACTGTAGGCTACTGTTTACTTTGCCTGTGATTAAATAAGCCCTGCTGATTGGGCTTAAACTACTATTCTTTCCCAATGGAAAGGCTTTGTGAAAAATGCCACCTTTCTCACTGTAGGCTTCAATGCTTAGTGTTTTCTATCAATACTTCTAAATCACTCATAAGCATTTTAAAGACCTGTGACATCAAGGACTGCTGATTCTAAAACAGGATGAGCTTTTTGATTCAAATAATGGCAAAGTCTTATAAAATGCTTATACAACCTGACTTTATTTGACTTTCATTGTCTTTTCTACACATTTATCTCAGTCTGGGTGGTTAGTTACCCTTATAGTTCAGGAAAACTGTCACTTCAGGATAAAAAATGTATTTGCAACTCTCCTTTCTGAACACAGAGCTGTTCTGCAGCATCCTAATACATGTACAAGAATTACACTGATGCTATAAGCCCTGTTGCCAGGATACTTTTGCAAGACGTTTTTCTTTGCTTGTCAGTTGAAAATGGTGTGAAATAGCTGTTATTTAAAGTATTTCAAACTACTGTTCACCCATAATGCTTTAAGTAGCACAATAGTTAGAAAGCATGAAGTGGAACATCAAAATCTATATTTTGTTAGAACATTAGAACAATGCTTACTATTAATATTATACCTACAAGATGATTTCAAACCCCTCAGTGAGCTGAGAGAGAGGTATGACCCCCTGAAGTAAAATCTCTTTCAAAATTCCTATGCACTAATTCTGTCTCCCACCATCTGCTTTATGGGAATGCACTTTCATATAAAAATGGAGTTGAGTCTTGTACAAAGAAGAAAGAGGATTCAGCTACAAGACCCATTATGTACCACCTATTTAAGTCAGGAGTAGATACTGCAAACCAGTTTCCCAGAAAAATACATTTTTGAACAGAATTTCAAAATTTCTGAAGCATTCTTTACACTGAGCTCTTCAGCGAGCTGCCTGGAGTCACAGTGTTCAACATCTCAGAAACTGTTTTATCATGATGAGTCTCAAAAGCTCTGCTGCTGTCTGATATTATAAGCTAAAGTATTGAGACAGAAATTATACCTATATCCCACAGGGCACAAAGTGCTCTGTGCAAGGGACATCTATAAGGGAAAGTCAGGGACATGCCCTAGACTGAACATCACTTTCCAGTGAATTGCAAAGTGATTGCAATTCAAGGAAACTTGGCTGACAACAAAGTCTGACACTTAGACAACAACAAAACCAAAAAGGGTATAATTTCTCTGCCTAATTTACCTTCAGCACATAAGAGAGCAATCCCTGCTGCACTGGTCTCTCCTCAGTCAAAGCCTTTTTTGCCCTGTAACTGCAAGAACCTGAAGACATTGATTAGGATGGGGCAAACTGTGGGTTAAGGGAGGTATTTGGCATTGTGTAACAGCCAAGCTGCTTTACACAGCTTTAAAACATAGATGCAAATATTCTGTGTAAGCTATACTGTCATTACCTGAAAACTCACATTTGAGAGCTCCAACTAACTGAAAAAGTGTGTCTTTTTCATCTCCTTGGGGGCCTCAAAAGTAAAGAAAATCACTGCACCTTTACCTTCTGTCTGATAATTAAATTCCTGTTCTGCTGGCATGAGCCAAGTGATCCCAACTCTGCTAACATGGAGTAAAAGTGATTTGGAAACTCTCTGTAAACAAGTTATCCTGTGTATACAAGAAAATCCGGGGAGCTTGTGCACACAACTGTGTGAGAGCTAATCCACAGAATGGTGCACAAAAGGAAAGAACTAAGCAAAAAGTAAACACAAGATTAAATGGAATTCTTTTCATATTAAAACACAATACAGTGTAAGGAGATGAATTATTGAAGTAATCCTGACATTGCAGACAATGCACTGATACAGTTTTTAATGTAAATTCTCATCCCAAGAGTTTTAAAGATTTGTGGATGTTTGGGGGTTCTCAGTAGTATTCCCTTAGTTGTAAAACACACTATAAAAGACAGGTCCTGCCAACCTTTGTGCTCTGTTCCAGTTTGGAGCACACAGACTGGACCTCATTTCCCTCTGAACCCTGGTAACTTTCTATCAGCAGAGGATGATCCTTATTTGTGACAAAGTTGAAAGTCAACTGGAGGAGGCAAAATCTGGTGAGATTATGCACAGTATATATGCAGGACTGGAAAGAGAACCCCATCCCTTCTGTTCTGACCAGGGGTGGCCCTTGACAGTGCAAGCAATCAGCAAAATTACCAAGAACACTGAGTAAAATTCCATTTCATGAGCCTTTTTGTTTTTACACAGCATTTCCTCCACTTCTGCCAGAATTTTTTGTAATGTAATATAAAGAGAGGAGTGAAAATTGGCTTTGGAAGACACCAGGCAACCATTGCTGCACTGATCTTCCTATATTTCCTTTCTGCCTAACCCATCCTGGAGATGTAACCACAAAGAAATTGTGAGACCAAGACACTTCTTGGTGAAAGGGGTGTGTGCATTTACACTTCATTTAGCAAGGACAGAATTCTGTCTGTACAACACAGTGGGAGTGAATGATCCACTGCAGGAAGCATACAGTTGCCATTTTTGTCCAAGGCAAGATCATAATATTTAATGCTAGGTTACAAATAGATCTTATAGATCTTTCCTAAATCCTTGAAAATAACAGGAGCAATTAGAATTGTACCATTTGCATGTTCCAAACCCACACTTGCTTTCTTGACAGTCAGGCTCACGCTACCTTTTTCTCACGAAGGAGAAAAAAAAAATCTGCCTTGAATTCCTTGTAGTTCCAGGTGTGCTGTCCTTTTCTCCTGTGACCCATGGCTCTGGTCACATCCTCCTGTCACAGGCAGTCATGCACAGCTCCACCAATGCATGTCCAGGAGCGATCAAGGACATCTCCTCCGTCCTCTCTTGTTTTTTTCCCAATCACAACTTCCCTTACAGTCCAATGCATATTTAATTTTGCTATGATTTATTCCTACTTAGTGTGGTAAGCACACCCATTAACGCCAAAGATTTCTGTGATTGCCTATAGATCATGAACACACTTTCAGGATGCTGTCAAAATATTTCAGCATCAGACTGTCATTGCAGATAGGAAGGCTGGCATTTTTAGCTCATCTTTCTCCCTTTTTTTGTCTGTGCCCCTTGTACAAGGATTCTTTCTTTCAAATTTGCTTTTTACAGGGCATGTTTCAAATACTGTTTAAAGCTGTGATCTGTGGTGCAATGTTGAGCTGGGGACCAGTCACCAGTGGCATGCTCCAGGGGAAAATACTGGGGTCAATGTGGTTTAATATTCTCATTAATGATCTGGAAGGTGGGACAGAGCATTCAGACAATAGAAATCTGGGGCAAATGCCTGATACGCTCTGTGTATCACTGCAGGCTGGAGAAATGGGCAAACAGGAGCACGATGAAGTCTGAGAAAAAGAAATGCGAGTCCTCCACCTGGAGAAGAATAATCATGTTCACCAAAGTGGGGACTAACTGGATGGAAAGCAGATTTGCAGAGAAGGACCTGGGAGCCCTGGTGAACAGTAAGCTGGACATGACCCAGAAATGTGCCCTTGCACCAGAACATCTTGGATTGCATGAAGTGTTGCCAGCAGGTGGAGGGGGGTGATCCTTCTCCTCTGCTCCACACTGATGAGACACACCTGGAGAGCTCTGTCCAGTTCTGAGCTCCAGAGAGCAAGAGAATCATGAACATATTGGAGACAGTCAGTGAAAGGCCACTGAGATGCTTAAGGAACTATAGCATCTCTCCAGTGGGTAAAGTCTGGGAGAGCTGGGAATGTTCAGCCTGGAGAATGAGAGCTCTGGGGAAGTGCCATTGAGGTGTAGGAATACCTGATGAGGGGAGTAAGAAGAAGGAGACAGACTCTTCTCAGTGGTGCTCAGTAGAAGGACAAGCAACAGCAGAAAGGCATGGTTTATAACTAAACATTAGTAAAACCATTTTTATGATGAGGGTGGTCAAGCAGTGGAACAGATTGTCAAGAGAGGTTATGAAATCTTGGTTCCTGGAGGTATGCAGAAGCCAACAGAACATGGCCCTCAGCAAACTGCTCCAGTTGACCCTGATTTGAGCAGAGAGCTTGAACTTGATCTCCAGATGTCTCTTCTCATTCCAATTCTTTTTAGTCTCCTCCTACATCACCCATCATGAGGCATTTGCTGCCCACCAGGGGCTTCAGCTAATTTCCAGTTTTCCTCTTCACCCTGCCGGCCACAGCTACCATTGAGCACCAGCAGTGTGCTCTGTAGTACAGCACCACTCAGCATTACACTCACAAAGATGTGTGACAGTGGTAGCAGCCCATCAAACACCGAGGCAGATCATAAAGTGGTGTCATCTTTTAATGTCTATTTTAATAGGATTATGATTAGAAATGAGTCTGGTTATTATTCACTAGTCTCCAGAGTTTCCATTCTTTTAGAAAACACATGCTTTCCAAGCAAATTATTTCCAAAATTCACTGAAACAACTTCAGCAAGTTCAGAACAACACAGCTGCAAGATCCTAATAAGGAATTGAGAGCTGTAGAAAACTGTGGAGTTAGACACACTACTATAATCCCCAGCAGTATGGAGGATCTGATTTTGTAAAGTTCCTGTAACCCATAAATTTACTTTCCTGGTTGGCTGAAGGATAAGATCTATGTAAGCTATTAGACAGTAATCAATTTTTTTTATTTTTTTCCTCACAGAAATGGTAATTGGCTGACCACTGTATAGGATTCTCCTCATGCAGACCCAGACACTTGTCCCTAAGTGTCTGCAGCTCAAATAAACTGCTTGCACTTCAGTGGAGGTGTCTCTTCCCTTAGGTGGAGAGAAGAACAGCAGATGTGTGTGATTTTTTTTTTCTTGAAAAGCAAGTTGAGCCTTGCAAAGCAAAATCAGCAATTTTATTTTTAACAGAAGTCCACAAATATCACGGGATTCTGGGAAATCCCAGAATTTCTCAACCAGTAAGAAAATATCTTTATTTAAAGTATATCATAGATCGAATTACATGAAACTCTCTCTCAAAAAAGTAACATGATTAATGGAAATGTCTGATCCTTTCTCCTTGAAGTTATTAACAAAGCAAATAATGTCTGACTAATATCTAACACATGCCAGTGTTTGAAGAGTTAATTAACAAACATGGTGTAAGGAGGAATGGTACAAGATTTAATACCACTCAGGGGCACTCACAGAGAAAACAAAACAATTCTGCCTGTTTAAGGAGACTGTATGGAATGGCACTGCTCATATGGATTCTTATCCAAACCCCCATCAAAAATCACATTCCATATACATACAGGTAATTTTTCAGGAAATTAAAGTGCTGTGTTTATATATTTATGTATTTCTGTCCTGTAAGGGTTTCTATTTTGTTTCAACATAACTCTTTTCTGTAATTATCCATATTGTCCAGGTGTTTATAATAACTATATGGAGTTCAATGGAGTGTGAGGACAAATTGGTCAGGTAAACTTCATTTTACACTTTTTAAGTCCTGCTCTATCACAGTTTCAATCTTATAAGTTTTTATTTTATCCCTCCAGCTCTCTCTTCAACATATATGTGCTTCTCTCCTGCCTCTACCATCATCTTAACTTTCACATCATGACTACTGTGGTTGTCCATCGGTCAGAGAATACTCACTTTGAGTCTCAACATACCCATAGCAGGGCTTTTTGATGTTTTAAAGCTGATGGTTCTTTTTTCCTTTCAAAATATGCACTAAACCAGACTGGTTTTGAAAAATTACTATTTCTAAAATTGTGTGTCTTTTTTATATTTCTTAAATTTTTAAAATGAAGCAAAGCTTCTGATTGACTGGGGAATAAAACCAGAACCACAGGATTTTCACTAAAAAGATGTACCTTAAATTATTTAGAAAATATTTCAGAAGTGCCTTCAAATCTTGATAGATTTATGTTCAATTTAAAAAATAAAAAAACACTCAAATATATATTTAAAAAATCTTAATGCATCTCAACCAATTATAGCTACTCCTCCATATGGTGAAATCACCAAAATTCCTCCTAACTCCTAGCAATATTTTAAAGAAAAAATTGAAATTACATTAGAAAAATTAAATTTTCTCTACTAGAAGACTGACCTAGAAAACTATTGTAGAAAGGGACACAGACAACTGAATTGACAAAAATGCAAGACAATCACAGTGAGTGGTTAACATGCAGTAATAGAAAGGAGGAAAAAAGAGATACAAATGCCCTTTTGTATTTTTTTATTTTTCACTTACTTTGTTTCAAATATGTTATTGCAGCCATGCCACCTGGTAAATTGTGTAATTGAGCACCAGTTTTTCTCCTGATATGACAGAAGCTGGCATATGGAAAATACTTTCCTTCCTGACTTTGAAGACGATGGAATGGAAAGAAGCCTCATTTTAAATGATCTTTCAAATGATCTCTTGAAAGGTTTAATTCAGTCTTTACTTAAATTCATACTCACTTTTAGTTACTCTATCAGTTACACTGTCCTGGTAAATTGAAAATTCATGAGCTACTTCTGAAGAATAATGGATTCACAGTTTGGGTTGTTTGGGGTTAGAATGGAAATTAAAGACCATTTAATCCTATCCCCTTCTGCCCTGGGCAGGGACACCTTCCACTTGACCAGGCTGCTTAAAGCCCCCTCCTGCCTTGATCCTGTTAAAATGTTCATGTTTGCATATAGCAAAACTTATTTTTGTCCCTTGACTATTCATTTCCCCATGCTCTATGTCATCTATTTCACCCTTGAATATACTCTTTGTGAATGACTTCCCATGTCTGGTTTCAAGAATATCTGCCACTCTTCCTATTCACAAAATTCTTAAATTATGGAAATGTAAAACATTTAGGTAACAGCTCTTATGTTTTGAGTAGGCAGCCTAGGAAATAACAGACAAACAATTAAGTCTATTAAGCTCAAAAAAATTAGCATTAAATAGTCTTCATGGAAAGTTTAAGATTCATTTTCAATATCATACTCATTTTATTCAAGGGAAGAGTAATGTTACTTCAGAATATTACCTGTGTTATAAACATTATCATATAAATTAAATATGTGTTTCTACAGAGAACACATCTGACCATAACATGGAATTTAAACTGATTCCAGTAGTGCTGCTACCAAAATAATTCACTCCAGAAATGGAAGGAAATGAGTCATAATCAAAGAGGGAACTGCAAGCAAAAATTCTTCAGATCCTGTTACTGGTGCTGATATTCTGTGTCATCTTCTGGAAATTCACTGAACTGGTTTTATTAATGATAAAGCAGAGATTATGACACCTTCTTCACAGGGGAGTTGTGAGGATACCTATGAAGTGCTCTGTATCTCCAGGAAGAAAGTCACTGCACGAGTACAAAGTATCAACAATTTTATCATTTCTACTATAAACAGCTGATTACTTGCCTGTTTCTATAGGGCAGATGATTACTTATTCCTCCTTTACAGGATATAAAGTAGCTGCTCTGTTAAACAACAGTAAAATTTAAATGTTAGAGAGGTTTTGAAGAGTATCAATATGGAAAAGGTTGGGGGAGGGAGCAGGGAGGGGACTGCCCTTGCCATCAAAGTATATCCTTTGCACATTCCTGGCACTACATCAAGGTTAAGTTAAAAGCAGCACTTGAAGGCAGTTGCATGTGGCAGATTGTACAACAAGGCTCATTAGCCAATGGTGAGTCTTATGTAAAGGTCTTTAATGTGGTACAATGGCATTTTTCAGCCTCTTTTAAAAGGGAAAAAGTTAATAATGTGAAAGTTTTATTACTTTTATTCTTTTAAAGAAGTGCCTTTTTGTAGGGAAACATTGTGGCTAGTTAGAGCAAAAGCTCAGGGAATTTCCTTCACTCTGGGAAGAACTGCAATTATACAAGGGGAAGGGACCACAGCAGTAAACTGGCAACATACCAAGGTCTTAACCCCTGAGACAGGAGGTGGAGAAATAGGTGTTAGCAGTCTTACACAAGTCCTTAAAGCATAAACATATGGTAAATCCATTACCTAAACTACAAAGAATGGAACCTTGCTAATAAACCTATTTACTAGGTTAAATAAATACAGAAAGTGTTTAAAAAAGGCAAGCTGCGTGACATTTTAAAATCAAACATTTTTCACTTGTCGGAATTTGTTGTCGGGAGTCTGTGAAACATGATGGCCCTTCCAACCCCATGAACACACAGTCATGTTCTGCCCACTCGGCCCCAGCTCAGCGCTCGCTGCCACCACACAAAACCAAGAGCATTTATTTCTGAGTTCCTCTGCCACTGCCTGCACAAACACAGTTCATCACCCAACTGGCTGCTGGCATTCATGATGAACAATAAAATGTAGGTAGGATTCAAGTGTATTTACCACCTTCTTGTCCAGCCCTGTGCTCTATGGCATGTTTGATTTTATCCAGCATAAACACCAGTCTAATTCCAGAAGTCAAAATATTGAGCATGAAAAAACCACAAATCCAGTGTCTTTAGAATGGCATGCTGCCAGAAGCTTTAGCAACAGCTCCACAGATCATTTTTGCATCACCCTTAGTACAAATATGATATTAGAGAGGTCATAAAGGGTACTAAAGCTAAGGAGAACTGTGTTTTTACTGTTACTTTACTATATAATTGCCCTTCTTCAAGATGTGGGAATGGGATATCCAGGAATACATTTTAAAGCCTATCATAGTGGTTTCATGGATTTGTAGCAAAGAGGTGGCATTTATCTAAAGCCAGCTGAAGTCAGTGGGCTGATTCCCTGCCCAATCCCCTCCCTTTGAAAGCAGGTGGTGTGGTCACAGGTAGCTTTACAATCAGGTGTCACTGAGGTGGGGTGGCTGCTCAGGGGCACTTCTCTCCTGCAGAATTCATGTGAATTTGCACTCTCATTTACCAGCCTGTGAAAGGTACTCCTTTTCTGCTGCTGGTAAGTGACATGCTTGTGGTGAAATTTGTGTTGCATCAGGTCCAAACAAAGTTTCATTTCATTCAGGAAAAAAAAAAAAAGAAAAAAAAGGTTTTAAAATTTCACGTGCCTGTGGAAATTCAGTGATATTTGGTCATTAACTTGACTGAAATCCATTTAAGTGTATAGTCAAACACAAGCCACTTGTTCTCAAGCAGTGTTTATGGATAAGGAAGCAAGGTGGGAGATCTATTACTTTTTGCCATACTCTCCATCAAATCTCCCTCTGTAAATACACAGTCAAACATTAATGATGACCCTCATCTGCTTCAGGTTCATTAATGGAGATGCCTGTGCCTGCATGGAATGCCACTGACATCTAGCATGGAGCTGTAGTGCTAGCAGAGTGGAGAGTATCAGATTTAAAAGGACTGAATTATTATAAATTAAAAATATTTCATTACAGAAGATAGGTAAAAAGCTGCATTATAAATAGAGTGCTTCAAATTGTGTGCTTGTATTTCTGGTTTGATTTGGAAAAAACGGTTTGTATAAAGTTGCCTTTTTAACCATTAGTTATGTGATTTTAAAGACTGGCAATATAGAAATAATTCCCTTGTGGTAATTTTATGTTAGGAGTATTCTATTCTTTAACAAATGCTGAGGGAAAATTATTTGGTTTTGTAATAAAAATATATCAAAGAAGAAAACAATCTGTATCGATTACAAAGGTCATCCTTTAACAATGCTGTTATTTGTGATGAACTCTTATCCAGCTGCTGATGTGACATTCTGGATTAAGTGACAGCATCAATATTGCACTGCACTCAAAAAACCCCAGGCAAATAGAGAAATCAACTGTTTTAACTAATGCCATTCCAGAACCATCTAAATATTTTACACATATGAGTACACATATGAGCACTGCATACACCAGCTGGTATTGGATAAGACATTCCTCTGCATTTTATAAGTTATTTCAATACTGCAAAACAGAGAACATATTTAGATAAAACTTTGGAGCCATTTGGTACCTCAGAAAGTTTTTATTTGATTTTCTCTCCAATTTTCTCCTTTTTTTGGCAAAATTTGCCATATTTTTAGCCATCACAGATTTTTGATAAAAAAAAAATAACAAAAGCAACTCTGAAACTGGTTACAGAATAAGGCAGATCTGTGAAGGGTGATCAGTGAACATCAGGAGTTCTAAATATGCAGATGGCATAAAATCTTCTAAAATAAAAAAGTTATGCTTGGTTTTCATAAGACAATAGTAACTAACACAATATATCAGATGTAAATTTTGCTGATATCTGTCTGGGATGGCAGCACTGTCTTTACTGTTTTCAGATGATCCTGAGCATACTTGTAGGAACTTAGGGTGCTGATGGAAAGAGCACACAACTCCTTTTTATCACCTCTCCCTACAAATGTGCACGGAGTGATAGGGACCATTTGCTCATTTAAAGCTGTCACTTTGTTAGGCACAAAAGGATGGGAACCCTCTGGCCAAACACAGACATTTGCACCTGAGTGACTCAGGTAATAAAATAGGGTGTGAATGACCCGAAGGTTAGGAAGGGATGAATTGCTTGCTGGAAATGCCTGTCTCTGTGGACTATAAAAAGAGCCAGTGTGGGTAGCCCAGAGGTACCCAGCCACATCACGGACTTTGAAAGGTGCTATGGATCTTTTTTGGAGCACAGAACAGATTGGGTTTTCCTGAAGTCTTATGGAAGCCTGAGTGTTATGAGAAATGAACCTCCTCTCTCTCAAGAGGTGATCTGTCCACAGCAAATGGGTGCAGCAGAATACCCTGCTTGTCTCAAATCACTTCTGAAGCAAGCAGCAGAAGTTCCACAGGGCCGGTGCTCACAGCCCAGGAAAGCCTTGCTGGAAAAAACAGCCAAGCGAAAAATAGACCTACTCGTGTGTTTAGTTTTGAGGTTGTTTGTTGGTTGTTATAACCATGCCTGAAATCACTGGTATTACCTCTATGAGCTGAATATCCCACACAGAAGTGCTACGAAGATGTTCTTGTCCTTATGCACAGTAAGTTGGAGCCAGATGCACACTACAAGAGCTCTCTTTCAGGCTGTGAAACCTGAAAACAGTTTAGATGAGTGACATGCAAAATCCCCACGTAACCACCTGGTCACACAGGAACCTGCAGTGTACATCAGGTGTTTAAATATTGCACAATAGGAAAGTATTGGATAAAAACAGAAATACCGAGGGAATGACTGGAACCTCAGAACTTTTTTCCCACAGCAAAGTAACCTTATCCTTTGCTTGCAGAGCTAGCCCACTTCTATCTTCCTCTCCTTACATACATAAGAGGTAAAAGCCAGTCATCTCCGAGCCTCAGCAAGTTCTGCTGCCACTAAGCTCATGTGAAAGGCATGCAGCTCTCCTTCCTCTGGCTGTGCTTAAAATATCTATGAAATAGCTGCTTGCACTCTGAGAGATCTTCTTGTAAGACTTACTTTGTTGTTTTTTTTTAATTTAGCCTTCGGAGACATTTAAGTCAGAGCTGCAGGTAGGCATCAAAGCTCAAGATGAAATAGCAAATTTCACAGGCATCCCTCTTTCTTGCAATTCTTGGATGCCTTGTCAGTAATTCCACTGCCAGCAGAACAGCTGTTTCACAGGACACTGTCCAGTTTAATGTATAATGTTTAATGTTCAATAATCCAGTGCTGGATGCTCAAACCTATTTGTCTCCTCCTATTCAATGCACTTTGAACTATGGTGTCTGAGTCTGGGTGGTCAATCATACTCCTGGAGCCAGCACCCATCAGGAGTGACAGCAATAGGCAATGGCATGCCTGAAGGGATATTCTCAGGCTGATCACGCTCTAGCTCTTTTCTTTCTCAAAGGCAAAAGTTCCATCACAGGTCCTCTGTGAGGCAAACTGGGAAACAGCAGTGAGCCTAAAGCCCACACAGACAGGACTTTGAGGAACACAAGTAGGTTGAGCAAATTCCTTCTCCATCCACCCTGCTGCAGTGTGTTCCAAGCCACCACTCATCCCTTGCAGGGATGGGGGCTCCCAGCAGCACAGGGGGCTGCAGGAAAACCTCTTTCTTGTTAGGACTTTATACACAGCATTCTGAGGCACTGAGATACTCAGGGGTCCAAATGTAGATATGAACTTGTCTATTCCTGGTGTCTCAACACAAGAGTGGGTGAAGGCAAAAATCACATGCCTCATGTGTGTTTGAGGTTAACCTTAAACTCTGCACTGCAGAAGGTGTTTGTTTATTTCTTCTCAGACTGTTTTCATAAGCACTTTCTAGTTGACTACCAGAGTCTCTTTTTTTTCCAGTTTCTACGGAAAAACTCAAAGCTCTCATCTCTTTGAATGTCGTGGTTGACAAATTGCTGGAACCATCAGCCCTTGCTGCATGTAATTTTCTGGGAAAGAAAATACAGCTTTCTAGAATAAACACTTTCAAAAGGATTTTTTGTTTATATAGTCCACATTTTTCAAAAGGAATTATGATATCCATAAATTCAAATGTAGTTGTTTGTATGTTCTGAACAGTATATTTTCATTTTCTCAAGGCACCTAGGCTGCTATATGCACTCATTTACAATGGTACACATACTAATGAAGCAGAAATGTTAATTTATTGTGAATTTAAGCAAAATAGCACAGGCAGAAGATCAATTAGACTGACATTTCTGGTAGATTTTTGAGGGGTTAGGATTGCTTTTATCTTTTGCAGTTACATCAAAGTCTGATTACAAAGAAAATGTACGCTCAGTTTTCCTCCTTGTTTAACGCTGTTAGGGACAGTGAAATTAATGCACAGAGTGTAAGCATCCATTCCTTTTTTTTTTTTCAGTGAAAAAGAATATATGTAAATCATAAAGACAGCTGATGGTAAAGCAGACTGATTAGAAAATATTTTAGATACTAAAAAAAAAAAAAAAAGAGTAGAGCAACAGCTACAAAGCCTTATTTCCTGCATTTCTTGCAAATGAAAACCCTGTTTTCACTTTCATTTCAGATGTGTGAGGAATGTATTATGGAATCCTTCAAACCAAGATGACAATCATGCCTGTGGTGCCAGCTGAAAACAAGGAAGCACACTCTGCCAGTCACAGGCTGTTAGAGGCACAGTCAACCTAAGGACACACAAGTTTTCCAGTGGAGGCATTGGTTTCTAATGGGCAGAATTTACTGCTCAATTACATTGTTATGCAAGAGTGGCAAAACAGATTTAGCTGTTACTTTTTCAAAGCAAATATAGCTCTACATTTTACACCTTAGTCTGCTCCTGTGCTTGATTAAACATTTATAAATAGTTTCCCCCAGCCATCCTACAAATGCTTGGGGTTCAGAGACAGTATCTGGTTCACAGCACAGGCTATTGGAATGGAACTGAGACACAAAATTCAAGCAGGTTCTGTAATGGAAAATGCAGAGGAACTGAGGTCAGCAGTTTGACTTCTAGGTTCATAGTTTCATTTTGTTATTCAATCATGGCACCAGATTGCTTTGTAATTCAAGCAGAAGAGACTCTTGAAATCAATTTTGATTTTATAGCCTTTCTGAAAATTTGCTGAAAACCAAATTCTGCTCCTAGGAGGAACTGACTAGGTGATGTAGCAAGAACAAATCTTAAGGTTCTAACTGGTATGGAAAAGAAGGTAATAACATGTACTACTCGTAGTTTTCTAACAAGAAGAAATAAAGCCATTGCATCTTCACTACCTTTTTACAAATGATCATCAATCAAAATAGCAATGATCAGGCTTCCAGAGAAACTGCTGTCTTCAAAAAGAGAAGTTTGTGTTGCAATTTTACCTGTTTCAGATATTCATTGATTGTGATATCCACACAGCACAAATTATTTCCCAAGGCCTAGGCTGTCTGATTTGGCAATCAATTTTTTGGTGCTTCCTTACTAGAAATTTGGAAGAATCCGTTCTTAGGGGTGTTGAACAGCTGCTGTGCCTACTGATACTAGTTTATTCAATAAAGTCTTTTTTAATTCAGTTGAAGATGAGGTTTTTGTTCCCTTTCCTCAGAAGCTGCTCAGGAGAATAAGCACCTTCTAAACTGGACATAAGTGAATCATCCCCAACTCACAGCGATTTAGCATGAATTTAGCATGAATTTTAGCTGAATTTTAGCATGAATCCTTCTCTTGCTGTTTCAGTCTGGTAAAATTGAGTCCAAGAACTGAATGTAATAAGTTTACTACTGCACAATAAATAATATACCAGAGTTTTATGGCATAAAACAGTATTACAAATAAAATTTACTCCAAGACATGGAATTTGACATTGCAAATAAATGTACAGTAAGTTCTTTGTGCATATTGGGACCTATGTGTATTCCTTATAAAATGACAGCAATTAAAATGAAAAGACAACATGTATAGCAGCTTGACGGGGATTTTTCCTACTAAGTTGAATTAAAAGAAGTAGAATGTATTTGGCAAAGAAAAGTTAACCAGCTTTAGGAGACTCTGTAATCCAACTGCTAATAGATGATTTGCAATTGTTTTCTTGGCATTCCAGAAAATACATAAACAGCTTTCTGTGTAGACTAAGAGTGAAAAGGGAAATGAACATAGATTACAGCAATATGTGGAAAACTACAAATTATTTTACAAAGGGGAAAACCTTGTACCTACTCTGTTATTACTAAGGCTGAACTTCCATCTACTCTGGAAAGAAGCTTTGACTCAGTAAGGATCACAGGAGCTGACTAGAAAGGTCTGATATGATTAGGGTTTGCTATTGCAGGGCTGTTAATTAAGTGGAAGGATTTTTCCATCAGAAAGATGTTGTGCTGTAAAATTCACATTTCCAAGTCCTTTCCTGATAAATGCTCCATAGAACTTTTTCTGTCTGTGAAACAAGCAATGATAAATTCACAAGTAAGAAAAACCTACCACCTACTGTTACAAAAGGAAAGTGGGACAGAGAGAATATGGGGTGACTGATGAAAAGAAGATGGGTGGACACGGCTGATGTTCAGTGTCCTGTTCCCACTGCCAGAAGCAGAGCACGAGATCGTGTTGGTCATCAGTCTGAACAGCATGAGATTTCTTACATTCCTATAGAATATTTCAGATGTGATCGGTAAATAGCAAGGTTTAACACAGCTAGGGACCACGTCAAGGATGAATGTGCAAAGTTTAATAAGCTATTTGTGGTACTAAGGATATTTGTTGTTTCAGGTTTTTTATGGAGCAATCTGTGCCTACCGAAACAGGCAGACTGCGTATGAAGAAGCCTGTATTTGAGATATGAAAGATTACACTACTAGACCACCAACAATTCAAAACAGAGATTAATTTTCAGTATTTCAGTCATCTGAATGGATTATTTTATCACTCCTCTACCAGCAGTTCATGATCTCAGAAAATCTGAAGAATCTGGGAAAGAGCAATGGCAAGAGCTCTTTTAGACCTACAAGGAGCAATTGCAAGGGAAAGCTTTCTCAGCACCTTCCTCACCAGTCCTAGTTCTGCAACTAGACCCTGAAACTCTGTTAACAAGCTCATAATTGACTCATAATCTCATTGTGATATATCAGACCTAAGTGACAGTTTCTGGAAAGAACTGGCTGTTTGAAAAGCTTTCTCCTACAGAGTAATTCAGAGCCATTAGAGGATGATTCCAGTGGTCCCCTCACAGAGTTTGAACCCATTGCTTGAACAGAAGTCATGGAAGTCGTGAAACACTCTGAAACACTCTTGAGACAGTCTGAACACTCTGAAATGAGCTCTCCAGGTCCCAGCATGTCTTCTAATGCATCCTCTGACGTAGAAAGTCACCTACACGTGGCAGCCAATAAACATCAACAGTCACATTCCTGTTTCCATTTTCCCTGCTTTTTGGCATGTTCAGCATTAGAGTTCCATCTCCAATAAACAACCTTCTGCTGCTCAGGGTCACGAGAAGCAATGAGGACCTTTGCTACAAGCTCAGTACTACATTTCAACATCTTCAAGTATTTTGTTCAGATGGCAGTGCAGAAATAGACGGCATCCTACTGCACTTGATCCAATGTAATCCTTAGAAATCACGGAGATGTGGAGCCCTGGGACAGCAGTGTTATTATTGTTCACTAACAGTGCTTGAGGAAATGCAAAGTACTGGGACAGAAGTACCCTTTACCTTGACACAATACTGACTTCTTTCTGTTGAAAGCCATCTTAATTTCTCATTGAAGATATCCCAAAACCTCAAATACATTAATTGATGTCAGCAACTTACGTTTTCTTTTTTTTATCTTTGTTTGAGCTTTGTTACTGGGTTTGAAGAAAATACTAGGCAAAAGGAGGGTATTTTAGAAGCAGCATTATGTGCATAGGGTGGGCTGCTTTATATTTTATAGGTGATGTGCATTCCCTCTATTAGATTTATTTGGGGGATGAGAGAATAAAAATGTATTTATTTTAAAATGATCTGTGTAGAAGCCACCTTCTTACAGCCATAGCCACACTTATAAAAAAAGTATATTTCCTAACTGTACATTTATTCTTTCCATATGTATGAATTCCAATAAATACATAGGGATTATATATATATATATATATATATATATATATATATATATATCACAGTCTACAAAACTCTTTTCTGCTAAAGTTAGCATACTACTAGTCTACAAAGGAACAGGAATTTCTAAATAAGTATAAAAATTAATCAGTGCGAGAGGTTAATATAATTTACACTGAGACACTCAGATAAGCTAACATAATGTGTTCCTACCCCAGTATCTAGACCAACCATGATTAATAGGCTTTAACCTATTAAACCAGTCCTTACCAGTTTTAGCTAGTGCTTAAAATTTTAGCTTGTCTTCCATAGTAAGTATCAAATATTTTTTCTGTGATTACTCAGTTGTAGTTATTAATTGTTTATATAATTGCAATTGTAAATGGAATGCTTCACTGATTCAGTAATTAGGGAGCCTGAATTTGAAATAATTTATTAGGTCTTAATTTATGTGCTGTGAAATCTGTTAGATCATTTGCTAGTCAGTATGTTGTCTAGAATAAAGGCATTTCTACAAAGGGATTTTAGGGTGAGGGTCACCAGTATAATCAGAAACATACTCAGTCTGGCCTCCAGCTAAAGATTATATGCTTTTAAGTGTATTTCTGTTTTGCAAAATGGCCTTTTGAAGACTTAGCCATTTCAACAAAATTCCTTTTTTCTGTGTAAAAGAAGAAAAAGCAATTATTTTGCACTGTTGTTTGACTTCCCACCACCACCACCCTGTCCCCTAGATACAGATGACCCAGCTGATCAAGTGTGAGAAGTACATAGTTCTCTGCACTGACCTATCTGAACCTCTGGAATGAAATCTTCAAAGTTAGAAGCAAAAGTTGGCATGAAGACTAAGCAGGGATTTGATTAAAGATTTGGAGTTACCCACACAATAAATTGAACCAAACTAATTTTTGTCAGGTACAAAGGCACATTTATGTTTTCCACAATGTATGGAGGGAAGTGACATCAGTTGGCTTTCAGTGCTAATTTATTGTATTCATCCAGATGCTTATTATAATAGAGGATTTGTCAGTATGTTCACTAAAAAAAACCAGCCAGGACTGGGGCTTTTTTGTTGTCAAGCTCATCTGTTACAAATGATATTTGACTGAAGCCTCAAAGCTTTCCTGCTTGTACATGACGCTCCGAAATTGAAACCTTACACTTTGAATGTCTTTAAAAGTGTACATGTAGAGGGGCTTAAGGAAAAACATGGGGCTGCTGAATATATTGCTTTGGGCAGGATTTATCTGACAAAATATATGTGTCTATACATCAATACAGACATATGCAGCTGTCTATATCATAGACTTATGTAGATGTCCATATGTAGATGTCAGTATTTCAACTAATCACAGACTCTACATAACCAAAGAAGAGAAGTGTGATTCAATTTAATCCAAAGACATCAACTATAAAGTCAGATGTCATAGGCACATCCAAGAGTACCTGTAAGAAGGGAATTAAAGGTGACCAAGTTGCAGTAATATAAAATGAAACTAATTTCACAGGAATGACCTGTGATTCAATGCTTGGAAGGGTGTCTTTTATCCAAGGGATTACCTGTCTAGATTTTTTTCCTCCATTGTTAATGACTTTTTGTCGTCAAGGAACGTATTTTCAAGTAATCTCACAAATAAATATTTTGTCTCTGGACGAAGATGTAAATTACCATAGTTGGACCTACGACCATGGTCAAGAAATGTGCATATTCAGCTTCATTATGAAAATAAATTTAAAATAAAAACCAGGCAAAAGTCTCTGAACCTGTCACTCCTCTTTTATTTTTCTTTCCAACCTAACTCTTCACATAGTTACAGTCATGATGTATTGAAACTTCCTTTACTCTATAGTGTGTATTCAGCAGAAACTCCTAATGAACAACATCTCTCCATGAATATCAATGATTCAATAAACAGAAGTGATAAGCAGATTATTTTTTCTATCAGAAGTTCTTTTCTGGAGCCTGGAGAAAGCTAAAAATAAGTGGAGTGGGTTATTAGGAAAAGGAAGAAAATGCACACATTGGAAATAGAGCAGGGTAAAACACAGAGGGAGAAACACAAGTAGTAAACATATGAAGAATAATTTTAAATAGGAAACATAAAGAATATGGAAACACATTTAACTGAGTTTTATTTGTGCAATCATTTAAAATTTTCCTCAGATGCAATTCAGCTTTTGGATATATTAATAGGATCTGCTGAAACCAGTGGGATAATAATGAAGGGCAGATTTTCTCTCTTAAACTAAAGGAGATGGTTGTAGTGTCAGCACAATCTGCAACCAGTGAACTTTTCTTGTCTAGGAGCTCTAAGATTAGTTCATAAAAAGAGAAGGAAAGCACAGGAAAGACATTAAAAAATACAAAGACAACTGTTCTTCATTTAAGCAGATTCCAAAATCTTGCTTTATAAGAATAACTAAAGCAAACCAGGAAAAAAATTTGTATTGGGAAGCAGTTGTCAGAAATGTCCTTTAGGAGCTTGTGATTTACAGATTGATTTTATTCCATTATTTTAAAAGTAATTCCTTAAAGATTCATCACTTGTTCTTCTGCCAATACATCTCATTTAATGTTACCATCTTTAAGAATATCTAAGGAAAGTTACATGCACAATATCAAAAGCCAAAGTAACAGTATGGACTTCCTCAGGACCAACAAAATGCTTACCAGGAGACAATAATCATGATTATTTCTCTCATGTGCTTGCTTTTATTCCCTACTTGCCTTGCTGCTTCCTGCACTGTTACTACATTACCTGGATTCCCAAGGGTTTTCTAGCTCTCAGCCAATAATCCTCTCCAAGGAGGAGGAGGAGGGAGGGAGTGTTACATTTCTGTGAGAATCTTTGCAGTTTGTTGCCACTGAGTGAATTAGAACAATTTGGCTTTGAGGAAGTGATTTATACACACACATCCATCACATATAACCTGCTCTGCTCTGTTAACTCTCTGTTTGATCTCTGGAGGGTTCAGTAGATTAGGGAGGGTCTTCACACAGAGGTTTCATTAACAGCCAATCGCTTAACCTGGCATGACTCCTGTTTGTGCATTTGGATGCTTTAAAGAGGGAAGAATAGGAGGAAAAAATTGTTAATGGGGATCATTATTTACCAGCCCAGGAAACACCAATCATGCTGTTAGAGAGAATATGCTTCCCATTTCCTTGATTTTATGTTTTAGACAGTGTAGAAAACAGAACTGAGGTTTACAATTTGAGCCATTCAAAAATGGTCATCACAATATGTGAATTCTGGCAGCACAAAGTATACCAGTAACCAAAGAGCACGAATTTAATTAAATTCATTATTTAATTACATATCCAGCCATAAGCTAGAAATTTGAGCATTACAATCCTGTTTAATGAGACAGTAAATGCAGGGCAAGCAGTTGCACTTTTAAAATATTCCAGATTAATGGGTCTCTGGTTACTGTCACCTGTTTGTCTGTTCAGAGTGGGGGGAGGAATTTGATCAAGTCAAAGAGTTGATACTGTTTTTAAACAAAGTTAAAGTCAGAATCATAGAACAATATGAACTTAAAATTATTCTTTTTATTGGTGGGAAATTTTGATATATTAGCAGCACACAGTTTTGGAAAGCATCATCCAGAGTTGCAGCAGGGAGTTCCCATGCAAGCACAGTGCACTGTCTCTGCACTCTCCTACAGAAAAGGGATATTCTGTTAATGAAGAATTAAATTTAGTGCTTTATGATATCTTTATAAACCAAATGACTGGTTTTAAACTAGCAAAGTGCTCACCATACTTGTACAGTTAACAAACTAGTGAAAGCACATGAAAATTGCTAATTTATTGTTGAACTCAAGAATATGGAAGAAAATACGTAAGTATCAGTAATTTTTAGGAAATATGGGGAGAAAGTTGGCTGAGCAACTGTCAGGATTTATTAGTGGCAACCATAGCAGCAAGACAAAAATTTGACAATGATTATTAATATTTATTTCAATAAAAAATATAAAGGTTAGTGTTACATTCTGTCAATTTGAATGCTTAAATATTATCTGTCATTAGTTAATAACAGTGGTCCAATATATCCTGGATTCTGCCTATCCCATGCTCTATAATCCCTCCTCCACAGATGTCCAGAAAAACAGATGTGCTCTGTAACATGCCCTGATATTTAAATGATAACAGACTATTGAGTACAAAGCTTTGGAAATTTACTCTCTTTTATATTAAGGATACAATTCAAGCCTCAGTGGCATTTGGAAATGTGGTGATAACGAGAGAGAGAGAGAGAGAGAGAGAGAGAGAGAGAAACTGGAGGGAAAGACTAGATTTAGAACTTCATCAATAAAAAGCAGCAACCTTAAATGTGTAAGAATTTTATTGGTAGTCTGATGCTTTTCCTGTATTTTTTCCTGTGTTTCCTTTACCTGTCTTTACCTTTCCTTTAAAGCCTTCTCAAGAAACAGTCCCATGGTCAGTTTCCCAGAATGATCAGTCTCTTTCTCATGATGGTATGAACACAGCTATAGCATTATGTGATCAAACTGAAGATTCTCCTAATCCAAGAGAATACAGAAAATTTTGTGTCCATCACAATGTTTTTGTTAGCATTAACAATTACATCCTTGGATATATGTTTATTATCTATATACAGATATCCATACCCAGATATAACACTATATATCCTTATACTCTACATAATTTTGAATTTTCTTGTTTTCTATAGTGATGAATTCCACAAGGCCAGCAGCAACATTTAGAATCCCCCTTCACCTTTAACTCTACAACATTCCATCACTGTTCCTCTGATTTTTCTGTCTCACATGTTCTCTGTTGTCCTGTATTACAATTAAATCAAAGTTTGTGTACCTGGGGCTGACACTACCAGCACACTACCTGGGACAAGAAGCTTTATCTGTTAGCACTATACAGAGTTACAAGCTGCAAGCTCATTTGATTTTTGGTGAAAGTTATTTTATTCCTGTGTTAGAAGACATGGGAAGAAAAAGGTTGTGATCTGTGATTTCTATATTTAATTTATATGTCTTTTACATATTTGTGGGAGACAGAATAGCATGCAAGCAGTGGGAGATTCAAATCTTAAAAAGTGGCTTTAACAGTTCTGTAAAAGGAGTGTATATTCCCATACAGGGTCTTTCCCTGGTAATATTCTTTGAGCTCATGAAAATCACTGATTATGGTATTTATTTATCAATTTGTTTGTCTGCTGTTCTGAAATCAAGCTTTCCATCATGATTAACATGAACAGAAGCCTTTGGAGATTTTATTGCCAGAATAAGGAATGTCTCCTCTGATCTTTCCTGTAACAAATTTTAGATCTAGCCCCTCAGGAAATAGAAAGCACATAGTAATGAAATATTGGAGATTATTTTCATTGTGAAGTTACCAAAGCCAGATATTGATTTCTGCATTTTCTGGTCATGCATTTCTGGTAAAAACATGAACCTTTTATTACATGTTTTAACGTGACATTTCATAGTGGTTTATACAAGGATTACCATCAGATGTTGACCATTAGTATGCATCGGCTTCTTAGGTTTATCTTTAACTGAATGTGCCTCCAGTCTCAACAAAAAGGCACTGGGGTGAAATACTGAAAAGAAGCTGTTAATCCAGCGGGGCAGATGTACCCAAAAGAGAGAGAAATGTACTGCCACAAAGAGATAAGGGATGTACATATCTTCTCTCTGCAGCTAGGTACACTCACCATGGACTCTTGCTTTAGAAATTAAGATACAGACAGCATTTTCTACAAAATAGAAACATCTATAAAAGGTGGTGTAAGATTTTCCTTTTGTTGTTTGCCAGATGGACACCCACCTTCACTCACAGGCAGCTCACACTGCATTGAATCGGGGATTGATGAAGAGATGGAAACAATCAAGGGGAGCTGCAAACACCACAGCCCATTTCAAAAGCATTCCTTTTCCAGGCCATCAGCTGCAGCAGCAGCACAGGAAGCTTTCCCTGATTTTACCACTACTGAGAAGCAATTTGATGGTGTTTATGCATGGCAGGACCCCACCAGCGAGGAGACCCGCAGCTCTGGAGCACCAGAAGTGATGTTCAGAGAAAGCGTACAATTGACAATGGAGCTGTTCACGGCACCAGGGCTGCAAGCCCACCAAGCATCCCTCTATCACTTTTATTGCTCTTTATTCAGCTTTAAAGGGGCTTTTTTATCCTGCACAATTTAACTGATATATACGCTTTTCTGCTGTTTTTCCTATTCAGCAAATGAACATCGGGTTTGACAGACATCAGTGGGTCTAAGGGTTCATGGGTTACGTTTATCTTAAAACAATGCTACAAGGCTTATCCAATGCTTCAGCACAGGCTGTCAAACATGTTTGTCTCCCCATTACACTAACTAAAGCTGTTGTGTCACTGAGCTCTTTGTGTCCCCTTTCAGCTCTGCTAAGGGTCCCTTATCTTATACTTTCATGGCATAATATCTGATGCTGAAACCGTACAGAGAGACAAGGCTTACGTGTGGCCTCCAGGTGAGCCTGTAACACCAGAAATATAATGTGTACCTCACTCTCTTCCACTTGTGTCCCCTGACTATGCAGCACTAGTCTTGGATGTTACAGTGACTGCCATGGTGAATAGACATCAAACACAGGACCAGGGTTTTACTTGATCCTGTGAGAAAGCAAGGTAGGGAACCTGAATGCCATTATTAAAAGATTAAGACCTGCAATCAAAAAACCTCAATACCAGTAGTGAAAATATAGAAGAATTTCCCAAAGACTTCCAAAATGCATTAATGCATAAAGTTTCCCCTCCATGTTCAGTCGGTGATGACGTCAAAAATAATTTCCATTTTAATAGTAACTCAGAAAGGTACTAAAAAGTAACTCCTAAACCTAGAGTTTGGAGTGTCCAAATAACTTTCTTTAAAGGTTTCAGAGACAGCTTGTGAAAGAACCCTTTGGACAATTAATGCATATTTTCTATACGTCATGAAACAATAGAGAAATTGAGGATATTTTAAAAGGACAAATAAGATAACCTGGGTAATTATAGGCCTGTCACACTGACATTGATCCTAAGCAAAAGAGCTGGCTGGTGCAGGACTTGATTAATAAATTAAAGGAGGAAAATGTAATTAATGCAAATCGACATGTGTTTACATCAAGTTAACCTGGTAGGTTTTATGATGAAATAACAAGTTTAGTTAAAAATAGAATCACAGAAAAATCACATTTTAGATCTCTTTATGGCATTGATTTGGCACTGCCTTATTTATTATTCATTTATTAAATAAGAATCTATGGTGACAAAAATGTAGCATAGCTCATATCAGTAAAATTATGTGACTGACAGGTCTCCAAACACACTGCAAATGGACAGAGATCACTAAGAATGTAGGGGGTTTTTGGATCTCCACAAGTTATTTGTATCAAAAAACAGAAAAAAAAAAACAGAGCAGTACAAGCCACCTCATAATCCAACCATAAACAAGTACTTTGATCCTAAATATGGCCACATATATAGTATTACCTCTGAGAAAAATCACTTTCTCTACTTTAAAGGCCAAATACCATCACTGGGCACAGAAGCAAGGGAGGTTGCATTAACTCCGTGCTTGGAAATGGTGCTGCTGAATTTGGAGCACTGCTGGTCCTGGTACACAAAGAACAGCCCTGGAGACTTAGAGTTTGAGTAGAAGTCACAGGAATGATGTGAGGATTAGAAAACTTGCTTCTTTGTGAGGTAATTGAGCACTCAGTAAAGTAACTTTTATCAAAGAAATCAGACATGTACATACCATATTCCTTAGGTACTTAGGACAAAATTTCATTATAGACAACTTTTCAGTCCAGATGAAGTTTCCATTTCTATGATCTTAGGCTAGAAAGATTAGACCAGCAATCAGATAAAACTCAAAAAAAATAACTTAGAACAACTTATTGTTTATGGATTCTTTCCTTTCCTCTCTGGTCTCGCCCTTAGACCAATGAACCTTTAACTCTACTCTGCACAGTTGTGCTGGGAGGTGAACATGTTCTCTCCCAAAACTGGTTTAAAACTGATTAGGTGGTGTAATCTCTTGTGACATGGGAGAAAAGGATTTTAAAGCCCATCGGCAGAACAGAGAATGTGCTTTTCATTCTTCTGTACCTCGGGTAATGCTCTAACCCATCTACAGGGCAAAAGTTATCACTGGTGATGATACCACGATTTTGATGAGAAAGGAAAGAATGTTGCTACATTTGATGTGGAACACAGTTATCTGAGAATACCCCCATCAGCCATGTTCTAAAATTACTTGCTGGCAATTTAGACAGAGAAAGCAGAAATATTTAGCTTGTAGTCCTTCAATACACACTGAACAGGTTCAAGCTTCTCCCTGTCTTATTGGTCCACTTTTGGTTACTTTCTGAAGGAAGACTTCAGGCTCCTGAAAACTGTGCAGTTCAGTAAGGAAATTTTTTGCAGAACTGAGAAAACTTTGGACTTAATATGTGAAAAATAATTTTCAGGACATCAGGAATTCAGCTTCAAAATCAAGATGCACTTCACTGCTGTTCTAGGTCTTGTTCAGAATGTCTTATGTGCCATCATGGGTGGAAGTTTTACCTTGTAATCAATTAAAAAATGCACTTGGAAGAAAAAAACTTAATATAATAAACAAATATTTCTTTTCATACAGATTCGAACATTGTCCTCTCTGATCATCATTATTTTCAAAAAAAAGGAGCATATAATAAAATACATGTGCATTAATACAATGATCTATAATTATTAATCTTTACATAAATATACTCATGTCCAGTAGGTAACTTCCAGTAAATCTGAAAATGAAAATTTTAAATCTATATTTTCACTTTTCTCTTTTAAAAAAAATTCAATTTCACAAACAGAACTCACATGTGGTTCTTCCTACATCAGTGCAAGTTTAGACAGAGCAGACAATCCAGTAACACTCAGCAGGGGTCTTGAAAATCCTGAAGAATATCATATAGACCAGAATTTCCTACCTGAGCTTCACAATTCTTTGCTTTTACATTTTAGTTAGAGCCTTAGCTTTATTTAAATAGGTATTTTTGATTGCATCTATAAAATATTGAAGTTTAATATATGCAGCATCATTATCTTACATTGTGAAAAGCATAAAAGCATATGAATGTAACATCTTCCTTGACACACAGGAGGATTAATGTGTATGAATTGAATTTTTCTGTGGTCTATGAACTCACATTTCATGGAAACACCAAATTTATAGGTGGAGAGAATCCCTCATCCAGTTTGAACTTCATAGAAGCTTAACATAGAAACATGAGAGATGTGTGCTCCTACAATCACCTTTGCAAATTAAATTTCAAGATGGAGCTCATTAGAGAATATACATATATCTCTATATGTATAGAAAATATACAAAATATGCTACAATTTTATTTAGCACATGAGAGTTTGGTATTTTCTCTCTTGCTTCAGAAAACTAAGTTGCAGTGCATGTTACAGTAAAAAGCTTTTTTTAAAACCGTTTAGCAAGATAGAAAGCAATGTAAGCTAAAGGATGACCATTTTTGTCACCAGCAAATCAGTATCTTCTAGACTTGTATGACTCAAAATTTCCACGAAAAGATGTGCTGCTAAAGGCAAAAGCATTTAAAAGTTATTATCATTATCATCTTTCAGTAAATCCTATGTATTTTTAGAAAAAAAACAACAGTATGTAGCCCAATTATCACACAGCCCTTTTGGGGTACCTCCATGATCCTGATGCCACCTATCTATAAGGCACAGTGGCACACAAAGACCTCTGAAAATGTGACCATCCAGACTGCTTCTCAATTTTGAAACATTTTTGAATAGCCATTTCTGAATTTTTCTCCAATACTTATGTAGAAAGTCAGCTGGATTCCAGTAGTCATGTTGCTCCACTGCTTTCAGCATGTCAGCAAGAGTACAGCTTTATTTGTCTACAAATCCTTAGCTAAGTGTTCCTTAGTTGATTTTGATCAAATAAAATGACATCAAAGGAATGTTGAGGCACACTAAACTATCCAAAGGCAATTTTTAAAATTTTCCATTTTGAAAACACTTGCAAGTATATATGTGTATAATTAAAAGTCACATCCAGTACAACAGCAGAAAATGATGCCTAAAGAAGAGCAGGAGCTATAATTCTGTGTGAAGCTCCCTCTCACAGACAGGCTGCAATGTCATCCCCAGCACACATGGGAGCAGTCAAGCATGTGATCTGTCTGGGAGTCTTAGTGGCAATAAAAGAGGCTGCATCCTCCCACTCTTCTTCAAGGGTGTATAAATGCTTACTTTGTTAATAAACCTCATATTCACCCCACCCTCCCAGGAGATTTCACTTGGCATGAAGCATGATTGGTCCTGGTCAGACCCATCCAGGCTGACCTCTTGTTCCTGACGTGTCAGTCTGGATACACAATAAAACACAACTTGCTCACTCTGCCCTCAACGGCTACTTCTGAACCAGAGAGCAAAGGAAAAGGAAAAGCTGGAAAGGGACTTTTTACAGAGATGTGTACTGATAGGACAAAATAAAATGACATTAAACCAAAAGAGGGAAGGTTTAGCTTACATACCAGGAAGAAATTCTTCACGGTGAAGGTGGCAAGGCACTGGCACAGGTTTCCCAGAGAAGCTGTGGATGCCCTGTCCCTGGCAGTTTTCAAGGGCAGGCTGGATGTAGCTCTGAGCAACCTGGTCTAGTGGAAGGTGTCCCCCTCCCCAAGGCAGGGCATTAGAACTAGATGGTTTTTAAGGTCCCTTCCAACCCAAATCTTTCTATCGATATGTGAAAGTATGCAAAACAGAAAATAAACAAATAAGTAGATCAACCTTGCAACATTTTTCTAGACCTTTACAAACTACAAACCATGCCAATCTTTGATATAAGAGAAAGTATAAACCAAAATGTTCCTGGCCTAGTCTTTGGCTGTGTGACAGACCACTCCTCACAAGAGGGAATTTAGTGAATATTTCAAACAGCAAAACCACACACAGAGCCAGCCAACTAACCTGCAATTTAGGTATTCCCATAGGTTCTTGTCAGTGAGCACAAGTAGTGTTATCACCTATAATTGACTAGAGGACTTCAATTATGCTGGTAAATTTAGCAATAATTACACATCTTTGCCACCATTCAGGAATTACCTCTGAGGGCATGGAATCTGTTTATACTCACTTCCAACACTTTCAGCCTTCACGTGTTTGCTCAGTTACATGGGTTCAACCAACCATAACAATCGCATTCATTACATGAAGTGCTGTTCTCCAGGAAACAGTATCTTGAACCACACCTTGGTTTCTCAAAGAAACCAGTGTATCTAAAGGACAGTTTGTTTGGCACAGAAAGAAAAGCACATTTCTTCTGACACAGCAGAACTTACAAAACAAATTAATTTTCGCTGGCATAGGAAATGGGTTTTGTGGTGGATAGAGCGGATGCTCAGAGAAATCCAGGATCATCTTAAACTTGATCATTTCTTCATTATGCTCATTATTTCTCAACCTTCCTGTTTGTTCCTTCATGAGAATGTTTTTGAGCCCAAGAGCTCATTCCCTTCTGGGAGAGCAGTGAGGAAAATGAGCCATTCTTGACAGGTATCAGAAGGCATCTCTTTAGGAAAGCTCTCATTGACCACAGTGGCAAAATAAGAATAAAGCAAATTGGGCCATGTGATTCACTATTTTTCCCCCAGTCAAGTGTAGAATGATTTACAGTACCATTCTACTGCTGCTCCTAATTTTGGTTCATCTTAGGCCTCATGCTAACAAGAGTTCTGTGAGGAATTTTGTTCTGTTGTACCCTCCCTCCTTACCCGGCAGACATCTTTGGTCTTCCCTTGTCCACATTCTCTAAACCACAGGTAAGGGAAGCAATAACACAGCACAGATGAACCAAGAATGGGATGTGTCATGCAAAGGGAAGGCTGAAATGGGGTCAGTTCATAAAAAAAGACAGTGCTTATTCATGACACACAGATGGTGTAAGCACAACTCCAGGTAAAGGTTTTTCACATCACTGTGTCAGACCAAGCCTTGGATGTGCTATCCTTGCCCACTGCTATCTTCACTCGTCAGCTTTTTTCTTGTTAAAGGAACAGATTAAATTATGAAAACTAAGGCAAATTCCTGACATTGGTCCTATAAAATTATATTATATATATATATAATATAAAAACTTTGCAAAATAAAACCTTATAAAGTTTTCTGTATGGCAAACAAAACAAAGTACTTGCTTCTGACACAATTAAAAATCCCCATTTAACAATCTATCTAAGATAAGCCAAGAACACATGTAGTAGGGGAAATTGTTTCTCATAGCAGCAGCACCTCTGGAAATTAACTCCTTCCTTAAAACTTTCTTTCTCCACATCAAACACTTGGTCGGAGTTCTGTGGCTCTCTTAGGAAACAACCATCTCTGCAAGACCTAATTTCTGTCTGAAGGTTAATTAGTTTAATGCAGGAAATAGTCTAGTGGAGTTGGCGATTTCTTCTTCAAATAAATGATTTAGAGGCTTGAGTTTGGTAAGTATTGCCTGAGAAATTGTGGCTGTTGGATGTGGCGCTCTGAACAAAAGAGCATCACTATACAAAAGAGAAACAATAGCATTCCACAAGTTCTACCTGAGTTGGCAATTTGTTAAGTTTTTTATTAAACACTTAAAAACGTTGGAATAGCCTCATTTGAGGGTGGAATTGCTTCCTGCTTACTTTTGTTACTCTCTATTTTGTTCAGTACAAACCTAATGTGAACCAGAATGTAGTTGGGGTTGGGATTTGTGAATGAGCTGCAGAGATTGACATCTTGTTGAAACACAGATGCTTCAGTGAGAGGATTTTTCATCAGGGCATGTCAAACCACATTTGAATTTGCCTTCGAAAATAGTAGTATGCAAGAGAGTAAAGAGAATTTGTATTTGCTGCATATTGATTTGCATAGTCAAGATTATCACATAGATTTAAGATTGTGAGACACTGATCTCTGAAGATCATAACCCTAAAACCACAGTGTATTTGGGCACCACAAACCTAATTACTCCAAATCATGTCACTTATGGAAACACTTATGTAGAAGATTATTTTCAAGCTGGCAATTTAGGTCTCAATCAGGATTTGATCTGCATCCCTTCTTTAATTTATGGAGCTTTCATTTCTTTCTTATCTTACCCTGATACATTTTCTCCCCAGCCCATGGTTAATTTTCAAGATCTGTAAGGTAAAAGCCAGCATAGAAACAATCCTGTTGATACAGGAGTAAAAGTTAACTCACTTTTCATCAAAAGGGTAACAACTTAGAGAGACAACTGGATGCACACAGGATCTAATGAGTAGAAAGGTCACTTTACTGGATGCCTTACAAAAAAAAAAAAATACAACTGTAAGGGTGTATTTTATAGGCTTGATGAAAATATTTCATATACAAACCCATATTTCTGATTGTTTCAGTAGCCTGTGCAGTGTTTACTTGGACAGTTTCCCAGGGATTTCCTGCTTTTTTAAGGAGACCGCATCCTGAAGCACAGCATTTACATAAGTTACCTACACGATAAATGAGATAAGTAAAACACATGGAGGAAGCCTCTGATACCACAGGCATTATTCAGGAGAAAACCCCAAGTTTAATATGGAAAGATTAACAACAAACTTTTTCCTCCTTTTGATATAAAGACTATTTTTAACCCATCAGGAAAAGCTGTTTGAACATACATACAAAAAAAGTTAAACCTTAGCAAGAAAATACAGAAAAAATAGATATATTTACCATATACTAAGTACTATTTAGTTTTAGAAACTTGGCCTAATGCAGTCAGTAGTTAAATGCATTACCTGACAACAATGGCTGTTGGCAAAACTCCTAACCAAAGTTTGGGCTGCTGACAGAAAACTACAGATGACTTCATACTGTTTTACAGATTTTAAACTGAATGTAAATTCTATTGTCACTGTTTTAGGCCATTAGAATTACCACAAAAGATCAGTGCTTAGAGCTGAATAGACTTTTTGTACTACTTACTTCTTTTTAACCATTTCAGCCAAACACGGCTTAAACTCTTGTTGTAAGGAAGAGCAATGCAAGTTTGCTTTTTTTTCTTTTTTTTTTCCAAAAAAGGTTAAGACTCAATAAAAACCTCCCAAACCTATTACTGTATTCTGTACAGGGCTGGTTAAATCATAACTGCATATGCTGCATACTAACAATTCTCTACTTCCTATTTTGAATCACTTCATTAAAAATACCATTATTGTTCAGTGGAACTGCAATAATCAAAAAACAATCACAAAAGTTTTTTAGTAGAATAGAATAGAACACATTGCTTAAAACCTAAATAACAGAGCAGCTACTCATAATACTGATACATACCAAAGAGTCAGAAATGCCACCTAAAGCAACTTGGATGTAATTTCCACTATTACTTTGTTATCCCACATTATATTTTTCATTACTCATACAATAAGTTGAACTAATTCTAACACAAGTACAGTTCTGGTTAAAAGGATGCTGGTTCCCAACAAGGCATCTGTAGAAGGATGGTTTTAATTGATACAATCCAAATCCTCTCTGAGTTTTGTGCATTGCAACAATCAACAAACAGAAGAAAGTTACACTGGACAATTCCACAACAATTTAGTGCTCTCCAAAACCAGCGAACTGAAGAGGCAATGCAGTTTAGGAAATACAAGTACTATGACGTTTCCGTATGTGTCAGAATTTTAAAATTCAATTCTGTATTACACAGAGGATAGCTTAAGTTGTCTAAACACAAGCTCTTCGTGTTATTTAGACAAGGTACCTGAATTTTCTGTCCAACACTGGCAGGTCCAGCTCTCAGAAAGGAGACCAATAATTTCTGGAGCAGCAAGATTATCCTGTGACCCACAACAGTGTTAGCTCAATGTTAGCTACAATCTGAATTCCAGCAATCTGTTCTCCATGTATTAAGTTAGCTGTTTGTATTTTTAATCTTTCTGCTAAATATTAAATCAAGAAAATCCCTTCAAGACAAGAGAAATTTTCTGCTATACACCCTAGGCACTCCAGTAAGCAGCAGTGCCCAGCAGTCATGGGATATGCCTCATGAATGTACCTTTATATTCTCTATAATAAAAACCATTATGAAAAAGACTAATTCATTCATGTGCTGAATATCTTGAAACAGCATTTAACATATTACTGCTGCAAAGATATTATGACAATTCTTGCCAGTCTTGGCTGACATTCAGCAGATTGCTATGTCTCTTTACCTCCGTTTTTCCATCTGTGGATCTGGACACATTTGTGAGTAAACAAGAGACAGAGACAAAAATCACTGCAAGAAGCAAATTTTCATAAGGAAAGTGATAAAGACCCTGTTCATCATTCACTAAATGCATTAGTTACTGCAACAAGTAGCAACTCCGAAAAGTATCAACTTTTTGCTTTTAAGCAAAATCTGGAAAAAGTATTATTAATATTATTAGTAGAGAATTCCTTACACAAGACAGGTTTTGATCTCCCTTGCCCTGTGTAAAACTTTATTTTATCAACAGGCAAGTGATAGTGTAATTGTAGTGATAAAGGGTTTATCAAAGTGTCCCTAGCTGTTACACTTTTCCCTACCTACAAATAGAGGTGCAAGGCAGAGTGGTACACATTTCTTTGTAAAGTTCATCCTTTGAATCTTCCACACATTTTTGCTGTCTCTTACATATATCTAATGTACTTGAGATGCAGATATTTTGCTAACTGGCTTAAGCAGAAGCCCAGCTTACTGCATTATATGGATATTCACATATGGTAGTGACCATAGGCCAATTACCTCTTCAAACAGACCAGGCACATTTATTTGTATGTGTGATTCCATAAACATGAGAAGACTGAAGTACAAGTCTGTGTTGCCAGCAGCAATTTTGTCTGCTTTCACAGTAGCAAAACAGAACCATACTTAAAGCGTAAGAGACCAGCAAACTCCTCCTGCCTTTAGAGCTTGCTAAAAGGGGGCCCCAGCTCAGCAGTTTGGACACTGAGTGGCAAACACCATCTGTATCCTTTTCCCTTCCATAAAAGGAACCTTTATAGGAGTGTAAAGGAAAACAAAGAAAGATTACTACCAGTAGTTATAAATGAATAGTTAATCATCCAATAAGAATGCAAGTTCTCTCAAAGACATTGTGCTAAAGCAAATTAGTCAAAAATACAAAGCTATTGAACAAGGCTACTCCAATAAACAAGTGATAAACTCAAAACACTAAAGAAAAATATCTCCCTAAGCCAACCTTATAGCTATGATTAGAATATAACTGAAAAAAAAAAAAAGGTTAAAACTAGAATTTATATTTTGTTCACTTTTTGCAACAGATATTGACAGGGGCATTTTTGAAAGCCTATGTTTTGGTTCTGTTTTCAGTTCGTGAGCCCTAGAAATCAGCACTGAGAAGAAAAAGAAATACGGTTTTGATATGTACAGTAGCAAGAATTAGCCTTGTAGCCAGAAAAGGCGCAAGCCCTTTAAAGCAGAAGTTAGTGGATTAACAATCGGAACAGCTCACACTGCGTGTTTATTCAAGCTGCGACAAGAAGTCAGGCAGTGAAGCAAGGGCCCTTCATTGTGAGTTTGTGTTCCATGCAAACAGCTCTAACAGCTTTAAATTCTTTTTTGCTTAGGAGTTCGTTTGTTTCTAAAGAGAAAAAAATAAAAATAAAAATAGGGAGAATGTAATTGACCCAGTTGGAAGCAGCAGGCTGGGGTAGGAAGGGGCATACGTGAGACATGAGCACCACCGCGAGGCGAGCACGGCTCAGCGAGCTGCGGGCAGCCCCAGCAGAGCTGCACCCGCACGGAGCACACCCGCACGCCTAGGGTTACATACCGACCAAAATTAGGTAACTTCATTTCTACGAGACATTTATTTTTTTCCAATCACTTGGAACATTCCCATGCGATGTACAACATCACCTGGTTCTGAAATATTTTTTTCCTTAGGTAGCTGTTGACTTTTAACATGCAGTACAAAAAATATGTTCATAGCTTGATGGGTGTGAAAGCAAGTCAGTGCTTGGTTCAAGAGAGGCAGTTAAAGCTCTTAACTGGAATCATGCCAGTCGATCTAGATACGGCTTATCATCATAACTAGGTGTAAAGGCACTTTCATTCCCAAATAAAAAAAACCAAGAGGCAGGGAACATCAGGGAAAATGGTCTTAACTTAATTTGGTGTAATTCCATTCAACTTTTATTTTATTTCGGTTTTTAAGTTTTGGGGTTTTATTGGTTTTTTGTTACATAGCTATACTTGCTTTCTGAAAAAAAAGTCAGATTTTCAGTAAGTCCATCTTAGTGGTTTAAGACAGCAGTAACTCAAAGTAATATAAAAAATCCAGACCACATACCTCAAAACAATTGCTAGTTTATACGCCATCTGATCTAAATACTTTTCCTAGAGATTACCACTAATGGCAGCAGAGATTTTCTGCCATTTAACACAAGATACAGTTAAGTTCTTGACATCTCACGTAACCTTTGAAGTCTCTCAACCAGAAACTGCCCTGTACCTCTTTCCTGCTACTGCATTTGAAGGTGTATCAGCAAAACCCTTCTGAAAGCAAGTATACATCAAACCAGTGTAGTAATTTCAGCTCTAGCACCAAGAAAATACAAATTTTAGGTAAGAATTGGCATGCCTAGGTTATATGCCTAAAGTATTTTTCATTTTCAGCATCATTTTTTTTCATCCCTTAGTCATGATTTGTAATTATTCACCGAAGTTTGGATACTCAACAGCAAATCTTGAAAGATATCAGCACTTTGGGAACATGCGGCAAATTTAGAATGTCACATTTCAACAAAAAGATCGATGCTACTAAAACTTTGATTCCATCTATCCATTTCCCTCTGATTTACAAATATTTCCCAAGATATGTATGTTTAAACTAAATGAAACTGATGTTAATCTCAGCTTCAACTGGCAAACATGAATGATTTGATTTCTTCTGCATCTAAATGATTTCAGGCATTGCTATCAATTAATTTTGATTGACTTACAGTTGACAGATTTCATGACTTTTGTCTGACAAGACCAAAAAAACGTGATAAAACTTTCCTTCCCAAGTTCTAATGATAAGCATCCCATGTAACCTCCCCTCCTCTCCTTGGGATCAAGTAGTATCACAAATTACTGTAAATGCAATACTTTTTTTAAATTAATGAGAAATCTGGTTTTTATTACAAATCCCTGGGTCTCTCAGTCTGCCTTCTCCAGGTAACACTACAAATAATTATTTGCTCAACCTGAGTTTAAATTGATTGTCACTGATTTTTGCAAGGGGGTGGAATGTTCTGGGAAAAGAAGACTTCACAAAGAAAGCAAAAATTTACTTGGATTTGGGGTTGTCTGGCATTCCCAATGACCTGAGATATTTGGATGGCAATTTGCAGGAACTTTCTAATTAACATTTAGAAGAGTCACTAAAGAAACAAAAGCTAAAAATAAATTCTAAACCTGATAGCAGTAACTTCATCTGAATAAATTCAACCTGTCTGAAAGCAGCACAAGAGGCATTAAATACTTCAACCTACACTGCTGCATGAAAATCTTTTCCTGCAGTTTTGAAATGCTTTTCCTCCAGATTTATGAAGTGCTTCGATACTCATATGGTACTTCCCTATGAATTCAAGAGTATTATAGAAATATTCGTAACAATATTGCTACAATACTGTAAAATCCATTTCAGAAATTTAAGAACCATTAACTTTGAGAAGACTAGAACTACAGAATCAAAATGCAGTTTTCAGCCTAGATACAGGCGTTTAGGATAACAACAGCTTCAAATACATACTTCAAATCTGGGTTTTTTTCTTATTTAATATCTTAAATATAAACAGCTGTCTGAATATGAATCTATCTTCAGTCAGCCCAGCATTAAAAATTTACAGTACACAATTATTTTAAATAGAAATATAAAACTCTCATATTTGCCTAACTACTCTTGAATTTTTGATAAATCAACACACCATGCAAAGAAGGATACTGCAAAATTAATCCTTTAAAGAAAAAAAAAACAAAACCATTTCATCTTTGAGTTGTTTTATTTTATTAGAACAGCTAACTCAAAGTTAACAGTGTTAAACACTCTTGTTCCTCATGCAAGAAGTGTATTTAGTTTTAACTGCTTTCTAACTACTTCTACTCAGAGACAGTGTGGGATTTTTGTATTTGTAGGGCAGAGTATTTATTAACTCAAGCCTTCTTTCCAGTGTGGCACAATCAGAATGTTCTGAACAGCTGGTTAGGAAGATAGCCAAGATGCAAGAAAGATGTCTGAGCCTCCTTTTCAAGGGCAGCCAACTCTTGTACTGTAGGTGCCAGAATATCCACATGGCCTTTATAGAGTCCACCTGCCAAAAGAGACACAATCTAAATTATGTGTTCAAAGTAATTTTTCAGCAGAACTAACAATGCCCAAACAGTAATTCACAAAGTTAATTACTTTGTTAAACAAAAAGCACAAACCAACAAAAACAGGTATGCACATACTCTTGTCACTTCCAACCCGTAGGCTGCATGCGACAAATGCAGAAGATAGCAAAGAACTAGCAGCTTTTTATAATTAATTTATTTATAATCTATGATTTATTTATAATCTATTATTCTGTAGTTATACAGGAGGCAACCAGGAAACTAAACACTGTATAGCAAGGGAACTCGAGAGTAGTTCATTCTTACCACCCAAAGCTCTTTTCTGCCCATATGTAACTTTCCCATCAAAATCATCCACTGGTACTTTTATATCTGGTTCAACTTGGGCAATAGTGCAGTTCAAGTGTTCTTCAATCTCCCCCAGCAACTAAGAGGAAAAAAAACCAAGAAATCTTTTAAGTACTCTTATAGTCCAAGACTAGTCAAACTAGTCTTCTGAACAGTCACATTTGAGTAGTTTGAACAAGAATGGTACACAGAAAACTATTTGGTCACAGATAAAGAAGACTAACACATTTTTATTAGCTCAGACTATGCAAGTTCATTTCCAATTTCAGCAGGGTTTTACCCTAACTAGAAGTCTTTATTTCATACGCTATCCTACCTGTATGAATGAGGCTACTTTACAATAAAGAGCTCATAGTCCAAGCTTATTTTACCACAGATGGGGTGTATTTGCCCTTCTTAATTAGAGAAAGAAGGGAAGTATTGCTTTCTAACATACATTCACAGCTGGTATACAAATCCCTATGAAAAACCTACTTAAGTGACAAACTATTTCCAGGTTAGAGAAACAACAGTCTCAAGCATTGGTTTTCAACAAACCATCTAAACTGAAGTGTGTAACTAACACACTCTAAATCTTAACAGATTTTGATTAGGAAGACTGTAAGGAAGCTGAAGGTATGACTCCAACAAAATTGGCTGGGAATATTAAAATAAGATTTTATAATTACAACTTACAGAACACAGAACTTGAAGAGTTTTCCAATTTATTCTTTAAATGGTATCACAGGTTATGAACACCCTAAGACTAGCTTTGTACGTCAAGTACACAGGTCAAACAAGAACTTTATTCCTGAGTCTTTTAGAGGAATTAGGGAACATTTAAGCAAAATCCTTACCTGCATCTCATTGTACCATATGGTACAACCTCCTTCTTCCTTCAGTCGGGTGTTATAGCATCCTTTTCCACGACTACTGCATACATGATACCAAACCTAGAAATAATGGGAAATGACTTCTAAACTTTGTGAAACAGAGTTTAATATATTTATTTCAACTAATTATAGAATGAAAAGGAATTCAGGAATCTGTTTAAGTTCTCCTTCAATTAAGCATGGACAAACAAGCAGTTTTTCAATGCAGGATAACAAAGTCAGATAGCAGCTGTGGATAGAACTTCAGTAAATAGTGTCTGTTCACCTTTGCTTTGGAGTATAATTACCTTTTCTTTCTCCTTTGCCACAAGGGAGATTGCCAAACCCATCCTGAAATATTAGGGGAGAAGGAAAAGAGAAATGTATTTAATGTATTTCAGTAACTATTGCCAACTTGTGAAACAACAACAAAAAATACCAAGAAAGCCTGGTGACTGCTCTGAACACACACCTACCTCTCAGCTCTGCCAACTCTCCCGATTCGATGAACATAGTTCTGTTTTTCATCAGGGAGTGTCACGTTGATAACTGTAAGATAGATACAGTCCACAGAGAACGCAAGATTTTTTTTAATGTAAGAGGTAAGGTCAGAGATCAGACACCTAAAATATGATTTTGATTGCTGCAACTCCTCTCCTTAATCTATGTATATACTTTTATAGTCTATTACAACAGTTCCAGGTGTAACCAGCAATACCCGCAATAAAGGCTCTCACTCTCAAACTGATTTCTCCCTGATTACTTTTTGGAAAGAATGGAAAACCAAATGAACAATTTACAAAAATGCAGAACATCATCAGATTTTTGAGAACTTATGGTTAACAACCAAATTAAATATTGCCTAATTTAAGCCTTCAACATCTACATCTCTTAAATTTATGCTAAAGGTCATATATTTATTTTAACTAGTGGACAAGACTACGAATATATTGAAACTCGAGTGCAATTCATTCATTTTAAAAAATTTTATCTTACCATATGGAACGCCGTGAATATCAATTCCTCTAGCAGCAACATCTGTGCAGATCAAGAAACGGACATCTCCTCTCTGCAAAAACAGAGTTGTAAGGAAGTGTTGTGCTAAATATAGGAAGCAAAATCCCAAGCAATGAAACCATAGTCCTCTGCACTTACTTCACCTTAAAGTGCCTCTCTACATTTAAGAACACTTCAAATAAAGCATGAATAGCTTGGTCAATTTACATCCTTGTTTCTTCCCCCAACACATAAAGCAAGCAAAAATCAACAAATGGCTTAATCAGAAGTAAACTGTAATATTTTAATAACTTTTTTCTTAAAGTAATCAAGTGCTAAACACTTTAAAAACAAAAAGTAATTACTACAGAGTTTAAAGTTAGGTTTTTAATTCAAAATAAGCCCACTATCTTCTCAATTCAAACTCACAAAGGTCATATTGATTACCAGTAGACATCCATCTACAGGAAATGTGCCTCAAAATTTCAGGAAGTGGAACATAGAGCATTTGAGAGCAATTTAATTTAAATGGAGAACTAGGAACAAAACATATGAATTTGGATAACAGGAGGTGAGGAAAAAGCCTTCAAGAATCTGCTGCATCACCTTAAATCTTTCCAGATTTTGCTTTCTTTCCTGAGGTTTTCTATCACCATGCAGGCAGACACATGAGAATTGATGCCCCTTCCTATCAGGACCTGAAAGAATTTATATGTATTAATAACATCACATTTAAGATATGACACAATCATACAGAACTGAAAAAAAATCTAATGGGTAAAGAATTTTCACAGGCATTGAACTGGAAAAAATACACAAGACAAGTAGTTGAACACCCTTTCTCCCTCTTCCCCAGAGCACATGTGTGTAGCCATTTCTCCTTACTCCTTCCTGCTCTGAATTTCCCCATTTATTCAAATGCCTGTCTTCACCTTTCTCCTCACACATCCCCTTTCACTGTTCCTGTGCTTTCTTTCACATTTCTCCTTCTATGTTCTTCTCTTCTTAGGTGTGAACATTTCTTCCCAGGTCTCTTGCCCTCACCAACTATCAATTTTACTAGTGTGTTACAGCAGAGGTACCATTTATCTTCTCACTGCTTCAAATGTTGATGCACCATGGGTTTCCAGCCATTTCAGGTCTGAAACAGGTACAAGAGAATTCATTGCTTTTTTTCACACAGGGCACCCCTGCAGCCACCTGCTACAAAAAAACTCCTGAATTTTACGCCCAGTTAAGTATGTAAAAAACCTGAAGCACAATTTTATTTGTGCTGTGTCCCAGTATCAGTGATCTCCATCATACAAATTTGGTGTTAAGAAAACACAGGAAGTGGGAAAAGTGAGCTGAGTAAGGTTGATATGAAACATTACCTCCGCCCTGTTGGATGAAGTACTGCTCCATATTATCACAGTCTATTTTAGTCCTGCAGAAAATAATGGCTTGGTCCATCTTGTGCTCTTTGATTGCCCGAACAGTGTATTCTCCTTTAAGAATTTTAATAGCTTCAGACCACATTTCTAAATAAAAATAAAGAAGCTATTTCACTCAAATTGTTTAAAAACATGAGGAACTTTGAAATGCATACCTTGAGTTCTCTAGCCTTCGAGTAGACAGTTAAACTTTTATTATTGGAGCAAGCAAGCTAAACCTTCAGTTTCTACCTCTCCCCTCCATGCTCCAAGGTGATGCAATACCGAAAGAACAAAACCACTCAGAAGTTTCAGGTTTCTTATACACACCAAAAAACACTTGTCCACAAATCTGCAAAGTATATATTCAAGTCTCTTTCCCATTCCCCAGTTACAGAAACACATTTCTCTTCAAGACAATGAGAATGTAGAAATAAAATTTTCGAGGAACATGACTCAAGGCCAGTGTCCACCACAATTTACGTTTACTTCAAAAGATTTACAAAAATTTCATGAACAAATTTTAGTGTCGCTCATTACCTGGAGTGTTAGCGCCAGGTCTTGTATTGTCTTTTGCATGTACTTCATCAGTCTAGGAAAAACACAAACAAAAAAGCCCCCCAAGTCAGTAGTGCACTTCACAGAAAAATACTTAAATCCATTAACTTGTAACTAGGAAGAAATTAAAATTTAAAAGTAATTTTAGCATTTTGTTTTCCCACCAGCCATGTTTACCTACCTTTACCTAAAGGCAAATCTTGTGTTTAAGAACACAAAACTTACTCATAAAAAAGGGCAATAAAACTATTTATGTAGACACTGGATAGGGAACACCTTTGAATAACGTGAAGAATTAAAAACACCCAAACAAACCTGAATAAAATATTGTAAAATATGGTTAAATCACATAAACAGTGGTTCCTTGTTTTTTCCCCTATGATAGGCTGAATCAGATATAAACTTAAAATCCAAAAGAAGTAAACTCATACTAAGACTTAATGGAAAGGTACTAACATGTGACAAACAGAGGTTCCAAAGACAAAGAAGGATTAAGAAAACCTATTGTAACTGCATCAGATTTGCGAAGAAAAAAATATGGTTCCAAGTTATTCAGAACTTGAAGACTGAAGACCTGAACATCCAACACCTTCACACATGAATAGGTGTCAGGTGAACGTAGAATCTGGAGTCTCAAATGCAGTCTGATATGAAACCCTTCCTGTAAAAACTGCTCATCTCACATGGCCTGGAGACAGAACTACCTTACAGAATGATCCATCTTGGCAGGTTTATTTCCTCCTGCCAAGTCAGGAAAGAGGTACAAAGAACAGTAAGGCCACAGACCATCAGCTGTGAAATGAGTAAAAAAGGACAGTGCCATTGTTCTCTAGTGCAAATCAGACTGTCACTCTATCAAGCTTTTCCACAGTCATGTTTGTAATAGAGCTGTTCAGAAACAGTTTTATGACATCACTGATAAGATGCTGACTACCATGGAACAAACCATTACAGATTAAGCTGTTTCGATAGTCAGCAAAGATCCTTCAATGTTAGGCCCCTGTTCTGAAGGTTAAGTAAGTAAACATGGACAAGTAACATCAATTTTCACTTACTCTGATATGATTCTTGCCGAGCCTTTCCCAGAGTTTATCTGCTTTTGGATTTACAGGCACAACTACATGGTGTACAGTTTCAGGGACAGAATCTTCTCCTTTCAAATCAACCCAGGTGGGAAAATGCATGATTTTTTCGGATAGTTTTTTCACATCAAAAGAATGCAGTGTTGCAGAGCACACAATCACCTGAGAAAGAGAGTCATATGAATACTACTGAAGATAAGATCCTCCCAATCCAAAAAGGTGGGAGTAGAACTGGATAAAAGTTATGTAGTTGAACAGCATAATAGAAGACAACAGAAAGAGTCTGGATTTCCTCATCATCAGTCCGAAAGCCACTCAGTTGGCAAGAGTCAGTACACAAAATAAATTGCTTAACTGTTCTCTTACAAAGATCCAAAAAATTAGAAGGAAGAATAAAAAACTATTGAAAGCTGATGAATCAAGATTATTAACACATCAGAAATCATAATGTATGTATTCAGTCATGTTTTGCTGTATTTATATCTAAATAATTCAAATTAAATTGAAAACTTCTGAACACTACACTTCAACATCTAGAATACTAAAAATACATATCCACAGGCAATTACTGACCATGTGTTAGTTATGGACAAGAGCTTTAGCAAACTCCACTTCAAAGAATCATGCTCCATGCCAAATAATAGTCAACAACTGAAAGCGGAGCATACCACATACTCAAAAAAATAGCCAAGCAAACAAAATAAACAAACAAAAAAACCACCCCACAACAAAAAAAACAAACCAATCACAAACATTCTATACCTGAAGTCTCTTTCCATCTGAGGTTATCTGAGGAATTTGACTGTGGATCCTGTTTATGAAATCTGAATAGCCTTGGAGGAGAAGGCCATCCTACAAGGGGATGAAATAAAAGAGGCGAAGCTGCAAATCTCTCTCTTTTCTCAGTATTTATACTTGAGTTAGATAAGTAATATGCTCTTAGAAGTTCTTGCTTTTAATTAGCTGGACAGGTCAATGCATGGCAGGGATGTTACTACTAAGGAGAAAAAGCCCAGTAAAGAGCTTCATAAGAAGCTCAGCAGCTACTCCTAGCTAATACCCAAGGCATTTGAACTTTTTGAATATTCAGTTGTACTAAAACAGATCAGAGAGATGCCCTTATTTCACAGCATATTGAGTACAACATTCACTGGCTTCAAGACCTGCCAGGTTAACCAACACTTTTATTTTGTATTTGTCTTTTGAATTCCCTGCAGTGACAGGGAAAGACTTCAGTACTTTTTAAATATAGTTTGAAATATATTTTTCTATCAGAAAAATTCCAAACAGATTTAACAGAGGAGCTGTGAGGACAGGTGGGAAAAAAAAATAGGTTATTAAGGCTGAAAACAATGACAGGATTAAGCTGGAACAGTCTATAGTATCTGATCCACTTTATTATCAAATACTACAGAACAATCATGCTTCACTTTTTTTTGCAAATATTGTATTTTAGAATAGAATTTAAATAGCACTTAGTTCTCTACATACAGCTTCGTCCAGAACCAGGAATCTAACTTGAGATAAATTAATCTTCCCTGTTGAGACCAGGTCATCCAGCCTTCCAGGAGTTCCAACAACAATATCCACCTATGAAGTGCATAAAGAGTATGTAACTAACTAGAGGTATTGAAAGTGTTATCTAAGCTTAACATTACAAGACAATTATCAGCATAACGCTTTGTCTTCTACTAATTATAACTTCATAAAATCCTAGAATAATCTGAGTTGGAGGGATCTCTTGAGATCATCTGGTCTCCACTCCCCACCTTCACATGCAAATCAAGGACAATTTCCAAGTTACTCTAGGTAGCTGCCTAATACAATTTTCAGTACTGTTTTTGAAAGCGATCTTACAACCTCCTCTCTGGGCAACCTGCATTTTTGTTCTACGGTCATTTCACTAGCACAACCTACCTCAGGGATGAAGCCTTCCCTTATTTGGGAAGTGCTGTGCCCCTTTTTTTCCTTCCCTGAACCCCAAGCTGTGTAATTTTGTTATCTAAAGTCAACAAACATATTTGTTTTTAAACGGGGATAATTTTTTTTCACGGTGGACGGATACAAAGTCTATCAACTATAGAAATAACTTAAGATTTTACCAAACAGAAGGGCTCACAATCAAGAATTTATCATTCACATGGAAGTCAAATAATCTTCCAGTTTAAGTAGGCTTAACAGAATATTTGTATTTTGGCAGCTAGAACCACTAGAATATTTATCAATAGTGATGTGTTTTCACTTCCAAAAGTGAGTCTTAAATAAAAACAAGACCCTGTGACTCTTCTCCTTACAGTATGATTGAATCCATTGTACATTCCATGCTGCTGAAACCAGACCACTTCCTTCTACAAAGGACTGGTTTTTAGTGTAGGTTCGTCTTGATAACTGCAGACTATTTTTATTCACAAATACATGGAACAGAAGTTAATAGGAAAACTGTCTTGTTGGTCAAGGACAAATGGCAAACAATTACACCGTTAAGATTTTCAGGAGTACTCATGCTTCAACAGAATTTGACCACTGTAATTTGAGTACTCTTAGTTCTTGTATTGACATGAAAGCAAAGGAACAACTGCTAGACTGGTGCAACATGAGCTTGCTATCAACTGTACATTTCCTTTTTCACATGTTTCTTATTCTTATTACATCAGTTAGCACCACTAATATCCTCTAGCAACATCATAAATTACTTGGAACCCAAATGAATAAATCATATGAAAAAAAAGACAACTTACACCTTGTTCCAGTACAGAGAGTTGATCTCTTGCAGCAACTCCACCAATGATTAGCAGTTCCCTAAAATTACATCAATATATTTGACATTTACCCATTTGTTATATTCAGAAGATATACTAATTTGTGTGAAGACTGATTCTTTTATTGATAGCTGACAATTAACAGCTTTGAACAGTAACTTCAAGAACAAAATAATAGAAAAAATTAATTTTGAAATTCATCCTTTCATACAGTGTAGTAGTGTATTGCATTTAATTCAAGTGAAAGCTTTTTTACCAAACTGTATTTGAACGTGATTACTTTATCACTGCTTCATTAAACAAATTAGCACCTTAACCAATGTCATCTTACAAAAAAAGTTTCTTAAAAATCAAGAAAAAATTGTAACTTAACTCAATGAAATTTCTCGTGTCCTTGAAAGTTAGAAATACAAATAACAGTAAACTAAATGAATCTTTCATTGTAGCTTGCCCATTCCTATTGCTTAGTTCCAGCAATTCTAGTAAATGCACTCTTACAAACAGATTGCAGTTTAGAATTGGGATATGTTTAAGTTTTAGAAGTACAGTCAAAGCAGAGGCAACTTAAAACCAAAGCAACTTATAGATGATTCACTTTTCAGAATTGCATCTCCACGATGACTTGTCCTGTAAACACATTAATTAAAGAGAGCAGACGCTGTATGTAACTACTTGATGAAAAACAAACAAAATGAGGAGGCAGGAGATGGGGACATAGGAAAATGTTTAGGAAAGAAGGGCAGTAAGCCGATAATGTTTTTAGTCAAGAAAAGCATGTGAAGTATCATACTAGTTATCACTGCTAATTAAAAAAAAACAAACCTACCCAACAAATTTGTTATATGAGAAAAAGGCAGTCCACAGATAAAACACCAAAAACACCCTAAGCGGTTTAACTGCAGTTGCAAAGTCAGAAGTTCAGTTAGTAGCAGATTATTGCTGGTAATAGTATCAGCAGCACTGCACATTATGGTTCACTTAGCTACAAAGTGGAAACCTCCCCTCCACCCAATCTCCCCATGAAGTTACATCCATGGAAAATACCATAAATGCAACTACCGAATTCACTATTACCTTAACTTGGGATTATCAACGTATTTTTTGAACTGCTTCACATTGTTCAAAGTTTGTTCTGCCAGCTCTCTTGATGGTTCTACAATCAATGCTTTTGGAGCATTTGGAAGGTTCTGTGCTTGAACCACTTGTGCATTTCCTAAGTGGAAAAAAAAAAAAAAAAAAAAAAAAAAAAATCACCATTAAGACAAACTACATTCTTATTCTGGAATTTTTTTACAGGAAACAGATTTGGATTTTTTGTTAGTAATTAAAACCTAGTAATTCTAAATGCTCCATTAAAAGGTGATGTGATTGCTCTCTCAATTATGAATAACTTCAGAAAAATGCTCAGAACTTACAAGTGGGTGTACTGGTCATGGATGATAACCCATTCTATTGTGGGTCACACATGTTTTTATGATAACACTGCTGGAAAACTTAGCTGGACTTCTTTTACCTGATGTACTACTAAATTCAAAATATTGAAGACGTGGTTTAAGAGCAAGAAAATCTGGTACACTTTCAAAAAAGCACAAATATTTCTTTGTAACTGCTGTATTAAAGATCTTTCTGACTGCAATTAAAGGGATCAAAAGATGCTCTGTAACACAACCTGAATATAGAAACAAGAGATGTTTGTAGAAATCTAACCTACCTGAGTGCTGTGATTTTACAACACTGCTCTCAGGAGCCTTGCAAAGACCAACATAGCCATCTTTTGGTGGAAACTTGAAATCTTCTTCTCCAAAATTGAATTTCAATTCAGCATTCTAGGTTTCAACAAAGTTGTGTCATACACACAGATTCAAGAGACCACAAAAAATGAGAAACAACTCAATAATGAAAAAAAAAGAAGAAAAAAGGAGATTGGGAAGGTCTTTTCTTCTCACATCTTATACATTCTTCTTCCCCAAGTTGCTGGAACTAAAAGTCATCCCAAACAAACAAACAGAAAGAAGCCAATAAAAAAAACGAAGCATTTTTTCTGAAGTTGTACATTTCTCTAATCACTGAAAGGTTTTGCTAAAATCTTTACTGCTTGAGAGACAGACTCAAAAAGACTAACACAGAAAAATAGTACTACATTACAGTAATGTTAGAGTTCAGAACGAATTATCTTATTTTCAAGCTATTTGCTTGCATCAGTCAAATGGCAGTAAACCAAAGTTTAGCACACAAAACACAGCACTGTTATTAGGAATTAGTTATCCATGCTGCTCTACCTATAAATTCAAGATTAAAATTTGGATTTAACATTTAGCTTAAATGGTACTCAAAGCTAACACACACATGTTATTACTTCAGTAGTGTCTACTGGAAAACCAAAGAAACCTGACTTTACATGCACAGCTGCAGTAACTGTAGGTGGCTATGCAAATTTTATACTTAAGTAGTTCATTAACAAACCCATAAAAATTATAATTATCTTGGACATCTGTAATATTCCTATTACCTTCAGTACACAAGCTGCAAAAAGTGCTTGGTTCCTTATATGTGGTGGGATATCAAATGCAAGGCCAAGGTCCTTCCCTGAAAGTAGGGTTAGTTCAGTCAGACTCTGCAAGTGTGTGCTTTCCTCTCCTTCCACCCCCATGAAAGCATCCAAATAAAACTCCAAAGAAAGAGAATAAAACTTACCATTTTTGGAAAATTTTATTTGTCCTTTTTCTGTGTCTAGATAACACCCAATCGTATCATGCATAGTGAATTCCTGCAAAACAAAAACAAAAAAAGTTTGTGAAGCTAAGACATTTGCAGTGTATTAAGAAGACTTAGTGCTTATATTCTGTCAGCTTTCAGTTTTCTTACCTCTCCCTAATAAATGTTGATTATTGAGAAGTCAAGCAAGCTCAATTTGTTTCAGTAAGACCATTGTAAATAGAACAGATATTTTTATTTGACTACAAGTCTTCAGTAAACTGTCCAATCGATCTTAGATATTTAAGCATTTATTACTGCTTTAAATTTACTTCAAAAACCAAACACAATGACAATAATACATTCAAGTCATTTACCTGGAAGTATTCTGCACTATGGAAAAGCACATTAGTCATGCAATGTAAATCTAAGCTTAGAACAGCAAACATTGCATCAGAAACCTGTATTTTTACTATAATAAAAGACTAACTCCTGAAGATGACGCTATATGCATTTTATAAATACTTGAATGTTTTAAGTATCTTGAGATCTGTTCATTTTAAAGGTATTCAATAACATTTATGTATTATGAAGTGCTTCTAAACAACAGCTCAAGAATCACTATTAAACAAGCTACAGTAGTCCTAAAAGTTGCAAGTTTTATGACATTGAGTTCATTATTAGCACAAAAAGGCTTGATTTTCTGCTGTAATACTAATTTATATAAATTATGTTTAACATCTCAATTCTACTGCTACACTACACAAAAAACACTACAGCTATTCCTAGCAGGCATTTCAGAAGTGTACATTAAGGTAGTGGCAAACTCAACTCAAAAGAGGTAGTGCACTCCAACTATGTCTTACTAGCACTTAACAATGCATTTTGACAGATTAGAGTTGTCCAATTACTTCTATTTTAATTTATAGTAAACAGAATACAATGCCCAGACTTGATGTTCACAGTGTATACAGATGGGTTGATTTATTCAAGCTACAACTGAAGTAAGTCAAGACAAGTCTCGAGAGGTCAATTAACTTTTAACCTGTGACACACAGCAAAATTTTAACTTCTAAGTAGGAGTTGATATAATTGCAGTTTAACCACTATCATGTCTCAAGCTTATAACTGCTTTTGTTGGATCTTTTAATAAGCTTTTATTCAAGAATGCTTCAGTGTTCCATAGTACTTTTGTCCAGTAAGTCTCCCTTAGCAGTGAGCACTATTTCAAAAGACATTTTATTGTAACAGCACAAAACTAACACGCAAAACTTTTAATTATATCTCTGCCAAAAACAATTCAAGCTTACCTCACCATAGCTGTCAAATTGCTTGTTGTGAGATTTCTTACCAGTGCCACCAAAGCCAAAGCCAAATTTATCAGTGCCTGAAGACAAGACAATAGGCTTTTATCTTTTGGTTGACAGGTTATACCTTTTCCTCCTGGTATTAGCAACTGAAATCTCCAACACTACTGCATAAACAAGTAATACACACTGCTAACTACAGATTTCTGACCCAGATGCACCAAACTAGTACTTTTGCAGCAGTACATTTTTCAATTTTACTAGTCTCTAGTCATCTTCATCAAAAAGAAACAAAACAAAAAAACCATAAAAAGCAGAAAGTCACTGAAGACAACAAAACACTGTCACCACCGAAGACTTCCCCTTAAATAGAAGGGAAGTAAAATGGAACATGTTATCAACTTGCCAATATTGGGAACCTTCCTAAGGAGTTTATTCTCTGCAACACTAAACAGGACTCCCTCCGTTCCACGTCAATGTAAGAACTAGCTATAGGTTCTTCAGAAGGAAACTCACCCAGATCTAATGAAGCCTGCATAGTTGACCAACCAACTCTGCACAAGCCTTGGTCATGACAGGAAACTTCATAGTAGTATTTCCCTTTAAAAGAAAAATAAATGATCTAATACAATACCCAAATTCATTAAGGTGGTTCCATCTTGCTACTTCCAAGTCCATACAGATCTAACATTCCCAGTCCTGCTAAGCATGTCATAAAATCCCCTACTGTGTTTGTGTGAAAAAGTTTATGTGTACCTTTGTATGGAATGAAGAATGAGCAGGCAAAAGAGACAAAGTACACACTGAGAAGTAGCGTGTGAAAGGCTCCAAAGGAGTGACACGCAAGACAGAAGAGTGCTCCTACTGAATGCACAGGAACCGATAAACTCAGGACACAGGGTTCTGCAGAATTAGTACCAGACCACCAGCATGCCCCAATACCAACACTGCTTTTGCTGCTTGAAGCACATCCAGCTGGCTGTTATGTACACACAGACTACAGAATTATCTGCACACCCCATGAAAGCAGACTGTTTAGGGTCTTTCTGAACACACCCCAGAACCACTGGAGTATGAGGATGACTTCTTAGTCAAACGTTAGGGCTGGCCTCTCAACTATTGCTACAACCACAGAACCGTGAAATTTTTGCATGCACACATCTATCTGTGTGAAGGCTGCAAGGAAACAACTTGAAGTACTGTGTGCATAGCCATTTCCCAACAAAACCACATTCTGATGAATATTAGTTAGGATTCTGCCTCCTTCAACTCAGTCTGCTATTGATACCTGAAGATTTTTAGCTTTCCATGTATACTTCACTGATTTGTAGCTAGTAGTGTTAAATGCCTAGATATAACTTCCTGTACTTTTCCAACTTTCTTTCCCACAGTGAACAAACTCCTTGATGCATTCTTAAAGTTTTGTTTAGTCTTGCTTGTTAGCTTACCAAGGACATTTTATTTTGTACCACATATCATAGACATAATAAGGTAGAGCTCTATTTTAACAGCCCAATCTTATAGAATTCTATGAATCTAATTTGGGGCATGGTTTTCCTGATGTTGTGTACCTGCAGGCTTTCAAGTAAAGGTTTGCCTTTCTATTATCATTTTAACGTAGTTTGGGAAGGTTTTATTCTACTTTCAGACATCACTGTCAGGGAAAAAGTAATTTACAACACAAGGAGAACAAAACAGAGATATTTGTCATTTCCAAGTCTTAAGCTACTAAATTTGGTCAGATGGATAGAAAGCTTTTAATGTAACCATCTACATTAATAATGGCTGACAAGCAGGCATTTCAGCTGAAAATTTTCTAGAAGAGTACTCAAAACACATCACTTTATATTTACCTTTAGTCACACCTCTAGTTGCTCTGCATCCATGCCATTCTTTAATCTCTCTGCTTTGACAACACAAACCATCCGATCCAATTGCTGAAAATTACAAGACAGTTTTAGTTGAAGAAATTGCCTAATTGCTTTTAAAAGAAAATTTCATGCCTGCTTTCCTCTAGTTTAAAATGTTCGTAAGTGAACAACAGGACAACTCACCAAAAGCTGATCCTCTGTCATAGGGGTTCATTTGCCATTTATTGAGCACTAAGTTTGAAAGACAGTAACAGAAAAAGCATTAAATCAACAAAGCAAGCCTGAAAAACTCAAATTAGAAGCTCAAATTGTTTCTACAATGTTTGGCTTAATTTTGTGGAGAAATAGCTTTGTTCCAATGAAATCCGTATCAGCTCAAAATGAAGGCCTACAATCTGAAGGAGGGGCACAAATGCTTAACGCAAAGGTATTCTATGGAAGTTTAGATTATTCCACTAAGGAGAACACAGATTAAGTTATTTAAAAATGCAACTGAAAACAATGAAGACTTTTATAAAATAAGGCAGTTTCAAACAATCACAACCAAATTCAGATAGTAAATATCCAAAACTGTATTAAGAACGACAAATTCAAAATGTGTTACTTGCGATTTCTGTTCCAAACTTACATTAAGATTGTTTTCCAAGTGGTAAGTTAAAATGCTGTTACTAAGGAGCTAAGATACATACACACATAGAATTTAAGACTTCATTTTTCATGTGCTCAGCAACATGCTGCAATAAAATCTATACCTGATTTAAAAAAACCCCAGATGTCATTTCAATCAGGCTTACTGAGTATATTTGCATATTCATATTATATTCTCTAAAGGAGGATTTTATTTTAACTTTTTATTTTTTTTAAGTTGACTTTACTGCCACCAGTGTAGCACTAATTATAATGATGACAACTTCTATAACATCCTCAGAGTGTTGTTTGTGTAAATATTGTTCACTTACATAAAATCCATCAATACCACAGACTGGACATAGGTACTGGCTTTACAGTTCCAAGCTAAATTATATGGATGCACAACAGACTCTCAAATACTGTGAGGATATTATCATAGTTACAATCCATTCTATACAGCTGAGTTCTGGCCTTGTGCATTTCCTGCTCAATTCAATGTTTACCAGAACAAATTGTAGCAACCCAAGATGTTGTTACTCAATTCCAAAACCTAGGCAGGTGCCAAAAGGAACACAACAGCTCTACTCGGCATAGCAGAATTGAAAAACCCTACACTGTTACCTCAGCCACACAAAAATATGTTTGAGCCTAGAAGAGCTAGAAGCTAGAACTTTCTGCTCAAGCTCACTTAAGAGGCCCAAACCAACTCCATGGTGTCATAGATGGTCTCACCTATTCCTGCAACAGAAAGATGTTTTTTAACTCCTTCTTTTAAGGTGGACAACACCACCACTTCATATCTTGCAAGGCAATAACCTAGTACGGCTTTCAGAAGAACACTGGAAAGCAAGGTGTGGATCAGCCAGCCTCAAGCTGAAAACAAGAGCATTACTAAGAAATGCACACCAGTTCTTCCCATGATTCCACCAGTAAACTTATATTCACTGTTTAATATAACATTGAAAGATGATATTCTGTTTATATTATCCTGAATTATGGAAAAAATACTTATCTAATGGCAGGTTAACCTTACCCCTAAAAGTGACAAAATCAACACTAGTTAGCAGAGTTTTGAATTTAAGGAGTGTGACATATAAAAACTTACCTGCCCCTCCAGTTTTAATAGTGGCTTTTCCTTTCTTGCCTTCCATTTGGTCTTTCAGTGTTTCATAAACAATCTGGATAACTGGAATGCTGAAAGCCTATAATGAAAAGTTACTTTCATTCCACAAGTTATACACTTATTTCCAGCCTTGTTTTCAGGTGCAATACCCACAGCCAGAAAGACTGAAATACATTCTTACATATATGCTGCTAAAGACTATTACCAACAATGCTTAAACACATATACACATTCTCTGCATATATGCATACACAACACCTCTCACCACTTAAAGACTTTTACTTTCTGTTAATTTAAATTTTATTACTTACACCAGTTTTTCCACTCCCAGTTTCAGCAGCCTATAAGAAGAAAAATACAAGAGTTTAACCAGGAATGTAAGGACTCTTCTAGAATTCTATTTTGATAAACTAAGTTTATTTTTTAGGAAGTATTATTTTGTTTTATGGAATGAAGAGCATAGAGATCCATAAAAGACATGATGAACAGGGCATACTAATCTGATACTTTTGAGGTTATTGATACTGCAGCATTGGCTTAGGCAGTATCAACCATGTTCCATACAGAGCTATGTCAGGTATAAACAGCCAAAAGGAGAGTAGATGAGATCAGACAGCCCTCATTCGTGTGGCAGTGCCTGTCAAGAAGTCAAAAAATAAAAGCCTAATTCCCCCAGATTTCATCTGCAAGAACAGCTGGAAACACACCAGGAACTCAAAGAGGATTTTACCTAAGAATATACTTTTGAATTAGGACAGGAGAGCTAGTCTAACTATGGACCCATGTGGAAAGAACAAAACTGACCACACTACTAACGATTAAAATACAGAGGATTTATATGAATAGGGTTATCCTGCAGACATACCATAAGTACATCACCACCTCCCAAGATCAACGGGATGGATTCTGCTTGGATATCCGTAGGGAGACTACAGGAAAGAACACATTAACACACGGTAATGTTCCATGTAAGTGGAAAAATAATTTTTTACTTATATATTCACAGAAACCATGGTCATCTGCAATATAAAGCAGGTAACTGCTATTCCCCCTGGTTTGCAGCAGATTCAACTGCACCTTGATAAGAGACTCCATCTCACATCACTATGCTAAACTATAAAAGAAACTTATTAACTATATATTCCTTGTCTTCCTTTCTTGAGTTTTTCTTTAAAGCCACTTGTGCAGCCCTTACATGATTCTTGTTCAAAACCAGAAAAGGAAATAAAAATAACTAAACATAACCAGCATTTTCAGACAACTGAAGCTAATTAGTACCATTTATATAAGAAGAAATACATACATTAAGTTTGTCCATATTGACAACATTCTGAATGACAATTCAAAACAAACTCTGAAGTTAAAACATTTTGGCCAAACAAGTAACCAAACACAAGAATAACTTTTTTAGAAGACTGACACACAAGCATTAAGTTTGAAAAACACAATCACAGACCACAGTCTGGAAAACATGTACTAAACTAGCATCAATTATGTGACAGTACTTAATCCAATAACCCCATGATACATAATAAATAAACCAAAAGCACAGAGCCTTTTGTGAAACAAAAGGAGTGAAGTGTAAGAAGTCATGCTCTGCTTGTCCAAGTTTAAATGTTACTGCTGCAGTCACAGTTTGTGTTCTTAAGTCTTCCACACTACAGAAAAGCACATGATATGCAAAGACAGTTAAAGGAAAACACACATCCACTTTGCTTTAATGTGACAGCAGAGGAGTTTTAAGGAGCATGTCATACATTGACGAAAGGAAAATTAGCGTTTGTCACACTCCTACTTACAGCCAGTCCATCTCCTCCACTGCTTGAGCTATCTCAGGCATAACACCCATCTCTGTAAGACAAGCAAAAAAAGATCCAGCAGTGTTATTAACCTTACATTGCCCACAAGATTGCCAAGCATCAACACTTCCAGCTACAGACACATGGAAAACCACGCTTTTTGGCAACAGCATGTGCAGCCTTCACTCCAGCACCCACTGATAGAAAGGCTCTCCCTTCCTCACAGGCAGCTTTGAGAGCTGTCCCAGCTTAGAGCAGAGTAAGTCAGGCATACACAGGGCACGGGGGCAGCTACAGACATAGCAGCAAAAAAACCAAGCTGGAAACAGAGCACCTCTTCAAGCGCAAGGTACTTATTTTTGCACCTTTAAGGAAACTGCCTATGCAGACAACAGGGAAGACTCAATCATAAATACCCAACTTTCTCTACACTTGAGGTGCAAACAGCAGAAAAAAACCTATCCCATAAGGACTTTAGTTCACCAAATCTTGCCTGACCCACTTGATAGCATGTACAATAAAAAGACAATGCTTTGATTTTTATGAAGTTACTAATTACATCTACCTTTGAAAAGCTTTTTTCCTTGGATACCCCTTCTGGCAAACTCATATCAAGGTCTAATGGTTGTACCTCAGATACAAGTTAAATATGGAGCAACATGCTTTTATGTTGATAAACAAATCCTCCATATTTAAAAAGGAAAACAAAAGAAACCTGCAGTTATTCAATACAGGCATGAGGAAAGCAGATCCTAAGCACCCCAAATGACGGCAACATACAATCAAAATAACAATTTATCTGTTGGTCATCTCTTTGGGTACATAAGGTTACACTACAACAATTCCCTCAACTATAAACATGCACCATTCCAAGCAGAAGTTTTACACACTGGCCTCTGCACTGCCACATGCTGGGCTTCAGACACAGCGTGCAGAAGCACACACACTAAGCTGGGCTGGTGCAGATGGATGCGTGCAGCCAAAAATTATTCTTCCATTTGCTATAATACAAATGCTGTAAGAAACGCATTTCATTTGTAATGTGATTTCAGGAAGCTTTAATGTTTTCAAGTGCTGGCCTTTACACCTACAAAAGTAGGCAATCCACACAAGCAACAAAGTCAATAGCAATTAAAATCACTTCCTACTGATTGCAGGTTAGAAACAAACCCGTACATATTTTTTTCCCATATACTTCCAACTCGCAAAGTTTAATTCAACATAAAAATACAAGAATTTAATCAAAGAATGACACCGTGACATTCTCCTCAACTACATCCAAGTTAATCCTGCTGCATGCGTCCAAACTGATCCCTAGATCTCGGGGAGAAGCTTCAGCATTTTCCCCCCATGATTAAGATGCAAAAAAGTTCAGTTAAAATGAACAAATGAAAAACCCCATACACATTAAAACTTTACAGAACTCTGATCTTAGCTGGTTGCTTATTTGTACAGTATCTGCATGGGGAAGGGGACACAACAGTGATGTTTCCTCCTTTCATAATATTCTTTTGGATTCCAGTTTACTATTACATACAGTAATAAAAACATTATATAGTTTATATAATATACATGTTTTGCTAAACTGTATCACGAAGCAGAGCTTCTCTTATAAAAAGCCAGTGATTATCCATTGCTATACAGACAACAGGTACAATAAACCTCCTTTTACTGAAACCAGTCAGCATAAGGAACGAGCCTAACTTTTAAGCAGCCCCTTTTCTAGATCCACATGTGCAATAAAACCTGCAAAACCATTCCGATAACCACTTCTCCCAGCCTAAAGAAGCCCGAGGACACGGGGAGAGGCACCTATATCCCCCGCAGGCCTCGCAACATGCGGCCTGATGCATGGTCAGCCACCGCGGGCCAAGCTGGGACGGCGACCCGAGGAGCTCCCCCGGCACTGCAGGGAACCCGGGAACCGGCGGGCAGAGGCGAGAGGCTCCCTTAGGGCCGAGACCCCGCGACCCCCGCGCCACGTACCCGAGAACGCCGCCATCTTGGCCCCGGGAGCGCCGCGAACAGCGCAGAGCGCAGGCGCGAGGCCCGGCCGCCGCTTTATGGGGCCGGGTGGGCGCAGGAGCCGCCGCGCCGCGCGTTCCGCCCCGGCCCGGGGCCGCCCCCCGGTACTGATGACCAAAAGCACCCCAGAGAAAAACGCACCAGATATGTTAGACAGACCCTAATAGGGATACTTTATGCCCCAGTTTTTACAGAAGTTTCCCTGAATTCTGCACCGTCTTGTTCTAGGGTAACTTCTAGTGGGATTAAACGCGAGAAACTTCGGGGTTTTGTAAAAAATAAAATGAGATTGCAAGTGCAGAAATGCAGCTTACACAGTTACATCACTGGGAGCCAATGGTGCATGGTCTGCTCAGTGGAAGGCACAGTATGAACTACTGCCTACTGCTTTCCATTGTGAAACAGCTTCAATCTTTGCAAAGGCAGCATGACATAGAGACATCTCTGGCTCAAAAGCCAAAAAAACAAGCACCTCTGACAATGTAGTTCTCTTGATTACTGTGTTGCAATTTGAATACTGGTTTTGTCCTGGTGGTTTGTTTCAAGATCTTTTTTTAAAACTTGCTGAGCCCTACTGGCTGTTAACTTATGCTCTAGAAACTGGTGTCATGCAGAGAAAAATACAGCAGTGTATTTTATACCCTTCATACCAGGTTGTTTGCATTGCAATGGTTTCTCATGTATTAATAATTCCTTTGGGAGTATCTTCCTTTGATGTGCCTCTTTTCTTTCAGTATTATTCACTATATCTGTCAATCATTATTTTGCTTGCTTTCAGAGAAATGACAGAACTAGTGATTCTTTAAAGGCACAGATATGAATAATGTACAGATTCAACCATGACTCTAAGGAAACCTGTTTGTAGGCAGACCTTGATATCAACACATAGTGCTGCTTGTTGGTGTGAACATGGAGTGTAATTTACTATAAATCTCCCACAATTCTTTGAAACTTACAAACACAATATTATACTATTTACTATTGCTTTACAAGCTACATTGTCAAATATAGCTAAAAAATACACAAACAGTAAAATGACATTTTTTCTCAGTAGTTTTTTCTTCTTCATTTTTTTCCCAAGTATCCATCAGAGCTTTGATATGGCCCTGAATCCCTAGTTCCAGAATTTCAATTTTTTTTAAACCTAATTCTAGGCAGCACAGTTGCCTACAAGAGCTTACTAAACACAAGCAAAAATTAGACTGCAGGAGCAGAAGTGTCAGGATGTGAAGCAATTTTATTTCTCTTTTACAAATGCTTTATAAAGTTGCAGGAAATAGGCTGAAACATCATTTTTAAAATAATTACATCACAGAACCAATTAGGTTGGGAAAGACCTCTGAGGTCACTGAGTTTAACCTGTGAGGGAATACCACCTTGTCAACCAGACCATGGCACTGAGTGCCATGTCCGGTCTTCCCTTAAACAACTCCATGGATGGTGGTTCCACCAACTCTATGGGCAGCCCATTTCAATGTTTAACAACTCTTTTTGTGAAGAAATCCTTCCTGGTGTCCAACCTGAATCTCCGCTGGCACTGCTTACAACTGTCTTCTCATTCTATTGCCAGTTGCCTGGGAGAAGATTGACCCCACCTGGCGACAGCCTCCCTTCAGGTGGTTGTAGGGAGTGAGAAGATCTCCCCTGAGCCTCCTTTTCTCCAGGACAAACACCCCAGGCTCTCTCAGCTGCTCCTCATCAGACTTGTGCCCCAGACCCTGCCCCAGCTCCCTGCCCTTCTCTGGACACGCTCAATGTCCTTCCTGAGGTGAGGGGCCCAGAACTTACAAACAAGCTCATTTTATCTGCTTGAGAGCTGAACGCTAGGAACTCAGACTCGTAGGACTGAAATATTTAGAAGTCCTATGTAGCACCATTAAAGTTGAAAGAACAAATTGCGAGAAATCCACCTTTTACTTTTCCCTCCATTTTTGCCCCTACTCGGTAAAGACTCAATCCCCAGCCCGAGGTCTCTCCTGCACCGGGCGGTCTCTGTCCCGACCGCCCGCACGCTCCGGGCCGGCGCCGCACGAGTTAAAGGCGGAGCCGTTTGGCCCCTGCCGGGCGCCGTCGCCGTGGCGGAGCTGGGAGGGCGGGACGGCCCGGCATGGCCGCCGCTGGCGGGGACAGCGAAGGGGCGCCCCGGCAGTGCGGCATGGCCGGCTCCGAAGAGCAGGCGGAGGACGGGGAGGAGAACATCCTGTACGACTTGCTGGTTAACACCGAGTGGCCTCCGGAGACGGAGGTGCAGGTGCGTGTGGCCGCGGCACGGCCGCGGGCGGGGGAGGGGACCGGCCACGTTGGCGCGGGCGGGGACGCGGAGGCGCCGCGGGGATGAGCTGGTGCCTCCAGGGAGGCTCAGAGGGATGCCCGCGCTGTTCCTGGCAGGCACAGGGGGTGTCCGTACGGCTATTGTCCCCTTTTGCCTTCGTGTCACTTAATTCCCCACCTGGCTTGTGCCGCCTGGGATGCCCTGAAGTGTTTCTTGCTTATTGAACAATGTATATCAGGTTTTACTGTGGAGCTGACACAAGCGAAGCTATGGTGAATGAAGTCCGTGTCTCATCTCCAGAAACTGATGTATTGAGAGCGGTGAATCTGGCCTGGTGAAAATAAGACCTTTTATGATGAAAATGAGATCCTCTCTTTGGACTGCTATATTAGTATAGTTGTGTCTGTATTTGCAGGAGTGGGGTAGAAGGCAAAAGTATTTCACTTTATGTCTGTAACACACACAAATGGATGCCAGCGCTTAAGAAATCAGAAAACACTGTTCTTGTTCTCGCACTGCAGGTTTTTAGTTATTTCTGGCTGTTCTTCTTCCCGGGTTATTGGAAAAGCTGAAAAGCTTTTTCATCTTTCCTTTTTCATGTTTTCCTTTGCAGTGTGTTGAGCTTGCTGCCTCTATGCCTGCTCTTGTCTGACTTGGATGTAAAAGGTGCAAGCAATGTGGTTTTATTTCTTTCTGGTAGTGGCTTTTAAGTCCACTGAAGTTTTTAATGCATTTCCCACTGAAAGTTGTTAATGGAAGCATTTTAGCAAAGTTTTACACTTAATGAAAACGACTGTACAAAGAAGATGTAAAAACATCACAAGGAAGAATGTACCTATTAAAAATTACTAGAGCCATACTCAAGAAAGTAGATTTTTATTTATCAGAAAGATATTTTTGTTGTTGCTCTTGATCTGTAAATCCTCAGTTGCAGCAACAGGTAGGGGTGTTTGGAAAATAAAATTGCAGTGTTGCCAGTTACTGACTTAATAGGCTGTTTGTATAGATGAATGTATAGTTGCACCTATTTAAATTTAACTGTGTTTTGAGAGATAGTAAATAGTCTTTGTTTTTAGTAACATATGGAAACAATTTTCCTATTGCAAACCATGAGGAGGACTTAGGCATGATGACACAAGACTGGTTCTTCTATAGCCGTGTTAAGGGGGCACATTTCTGAGAAGCGTCTTTTCTGCTGCCATTAGTGTTCTTGAAGTTGTGTGGTAAGTTGATTAAAGAACTGATTAGTCTGAGAAACAATCATATTGTTTCATATCCTTTTGTTAAGAGGTCCCTCTAGTACCCCTGTAGGTACCAAGGGAGCTGTGGATAGTACGTCAGTGAGGTGATACCTGCCTTTAGTGGTAGCACATGAGGATGCCAATTTAAACTGACTGTAACTACAGTCTGAGGGTCCTCATCTGCCCTGGTAGTCAGAATTTCTAAGCATCGTTGAATTCTGCTTGTCAGCTTAAGTAGATGGTGCTGGTTATTTTAAACTTGGTATCTCTCTCTTGCCTATTTATTTTTAATACCTGTTTTCAGTAGTAGAAGTTGGAAGGTTTGAAAATATTATGCTGTATAGTTTGCTTGGATTTACTTTCTTCTTGGAAACTGTCAGTACTCAAGGGCACTTCTGATAGTCTTTTTACCATTTTAGTGGGACATTGATTTTACACTGACAATCATAGGCAAACAGATTATTTTGTCTGTATGAGTCAGTTTTTGCCTTAAGGTGCCTTAACAGTGATATTACTTAGGTGATTGTGACTTTCCCTTTGGAACATCTGTCTCTTTTAATCCTATTTTTTTCACACTTTTCAGAAAAAAATTGCACCCTACTTTCTTGTAGAATTTAATTTTTTGGAATAAGTGAGGTAAGGAATGGTAGAAAGGGTGAATGCTGCACTGGGAAACAAAATTAAATGTTTTCTTATGCAGTACTCTAGACTACAAAGCTAAGCTTTCACAGGTCTTTATGGACTTTATTTTTCTGTTATTTGAGATGATTAATTTTTAATTGCAGAGTACTAGAACTTACAGCTCTAGCTATTGGAAGATGAGTCTTGTGATGAAGACGTAAAATCATGTTAAATTCAAGACAGTGATAAAAATGGCACAGATCTCTTATATTGAATTCCCAAATATGCTTTTAGTTCTTGTCAGAATTGTCATTGTACTGAACTGTACATTGTACTGTCATTGTTCACCTGTACTGAACTTTCCAGTAAGATTTTTTGTGGGAAGAAGAGGAGGGGCAGGACAGTTATAGCAGTTATTTGTGAAGGAAACACACAAGGAATTGACTGTGCCAGAGAGGAGAGTGGTGTGGAAATCAAGCAATCTGTATTCAGGATAGTGATGCCATTGTATATAGTGCACTGTTTGAGAATGCTGAAATACATAATGAGAATAAAAGGAATTACTGAGTAGTAGATCCATGAAAATAGTGAATGAGGCAGTGGTTGTGGACAAGGTTGCAAGCGAGGACTTGTGAAGTGATTTATGGAAGTATAGGCAGATTGAACTATTGTCTTCAATTTATTTTCCAAAATGTATCATCTGTTATTGTGTTTTTGTTTTTTTTTCATTACAGTCTAATGCTTTGAGATTTCCCCAACACCCACCAGCTCCTGTTCCCCCAAGTAAGCTTGCAGGGTGTGCAAAACATCTGAAACTAAGTGGGTGTCTTGCCAGCAAGAAAGTTACTTAGATTTTATTTCTGGACTGCTGTAGGGAAGGAGTTGTTGAAGTTGTTTTCCCAAGAATGAATGAATTTAAAAAGAAATACAGCATATCTGGTAACCATTGCTTTTGCTGAAATGATAAGAATGAATATATTATAAAAAGTAAAATTCAGGTCTTCAGGATATACTAGTAAATCAGTTTTGCGATGAGTTTAAGATGTATGGAATAAGAGCCTATAGTTTAGGCTTAGGAGCAGACACCTAAAATATTAAAAAAATTCTAAAGAGATACAAGCAATTTTAGGAAATGTTTTTTACTGGGAACTTCCTCATAATCCAAAAACTTTTAACAAGCTCTGCTTTTAAGGTCCCTAGGAAATTGCAGTTCTCCCTGAGGTACTAGGGTAGCAATAAGAAATAATTTATGCTCTCACTTATTTTACTGTAATGCCTTGTTATTTCCTGGCTGATCAACCTGAATGTGGAATGTTATCTATTAGTACAGCTGTGTTTGCTTCTTACATGCTGTGAGATGACAGCCTGGTTATTTGAAAGACTGTTTATGGATTGCAAACTTTACCTAGAAAACTAATCTTCAATAATTTAAATTTGGGAGCCCAAATATTATTTTTTAAGCATAGACTTATTCCAAAATGTTGATAAATTTGTATGTCTTTCAGTGCTTACTGTTTTGTAACTTGGTGAGGTCTGAATATTTCAGTTAAAGAGAAATTTGCTCTATGTATTTTATATTGAATGGAAGAGAAAATTCAGTCATTGCCTACTCTAATTAATGCTCAGTATGTCATACTCTATATTTCTTAAAGATATGAGCATGATTGCTTAGTTTGAGGATTTGTTTCTGGATCTTTCCTTATTAGTTATCCTTGTTCTCTTCTCAGTATTATATCTTTTTTCTGTTTCTTACTGACAAATACTTTTATCTCCTCTTACAGATAAGAATATACATCCTGAGTTGTTTCGTATTCCTTTTTTCTGTGTTTGGAGAGTACTTGCATTTGTATAATGACTTGCTCCTGCCTTAAGTAGAGCAGGCCGGGTGGAAATGTTATGTAAGATGGTATGGAGTAGAGGTGGTTATCTGAGTGGCCATGTTACATAGTGCAAATTGATGTAAAAAGAGTTGGATTTTTTTCAGAAATTGTTTGGTTTTCTTGATGTTTCTGAAACTTTCATAAACAATCTTTATGTAGCTTAGCACTTTGGATATTAGCATAATATGTTGCACGTGAAGTGTTTTGACTGCTGGGCACTGCAGATCGTTGTGGGATTTATTTGACATAAAAAGAATGATTTATAATAACTTACAGGAGAACATAATCAGAAGTCAGTGTCTTTTGTTACTACCCAAAGATTGAGGCAAAGATGGATCAATAGACAATCTGTAGCGCATTTTGTTTATTGCATCTTGGTATTTAAATTATTTGGCGTTATAGCCTGTTCTAGCTTATGCAGTTAAAATAGACATTACATGAAGTAGTGAGTAATAGCAAATACATAAAGAAATTGTAGCTAACCTGATTTAATCAGTGAATGTATGTATGAATATTGTATTTAGGTTAAAATGTGTGACATGCTGTCTGATGATTTATATCATAATTGCAGCCAAGAGGCAACAGAAAACATGGTGCATCATTTGTCATCACTAGAGCAATTGCAGGTAAATATGACTTGTTCTCACATTCATGACTTCTAACACTGTGTGGATTACATGTAAGTTTTACAATATCTGCCCTTTATAGATTGCCTAATGTAATAGAGATAGGGTGTAAGATGTGTTTTCCGGAAGATGTTTTCTAATTGTGAACATGTCCATGTTATTTTTATGTCAATTTTGTAAGCGTTCTTGTCTCAATTAGTTTGTTGGGACAAACTAATAAACCATACATCTAAGAAGTTAACAAGCTTTGTGTTTTGCAAACTCTACTTAAACCATTTTTTTTTCCCCCTAGCTGAACATCTCTTGCACTGGGCTGTTTGCTAGTTAGCTCTGTGAGGGAGTTTTACATCCCGATGATATTACTTTATATAAACCAAGTGTTGAATGACAGTAACTGAACTGGATTTTCATCCTGTAGGAATTAGTGATTTTTTATTTTGTTTGTTTGGTTTTCTTCATTTGTTTTTGATTTGCTGTTTGCATTTAACATAAGAATTCCTTGGCCAAGTAATAGAGGGTTTTTGCCTCAATACCTTTTTCTTTACTGAGCTTTTGAGGTTCCCTGTCCAGTAAACTGGAGGGTGTTTTAAGACTGGGATAGAGATGTAATTTTTACCTTTTCCCATTGTAGGTCCTGCATTGATTTTGCTTCGGTACATCTGGTACAGGTAGGTTTTATGAGAGTACTGCTTAATTTTCCTATTTGCTAATATTTTTATAGCTTTTTGATTTGATGGAAAGTAATTCTTAAGAGGAGTAAAACTGAACACTTGTTTAGAATATTGTCCAAGCAATGCTTAGATTGGCCTCTTTTCATAAATTGAGTTGTAGCTGCTTAAGTTGCATCTGAAGCCTAAACAGAAAAAGACTGGTATATACTAGTTTGACTTCGTGCATTTATCAGAAGTTGAAGTAACCTTGCAGTTGGAACAGGTTTTTCCAAACACCTATCCATCCTCTCTACTCCCAGCTGAGACAGTGCAAGGGAAGCTGTTGTTGGGTTTTTCTTAAGCGTCAGAGACAGATATGATGGTGCGACACAGTTTGCTTCCTTTAGAGTAATAACTTAAAATTTTTTTTCTTTGACAATTCAGACTCATACAAAAAGCTTGATAACTTCTTGAGCAGCACTCATGCCATTTATAAATTTAAGCTTTGATTCAAAAAGTCATTAAATGGTCCCAGAAATATATTGGGGTAAGTACAACGTTTCTGGAAAATTTCAGTGCTGTGGTTATACCACTTAGCAGGTTTGAAGGTACCAGTTACCCCTTTTAAAAGATAATCTGTTGGTTTTGAGTTATATTGAAAGAGATATTAATGTGACTTCCTGTGAAACAGTACTGTACTTGAATTTGGCAGGGAATGCTGTTTTCCCTATTACTGGTGTTCTACTTTATTTTTGTGCACCTATTTCCCCCCCCCCCCCCCAACCCTTTTCTTGTGAGGGGGTGATGTTTATCGGCACCATACTGTCATGTAAATCTAGTTGAAGGGATTCAGTTGTACACAGAATTCACTTACTTTTCTCCACTCCCTCCAGTAGTCATATTTAAGAGCTAGTTTCAAGCTTTTATAATTTTTTCTAGTTGCTGTTTTCATGTATTTGATGAAAGAGTTTTGAAGAGAGCTTGGGAAACCTCTAAAGTCCCACTAAAAACAGAAATCTTAATTCCAGCTGGTTCCTTGGGGCTCTGTCCAGCTAGGTCTTGGAAAAGATGAAAGGATGGAGAACCCAGACTCTCTGGTCAGCCGGTTCAGGTGCCTGACTGCCTTCATGGTGAAAAAATCTCATAATGTCAGCTTGGACCCTCCTTGGTTTTGGAATTACAGGAACATTTAGGTTGGAAAGAACCTTTAAAGTCATTGAGTCCAACTGTTACCCCAGCATTCCTAAGTATTCCAAAGGCTTGATCATAGTTTGTTGTGTTTCTGCCGTGCACCTCTGTTGCTCCCATCTTCCTGGTAATCTCCTAGGTATCAGTCAGAATGCTGCTGTTATCCTGAAACCTTCCCTTCTTCAGGCTAAACAAGTACAATTCCCACTGTATCTGATTCATTGTAGGGCAAGTCATCCAGTCCCCTGATCATCTTGGTACCCACCCTGTTTACTGGTGGTCTGGTTTTAATGGGTGTCCCAAAACTGGCTGGTGACCAGCATATAAAGAGTGATAAATAAATGAACAATTCCCTTAATATGCAGTTATGTTCTGTTAGTAAAAACAAGGCTGTTGTTAGCCTTTGTCGTTGGCAGGGTGCAGTGTTGATTCATGTTCAGTCACAAACCCTCTCAGGTAATAGATGGTTGCCTTGAAGCTGAGTTGTCTGGCATGTGTATATCAGGTACTGCATTTGTCCACTGTGTGTTCTGATTCAGCCTAATGGATTTGGTATTTCAGCCCCGCAAAGTTTTCTCTGCCCGCTGGACTGGTTCGTCTGGTTAGTAAGCAGATCAACTGGCACCTCGTACTTGCAAGGTAACCAGCTCCCATGCTTTGCCATTTCTGACAGGAGTGAATATATTAACGCTTCCTCTGCTTCCCCCCACCATCCTCACTGATAGCTGTGCTGAGTTGGTATTGTGCTAAAGATGTGTTATTCTTTCTGGCCAAGAGAAATACTCTCTGCTGTCACAGGTGGCCTCAGTGTGCTACCTAGGGGCTTCCACCTGCTTCCCTTAAGTTAGTTCACCTCTCACTCAGGGCTGAATGTCTGTCTAGCTTTTGAGGCAAAGTGGCTTGCAGGGCAGTCATTTTCAAATTCAAGTCCTGAATGTGGTTCATTAAAGACTTACAACTTGGCAGGATATATAGTTTTAAAAGAAGCAATTTATATTTGTGGAAAGTGAATGCATATCCTCAAGACTTGTCTGCTGTTGCATACACAGAGAAGTGAGAATTCCAGGGCTGTTCGGGAGGAATTTTGGCAACTTCAGTGAGATTACTGGCTTTTAAAAGTAAGCACAAATATGCACAAAAAAAAGATTCAGTGACATGATTACATGAAGGTAGTAGGGGAGGTTTTAGTTTGTTGTATGCAAAGACACATTACTTACTGAGTTATGATAGTTGTTTATACCAGATAAAACAATACATAGTTTTGCACATTGCTGTTTAAAATTACCTGTAATCAACATCTGGCTCTGACTTCCGCAGTGGGATATTAAACATTATGTTTTCTTGGTGCTGCTGGAAAAGAGTGGCAGATAGTTTTCTGTGAAATGAATATCATAGCATGGATATTTTATTTTTAATAAAAACTGATGTCGCCCATTTTTCTTAAAATATTTGTGAATGAGGCAATTTATATCTAACCATGGAGAAAAGCACCTAGGACTCTGATGCACATTCTGTAAGGAGTGGACTTTACATGAACTTTCACATCTGTGTTTTCTTTCAGCAATGGTAAATTGTTGGCAGTTGTTCAAGACCAATGTGTAGAAATCAGGTAACTTGGCATTATCTTTTACTTCAGCTGTGGAGTTCTGAGAAAGCGTCTCTGGTCATTTGCTAGCAATATGTTAAAAGATGTTTTTTTTGTTTGTTTTGCAATGTTAAATATTGTGAAATTTATCTATAGAATGATCATAAAAGCAGAAGCCTTCTGTTTCTTTTTAGTTCTCAGCTATCCCCCTTTTAAAAAAAAAAACCAAAACCAACATAAACCGACCTTGACCTGCCCTCCCCCAATTATAATAGACGTGTTTATATATCTGTATCTCTCTTCGTTTTCAAGATGCAAAAGAAAAACAATCAAGATCCTAAAAAATACTCAGCACAAATTACAGTCTTTCTAAACTTTGCCTTTCTGCCCCCTCTAGAAATTCCCCCCTAATAAATGGGACAAGGAGCTGATATCTAGTGTTCTCTGTGGAGTAGCTGGCATGTATAATACTTCACCTTATTTTACAAGTGGTGTGGATTGCTGTAGAGACTGATGCTTTCCCTTTTCTTGTGCTCTCTTAACAGCAAGCTCTCCTTTACCAGTTCAAGAGCACATTTAGCTGTAGAACAGATCTTGATTGAGTGTGTTTACTTGCTTCACAAAAATCCATTTGCTAGAAGGTCAGACCTTCCATTTATATGTAAAAGAAGCAAGTGTATGAAAATTGTTCAATCAAAAGTGGTGTGAGCACCATAAACGTCAGCTTAAAGACTATAAAATAAATCTTGTGTTTCAACTGTATTAATGTAACTATATTCTTGCATTGTTTCTAAAATTGTAACCTAGAGAATACTGACTAGTTTTTTTTTTTAATTCTAAAGTTATACGAAGCACTAAAATGATGCTGTCCTATTTCGTATGGCATTACAAATAAATGAGGGATGTTGCTATTTATACAGTTGGAGGAGATCCTCTAAAATACTATTTTAGTTACTGTAGCTGCCCAAGGGTGAAAGGTACTATCTGCTTTTTTGAACAAGTAGAGGCATGCAGGCCTTTGAATTGTGCACTTGGAATATTTTTCTAGTGTTCTGTTGCAGAAAATTGAATAATGGGTTTTTTCATATCTAAATTCATATGAATCTTTTTTTTTTTGCAGGTCTGCAAAGGATGACTTTGTATCCATAGTTGGAAAATGTCAAGGTATGGCAACCTCTTCATCATTACTTAGTGTCATCATTGTTTGTTATGCATACATTGCTAAATGGTGGTGTTGGTTTACTTTAACAATAGTGATATAATATGTTAAAATCATTGGAAAGAATCTCCTAATAGTTTTGCTTTTTGACTAGCTCTGTTACTCTCCCTCTGCCACTTCTCTCCATGATGATTAATACATGAAACCTGAATCTGAAATGAAATGATAGTTAGATTTAATGCCTCTGGGAGACAATATGGGGTTTTTCTTTTTTACCCTCCTCTGAGATATGCTTGTTATGCTGGTAGGGGCCCCTGCATTTTTTTTTCTTTTTAATGCAATTGCCTTTTTGTTCTATTTAAAGGATTATATTTATTTTTTGCTCTTATCAACAATTCTATTTGTTTTTCATAGTGCCAAAGGATCCTAACCCTCAGTGGAGGAGAGTGGCATGGAGTCATGATTGTACATTACTTGCTTATGCTGAAAGCAGTGGAACAGTCAGAGTGTTTGATCTGATGGGTAGTGAGCTTTTGGTCATTTCACCGGTATGTGCTCTCTTGGGTTAAATACAAATATAGTAGAACTTTTTTTAAGGATCATGCATAATTTCCACTCTTTGAGCTTTTTCAAGTCATGGCTTGTTTGTTATAAATGAATACTGTGCAGAAATGGACCATAAAAAGTGCCAGTGTAATACATCCATCATACGATTAAAAAAAGTCATGTGCAGCCCTTACAACAGCACAAACATTTTACATCTGTTTTGGAATTGTGGTAGATCTGTAGGTGCATCAGATAATGAAACTATGGAATCACCACAATTTGTAGTAATAGATTACAAATCTGCATTTTATATGCAGAGTCAAATTTAAAATCAATAAATATTGCTTACTTTGCTTGGTACAGTATTAGATAATTGCTGTTGAAAGGCCACACACATTATATTTTCTATTTTATGTGTTCAGAGGGTGTATTGAACAGGTCTGTGAAGGTGGCTCAAGTGTATTTCCTCAATAGATTGTCTTTGCAAACTTTATAGTAAAAATATTTCTTTAAAATCAAGATAAAAGAAAATGTATTTCATTTGTAATACAAACGATGGTAATTTAACTTTTTAGTTCTTTCACTAACAAAGACATTTTTTTAAAATCCCCCTTCTCTCCCAATGCCTGCCTCCATTTTTGGGTAAAGACAGCAAGTTTTCCAGGCGATCTGAGTTACGCTATAGCTGGATTGATCTTTCTAGAATACAAAGCAAGTGCCCAGTGGTCAGCTGAACTCCTTGTTGTTAATTATCGTGGAGAACTGAGAAGTTACCTGGTAAGGTAAGCATAAATTTTGACTTGCTTTGAGAAGGCACAGTGAATTTCAAAGGAATTCTTTCTACTCTTTAAAGAAAATAAATCTGAACAAATGCATATATTTTTTTTTTTCTCCCGCATACTTAGTGTTGGAACAAATCAAAGCTTTCAAGAAAGTCATAGTTTCAGCTTTAGTAGCCACTATGCCCATGGGATAACAACTGTCATTTATCATCCTGGTCACAGGTAAGCATTCTGTTTGTAGCTTACAGTGTAAGCTATCTGGCATTGGAATGTAAATGATGAACAAAACATGGCAAAATAAACATTAAAGTGAGTTGGATAGGGAGGGGGAGAAAAATCTGTTCTAAAATGGCATCAGTAATAACAAGTCATGTCTCTTTCTACTATAAAAGAGGTGCTATGAAGTTCATCTCACTTGACTTTCGCTATTCCATTGGTAAAATTATGTCCTTCTGTGTTAGTGTACCTTGTGTAAGCACCATGCATATTTTAGAATGTCAGGAATAGCTTTAAAAGAAGCTTCTGAATGTGATGAAAGATGGGTAAAGGCTGAAGTAGAAGTTTAGGTGATGGGTGTTTTTTGGTTTTGTGTGGGTTTTTCTGTTTTTTTTTTGTTTTTTTCCTCTCTCTATCTGGAGTTGATTGCTGGACTTGTTGGCCAGCCCATTTTCCTTACTGTTATGACTGGACCTGCCAGGCTTTGGTATTTGAAGTTGTCTTGTGATGCGTTTTCTTTATTAGTAACCTGTTTGGTACAGAAACTGGACTTGAAATGACTGCCTGCCTGCTCTAGAACTCAGTGTAGTTGGAATAGGTCCTCGTTAGCCTATTATTTACCATAAAAATGTGTCTAATTTTTTAATATCAATTTGTTACGTTGCAAGATAAACTCAGCAACTGTTTCTCTCTCCCTTCCATTGTAGGAACTAAACTTTGTTCTAGATATTTTTCTTCGATTAGATTTGTTAGGATTGAATCTTTCAGTGTTATATCACTGTATTGTTTTAAACAGAAATTAGGCTTGGCTGTAGAATACCAGAAGAAACTCAATGTTGAAAGAACTTGTTCTCATTCTTCAGTTTAAAGTAAGCTGTCATATCTATCTTGGGAAAAAAATTATTATTAATGAGATATAATGTTCTTCTAGCTTATTTTGAGAGATTAATTTTGTGTATGGCTTTTTCTTTCCACCTAATTAATATTTAGTGATTTCACATAATTAATACTCAGTATACTAAATTTACAGTTTTTAGGTAATAGCTGTGGGTTATGGAGCTTTGGTAGCACTACATGACCAGACAACAGAACCAACCCATTATTTTCTTTGATCAGATCAGGGTTAATGGTTGTTGTATTTCCTGCTATGTGCAGCTAGTTGAGTGGCTTAGTAAAGCTGAAAGGTTGAAAAGTTGAAAGTATAAAAATTGACATGTGAAAGAAACAAAATTGGATGGAATGGATGGAAAACAAAAGAACCAGTGTTTTGCCCCTGTTGGAGGAAAGTCTTCTGTTTTGAATTTAGTCTGTGGTAGAAAGCTTGTAAATTTGGCATTGGAAAATTCTAAATTTGCAATTAGAGTCTCTTGTTGAAATTTCCTTGTTACCTGAAAAAATCCTAGAAGGGCCTGAACTCAACTACTTCAAAGTTGTGCATTAAAGAAAATGATTGATACATACTGAACCTTTAATTTTCAATAATGTGAACTTTGATCACATAACACGAGTTAAACTTTGTCATTTTGTGCTTTCTTGCATTTCATTTAATCTCAGATGATGAAATTATACTGATGTCCCTTCACTGCTTGTAAGGCTTGACTTACTGCATTACTGTATTACTATGTATTTGCTCATAGCCCATTATAGTGCAATAAAATAGCAGTTAAGAACTTAATTTACTTAGTTTTTTCAACTAGATGTATGATAATTGCAAAGAGGATATGTCAATAGGGAATGTTTCTGAATCTGTAGGAAAACTTGAAGCAGTAGCTTTGGGAAAAAAATCTAATAATGCCTTTTACGGTTTTAGAGAAGTATTATATATATACCTTAATTTAGATACCTAATGTTGGTGTTCTCACATGATCCCACTGTCATCTGGGATAGAATTTATGGTGCATTTTAGTTAACAAAACTTAATTGTCTGCTTCAGTGTGAGATTTTTGTAAACTCAGATCCAAAGTTCAACAGCTGCTTTTGTTTTGGTATCTTAATCTGGAGCTGAATGTCTTATTTCTGGGTTATCTGCAATTGCTATAGAAAATATTTGATATGAAAGGCTGAAGTTTGCAATGAAGGGCTTGTGATGGAGTTAAAGGATTTTAGATTTATTTAATTTTTTTGTATCAAAATTGCTAAGTAAGGAAGAGCATGTCGAGTTTTGCTTGGATGCCTCAGCTGAGCTTGTTCTTGAGACCAGCGTTACACTGGTTATCTTCAATTCAGCTTTGTACAAACGTGTGGAGTGGCGTGCAATTGAGGTACTGCAAGAGCAGCCTGTTTGAGACTGGAGGAACTCTTGGAGATCATCCAGTCCTTTCCCTTTCACCTCAGGGTCAGTTGGAGCAGGTTGCTTGGAGCCATGTCACTGCAGTCCAAGACCTGCACATCTGTGTCAAGGTCTCTAAGGTTCTGGAGACTGAGCCTGGCAGCACATCACTCTGATTGTTTAGGACACACAGAGACAGCTTCTGGTCATCATCTTCTGCAGAATGCTGCACTCTAGGCCTGGCATTTACACAGGTCTTTTTCTATGACTTGTTGAAAGGGTTCCTGGCCCATTAATCAGGTGTCCAACTGGAACAAAAGCTCAAAGCACCCTTTGATTAGGAACAGCTGGCAAACCTAGCTCAAAGCTTCCAAAACTTGCTAACTAGCTCTTCCTGGCAGTGACAGGCATTGTGAAGTTCCTCAAAGGCTTCCCAGGAGTTGTCTGGTATTCTCAGGAGTCCTCAGATGGTCCCAGAAGTATGTAGATGTTTAAGGACATAGAAATGAAGCCTGGAAACAGCTGCACAAACCTGGTGCATGTTGGCTGTGCTCTGTGTAGAGCACCTCTGCGAGAAAAAAAAATTAGGTTGCTTCATGATCATGTCCGAAGTGACTTCTGTTTTACTGCCTTAGGCTATTCTTTACACTGCAGAATAGCCAAAGCTTAAGAACTTTAAGCATCACTCTCGAGAGAGATTTTACCACTTTCTACAACCACCTTAAAGATGGTTGTAGCCAGGTGGGGGTCAACCTCCTCTCCCAAGGAGCCAGGAAGACATAGAAGATGACACTTAAGCTGTGCCAGGGGAATTTTAGGTTGGACATCAGGAGGAACTTCTTCACATTAAGAGTGATTAGGCTTTGGAATGGGCTGCCCAGGGAAGTGGTAGGGTCACCATCCCTTGATCTGGTCTAGTTGACATGGTAGTGTATGGTCATAGGTCGGACTTGATCTCAGAGGTTCTTTTCCAGCCTGAGATGATGCAGTTCTCTCATTCATCCATGGTACAAAATCATCCAGCTGTACATTTGTGACTAGCTGGAGACATGGCAATACTAAATAAGTTTTACTGATGTCTTAAAAAGGATTAAATGTGGAAGGAATTTTTTTTCCGTTTATTCTTTCTTTGACTTTTGCATTTATAGTTTTGGCATTCCCTGCAGCCAGAGCTGTGCTGCGTGAATGGCAGCTGCTACCGGGGGCAGAGCACTTAGGGAATGGTGCAGCCTTTGGAAAGGGATAATGGGTAGAGCTTTGAGCTCCTACGGTTGTGCCTTTTGGTAGATACTTTACCTTTTGATTATAATGATGCTAGCAAACAAACTTAGACATTATTCTCCAAGTTTTCATCAAAGTAGTCATCAGTTAAATATAGAAGTGCTTGTTAATAAGGTGAAAGGGCTTCAAGGGCAAATACTTTGATACAGTTTAGTGGTCATCAGCAATAATTATAAGGTTTGCCTAAAAGTTCTTAAAATGCCACCTGTGGTGTGTAACGAAATTATTACATGCACATGTATAATTGTGGCTTTAGAAAATAGAATTGACAAACCTTAAGGTGTTCAGTCCTTCAGTGAAAGAGAAGTAGCTTTTGTATCACATCTGAAAAAATGGAAATCTAATACTTAAGCAGAATGATGAGACCTTGTCATATGCTTAAGTGATAATTTATCATTTTTGGAGGTAAGGGGGAAACACATACTTGTGGCCAGACTTATTTTTTTTAGATGTTGGGAATTGTGACTTACCTTGAAAGCTAGAGATGAAAATGAATAGTATACATGCTAGTAATAAAAAATATTGAATAATATTGAATAATATTGAAGTTTTTGGATTTCAGGGTATTTATTCACAAAGTTTCTTGTGACTGTTAAGTGTCTTGGTATATTTAGCCTTTTGTTACTCTAAGCAAACTGCTATAGACTTAGAAAAGTCAAAAAAAAGTGTGTCAGTATGTGAAATCATAATATATCTTTATATATTTTACAGACTTCTCCTTGTAGGAGGCTGTGAAACAGATGAAGATGGAGTATCTAAAGCAGCTGGTTGTGGGATATCTGCTTGGAGAATTCTGTCAGGCTCTCCCCATTACAAACAGGTCACTAGTTACGAAGATGATGTTAGAACAGTAAGTATGTGTCCTCATTTTACTGGATGAATATTGTCACTGGAAGCTCAATAAGTATCTCTTTATGAAAGATGAATTTAATGTGATGTTTTGCTATTTTTTAAGCTATGATCTGTATATCTAAACAGTTCTTTTTCCCCACAGCATCTGACTGTTTTTGCTTTTTCTGTAGTATGATTTGAACTTTAAGTTCTTAATTGTCACTTGTGGTTTTAAAACCAAAAACAAGAAGAAAGAAATCTGTAAATTTCCAAGCCACAATATTTTTTTTCTCTTGGTTGTACGTTGGGATATGTTACCTATCTTTGCTGGAAAAAAATCAGTTTGTTCTTCTATTACTTCAGAACAAAAGGCAGCACACCTGAAATAAATGTTTCAGTTTAATTCTGTCTCTTGATTTGTTTTGCTTCTATTAGAAGTAAATGTTTGATTTGGTAACAACTTGGTTATACTGAAATCAATTTACAATATACCAGGATAAATTCCAGTGTTTACTCTTATATAGGTGTTTCTTAGTATTTCAAGTGAGTTGTTAATTTAATTGCAAATGAGTAGTGCTTTTCTCTGACATGTTATATACCCACTGAAGTGGACAGAATTATACAAACAGGATTTTATTATGTTTGCATTGTTTTAAAGTAGGTAGTCTTATGGAAGTTTAAAAATAGTAACATCATAGAATATGCCACAGTTGGAGGAGACCCACAAAAAGTATTGACTCCAACTCCTGGCACTGCACAAGACACCCTGAGTCACATCATGTGCCTAAGATTGCTGTTCTACCTGTTCCAGTGCCCAGCCACCTGCTGGGTGAAGAAGCTTTTTCCAGATATCCACCTAAACACCCCCTGGTGCAACTTCAGGCCATTCCCTTGGGTCCTGTCCGTGGTCACCACTCAGCAGAAATCGGTGTCTGCCCCTCCTCTCCCTCTCATGATGAAGTTGTAACTGCGGTGAAGTCTCTCCTCAGTCTCTCCAGGCTGAACAGGCCAAATGACCTCAGTTCCTTCCTCTCAAGGCCCTTCACCATCCTCATGGCCTTCTTTGGACACTCTAATGGCTTAATCTCTTTCATGTATTGTAGCACTGCTGACTCATTCAACTCATAAGTCCCTTTTCCCAGCGCTGCTCTCATTCCCCACTCTGTGCACACAGCCATGGTTGCCAGGTTGCCCCAGATACACAATTTGTCACTTGGCCTTGTTAAACTTCCTATGGTTGGTGATTGCCCATCTCTGTTTTGTCAAGGTCTTTCTGCAGAGCCTTTAAAGAATCTTTCAGAGTTGTTTAAGTGTTTTAATTATTACTTAATTTTTGGTGCATAAAACAGTATATGAGATTGTTTTTTCATTGTGTGATTTGTTTCTGTTCTTACAGGCACAGAGAAGAGGATTATTAAGGATTATGAATTTAAGATTTTACAGCAGGCGAGGAACAGAACAGGTATTAAGATCTAGGTCTACCTCAGCAATGTATTTTACTAACATAACTGTCCATTAATGACTACTGAGAGACTGACTGAAAGTAGGTTTTAATTTATGCAACTTAGGAATTAACATTCTATTAAATGAATTGAAAAGCTTTAGCATTAAATGGAGTAGCTTGCCACTTACTTGACTTTCTTAAAGATCCAGTTCATTTGCTGAAGCTCAAATCAATGGGTTTCAGGAACAGGTCTAGAGATGTAAAGTTAAGTATTAAATGTAAACCCTTATTCAAAAGAGAAGGTATAAGAAGCCACCTAATTATTTGTTAATGAATGTGATAATCAGATCATGTTGGATGTGTTATATATTCTACAAGAAGAATGTAGATTGTGGTGATGTTTCTCAAATATATACCCAGGAGATAAAGAAAGAGAACAAAGCACAGCTTTCTGCACTACACCTATCCCACTAGAAAACAACAAAAAATCGTCAGCCCACAGTTTTCATGCCATGTGGGGAAGAAAAAATGGATGGATTCAAACTAATTATTCATGGCTCAAATAGGACAGACACAAGGACTTTATTTTTACAGTCTGAGATCGTATGGAAACATTTTGCTAAGTAGCTTCAGAAATTTATTACAGGTCAGACTTCTACTCCGGGGATGGATGTGAACCTAATGAAACTGGTGATCAGAATCAATTTATTCTTAACAAACTCTGGGTATGGAGCTTGTGTTCTCCTCTGCCCTGAATGAATGTTAAATCTTGAATGTCGTTCTGAGGTGTAGGGGTGTGCTTTCTGTATTTCTAAAGTGTTGTACAGTGCTTACGGCTTTCTTCTACATGCCTTAGGAACTTGCCATGCAGTACTGCACCTCCTTTTCTAATCTTTCCATCGTGTGTAGCCTTGGTTTGATTCCTTTTTCTATACCACTTATTCATCTTGTAAAAAAGTTCGTTTTCCCTTCTTTTGCTTTACAAAGAAAGAACAGTAAAGAATCTGTCTACCACCTTCAGTCTGTGTCCTCCTGAGAGAAAAAAATGCCTGATCTGAGTTGGAAATGACCTTAATAGATTTTTGGGATGTTTTGGGTGACTGGTTAAAAGAAGTTGCTGGTTTGATTGGAAAGAGAAAACAAATCTTTCTGAGTCTTTCTTAAGGGTGGAACAGGGAGATTTTATTTCCTTTACTGAAAATGCTAAAGGTAAAGCTTACTTAAGCTTTTTTTGCTGAAAAGCTTGTACTGCATGTAGCTGTATTAAACTTCAACTTCATCGTACTTGCCAGTACTAAATTAATGAAGAAATGTGGAAACTTATTCATCCTTGAATGTTTGATCAGTTTTCAGAGATTATGGCTTAAATATGTAAGGTATAGTTTGTATTCTTCGTGTGAAATTAATGCCAGGGTTAAAATATGACAGACAAAGCAGCTAGAGGACTTGTATAGTAGAACTGGCTATACTGGGATTTTATTCTAAGTGTTAAATGAAACTTAAAAAATGTGTAGTGCCAGCCTGCTGAGTTTCTCAACATTTTGTTTTGCTGGCAAGCTGTTTATGGAGGCAGCATTGCCTGCTTTGGCAAAGGACTGATTAATTTTTATAGATAACAAGGCTTGGGTTATAAATTTGAGTGTGTAAATGGCCACCCAATATGTAAGTCTCACAGCCAGCGAATTATTACCAACAGCTGAGTAAACATTTACCTCCTTTCAAGATCTGTGATGTTCAGTTCACTCTTCAGTTATCTGAATGGCTTGCATATTTTAGCTCTGTGTTTCTAGGTCCTTTAACAGTCTTTTGTTCTTTGTCCTTTGTGCATGCAGATTTACTTGTAAAGAGAGCATTGCCATTAGAAGCCATGTACAATTCCTGGACAAACTACAGTTGAAAGTGCAGTACTCTAGCTACCTAAGAATATAGTCAGAGAATATGAATTTTTTCTAATGTAAATACTTCTTAATAGGTTTAAAAAAACCCCTTAATGCTCTCTTTTTCGATTAAAAACAGATTTTAGGCATGGATTTAAGGAGTGCTCTCAACAGCTGCAAACCACTCTGCCAACAGTAAACAGATTTCTTGATTGTCATTGTTTCTGTAACATACCTAGAGCTTTAAAAAGCCTAAGAAATAAAAATGATAATAAAAAAACCCCCTGAGTCCAAACAAACACACTGACCTGAAAATAATACTTTTATCTTCAAATAATACCTACTAGTAGTGTTCTGTAGAAAAGTTATTAAAACTTCTTAATTGATGGATGTCAGCTAAGCTTTCTGTGCTTCATTTATGTTGGGGTATTTTCTGAGAGGGGAGGTGCTTGCCTAAAAATTGGTTAGCTGCAAACTTAGACAATTTTAACTGCAAATCCTTATTAAATTTTTTTTTAAATGAAATAACAAAATGGAATTTTATGTACAATGTAGTTTTTGGGAATCTGCATCCTGCTGTTTTTTGGGGAAAACGAGACACTTTAAAACTGAACGGTGTTTCTGAAAATACACAGTTTTGTTGGGAGAGGGGTGAATAAATGTAAAATGTATTTTCAGAAATCGTTATTCATTGCTAGTGGCACTAAATCTGACTTTAAAATTTAAGTGTGCAATTAGAGTGTCTTGTGGAAATAGTGTAGAGATCCAATTGTAAATGTGCAAGATTTCATGAATCCGTAAGAAGGTATTTTGTTAGAAGTGTATTTTGCCTCTTAAGGTATCCAGAGCTGAAGGAAAACTTAATCCAGGAGAATTTTTGTAGCCTTGATGAATTTAATTTGCAAATATTGAATTACTTTATCTGTATGGACTTAATCTGATATTCCCTATGTTACTGCTTGGTCCGTTGTCACTTAAGACGCTCTTGGATTCTGATTTAGTGTCCTGAAATGAACAATGTGGTCCCCCTAGATCTCTTAATTTCTGTATTTCTTGTATCTTTTTTTTTTTTCCTTTAGTTTAAGAATTTGTTTTGCAATAATGCCACCCAGAAGTCTGCTCCCAGGGAGGAAAGCTGTAGTAAGCTGTGGTTTAGTAATGGTCTTCCTTGGGTGGACCAGGGAGTCAGGATAGTAGAAAGTGAGGCTGCTGAATTTTCTTCCGCGCAGTTTTCTGTTCAAGTGGCTCTACATTGCTGTCAGGGTGTTCTCTAAGGAATGCTGCACTTCCAGGTTTTATTTGCCATATAATAACGTGATACAGAAATTTACATTCCTAAGGATTTGTTCATGCTAAGATAGTGTTCTTCCTTGATGCAGGTTGTTTTTACTCTTCCATGCCACAACTGATATTTTATCTCTTCTTTTTAGAACAAGGGGTTTTCTGTTTGCTTTTAATTTAAGGCATGTTAACTTTTCAGAGTGGAAGATTGTACAATTTTTTTTGTTTCCCTAAAATAGGAAAAAATATATTTGGAGGAATATTTTGGGATATTCCTTGGTGTATATTTTTATTACATTTGTTTGTTTATTTGCAGGATGGAGTTTTCAAGATGAATCTTTCTCCTGATGGAGCTCTTTTGGCAGCTATTCATTTCTCAGGAAAACTGACAATCTGGTCTATTCCATCTCTCAGACAACAGGGAGAATGGGACCAAACTGCTCAGGTAAGAAGAATGTGCATGTTTAAAAACTTGAATTATATATCTTACTCTTCTGAAAGTGTGTTTTTGTAGGAGATGAGAGGAGTTTGGGTAAGGGTGTGCTAGTTACATACTAACTTCCCGGTCAGCTCCATGTTTGTCAAGAGCCGTATGCTTTTATAATAATCTTTCTGTGTTATCCCCATAAACTGTAAACCTGAAACAATTATGTTACAGTGAATTTTTCATGAAGCATTTTGGTGCCAAGCAGGTAACCCTGTTAGAATTAGACTACAATACCATTAGACTGAAATGCTGTTACAGAAGAACAGGCTGACATAGGTAAATTTGTTTCAGTGGTTGAAACCAAATTCTGCTGGATGTCTTAATGTATTCTATTCCTCCTTCAAAATTTAGCATACCTGGTTCCAGATGATGCTCTAGAATATTTTCTTAATCAGTTTGCTATTAAGTTTAATGCTTTCTACAGGAATTGTTTGCAAAACTAAGTAGGGGAACTTACATTAAGAATTACTCAGACACTGGAAAACTTTTATGGGACTTGGGTGAATTTAAACGCTGGGAATTTAAAGCTAATTTTTAAAGAAAAAAATAAGACTATATTTTAATGAGGAAATACATTCTGAAAAGTGAAAAATCTGAAACTATGCACACTAGTATGTGAAGTGTTCTGATTTTCCTCCCATTAATTTCTTGACTAATAGACAAAGAGAGTCTTTTCACTTGAAGTACTGTGTGTTATGTTCCAAACCTATGAGACATAAACCAGTATTAGTTCCAAACAGGGTAAACAAATGGGATCAAAATGTAATTTCAAGCTTATTTAGAAAAGCATTTTTAAACAGCAACCAAAACAAACAAATAAAATCTCAAAGAAATTCTGCTCTAGTATTGGGCTAAGTGCTGTGTGTCTATATATGCATATCTTATGCATATCTATCTATATTTATAATATACACTTTAGACAAATTTTGCTCAAGGATGTTTACAGTGAGTTGTACTACTTCTTTCTTTTTAGCAATAATGAATATGTATACTGAAGGAGCATTTGGGACTTCAGTGTTAATAGTTTAGTGAGGGTGATAAAAAGGTTTAGTGCTTGATTTTTCTCAGAATTTCTTTTATAGGTCAAACTGGTGTCCAAGTATAATGTGTATTTTCATAATATGTGTGAAATTAACTTAGAGTGGCCTCATGTTTACTTTTAAGTAGTATACTTTCCTCTTTCTACTGAAAAATGAAGTCTAAAGAACACCTTCTGCTTGACCCACATGTGCTTTAGTTATTTCGGCTTCCTGTACTTCCACTGCGTTGCACTTGGGGACGGGATTTCTGTCACTGCTAAATCAGGTTTGAAACAGCAGCACTACAATATAATTCTAAACCTTGCAGTGCATCAGTTAATAATACTGCTCCTTTTCTTGCACTAGTCTTGAAAGGGGCTTCATGATTCTGAAAATAGCTGGGGAAAATACACAACTGTGCTAGACTGTCACAAGACCACTACACAGACTGCTTCGGAGAGTATTTTTTGTGCCTGCAGTGCTATGTATAGACATGAAAAGCAAAGACTTGGCTTTTGATTGCTGGAGAACCTTTATTTCAGAGATCTTTAGAGTATGATTACTGTTTAAAGCTAGTCAGACCACGACTTACGGTTTTGTTTTGTTTTTTGAATTGTCTGTAGAAAGGTACAATGGAACTGCAACAGTTGTATGTTTATCCTTTAGAAGAGTTTGAATTTATAGTTTGAAAAATGAGTGGGTCAGCAACAGAGTAAATAAACAGATTCTGTGTTACAAAGATTTACTTGCATATAATTTTTTTTTCTATTTTGTTTAGCCAGGCTATGATGAGCTTAACCCAGACTGGAGACTTTCTAGTGAAAAAAGAAAGAAAATAAAAGGTATGCAGTACAGTTAGATCATTATTTTATATCACTGTGTAGTTAAAAATAGTAATGCAAATATATGAAGACTGAAATGGCTTAATTAGACCTCAGTCAGGTTGCCAAAATTGCATGATTTGAATTTGTAGCATGGCAGAGCTAAATGAGTGTCATAATAGGTTTTTTTTTTTCAGATTCTTTCTTAGGAATGCTTTTATAGCCATAAAGAAGTTGATATTTCAGTTGGCATAGGATTTCATCTTTTCTTCCAGTGAATGTCTAATAAATCTTGAAAGCTACTGTAATTTAAACATATCAGTTTAAAATTCTAAAAACAATTCTAAAACAAATTTCCTCTGACTGGATTTACCTCATCACTCTCTATTGTTTTCAGGCCAATCTATGCAGCCATTTAGCACCTGGTTATTATGGCTGTTTCAAGAGTGCAGAGATGAATAGCTATTCCATGATCCATTTGCTGCTGCTTGTACACATCTATATTGTGTATATATTATTAAACTAATATTAAATATTATTAAAAGATTGCTGTTTTTTGCATAATTTTTCTTGGTGATTCTGTTTTTGGATTAATTCATCTGACCTTTGTAGGTAGGCTGCTGATTAAGCACTGTTAAAAAAGGAATAATCTGACCTGTTTCTTAGAGCTGTTTGGGGTAAGGTTGTTTTCATCAGAGGAGTGGAAAGTGATGTGTGGGGAGCAAAATGAGCCTGCTCTCTGGTGAGCATTTTATCCCAACACCCAGTTATCATAATCAAGACAGTGACTAGAAATGCCACAGCTTCCATCCTCAGTCTTAGAGATTTTTTTGTTTATTTGTTTTTTTAGTTTAATATTCCTAACAATGTCTTTTTGAAATATGTTGGTATGTTTACTTGTCTTCAAAAGAAGTGTAGCCTTTTCTGATTTTCATGAGTATTAGGTTTGTTATCATGTTGAAGATGGCTTGATAGGTAATGAAGTAGATCTTTATCAAAGATCTAAAATCTGTCACATTTTGTGCAAGTGCATCAGTTTACGGTGAATTTTTTCCAAATAATTTATATTATATTTGTAGTTAGGTGATTTTTTTTGTTTTTAACAGCTTTATTTAATATAAAAATGATTTAGTAAAGCCATTGATTTAAAGTATAAAATTGATATAAAATATAAACTTAGTGAAGCAAGGTTGCAAATAGGCAGTAAATATCTGTTAGATTAGAATGTATTTCTTCATAATGGAAGTCTTTTCTGTTCGTACCTGAGGTTTAACATTATATTTCTGTATATGGCACTTTCTTATTTTAGATAAAGAATCCTATTACCCACTGATAGATGTAAATTGGTGGGCAGATAATTCTGTCATCCTTGCTCGCTGCTCTGGTGCACTGACTGTGTCATCAGTCAAGACATTAAGAAACCTGCTGGGAAAGGCGTGTGAATGGTTTGAGAGCTCTCCTCAGGTCACTTCGGCTCATGATGGAGGATTTCTAAGTCTGGAGGTGAGGAATGTGCACGAGCAGGTGTCCTTCTGGAATGCAGTGTAACAGTTTGCTTTTTTATATGTGATCCTAAGTTAGGGGGGCTGAAATAGAAGATGTTACTACTAATAGGAAAAGTGATTCTGCTTCCTTTTCTGTAGATAGGCATTGCAGAGATATTCTGAATTTGCTGCAGCTTAACTGTTCCAAGAAAAACTTGATAAAATAAATAGATAACTTGTGGAGAGTAGAAGCAAAACCTCCTGGAAGGCTGAGTCTCAATGAGAGCAAACTTGCAATAGAAAAGGATTTGTGTTGACAGTAACCTTGCCCTATATGTCAGTGCATCTGAAGAACACTGCAGCCATACTTCTTCCACTTTGAAGTACATGGCTCATAAAGAAAGAGTGAACACATTTCAGTTAGACATGAGGAAGAAGATGAAGGCAGAGGCATGTAAAAGCTGCATATAAAAGCCACATTTTTTGTTTATTTTTAGTAGGATTCCAGAATATAATAAGGTTAATCAGTAATTTTCTTTGAAATGGAGAAAATTACTCTCTTCTAAAGCTTATATGGAAATAGATCTTAAACATCATAATCAAAAGTTTAACATTAGAATCAGAAAATCTCAGTACACACCAAAGCTTGAGCATATGTTTTTGGAAAGTTGTGTTATTCTGGAAATAATATATGCAGCCAGTGACTGGCATACTATAGCCTAAGGATATAGTCTGAGATTGTGTTGAACAGAAGACCTTGCTTTGAATAGCTGAGAGTTGAAAACACTCCTTTATGCTGCAGTGAGCTATAGAAGAGCATAGGAAGGTGTCTCCACTGTTCTGCCCCATCTTGACTGGTGCAGGGGTTGCAGTGTAAAGGCAGGTTATTAACAAGCCTTCACTTTGGTAGGTGAGGGATGAAGCCTCAGATCCAGAAGACGCGTGCAGTGCAGTCAGAGTTTGTGGAACAGGTTAAGCAAACTGAGAAACAAAGGTTTTAAAGGAGAGAGGGAGGAAGGATGTTGATTCTGAAATTTGAAGTCCTGGAAGTGGAGATGTACTCAGTTCTTACTAAAGTAGTTTAGGTGTACTAGGTGGATGCTTCTTGTTGATGTTTTCTGTGCAGTGTGAGGTGAAACTTGTCCCAAAAAGACTGCGCTTGGACAGCAGGCCTGGTGATGAAGATGAGGGAGAAGATGACTCGGACTCAGATGATGAAACTTCTGCTAAGGACAGATACTTCAGCTACCTAAAGCAAGGACTGTACTTTGTGACAGAAATGGAACGATTCGCTCCTCCTCGGAAACGACCGCGTACTATTACAAAGAATTTTCGCCTTGTCAGCTTAAGATCCACAACTCCAGAGGAATTGTACCAGAGAAAAGTAAGTGTAGATGGAAATATCACATTTCTCTTAATCACCTTTATTTAGAAGGAGCTTTTTAATTCCTGCTGTTCTGACAAAAGGACTTAGGCACATATTTCTGACAGTCTCTTAACTCTCAGTGTGCTGTGTCACCTGATCAAAGGGATCCTTTTTTTTAAACTAGCGTTATAATAACTGAAATGAGGTGATGTTTTCCCTGGGAGACGCTGTGCGTCATTGGCTTGGCTAGACTTGAATATGTACTCATGTGTTTGCATGTAGTGAAACACTTTGCAAATATATTGAATGAAATCAGTTTAATTTGTTGGCCCAGGAGTGGGTTAACTTAGAGTCTTCTGTGAATGTTTTCTCAGATATATGTACAGATTAGGCCTCTGACTCATTCTTCCCAAACAGATTGTGCTTCGTTTTCAGGGCTTTTGATCAGACTGCTTTGTCTTAAGCCGTTCTAGTTATTCTGTTGGTCAACAAGCCCACTCTAACTACTGCAGTTCCCAGGGAATGCTGATGTCAAACTAAATAAGATGCATAGCTAATATGATGTTACCTAAATAATGTCTTCCTTTCATATGAGGGGAAAATCTCTGATTTTCTAGAGGTGTCCATTAGGTCTGAATCTTACTTGTATCTTGAACCAGTCTCTTTCCTACCTGCTTATGCATACTCAGTAATTATCCCTCTGCCTCTTTAAACTCACAGAATTAACAGTTCATTATTCAATATGGAAATCAAATGACTTCAATTTTAATATGTTTGCTTTTTAGATTGATAATGAAGAATATGGGGAAGCTTTGTCTTTAGCTCAAACGTATGGCCTTGATTCTGATCTTGTGTACCAAAGACAGTGGAGGAAGTCCGCTGTTAATGTTGCTTCAATTCAAGACTACTTGGTGCGTTTGTGTTTTGTGATTTTTTTTTTTTGGTTTTTTTTAGGCTTTCTTATCAGACTGTGTTATCTTTACAGAAATGGAATTCTTAATTTTATTCTAATTTATGCAATGTAAATTGGTGGCAGTTTGAAGAATTGTCCTGCAAATTCTATTTCATGTCATGTGTAAGAGAACAGTTTAACTGAAGGCCTGATCTATAAACCTTGGCAGTTAATGAGATTTCTTTTGGAATATCTTCTAACTTCTGTTAATAGTAACACGCTTTCTGTGTGTAATCTCTTCCCCCACATGCAGCAGTAGATTATTGCTTGGCAAATGGAGAATAACAATTGGAAATATCAACTGTTTAAACTTCCAGTTATTACAGAAAATAAATTGGGTAGGTGAAGTTGGTACCAGTAGGTATATCACAGAGTTTGAATAACAAAATTTACAGAGAACTCTGTGAACTGTAACTGAGCTTTTCAGTAGAATTGACATGGGAGATTTTTGTCTTGGAAGAAAGACTTCTAAGTCAGCAGAAAAATGGTGTTGAAGTTGTACAACCTCATGGTTGTGGTAAAGTATTAGTAATAGAAATATACTATTAGTATAGAATAGGAATATAAAGTTTAGTATTAGTCTAGTCGATACAGTATTAATAATATAGGTAAATTAGTATATATATAGTAGTATAGAGATAGGTATGTTAGTCTAGGCTAAAATATTACAAGAGATCAAGATAAATGTAATTTTTATTTTTCAAGTCAGATATTGACTGAGTGTCAAAATTTAGCCTTTCTCTATGTGAGCTGTAATTTCAACCAAAGATCAGCAGTTAAGGCAAATGTGTTTGTAATTCTGCTGCCTCTCCTGTCACAGAATGTTACTGGCATATGAAGAAGATATTATTGAAAATTATTCTAGTGCTATTGTACCATATATATACTTGGTTTATAAAACACATATTTTACCCCAAGCCAGCACATTTTATTTAGTGTAAAAAGGAGTGATGTTAATTAGAAAAGACAAATAACTTCTGCTCCAGTTCTTGTGGAAGTTCTCCTAAATCATTTGGTATTTCTGTGCCCTTTTCTGCCACACATGCTCTGAAGGAATTGTGTTTATTGTGCTCTCATCTCTTTTGTTGGTTTACATTGCCAGTCACCAGAGGAGCTTGACATTTTCTTAAGTGGAAGAAATATGTGAGGAAACTTAAACATAAGTTCTGGTTCCATTGCTTTGGATTGGACCATGTAACATGGTGTCTGTGCTCTTGTTCTTGGACAGAGCAAAATCAAGAAACGTGCATGGGTTCTTCATGAGTGCTTGGAAAGAGTTCCAGAAAATGCAGATGCTGCTAAGAAGCTGCTTCAGTATGGCTTGAAAGGCACGGACTTGGAGGCTCTTGTGGCCATAGGAAAAGGAGAAGATGGTGGCAGGTTTGGGAAGAGTATTTTTTTTGTTTTCTTTTTAAAGAATGGTATATAAACTATTTTATAGTGATTTGGTAAAAATTTTTTCTTATTAACCGCTAGTGAAAATATTGAGAAGCTTTGGCAAGACATAAAGATAGGTCATGCTTTGACTCAGACTATTCTGTAGATGTCCACAAAGTACCTATAAATTTTCCTCTGTATGTACAAAAAATACAGTGTTCATTGCAAATATAAGCCCTGTAATTTCTTCATCAGAGGGAATTTATGATGTCAGTATTTTACTACGAGACTCTTCTTCTCTTGATACTTTTCAAAGCTGCAATTAACCCTATAAATGTGTTTTGTTACATGTCTTAATTGTATTGATCAAGCAGAAGCAAGACACACTAGAGACAATTCTCCTCAGTGTTCAGTTTCTGATGGTAGAAAGAGGCTGTTCTTTCTTTGTGCAGTCCTCTATTACCATTGCATACTGTCGAGCTGCTGCCAATCCCACTGCTGGCTATGGAATTTAGAAACTTAACCAGTTTGGTTTTGGTTTGTTTTAGGGAGTGGAAACAAGAGTTCATGTCTCTTGTTGACTTGGGAAGAATCCCTGCTTGTTTATAACACAAAAATTCAGTATTTTTTAATAAATATCCAGATTTTTAGTCAAAACATAGACAAAAAGCTGTTTTAATATGTCTCTTCAAAAATCAGTTCACTTTTTTTTTTTCTCCCTTCATTGTTTACATTGTTGATTTTGTCTTCCAGATTTATCTTACCAGGGGAAGTGGACATTGAAATTCCCTATGAAGACTTTCTGTCACCAGATGAAGAAATGGATACTAGAAAGGAAAAAGAGGCCAAGAAGCGTAAAGAGCTGCTATTATCAGTAAACTTCTCAAAGTAAATGAAATGCTAGGCCATGTCTTATTCAGAATTACAGGTTTATAACAACTAGACAGTTGCAAAAACATAATTAATTACTCTTCTATATGTATTATTCCTATGAGAAAAGTGGTCTAAATTATCATTGACATTATATTTTGTCCAGGTTCTTAGTTTACTTTATTTATTGATATATCCCAGTGCACAAAGTAATTAAAATGTGTAATCTTTGTATTCATATGCACATGATATAAAATATTGATGGCAAATGTGAAAATCCCTGTTCTGAACACAGGCTGACACTGGAACAGAAGGAGCTCTGCCGTAGCAGGCTGAAGCTGTTAACTTACCTTGATCGCCTTGAGACCTATGAGGTGAGTTCTTCTGAGTTCTCACACCAAAACTATTCCTGCACCTTCTGCGTCACATAATCTTATCCTTTTTTGTTATTTATTGTGGTATTAATGTTTATGGCCTTGCTGAAAGGCTACAGTCTGTCACGGTTTTCTGTTCAAGTGACTGTTTCTTCTGTTCGCTGTTTCAAAAGGATGGCTTCTAGTTTTGAGCGGTGCAGTTGGGCAAAAGCCTGCTTTGAACATCCTGTGGCTGCAGGGAACTGAATTATGCAATTACATGGGATGTGGAGCTCAGGCAGGATTGCTGTGATTTCTCTGTCAGTCAAATTGGCAAGTTCTGTGCAGTTTCTCTAACAGATCTTTTTCTTCTTGAGCTTACCAGTGTGAAAGTTTTTGGAATGTCAGACTATATTTTGCTAAGTTTTTAAATTTTAAATTTGCAGTTCGCAATGCACACCACTCCCATTTTGGCTTTTACCATGTCTATGTAACTAATGATGTCTAAGCCTTAATTAAAATAAGGCAGAAAATCGTCTTAGCTTATCAACCAAAAATGCATCTGGTTTTTTCATACTGAAACAAAAAACCCAGCATACTTTTCAGCATATATCTCATACTTACTCATCCTAGGATGGAAAGATGTGTAGACTTTTTGATGCTTTTGTAAATCTTGTATAAAAAGCAGTCTTTTTTTTTTTAAAGGAAATCCTTGGAGGGCCTCATGCAGCTGAGCAGCATTATGATGGAGAATTCTTTAAGAAGTTCAGAAATCAGAATATCGTACTTTCAGCAAGAACTTATGCTCGGGTATTAATATTTATGTTGCTAGAATGCAGTGTCATTTTGGTGTTGCTCTTTGCACTAAAATGCTTTTTCCTCCTCCCTTTGAACTTGCTTGCATCTCAGTGGAAATTGAAGAGGTGGTGTCTTTGTTTGATTTTAAATATTAAATGCTGTGACCCTGACCTTATCTTCTTTGTTGCTAAAGAAAATATAAAAATGAACTATTCATTGTATGACCTAAGCTTTCTTGCTCATTTTTAGTCAAAATCAATCTTAAGCTCTGCAACTTACTGTTCTGTTCTTTAGGAAAGCAACGTCAGAGCCCTGGAAATTTTGTTTACTTTCCATGGATCAGCTTTACTTCCACACAGACAGGCGATTCTCTCCAATTTTCCAGAGACTACCTCACCACATGAGTATGCTTTGCTGTTACCTGAAGCTTGGTAAGGATGCATCAGTAGCTACTAGCTCAAAGACAGATGATTTTTAGATTAAATTATAAATTTACATTATGAATTAGTTTCCATGTATGGCAGTCTGCCATTGGTTATTATCTGGAATTGAGAGCACGTTTGTCCATATGGGTCTTGACTTGACCAGTCATCATTTTCTGCTTTACTTTGTGCCATTTGTGGAATCCTTTTGGTCGTTAACAGGAAAGTAGGGATTTTACAGGTTCTTTGCTCTGTTACATAGCTAAGAGGGAACATGGACTTTTCTGACCTGCAGCTGCCCAGATTTTCACATAGTACAGGTCTTTAATTGGTTTGTGGTAATAGCCAGTGTTAGGAAATGAATATTACAAGAGTTTAGGTCTCTGGAAGCAAATACATTTTTCTGGATTTGTTTTGTGAAGTCATTAACACTTAAGCAGTCAGTAACTTCAGAATCATTAATTTTCTTGATACTGATTGTTGTTCAACTTGGTAAGGTAGCATTATGAAAAGCTTTAAGTACAGACTTTCCTACTGTTTAACTTCAGCATAAAAAGTTAATTTACTGTAAATTTCACCTAAATTTTTGTAAGAGAGTCTTCCTTGAACATCATAATTATGTCCTGTATATTAATTAGAAGAATTTTTTGCTTTTAGAGTGTTTCTTTTAGACACTTCAATTATTAAATTAGTTTTGAAGCCTACTGTTCAGTGCTCATAATGAGATGGACAGATTTTATTATTTGGTATTTTACAGTAGGACTTTGAAGCCTTACTTGAGAGGGAAACATTTTGGAGGAGCTAATGGAAATTTTTTTTTTGTAGTCTTCCATTATTATAGTTAAGCTTTTCACTTCAAGGTTTTACTAGTCCCATTTGGGCAATTCTCCTTTTAGAATAGGGTTTTTCAATTAATCAAGTTATTCTCCTGAAACTTTTCCTAACTTAAAATACCAGTTTTGTCATCTCTGAAGAAAAAGAGCTGTCTTTATTTCATGATAGCTAATGCTTCCCTTTTTATTTGTTGGTAGTATTGGGAATACATTTAGTGATTTAGTTAAGGTGTGAAAACACCTGTATTATCCTTTTCTATAAGGTAGAAGTTAGGACCATGGAGAGGTATTATTGGAGTGTTTACAAAATTGGTAAAATGTATTCCAGTTTTTCCCTTTTGTTAAGGTTTAGAACGTGAGAAACACAGAAGAATGGTCATCTTAAACGTGGCTCTGATCTATTGTTGGTCATAAACAGGCTTCTCATGTTTCTGAAGGGTTATTTGTTCTTGGTTTTGGTTTTTATTTTATATTGTTGTTTGGTTTGTTTACAAAACTGACTTACGTGCCAAGTGGCAAGATGACAGCTAAAATACAGCATTTCACTAGTGATCTAGTAGTAAAGATGTGAAGTTATGGGGTAAGAACTTAGTTTTGTCTGCTATTGAAAAGTATATATTTTTAATCTTTATTCTCATAGCAGACAGAACTTTCCAGTGCTAGGAGTAGGTATGTGCAGGTTCACACTTTATATCCCCCAGACTGCAGCATAGACAATACTGTGTGTCTTTTGAAGTTTTTGTCTTTGGACAACTACAAAATGAGGATGAGATTAACCCCTATATACACAAATCCCATATACTTATAAAAACATAAAACATATAAAAATACACTGTATATTTTACATAACCTTTTTCTAAAACCGTTTCTCTGTTACAAAACTGATTGCTCACATAATATCATTAAATATACTCCCTAAAATATATTTTATTAATGTAAATAAATTAAATATGTACTGATGACAATATTTATTAATAGAGAATAACATGCTGATGAAAGAGATTTAAGTTGTATAAAGTAAAATTTTCTTCCTATTTTAAGGAGGTTTCTTGCAATTTTTATTTCATATGAATCAAAGAGAATTGAAGTTCTTAGTCATTTTCTGTGAGTTTATTGTCCTTTTAGTCTGGCATTTGTTTTTTAAGGAGTTTATTAGTATGGATAAAATTACTGACATTATGTAGATATGTTGTCATTGTTATGAAATATGTAAATAAGTGATAAGTGTGCTGTCTAGTTATTCTTTGTATTAGAAGACAGTAAGTAATTTGCTGTAAATGAACAGATTGAGCAAGATTATGATAAAATTTATTCATTCCCACAGAACATTAAAAAGTTGTAAGTAGTGCCTGTAATTAATATGCTTCTGAACAAAAGAAAAACATTACAAAATTATAAACCCCAGTGTTGTAATTGGTAGAAAAAATATTGCAGCATTACTACACAGTCTCTTTAGCTTATGTAGCTTCTAGACAAGCGTTTCAGGACAAGTGAGAGTGAATCAATCTGTGTTGATGAACTTTTAATTTAGACAAATAGATTTGAATCAGGAAATGACTGTCTGGTTTTCCTTTTGAAATTTCACACAGTTGCAGTTGGGAAATAAGGTGTAGCCTTCAGAAGGTGTGGGTTTTTTTTTTTTTTTTCTTTCAGTTGCAAAAAAGGCTTCTTTCTTGTGATTTCTTTTAGATCCTTGTTTTTTCTGACAGTTCTTGGTTGCAATGTCTGTAGCAGCTGATTTCAACAGGGTATTTGGTTGCTGTGCTGCGTGTGATGAGACCACTGACAGAGATCGGCTGATTGCTCTGCCCCTGTTTAAGAGTGCAGCCTGACCCAGTGGCCTTGCTTAAAGAACGCCTTGTTGATATGCCTTTGTTGCTCAGTTTTCTGCAGCCCAGACCCCCTGCTGATCAGAAACTATTTTGGTGGAGGTGTCTTCTACGTCTTCGTATATGGCTGTGTGTAGGATGAAACCCTGTTTTGAATTTACAGTATTGTGTCTGTGTACATGGAACACTTAGAACAGTGAGGGGTTTGATTCCCAGCTGGAGCTCTGTGAGGTGACACTTATCCCTGTGGGAATTCACTGCATTGCTCTATGCTCACTTAGTTCTTCCATCTCTAGGGGAATCTGGCAGAGGTAAAACATGAGATTGTATAGCGGGTGCTGCCTTGTTAGTGCATGGAGCAGGTGAGGTGGGTAAATAGGCACCTCCATCTACAGCCAGGGTAAGAACATTGAAACAGTTGCTTGCTGTGCACCACCACCAATGGGAATACACGTACAAGTTCTATATATGAAGAATTTCCTAACCTTTAAGAAATGTTTTTGTAAAGGTTGTCTTATAACTGTTCATCTGCATCCTCCAGTTCAACTGCTGATAGTAAATTCTAAGTACCTACTGAAAGAAAAGCTCCTTTGTTTAGTGCATTCTATAGGCATAAAGCAGGTGTTTTTCTTGTACTTGGACATGTTATTTACATTAAGATGGCATTTAAAGGGCATTATCACAAAAATTTGAGATCTTGTCAGTCAAGGAAGACATAACAGAAGGCATAACAAAAAAAGAAAAAAATGTTGGTTTCTTTTTCCCTTTTGTGACAGGTTATTGGGTAATACATATTTTTTTCCTGTATCTCCTTGTAATAAGTCTCAAATGGTAGATATCCTTTTGTTTCTCATTTTTGGCACATATTTTATAGCTTAGCATCTTCTGGGGTAACTCAGAACAGTTCAGAAGTTCTCTTTCTAAGCAGGGAATTTATTCATATTATTTCTCAGCTTCTTTTATAATGATGGCTCCTGTGTCTCTGCTTTCTCTTGTTGGGATTCATGCACCTTCTCAAAGATCCATCAGAAGCACAGACTGTATCTGTTAGGACAACTTGAATGAAGGTGGTAGGAACTCAGAGGAGCTGATAGCTCTTTTTAATCTCTGTTTTAATAGCTGTAGCTAGTGTTCTTAATCTGTAGTTAAGACTGTTGCCCTGAGGTTTTTAAATGTGATCCAGGAAAATAGTGTTTTACCACCGTTATAAATACATAACCAGAGTATTTTTCCATTTTTTAAAGTTTCTTATCCTTTGTACTAGGCTTAACTGCTGTATTGTAACATTACTGCTCACATTTTCAACTCACACAAGTCTGGAACTTCAAATGTATGGTTCCCTCAGCAGCCATAAGTCTGCTATATAGCACATTATGCTATGGTAAAAATCTTTCCCTTAAGACAGCAACTTTTTATATGTTGCTGTGTTTTTGCTTCTTAACTTTCCCAAATACTGGTGTTCACTTGTGACATAAACTGAATTTTTATTGGAGAATTGTGGATGAACTCCATTTGCCTGATGGACTGGGATGGGAATGTGGAAGTATCTCCTAAAAACTTAGTGAAGGTTTTAAAACCTGAAGATTTCCATGTAGTTGACTTTCATCTATGAATAAGTACTGCTAAGAGTTCATAAGCAGTAACTTCGTCTTTCCATAATGATACCTTCTCCTGAATTAGGTTTTTGGTTATTGCCTGTGGCACTGCAGTTTCAATAAAGCTCTTAGAGTTTCATCTCTTCCTTTCCTTATGTGTGTATGTAAGTAGTTTTGGTAACAGAATGTCTGCAGAACCGTCTAATATATAGTCCCCTCTTCTTCATACTATTTTTTTTCTTGTAAAGCTGAACTGCCTTTGTTTTTAGTGTAATTCAGTGGTGTTCACATTAAAAGAATGAATCCCATGGTGAGTTCTGGTTTTGAATTTGCTTGAATTCCTTTGTATAGTGCTACAGTGAAAATAATAAGGGCCTATGTTTTATGTGCATGTCTTTTTTCTCTGCACTAACAGGAAGAAAAAAACAGTTCAGAGGAAGAAATGTGATTAATATTATTTCAAGGATGTATTAGGTAGAAAAAAATACCAGATCTTACCTTCTACATAAAGTAGAAAAAATAATTTTGGAGAAAAAGATTAAATTATCATGATGACACTCATGCTCTTGTCTCGATTGACTTCTGGTAGGAGCAGGGAATGTTCTTGTCCATGTGAAAAATAGAGCAGTGGTTTGGAGGAGGAGAGACTCTTCTGCAAACTGCTTGTGTGCAAATCTGTGATAACAGTAGGAATTGCTCATTGTAGCCAGGAGGCTGCTGCAGACAGTGAGCTGGTGAAAGTATCACAAATGTTGATTGTGAGGAGTTTTTGAAGAAGTGATTGAGACTTGAAGCCATGGGGGAGATGTGGAGAACACGAACTGCCAGGGAGGAAGGAGGGAAGTTTCACAGAGCCTGCTGGAGCTGAGCTGTTGTTCAGCTGAGAGAGATGAGTATGTTCAGCATGGAGAAGGTTTCAGACAGACCTGTAGCAGCCGTCATGTAACTGCCTGTAGCATGTGAAGTGAACTGTGGCTGTGCTGCTCATCCACAGAACACTGACAGAATTTGTATTTCTGGCTAGTTAATGCTGGACCTGCCCTGACTTCATATACCATGTGTGTCTTTTGCCTGGAGAGTTCTGAACTGGAGTTTGGCTTGCCTTGTCCAATCTTCTAATGAAGTGTACTGCTGTCGTTATTTCATCTGTTTGTTGTTCATTTACAGGGTTTAGAATAAAATTTCTCACAGGAACATTCATTATGCTTTATAAATGTACACTTCTGAAGTAGTATTTTCATGATTTGGTGGCAGATGGCTTTGATCTTGGAGTTCAGCTTTGTCTTTAAAATAGCTTTCACAAAATCAAAATGGGCTATTTCCTCAAATTTTAATTGTGTATCTGAAGAAAAAAAAACCTCAGTGAGCTTCTGAATTGTGCTTGTGTTATATTAGTTGGCTTTTCTGATGTTTAGATTATTCATTCTAGGTTGTTTAGGAAGGAAGAAAGTTTCCCTCTCCCCAGATTTTATTAGAGGTTAACCATATCATTAAAACATAGCTTGATTTGTTTATATGGAATCAGTTATAACTTTCTCCTCTGGTGGCAGAGCTGCTTCAGAAGACCTGTCATTGCAGTGTGCCCAGCAGGGATTCTGAAGGTTAGTTAACTGGTGGCCAAAAGCAGTGGGATACCTTTTCCACAGGTTTATGCAGGTCAGGTTTCCCAAAATGCATGATGTTTTAGGCAGCAGCTGTACTTCAGTCTTGATAAATTTGTCATGTCCTATGGATATTTATGGAAAATGAAGCATTTCTCTCTCTGCTCACCACTTCTGTATCCTGTTGTATATTGAACAATTGGAAACCTAAAAATACATGTAATCAGATCTGTAGCTGCATTTGCTAATTCACTGTTTAGATACTATAATGAAAGAAAAGAATATTTGCATGCAATATGAACAATGCAGTACATATCACAGCTGTGTGAGACTATATATATGGGATGCATTTCTTATATTTCATCCTCAGCTGTGGAATAATTCAGACATAACAAAACTGTTTCAGAGACGTAATAATTGCAGAGAAACGGAAAGTGGTGTTGATTTCCCCATTGCTATCTGAGAAGATACAGACTTTGGACAAAAGAGTTTCTAAATTAAATTAAAAAAAACTATTTTAATTATTTTATGTATGAAACACACAGACTTCCATGTTAGGAATTAATGTGTTGCTAAAGGACACAAAATGATTCACAGGAATACCTTTCAGCATTAGAACAGGAAAGAACCAACCTTCATTCTCTGACTCCTGTATTATAGATTCTCGACAATGACCAGGGATTGGTTAAGTTACCACCTTCCCAAGCACACTGGTCATGTGAAACATCCATCAAAAGACGTTTCTTAGAAGGAATGTGACAAATAACTTATGTTTATAGAACTTTTATGGGAAAGTAACTAAAACTAAGAAAACATTACCAGAAGACTTTATTTGTCAGGACAACATTAATGAGTGTTTCTAACAATATTTTTCAGACAGGGAGACATGATTAAAAAAGACAAAGCAAAGCTTAATCTACTTCCAAAATGCCCCAAACCTACTTCTAAAGCGTCAATGTCTTTCACCAGAAATATACTGTTTCATAAATGTGTTGGGGCAAATTGCACTTTACATTCAATGTGGATGAGTTTACAAGGGAAAGTATTTAAAGAAAAAAATATTCTGGATATTCAGCTTGAGTAGTCCTGGAGACAGGCCTGTTTTATTAAACGCTTAAAAGGGGGGGAAAAAGCAAACCCCAGTTGGTATTTGTAATGGAGAGAATTGGAGTCTGACCTTAAAACTAAGTTAGACCTTCCTCTTTTGAAAGCCTGTCCTTGGAGAGAAAAAGAATCTGCAGGTTTCAATAAATGGCAGTTGGGTAGGATACAGAAACCACAATAGCATGGACTTCTTTTGTCAAAGAAAAGAATGGGGAGAATTGCCAAGCCAGTGTAAACACTAGAGTGAAAAGAGCAATACAGGAAAAGTCAGCTCCTTTTGAAGAAATAGAGTTGAATACCTTCATAATCAGTCACTTTACTGGATTCCAATCATATTTATTCTACTGTTGAAAAGAAAAGAGAGAAGGGTAAAGGGTGGGGGAGAAGCAGTGGCTCAGGAAAAAAACCCAAAAACCTCGAAGCCATGCTAATATTTGCATACAGTTATACTATGGCATGGTTGATAGTTTCTTCAGTTGGAAAAGAAAGCCACCTGCCTTAGTGACTACAGTGATCTGTCGATGGCTGTGTCTGGAATTCCAAGTGCACAAGAATGCAGACTTAACCTGCACGTGTCTCTGACCTCTGTGGGATTTCACCTGCAAGAGCAAAGCTGCAGAGTTGTGTAGTACAAGGAGAGTGAACTCTGGATCCAGTAGCACAGTGTACACTGTATATACAATAGGCTGTTTGTGCATACTGAATTCAGCACTTCAGCCCACCTAGATCTCCGTCTGGAATGCAGGGCATGTATGGATGTGCCTCCATTCAGCTGGATTTGCTGTACAGGTTTTGTAAACAAAAGCATGGTAGGAAAACGGGAGTTCTGCTTCTTCTCAGATATGTGTTCAAGTCTGTATCTCATCTGTATGCACGTTTTCGAATTTTCAGACTGCAGTGGTATTTTGACACCTGAAGTCTTTGTCAACTGACTTGCTTCCATCTTAACAGCTACTTTTCCAGAGTTTTGTTGCTCTCTGTCTCGGCATGAGTCACTGAAATTACTGACAGTAGAAACCTGAGGGAAAAAAAAATAGTCTGTGCTAAAGCTAAGTATCAGTTAAGGACAAACCTTGTGATAAATATTGAGATAAATACAGTGTTGTAATCTTTGTATCCTTTGCTTGTGTCAAGACTGGTTTATTCCATTCCTTGTATTTGATTTCAAATTCAAGAGTTTTTATTAACTCTTCAGAATGAGGATAGATAGTAAGGACAGTTGGATACAGTCATGTAGGAGGAAAGAGGGAGTTACATATTTTATTAGTACGCGAATGGAGTTAGGAGTCAGATCTGAGTGCTGTGGGTTTGGCTAGGGTTTTTTGTGTGTGTTCTGAGCTCACCAAGAAACTTACCTCTTAATAGTGACTTTACATAAATGCTGATTTCTACTAGGATGAAAAATACTGCAGCTGTTTTTGGTGGTGTTTTCTTTAAGCATTTAGAGAAGGTGGTTTCTGAATTCTGCTTGACTCTTGGTAAGAATTAAAAAATTTAGAATTCCTCTCTCAACTTATTCCAATGGTGAACCTGAATACTTTTAAAGGGGCAAATGGACCCAGAGCAGAAAATACTTTAAAAAGTATTATCCATACACCTGACAAAATATTTAACTTTTTCTGCTGTGAGAAGGGAAAAAAGATAGAGACGGACATTTTGTGGTCAAGATTACACTGCATGATGATTCTTCCCCACAAAATGAAAAATCTTTTCCTCTTTAGTGTTTCACAGTGAGTTCTCTTAATAAGCTTTTATGAAAGACTTCTGAAGTATGCTTTTAGCACTTCTGGAATTTACATGTCTGGACAACTGTAGGTTTCACTGCTGCAGAACCTTGTGCTGAAACATGAGATTGATCTTGGTAGATTTGTCAGAAGGTAAATGGCCAACAGTAGTTTTCAGGAGAGGAAAATAGGTACAGGCAAGCACACTGCAACATTTGTTTCAAGTTTCTCAAGTGAGAAATAGCATACATCTCTAATACGGCTTAAATATCAGCTAGATGTAGTAAACTTGCAAAAGAATTTATTCCAGGAATTCATTTTGTTTTTGAACCCAAATACATGGTGGTTTATCTTCTATGCCATGCAGCAGGTAGTTAGCAGCATAGCTAAGTATTGTGTAAAGCAGTATCTGCTTTTTATTATAAATGAGGCCCACTCTTATCAGTATTTACACTATTATAGGAAGTAAGAACAGTGAAATACCATTTCCTATTTAACTGGAATGATAACGTGAACAATCTTGGTATATTGTTTCTTTCTTCTGGGATTCTTCAATCTGCTCTGGCATTTAGAAAAGGGACATCATACACTTCTTGCCTCTAGTCATTCATATTGCTTGTCTCTGTACTTTTCACCTTTATTTTTATTGTACCCTTTTGAGAAAACAGGCAGAGGCAGAGTTGCACATTACTTTGTCACTTGATGGATTTTGGAGTTGCAGGGAGAGGGGGAAGGAAAGCAACTTTCACAGAGGGCCAAGACTGGGAACTTGAATTGAGTGAGATCTTTCTTAACCATTACGTTTTTTAAGCAGTAGACTTTCAGCTTCAGTTGACATTATAAACCTGCGATGTCAGGGTAATTATTTTTAATTTAGTCTGCATGTGATTCATGACTTCTGCTGTTTGGAAAGGATTCCATTTTAAAGTCTATTTTAAAAAAATAAATATTTGAAGCAGTTGGGATTTAAGGGCAAACCCAAGTGGCTTTTGTGTTATAGGGATAGGGAAGAAAGTATCAATTTTTAGGTGGGAAGAGGGAAATGCAAATTATTTTCTGAAAGTAGTTAGGTCGATCGGGTGACTTCATGTCTGCAAAAAGAAACATTTGCTAGGAACTGTTGGCTTTAGGCCGGAGGAAGTAACGCTTGCATAAAAATTAAACTTTTTAGTCTCTAATAATTGTTTATCAGAGTCAGTAAAGTAACTCAACTGTGTTAAAGATAATTGGAGGCTAGAAACATGTAATTTGTATTGATGCATAAGTCAGTTAAAAATAGGCAATTTTTTCTAACTTTAATTGTAAATCTGTAGTGCTACTGAATCTGTAAAGAAATGACTTCTTAATTGTAACTATATGTCCTGGCTGTAACTTCATCACATCTATAGCAAGTATGCTGGATATGACAGCAAAACTATGAAGAATGTGTTCAGTGTGGTACTTGGCAGTATGGGCTTGAGTAACTTTTTTCTTTTCATTACATTTTTTTTTTTCTCTTCCAATCTCATATGGAGGGATCATAGCATTAGGATTGTGTTGTGTGCATTTTGAGATATCTTGGTTCCTTGTCATCAGATCTCATTCATACAGGGGTGGTTTTAAATTTGCATTCTAAACATCTGTAGTTGTTTATTTGTAGTAATTTTATCTTTTAATGATTTGTTAATCCAAAGAGGAGAATGCTGAAGTTTAAATTTCCATTAAATATGTGCACCTCTTTCCTTACTATTTTGCAAGACTTCTTTCTCTCAAAAACAACCAAAGCAACCACTGTAGGAGCAGCCAAACCAAAGAAAATAAAGTTTCTTTTGGGCTTCTGAGATAGGAAGATTTATTCAGGTGGGAAGCTCTTAAGAGAGTCATGAAAGAGCAGGTAACTACTGGGAGCAAGACTTTGCTTTCAGAGTAAATACAGTATAAATACATCTGCTGCAGTTTTCCTAAGAGGTCTTGCTGTAATTATTTACTTACTCTATGTCTCCCCTATTGCTCCACTGTCAGGTAAATGCATCAGAGACTCTTGCAAAAGCCTGATTGTAAAAGAGAGGGGTAGGGGCAGAGTTTGCGTTCTCTTTAGTAGAATAATGGAATAGTTTATGTTGGAAAAGACCCCTAAGATCGAATCCAGCTTCAAATCTAATGCTGCCAAGTTGACCTCTGAACTATATCCTTTAGTGCAACACCTCCACATCTTTTAAATACCTTCCAGGGATGGAGACTCAGCCAAGAGGTAAGTGAGAGAAATTGATAGAGAGGATCAGACCTTGTTTAACAGGTTCCTTGGTACTCTTTGGGCTGTTCTTAGTGGAGCTGTGGGAAGGAAAGAGACTGAGGGAAGGGCAGGTTCTAGTGCATGTTCTTTGCATTCTAATTCTTCAGCCTCTGAAACTGCACAGGCCCTCAGGCTGCTTTTACAGCTTCTGTTGCCAGCTGGTCCTTGCCAACAACTGAATATCTTCTTACCCCAGTAGTTTATAAAAAAAATTGTTATTTTATTGTTTTACTAATAAGGAAATAATTTCAAATGGGCCTGTAGGACTTGACAGCATCAAATAATTTTAACAAAGTGCATTACAAATTTTGGAGACAGAATAATAGTTAAGACATTAGTATGTGACCTGATGTTGGAGGAAAAAGCTATCTGTAGTGTGAAATTGGACTTACCTGAAAATCTTAATGTTATTCTGTCATAGTAGTTCTGCTACAGTTTTTCAGACATTTGAAACAGCTTCTGAAATGAAACCCTTGTCTGTCCCTTGCTGTATAAAAGCTCCTTTTTTTTTTTCCATTAAGAAGGTAAGAAGGTATGTTAATATTAAAAAACCCCAAGTAATTTCTCCCAAAAGAGCAACATCGACAAAAAAACCCCCAAACCCAGCCAGCCAACTGAAAAACCAAACAAGCCCTCTGTCAAATGAAAACAGGAGGTTTCCTCAAACCCTTCATGTTTGATTAGTTTGAGACCCTTGTGCCAGACCAGTCTGTCAGTGTACCATTATGAGGACTCTTCAGTCAGCATTCTAGGTTGGAGAGCAGTTCTGTGGGAAACAGAGACCCCTCCTGGGTCTCCACATCTTTATTGAAGTTTGTTCCTCCCACTGTCAGTGGCTGCTAGCCCCTTGGAAGGACTCGGGCTTACAGTTTATGGAATAACACTCTTTATTAATAAAAATGCGACAGGTTAAGGTTCAAGGATTGCTGGTAATAGTATCTGATTGCAAAAATGTATTCAAAGCAATACTTTACTTACATAATATAACAAGCTCTACTCCCTAACAAAAGTTAGCTGGAGATACTCATTCAGTGTGTGTGGAACATGATTCTTACCCAATGGACATCCCTGTGGGGGTGAAGATAGGTTCAGCCCATCAGCTGATCCTGGAAGTTACGATGGAGTCTTTCCTGACTTCTCCCCATTCTTAACTTTTATATTATTTCTTTACATTTAAGTGAAGAAATTAATTTACAAGTATGTACTTTTAAACCTAATTCACTGAGGGTTTGGAGGTACCATGGAGGCAGGGAACGTTGATATAGTATCTGATACAACATTGGGATGGGAATATGCACTAGTCCTAGTGTTTTTGCCACGGTTGATGATTCAACAGCAAGACATCTTCCTTTATCTCCTTTGGCTTTTAACTGCTCTGTGATTTGCCAGCTAAAAAGTACTGCTGAATTCCCTCCTCTGCAAGGATTTCAGCACCTCCTGGCCATGGTGTCTCAGCTCTGCTCCACCCTTCATTTAGTCCCCCTTGGGACGTATTGTGTGGAGGAAGTCAGACACACTGACCTCATTCCATGCAGGGAGGAGCAACTGCAATTTTCCTCTATAATTTCAATGCTGTTACAGCTGTGTCCATAACTTTCCACTTTAATTTTACCCCCTGTCTTTACCCTGCCTTCACACCCCACTGCTTCCCCAAACAAAATAACCAAGTAATCAGCGTCCCCTTGAAATGTCTTCTTAAGCCTACTGAGAAATGAATGGGAAAAATTTGCTAAGAGATGAAATTGTCTTAGACAATTTTTGTTCTGCTTTCTTTTCTGTTGAATGCAGAAAAGGAGAGCATTATCAATTGAATTATCAAGTCCTGCTTGTACTATCTTGATTTTATATTTTGGAAGAAAGTATTAATTGCACTTTGCCTTTTCTGGTATATGGCATTTCAGCTGAAAAGGAAAATTTTTTCACTACAAAGTGGGCCTTCCATAATAAAATTCTCATGTATGGTATTTGAAATATTACTATATTAATTCAGTTTGTGAAGTCACTTTAAAACATTAAATTATTGATAATGTTATTTAAGATTCAAAGAACTACAGCACCCCTTATCCCCAAAATGTATGGTATGGGCTGATTTTGGCTTAAATGCAAAATGTTAGTTTGGAGTTTTCTTTATGAATTTCTCTTTAATGATATTACTACATAATTATATATGATAATATATAATTATTTATGTATTATTTTATAATTATAAGATAATATATAAATAATAAAGACAGCCATAGAGTATGTTGTTCAGGCGAGCTAAATTGAAAGCAGATGTTGTTATAGCTCTGATCCAGGAATTAGCAGTTTTCCAATCCTCACCCCTTCATTTGCTTGACTTCTATAATCTGCAAACCTATCTCTGCCATTTTCTGGCTGGATTACTACAGCATGTATAATATGGAGGGTTGGAATGACTATGTTAAAACACAAGGTATTGTTTGCTAATGCACAGAGGAGGGAAAGAAAAGACTGACCAGCCTTCTGGGTGAGATGTGTATGGGACAGGGCACTCTATGAACATGCCTTGCTTTGTTCAGTGAGTTTAATGGCTGTTGCTAATTGAGATGGAGTTGCTGAATGTTAGCTTATTGTTTCAACTCTTACTATATTGTGAAATTGATTTGTTGGCTGTGTTTATTTTTAAGCAACTGAGTTACAAGGCTGCTTTTCAAGGGATGACAAGATTATGTCAGTTGTTAGTTTATAAATAGGGATTGTCTGTGGTATTGGTGTTGCTGTTTATTTTCAGGGTCAGGAGAAAATGAATTAAATTTAAACCAGCTTATTTTTCTGGTATGCTGCAACTCTAATGTCTCTGCTTTGTACATGGTTTGTTTCTTATTTCTACAGGTGCCAGAACCTATAAAGTTCTTCTTTTCCTCACTGGTTTATGTTCTGCATAGCTTCACATGGTTTTCTAGTGTTATATGCTGCATACACAGCTAGCCTTCTACACCAAGCCATAACTAATCATTCTAGTAATAATCCATGATGTTCTTAACCTGCAACTTAAAAAGGCTTTTCTTTGTTCAGCCTTAGTATTTATAGGATGTTTCACTGTAGAAGGTTGTAGTCAGAAACTCATATTAAAATTGAGAAAATCAGTACAGCAGGGCATATGTAGTTTCAGTATGAGGATTTGTGCTAAAATTTGAACAACTGTATTTTTTTTCAAGCTGTGAATATCATAGGTTTTTACTTATTTCAGTCTTTTGTGATGGCATATGAAGTCAGAATACTTAGTGTGAAATGGTAACAACTCTGAAAGCATATAATGAGTTTTTTCCTTGGTTTAAAGCGTGGTCGGTAAGAAAAATCTATTAATCTTTTTTATTTACCCTTTAATGGTATAGGTAGAAAATAGGTTTGTATGGATAACATATAGGCAAAACCACACTTGTAAAGCTGCACTAAGAAGTAATGAATCTGAAATAATTGATACTATAATTGACTGACATACTTTTTGTGAATTCACTGAAATATTTTGTATGCTTTGTATTCCATTAATTGACTACCATAACAAATTAAAAAGACATAAAGTTACGTAAAGCTTCTCTTTTTTTGTCATATTAGCTACAAGAAAGGGACATTGAAAATTCTTCCTTGGAATGAGCAGAAACATCGTGAAGAAGATTGGTGTGAAAAACCGGAATGCAGGTAAGTATATATAAAAGCAAAAATACAAAGAATTTATTTACTAATTCTTAAAATGTGGTAATAGACTCAGTAAGATTCACTTATTATTTTTGTACACACTAACTTGTGTTTTCAGCTTTCTTGGGGAGAATGAGCAAATGGAAAGCAGAAATTGTGCAAACCTGGATCTTCAGTAGAGAGTGTTCTTTCATGATCTGTCACATGTTTGAAATCTCTTACTAGTTCAGTAGAGAGGATTCTTTCTTTCATGATCTATCTCCTGTTCAAAATCTCTTAGTAGTTCCTTTGCTGACAAAATCTAACACTCACTGTGGTAGGTTGATCGTATAATTTTCTTTCTGATGTTTTAGGAAAAAGACTGATGTTAAAAAAAATAATCAGTAAACAAATATATACTTAAACATATACTTATCTTTTTCTAAAGGATGGTTATTGAACCAACTTTGCAAGAGGAAGGCCAGTTTCTGTATGAAATACAACCTGAGTTACTGAAGTACAGGACTACTGACCTTTCTGTAGATCTTGCCACTGACTGGTATTTGAGCAGAGCAAAGGAAATTGAAGAATATGCAATGCAGGTGAGAATAGCAGTGATGAAATTATGATGGCTGAGCAGCCTTCTTCAACAGAATCCTTAACAGTCTTAATGCATATTAATAGGACACTTTTCCCTCAGTAATGTTCACTCTGTCTCAACTTCATTATGGCTTTGGAAGTACTTGTTTTTTCTTTCGCAGTGTACTTAGGCTTGCTCTAAAGTTTACTCAGCCATATAATTAATCCATAGAAATGAATAAGGAAGCCAGTGGATTCTGTTTCATTTGGTTTACTATAGCAGATAGTAGCTCTTTTGTAATCCATGAAAAGTGTTTACCATTGCATTTTATGTTTGTAAAGGGAGGGAAAGTTGTGCACAGCATGTTGGGAATGTCACAGGCTACTGTATTATGTGTATTGATATGTGCCAGTCACACGTGTCAACTGTCATGCCAAGAAACGGTACTGTCATGATTTCTTCCTGGCAGTTTTAGTGTGTGTCTGTTGGACAACCATGCAGCTTATTTCTGCTTGATTTTCTTTATATGTTAGAAGTGTTTGAAACTCTGAGTCAAAGATAAGCACTGCACGTAAGAAGAGAGCTCATCACTTGTGTGCTCTGGTATTTTATTGCTTCTCAAGCCAATTTAGCTGCATGAAAAGTCGGGTGACTGGAAGTATCACTATAGATTAGTTCTGATGAGTGAGTTCTTCTATTGTACGAGCTTGCACTCCTCCAGGGCTCTTTTTAATCATACTTGCTTGTGATCTTAACAACCAGTCAGTAGTTACGGAAATAAAAGCAGCTTCCAAGGATGAGTTAAATTACATAACATATAAATTAAGTTGCATTCTGCTCTTCAAGACTTATGTCTGCCTTGCTTAATATTTACAGCCAGTATTGTGTTCTTTGAAATCAAAACAGAATCTTTCATATAAAGGTAGTTGCAGTCACTAGGGACTGTCATTGGTTTTTGTGACAGAATATGCAACTAATAAAATTATTAAATCACAGTCCGCTAGAAAAGTCATATTGCATGTCAGTTACCTAATTGGCTTAGTTTAAAGCAATCCTTCATATTCCACATACTGAGATGAGCTGTGTGTCATCTCCAGAAGGACTAATATTATCTATACGTGTGTCTATACAATGCATCTTGGTTAAGAACATATATCATCCCCTAAGATTAAGCGTTTTATGTGTTCTTCAAAAGGCTGAGAAGGGCAATGGATTTATCAATACAGTCCAGGAAAACTTCTAGGAACTTGCTAGTAAGCAACAGGGACACAGACAGGACACAGATTGATGTTGGTGTTTGGCAAACATTTGTACAGCAGTGTTTTTAGTGTTTTTTTAATTATTTTTAGGTTGACTGTGCTCTGTCCCTAGTTCGTCTTGGCATGGAGAGGAGCATTCCTGGTCTGCAGGTGCTTTGTGACAATCTGATCACTCTTGAGACAGTGGTTTATGAGACTGATGGTGATCGAACTTTGACTTTGAAGGAACTTTTAGAGATGAAAGACATTGAGAAGCTGAGACTGTTGATGAAGAATGTAAGTATTTTGAATAAATCAATAAGTATACCTTGAAATCCAGTAACTCAGGTTACCCTGGTTCCTATATAAAGACACTGTTATTCTTCTGATGAACCTCCATCTTTAATTCAATAAAAATTCTACGTTTTTACTGTTCTTTTGTTTTTGTTGTTGTGGTAGGGTTTATTTCTTTTTCTTTCTTTCTAACAAAACTAAATTTGGTCAGTTTTCTCAAAGACCCACTTTATCCCTGGCTGAGGACTCAATGTTAATAAATCTTAGTTTGAAAGCTGTGAATTGCCTTTTCGTTAGCCTTTTTTTAAGGATCTTCAGTGTAGCTCTTGATGATGCTGCAGATACAATATTGAATGTGTTCCTTGGATTTTTTTGGTGTCTTTAAATGTTGTCAGGCAATTATAGTATTTGCCTCTCTACCAGATGTGTGTTTTTGTCTCTGTATTGAGCTTGAGCATGGCATTTCAGAGTAGAGAAAGATCTCTTGGAAGGGCTGAAAAATAGCTACAGATGGAACAGGAACCTTAAATTCAGTTGAAGAACACATAAGCACCTGAGGAGAATAGGAAAATACTCAGAAATTAAATTTAATTTTTTTTTTTGGGAGGGTGGGTGGGTTTGTTTGTTTTTGGATTTATATAGCCACTCATCACTTGTTTTTCTATCTTTCATTCTTGCTGAAATACTGATAGTAATGCTAGTCCGACATGCTTGCATGGTCCTTCACTCATTCTGAAACTGCAGGAGGAAGACAGGCTTTCCTCATGTAATGGGATTTACTCCTGTTCTGCCTTTGAGCAGCAGAAAGATTTTTTTCAGTGCTTCATGATGTAGTGATCTGTTTGTGATAGGTGAAGATAACTGTTTCAGTTACTTTGATCAAAAAAGGTTCTATTTTTTTTGCTTTTCCTGCTTGTTTAGGACAGTGAAGCTGAACCTGTTCTTAGATTTCCCTTTGTGCTTTTCAGTCCTCAGATGAAAAATACGTGAAGAATGTTTATCAGTGGATGATCCCTTTTCTCCACCGCTGTGAAAACCAGTCCCCCGGTCTTGCAAATGCCCTTTTTAAAGAATATTTAGTAACACTGGCAAAGGAGGACTTGACTCTACCTCTGAAGATATTTCAGAATTCAAAACCTGCTGTAAGTAAAGAGCTCTGTTAACTCTACTGGTTTCTTTGGACATTCTTGTCCTGAAGAGATTAATTCAGAAATAGAGTTAGTTCATCTAAGTCAGATCATCCTTCTGATCTTTCTTGTTTTCTTGGGCCCAGGATTTGTTACATTTTAGGAAATGTTAACGAAAAAGTTTTTTACCACAAATTATAATGCAGCTAAACTGTCCTTGATGAGACTGTCAAATTAATGTAATAATGATTCTAGCCTAGTAGAATAAAAATTATTGAATGGATTCCTCTTTGAAGTAATTTCTGGGTGACAGTTTAAAATAAATTCCTGACATATTTCCCTTACAAAAAGTGGACGTGAAAGAGTTTAATGATATCCCTGTTTTTTCTTGAGCAATTTTACTAGGAGTAGATTTCAAGTTACTTCCCCCTCTCCTGCCTTCCACAGCAAATGTTGAGAATAAAGTGGGGGCCATTAGGATTGAGGTGAGAGTTCAATGAGTAAGGGTTGAAGTTGCCTCCTGTGTGTGTTTCATGATGCTTCTATGGCTTAAATAATTATTCCAGAGCACACAGGCACATATTTGCATGCTCTGAGTGTACAGACAGAAATCAACCAGCAAAGCACAACCACAGCTCTTTTATGTATGTTGGTACTGTTGTAATTATTAAATACGTCCGACAAATGTTTGCAGCAGTTGCCTTGCTCTGTCCTGCACCCTTTCCACTTCTCAAAATCAGAAAGGATATAATGGCATACCCCTGTTCTTTCAAGTGTCTGCACTGAAGAAAACTAGCCAAGATAGGTTTCGGGTTGTGACTTTACCAGGCTGTTAGCAAGAGACAGTCTAATGGCACCTGAAGACAACTTAGTTATTTGGAGTACACATTTTTTTACATTCAAAAGAAAGTTAACTGTTGAATTAGAAACAAGAAATAAAAATCACTGTACTTTCTTTTCTTATTAGTGTCAGCAAAAAATTATTCCTGATCAGGACCAGCTTATGATTACGGCGCTGGAGTGTATTTATAGCTGTGAGCGAGATGACCAGCTCTCTCTCTGTTATGATATTTTGGAATGCCTTCCACAAAGAGGATATGGGTAAAAATTTTCAACTGGGTATTTGGGAATATTTTAGAAATATTAAATATAGTTGTGAATTAATGCTTTAAAAAGGCTTGTTAAGTTACTAAGGGCAGACAGAGTTACTGGGATATTCTATTCACCTCTGAGCTGCTGTGACTGTAATTTGTATGTCTATGTATTTCTGCTGTGTACATCCTCTAGCAGTTAATGCAGTAAAACAAGAGTTAAAGGAGCAGCCCAGACCAAGGCTTCTGTATTGTTTCTTAGACTTTTATAATCTGATGAATTGAGACCAAGTGTTAGTGCTGTCTTACTGGTTTTGTTATAATAGTGGCATCTTGCACTTAACTTAAAAGCAGCAATATGTCCCTGTGAGAGAGGGAAGATAGAAAACCTTTTGAGGGACAGGTAATGCTCAAGACAGTGAAAACTTGAAGAGGAGATATCCTGTGATCTGTGAGGTGCAAACTATTCTTCCAGTATCTTTTACATGAAGGAAGGAGAGAGCCTGAGAAAAGTCTAAGGAAGAAGGATAACCTCTGCTCTTGGGAAACTGAAGGACCTTCTAAATTTTAACTGTCTTTACAGCAAGAAGCTCAACAATTTTAATATTTCCAAGTAAACATATATTTGATTTTAATCAAGGAGTGTGTGTCAGACTGCTTATCTTTGCATCTATATAATATGAATTATGAGAGGAAATTTTAAGGAGTATGTATGTGTATGTATATGTTTAATCGTGTGATATCATTGCAGGCCTGAAACAGATAAAACTAACACTCTTCATGATGAAGTAGATGAACTGGAACAAATTCTAAGGTATTCAATTTTGCTAAAATAAATAGTGTATTTTTACAGAAATCACATAGGCATAGCCAAAAAGTTTTTATGATAAGAAGCCAGCAAAAATATTTCTTTTTAATGCCGTCAACAAGATTATTTGTATAATTTTTATATTCAGAACACAGAAATTTTGAATGGTTTTATCTATTTGAGTATTATAAATCTCTAGAGATATTTCTCTTGGAATAAAACTTTGAGGCTTTGTGGATTTTTTTTTTTCGGTTTTCTTTGTTTTTTTTTTTTTGTAGGGGTCTTTGTTGGAGATTTGTTTGGGGATTTTTTGTTTTGTTTGTCTTGTTTTTGGTGGGGCTTTTTGGGGGAGGGGGAAAGAGGGTTAACCTGAGGAATTTGTTTTGATCTTGATACTCTATAATGCTTTGAGTGATCAAAGACTAAATCTGTGAAGGTATGTCATCAGGTATTGGTGGTATGTGTTTACCCTACTGTATTATTAATATACATATGTTTAAAAAAATGTAGGTAATGTTACTCTGGCTAATCTATACTGTAAGAGATTTTATGGAGGCTGTTCACATTTGCAGTGCATATTTTGAGAGAGCTTTAAGAGTTCTGGTGCTGCAGCAGTAGTTGTACAGTTGTGCAGGATTCCAAAACGCTGCCTGTGTTTGCAGTGTGTCGGAGCTGCTGGAGAAGCACGGCCTGCAGAAGCCGGTTTCCTTTGTGAAGGACACCAAGGACAATGCAGAGGAGGCACGGAAGCTGATGATTAGGCTGACAAGACACACAGGTCGCAAGTTAGTATTCCAGGGGGAGTGGGGGAGAAGAGGGGAAGGGCAGTGAGGTAACAAGAGCCTGCCTGCCTGCTTTATGGCAGCAGGGAGCTGTGCTGTTCACCCTGAAGACAGTGTACATAAACACTTTTGTTGAACTGATGATTAATGTCATTAGTGTTTCCACAGTCAAAAATCTTTGCCTGCTTTCAAACCTGCTTTGGTATGTTCATGTTCAAGTAAACAAGCTTAAAATGCATACTGGCTGCAAAATACTGCAGGATGATGAACTGTGAAAGTTAACATATTGTAAAAGAGATCCTTTAAGGCCTATTAAATTTTATTGAGAGAGTAGGATTTATAAAATAATTCTTTGGTTTTTTTGGTGTGTTTTCTTGGAACCCTTGTAATTGGGTAATTTATTGATTTTAGGTATTGATTTTACCACTTACAGTCCCAGTATAATATTTCAATTTTTCTAGTTTAACTCATCTTTCATTTAACTCATCTTTCAACTGTATATGAATTATTAAATAGCTCTTGGTATAATCAGATAAAAATTTTGAATCCTGGGAGAACCAGCCATAATTGTGGGTGATTTTTCTTTCTTATTTGAAGCAAATATACACAACAGTTTATCCATGATGGTAGAGTGGTATTTATATTTTTAGTAGTCTGAAAGCTTTTTAAGACTTTTAGAAACCTCTCTTTAGCAAGATCAAGACAATACCTCTGTAGGAAAAATGTTGATTTTTCCACTTGTGTTGGAGACTCTTTGTTTTGCCACAGTAAAAGCTAATGCCACATGAGAAAATCACTGTTAGCTAGAACTGGCTCATGTCATTTAAAAAGGTCTTTTTTTTAATCTGAAAGGCTCAAGATAATGCCAAGAAACCTTCATAGTGTTTTTCCTAGTAAAAGTTTTGGTAGAGCAAAAGAAGTCGAAGTTTTGTGGATAAATAGAGATCCATAGATCCAGAGAGTCAAGAGTCTGAATACACTTAATTTTAAGAAACAAAATAAAGTTGCAGCTTTATTCTCTTGTGATTGCATGCCATTGATTAGTCCTTTGAGATTGCCTACAATGAACAGCATTTTAATGATCCTCAGTTGCTGTTACAGACTGGGTTTTGCCCTGCAGTTCCAGATCAGCAGGAAGATAGCATTTCCAACTTCCTGAAGTACTATAGAAAGCTATCAAAACCTACTTGGGGATCTTGAGAAAGATTGCTTAAATCCCTGTCTTATCCCACAGAAAAAGCACTTTGGGTACTGCATTGTTGTCAAACTTTTTTATCCAACAGACACTGTTTTAATCTTAATTAATATTAAAAGTCTTCTGTCTTTGAATCACTTCCAGTTAAAAACCTAATTAAATATTGAAATAGCATTTGAGAAAACTCATATTTTTGGTGATGGAAATCTACTGCTTTTCTTTAAAATTGTTGGAGAAGAGAATATTTAATTTTAAAAAATATTTGTAGGCAACCGTCCGTTGGTGAGACACAGTGGAAGGAATTGCTCCAGGATATGTTGGACGTGCAGCAGAAAGTGTATAGGTGCTTACATTCAGATACTTGCTATGAGGTGAGTTTTGTCTTCTTGCTGACTTCTTTCCCAACTAAGCTACACATTCTTATTTCATATTGTTGCTCACAGGTGTAAATACATTTTTCTGTGTTGTTACTTGGTTGTTTACTGCTTTTTTTTTACAATATTTTATTTAAGTAAAAAATTTCTGGTGTTTATTCATTTTATCTAATGCTTCTCTAATAAATACCCTGTATATCTACCATTAAAATTCAACTTTTTAGAAATTGAGTCAGTTTTGTGAGATTTTCTTATGTAGACACTGTCAAATGTGTTTAGTAATAAACACTCCAGACTAATGAAAATAAAATGTTATCTTCACTCAAGCATTTCTTAAACATGGAATTCTGGTTTGATAATATTATCCAAGATCATTATAGGATTATAGACATTCTACTGCTTGCAATTGGAGTAAAATTATGTGAGATGAGAAATCTAATTTCATTGAAGGTAAAAAACCCTTTGTATGTGCATAAAGTCCAAACCCATGTCATTAGTATTTACAAAAGATAGGTGTTACACAGATGTGGCATTTGCTGTGACATATATTGTTTATTTACATTTTCACTTCAGTTAACTGCAGTTTAATACAGATGCATTACTATGTCCCCTGTAATTAGTGTTTATATCTAATATAAATTATATTAGAATTAGAGGCAGGTTTTATTGCAATTTACACAATTGCTTATGGCTTCCCCTCTGATTTGCGCTTAGGAGAAGTTTTAAGAGCAATTTAGAAAAAAACAAGGAAAAAGACAATGCTATTCAACTTACGAGAAATATCACTCTGTAGTTGTACAGCTAGAAAACCTGCAACATGTTTAATAGTCATGGTTTTGTGTTATGCTGCAACTTGGTATACTTGAAATATTTTTTAAGTGCATGTTAAGAAATTGTAATACTAGAGTACTCTGCAAATAAGGAATTTGCTTTACTTAGATCTTAATGTAAGTTTTCTGTTATTTTTTTAAACTCTAAACTATATGATTAAAAAAGAAACACGACAAGGTTTTGGAAAGAATTATGTAGGAGTGCTAAAAATGCTTTGAAATGTAGTGCTGTCATATACAACTATACTTCGATAACTTCAAAATTGATAAATTGATGAGGCAGTAAGGATTTGCAATCCCCTGTGAGGTTTGGATGTTTCTTAGCATGACGCTTACTCTCTTCTTCCATGCACAGTGAATTCTAATTGTCCTCTTGACTTCATAAATTTTGAGAGGTAAATGTTCTGTGTGTGATCTTAGAGGAGGAAGGGTCAGCTCTGATACTTTGCATCTTTTGCTGTTCCTTGAGGGGTTAATATGTTGTGAAATGGAAAATGATCTAACTCTGTGATGTTCTTTAAGAAGCACTGAGCTGTTTTCCTTTCCAGAGAATGAGATGGTTTGGAGAGGTTCTTCCTATAAAAGAAATATCTTGAAATAAAATATGATTGGATAGAGTGCTAAATAATCTCATTTATGTCTTCTTTCCCATGAAAGGTTGGACCAGATGATCTTTTGAGATCCCTTCCGACCTGGGCTCTTCTATGATTCATTGATCCTCTTGAATTTGTTATGAACTTTTAAACCTTTCTTAAAGGCCGTATTGTTGCAGCTGTGATATTTCTGAAATGATTAAATTTTTATGTTCATTTTCATTAGGACTGTAATGACTGCACTTAAAAAAAAAAAGCAAATTGTTTTTGTAAGGAGTTGAGATTATTTTGAATGTCTTAAATTGGGCAAAACTTTAACCTTGAAATTGATTAGGTGTTTTGTGGCAGATGCAGCATTATATGAGTTTGCATTCTTTGAAGGTAGTCTTGATTGAAATTTAAAGAACATCTTACATACTCAGTTCCAAATATTTTTAGTTACTTTAGGTATACAAAATTTTTCTCTTACATTGTTGGTTTTAAGGTCTTAATACTGAACTGCCATTTCAGATTCTTACAGCGTATTAACACCTCAGAATGTAGGTATATTTTGGTGTCTTAAGTCATACTGTAAAAAGACAATTAATATGCTTTTTTCTAAACTTCCAGTAAATAGAAACTAGCTACTAGTTAATTTTAGCTTTACTCAAGTGCATTGTAGAAATAATTCCCTTGGTAGAAGTTAGATTTTCTGCTTGGACTGAATATATTCTTTTGGTTTCAGACATCCTTGTATTCAAAGGGGTTAATGCCATATAATGCAGATAAGTGTATTTAAAGCTGCTGCTCATGCAGGTTATTAAATTACTGTTCTTTCTTTTAGATATTCACCGAAAGTCTTTTATGCTCAAGCAGTATAGACAATATCCACCTGGCTGGGCAAATGATGCATTGCAGTGTTTGGTCAGTGGATCCCCCAAGTTCATCAAAAGGGAAGCCACAGTACCGAGTCAGCTATGCGAGAAGCATTGAACTAGTTTTGGCTGCTGGTAGAGAATATTTCAATTCTTCAGCAAGTTTGACTGATAGCTGTATGGAACTGGCCAGGTACATTTACAGCTATCATATATATAAATACAACTGGTTTAATGTTGTCACTGCATTTATTTGTTAGTATCTCTTCCCCCCCCCCCCCCCTTTTCTATTGACAATCTTTTTCATAAGCAGGCTCTGGAAATACAGAGTAGTGTTGCTTTTAATGCGAGGAGTTTAAAGACCCTTTTAATGCATAAGGGTTCTGTGACCAGCTTTTCTCTTAGGGTTTTATGGTGATATTTCAAAATATGTGGTTTATAGCTCAAATACTTGCTATGAAAATGTGACTGTGTGTTCATTCTGTTTAGTAATATGTTTTGGTCCTGATTTACCATCAATCATTTGTTTTGTGGTAACTTGAGTTTCTCAGAGTGATTACCATGTGTAGGTCTCCTAGTAGCCTTCATGTATACATTGGTTTATGTAGAATATCTTCACAGAATCACTAGGTTGGAAGAGACCTCCAAGATCATCAAGTCCAGCCCAGCCCTAACACCTCAACTAAACCATGCCACTGAGTGCCACATCTGGTCTGTTCTTAAACACATCCAGGGATGATGACTTTGCCACCTCCCTGGGCAGACAATTTCAGCTTCTCTTTTGCTCCTTTATTCCACTCCTGTTTTCATCTTCACCCTGAAATATTTGTCAGTGTGCCTGAAAAATCTGATGGGGTCAGATGAGATGTTCAGATAACATACAGTTTTGGTTTTAACTTAAAATGTGTATTCTTAATTAACATGTGGAGAAAAAATATGACAGACTGGGCAAATCAAATACTTTGCTGATTTAATGTGTATGGTGAATTAAGCCATTTAAAATCACTGAGATGAGTTACCATCTGGACAAGCTCAAGACGTGAAGCTCATAAGGCTCATGAGTTTCAGCAAGACCAAGTGCTGGTGCTACATCTGGATTGGGATACCCCCAGTATCACTCCAGGCTGGGGGATGAACAGAGCCACAGCAGCCCTGCTGAGAAGGACCTGGGGGTGCTGTGGGTGAGAGGCTGGACATGACCCAGCCATGTGCCCTTGCAGGGCAGAAAGCCAAATGTGCCCTGGGCTGCGCCCAAAGCAGCGTGGGCAGCAGGTGAGGGAGGGGATTCTGCCCCTCTGCTCTGCTCTGCCCTGGTGAGACCCCACCTGCAGTGCTGCATCCAGCCCTGGGGTCCCCAGAACAAGAAGGATGTGGGCCTGTTGGAGTGAGTTCAGAAGGATGAAACATCTCTCGTGTGAGGAAGGTCTGAGGGATTTGGGATTGTTCAGCCTGGACAAGAGAAGGCTCTGGGATGACCTCAGTGTATACTTCCAGTACTGCAGCACCTGAAGGGAGCCTGTAAGAAAGAGAACTTTTTACAAGGGCATATAGTGGGACCTAGGGAAATGGCTTCAAACTGGAGGAGAGTAGGTTTAGATTAGATGTTTTAAAAAAAACCCTTTACTGTGAGGGTGGTGAGGTGCTGGAACAGGTTGTTCCCAGAAATTGTGGCTGCCCCATGCCAGGAAGTGTTTCAAGGCCAGGCTAGATGGAGCTCTTGAGGTCTAGTGGGAGGTGTCCCTGCCTGTGCCAGGGGATTTGGAACTAGGTGATGTGTAAGGTCTCTTCCAGCCTATGGCCACTCTATGATTCTGTGATTTTGCATGTTGATTTTCTATGTTGAATGTGTATTAGTAAAACTACATATGAATACACTGTACCAGAATGCAGCTTGTATTTAAAAAAAAATATCTAAAACTTATTACAATAATATTCTAATGATTTTAAAAACATTTTTAGAATAATGTTCTCTTAATAATTGCATGCATGAATTCATCTTCAGAGGAATTTAATGGGGTTTTTTTTGTTTTTTATAAGCTTTGTTTTGTTTACTGTACCTAGTTGAGGAAACTGAATTTGTGACAATGACTCTAAATGTTATACTTCCAGTCAAGTTTTTGCAGTATTTTGCTTTTATCTTCTATTATATGGCAATAACAGAACAGAATAGTGGTAGGAGAAATATTTCCCAAAATTATTATGTATTAAAGTACATACACCTTCAGTGTCGTCTATTAAATTAATTGCAGATCTAAGCTCAGGAGGGTTTAGGTAATGTGCATATAACAACCAGTTGAAGGCAATGCAAAAACAGAAATTTGTTATGATACTTAGCCGTCTCTAAGATATAGACTGTGCCAAACACCTCCCGTGTGCAATACAAAAATAGCGAGTATTCTGACATTTCATAAGCACAGTGAATTGCTGCTGGTGGTTTGTTTTGTTTTACTCACTGGTAAACTTTTCCCATAAGTTCAATTTTGAATGTTTTCATCAAATTTCAGAAAAATGTGTTTCATTCTCATTTAGGTGCTGTCTGCAACTTATTGAAGACAGTCCGAGTGCTGTTCAGGAGGAGTTGGACCTCATTCGTGCTCTGGGTTATCTGGAAGAGTTTGGTGTGAAAATATTACCACTGCAAGGTACTGCATAATCTTATTCTTTATTTGACTACTTGAATCACAGGCATAAATGTGCATGAGAAATAGTTACTGTTTACATAAGTGTGATGTGATTAAACTAAAGAGCACATATACTGCCTCCAGGCGGTTTACAGACTGTCCTAGTTTAGGGCAAATTAAGAAGGAAAACTCCAAATGGGGATTTCCCCAGGGAAATGCCCCTCTCCACTAACTGGTCCGGGAAAAGGAAAAAAAAAAATTCTTTGGAGAGAAGTGGAAAAAGCTGTTTATTTAACAGAAATTGAGTAATATTAAATAATAAAACCTCTTGCTGTTTGATGGGATGGCAAGTCTAGGAAGAAAAGTCCTTTTCATGTGGTGTAGCTCGGCTCGCTCAGGTTCTTATCAGTCCCTCCGTCGCTGGAAAGTGCCGAGGCCCAGGCCCCGGTGGGCCACAGGCGTGAGCTCCCGGGGTTTGGCTGGGTGTTCAGTCCAGAGCAGGCTTGCACAGATCCAAGAAAAAAAGGGAAAAAAGAAAAAAACAAAGGTCCAGGGAACTCCTCTGCCTCAGCTAGCTAAAACTAACTAAAAGCCAGAGAGAAGCTCTGTCCCGCTGTCTGTCCGTGCTGCAGACACCACAGTCCAGGAGCGGGATGTGTGGGAGTGATGTTTTTCCTTAACACAAACTGCGGCTTCTTCTTCCCCCTCTCTTGCTCTCAAAGCCAGTCTTAAAGGTGCAGAACTTAATATATAACATAAACCAGACGATTGGGGATACCAGTATCATAAAGTCACCCCAGGACACAGACACATAGAAAAAAGTAATTTTTTTAACAGAATATTTTAGCTTGTGAGGTAAGAACGATAGTTGTGTATGGTATTTTTTTTTTTTTTTACTTTTATCAGGACTTTAAAGTGGAGAATCAAGTATATGAAACTCCTGGTGACTTGAACAGAAATTGAGCTCATCTTTTATTTGCCAAATAATCTGCACTTCTCTGTGTGCTTTAAAATAACAGGTAGGAGAGAGGTACTTCATGCAGAGGCACAGTTTTCATGTCTCCACTGGGTTTTCATTGTGAGGTATATAAAACCCAATGACAGTGGAAGTGAACTTTTACAAGGTCTTTCTTCTGATGACATGCTGAAAACTAAATCTTTCAGAGCTCTGAGTCCAGTGGAACAGAAAGTTGTTGGGCAGAAGTTGGAAAGACGTTACGATTATGTACAATGAAATTGCATGAACACTACTCATGGAACTGCCTGAGACAAGCACTGAGCCATGAGATGTGCTGATGATAGTGTTTTACTTCTGGCATTGTGTATAGAAATATTAGAATTTATGGCACGCTCTTCTGGTGCTTTCCACTTCATGGAAAATGAAGTAGATGTTCTCAGATGTTCTCAGCGGCTGTTGTTACTTTACTTTGGTGTTCTCTTTTTGTTCTCTTTTTTTCCAAGTATTTGTTCAAGTGAATTGATGCTCCAAGTGTTATATTCAGAAATCTTAAAGTTTCTAGGCTGAGAATGTCTGATTTCTAGATCTTGCAGTACTGGCCTGTTGGTTTCTAAAGTAAAATTATTTTTCAGTCCATTTGTTCAGGCTGCAAAAAAGTGCATGTATTTTCCTCAACTTTCCTTGATGTGGACATGGAGGTATCACTTTAAAAAAGCAGTGACATTTAAAAAAAGCATTAACAGTATGTGTAATACAACTGATCTAGATTAATTAGAATGTGTGAAATCATGCATGTAATTTCATTAATGATTCTGATTATCCTTGCCTCAGTATCTTTCATGTAAGTCACATTAATCTAATAAGATTAAAATGATGTTTTCAAGTTTTAATGAAAGCCTTTAAATGATCTGTTATTTTGATAGAATGTCATTAAAATAGCACTAAGGATCAGCTGTTCCCACAGCACTACTCTTAGCAATAGACTTTTATTTGCAGTTTTGTGTTTAATTTTCTGTAGATTTTCCCCCACTTCTCTTTTTAACAAACGTAATAGTTTAAGTTTATGAACTACCATTATGCTATATTGTAATAAAATCTGGCTTGAGGACTCCTTGCTAAAATAAAATGTGAAGTCAAGTTCATCTTTAAGTGTTTGACCCATGGTATTATATCAGATTACTTTTAGTTATATTATGTATGAAAAATTCCTGCTTAAATAATTAGTGACTGAAAACATTTTATTGTTATATACTAATATATGCCTGTGATAGAATTTTAAAAGTGAAACTAAAAATGTGACCTTTTCCTGCTCTTCAGTTCTTACTCATTTTAGTCTAATTCCAGAATTAATAGTTTTCATTATGCTAATATGTCTTTTCTCTTACTAAGAGGCCTGATATCCTGTTTTAGGCCAAATATGCTAGTGCAGAGTTTATTCCCATGCAGCCATTCACTCTTACTCAGTGTTAAGTGGAATAATCTGCATGCTGTTCCTCTGTGTTCTGAAAACTTGCATAGTATGAAAGCATTGCCTTTTAAAACAGCAGCCTGAAGTTAGCCACCCATTAACTAGCTAAATAGAACATTGGAATCAGTTCATGATATTAAATTATGCAATTAAAACAATTGTTTAATTCTTGGTAAAATCTATTTTGAAACACAGTACTAATTATCAGCTGCTCAGGATATGGTTGACAGAACCTGGTGATTTGCAGACTATCCTTCCACTTCCTCAGGAAATTTTAAAGTAAATTAAAGCTGAAGCATTTGCTGATGACAGATCTCAGATACATTTGTGATGTATCTTGTCTGTGCTAAATAAATTAAATTTAGTTACAACGTTCTTAAGAAAAGTTAAAAGACTGCTAACTGTGTTAGAAGTCTTATGCGATTTTCTTGCAAAAATTAGAATTAAAAAATATTGAACAAAGGTGTATCAGTTAATTGTACACATTTAAGAAGAGTGAATGTGAAAACATGAAACAAAAGAGTTTTTATTCAGGTCAGTTTTCCTCCTTTTGCTCCCTTCACAGCCTGACTTGCTAATGATTTGAGCTGGATATCCTGTGGTGTTATTTTAACTTTCTGTTTATAGGTGTAATTGAGGATCTGCATGCAAGCAGCTTTGAGCTGGTTTTCAGATTGTGTTTGCATTCTTATATTCCCCAGCACTCCTTCTGTCCTGTGTTGTTTAAGCAGGAGCACAGCAGTCAAGTTCATTTGTACAGTCTCTAAACCAGTTCTGCTTTCAACAGTGCGTTTGTGTTCCGATCGACTCAGTCTCATCAAGGACTGTCTGGCTCAGATGTCAACAAACTATAAACAGCCCGCGAAGCTCCTGGGACTGGCAAACCTGCTAAGGGTTGCAGGTAAGCTGTGTTAGTAAGACACTGAGCTGCAGTGCAGTGAGCATTTATGTTATGCTTTAGGACATTTAAGTTCATTGTCAGAATATGCATTCAAAGATACCACTAAAACATGTCCTGGAAGAGCAGTCATTGGGGAGGTATGAGGCATTTCACATGGGTCAAATATTTCATCTGTAAAACAGCTGAAACGGTCAGTTGCTATGTTCTGCTAATACCTGAAATAAAAATATGCCCTGTCCAGTCTAGAGTTGGAGTAAAGGCTGATTTCAGATCGGAGGAGTTGTGGCTGAGAATATCTTGTTTTACAGTTAATTTGTAGTATTCAAATTACTGTGAATGTTATTACCTCTGTCAGATAAGGTAGCCTGATGGCTATATAATGGTTGCATTTAAGGTACAGAGGGAAAAATAATCTGTAAAGCATGAATTTCAGCTGTTAGACTTCAGTCTATGCTGCATGTATGTCCTTTGGGCACTGAAAATAATGCATTAAGTTGAGTATTCATTTGAGGAGCTGAGCATCTTCAAAAATTGAATCCTGAGGATATTTGGGGGATTTTTTTACAGGTTTTTTTAATAGCCTACTTAAAGTATCTGCCTTTTGATTTTTTTCATTTTTGAAAAATACTTAATCAATGCAGCTGTAAACACAATACTGCTGTATTTTTATGATGTAGAAATAGAATACAGAAATATAAAATACTTATATTTTATGCAGCATAGCGTATAAAATCAGTGCATTCCAGCTTTGTCGCTGAACATGCCTGGCTAATTCTTTTCTCCCTCTCTATTTGTGAAATCGTTTAAGATATTTTTCTTACATTTTCAGGACGCTTAGTACTGACAATTTTTTGCATAGTATTATAAATAGAGGGGGAGATACTCAAGACAGTTGTGTGAGGTTGAGAACAGTGGTGTGGAAATTAGGCTCTTGACCTCCCAAGATACCTTGGTCCTAAGGGAAGTAGTCACAGGACACATCCTTACTCTGGTCAGCACAGTGCTGCTACATGAAAGGTGGAAGAGGGCGTGGGATGTACCCTGTTGGGTAGCTGGATCCAGTCTACATATTTAATATGTAATCCATCAAAAACTATGAATGGTAGTTGTAACTTCTTTTTCTTTGCTTATAAGGCTATTTGGAGGAAAAAGAAGTCTCCCTTACTGGTTCATAAGACAGGATTACTGTACAGCTCTTTCCTTCTCTGTTTTGTTTCACTCACATCAAGTTAAAATATGTGAATTTTTCTTAATATTCTGGGCTCTTTTGGCTAATGCTACTGATTTTTGTTTCACCTTCTTTATGAATCTAAGGCATTCTCTTTGTGTGAAAGAAGGGAAACCAAGATCCAGAGAGATTCTAAAAAGCTTTGTCCAGTAGTGTTATCCTTAGTCTTAGCCATAGGATTTACAATGCCCTGGTATGTACTTTGCAAAGGGATCAAACTTGTGGCTCCCATCTCCAGACTTCAGGGAGTTTGTATAGAGTTCATTGATACAGTACTAGTGTATAATCAGTGTGCTAGTGTTATAATCACAGTGACACTTCCTGAGTCACCACCGAAAAGAGATTTAAGAGATATTTAAAGACAGATAATGAAATGACCCCCCAATTCTTCCATGCACTTACCAGGCTAGAGAAAAGCACAAGATGAATGTGTGAGGTGGTTAATTTTTAAACAGGTGAATGATTTAAAAACTCCTACTTACGCTACATATTTATCTTGTGACTGTTGGGCTCTCTGACTTCAGTGGTTAACCTTGGGAGTAATGCTGATGGTTGCTCTTATGGTAAGTAGGGAATTTTAGCAGTAAAATTATATGTCAAGAGTGAGTCTTGGTAAGGAATACAATACTTAGACACTTTTCTCTTACGCTAAATATACAAGCAACTTGGGCACTTTCAAAGTAAACTTTCACTTATAGAATAACATTTATTTATCTGAAAGGAAAATACAGCAAGATAACATTTTCAGTAGTGAATTTCTGTGGTGGGGGATGTGATGTGGTGTTTTTTAAATTTTGTTTTACGTAAGTAGTTCTAAGCTTTTGTGATTAAAAAACATTTCACTGTCACTGAAGGATGACTAGTTGTATGCTTATATTGGAAAGCTATTATCTCTAGAGAACATTCATTTATGAGTAAGATACGGATTTGGTATGAGAATGCTGTAGTTGTGAATTTTATCTAAACTTAATTGTTGTAGGAGATGGTCTATTGAAAACGGATTTATTTAATTTTAAGGAACTCAGTATTTTTAAAATGTTCTTGTTTGCTTGTTTTTCTGTATTTGGAAGCTGTAAACAGCATACCACTGTTACTGCAAATTTTTTTGTGCCTGGCTCTCTAGGCCATGGACAAGTATCTAGCCCATATGATAAGCAAATAGGCATTTCCTTTGTATGCCTACTGCCAAGTAGCATACAAAGGAAACATGATTGTCATAATTTCAAATCATGCATGTAAATACAATATTTTTCCAAATTACTTAAGAAAGGCTGTAGAGTGTTACTCTTAGGTCTTCTATGTACCTGTGCTGAGTGGTAGAATAGGTAACCTTGCACTGAGTTTAAAGAGTCTTACAATTAGAATAGCTAGGTTATTATCTTTGAAAAGTGTAATGCTGGTGTAGCCTTAATCACAGTCTGTAATGAGGAGCGCTGTATAATTTGATGGTAGAGATTAAGAACATAAATTGAAACCAGACATGTAGAAATGGTATTTATATACCTGTGAACTTGTAATTTAACTTACCGAGTTACAATTAATTATTAATATTATTAATACTATTTTTAATATGATGAAGAGTTATATTAGGACTTGGTAGCCCTGTTGTGAGATAACAAGCATTACTATAATTCCATAACTAAGTTTATAGACAAAAAGGCAGATCATGCATACAGATTCTAAAATTTTTTAATTAGTATATTTTATTTTAAACTTAATATTAGGAAAGGAAAACCTTCCCTGCAGTTTTAGTACAGATAGTCTTTATTTGCAGGTGTAAAACTGCTGGGAAGGGGTACAATGATTTCTAACAGCTTACAATGAAAACAAATGGTTTTATTGAGATATTTTGGGATGGGTCTGGATATTGAAAAAGGGGATTGAACTTTATGGACTTAATGAAGAGTTATATAAAATGCTGCCAGAAGAAAGATTGGATTTTTGTTCTTAATTGGTTTTCACTGCTTACACAATTACCCTGATCTATAAGCCATCTTTGCTGTGTAAGAAATTCTGATTTTGTCCTCTGGAACATACTTACTGGTTTATTGGTTGTGCATGTTTGAAGTTGTGGTACCTTCTGTTTCAAATCCCCTTTGTAGAGTGTTGTGTTGTCTGCTCAGTGGAGGAATTTGTTTCAGTATTTTCCCCTCTTTGCTTCCCCTGCCACTTCACCCTGTATAATTACTGATAGGGAAAGATCTGCTTGCTACATTTGTCCATGTCTATGGAAATTTTTTATGTGTGTGTCTATATATAAAGCATATGCTATGTTTTATTGTATGCAATAGCCTATAAAATACTAAGAACGTACATATTTTAATTAAAATTTTAAAATAATACATTTGTTGTGGATGCAAGGGTAGATTGCAGAGTCATTATTAAGGACCTTTGTGAACTATGTATTCTGAATGCAGTTTGCTTACAGAGCAGCACTGAAAGTGAGTAATAGAATTTATATTCATACTTATCAAAGTTAAAATCTTGCTCAGGTAATGATATATCAGCCAGCTCCTTAATTGCTTTTAAGTATTTGATTAATTACAGTGAACTCTACTTAAGCCTCATATCTACTTCTGTAAGGTAAGCCCACAACTGTTATCTTAATTTCACAGATGGGTAGAGTGAGGGAGAATGTGCTCAGCATGACAGCCAGAAAATCAGCACATGCTCAGGGAGCTGAAGCTGCCCTGTGTCTTGTAATCCTCACTTAATTCATGCTCTTTGTTAAGAATGGTTGTAAAAATTCACTTCATGCAATTACTTGAGTAGATGTGTGCAAAAATAAAAGTAGGAAAAAAAACTTCTGTATCAGAAATCAGTAGCATCTTCTCTATTCTTACAGTATATCAAAAAGATCTACTGAGTGTTGGTCATTATTTCCTTTGTCAGGCTCTTTGGAAATGTTTCCATTATTCTCTTTTCTCAAAACTTTCTATGAGAATTTATTTAATTTTAATATCAGTAAGTGAATGTAGTAGCTTTAAACTTTGCTCAGATTCCTTAAAGCTTATTTTTTAAATCCATCTTCTTAACACTGACTTTCTTCATTTGGAATTAACCATGTAGATGGCTTCTAATATCCTAGATCTTCTAAATCTAGGTGACATTGAAATTCTGAAGTGTATGTACAAAGCTGATATCATTTGACTTCTAAGTTTTAATGGTATGATTTCATTCAGGATAATGTTACTTTATCCACTCACAAAATAGCATGCATCTTACCCAAGGTATATCAATAAGCTTTTTTCTTTATATCATCCAGATTGGATCCAAGCTTTTAAAAAATATTTGAATATCCTTTATTTCTCAGGAAAAAATTTCAATTTTTTCTGAGCTTCCATGTTTTTTCTCATTATTTTTATTAGAACCCCAGAATCATTTAGGTTATCCCCTAACACTTTCCAGCTTCTGGATTTGATTTGAGTCTGTACGTCAGGTGTTAGAGACTTGAAGCAGAATTAGTATGTTATATAATCAGGTCACCATTTGAAGAATTTTGTCACTCCTATCTTGGTTTTAAGTCACAGATAGCTGTCAAAAGTGGCAAGGGAGACAGTTTAGAATTCAAAACTTTTCCTTTTATAAGACTTAATTATTAAAATGCCATCAAATGATGTGTTAAAAAGATGAAGCAGTGAGTTTTTCTATGTCTGAATAGAAGACAACGACTAAACTGCAGCAGTGAGCATTATCAGTCACTGCATGGTTAGTATAAGGTGTGTGAAAAAGGGCTTCACTCAGGGTTTCACTGAGTAACACTGGAGCCAGTTTGTTCTGTGCCATAGCAGTGAATGCCAAGGTATCAGAAGTGTCAGTGAGTGGAGATATGATGAGCAGGTATAGCCATGAACTGGAAGGAAAGTTATCTTTATCTTGTCGTCTTGTGCTTTTGTAAAATGTGCAGAGGTGTATCCTGCTGCACCAGAAGTCTTTGGCTGGAACACTGGGGATGGGGGACTTGATAACATACAGCTGCTCAAGCATTCCTTGGTCCAAATGCTCTTCCTTTCTTTCTTGCAAGCCCACTGATTTTTAAGTGGGCATAAATAGCAGTGATTATTTTGCCTGAAATCTCAGGAGTAACAGTTTGATTGTTTCTCTTGACTTTCGTGTCTGCTGCTTAGTCAGATCTCTGTATAAGAAGTCGAGCTGTCAGGGTGAAGTGGGCATCAAGAGGTGTGTGGCAAGTACGTGTCCCTTGCTTAGAGAAATGGCAGTTCAGATTTATCTTGTGAGGATAGAAGCACATCTTTGGCATCTATAATTGCTTTTGCCCTAATGAGAGGTTCCCAGGTTCCAGAGGGCAAAATTTTGCAACCGGAGAGCTTTGAATGTGATTAATTTGCAACTTGGAATGCTGGCAGTATATTGAGTAGGAGACAGGAAGATAAAATGATGGGAAGCTAACCTGTTCTCCCAGCTGAGTTAGTCGTGATGTGCGGGGATTAGGGGAGGCTTGATTGAGTTCAGTAATTAGGGTACTTCACTTGCTTGAATGTCATTGTAGTGCAACTGCTACAGCTTTCTTTTTGAGAAAGCTTTAAAATTTGCTTTGTCTGTGGTGATGGATCTGCAAAGTGGAGCTAAAAATAACAGCTATGCAATTTAAGAACATGTACTCTTTAAATGGTTTTGGAAACTGGATCTGTTTAACCTTCTGAAATATTTGCATTTCACAAATTGTAGTAATACAGTTTCATAAACCAGTGCCCTTTTCAAATGACTGTAACAACACTGGCTGCATAAAATTGCTTTTAATAATAGAGGAGAAGCATGAGCAAGAAGCTTCCATTTAAAAAAAATCTGCTTCTTTTTATTCTAAAAATTCTTTCCTAAATTAATAGGGTATTTTTCCTGTGTATGGTTTGTCACCTTCTCATACAGTGCATGGACAGACATAGTATTTTGAGCAAAAGATTGGACAAGCTACTGCCAGCAAATTGTTCATTCTAAATTGAAAAAAGCTTAAAAAAAATATAGATGACTAGTGAAGGTATAAATGTTATTTGTATTGACTGTAACTGGCTTTGGAAAGTAGATGAGCTGTCTCATTAGATTTTCATCTGTGAATGCTGATGTATTAAAATTGAGGTCAGGACATTTTTCTACAAAGTTTCTTGATGAAAATTTAGTCAGAAGGCTTCAATAGTATCTGAAGTGGAACTTTAGATTCCTAACTAGTGGAAGAGGCCTTGTCCAGAAGGTCTGGTGACTGAGACAGATGTATGGTGTGGAAAAATTAGTTTCAGTTCTACTCACTTAGTTTATGAGGTTAGGGATTTTTAAATGCTTACATTTTCTGCATCTCATGCCATTTGGAGCCATGAAGTGGCAGTTTAAAATGGGTCTTTATATATTATAAGAAAACAAACATTTCAATTTTTTTCTTCTATTACAGTACATAGACTTTATTTTTTTCAGTGTCAGGATTTTGATTTGTATATCACTTAGCTTAAATATCAGTTTTGATCTATGCTTTGGCCATCACATAAATTCAATTTTCAAAACCTTTTTCTTAACCTTGACATAACATGCTAATTGGCTTGGGATTTTTTACAAGCTATGGTGCCAATGTTTTTTTTTTAAATACTAACTCTTTTTATTGTTTCCTTCAGGAAAAAGCAGATAATTTTATTTCTGTTTCAGTTTCAAGAGGGGCTTTTCATGTTGTGGTATATAGTTAATTCTTAAGAAATGAAGTAGCAAGCTTAAGTTGACCATTAATTCCAATCAACTAATAAAAAGTTTGATTTTTTTCTTATAGGAGATGATCAGATGGAGAGAAAAGGTCAAGTTTTAATCCTTTTAGTGGAACAGGCTCTCAGTTTCCAGGACTACAAAGCAGCTAGTATGCATTGCCAGGAGCTCATGGCCACAGGTGAAGTGAATAAACAGGGGATGCATGAGGTGATGGTGGTGGAAATCTGAGTTCTGACTTCTGTCTTTCTGTGAGGTGTGGTGTTTCAGACTGTTCCATTTTGTTAGAATAGCAGTTACATCTCATTAGTGCAAGTGCACTGACATTGAATAGAGGCACATAAAGCAAATACTGCTTGGAATAAGTGTGTACTGAACTATTGGATGTGTAACCTCAGGGAGCTTTTCTGTATGCCTCTGGGAACCACATTTTCTACTTCTTTCTATACTGTAGCCCTCTCAGACAGGTAAAACCATGTGACTGCAGCTAGCAGGAAAATACAGCTCTTTTAGAAGCCTACCTTTCTGTCAGAACTCTTAAGATATTTTTATATTTGTGCTATTTATATGATTTGTGTATGTGACAGTATGAGTGGAGGTAAATGAAATACATTTGTCAAAATACTAAGGAGGATGGGATTTGTTTCCTTGGGCCTTTTTTTCCTCTTTGAGAATGAGGGGGGAAAAAATCAAGATTTATTGAGATTTTTTTAATATATCAAGTGATATATTTTATACTTTGTTTTTTACAGCTACTCCAGTAAAATGTTCAGTATCATGCTCTGAAATAAATTATTATTTTCTTATTGTAATATGTAGAAATATAGGCTATAAGCTTACAGGTGGCTATTTTATTGTTATCTACAATATTTTAAAGATTAGTCTTTTATGTATTTGGTCAATCTAAAATTGAGCTCCATCTCTGTTTTATAAAAGGAGCCTTTATGGTTCCTTTCACAGGGGATGCTAAGCCTTGACAGGAATACCACATACCCTCCTTTGTCTCATCCAATAATAATTGGGTAGCATCCTCCTTTTACTTGTGATAGGAAGTGTGTTTTGTGTTCCCTTGTAGGTTACTCTAAAAGCTGGGAAGTGTGCAGTCAGCTTGGGCAATCCGAGGGCTTCCAGGACCTGGGGATGCGCCAGGAGCTCATGGCCTTTGCTCTGACACACTGTCCCCCCAGTGCCATAGAGGCACTGCTGGCAGTCAGCAGCTCATTGCAAACCCAGGTACCTCTTTCTGGGGCTTCTTTCATCAAAGTTCAATGCCTGCTAAAGTAAAAGGGACTTGGACTCATTTTCAAGTTTATTCCCTTAATTTCTACCTTCCAGTATATTTATATTTGTTCTACTCCACTCTTCTACTTTCACTGTTATTTTTCAGCAAATGAGGTCTCTTTCTAAGCAGTTTTGTGTGATGAGTTTCTCAAGTAGAAGTGCAGTTGTGTTCTCTAATACCTTTAATTTCTTAATTGATGGCCTGATTCAAACATTTTATTTGCAAATTTAACTGATGATATTTTAAAATATTTTTCTTATTTATACTTTGTAATGCAACTTCATTAAATGCCCACACAAATATCTATTAAGGGTTTATTCTATGGTTGTTATGATCATTACCCGATATGCAATGAAATTATTTTCTCAGAAATCTCAGTGATGTAATGGTTTTAACAACTACAAGAGGTTTTGTGCCTGAGCAATCTTTATTAACTCTGCAGTGACTGACTTGATAGAATCACATCTTAGGTGTTGAGCTGATCGCAGTATATATGTAAGAACACATAATTGTGGTATTTAAATACAACTTACGTCAAGGTGACATAGCAAAAGTTTTATTTGAAACTGAAGGGCAGTAATTTAGATTGTCAAAATGTTAAATTTTTGTTCACTGTAATTGTGGCATGGCCTACATACTAGGACTTGTTTGAGTTCATAATTGTCTTAGTTGTCTAAGAGTCCACAATGTTCTTAGATTTATAATTGTGTAATAGAAACATCTTAGAGGTCTTTGGATACAGAATGTGAGAATGTGGAAGAAGGGAGTCATAGCTACAGCACATGTGCAGCCTGGTTGACAGCTGCAAGTTTGTAGCCTTTTCCTTAAAAAATCCCCTGAATAGCAGTGTCTATGATAATACAGGCAACATGTGAAGATGGAATTTCAGTGCAGAACTTCTGCTCACAAAGCCTCTGTCATGTGGAACACCTGTCTTTGTGGAGTTGCCCAGTGCCCAGTCTCAGTTCAGATTGTGGATGTTTTCATGACATTTCTTTACCCTACATTGTACAGCATGGAACATAAAATTAAAAAAAAAAAATAAAAAATTTCTTAGATTATGGGAAAAATATTGCACAAAATTCACAGAGAAGGGAAGGTAGTTTTGTCTAGAGACTACAGCAGTGAGATGATGTCAGAGATGCTGTGGTTTCTTTGCATCTTCTCCAGCACTCTTTTCTTTCATGGAAGCCTTTACATCACCGTTTCTTGGGTTTCCCACAAAATCAGTCATAATTCTTTCATTGGCTTATTTGGCTGGCAAGAGATAATATTTATTTCATGTTTATAGATTCTTTATGAGGCCGTGAATTACCAGTTTCTTCCTTCTGAAGGAGGTGAGAATTCAGATATCTCTGGGACTTCTTTGTTGATGAGTAAAGATACAGAGGTAAGTTTTAATGTGAATTTTAAAAGTAATCATGACTTTGTTCTACATTACTCTGAAGAACCAAATTTGAGTTTTTAGCAACATCTGTCTGCTTACTAGATAAAATGAGCAACATTAGACATTTACTACTTTCTGTTGTTAGGTTAAGTTCGAGGTTTTGCTTATGTATTTATACTTGATTCTGATTTTTAGTTGCTTCTTCCTACACAGTCTTAGCACCATTGAAAAAAAATTATAAACTCAGAGGCAGGAAAAGTGCAACAAAACTTATGTTAAAGTAGACATTTATGTATATATATATGTATATTTTAATCTGTCCCAGTTGCAAAACAAAACATTTTAAACCTGAAATGCATATTTAACCAAAAAGTGCTTTGAATTTAACTTTTTTCCCCTTAGTTCTGTGCGTCATGAAGTTTATGATTTGTTATTTTGTAATGTTCATATATTGCATGTGAAATTGGTTTTATGTGTAAGATCAGAAGGAATATTGAGTGTTCCACAGGCAGAACAACAGGAAACAAGTCTTCTATTTTTCTTTCTGTGTTTATGTCTATTATTTTATGTCTGTATCTGTACAATTTCAAGTACTTTTCTCCCTTTAAAGATGTAATTATTTACCTATTTATGAAAACAGGAACGTTTTTCACACTCTTTGAAGTGGAAAATTCTATATTTAATTTATTCTTTTTTCTATTTAATCAAATAAGTGAGAAATAAATAAATCTAGGGGTGAGGAGAGGTGGTTAGAAACCTTAAAGAAATAAAGAAAAGAAGAGGTGAAAAGGGCGTGGTGAAAGAGGGAAGCAAAGAAAGAAGAGAAGGTTCATGTTACATAGGGTGGGTTTTTGAGCAGTTGTGATTTCCAGCCTCCATGGAGAATATGTCCATATTTTGTGTGTGGTTTTTATGTACATATGTGTATATAAATATATATGTGCATGAATACGTAGACATACATGTACACATATGTATTTGCGTATATATGAAATTAATGGCAGGAAAGTAAAATAGCACTGTAAGCAGTATTCAGAGGAAGAGGGCCAAACATTTGGTGTCTGCCAGAATCATCAATATTAAGAACAGGTCTGCTTCCCTGGAACAAATGCTTTTTATTTTCTGGAAATCTGTAGATGCATCTCTCTGAGTGGGAGGTTAAGTAGATGTTAATAAAATTGATATGGGTGTGGATGCATATGTTTACAATATTTTAATGTCTATAAAAATTTGTCATGCATCACCTTTCATGTGCTGTAGTATTATATTGTGGCAGAACAATTAGGCATGCATATAAATGATTAAGAAATTTATTCAAAGGTTTATCAGAGTTGAGTAAACTCACTAATTAACTTCGCTATCATTTCAGTTTGCATATTGGAAGCAATTTTCATTATGCTGGAGAATTGACATTCAGAAATTTCTCCAACATAGCTTTCATTCCCCCTCCTTCTTAGTTGTGGTTGATTGTCTCTTTAGAATTGGAAGTAGGTTGACCTGGCAAGTTTATATGTTGCTGCACTGGGGGGTGTTTTCTTTTTGTTTAATATGGCTCCTTGGCATGTTGTGTTTCAGACTGTTACACTAGGAAATGAAGTTCTGTATATTTGCTAATTCTTTCTTTTTGTTCTCTCCCAGTTGACTTAATAGGGATTTATAGCTTTTTTCATTTCTTGGAATGACACAGGAGGAACCATAGCCAAAAAGTTACTCACTGTATAACTTATCCTTTGTTACAGACATCTGCAGTGTTAGAAAAGCAATATATTCAATAACTCCGTTTCTCTGACCTCACTGAATCCCATAACTGCAATCCATGTAGTTACACTTCATCTAATTCCTTGTGCTTCACCTTCATTGTCACAGAATTTTAGTTTCTTTAAAGAAAAAAAAACAACAAACTGGAAGATTTTTCTTGTATTCCTTTCATTTTTACTTATATCCTGATTAATTTATAGAATCCTTATTTGAGGAAATTGAAAAATGTTGTTCTTCCTCACTTACTGATACCTTTTCAAATTGGTGCTCTAAGTTTTCTTATCTTGACTTGATTAAAGTCTGGCATACATGTGTTTGGGCATCACTTTTTCTATTGCATTCAAAATACCAATCTGTAAGCATATCAGGTTTGCTTTTTAAACCTTTAGTGACCTTATTCTGTCCCTCTTACTTTCACCTAGCATTGAATTATTAGTCTCCATTACCATGCCTATATGCCAACCAGCATCACTAGCTGGTTATACTTCTTTATCAGTTTTTTCTTGGTGAGCTCTTCCCTAGAAATTTCTAATAAAATTTCATTTTTATTAAATTTTTCCTCTAAATTTTTTCCCCTAAAACTCATAGAAATGTTGATAGGAGCTGGCTATATATATATACATACACTGCTTAGAAATAGTTCATTTAAAGTTGCTGTCATGTTGGCTTCAGCATAACTTTTGTCCAAATTTTTGGTGGTCCTACTCTAAAAGAAATGCATGAATGCTGAGATAAAGATGCACGTCACTATTCTGTAGGAGCTAATGCATTTGCACAAGCTTTGTGTCAGCTTGTCACTGTTGTTTGAACTCCTGGAATCCATTTGAGAAGTTATTTTTTGGAAGCTGTGATGATTCCAGTGTACCAGATTGTTTTTAAGCAAAATGTTAAGTTTCACCAATCCCCATCCTTTTTACTGCCTCATCCTTTTTACTTGTGTGTGCTACAAAATGCCTACACAACTAATCTTGTGCTTCTCAACTAAAATATCTTGGTGAGAAGATTATGGTCTTGATTAAGGAAAAGCCTTTCAGAATATTAATGATAAAATATTAAATTCAAATGAAATGCTTAGTCATGAGATGCTGTGTTGTGTGTAAGCACAAAACAGTATTAATCAGTTGCCTTGTAAGTGAGCTGTGACTTTGTTAAATCTGCATAATACTTAAAATATGTTTACATCTGTTATAAATCATTATTTTTTACATATCTGAATATGAAAGCATAATTACTGTAAAGTGGCACATCAACCCAAGAGAAATTAAGTTTGAAGTTTTTTGAAAATTAACTCTATAGAAAAGCAGATGTATTTTCTAGAGGAGAATATATTCAAATTATAAGAATGATTTTCTTAAAGGCTTCTTAAGGAAAAGAAAATTTCTGATTAACAGAGCATTAGTGCCTTTGCTTTTCCAGTTCTCCCAAGCACTATATCTGGGAAAAGACAGGATCTCTTAGAACATTTGTTTACATTAAATTGGTAGGTCATACATTTTTATCACAGTTCATTAGAAATTATTAGAGAATCATGATCAGTCATCCTATTGTCCTTTAGCTGCTGCCCCAAAATGTCGAGTCCTCTGTCAGACCTGCAGATGTTAAAGCAGCTGTCTTAATTACTGCTGTATATCTCAGGCAGTCATCAAAGGCTGTGTTTCAGCAGCTGAATCAAATGCATTGTGTCTGCTTAAGGCTGGGTTACTTCTTTGTTTCCAGTGATGTTATGGCCCTAATAAGAGCCTGAACATTCAGTGACTCCTGAATATTAGTGTTGTCATCTTGAGCTGAATCTTTTCCATAGTCTCTCATTTAGGGTGTGGTTGTTTCATCATTGCATAACTGGAGTTTTCACTTTGACTGGTTCATAGCTGAAACAGACATTGAAAAAAAAATACAAAATACCCAATATAAAACCCTCCAAGGCACAAAAACGTAGACTCTACACAAATGTAGAATTCAGAAAAATGTAGATTCTACATTAATACTTATGTAAGAGACTATTTTAAATTCCTGTTTGGCAATGGAAGTACCGAAAAGGGAAAAGGAAGACCTAATGTGTGATGCTCTGTTTTTGAGCAGACTGTTCTATGTCATTGCATTTCCTTCATAGTCTTGACATATAATGATTCTTAACATATAAAAGTGTATGCAGTGTATAGTTTTTGCCTGTTTTAATCCTTGCACTTTAATTAATTGTCATTAAAGACCAAAAGCAATCCTAAAATCTGTGCTGCTATTCTAGTTTATTACTGTCTTTTGTGTGGCTTGTCACAAAAACAATTGGCTTTGTTATTTGTCCTCCCGTTAGACTGTTTGGAGTTATAAAAGCATATGTGGGAGCAAAGGTATATGTATATAAATACATGCTGTATATATATATATATGTTCAAAAATATCTGTTTAGAGCAACTTGATAATTCAGAATTTGGTTGTCTTTTTTATACCATTTAGATTGAAGCAGATTTTCAATCTACTAATTTGGCTGCTGTTTAATAAGTTGTTCTTGCTTTATTATTTTGATTTTAATCAGAAGTGCTTACTTTATAAAGGATGTCAGGAAGAATTAATAGAAGAAAATAATTTCCCCCAAACTGTAACTTCTCCCTAAAGATACAATAAAACTATACCTTTAAAGTTGTCTTCTTGAGATGAGTTCTCCAACCTTACTTAACTTCTTTTGTGAGAGATAGATTTGGGATAGCAAAAAGTTGTAACCTGGCTCCAGGTACAGAGTAAAATGGCTTTCTCAGAAAACAGAATCTCTGTTTGGGCTGAAAAAACTATAATTACTTGTAAGAGTTGAAATTATTTTAAAACAAAAGTTAGTAGAGTTTATCTGATAGCAGTAGTGCCATAAGCATTCACGCCCGCATACAAGTTAGCTCATTAATTTTCACACTGCTGAAGGAGGTTGATTTAAAGAAATTGTTTTGCTCAAATGTAGTTGACAGCTTGGATGGGATTTTTTTTTTTTTTCTCATTCTGTTTTGGTTTGGTTTAGTTTTAGTTTATTTTTTCTCCATGAAAATTCAGCTAGGTGTTTTGCAGCATCTACTTGAAAATGGTGGCAGAGAGGAATTAATATTAGTATGTAACATTTAAAATAAATTATAAAAAACTGTCTTACTGAGTACTTAAAGTGGTTTCTTTAAAAAACACATGAACAAGAAATTCTCACCTCAGGCCACCAGACCTAGGATTTTCAGTTGGTTTTAATTTTTCAGAGCAGCAAAAATTCTGACAGGTTGCACTTGGCATGCACTTTCTTCATTTGGTGAAGTAAGAGCCGAAATTCTCAGTTTAGCCAGTTGGTTCAGTAGTGGTACATCTGTGAAATATACAGTATGATTTCATAAAAGATTAAAACAAATGCTGAAGGACTTAAGATGAACCTGCTGCTTAAATGGTCAGCTTGAGGCAGTAACTTATTGTACATTATAGTAAAAGGTACTAAAAATAAGGTTTTCTACATGAAATTCCACCTTATTGAAGCTGATACATTTTTCCTCTGAGATTACAGTGGGATGTATTTCTCTTTAGCATAACTTGGCATCCTTTGGCTCTCATATTTAAATTTTGTCATGAATTAATAAGTTGTAAAGTAATACTTCCCATGCAGTTATACAGGTAGAATTTTTCAATATTCTTCAGTGTACGGGGAAAATAATAGTAGAGTCGTTTGGGATAAACATATGGCAGTTAAAGTTTGCTATATGGAGGAAAACACTTGTTTTTATTGCAAAAACAGTGTGTTTATCTTAGTACACTAATTATATGTTTATGACTAATATGCACGCATTGTAAAGCATGCAATTAACACCAGCCTTTGAGAGCTGGAACAGCACAGATCAGACAACATGGGTATTATTGAAATACTTTATATGAGGAAGAGCTGGTACAGAGAGCCCCATTTGTCTCTACTTTAAAGAATGGAGTTATGTGTGAGTTCATACTAAGTTAAGGTATATGTCCATGTATTGCAGAAGCAGTTTTTGACTGAGAAGAGGTTGGGGTTCTTGGTAGTCTTTCAGACTGGCTGTTCTCAGTGTTTTGTGTGCCAGCTGCAGAATTTCAAAGCTTGATGATAATTTATCACTTGGTCTAGAGATGTATATTTGCATCTCTACCAATTCCCCCTATTAGGAATTCAACTTAATTAATGCTACTTCTGTAAAAATACAAAACTGTCTCTACTATCAGCTTTCTTGAATTACTGAAGATTAAGTTTATATACTTGATATGGCATCTTGCCAGAGCTTATCTGTCCCTATCACTTGGGCCTGCGCCAGGAGTGAGTCACACCCCAGGAGCAGGATGACCCCAGGTGTGACTAAAGCACTCGCTCTACGGCTTTTTGGCTGTCAGTCTGTGCTCTGAGGAGACAAGGACGAGAGGGAGGTCTTTTGCATGGGATAACAGAGGATTTATTGCTCTGGGGAATCTTGGGGGTAAAAGACAGAAAATGCAAGTGTGCAACAGCTGAAATATGGAGGCGGTTCAAAGGGAGGGTACAAAGCATCAGCTAATCAGAGATATCCTGGGGAGGGTAAAAGGCAGGGTTCACAAAATCATCATCCAGTGAGGGAGGTAATGGGGGAAGGTTGGGTCACGTGGACTAATCAAGCATTGAAGTTTAGGGGATTTCCAAAGTGGAATTCCAAGCATGTGGTGGGCCTAAGACAGAGACTCGGGGTAGATTGACAATGTGGGGTGGGAGGGTCTCAGTCGGACCAAACCATCAACTTACGTAATAACAGAGCATACCATTAACAAGAAACACACTGCAATAACTCCATCCTCTGATTTGTAGAAAGGTGATTATTTTAGTGGAAAAGTGGAACTAATAATAAATTAGTTCATTTATGCAGAACATTGTCATTATAAACTTTGGAATTAAAACCAGTTCTGTCTGTGGAAACAAGGGGTGATAAATGAGTAAGGGGCCAAATGTTCTACTGATCACACCGCTTACTTCACAGTGAAACTCCTAAATCACTTTTAGTTTGTCTTTATTTTTGGCAGCTGCTATCTGAATTAATGATCATTCAAATGTATTTTTAATATAGTGTGCCTGAACTCTTAATGCATTTGTTTGGCTTTAGGGCATTAACCTAATTATAGCCAGAGTCTAACCCTTGCATTGTGTGTTGGATATATCACAGGATGAAACTGACGTCTCCTCTGGCCAGTCTGCCGATTTGTTGTACTGGACGACATCCAAAACCATGAAGGTGTTGTCCAACACAACTCTGACTACCAAAGCCATGCTGCATGCTGTCAGTGATGGGCAGTGGTGGAAGAGATCATTAACTTATCTGCGGCCATTACATGTAAGGGATTGCTGATGTGGCTCCAAATGTTTACACAGTTGTGATACATTAATGTAAAAACTCAGCTCCTTTGTGGGACCTGATAACTGAAGGCCTCAAATCAGTAAATGAACTAAAGACATCACAGAACTGTTTGAAATCCCAGTGAAGGAAGGGGTCTAAAGCTGTTTTCTAGTCCATTTTGTCCTGTTTTCTTACCATAGTGTAAGAAACCCTAATTGAAATTTGGTGGAACTCTAAAACTTTGGAGAAACAAAGAAGAGTAAATCCCACTCTTTAAATACTGTCATCTTGTATTCAAAACTGTTCCTTTTCAGTTTGTCTTTTCTACTTACTCTATTTCAGTGAATTTTCTGTTTGTGATACTGTTTTTTCTGATGCTGCTTTTGAACATGATTCTCTTTCCTTTTTTAAGAATACTGGACTTCATTCAGAACTCGTTTATGTAAGACTCGTTTATGTACTCTTTTCCTACTCTCCACTGAATTCAATGATCTTTTCATTTACAGTTGTTTCCCTTCTGCACAGTGTTTACAGAATTTTTATGAGCTTTTTTACAACTAGGCTCAACTATACTTATTTTTCCTAGGGCCAAGAATTTGGAGGTGTATTAAAAAGTGGGCCTGGAGAAAATGCTTCTGTGGAAAAACAAGGCTGTCATCCATTTTATGAATCTCTAATTGATGATCCATATGTTGCAGAAGTAAGTTACAGTTGCAGAACTCTGCAGTTTTTGTTGAGATCTTATAATCAAGTAAAAGTACAGAGTTTTTGATTATATGTGTGACTTGAAATTCTGTGCCATAGTAGGAAAAAATCCTGAATTTAACAAAGGAAAGCAAATGGAGGAGCTGAGGTAGGCAATAGCATGTGATGCAAGTGATCCAAATGACAATGCAGGTGTGGAGTGCATATGTCATGTGTCTTTTTACTTCCAGTCTGAAGTCAGCTATGGAACATACCAGAACAATTCCTTGGAAACCTTTGCTGAGGTGTTGCTGAGAACAGGGAAACTTGCAGAAACAAAGAGTAAAGGAAAAGACCTCCTTCCAACTACAGAAGGTATGGACATATTGCATATATTCACTCCATATATAGTAAATACAGAAGTGTCTGTGGGTGGGTTTAAGTGTGGAGAATTGCACAGAATGATCTGAAGTATTGTTTGGGTGTTCTGCATGAATTGTGATCTGGTTCAACAGTTCTTGTTGATAAGAAGTCTTGTTAGAAGTACCTGCAGTTTTCAAAGGAATCGGTGATTTTAAGAGGAGTTGCTCAGCAAAGACTAGAAAAATGAAAGTTGTCTTTAAATAAGCAGAAAGTATTATTTGGGGGTTGGCAATCATAGGAGGAATTGAAGGTTTTGTGAATATTACCATGTACAGGTAATGGGAATTTGCAAGCCAGTGTGAGTTATTTCTCTGTATGCCTGCGTATTCTGTTGGTCAGATTCTGTGCCACTGTGTATCCAGGTTTCAGTATTGCAGGTTCATTGTAGTATTTTATTTGCCAATTAATGCTTAACTACAGCTTCTGGAATCATCAGAACTTCTTGTCTTCTTCCCAAATGTCTACATGTTGAGGTTATATTTAATACTTTCTTAACTGAAGCAATTTCTCTTTTTAAAAAAAGACAAATGACAAAAAACCACCTGTGGTTGTTTACCTTTCCTTTTGGATGTCTCCTACTGGTTTAAGAAATTAACTGTTTAAATATTTACACGCTAGTGTCTTTTGAAGGAAGTTATGTGTATTACACTTGACTTGTGGTAAATTCTATAATGAAAAATGAGCATATTAAATCACTTGCTTTATGAGAAGTTTCAAGACAGGTTTTCTTCATAAGCCACACATTTACTTAAACTGTTTCATGAAAACCAGCATATTTGTTTTACAAGTATATGATTCAGTAGTTTGAGATATGTGGTATTTGTGCAGATAACCTGTGTAATTCTAATAGAACAACATTGTGAATCAGAAAACGTTAGCAGCAGCTTGTATAAATTGGGGGTGTGTATGTTTTGTTCTTTACATGCTGTCTTAATGCAGAAAAATCCTTTAAAATCAGTACTTAAAATCTTATTTGTTACATGCTGAATGTCCATAGGCTTTTAGCTTTAATTCCTGTGTCTTAAAGGGCAGGGGGGAAGGATTAAAAAGTATTCATTGCTTTCTTAGGAAAATGATTTAATTGGCAGATCTGTGGTAATAGTTCCTGCTCAAACTTGAGTGATTGGAACTGATTATTTACAATTCAGTGGCTGCTTTTGAAATGGAAATTTCAGTGCTGGAGACTTTTGCTTGAAGAAGAAAAGAAATTTTAGATTTTAACTTCAGTTTTTGAGCATCTGTCTCCTTCCTCTTAAGTGCGCAGCTTAATGTTTTTGCCATTTAATGCTTCTCTTCCACCACTTCTATAGTCAGAGTTTTACTTAGGAATCCCTCCAGCTGTGCTCTGAAACAGAGTTCTTTGTTTTCTTCTGGAAAAATGGGGTGTTTTATTCTGGACTGCTGTGTACTACACCTTTTGGTAGCCAGTGAACTGTTCTTACACATAAGTGTAACAGAGCTTTCTGTAAATAATTGGATTAATAATTTGCTATTCGTGATGTGTTTTGCCCTGGATTAATAGTATTGGATCCCACCTGTTCCCCCTTCTTAAAGCTTTGCTTTGTCAATTCTCATGAAAGTCTTTATAATGAGTTAACATGTTCAGGATTGTGTAGCTTGAAAATGTGCATGTTGATAGCACACTGCTGAAGTTTAAGAAACCACACAGATATGAATCCCACTTATTACTCTGCATTTTTATCATTTTCTGACTTCCTGCATGTTTTTTGGAGGATTTTGCCATACAAAACTTGAATGCTAATATGAGGTGTCAGCTACTGTGCTGGTCTAGTAACTGCAAGCATAGCGTATTTCAGTTGATTTTTCTGACAATTTTGAGTCCCAGCTGTTTGCTTCTAGCTGTCTTCTGGGACAGCTACAGCAGCAGGTTTCAGCTCCATCAAAAGAACTGAAGAACCTGACGGGAGATACAGTTTAGCAAAGAAATCTTCATTGTACTTGGCACCTTGTCTTGGGAGACCTTGGAGTAGGCATCAGTCTGTTTACTATGACAGTGCCATGTGCAGTGTGAGAGACTGGCTAAGCACTTACCCCACAGACAGTGTGCATCATCCTTGAGTTAGAATGGTTTGGGTTGGAAAAAACTTCAAAAATCCTCTTGTTTCAGCCCTGCCATGAGCAGGGACGCCTTCCACTAGACCACGTTACCCAGAGCCCCATTCAGTCTGGCTTTGAAAACCTCTGTAATAAAACTCAAGATATTTTTCAGCTTTTGTGGATTTGGTAGTGTTACAAGCCTTGGACCTTGACTTTTCTTGTCCTTGCTATCTGGATGTAGGTGATAAACTGAGTATTTGCAGGTGAAATGGTAACACTCATCTCCCTGGGTCCCGTAAAGCACTCCTTCCTCAGCTGTGGGCTGATAGTGCACCCAGACTTGTTGGGCTGAGGCTGTGTTGTGCATCTCTGTTTAATTGGGGTTTTCATTCTCTATAGGCCTTAGGGAGGCCATTGGTCAGGAGGTTGAAGATGTGATTTGAAACGATGGCTGTATGTCCTTGTAACCAGATTAAACTCAGAGTAATCTCAAGACAGTTGGGCATACCTATTAATCCTCTGGGGTTTTAGAGCAAATAATACCTTAATGTTCCCCGTGATTTTGTATTTACTTGTACATATGGCTGTTTTACTGCAGTATACACTTCTAAGTTTATTAGGATTTCATCATGGACTAAATGAACAATTGAGGACTCAAAGCAGTTTTTACATTTTTTTCAGAGGAAAATCCATGGTACATGAAATGAAACTTTCTAGGTATTGAGAAATTCCAGTTTTCACAAATAAACCATTTTTTCAATACTTAGCCTCTCAAACAAGCTTGTGGCATAAAGACCTGCAGAGGAAATGAAAATATTTGTAAAATAAAAATATTTTTGTGTTTTCCTGAGAAAGTTGTGCTTGTGGGACAGTAGGGGGAGACAGCAGCATTGGCATTTTGCTTGTCACTGCCTGCCCTCCCTGGTTTGCCAACCCTGTAATGTCTAATCCCTCTGGCAAATTCCAGATTTGGCAGTGGTCTGAAATGACATTAGGTTTCTGTAAATTTTGTGAAGATACATGACAAGACAATGTCATCCTGCTAATATCTGGAGCCTGTGATTTGAATTCAGCCCTGTTATACTGCAGAGGATTCTTGTAGGGCTTCACTGGGAGGCAGAAAGCTGTATGAAATTATTTGTTAATATGTGGATATGTAAAGTGGACATCTGAGTATGGATACATAAAACTCTCTCATGAACACACTAGCATGCAGAAAATTTATTGAATCAGTACAGAGGAATTTTTTTTTTCTCAGAAGTTATGAGAGTAGAGGCAGTTCTTTCTTCTTAGGTATGTTCTGGCACTTGGGATGCCATTGTGTCACTCTTGATGCAAAACTGTGATGAAAATCATTGTTTTCTGACCCTGTATTGGTGCTGCATTCTTTGTAATTATTGTCCTAATGGTGAAGATCAGTTTTTGCAAGTGTGCCAATTGTCATGTTGAGGATGTTAAGTTGGAAGAGAACCCATAATTTATTGTGTATTCAAGAGGCTTTACTAATATTAACTCTCCAAAGACAGGGAAAAGAGAGCAAAGCTGAAATTCTTCCTTCCCTTATCTTTTTTATTTTTCTGTTTAACTAGAGGTGGTTGTTGTACTTGTCATTAGAGGAGGAACCAGCAATCTTCATCAAGATTTTAATATTAGATATTTCTAGAATTCTTACTGTCTTTGCTTGGACAGCATACAGGTTATTTAGAGTGTAGCAGAAACAATCTGTCAGCAGCAAGAAGCTGTCTGAAGCACAGTAAAAGCCATCTGAAGCATAAAGGATAGGTGCTGTTGGATAGGCTTATGTGGCAGCCTCTGTGATGACTTGTCACATGGAAATTTAGTGTTTGTATCTGGCTGAGGGCCAGCATGTAAATCCACTTCAGGCTGATGGCAAATTAATGATAATCTGAAAATTGTAATTGGTCATTCAAGCCTTTTGTAAGTCATTCTTTGGAACAAAGAATTCACTGGGGGAGTGTGTGTAAAGTAATTGGGTTTTTACCAGAATGCCCCTGAGAGAATTGTTTTTTCCGTGTTGAGAATGACTTTTTTCAGCAGAAAGCCTGTTTTGATATTCGGACATTACATAATGTGGAAATACAGGTGTTTGAGACTTCCTTGAAATAAACCAAGAGTTAAGTTGCTAGAAGATAGCTTCTTCCTATTGAAATAATATTGATAACATTAGCAATAATGTAATCTACAATTATGGAAACAATCCCTCCTCAAGTTTGATATTTATAATATAGTAAAAGCAGGTGGTTTTTGTGTCACTTTTACCAGAAGTATATGTGTTTATAATCAGAATACTTATCCTTTGATGAATTTATTTCAGTTGCTGTAGTACTGATAATTTGTCTTCAGTATTTCGCAGAACCTGGTTTTGGTGTTTCTTATGACACTTGTGGCTTTTTGTTTCTATTTTTAATTAAGGCAGAATTTTTCTATATGGTTTATTTTGTTCAGTGATAAGGGAATTTGAGCTCAGGCTTGAAGAGAAGACATTTTGTACCATTCCTCTTCTTGGTATCTTCAAACCCTTACAGCATTACATTACTTCCTTGATATTGCAAGCAAAATATTTAGTTCTTGGAAATCAGTACAGGTGGCTTTGTTTAGCATCTGTTGCTGCATAATCTCATTCTGCTTTGGTTAATGCATCAAACACTTTGCCTGGAAGTTAAGGTGAAGCTGTGCTGCAGTTTAATTATACATTATCTCTTTCTGGATTGTGCTGATAAAGTGTTTAATTAAGTGTGTCTGGAGTGCTTCAAGCTAGTGTCTAATAAAATATAGTTGCCCTGAAAACATTTCATTTGCTAGCTCTCAAGGCCAAATGGTCAGTAATCCAAACTTTGTGTCTGCTCCCTCTGTGTTGCAGTTCTGCTACAGCTGGCAAGTGATGCTTTACCAAAGGATGCAGCCTTGTCTCTTGCTTACCTCCTTGCATTACCACAGGTACGTTGATAGGGGCTTTGTATTGCCAGGCAAGTTTGCCAGAAAAGACTATTCGTAACATTCAGAATTCTACTAGAAAATTTAATTTCCTTAAGATTTTAAAATCTTAAGTGTTTGAATTCATTTTAATACACATTTTTACAGATTGGGCTGGTGCATGTAAAGGAAACTGAACAAATGCCATTGGCTGGTCCATTGAGCATGGCACTGGTGAAAAGACACATTTTCTTACTTAAAATAGAAGTTGGGCCACCAGACTGACAATTCTAATTCAGAAATGTGGATAATAACCTTGTGGTATAGAAGCAGCAGTAGTGTAGTTGGAAAAACATTTTGGTTAGTGATTGTGCAAGGGGAAAAAACTACCATAATGTAGAATTATCTTTATGTGTGTGGGTTACTGATTTACATCTGTGCCAGAAAATCATAGTCAGAGCTATTTCTAAATGACAGCAAGTAGCTTTTTAGAAAGTTTGTACACTTAATGTTGTATGCTTGCTAATTCTTTCATGCAAATTAATGCTTTCTTTCTTCTAGGTGGTAGATGCCAACAAATGCTTTGAAAAGCAATTACATTCTGCATTATCTCTCCAGCTGGCAAGTTATTACTATAGCCTGCAGATCTATGCTCGTTTGGCACCATGTTTCAAGGACAAATGCCACCCTCTCTACAGGGTTAGTACTCTTTTCTTTTTAAAGCCACATTCATTAATGTTCAGCATAAAAGCTATTCTATAAAGCTAGTACATGAGTTAAGCCTGTTAAGGAGCTGATCTGACTTACACTGTGAGCAGCCTGTTGGGTTATGCATAATTATTCTTCCACAGTGCTGTAAACAAACAAGTATTTGACAATATGTGGAAGAATTTTTGAAGCACGACATCAAGTGTCATTTTTAGGTAACAGCACTATCAGTCTTCAGCGTGGCTTATAGGCATTGAGCAGTAATGAGTATAACCTATTCTGTTACCTTGCAATACTATGTACAAGGCAATGTAGTACTTCCCAGGAAAAGTGAAGAGTCAATTTCAACAAGAACAGTGCTTTTTAGAAAGTTTCCATAGCCTCCCCTAAGGTGTGTTGGATTGTATTTCAGTTTATGTATGGTGTTTTGAAAATTCATCCTCATTCACTGAGGAATTTTTTTATTTCCTTTGATGAGTTTCTGGTTTTGGAATGGTGCTACTTTCCCCATTCTCCATTGCCAGTAGTTAAAGCAGTTTGATGGTGAAGTCTGTACTAAATGGAAGAGGTAACATACAAAAGTTTAATAGGGCACCAGTTGTCATTCTTACTGAGGTACCTGCATAAAAACTCCCATTTGCTCCAAGAAAGCATTTCTGAATTTATACCAGCTCTTTCTTTCTGTTCAGAAACTCTTTGGGCCGTTTGGGTTTCAGCATGTCGCTAAACTGCAGCTAAAGGAACACTTCTGGTCACAAGTTTTTGAAAATGAAGTAATCACCACTGTGGCATGAGAGAATTGTTTTTTTCTGTGTTAAGAATGACTCCTGATTTACAGCAGAAAGCCTGTTTTAATATTCTCCCAATTCTGCAATTAGGAAGCCTTTAATCTTCCTGCTGAGATGTTCATTTTACTGTCTTCTGCTTAGATGCTAAACGAAAATGTAGCCCACAACTTTAGGGCTTGCAAAATATATTGGTTGTGAAGAATTAAGTCATGTTTGTTAAAAAGCTTTCTTTGGTCCTGTACATTTTCCTGCTGCAAGACAACTTGTATGAAAAAAAGTTTGTGGGTTTTTGTGATTTTTTTACTTTAGCATTTTTAAGCAGTCCTATTTTACAGGAAGAACTAAGAAACCTTTGGAAAGCATAAGTTACAAGAATGAGGACAGAGATGTTAGAACTATTTGTACTCCCATTGTCATTTCTTAAGGAAAGTCTTAGCAGTGGCACCATGTAGTTTTTCTCATAACTGTGATTTGATCTTTGGCTGATCTTTAGTTCCATCTTGGTAAAATGCTGTATGTGACTGTGATAAATACTGGATTTCAAGTTGTTTGCTAGAAAGAGTAGGTTCTGTGTTTAAGCTACTCTTAAACAATGGCTTTTGAAAACAATTATATAAGAAGATTGAGTGAAGAGCGCAACAAAAAAAGGAAAAAACCCACCGAAAGTCTAGTAAGAAAACAACATTGGCAAATACTAATTTATAATTCATTATTACTAATTCCAAGAGTATTGAGTGAAGGAATGTCATTGAAATAGAAAACAAGAAATAGAAACAGATACTTTTCACCAAAATAAATGCAATTTTTTTTTTCCAAAAACCCAAGCCAAAACCCTAGACTTAAATGGCTAATTTATATGGTGAATCAGATATCTGTTTAAATTTACATCTTAAATGCTGGTAGTAAAGAATGGGTCCACCTGCAAATTGGTTTCATCAATACCATTCTGTCCATGGGAATAGATCTAGCCATGGGTTTTGAGGCTTATTTTTGTGTTCCCTAAGAGTTGTGTGGGAGGAAAAGAAAATGGATCTCAAACCTTTATGAACATGTTACACTCAGCTGGAGGTGTCATTCCATAGTAGATTGTTTTCCTACTCATGTCACTGGAGGCTTGTATCACCTTTATCTCGTGGCTCTTTGTGAAAGGAGAAGTGCACCCCTAGGTCCTTTACCTGCCTCAAAGCTGTACATCATTCTTAGAAGGTGTGTGAGTGCATTTTTGTGGGTGAAGGTGTATAGCCAATCCCTGTTTTCCCCCATTCTCACTCTTTACATGGTCAGTAATGATGTAAATCAGACACTTCAGCTACATGCTCAGAAGGTGAATCCTCAAGATCATAGAGCATTTATTTCAGTCTACTAGCATCTGAGTCACAGTAGCTGTGATTTTTCTAGTCCAGTAAATCAAGTATATAGTTGGAAAACTATCTGAATTTAAAGGAAACTGTATAGTAGAAAAGTCTGCACAGCCTGGATTTCTCATTTTAAAATGACATTGTTTGAAAAGAGTTCATAAGTACCTGTGGCAGAACAGGAGAAATGTTGGTAGAATGGAAATGTCAGAGCATAATGTTACAAAGATAATGGGGAACAGGAGGAGAGCTCCTCTTCCATTGGATAGGATATACTTTCAAGACTTGCTAGTTAGTCAAGAAAGATATTTTGAAGGAATGATTGGGTCCGTTGTATGAAGGCTTGTTTATTTTTTTGTTTGGTTGTGATGTGAAATACTGACAGCTAATATCTGTGCATCAAACCAGAATCATAAATTGTCAGAAAGTCTCAGTATCATTTTTTGTACTGTTGATGCCCAAAAGGAGATATTCTTGATAATTTCAGTTCTTGGTGAAATTACTCCTTTGCTTTAAGAACAAATAAAGGGATTTGGCTGTAAAATATTGCTTAAATTTTGTGCCCAAGACAATTTCAAATTTTAGTCGTTATAATAACATAAACATAACAGTCACAGTTGAAGGCATCTGAGCTATATTGCTTTCATGTCCTGAGAATTGTGTTAAAGGAGCTCTCCAGCCTAAGAAAACTGCAGATAAAGGTCAGAAGAACAGAACGAAATTTCCAGAAATGGACTGTGTGTGGAATGTACTGGTATGAGAAGACTACCCTTTGAGGACCTATATTTATTTTTGGTTTAGGTCTGTAACAGGATGGGATTGACTTTTCATTGCAGCCCCTGTGGTGCTGTGCTTTTGCATTTGTGGCTAGAAGGATTGGTAACGTGCCTGCTTCAGGTCTTGCTGAGCCTTGCTTGCACAGCATCAAGGCTGTTGCCCCACTACCACTCTGATTCACCTTTCACTAATTCCTAGTCTTGATGAACAAGAAGAAAGGCTGTACAACTGATCAAGAATTTTGTTGGGTAATTCTTTTTCTTAGCAGCTTATCTGCTCATTTGTCCTATCCTGGTGATCTGATAGTTGACCAGAATAAATTATTTACTCTAGAAGGGAGTGAAAATGCTTAATTATCTTGAGGTTAATTAAAATGTTACGTTCCTGTCCTCATGCTAATACTCTGTTGCTGAGGTGTTTCTGTTGTTTTGAAGATGATTATTTTCCTGACCTCAGCTGAGGGGGCAAGCTTTTTCTTGGAGCATCAAATAACAGCCTCAACAAATACTGCTAAGTAGCATAGGGGAACAAGAATTTTGCACTCAATAGCAGATGAGGAAAGTTGCTGTTAGGAGAAAATTATTAGTTTTTTTGTTTTCTTCCCTTGTATGTTACTTTTCATTCAAGAAGGTGAGTTTGATTCCTGTCCTTTCCTGCATTGCAACTGATGATAAGTTGAACTGGTAAGCTCAGAGATTCTCCTTAATGATGTTTCTCTTGTTTTGTTGCCTGGAATTGGTGAAGAAGCTGGGAGTTCAGCTCCACACAGTTAAATAGCCTGTTACGTATTTAGCCACTATATGACAGGGCACTTTTATGCACTGAACTTGTGCTCTGTGCACTTAATCTACTTCCCTTTTCTGTTCCTTGCTGCTTTGGAAGGTCTCTATCAACATCTCTAAGAGTCAGAATTAGGTCAAAAGGGGAGTACTCTGAACTTGGGATGAAATGTGTAGAAATTTCTGTTGGTCTGTCAGGATTTCATTCTGCTGGCTTGACCTGGCTCCCAAGATGTTTTGTTGCTTGTTTTTATGAGGTTGGTATAAATTATAAATATGAATCCAGACAACTACAACTCCCAGCAATTGTCCGTATGCTACAGCTTTATGTAGTATTCCAAATACAGGATGTTGAAAATAAAGACTTAATTTGAAATTGAAATTGAAATAAAGGCTGCATACAGGAAAAAGGCAGGGAGGCAGATCTACTGCATCTGATAACAGATGTATTACTCACACTACATGAGGACTTAATGGCTTTAATCTGGCACCCTAGTGCAGCTAAAGATTGAGTCTCTACATGTGAAGTAATCTCTAAAAATCTCTTATTGGAATGCCCATTAAATGGTTGCATGTTGGTTTTCATATCCTGTCACATTCCTAAATTATGACTTCAGCTTACTAGAGATAACATACACATTTTTAATCTCAACTTGGATTTATGTACATGATGTTTTTTACATTTTTGCAGTCTTGTTTTGTTTTGTCTGGACATTCAGCTTTCCATTCATAAATGCAATGGATAGCTGCAGATGGTAAAATGGTAGTGCACTTTATTTTTGGCCTATGATGGACTTAAAACTTGGGGTTTTAAAGTCCTGATTCAAGCCCTCATCTTCTGCCCCTCTTTCTTTTTTATTTGTGACGCTGAAAACTAACAAGTTGCATTTGGCAGTATAATTTTCCCCTGTTCTTTCACTGTTGGAAATTTCTGTTGTATGTTCTACATCAAGTTAACTTTCTTTGCTGGTCTTTGGGTTGCTCCACTTCTCTTTCATGCTGCTGTTTTGCCTAATACTTCTTATTATTTCATATCCTACACTGCTTGCTTACACATGTTCAGGTACTGGTACTCATTAACACTTGGTGGGTGAATCTGTTTAATTTGAGGTATGCTTTTTTCCAAGTCAAATGCATAGTTAGAAAAGCAAAACCGGACGAAATGAGTGTATAATTACTTGAATTTATGTTTTGCTATTCTCTCTACCATTGGTCTTCCTTCATGTGTGTAGAGTCCGTGATGGAGAGGAAGACCAGGGAAAAGGAGGGCAGTGGCAGAAGGCACCATGAATGGGACTACAAGGCAGACTAACAGCTGATTTGGGGAGAATTCAAAACCCTAGTATCATTCTCTAGATCATCAGTAATGGATTCTGTATAAAAGTGATCTCAAAACCTGCCTCTGCAGGACTTGCTGTTGACTTTCCTCTCTGAAAAGTGATCTCCAGGCTTCTATCTCCTGTTTCACCAGATTTCAGTTAGTGAAAGAACAATTCTTCCAATCCATTAATAAGTTAAGCTTTCTGGCTAGACTTCAGTGTGAAAACTTGTGAAAGTATTTTGCAAGATTTCTGTGTATTTGATTCCCTTTGTCCGTGTGCTCTTTGATAGCCTCATAGCCCTCCAGCCAGTGAACAGAGCCCATGCTGATTTTTTCCCATCAATCTCTTAATGCTCAGTGCTATATTTATTATATAATTTGCTGTCTTACTGGGGATGGACATTTGACTTGCTGGGCTACAATCCCTATGAAGATCCTTTTTACATCTTATTTTTTTCAGATGGAATTTGTACTCTGGCATGTTATTTTTACAAATGTTTGTTGATGCACTTTGGCCTGCCATTTAACATTTTAACATTTAACACATTTGTGTTCTTTCAGAGGTATGAATGCCAGCTGGTCATGGTGTGCAAGTGCATAACTGACACCTTCCAGATTCATCTAACTCGCATGCTCCTCTGAACTCTCTCCCCACACCTTCAGCAGTGAGGGCTGACACAAAAATCCCATGATTTCTACTGCTATGGACATACCCATGAGTGCTTCTTCCACACCTTTTCTCTGTGGGATCCTGCCACTTCTGTTGCTGGCTTCCTGATTTTGAGCACTTTTCAGAACTTTTTCTATCAGCTTTACTATTCTTTATAAAACCATGTTCCTCATGCTTTTTTAGGACTTATAATTTCCTTTCTAGGTTGTCATATTTTGTGAGTTTTCCTCATTGAGTTGCTTATTGTTCAGTGATGTCTCAACACATAATCACACATTTTGTAAATCAATGAATATCTGAGCTAACAGAAATTGAGAACTACTAAACTGTGGTGTGTTGAAAGTCTTACAGCTCAAGTAAGCTCTCCTGAAGTACCAGCCGTTGTAGCTAGTTTTGAACATGTGGTATGAAACCTGAAAAACTAATACAGCAATTAGGGACATTGAAGCCAGATTCTGACAAGTAGTTCCTTTTGTTTGTGATATGTTTGATATAGATAAGCCAGTGTTTCACAGATCCTCATCTTTCTTTGTTAAGCACAAAGCATGACAAAGTATTGCCATTCTTAGTTGGGACCAAATAATATTTAGGTGACACAGAAAAGACCTATTAAATAGTTGTTGCGCCCATTCCCCTGTTTTGTTTCTTCAGGATAAAGTGTACTTATGAAATGTGTTGCTTAGTCTTATTTCTGTTTCTCAAGGGTCATATGAACTGTTCTGTCAAATCCTACTTCTGAAAGCAGAGCAAGTGTTGTTCTTTAGACAGATATTCAGAAATTTTCTTTTAGAAAAGAGGATCTTCAAACTAGCCTTTCATTTCAGCAGAGGGTTGAGGTTTAGCTTGCCCATGTTTCTCTGGAGACAGTTGTGATTTTTCATGCAAGGGAGATAGCTGTGATAAGTGCTAATGCTTTTCCTTCTCGTGAAGGGTTTTGTTCCTCTCTGGGAAACAGTACAAAGGTGACCAACAGCTTTTTGAAGCAGTCTTACCCTAGCCAAGCGGTTTTATATTCTCTTTTACATTCCTTTTCCAAACTTCTGTACCTGTTTACTCCAGTCAGTGAGCAACATGGATTTTGCAGGCAGCCTGCTTGAAATTTGCTAATCATCTAATAGCAAAGAATATTTTAGCAAAATTGTACTTATCTGGGTTGGCAATATAGGTTACTTTTCAACTGCTGAAGTTCCATCAGGTGTGAGAGTAGGCTTCTCCATCCCTTTTTGTTTTTTAAGTTGACTCCTTACTGGTGGGTTTGTTGGTTGGTTGTGTTAGTTGGATTTGGTTGGTTTGTTTGGGTTGGTGGTTTGTTTTTTTTTTATCTTGGAGAATTGAGGCTAAATGCTAGATTTTAAATGCTAGCCTCTGTATTTAGCTGAGGAAGCTACTAATGAAAATATACATCCCAATAACATAAGGTGGTCAGTCAGAAACCTGAACTTCTCAGAAGTGCTCTTGGGTTAGGATGAAAGATGTCTGACTACTGGCAGTAAAATAGCTGTCAGAGAAGAGAAAGTTAAGTGTTTTTGAACCTCATGGGATATCTTACTAATTTAAAGGCGTAAGATACAGAAATATTGGCATATATCCAGTCAAGTAACTGTGCAAATTAAAAAAAAAAACAGTATTGTACTTAAACTGAAATTGCATAATACTGCAGTAAAGTTTTACAGTAAGAGTGTATGCTTGTCCCAGAGTCTGTATATGACTACGGTTGCTACCATATAGGTCAAGATTAAAGAGATCTTCTGAAAGAATAGCCAATGGCATCATTTATTTAAAAAGAAAGCACAATGATTTTTATTTTTTTTAGACAAAAGGGAGATAGACAGAAGGTTAGGATAATTAACAAAAATATGGCACTTATTTACTGAGCATAATGCTAAGTGCAAATGGAAATGAATTACATGCTATGAATTTAGTAGGCATTTCACTCAAAACCATGCAGTAATTTTCTATTTTCAGAGATATTCTTTCTGTTGACATGTTAACCTTTTATATGTGTTATTTTCACTAAAAGAGCTGTCAGATGAAATGATGAGACTTTTCTACCTAAACCTGACTTATCAATCAGAAAATCTGTAAGAGAACACAAGGCAGGAAAAAACCTATGAAAACATTTACTCCTGGGTCATGTTATTTCTCGTTTTTGTTGGAATAGTTGATAGAAATCAAAGCAAAGAAATGTTTTTCTGAGGAGAAACTCAAATTGAGCTGGTGACATGTTCTCTCAGCTGAGAAAACCAGTTGTGTCCTGGGCTGCATTAAAAGCAGCGTGGGCAGCAGGGCAAGGAGGTGATTCTGCCCCTTCACTCTTGTGGGCCCCTACCTGCAGTGCTGCATCAAGCCCTGGGGCCCACAGCCTCAAAATGGACATGGACCTGTTGAAAAAGGTCTGGAGGAGGCCACAGAGATGCTCAGAGGGCTGGAGCACCTCTCTTACAAGGAGAGTTTGAGAGGATTGAGGTTGTTCAGCCTGGAGAAGAGAGGGATGTGTAGCGACCTCATGGCTCCTTCCAGTACCTGAAGGGGCTACAAGAGAGGGACTCTTCGCAAGGGCATGTAGTGACTGGGCAAGGTAAAATGGCTGTAAACTGAAAGAGGGCAGGTTTAGATCAGGTTTAAACTGAAAGAGAGGGTAGGTTTAGATTAGATATGAAGACGAACTTCTTCAGTGTGAGGGTGGTGAGGCACTGGAACAGGTTGCCTAGAAAAGCTGTGGATGCCCCATCCCTGGAAGTCTTCAAAGCCAGTTTGGATGGGGTTCTGAGCAACCTGGTTTAGTTTAAGCTGTCTCTGCCCATGGCCAGGGGCTTGGAACAAGATGATCTCTAAGGTCCATTCCGACCCAAACCATTCTGCGATTCTGTGAAAATAGATCACTAGAGCAATTTGTTCAACTCTTGAAACACAAGTCACTTAACTATAGAAACAACTGCCTGGACAGTATTTCCAGTTACTTTTGTTTTATTACTGAATACCAGCTTCTTGCATTTTTTTTATTTTATTTTTTTTTAATTCCTGCAGCAGTGCTGTAATCCAGGAGTAGCTTTTTTTTTTTTTTTTATACAGTTATACATCTGGAATGAAACTGTAAAACATTCAGTCCTTGGAATAAAAGAGACATCTGCATGAAATCTGTGGTAAAGGTAGGAAGAGAGGCTGGGTAATTTTAAGTCCACAGCTGCATTCCTGGATCTACATAATCCAGATATAAATTTTTGAATACAGTAAGAAATATCTTGTTTGCAGTACTATGTACCATACTGTGGTCAGAAACATTTTTTAAGTGTATGGACAGGCTTTAAAACCATTATACTTAAATGTAGCTGAGATATTAGAGTATGTTACAAAATCTTCTGATAGATGATTTAAGATTTTAAATCTAAAATAGAATATTTTTTTAATGGCTAATTATGTAAGTCTTATAGGTTTAGTAATAGATGATTAGCAAATTTTAAGCAGGCTGCCTGTAAAATCCATGTTGCTCACTGGCTGGAGAAAACAGGTACAGAAGTTTGGAAAAGGAATGTAAAAGAGTATAAAGCCGCTTGGCTAGGGTAAGACTGCTTCAAAAAGCTGTTGGTCACCTTTGATTGTCTACTTCATTTTCTAAATAAGTTTGTACAACTTGATGCATCTTGTAGCTTATGGAAGATATTCTGGTAGGTATTATTTTATATTGACCTGGTGTGGTTTCACTGGTGAATGATGAGCTCTGCTGCTTCCTATACCCATTTGAAAAATGGTTGTGAAAGCTGATCCTGAACAAAACTGTTGTCACACAATACATGTAGCTGTAGCAGTGGAAGCGCAGTAGTGTTGAGGTGTCCTCGCAGTTGAGTGATGTGACAGTAAAGGTTCATTTCTGAGATGTTCTGGTCTTCCATTTTAGCCATACATTTTATGTTTTGCTTTGGGCAGATCAGATGTGAGACAGCTGTGATACAGAAGGTTGGCCACCCTAAATGTGGTGGTGTATCTAAGTTAAAGTACTCTTGATTCACAGTGTAGCAGCTTCAACTTCTAAGTTGAAGCCAAGTGTCATTAATTTAATTAATGAAATAAGCTGTCCTGTGGAGAGATGGAGTATATTTCCTTAGTGAACAGGCACGTTCACGATTTTAGTTCCTGAGTGAGCTGTTTCATTCCTGTAAATCTTTTATCCTGCTTCAGTATGTGAGGAAAATTATTGTCTTAGGTGCTTCACTTCATTCTTTTTTTCTTGCCTTCCCTTCCATCAAATTTGTAGCACGTTGAATCTCTTGCAGCAGGGACTGTGGCAGTTGCTACAAGTTGCTACAGCTCTCATTTCTGAATTATAAATGTGTTTTAGAGGTGAGGTTTGTTTCCTAGCTGCACTGGTAATGGGCAGCAACTGCAGAGGCAGGGAAATGGGCCAAGTACAAGTGTGTCTGCAGCAGGAATGTTACACCCTCCTCCCTGGTCACCCTTTCTCATGTGCTGTCATCTCCTTGTTTTGCTAACCATGAGGATTTTGCTTGGTGTATGTGACTCTCTGGTGCATGATTTCTTTCTTAGGATTGCTTAAAATGGTGTAAAACAAACGAGAAGTTACAGGGATCTGGGCACAAGGGAACATGTCCTCTGCCTCCCCCTTTGGATCTCTGTGGCTGACCACAGTGTCAGCTTTTGACCATTGCCAAAAGAGTGCAGTCCAAAAGGTGATGGAAGTGCTTTGCAACCTCAATCCAGAAAGGTCCAGTGTCAGTTTTGTCTTTGAGCTGATTATGAACAGATTGGCCTCTGGTGATCGAAGCAGTTTTTCTACTCAGTTTTTCTGCTTATTTCTGTATTGCAGGCTGTAGATTATTTACATTAAAAACAGAATCAAAAGAATAATATGTTTTTAAGAACAATTGGATGGATTCTTGGTCTTAAAAGAAGTAAGCAAGCCATACAGCCTTACAGTGATCTAATACTACATCAGTGATAAAGTATTCACAGTAGAATGTTTTATTTTATATTTTTTTTATTTTATTACTATTTTCTTATTAGTATTGCCATAGTTGTAAAATTATTGCCACTTCCTGAGCAGGAGAGGAACAGCATTACAGCTCACACATTTTTTTGTTTTGTTTATTTGTTTCTAACGTGTAGACTGTGTAATGACTGAATTAAGTCTTAAATATATTGGAAGAGGAAAAAGACATACCAGCTTGCCAGGAAAAAAGCCCCAAAAATTGAAGATTAATTCAGGCATAAGAATGAAGGCATTCCAAAATCAAAATCTCCTATTTACTCTTAAAACCAGTGTTGCCTTTATACTATTACAGTGGCATATACATTGAAGGGCTTCACCGATGTCCCTTCCAGAGGGTGGTCAAAAAAGAAGAGCTGCTTCAAAACATTTATTCAGATGGACCCTGAATTCCTGCTGGGGCTTATTGGTAATGACCAGTGGGGCAACAGGGGTGGAAACCTGACCTGTGCTGAGTAAATCACATCTAATAGCATGAAATTACATTAATGTTATGCTAAAGTGATGTGTGCTTTTTCTTTTCCCTCCATTTTGTTTTTTTCTTAATTCCTGAGTAAGACCTGTGTCCACACAAATACAGTGTTTGCCCAAGTAAAATGCATTGGCAGGTGGTTCCTGAGGGATTTCCCCTGGCAATGCTGAGGAGGCTTCTGAGTTAAGGGTGTAATATATTTGGGTCAGCTCTGGTGGCTTCTCTGGAAACTTACCATATGTTAACAGTGTATACATGTAAAATAACCTTCCTGCATGATTACCAGAGAGAAGGATCTTTTTCAAACATCTATCTATAAGTATTGGAGAAGATAATCTGGTAAATCAGGGAGTTGGACACCTAAGCACAATTTTTAACTGGCCAAAGGACTCAAAAACCAACAGAGAATTGTGTAGCAGCTGTTGGGGGGTGTTGGTATGGTTTTTGACAGGTGATGTTAGAAAGGGAACAAGTTGAATATGGCATCTTATTGGTCTTACTTGTCAAAATTAATTTGTATTCACACAAATTGCTGTCTGATACAATTTGAAGAAAATCCAAGAATTTATAAACTCTGTGAATGCTGCAGTAAGATTCAGACTTTGCTGATTTTGCTGATTTTCTTCATGGCCAGGTACTGTTACTAGCTAGTTGTTACGGTTTTTTCAGTTTAAATTTGTTAAAACATTTTTTGAAAGCTGACGATACAGCTGTAGTGACTTCTCTCACTGTTCATTAGAACAAGCATGTCTAATTGATTAGGTATCTAATGGATATAGAAATAATTTTGTTTTTCTTCTAAAAGATATGTATTAATAAAATGTAGAGATGTAAAAAAATTAATACTTAAAATTATGAAATACAAGTTCTCTGCATCTTGATACCAAACAGGAGACTGTCAAGAGTTCTCTAAACTAATTTTGGATTCATATGCTGCAATAGTTTGGGCTGTAGGTTTTTTAAGAGGTAAGAGGGTATCACTTGATTGAAAGATTTCTGGTGGTGAAGAAAATAAGACAATCTCTGGCAACTACTTTCAGTAAAAAAAACTTCAGTTGCATTTTCTTAATTTAAATGTATAATTTTTATCTTCTAGATTGAAGAGTTTGCATTTTATTTTGCCGTTTATATGTGTGGGTATATATCCATGGGTATTCACATAGCATTGGATTCTTTTATTCTAAACTTGACACTGGTAGGACCAATAGACCCCAAGACATTATTTCCAAATAAAGTCCTTGGGACCATAAACGGGTAGCATGGAAGCTTTTACACACAGGTGCTTTTACAGAAATATAACAAATGGGGCCTTAATGGAGAGAGGGGAAATCTAACAAAAGAGAGCAAATTTACTCCCATAGGTTGTCAAAGGAACCTGCCTTTCTCAGCAGACTGGAGGTTTTAGGCAGTTATGTTAAACGTTTCATTCTCTTGCTCTGACTTTCCCTGTCTCCATGCTCTGTTTTCTAGTGTATCACATAGAATGAGATACCAGGGTACATAATAAGCTGTGGATGGGTTTCCAGCTGATATAATTGTGTTGTAGAGGCACTGCTCTGCTTGCCTGTCTCTTTTTGTGAGGTTTTATTATTCTAGTACCAATCTCCTAAGCAGCCTTGAAAGAAGTACTGCTGTTGTTTATAAAACCAATGAGTTTGCAGTGTTTGGAGGGCTTCAGAAGTGTATTGTGGAGTGGAAAAAGGATGCCCTGTAGCATTTAATGTGACTTGGTGAGCAGCCTGTCAATTAAGAGTTGAAAAAAAATCAATTTAGAATGACCAGCAAGTCACGGAAAAAATAAAGCACGCCTCAAGGTTTAAACTCTTGGTGCATGTTTTATCCAGCTGTGTGCTCTAGTCAATCTTCACAAGTTTATCTTCTAATGTAGCAGAATAATCCTGTAGTAGAAAACCAAAGTATATTGCTCTGGTACACTCAGCATTTCTGAGAACACAGCAGTTACAACAGCTGTTTCTCTTAGGAAATATTTCAACTACACTGGAATCCCAAGGTATTTTTTGGTGGCTCTTTTGGAAGTATTCTTTCCTTAGTGGATGCCACACAGAAGTCACAGTGCTTCTATTTGGCACTGAGCTGCTGGTGCCCTCATTTTTCATGGAAGAGAGAAATCAAAGTATTGAGTAAGCCAGGAGTTTACATATTACACAGAGCTCTGTTCAAGTGGATATGCCTCGGCATAGCCACTGTCCAGATCTCAAAATAATTTGGAACACTCCACAGTACATGCATTCGTTTTTCATGCTTTGTGTTCTAAATTGTAGCTTTGCTATGAGGGTTTTTGACTACAGAAGTTAATTGTTTAGAATTGATACACTTGGTGTGTAATTTCTAACACAGAAAAGTAAGTCTTATTTGTGATTAATGTAGTTTGAAAACTAAGGTTGCTGTAGTCCATAGATGAGCATTATTTAATTCTTTGAAGCTTCAAGGTGTAGGCAATGACTCATGCAATTTGTGGATCCTGCAGTACCTCTTCAGAAGTGCTCAACCCTTAATAGCTATTCCTCTTTTCAGTTCTGTGTAATAGAAGGGTATCAGAAATTCAGTAACTTTTCTTAGAGTTTAGTGTTTGACCAATCAGTTGACTAGTTCAGTGTAAAGAAAATGAGGAATTCAAAAAGAAGTAAATTCAGTCACAGTGAAACACTTTTTACTATTAATTTGGTAAGTTTGGTTGTATTTTTTAATACTTGTATCATATGGAGTAGTCTAAAACATTCCACAGAGATAACATCAGAGCAAATAGGCCTTACAGAAAATTTTAAATTCTATTTACTTAAAATTTCTCAGAAATGGAAACAAATCTCCCAAGTTCCAAACACAGGGATCAGTTATATATTGATAATTTTTTGTTCAGCATTAACAGGGATTTGGTTTTTTTTAGTTTGTTGTCAATTATTTTTGCAGGCTGATCCAAAAGAGCTGATTCAGATGGTCACAAAGCATGTTACTCAGTATGCCCATGCAGACTGGCCTGAAGAAATCACCACTTTGATAAATCTGCTGCATTACTACAATGAAAGACTGCTTGACTTCACTCAAGCTCAGACTCTGCAAGGACTTGGTAAAGGAGTGGATGTGCAGAGATTTACAGCTGATGCACAGTACAAGAGAGAAACAATACTAGGATTGGCAGAGTAAGTAATGTCTCTTAGGTTTGTTTTCTCTGTTTTAGAATGGAATAGCTTTAAGCTTTAAATTAGGAGAGTAAATTGAAAGTACTGCTGACCTTTAGAGAGCTAATTTACTTCCTTTGGAGATTTGCACTGTAATGCTACTACAGTTGGAGCTTTTTCTATGTAACTGCTCTACTTAAATGAAATGTTGCTCAAATAAATGTATTTATAATTGAATCTATAACTCTTCATTTACTAACTGCTAATATTAAAGTTAATAAGGGATTAATGAAAGCAGAGCATAGGTGAAGGTTTGTCTCTTTTATCTCCTGTAAATCTGTCCTAGCAATCTATTAGGGTATGCCCATGCATCAAAGTTTGGAATGAACTATATTTTAAAAAAAAAAAAAAGTTATTAAACTCTGTTATAGTTAGAACTACTGTATATCACTATATTTTTTTTCTTGTAGTCATTTGGAAGTACTTCACTCCATATGTTCTGATATTTAGCATGCTTTTATCTCACCTTTCAGAAATCCAGAATAGAAAAATAGAAAGATATAGGATAGTACTTTTAATTTAAAAAAAACCCACTCTAATTAATATCTGCATGCAGGTACTTCAAGCTGTGAGCAAGTTGTGACTTACGTTTTAGGGACAGTCACAGCTGAATAGTTGACAGACTGTCCAAGGAAGAGTTCTCTGCCATAAGAAGCTTTAAATATAATCTCAGACTTTAAACTGATGTTTTCATAAAGCTTTTGAAGAGCATATTTCAATATTTTCAGTTTTCCACATGTGTAGCTACTCATAGCTACAGTTCCAATAGAAATTTGCTACTAAACGGAATTGCTATACTAGAGTAGTTGTATAAGGTCAGGTTTTGAACACTAAGCTGATGCTTTACATCTGTGAAATCTGTACCTGCACAGATTTTGTCACTGGATTCATAAAAATGGCATGTAATCATCTGTTAATGTTTCCATTAGAATTACCTGCTTCATATATATTGTTATTAAGCACGTATATCTAGTGTGTCACTTGGTTACATCTCAATGACTACCTACAGCAACTTCAATACAAGCAGTCTTCTGTTATTACAGATACTTACTTTGATTATAGCAGGGTTAGTTACATTGTCACCCAAGAGTTCATAGATACTGTCTCTTGTAAAATAAAGTAATTATGAAGAGAAAGTTCCTTACAATAAGTAGAGGTAGAAACATAATATGAAAGGGTTAGAAGAAGTGTATGAATGAGAGTGGCACTTCCATATTGGGCAGTTGCAAAGATCTAGTTAATTACTTGTTCAGCTTGCAATTTCTTGCTTTAATCTTCTCAGTGGAGTCTTAATCTGCATTTTCTAATGAAAAAGATGCACAAATTCAATGTAGTTGTGTAGTATATTTGTTCTTACGTTTTAATTAAATGCCTCATGTTTTCTAATCTTTTATGAAGTGCTGTTTGAAGGAAGAACACCTGGAAAAGATTGCATCTTATTTACAAAACAGCTTTGTACTAGAAGGAGCAATTTGCTAAAACTACCTAACCAGTAGTTGTCTGTTCTTACCTTCTGTATTTGGTATATATCTTTGGGGGCTGTTGTTTATTGGGTTTGCACCAGTCTTGGTGAAACAACACCAAAATCCATTAAAAGTGTGCCTCTGCTGGAGCCTTCAGTGAGGATTCTTTTGGGCTCACACTGACATGCAGTCAGGGCTGGGCAAGAAAAGGGGTGTGTAAAAGTAAGTTAAGATTCTTTGCAAGGTAATGGACCTTTTTTTTTCAGCTTTTCATTGTGCAACAGCTGCTTGTTTTTGTTGTTATCTTGACAATTAATAAATTGATTGTACTGTTCTTAATTTAGATGGTATCATTTCCTTAAACCACCATTGCCTTAGGCTGCTGCTGCATGCTACTCTTAGACAGGAAGGGAGGATTGTGGTATAGCTTCTAAAGTTCCAGGAGGAATGGATCCCACTGGTTCCAGGAGCCACTCCTTTTTTGTATGATTGACTGGATCATTTTGCAACTAAAGCATTCATACCATCTTCCTCTTTCACTCAATCATAGAATGGCTGAGCTTGGAAGGGGCCTCTGGAGGTCATCTTGCCCAACCTCCCTGCTCAGGCAGATCCACTCAAGTATTCACATTAAATACATTTGAAAAAACTTGTTCATGACAGGCCTGTTAGGAAATAATTACACTTAGATTGTGTTTTGTGTGGAATTATCCTGAATAGAAAAGATGCAACCCAAGCAAAGTAAAACTAAAAATCCCAGCATTTGCCTTAATAGTATTGCTTCTATGCCAGCCTAGGAACCAGCTGTCTCTATTTGAACCATACTAGACTGGATTAGTAAAGATTAGTATGACATTAACTATAGCCTTTCATATATTACCATATTCTCCATCTATTGTTGTGTCAAACGGATTAGGCACTAACAGAAGAGCAGTTTTAAATATCTTAGGACAGAGTGAGCTGGACATCTACACACCTTTTAGTGTACAAATACTAGGACTTTCTGTCTGTGAACTACTAGGAAGAGCTTTTGAGGATTTATATACCAGTTGTGCTAAAACAATGTAGGTGCTGCAACTAAATCAAATAAATGCTAACAGTGTCAAGTTACATACTTCATCACTTTGTAATTTAAATTAAATGAAAGCTGAGGTTTTTGCCTTTTGCACAGGGTTGAGTAGAAGTTGCCATTGAGAACCAGTGTTTGTGGAGTAGGTTCCTATCTTGGAAATAACTGTGTAGTTATTTTCTTGTATTTTTTTTTTCCCAAATGGAGTGCCAAGTATAAGTAAATGCAGGAAGACACACTTAATGTATTTTTATTTTAAAATTTTTGCTGTGTTCTTTTTTTATGAAAAAATAATAATAAAAACAAATAATTAGTTTTCTAATGTAAGGGTTTTTTTTCATGTTATGTCTCATAGAGCTTAACATAACTTTTCCGTATTTTCTCTCATGTCTGTCCTCTACCAGGACACTTGAAGAAAATGTCTATAAAATTGCTATTTCTTTGGCTCAGCGATACAGTGTTCCACTTTGGGAAGTTTACATGACCCATCTGGAATTTTTATTCACTGACAGTGGGTAAGTTTTCTCCTCTGCAAATGCACATACAATTCTGTTACATAGAAATAAATGGTAATTTATGACAGAATTGCATTATATTAGGGGTGGAGTTTGGATTGTGTGTTCATTTGTCTTGTGTTGGGATAGTATGGGAATTTTTGTCTTTTCCACGTAATGCTTCTGCAATCGGCCTTGAAAACTGGTGTTGCAGCCAAGGTTAAAAGTCCATATACGTCTTACTGTTCTTCAGAGTATTCCAGGACTTTTGTTTCAGTGTTCAGATTTCCACAACTTTGAATGTTTAGTTCTCTCTTCCAGTACCAACTTATCCTGTAGTTACTCTTACAGTCCCTGTAATATATCCTGAAATATGATAGTTTCTCAATCTTTTTGCTTTTTGTTCTTTATTGATATCTATTCTACATAATAGAGGAAATAAATATATTTGAGCTCCCTATTCATATCACACATCTCTTAATTTCAGTTTCAGTTTTTGATAGAAGCACACTCCTTCTATTAACTATGTTTTACTGAAGCTGTTCTAGCCTACAGGATTATAGCCAACCAAACCTGGAGCTGCCGTGGCATAAGGGGAGGGGTGCTTATAGTCTCTATTCCAAGGTGGCTTCAGGGCCTTTATTTTTTAGTTAATTTATTTTAACTTCTTACATCATGTTAGGCAATTTTTTCCTACTGAAAGAGGAATAAACTCATTTGATGGAAGACCAAGCTACTTGCCTGAATAGCACGTGCAGATGACAGTGATGTAGAACTCCCTGTGTAATGCAGCAGCTCTTACCTGCTGTTCTGACAGACATGATCAAACTAATTTGGTTTGTTTCAAGTGTTAAATTCTTAAACCACCTTTAGCTTGCAGTGTTTATACCTCTCTTAACATTAACTATTAAAAAGCATTAGAACATTGTATAAAATATGAGGGATAAAAAACAAAGCCTGGTGAATTGTCTGGAGAAGATGAAGTAATGTTCTGAGATTTTCTTCACTTCCTCCAGAAAACAGAAGTTATACTCTCTAAATTTTGATGCTGCTAAATTATTTACTGCTTTAAACAAAACAGTCAGGATATAAACGCGGCAGCACTGGGGTGAAAGAGTCAGCTGTCTTCTCTGTGACTAGAATATTATCTAAGGTGTTTCGAAACAGTTTTCAATCGTTTTCTTTGTTCTTGTCCTCCTTGAGTTAGTATTCATAGAATTCTGAAATCACAGAAGTACAGAGTAACCATATTTTCCCTAGTTAAAATCAAAAGAAGTCTTAAAAGTTGATGTATAATAGCATAATATGCTGCTGAGCATGTTTTCATTGTATTGTAATCTCATTTTAAAAATGATTGACAGCAAATGATCATTACAGTATATTTGAGTCTTGGGATTATGGCATTAATAATACATGTTTCATTATGCATTCGTTCTGAACTGAAATGAAGTTTATTCTAAGACTTAATCTCTTTTACCAAATATGCAGTATTTCTATAAGCCACATTACATAGGGAGAAGCTCAGAAGAGCTTCAGTTTGTATTAACATAGTTTGTATTAACTATTTCTTTGATTACTGATGACAAAGAATTATGACTTTTTTTGTGGAATATGAGTCTGAAAATTGTTCAGAATGGCATTTTATAAAAATTAAGTGGAAATTTAGTTACTTCTTTTGAGGAATCAGATCACATTTGATTATCAAAACTCTATAAAATGCAACTTACTATTTCAGCAACATGAAATTTTGTTTATCTATCACAGAACCTCTTGTTCTGGAACAACTGGAACACCATAAACTCTTCCTATACACAATTAGCCCTGCCCTAAAAACACACTGCAAACATCTGCCAATCTTGTTCATACAATTTAATAATATAATTTAGTTTAATTAAGGTTGTGTTTGTGGTATTTGCTGTAACAAAATAATCTTAAAAAATAAACTGAGACATTTTACTTGGATGTTAAAGAGAAACACTAACAGCATATATATTTGGGGAGGGAAATGATGAAATTCTAATTTAATCAGTTTTAAAGGTAAAGGAGAATCAAATGGTATTAGAAGACATCAGATTTCCAAATGAAATGTACTATCTAATGCGCCATATGATTGAACTCTGGGGGGGACTTGAGGTAGGAATCGTCTGTAGGTTACTTCCTTCCTCAGATTTAGGAAAAACTTTCAGTTGAGAAAGATATAAACTTAAGATGGTATGTACTCATTTTTCTCCCAGCTAAGGGAAAAAGGAGTGATTATCTTTTCTGTAGTCAGCTGGAGGTGTCTGAATTCATGCTGTGAAAGAGCTAATGTGTTCTTTTCAAAAGATTCAGGAAAGAATTTCCTGAAGCAGTGAGACTGACTGAGGTCAACCCAAGGCTTACTGATATTTTCATAAGCTTTCATGGATGACAGTTTGAGAAACAACTTGTTAAACTGTCAAAGTCTTGGTAAACTTTCCTAAATGTGAATATTAGTGCCAAATAGATTAATTGCTGGGCAAGAACCAATTTTCAGTGATAATATCTCTCAGGGTGTGCACAGGTACTCATCAGCTAGAGAAACAGAATATAATGGATTGGGAAAGCTTCTAACTGGGCAGTAGGATCTTCGAGCAGGATTCAGCCACAAGTGGTTGGTTCTTTTGTTTAATAAAGTCTTCCTTTACACTGGATGTATTTTTCCTTTTAGATATAGCTATACTCACAGATATGAAATTCTGCGTTGAATTCCACTTCAGTATTCATAATCCTTAGTCTGCATGTCCAAGTTAACAGGTAACTGGACTGGGAAATAAAAGAGTTGCTTAGCTTTTGTTTATAGAGTGTACAGTTATCTAAATGTTTGTGAGACCCTAAAGAGAGGAAAGGATTGTCCTGTCTCCCAGGTGTACAGTTGTATGAGTTTTTCATGGCACATCCAGGCCTTTAAGCAAAAAGTTATTTCTAAACACAGGTTATCAACACTGGAAATTGAAGAAAGAGCACAAAGTCTTGGTCTGTTTGAGGTTTTGAAAACCAGTCCTGAAACCTTTCATGAACACATGGCTAAATATGTTTACCCAAGTATTGAAGGCCAAGATCACCAGCGGTTGCTTTACTATTTTACGCTCCTGGAAAACTGTGGCTGCTCAGAAGTTGTGAACCGCACTCTTAAACCTGAAACTCACATCCGACTCCTGAAAAAATTCAAAGCAGTTGCACCAGGTAGGAGAGTACCTTTTTGTTTTCTTTATAACTGTATTTATTTTTTTGTTATATAAGTATTGGCATGATTATACTTAGCTAGTTTGTTTTCAAGGTAATAGCTTTTTTCTGTGAGCAAAGGAGATGAATAAAACTAATATAGACATAAGTTTCTTCTCTTTGTTTTACTGGAAATTTATTTGATCACAGCAAGAAAAAACTAGTTAAGAACAGGTTTCTGTTAGTGATGCAAGTAAAATTATTGGCAATATTTCATAATGAAATTTTTAATGAAAAATAGCAAGTTCCTAGAGTATCATTTCTAACACTACAAGTTTAACATGAATATTCTCAAAGGACTTAAGAAAGTTTACCTTTCAAGAGTCTGAATTACAGAACATATTAGGGACTTCGTGCATTTTGCGTTTGTTCATCTGAAAGAGGATAATTTTTTGTTACATTTTCCACTTGATGTTGCCTTCTGCTTCCCCAGAATTACAGCGGTGTCTGTAGCCCTACATTTTGAGAAAATTACTGTAAAATACACTGCTGCTAAGGACTCTGAAGTTTTGACTACTACTTTCAATTTGCTTGTTAGTTGGGTACTGTCTTGAATTTTCATTACACAACTCCAAATCCAGTTTCAGAATGAAAAATACACACTGTATGTCATTACCTTCTGTGAGGATGAATTAATTGACCAATATTGGAACCTAATGTGTATTGGACACTAACTGTGCTGCAGAGTTTGAAAAGATGGTGCATATGAATTCATGTGTTGCAGGAAGGAAAAAGTCAATAATTTTTTTTGGAGAGAAGGGATAACCTTTAGTTCTTACTGACATTATTCAGCACTCAAGTCCCGTGATGCCTCAAGCTTTGTGATGCTTGCCCAAGAAAATTCTGCCAAGCAATTACTGTTTACCTTCAAAGCTATTAAAAGAAAAGACAAAAAAAAAAGATGTCCAAGGACCATATATCAGACATAAATTAGTCAGTTTGTTTGGTAAAAAATTAAATCTTGTATTATACCCCCAGTCAAAATTCTCAGTGTTCAGCATAGTTTAGAGATAGGAGTTAAGGAGCAACAGCTGAGTATTTACAGAGGTTGCAGGCCCAAAGTATATGAACAAGAACATGACAATAGAAATCAGTTATCTTAGAAATTATATACAAGGAAAATATAATAGTATCATTGCTGGAAATATTTCTGTTGTTGGTAAATTAATTTGTAAGGAGGTTCTTCCTCTAGGAAGCAGAGTAGTAACATGAGTGTTGATTATAGAAATATTGATGTAAATGGATCTGCATGTCCTATCTCTTGCTGACCTTATTCAGTTTACTTATGGTTAGTGCCTTACAACTTTTGCTAAGTGGTAAGGACCAGTTATTACATGATCAGAATACATAATTTAAATTAATGGAGACTTATGCCTTGACTTGCATGAGGTTTCCTAGGGTTTACATTTAAGTTCTAGCGTGATTCTGTATACTATATATACGTTCTCGGTTCTTTGAGAAACTGCTTTTTTGGGTTGTATCATAGAATCACAGACTGATTGAGGGTTGGAAAGGACCTTAGAAATCAGCCAGTTCCAAACCCCCTGCCATGGGCAGGGACACCTTCCACTAGACCAGGTTGCTTAGAGCCTCACCCAACCTGGCCTTGAGCACTGTCTGCAATGGAGCATCCACAGCGTCTCTGGGAAGCCTGTGCCAGTGCCTCACCACCCTCGCAGTGAAAGATTTCTTCCATGTATCTAGTCTAAATCTACCCCCTTTCAGTCTGAACCCATTCCCCCTTGTTGGAGCAATATATAATGTTAAAATCTGTCCCATGGACTGAGAAATTTCACGTGCACTGGGATATCAGCAAATCTACGTCTGTCAGTACATATGTTTGTAAGAGGGTATGGGCTAGAGTCTTTTTACTTATGCAGATGCTAGTGTATTCATTGTTTTACATGTAATTGTGGAGTGTTAGAAGATTTAATTATGAATAACTTTTACCTCTTTCTCCTTCTGTCGCTAGGTCTTAATTACAAAAAACTAACAGATGAAAATGAAAACCCTCTGGAAACACTGGAGCCCACCCTTACAAGTCAAAATATCTTATCTATTTCCAAACTGGCTCCCAAAATTCCTAAAAAAGATGGCAGCATGCTGTCACAAAGCTCTGTTTATGCTGTGTGGTTACAAAAACTTTTCTGGAATGGTGATCACCATCTCATTAAAAAAATACCAGAAACCATGGATGAGTGGCTACATGCATACGATATGTGTTCAAAATACTTTGATAGACTTGATCCAGATGACATTGTTACTTTCATTGATGAAATAACTTTTTCTTCCAAAGCTGTCACAAAGGTAAGCAGATATTTTTAAAGAATTTTAGTCCTCAGGTGAAGCATATAGTATATGAGTTCAATATAGTATCAAGAACAAAGTCTCAGTAAATATTACAGTTTCCATTTTGCAGTATTTAAAGATAAATTTGTAAACCTACCTTGCTCTGCCTACTTTTTCTTTTTATGACTGCCACTATGAAAAGAAGGGATTTTTATTCAGTTAGGGGAGTTAGATCTGTGGATATGAGAGTTTTGATAGAACCCCAAAGTCTCTGTGTGCTCATTCAGCAGAGAATAAGTTACTGTGTATTTCATAGAGTGGTTTGGGTTGGAAGAGACCTTAAAAACATCTAATTGCAACCTTCCTGCCATGGAGGGTTTGTGCATTTCTTCCATATATCTAATCTATTATAAAACTGCCCTGTTTCATTAAAGCCATTCCTCTTGTCCTATCACTACATGCCATTTGGAAACTCTTGTGCGGCCTCCTTTAGGTGCTTGAGGGCTGGTCTAGCATCTTCCCAGTGCCTTCTGCTTTCTGAATAACCCCAACCCTCTCAGCGTGTCCTCCTAGGAAAGGTGCTCCATTCCTCTGAGCATCTTTGTGGCCTCCTCTGGGCTCAGTCAGTCCCACTGTCCCTGTCTTTGTCATAGATGTTAAACAGTGCCAGTCACAATACTAACTTCTGAGGAGTGCCACTTGTCTGTGCTCTCCATTTGGACTTAGCTCTTAATGCAACTCCTTGTATGCAGCCAACCCAGCCAATTCTTTATCCACCAAGTGGTCCATCTGTCATATCCATCTCTCCAGTTTGTATGTCATGTGGAACAGTGTCAAATGCTTTGCACCAGTCCAGGTAGATGATGCCAGTTGCAGTTCCTCTTTCTTCATGCACCAATTCTGTAACCCTGTCAGAGAAGTCCACCAGCTTTGTCAGGCACGGTATGCCCTTAGTGAAGCCATGCTGGCTGTCACCAGCCATCTTTCGATTTTCTATGCCATACCATAGTTTCCAGGAGGATCCTGCACCATGATCTTGCCAGGTACCAAGGTGAAGCTAACCAGCCTACAGGTACCTAGGTCATGCTTTTTTAAGAAATGGGGGCTGTTTCCCCTTCTCCAGTCAGTGGGAATTTCACCAGATTGCCACAGCTTCTCAAATGGATGGACAGGGGCCTAGCAAATTCATTTACCAGCTCCCTCAGAACCCACAGAAGTATCTCATAAGGACCCAGGACTTGTACACCTTCAGGTTCCTTAGATGGTCTTGAGCACAATCTTTCTGCAGGGGGATTTTCTTCACTCTGCCAGTCCCTGCATTTGCTTTCTGCAACTTTGGTAGCATGGCTGGAACACTTGCTGGTGAAGACTGATGCAGAACTGTTATTGAGTGACTGTTATTTTCTTTGTCTCAGGTAACCATGTCTGTTATTTCCTTCCAGAGAGGACTCCCATTTTCCCTAGTCTTTCTTCTATCACCAGAAGCTTTTCTTATAGTGCTTGGTGTCCCTGGCAAGATTTAGTTCTAACAGTGTTTTAGCTTTCCTAACTTGATCCCTGGCTGCTGGGACAGTTCCTCTGTATGCCTCACAGGGTACCTGTCCTTGCTTCCACCCTCTGTAGGCTTTCATTTTGGTGTTTAAATTTTTTCCAAGCGCTCCTTGTGCATCCCTGCAGGCCTCCTAGAGGTTTTTTTTCCTGATGACATCTTTGTTGGGACACATTGCCCCTGCTCTTGGAGGAGGCTATCCTTCAATAGCAGCCAGCCTTTTTGGATCTCTCTTTGCTTTATCCCATAGTACTCTACCAGGCAAATCCCTTAAGTCCAGAGTAGTGAATTTTCTGTGCACTCTCCTCATTGCACTATTGCAGTCTTTGTGGCTATTGCAGCCCAGGCTGCTCTTGAATATCACATTCCCCACCCCAGTCCTTCTTTGTTGATGAAAACAAGTTCCAGCACAGCACCTCTCCTAGTTGGTTCCTGTATGACTTGGAGAAGGACGTTGTCATCAGTGCATTCCAGGAACTTCCTGGTTTGCCTGTGTCCTGTTGTGTTGTTACTCCACTAGTTACTGGGGTGGTTGTATTTATTTGCTTGTGCTCGTCCTAAAATTCATTGCGCCACAAGCTTGTGCTTAGTACCAGGCTTTTGCATTCAGACTAAGATGTTCCACAGAGAAAGTATTCTGGCCTAATGCATGTGGTTTCTAAGCATTGTAATAATGTAAATTATAAACTATTGTAATCTCCATCTGGCTGAAAGCCTGGTTTTGAAATAATGCACTTTGATGTGTGTAACATATATTACTAGATGTGGAGTTTCTTTTTGCCCAGTGAAACCTACTTGCAAGGATGTTTCTAGCATAAAGTTTCACCCATGCTTTCTTACATAGCTTTACTGTGACGCACAAAAGAGAAATGAGATTTCTTAGGTTTTACTTTATTAAAAGATCTAGAGATGTCTTCACTAACTTTATCTGAAATGAAAAGGCAATAAAGTGTCCAGGGGTTCTTTGTATCTTTATTTTGGTTTGTGGCAATTTTTCTGAGGGATTTATACACCGTATTTAATGAGGTGTATTTCAGTTTGTTCCCTCTCTGAATGCTATTTTAATATTCCCACAATATCAGCTTTACTAGAACCCATCTAACCTCTGTCTGTATCAGAATTTGGTGAAAAAAATTGCTAGCTGGGATAATAAGAAACTTTGTCAGCACAGAATTTGTGCTGTGATCTGACTGTCATGGTAGACCAGCACATTTTATCACTATTGTGTCAGCTGTCTCTGAAGCCTTTTTAGCAGAACTACTGTCTTGGCTTAGGTGTTTTGATCCCTTTTATCTCATAAAGGTACTTTTTCATGCTTATGAACAATGATTCAGACTCATCCTGAGATCTTAATTGCCAGATTTGACTCTGAACTGAGGTAGCAAGGGCATGGCTTGTCTGATGAAATACTGTCTTTAAATATAGTCACTGCAGCTGACTACTTAATACTCTTGCTGTTAATGTTTCTTGAGCACTTCCAAGTTATTTCTCATTTTTTCCAGATGAATGGTGCAGGGAGAGAGTGGATATCCTACACTGTGTGTCTGTTTTAGAACCCATTTATTATTTTTCTTTGTTTCTTTTCAGGCTTCTAATACATTTTCTCTACTCTCTTGAGAGTAGGGAGTAGAAATAGCATGAAAGAAACACTAAAGGCAAGATGATTGTGGTTTGTGGTCAGGCAGAATTTCGTAGTCGAGATCTGTTAGCTTTTTTGGCCAGGAAAGATGCTCAAGAGGTGCTTGAAACAGTTGGTCAAATCATCTAATGTGCCATGCACTGGGTTTGGTATTGAAACAGCTGTTTAACCAGCTTGCAACTAGTTTTGCCTCAGGATCCTGTTCAGTTCTCAAGAAGAATTGTACAATGAGAAATTATCATTATAGACCCTGGAAACTTATCTCTGAGGTCTCTTTCCTCTACCTTTCATCTGAAAATTGCTTCGTACTTAAAAGCAGCCTTTTGGTTTGAACCAGTTACTTAAATTTTATGTGTTTTGAGGCTACCATGGTCATGTGCTCACTCTCTAATTCAGTACTTTCTTCCAGCCTAGTTCTGCGGCCAAATACTTTACTGTATCCATTTCCTATTCCCACAACAGATGCACATTTAGGTATTTCATGGAAGTGTTCATACTTAGTCAAAATGCAAAAAAAACCATGGTTGTTATGAAATAAACTGTACTGTCACTGAGACAACTGAGCTTCCTCTCATGGAAATTTGAGAGGGAGCTTACTACGAGATAGTGCAGTAAGGTTTTTAGGAGTGATGAAAGGTGAATTTTTGTCAAAAAAAACAGAAAAACCCCAAATGTTGCATACTCTCTCAGGTCTCTCCCACTCCTTCAAAATGTCAGAAGAGGAGGGTGGAAAGGAGAGAAGGGAGAATATTCCATAATGATGAGATGCACTCCACTGTTATTCTTGTGGAATAGTATCTCCATTGAAAAACCCCTTTTGGTCAGAAACAATGGAGAAAAGTCTCGAGTGCTAAGGGGTAGTGGGACATTGGTTACATAGCAGTGTAGGCTACATGAGTTCAGCTTCAGAGATAGCATTGCTATTGTCACTCTGTGGGAACTTAGCAAATAGCCATCAGAATGTCTCCTGCTGTTCCAGTGTATCAGTAAGGAGCTGCAGTGGTGGACCAGCAAAGCAATAGGCAGCTGCTTCTATTTGTGTGCCACTTGGATTTGGAAAAAAACTGGGAGCAGAATGTGTAATTGTGCAAAAGGGAATGAAAACACAGGGGTTTAGTGCTGGCTTCTGCAACTCCTTGTTCTTCCTGACAAAGACAGGAATGTGATGGGCTTTTACAAGGGGCCCTTTAATTCACCTGTTCCCTTCCAAAAACTCTCTGTTTTAGTTTTCTCATTAATTGGGCCAGCAGTGACTGACTGAGCAGTGCTTGACTGGACAGAGGGATTGATAGAATGTCTGAATTGGAGAAATGAATGAGGAGGTTGCATTTATGAAAAGGCAACTAACATTGTTATACTCACTATAGTTCAGGATGTGATGGTTTTAGGTACTTCTAGCTCTAAGAGGCCAGAGATTCTTTTCTCCCATGTTTCTTAAAATAAGTAGAAAGGACTTACCATCTGGAAGATGAGATTCAGGTCCCAGGCCTTAAGGGTTCATGAAGTGGTGACATTGTGTGATAGGAACTGTGTGAGCAGAGATGCATCATAGTGGGACTTCAGTAAACCATAGAACTAAAGTAACATGGTTAATGTAGGTGAAGAAGGTCAAGATTGATGCAATGTTTTTTGTGTTTGTGGTAAATTAAACAGGCAAGGACCTTACTGCTTTGTCAGTGCCTTCCTCACACATTGAAGGACTGAAGTACTGATCCCTTAACCACAGAAGCTCACTGCTGCTAGCAGTTGAGAAGATTCCTCCTTCTGGCGCTTCTACTCAGATATGCTTTTAGCGCTATAACTATTTCAGTTTTTCTGACTAAATAATAAATTATTTGATCTCTGTAATGTTAAGAATAGGCTATTTGCATCTGTGGAACAGATTTCTTTCTAAATGGGAGATATTCCAAATATTCATTGGAATGACTGCTTATATTTTTGCATGCATTTTGAATCTGTCATCTTTTTTTCTAGCAGCTCTTTGCTTTTAAATAATACTGATGTCATAGTTTCTTAATTATAGCAATGAGCATATCAACTTCTTATTGTGATGATTTCCCATTTGTTCCTGTTTCTGTGATCTTTGCAAAGCATTTAAGATAGGGGATTTTTTTAAAAAGTCGTTCGTTGCTAGCATTTTGGTCATTGTGCTAGAGTGTTGGTTATGTCTTTGAAGAACCATCTGTTTCAGAGCTCATAGGTCATTGCCCTGATGGTTCTTTGATTAACAGTACCCTGGGAAAAAAGCTAGCAACAACAAAAACACAACTGAAAACAATCCTTTTTAATCACTGTGTTTTCATTATTGAACACTCACTACAAATGGAGATTGGCACAATATATGTTGTTTAGGAAGAAAAGGCTACAGCTTTAGATAGGAAAAGCAAAATAAAAAGCAGTGGTGTCATCAGTCAAGTCTTCTGGAGAGAAAGAGAAGCTGAAAGTTTCCTTACATAGGTACTCCCTTGCAACCTTCCATGGGCTGAGCCACATTATTTCGGACTACAGCTGATGATGTTTTTTGTTTAACATTCCATCTTTTCTAAATTCTTTCCCAAATTCTGATATAAAATATTTAAAAGAACTTCTCTTGCAGCAAAATGTTGACTTATTTCCTCTGAGTCAGCAATACTCTTTTGATCATTTTTTTCCCCTTTTTGCTTCTTCAAGCAGGAATACAATGTCCTCATTTTGACCACATACCAGACAGGTCAGGAATGGGAACCTGTTACAACTGGATATTGACCTGCATCGACTTGATTTTAAAGACACTAAATTCTGTTTAAAATAACTGTATAAAAAAAGATTAGTTTTAAAAAAAAAAGCCCAGAATATTGTTCACTGTCTTTTGTCTGGCTTATTGACTTAATGCTGTATAATACACTAAGGAAAAAGACAGGGCATGACATTCACTGAAGGTGTTCAAGAAATGTTCTTATATAGCGTGACTGCATTCAGATGTTACTTTTTGAAATTACTTGGCTTCATTTTATCACTTTTTATCACTGTGCTCCATTCAAGTCGGTTTGCCTTGCCTGACCTTGTTTTTTTTTTTGTTCAGGGGTATTGGCAGTACTTCTTTTTCTAGTTTCAGTGCAAGGTACTTTCTTGTGCCTTTCATTTATATAGCTACTTTAATTAAATCTGCTTCAAGAGTGCATAATAGGAAACTTCACTAATATATTTTCTTTAACTGGTTCCTTACATATTTTTAACTTTTTCCAGATGTATTTTACAGGGTCTGATAGGAATGAAGGTAACTTTCATATAGCAGCCTTAATGGGGCTGTGCTTTGGATTGTGACTGAAGCAGTGTTGATACCACACTAGGATTTTGACTTGCTGCGTGCTGCATGTATGGTGTCGAGGTTTAATTTTTATCTCAATGCCTCAGCCCTGAGTAGGCTGCAGGAAGGCAAAAAGTGGTTAAGGGACAGCCAGGACAACTGACCAAAGGTGTGCTCAGTGACATCTAATGTCATGCTCAGTGGTAGCAAACAAAGAGCTGGGTAAGATTAGAGGGATGGAGCACCTCTCTTGTGAGGAAAGACTGAGACAACTGGGATTGTTTAGCCTGCAGAAGAGAAGGCTTTGGGGTGACCTAATTGTGGCCTTCCAGTACCTGAAGGGAGCCTGCAAGGAAGATGGAGGCAGACAAGAGCATGTATTGACAGGACAAGGAGGAGTGAATGGCTTCAAACTGGAGAGTAGGTTTAAATTAGACATTAGGAAAAATGGTTGCCCAGCTGTGGATGCCCCATTCCTGGAAGTGTTCAAGGCCAGGCTGGGTGGGGCTTTCAATCCGGTCTAGTGGAAGGTGTCCCTGTCCAAGGCAAGGGGGTTGGACCTAAGTGATCCCTAAGGTCCCTTCCAACCCAGGCCATACTGTGATCTGGCAGCAGATACAGGAACTGTGCCCAGCTGTTCCATCTGAACATGAAAACCCATTTTTCATTATGAGGGTGGGTGAACACTGGTACAAGTTGCACAGAGGGGTTGTTGAGTCATCCCACATGGGAGATACTCAAGAGCCACCCGAACATGGTTCTCGGCCACTAGGTCTAGGTGGCTCTGATTAAGCAGATACGCTTTGGAGGCCCCTTCCAGCTTTTGTGTGTTTCAGTGTTGCTGGGATCCCAGGTTCCTGTGCCATTAAAAGGAGTGGAGCTGCTTCCATAATCTCACACTTGCATGTTAATCACTGACAATAAGAGTAGCAGGGTCAGCATCTTCACATAGAAGTAAATGTTACTTGTACTATACTTTATTAAGAAGTACTTATATACTCTGAGGAGAATAGGCTTATGAGGTGAGGTTTTACCCTGAGGAGTAAAATTTGTTGAGGTGAAATAGTATGTGATATTCTTTGGTTTGAAAAGAGATTTTTAGGATTTTTTTATTACACATTATAGACTATAGATTTAAAAATCTTCTTAAACTGTAAAAGCTTTTTAAATATAAAACTTCACTTCACATACAAACAAAGCTTGAACTAGCCCCAAAGCTACATTTTTATCACTGGCTCTGATACCAAAACTCGTTACTGCAACTGACTAGAAGTACAGAGGAGAGCTATTCACGGTTTGGAATAAAGTAACCAGAGAAGTGATATGTTCACAGTGCTGAATTTTGGCACTATGCAAATCTGAATGCAAAATTAAAGCAGGCTTGGGAAAAGCCTGAATTTTCTTTCTTTTTTTTTTTTTAAGTCTGAATACTTTATTCTGATTGTGCTTATGGCAAAATGACTTCTAAACTGGCAGTATGTTGACACCGTTCTCTAGGATGTAAGTTAGATGGAATACTTAAATTGTTTGCCTATTACATATCTCTTAATTGCATTTTGAACATTTGAATGTACACAGAAGAGGAAAAAATGAAATATGTAGCTGTTTCCTTCTTTTATCATGTTTACAAAATGATATATAAATCCAGCTGTAGTTGTTAGATTTTAATATGATGTGGGGACTATGAATTTTTCCTTGTGTAGAGTAAAACCTGATATTGAGGCCTTGTTTGCAGTAACAAACTCAATTACTTTGAGTGGGAATGGAACTCTGTTGCATTTGAAACTGTACAGTAAAATTCCCTTTGTATTGTGTTAAAACTGGCAAACTTTCTTAGCTCTAATAATAATGCATTTATTTTGCTTTCGTCCATAAAAAAATATCCATTAGACCATTATTGTGGTTCACACTAATACACAGCACACTAAAGCACAAAAATACAGGAGTAAATTCTAGATCTTTAACTTGTGACTTTTTATCTAGGCGAGAGGCAGGGGAAGCATGTAAACTGTAAAACTTTCCACTAAAATCTCCTTATCAAACCTTTTATGGCTTTGCAAGTAGCTTGTTTAATTCATGATGTGAACATCTCTTGGACTTTGTATGAATAATGCTGTAGCAGTTTATTTGCCCTCTTCTATGATAATTCTTCTTATTTCCTATTCACTGTGTCATGCAAATTCAAGAATTTTTTTTTCATTTCTTGTGTATTTCAACTTGAAAGTTAAATTTGCTTATGTCTTTGTTCAGTATTCCCGTCACTAAAACACCTGATGGTAAAAGTACCTAATGCTTTGGGTCTAGAGCTCAGGCAGGGGACATTCCCATCCATTAGAAAGTATATTGCAAGCACTGTTAAAACTGCACTTGCAGTTACAAATGAATAAATCATATGTGAATGTCTAAAATCATACATTAGACTTTATTTTGGACTTTGAGCTGAAGCTGTGTCTTTCCTGAAACAGGAAAGTTAGACTTTGTTTCAGTTTAATGCATAGATACAGCTAGTTATACAGGTTTTTTAAAGTACTGTATAGTTACTGTTATTTTCTATAACTTGGGCTTTAAATAGATTGATTTAAAAAATCTCAGTCATTCTGGGGCTCTTGCTTATGGTTATGGTCTTAGAGATATATTTTAAATAGCAGTCTAAACCTGGCAGAACTAACCTTAAGTGAGTTATCAGTCAGCCTTGTAAAATATTTCTCAGATATCTCTCAATGAAGAGTTAAAAATCAAAGATTATAAGGTGTCAGTCTACAAAAAAATTAAATATTATTAGGAAAAGAACTTCATATGGTTTAAAGTGAACATGAGTTAGTAAAAAGATCAGTAAAAAGAAGGACAGCAGAAGAAAGTACTGGAATACTGATCATTTTTTTAATGAATGACATGTTAGAAACAAAGTTGTTCCCTATTAAATACTTCATTTAGTTTTATGCTGTGTTGTGGGGCCACCTGACCTCTTGGCAATGCTGTAATACAGATATTAGTATACAGGTAATGAATGAATAAATAATTGAGCAATCTTTTTCAGCTGCCAGTTGAAGTCAGAATAGAAGTGACTAAGAAAGCTATTAAGGCAGTCAAACATCTTTCGGAGAAATCAAGGAAAAAAACTTCAGATCATGATATGAAAGATGCTGAAAACCCATCTGCTGCTTATGAAGAAACTCTGAATCATTTGCAACAATCTCTTGCTCATCTGGAAACACTCACTCACAGTTTTATCACTTACTTGAAAAGCAGCGAACAGGTAATGATTACTGATCAAGTACTTGCTTTGAGTATTACCATGACTAGTAGGGATAGACATCAGTCTTCTGTCATATTTTATTAATGTTTTCTACCTTTGCTTTTGTTGACCTGGGGTTTGAAAATTTGAAAGTTCCATCAATCTTTTCTTTTTCTCAGTATGTGTTAATTCCTAACAGAAAGGAAGACTAATACAGCCCTGTAAATAAGTAGTACACTGATTAGTGTTCCAAAAACTATCTGTTCACAGGATACACTACAGAAGTATGGCTATTTATATGATCTGTCAAGGTCGGAGAAGGAAAAAATCCATGAGCAAGCAGTAACTATGTGTATAGACGGTCAGCCCCTGGACATGGTGCAGCAGTTGTTACAGGTGGCTGTTGGAGAGCTGGGCTTTTCTCCCCAGGATATTGTCCAATGTGCTATTAAAAAAATTGTAGGTTTATTAAGGTAAGCACACTTCCTCAATTAAGCACAAAAATATTTCTTCTGGATTTTTGAAGGGTTTTTTTATGGATGGTTGAGTTGGTGTGTTAGTTTGTTATGGTTTTTGGTTGGTTGGTTTGTTTTGTTATTTGCAGTGAATACTTGTTTGCTTTTAATGCCTGGATTTTGCAGTAGCATGAGAGTTCTTTGATTATGTTTGTTTACCGATAATTTCATATTTAGTTATATTTTTACGAGTTGGGGAAGTCTGAACAATTTGAACAAAGTAAGAGCTTATCCTATCCTGTTCTTAAAGTTTTAAGAGCAGTGTTTTGTTTCTAACCAGTGTTAAAAAGCACTGGTGCTTTTTAGTTAAAAGCATTTGCTTTACAGCATTGTTCCATTATGTGTATGTGCCCTTGTGAATTTTTGTAACATTTACAACTGCACATAATTCTTCCCTCTTAAACAGAGTTAAAAGGAATGTTTATTGGAAATGGTAACTCATGCAGGCATTTGGGCAGCAGAGGCCTAGTAATAGCTTCTACACAACAGTGTGTCCTACCAGAAGTTGTACAGTTTCCATCTTTGGAAAGCCTTTCTGAGCCTTTTCTGGGAGCTGGGGGTTTTTTGTGCTGGTTGGTTTGGTTCATTAGAAATATTTTATTCCCCCTCATTTTTTTAAGGGAGTACAGGGAAGCAGGGGAGGATAATTTTATAAATTATCCATTATAAATTGAACAGTTCCTTCTCATTTAACTATTCATACAAAACTCTCTTCTGAAGTATTTCTGTTTTAAAGAGATACATGTGACAAGTATGAAAGAGTATTCTGCTGTTAGATATCTGGTAAACACTGTTTAGCACTTCTAAGACCAGTTTAGAGAGATACAACTTTGAGAATTTATCCTGTTGTTCTGCATGCAGAAAAATTATATGGGCAGGATGATCTGAATGCACACACCAGGAACTGGAAAACGAGTCTAGCATGGAAAATTTTCTATGGCTCTACTTTTTCTTCAGCATGTATATATTACAGCAGATTGAAGTGCCACAGATGAAAAGAAGGCAGCCTGTCAAATTGTTTGCAGTCCTCTTTGGCAGAAAATTGATTTCTCCTGTCACTCAGTTTAAGAGTGTTCACAGCATCCTCAATGATGATAGAGCTTTTGCAGAGCAACATAAGTAATGCAGTGTTTCTTCTCTGGGTTTGTCCATTTGAAGAATAATTTAGCTTTAGGTAATAACTGTCCTGCTGTTCCTGACTAGCAATGTGATGTATCTGGATACAAAGCTCACTAAGTCCAGTTATTTTGACTATAATGAGTCTCATTAACATGCAGAGTATGAGAAACCTATCAAAATTCTCCTTTCTACTCTGCTTCTTATCAACACTTTTCTGTGAACTGAATTACTTGTTCTTTATATGCATTGCAAGGCTGGAATAACTGTAAGTTGATTTAATGTTCGGGGACAGTGATCATCCCAAGTAACTCCTATGCAGCACTTCACTGGAAAGAGGGGAATGACTGTCTCGAGAAAACTGTAGTGGCAAAGATGGGCAGATGAGTTTGAAGTTTCAATTAAACTTGTTCGGTGTGTGATGTGACCTAATGTGGTCAGTAGAAATATTCCACTCCTACTCAGCTGTTTTTTTCTGAAGGGAAGGATAATTTCATATCATTATGAACTATGGAAAGTTTATCTACTACAATAATAAGGAGCATGAAGTGAAAACCTAGCATAAAATAGAAAAATACTTAAGATAATATCCTCCCTATCATGCAGTTTAGAAAGAGTTAATATTAGAAAGCAATAAATATAATCTAAATACAGGGAGAAATTAAAAGAAATACTGTTGCTTGGTATCTCTTAAGCCTGCTGGTATTCATGTTGTTTCTTTGAGTAAAATTGGATTCATCTCTGTCCTATTCTCAGATGTTCACTTTCAAGATACTACACAAATTACAACATTTCGTTCAATACTTGCATTTCTGCAATTAAAGAAGTAGTCTTGCCAGTGTAGCTTGGAAAAGCAGACTTTTACTCAATAAATGCAACATATGTTACACAGTGGTTATTTTATACATTAGTTTTGAAAGAGATTGTGTTGGAAAATTCCTTCTTTGACAATTAACCTTCAAAGTAGCAGTTGTAAGGCTGTAACAGTGAACTTGGATTTTCTCTAGCTGTGGTGACAAGGAATATAATTAAGGTATTGGAAACACAAGTGAAAGAGGCCTGTATGGATATGAAAAATTACGGTACTGTCAGTGATCTGCCTGAAAATTAAGCAACAGTCAACCACTTCTGTGACTGAAAATACACATCCTTTCTTTCAGTTGCATTAACTATAACCACCCTTCAAACACTGTAAAATACCTTTTGTTATTAGCATATATAGTCATTCTTGCAGAAGAACCTTTTAGAAAGTAAAGCCTTCATGAAAGCTTAAGTTACTTTTTGGCTTCATTTTATAGCAGTGTATGATATGACACGCTTAACAACTTTGATACCTTCTCAGAAACAGATTTTTTGTTAAATATAACATAGTTATTTGCCTAATTCAAGATTCTGTGATTTATAAATCTGTAAATCATTAAATTACAGTTTTAAGAGTAGTATTGGCCTCCAGTTCTTTTAATTACTTTCGTCTCAACTTTCTAGTTCTGGCACCCAAAATTCAAAATAGAAACTCTTGCACTGCTATCTGTAAAAGCTCTCTAGCAGAGCATATTTTGATGACTTATGTATGACTTATGTACTTCCTTGTTTGCCTGTAGAAACAGCTATTATAAATAAAAATCAGTTGCCTCTTTCTTCAGTAGAAACTGTGAACTTGTGGAAAGCAAAAGAAAATATTTTAGCAACAATGGTTGCTGAATTAGTCTTACCTAAGACTCCATTTAATCCTTGCTGAAGATCACTCACATGATGGATGGGAAACGTTCCATGATCCCTGACTGCAGGCATGTCTGTGGTTGGTCAGTCAGGAAAGACACTTTGTTTGTTGAAGGCTTTATGGTCCCCTTCACCTGCTGCTCCTAGAGTTCTTCTCTTTGATGTCCACAGAGATATAGTGTTTCATGGAATTTTGAAAGCATTCATTAGGCAGTGAGCAGGAAAGCTTTGGTGAATTTTTGAGTTCCTTATTTAATGCCCAGTGTTTTCTGAAATCCAGCTTTGTTAGAAAGAATAGCTACATTAACAGGATGAAAAAGTCAGATTTTTTATTACCTTATCTTATTTGAGCAGGGGTCATACAGAGTAATTTTGTAACTTGTATATAATGATTTTATGGTACTTTGGATGGCAATGTTGGTTTGCCATTAAAACATTTTTCCCCACCTTTGAATGATCACACCCATCAGTATGTTATTTCCTTATTTTCCTCATATTTTAATATGACAAAGCAGAATCAGAAAGAGGAAAATAAAGCTGGAGTATTTTCAATGAATACAGTAATTAGGTTAAAAAATTTAGATTAAGTTAATTCATTCTTCCAAGCGTTCTTTGTGCTTTATTCTGTTTGCGGAATGTGATTAAATATACATAACTTTTTCTGACATTGAACTGAAATCAAAATAAGCCTTTATCTGTGTAATTACACCAAGCTCATACCTAGGAGTTTTGAGGTGAGCACTGAATCATGTTCTGTTGTTTAAAACATTGATAAAATAGCATATAATCTGTGTGGAAGACTAATCCTTCATTAATTATATTTGTTTCTGTTAGTAGCTGCTTATTTTTAAACATTAATTATTAAGAAAAGAACAAGGCAGCAATCTGTGGAAACTTGACAGGATTATTTATCTCATGAGCTGTCATCTCTTTTTAGTTCTTCTAACCACTAGGCAGTAAAGGCAGTACTAAGCTTAACAAATGGCTAGCTTTCAATCTTACTAGATTTTTTAAAATATTTCCTTATTCTAGATAACTGTAGCTTACTGTTTAGATTAACCTTCTTTCTCCTTTCCTTGTGCTTAGTAAAAGACCTTTATCTGTGTCTGACAAACTTGAAGCTTCCTGTAAATGTTCATACATCTGTTCTTGAAAATAGGCTTTGCAGATGTATTGTCAGAAACAGTGATATTTTTGTTTGCAGAAATGCCCATTAACTTCTGCATATACATTTCTTTTGACCCCTGTTGGGTTGGGTTTGTTTGTTTGTTTGTTTTTTGTTTTGTTTTAGGGTTTTTTTGAGGAGCTCAGAGCCTGCTTGTGACAGGAGCTAATAACTTTCATTTCTGATTAGAGAGGTGAAGGTTTTCTGAAGAGAAAGGGCTAGGACTATCCGGAACTGATCTCTAAATTGGGGTGTTCTTTGATATGATAGTTGTTCATGTACACTAAACATAAGTAAGTGCAAGTAGAGCAGTAAGAACTCACTTTCTGTACACTGTACAATCATATAATACTTTGGGTTGGAAGGAACTTTTATTATCTTGGGCAACGCCCCCTACAGTGAGCAGGGACATCTTCACCTAGATCAGGGTACTCAGAGCCTGTCCAGTCTGTTCATGAATATTTCCAGCAAAGGGGCATCCACCACATCTCCTGACAATCTCTTGCAGTATCTCACCAGCCTCAGTGTAAAAAATTCCTGTCACCATTTTTCTTATAATCCCCCTTGAAGTACTGATGGGCTGCAAACGTCCTCTTTGTTTCTGTTTAAATACTCATTCTCTTCTTAGCATGCAAGTTTTATAAGTATTCCAGTTATCTTTTGATGTGCCTTGTTAATGCCCTTTGTAGATGTGTTTTCATTACAAACTTAATTGAAAAAAAGGCACAAAAAAATGGAAAGTTTAAATCTGGCCTGTAAACAAATCACTAGCAATGTGGCTTATAAAAAGAGCATTAATGAAGTGCCTTGTATCTGTCTTCACTCCAGGGACATAAATAAATTTTTTTCAGCTTTTTGTTTTTAAAGGAAATTGCAACCATCTCCTAATGCACATAGCCAGTTGCATAAAATGATTATTTGAGTACTGGTCTGCTTTTTTACCATTACCACACTTCTGCCATATGGTGTGTTTTGTTTTTTTTTTCTTTTTCCTAAGCAGAGTGTTCAGTTCCTTTATGTCTCCTTTCTGAGAAAATACACTTTTCTTTTTTTTTTTCTTCTGAGAATGAATTTTTTTTGTGTTTTGGTAAAAGTGGATTTTATCTTTTGACATACCATGTCTCTGAGAATTTAAAACCCTGAATATTTCTATTCTGTACTACAAATTATAATTTGATTGTTTCCAAGTATTCTGAAGATGTTTAGAAAAATATCTAGATTTAAGCTTCACTCTTAAAAAAGTTATTTAGTTACCATATGCTAATACTGGTGCTAAGTACAGCTTTTCTATCAGTCATATGTACAGTATCTTTTGAGAAAAAGACTAGTGTCAACAGTCTTCTACCCCTATTCAAACTTTAGGAATACAATATAATAATATAAAATGAGTATGCTAAATTTTCATTATGCAACAAATCATCTTGCATCTGTTCCGAATAGAGTCCTATTGATTTTTAATCCACTGTTCACTGGAGTGCTGGCCACTTACTAAGATAAAAATATGAACAGTGAAAATTCTGAGTGCCAGAAGGCATTTAAGATTATAAAGATTAAGGTCTCTAAAATATATATATATATTATATATACGATATGTATAATTTATAGGAAACATATCTTACTGATGCAGTAAATGACAAAATTGTCAATATTCTCTCTTTACAAAAATTATTTTGCAATATCATGGTTATTTCTGCATGTTACTATCAGCTGTGTAGTATTTTTGCTTTAGAACAATCAAAGTAGTCTGGGCATGTGTTTGTTATTGGTAAGAGCAGATCTAGGAAGAGGCTGACATTTTTAGTAGTAGAAGAGCTTTGATATGATGATGAACTGTAGGGAAAATGCACTTTTTCTCTGGGTTTTTTTGAATCATCTGCAGTCAGGTAACTTGATAACTTTGCCTTTTTTTTGCTTTCTTTAATGCAGCTTTGACAAATTTAAGACAGGCAAAGCTGTCTTTCCAGTTCATCCAGGCATCATTTCTGCAGCAGTGGTTTCCATGGGGAGACACTGTGTGTTTTGTTGGAGCACCAGGGCAAAATTTCTCCCTCTGTCAGCACTGAGTCTGTTTAATGGAAATCTTAGCTGAAAGTGTACTTTCCTACAAAGGGGCTTTGGGCTGGTTGTTTGGTTGTTTGTTTGACCCAATTTTCACAACCTTTTAACCTCCAGAAGAAAACTGTATTTTTAATTGAAACATCTGATAGGAGTGACGGACATTTTTCTATTCCATACGTGCACAGAGGCTGCTGTTCCATGATTGCTTGACCCCAGAGAAATCAGCAGATAGGATGCTACTGACTCAGGTTACATTTGAGCTCATTTAAGCCAACAGTGATACTGCAAAAAGATTCAGACAGAAAAGATAGTGACATTTATGTATAACTTTAGGTCTGGTTAGTTCATATTGATCTTTAAAGTAGCTGGATTACAAGTGAATATTCTGCTAGCCTAACTAATCTGTGTTAGAAGCATTAAACTTTAACTATGCTTTTTCTTTCAAGCTTCATTTAAAAGTTTTAGTATTTTTTCCCCACTCTTTCTTGTCAGTTTTTGCATTACTCTGACACAAAAATAAAGGTACTAGTTAAGAAGCAAAACTGGAAAATTCTTATTGAACAACTGATATAAATCATACAGGTGCGTGAGATAAAATATTAAGGACAATTTTAATGGTAACTTTGTCTTCCCTTAACAGTGGAAATGGTAACTCATCTACAACAGAGAAAGATCCACTTGGAGTCCTCGAAGGTATAATTTCTGCAGTGCATGCAAGTGTTGAAAAAGGGTAAGAGCTTCCTCTATGGATTCTTTGGGTAAGACTTTGAAAGATGCTTCTCATGAAAGCTTTGAAGGTGCAATACTGAATATGGATGATTTTTCTTTGTGGATATATATAATGGGTATGCACTTAATTTTCTAAGACTTTATTCTGGAATGGGCTATCATTTTTCGTATTCAAAATCTGAATCCTGAAAGACCTTCACTTGGTCATGTGGAAGAAAGCACTGAACCTAAAATTTAGGTAACTTTGTATTATAGTGAAATGAGAAAACAGCTTTTCATCTGTGACTACTGCAGATTGTGTATCTAACAGAAATGTGTCACTGTTTTATTTTCAATTTAGTTGATAAGTTGCAAATAATAATGATTCACTTTCAGATATCTGAATTTAGATATCTAAGTTTGTCCATATTTATAAGGTATAGTGCAGAAACCACATTGTTTCTCCTCTTTTGGGAATATCCTTACTTCCAATCATATAATGGCCTGTATGTCTCACTGACATTTTGCATTTCACTCCCTGTAAAGACAGGGAAGAAACAAACAAACAAAAAAAACCCAAACAGCTTTTTTTCTTCCCTAGATGTACAAACAAAGAATTTATGTATAATAATGACAATAAAATCTTGTTCTTTCTGGTAGCCACACAAAAACAGCTATACTATTTTTTGAGGCTTCTTCAATGAAAGTAAATTAGTTGAATGTTGGATACTGAAGTAGATTGATGTAAAAATTTGCAGTAAATATAGTGTGCAGTATTCTAAGATACAATGGATGAGTCGATGCCTGTTTTGAGATGCAGTTTCTGGAGTCTTTTATTTGTATACTTCATCAACATTTAACTGCTGAAACAATAACCTGGAGTGAACGTAATTATGATTGCAAGAGATTGTTTATATTCCTTGAAATACTTACTACCTTAAATCTCAGCTAATCAATTTACAAAACAGAAATATTTTCCTCAGGAAAACATATATGAGCATCAAGTGCAAGCTCTACAAACTCTTCAAATATTCCAGCAAGTTCCTTTAGTTCCCAGACTTCCAATTTACAGTTTGAATGCCACCTCTTCAGCAAAGGAATGTCTAATTCAGCTGGAGTTCTGGGCTAACAGCATCATTCAGACAATATAAAGCCTAAGTAAAATTGAAATCCTTGTAATATGAAAACCTCAGATGTCAATGTTTATTATTTCATAGCTGCAAGACAGGTTAACTTGGTATTTTCTGTCTCGTATTACTTTCCCATCTGTCTTGTTAAGACAAATAAGGAAACATTAGTTACAAATCACACTCTACCAGGAGTCACTTGCTTGGCTTCTTTTTTTAATAAAAAAGTTTGCTTGAGTTTAAAATATTACTGAAAGTTAAAACAGCATTTACTGATTCGGTACCTGTTAGTCTGTAGCCTCCAAGGGACATCACAGATTATTCTGTCTCCAGTTGTGAACTGGTTGGTCAGTTCATGGTGCTCTGTGAACTGTGAATGCTTCCACACAGTTAGAATGTACTTGATATAATTTCACTTTCTGAATCAAATTATATACTTAAAGAGTTTTTATAATTAACAAAGCCTGACCCCAAAGTTTAGTGGTTTTAACAGTTCTCTTTTTTTCTTTCTAAGGATTTTGGGCATTTTGCAATCATTATCATGCTAAGAACTTAGAATGATAAAGCTGGTTAGAGATGGTATAGAAAAAAAAGAGATAGGGCTAGAGCTGCAACTGGGAGAAAATAAATTTGTGTGTGTGGAATGGAAAGAAAGGGCTTGTAAAGGAAGAAAAAGAGTGCAGGGTGACAGTGTGAATAAGCATTCAGAGATAAAAATGTCATACTAAAAATGCAAGTATTCAAGCTGGTTTTCCATGAAGTCAGATGGTCTGGTAGTACAGGAATCAGTGAGGCCTAGGCACCATGAAAAGACTTGGATTTCCAGATGCTGAAACCCAGCACCATTGTATGGTACCAGGGTAGTTTGTGGGAGAATATGGAAGTGTACAGGTGGATTCCTATGGTATTACATGGTTATTTGAAGTCCAGAAAAAGTTCTTAAACCGTCAGCTCCTGATTTACAAGGACTGGTTTCTCTGCAGCCTGACATGGTTTGGTCTTCCATTTCCTGGTGTAACATATTTCTTACATATTGAATGTGCTTGTTAAGTTTTAAAAATGCATGTAGTATTTTCATTAGGATTATTTCCTGAAACTGTTTAACACGGTACTGTTTCATTACAGGGAGAAAATAGTTTCTTCAGATGACCTCCTGGAGTGGTTGAGACCTTTCTGTGGGGACGACTCCGTTGCAGTAAAGCCTCGCATCAGGGTATTGCAAATTCTGGAGCAAGCCTTCCATCTCAGTGATGAGGATAGCAAGCTACTTGTGTACTTCAGGACACAAGCTGTTCTCAGAGCTTGCTGGCCTGAAACAAAGGTATTAACACTGATTGCTGCAAATTACAGCATTAGACTCCTTTTATGTGAGAATTACATAATGAATCACTGTATATACTTGTGATGCATCCTGCTGTCTGGAAACTAATCCTACTGTCCTTTTTAAATCAAGTTTCTGATACATTCTGATTCTTTGAAAAACAAAGTTATATAAAGGTAAGGGACTTCTCTGATGTTTGTTTAGGATCAGGAGTATATAATACTGAACTTGATTGAGCACTAGTGATTTTCTTCCATGTTAAACATTGATGTTTTTGTAACTTTCTTTTCTGACCATTTTTTTTTTTCTGTCAGTTTTACTTCCCTCTTTATCTTCCACTTGGTGTCACATTTTATTCAGAATTAGAATGATAATTGCTGGCCACTGTCTTTTTTTCTTATGCCTTTAAATATTACTGCATGAATATGTAGCAGTTTTGAAATCATGTGAATAGCTCTTGCTGCATGTAGAATTCTTCAGAAGCAGTTATTTTTTGTTCATTTTCTAAGTGCCTCCCCCCATGCCAAGATCTTACAGAACAAAAATAGAATATTTCTAATAGTTCCCAAAAAAATCTATGAACAAACCCACTTTATATTCATATAAAACAAAAGCAATATCTCAGTTTTGACTTGCTGTGCTAGATTCATCCAAGGGAACAATCCTAATAAAAATCTTAAAAGGAAAAGAAAGTACTTATCTCTTGGTTTCTTTGGAAATGACTTTTTCTTTCCTATTTACAGTAATACCAGCATTTAACTCCTCAACTACTATTCAGGTGTCTGTGATTGGATTCTTCATCTTCAGTTCAGTCCTTTGTCAGCATTTGTGTTGCCTGTGACCTGCTTTCCAATTCAAAATCAGTTCCAATTATAAAACATTCAACTAGAGTATGTCTTAAGAAAAAAGCTAGAGGTAGATAATAGCTTTCAGCCATGCTTGTAGAAGACAGAAAAATAACCTGTATTTGACAGAAGCCTTATGAGACTCATTACACTTGTGATTTTACCTTAAATATTTATCAAAATTTATTTTCTCCCATAATCTTGTAAGTCAGAATGTATACAACTTTGTAAAAGGAAAAACCCATCCATTTAGTCACAAAACCAAATTTTAGGACTTACTTGAATGCATTTCATGTTCTCCTGGCTCATGTGTAGCTCACTGCCCACCAGAAGCCCCAGGGCCCCCTCAGCAGAGCTGAGACAGCCACAGCTGTGCTGTCCCCACCTGTGCTGTTCAGGTGCAGCACAGCTGCTAAACCTTGTGCAAATTTTGCTGGCTCAGTCTTCCAGCCTGTTCAGGCCTCTCCATATAATCAGTTACTTCCTGTTTCCTGAAGGGATTTTTAGAATTCTCCTCATTTCCAGCAGGAAAATGTGGTTTTCTTTTTTGAGGGAAGTTTGTACTGGCTGAGCAACAGTTCATCTGCTCATAACAGGTTGCTGATCACTTCAGTGCTTTACACTTTTGCTGATGAGTAAGCAAGTAGTACAAGACATGTAATAAAGCTTGAATAATTCACTAGATAAGATCAAACCTTTCAGAGTTAACTATGAAAAATATGTACACAGCACCGAAATACTCATTTCTCTGTATATATTGTTTATTATTTGGCTAAAGGTAGAAATAGCTTTCAGGCTTAACAGTAAAAAGTGAAAGCGGTGTTTAAATGTACATACATAAAAATCATTGTTTATGCACCCCAATTTCTGCTACAGAGTGCAATTGTAAGAATCCTGTTGGAATATATTAAAAACTATTCTCATTTTCATGTCAGCTCAAGCTCAGTGTGGTTGATAAGAACCCTTTCTTTTCTTCAAATATTTTGTGCTAGGTAACTGATGTGTTGTTTAGACACAAGAGTCATATTGGTTTGTCCTTTAGATTCCTGTCACTGAAATTCAAATGTCCAAGAAAACAAATAAGTGGTCTTAAGTAAGCAGACTATTTATTTTGCATTTTTTTTCCTCTTTTAGTCACCTGATGTCAAATAGCTAGTCTGCAAACTGATACTAGAAAAGCAAGTGATGGCCTTGTTTGAGATCTTACTAAGTTTGCATATTTTGTGAATTAACAGACAAGGATAATATCATCATAAAATAGCAGATTGAAAACTAGATGTTTCCCAGTCCTTCAGGTGTGTTAGTGGAACAAGAACCCTGCAGAAGTCAGTTCTTACATGGCTGCTGAAAAGCAGGGAGAGATTTCTATATGAGTTTTGGCAGAGCATTGTAGTTAAGTTGCAGTTTTCTTGTGCAAGTTCACACTTCAGGGGCAAAGACCTTTAAAAGCAACCCTGTTTTACAGAAAGGAGTATTGAAGGACAGCTTAAAAGTTTAATCAGATTGCTGAGTAATCGTGGATGAAGAAGTAGACAGGAGGAATCGCATCTTTCAAATTATGTCAGTCTGCCCACCTTGTCTGTAGACATCACTTTCTCTAGTATCACTAGATGTTTATTAATCTTGGTCATCCTTTCTCATCCAGCAAAATAATTGAAAAAAAACCCAACAAAACACATTTTAAAATAAGTGGGAGGGGGAAGGGGCTATGGATTAAATGCTGGTTTTAGATTTTACAGGGATGTGTTTAATGGTTGTTGGTTTTCAGGATTTTTTAACAAACTTTAAATTGCAAATAGGGAAAAAAATGTATTCATTATCTTACCTCCAGATTGTTGTATTATTACTTGCTTGGCATTTCTTACCTGCTTTTAGGGGATCCCTCTTTCCCTATACCATTCCTTGGCACATAAAGGGACAGCAGATATTATAAAGTATGGTTGTGGATTTATATTTAATAAAGATAATTTTAATGATATTGCAGTGTTCAATTACCAGAAAACGTGTGAAAGCCACCCTCAGTGTGTCTACTAATCCTCTTAGACAGACTTTGCATACATCAAGGAGGGACTTAATATTTAATTATGCTCTAGGTGCTGTAAGTAGTGGTCCCACAAATCAATGTGCTGGGAAACAGGCCAGCTCTTACAAAATTAAAAATGTACTTTATGGAAGCAGCTACCTATCAAACACTCAGAAACACAGTGATTTCCAGTTCTCTAATGATTAGTTAACAAAATTAAAAATTCAGGGGTCCTCATTTTTCAAAGGCTTGAGAGGCTTTAATTCACATTCCAGTAGCATCCCACGCTATGGAGGAGGAGGAGGAATGCCTTGTTTTAATCCCCGTGATGAATTTTATCTGAGCTCTTCAGGTTCTGTAATTTTCTAGTTAACTGGTGCATGAAAAATATGGGTCAAAATACTGACTTTTTATATATTAAAAAATGTTGGAGTGGGAAGAAAGACATAGTTTAGAATGTTGGTATCAAAATTTATCTTTATTCATCTTAGATGGGAAATCCATTTCTTTTCAAATAATAAATATAATATAGTCTGTAATAACTCAGTAGTGTCTAACAAGCCTAAAGTGTCAGCTAACAGGTTATGTGTGTTTTTGTGTGTGTGTACTTAGCTGTTCAGATCAGTGAGCAGTTACAAGGCGCAGGTTACAGAAGTGAGTTAGGGTTTGCCCCAGGAAGTTAGAGTGGCACTAGCAAAGCTTCTGTAAGTGAAGCAAGGCTTACTTTAAGATGTGAAGTTACTCATTGTGAAGCTTCTACAAGACACACCTTTTCTTAAAAGGATTGTTTCATTATTATGCAAATGCAAAATGTAATTACTACTTGCATGCCACTTAAATGCAAATAGCTTTGTCATTTAGAGAAGGTAATCTCATTTAGCCTTCCTCCTCATATTGTTATATTATGTTTTTTTCATGATCTTTGGGTATAGAGAGCTGCTGAGGGCTAAATGTTTTTGAAAATTGGAAGAGATGTCTATTAAGGATTTAAAATTGTAACTTTGGGCACTTCTCATATTTTTTTCTTTTCTAAAGTTTAGCTTTGAAAAAATTGACAAATTAATTGGTATGTGTATGGGATGTGCAGAATACATTTTCCTTCCTTCCTGCCTATATGGCAGTTAATGTATGGCATGTGCAAACTTGTGTCTCAGCAACTTTAGTAATGTCTGCATTGACTTTCTGAGAACTTGGGGTGGCTGTCAAGACTCCATTGCTGCTCTGTTCCTCTTCTCCCTGTTATTATTTCCATGGTGTTTCTTTGTACTAGTTAAGAATGGTCTCAATGGGAATGTCCATGTCCACTGATTTTCAGCTTTTTCCCATTTCCTCTTCTCATGTCAGAGATTTAAACATGAGAAGTCATTTTGCTGAAGCCATTTATCAGGTAACAGTGACCTGTATTTAGCTTGATCTGACAAAATGCAAGTGAAGGAGCTGTATCTGTTTCATCTTTAGTTGTCTTTTATTTATGAAAAATGCTTAATTAGAAGAAAGATTTATGTTCCTATCAACTCTGAGTAAATTTGTTATGATGTTGTTTATAATTCTAGAGACATTGTTTCTCTGCTGGTAATGCATAAAAATTAAGCTTAAGAAATTTAATTTAAGTTTTAATTAATATTTTAAAACACTAATTTCCATTCCTTGAAGATACAATTTATCCATATGAAAACATGTGATTTTTTTTTTTCAAGGAACATAAATTGTAGTGTGTATGATTAATTAAATACTTTTAGATGCAAATGAAATATTTTCCATTAACTACACAAGTATAGCAGATAAGACAAAGTGGAGAGAAAAGCAGTGTAGTGTGAGTGCACACAAGTTTTGAATTGAGCCCTGGGCACTGCAGTGCTCTGTGACCAGTAGCAGTTGCTTCAGAGGAAAATAAGAATGCTCTGAAGTGGATTCATGGGGGATCATTCACTTTCTCTAGTAATCCTTTGTAATGAAGGTCTAAGTTCAGAATAGTTGCAGTGGTGTGTACTCAGTTTTGATCCCAGATTCAGAAAAATTAAGGGCTTATTAGCAATATAATCAGACTTCTGTTATTACGTTTCAGAGAAATCAGTGGATAAACTGTGATTGAGCCTTGGGTATCTCTTGCTAAATTTTCAGCATTAGTACACACTGTGCATCACCAAGCACTAAACATGCTGAAACTTTGTGAAGGAGAGATACCATCCAGAGGGACCTGGACAAGCTCAAAAAGTGGGCCCATGGGAATCTCATAAGGTTCAACAAGACCAAGTGCTGGTGCTGCACCTGGACTGGAGCAACCCCCAGTATCACTCCAGGCTGGGGGATGAACAGAGCCACAGCAGCCCTGCTGAGAAGGACCTGGGGGTGCTGTGGGTGAGAGGCTGGACATGACCCAGCCATGTGCCCTTGCAGCCCAGAAAGCCAAATGTGCCCTGGGCTGCACCCAAAGCAGCGTTGGCAGCAGGTGAGGGAGGGGATTCTGCCCCTCTGCTCTGCCCTGGTGAGACCCCACCTGCAGTGCTGCATCCAGCCCTGGGATCCCAGCACAGGAAGGACATGAACCTGCTGGAGTGAGTCCAGAGGAGTTCACCGAGATGATGAGAGGGATGGAGCACCTCTCTTTGTGAGGAAAGGCTGAGAGAATTGGGATTGTTCAGCCTGGAAAAGAGAAGGCTTTGGAGTGACCTAAATGTAGTCTTCCTGAAATGAGCCACCAAATTAGATGGAGAAGGACTTTTTACAAGAGCTTGAAGTGACAGGACAAGGGGGAATGGCTTCAAACTGGAAGAGAGTAGGTTTAAACTAGGTGGTAGAAAAAAATCTTTACTGTGAGGGTGGTGAGGCACTGGAACAGGTTGCCTATAGTAGTTGTGGACACTCCATCCCTGGGAGTGTTTCAAGGCCAGGTTGGAAGGGGGTTTTACCAACCTGGTCTAGTGGAAGGTGTCCCTTCCCATGGCAGGAGTGTTGGAACTGGATGATCTCTAAGGTCCCTTCCAATCCAAACCATTCTGTTTCTATGACTTAACCTTTTTATGTGATTTGTTAAATTCTGTGGCTTTTTAGGATATTAAAATCAAAAAAAAACCCCAAATTCTCTATTCACTACACTTTTTCCCTTGTTCTGTTGCTTACTCTCAGTAACCAATCCCAGTCACACCACCTCCACAGCCTTTTCTCTCTGTAGGTATCCTCTGCTCTGTCTCAGAGCCCACTGTGATGTGTAGTATAACTCCTGAGAAGTGAATATGCTGTCCTTGTGGAAATTAACAGTCCATGGTTTTGCATCCCAGCATTTTGATTGCTCTTGACTTCATCCATACATCAACCAGAAGTCTCTGAATTTCATTCAGTGAGGCTCAGGTTACTGTTTTGACTTGATTAGGCTAATTTAACATATTTTAAAATGCAGTAGTTTTACTATTGTTACATTTTATTTGTCATCGTATACATATCCTAGACTATTTTTTTTTAGTCCATTGGAGGTTTCTTTTGACATAAACTAGCCTTGCCAATCATTTGTCTGTATTTTTGTCTGTTCAATGCTTGCAGTCTCCCCAAAACAATTTATATAGACAAGGAAGCACCCATAAACCCATGAGAAATTCTACTTTTTAGCTTTACTATTTGGTCATAAACTGGGGATTTTTTTGTTTACATTTTTTGGGTTTTTTTCCTCTTAGTAGATCAAGTTCTTCAGTGGTTTCTAGTCAGGAATATTGTTCTAAGCCCTTTGAAAATATATGTAAATTGTAAAACTAGTTTTTAGGCATTATTGTGTTAGTATCTTAAATGAGTATTTTTTTAGTAATAACTGTGACAGTAGATGCTGTCCTTTTTTCCAAACAGTTTTCTTATTCCATCAGCCATCGTGCTAAGTTGACAGTTCTTATTTAGAGGTCTGCAAACTCTGCATCATCAGAGGGGCCTCACTCAGGTATTCTTAAAATAGTTTTTATTTTATAGTAGTTTGTGATACTTCATGTTGATTGAGAGAATGAGGAGTTCTTTTTCCACATTGCTGCTATTGTTACCCAGGGACCCATCTATAAAGACTATGACTGCTAGGACATCAACTACACCAAATCAAAAAGAAAACCACCAACTGCAGTGCTTCTGTAGCGCCATTTGGTGTGACAGGTGCATGATGCTGCCTACCCTATTTGGATTATTTTTATGGCTGCAACAGAGCTATTCACTTATTTCAGTTTTTACAGCTTAAATAATTTTGTGATAACTATGCACCTGGTATTTTAATTGCTCCTGGCCTAGGTCATAAATATGGAATAAACAAGGAATTTTTCATGAAAAATACACATTTCCTTTTTTTAACTGAAAAGAGTAATACTGAAATATTATTTAAGATTGGAATCAACATCAACAACCTCTTGTTCCTGTAGGACAGTATCTTTAGTGTGAGCCTTTGTTTTCAGAAATATATTTTTGACTTTGCTAGTCTTGCCTTTCTGCAGGATGATATTTTGGCAGTACTAATTTTGACAACGTTTCATTTACATGTTAACAGCTTTTAAAAAAATTTTGCGTTATTAGCAAGAATTGCAGACTTTGGTTATCGAGACAGCAGTGATACATAGGGGTAAATACTGAGGATGCAGTGCTGCTTGATGGCAGTAATGATTAGAAGGGTAAATTAAAAACCACTTGTGTATGGAGTGGAAATGGCTGATGCTGAGTTAACAGCTCAAAAAAATATTTAAAGATTAAAATCTTGTCATTTCTAGGCCATATCTTCCAGTGCTGTCTGCTCTATGTTAGATTATTTATATAATACATAAATTCTGAATTACATAATAGTGGTTAGTAGTTGGTGCATACACAGAAGATTACTCATGTTTGTGACCCCCTCATGTTGCATAGGTGTTAGTTTTAACCATACAGCATCCAAATTTTTACATATTAACATCAATATGCAATTTAAATAACATATGTTAGTCCTGTTTCTTTCAGTTCCAGCTAGCTAAGTATAGGAGTCTTTCAAATGCATCTCGGTTTTTTTTTTTCATTATTTGCTCTTATTCTCCCTACCAATATCTATGTACAGTCCTCAGAGGTTTTCTCTGTGCTGAAAAGTATTTGCAGATTAGGACATAGTCTCCTGCAGACTACAAATGAATGGATTTTATTTTCTGCATGAGTTATTCATTTTTATGCATTAGGCAACACATTTTGTGTTTATTGAATCTATATGCATTTCTTCGTGAGCTGCATATGAAGCAGATAAGCAATTAAACAATATATAAATCACTTCTGAAAAAAAAAGTTCTTGGGTATTTCTGTAAGAACTCAACATGTGGCTGAGCCTCAGTTTGATTCATCACCAGTAGGCTTCTTGTTGATTTTTTTTTTTAACTTGAATCCCATAACTTGCTTATCTTGTACGCTGGCTTTAATTCGAGCAGGATTTTACCTGTGCTATTATGTGCATCTCTTTAGTTTCTGAATGCAGCAGGCTTGCATATGTGCTCAGAATTTAATACTAGTTTTAATATGTGAAGCCCAGCTCTTGGGAAAGTGCAAGAAAGCCTGATGTCAGAGGTTTTCTTCCTCTGAGATATAAGGCACGAGTTGTAAACACTGAGTTTACTCATGCAAGACCCTTGACTTCAATTTTAATTTTGAATTGATTGCTCTAAGATTGTAGTTTTGATAGCAGACGCTTCCTTTTGGTCCATTAGATGGTGTTTGTGTCTTCCAGTCCCAAGTCAGAGCAGCCCCTGATCAGTAAGTCCAACTCTGTGGGCACAGAGCACCCCCAAGAGTCACACCCTGTGTCTGAGAGCATTGTTCAAACACTTCTTGAATTCTGTCAGGCTGGTGCTATGACCACTTTATTTTTTGTTTGTTTTGGTGTGTTGTTCTTAAGTGACTATTCCTTAATAAAATTATTGTTTTGCACTAACTGGGATAACTCCATAAGCATAGATTCAAAAAAGCTGCTTTCAAGCAAGGGAATTAAAACTGCAGCAAACTGGATCATATTTTAGCTGTTGTGTGTTTTCATTAAACAAGAGCTAAATCCTGTTAATATACAGGAGCATTTTGTGAAGCCAGTGGAACTGTTTTGTAAAAGTTGCCATCTCTCAACTATGACTTAATACCACATAAGTTTCCATTTACCAAAATGGGCTGAAATTAGAGTTAGCAAAATGTGAACTAGGATAGATGGAGAGAGTAAGATCAAAATGGCCTATTTAAAGCTGGCAGGTTCCTTTGCCCTTGACTTTCTCCATGCTGTGTGCCCCTGCCCATATGCTGGTAAACCAGTGGCTAAATGATATGGTGGTTTGTTCTTCCAAGCCTGTTACTATTCTCACCAGCCTGACCTTGTGTCCTGGAGGATTTTCCCCTCAATCACAATTTACAAGTTGTTTAATTTGGATTTTTTTTAAAGAAACCCTAGTTTAGATATAATGGGATGCCAGTAGTGTGTTGCTGAGTATAGCACTTTAAAAAGGGTTTTCTGTTGCTCTGGCATATGAAGATCTTAAATAAGATGTTTAATATGTGCTCGTGGTTTTGCATTGTTTCACAAGTATAATGTGTCTAACATCAAGGCTGATAGGATTCCTAGCATCTTGAAACAGTTTGAAGAGAATGAAATAAATAGCCTTTAGAAGCTCCTAATCTTACATGTACAGAGTCTGTAGCTATGCAATTTCAGGAACAGTTGTAAAGTGTTGCAGATTGTGTTTGGGGTTTTTTGGACAGATTTTTGATGTTTGTGTTCTTATTGGGAATAATTGACCTTAAAATTTCTATTTAACTTGCAATTTTATATGTCCTTTGTAACAAGTGTTGAACTTTGCAGCCTTGTTCTGGAGGTAAGTTTCAGTAACTCATATTTGTGCAGACTTTCAGTAGCTCAGCAGAAGAGAAATGACAGATTCACAGGCTGACCTGCAAAGTGGAAATACTTCCTTCAGTGACCAATCCTACTGACCTGTTGTATAGGAAGGGCAGTATTTTCTTTGCTGGTTTACTTAATTAGATTGTAGACTCCTTGGGACAAGGCTGTTTTATTTTTGAGCCATGAACAGCACACCAGGATGGCAATTACAGGAATGCAGTCAAATTGCTACCAATCCTTTTAGTCATTGTTTATAAACAATGGTAAGCCCTGTCTAATGACTGGAAGGAAATTTTAGCATCAGCGTTCCTATCTCAAATCTGAATAAAATCTTTGATGTCACATCTGCCTATTATTTTGAGATGCAGCACAGATGAATTCTCTACCACTGCAGTTTGGGCAGGGGCATGGGAAGACGCATAAAACCAGTGCATTTTATAAGGAAGTTCTGACAAATTGCAAGTCTGTTGTAGCAATAAGGGACCAGTCAAATGCCTGCTGAGTGTTTCTGTATTCAGTGCCATATTAATTCAAATTTATGCTGCAATGTCGAACATGAACACATTTTGAAATGTTTAAATTTACCATCTGCTAGATGTAATAAAATTAATTTTATAATCATGTAAAATAGTAAGTTTTTGGTTGCATTCCTTGGTAACAGCAAACTTTTCTGCTTTTAGTACAGGGAGTTGATTTTAAGTATGGATATTGCTTTTCTCAATAAACAAGCAATTATAGTGAAGGAAAATACTTTTCTGGTTTAATTTATAAACATCCTTATCATTTATTTCCTTTGAAGACAGCAAAATCTGATGATGAAAGCTGTGGCTTTGTCACACTAACATAGAGTAAAAATGGAATTTGCAGAATAGATACCAGTGAGCAGAGGGAGGTCGAGGTCTGTCTGCATTAGTTTTCCTGCTCACCATTCTCATACAAAAATAGCATTTTTCTTTTATCTCAGAGGTAGGAGAGGGTTGAATTGGCTGGATCTTTTTATTGGCATTTCCTTTTTTTTTTCAAACAAAAGGCACTCTCATCAGCCAAGTCAGTCAGTACCAGATTGTCAAGTTAAATGACTTTAGCAATAAAGCATGTACAAGTCTATCAGATGTGTCTTTCCTGTAGAATCAGGAAGCCCTTACATTAATGGATATCTATAACTTAAGGATGCAATTCAGATAAAGTAACATTCCACAGTTGCTGTAAATACTGTTTTTAAGCTAACTTTTATTACAGGAGTGAGATAATGTACTAAACTAAACCACTGGTTCTGTGGTCTGCCATGCTAAAGGCTTTTTTTTATCAGTCATGTGTGATTTCCAGAGTTTGATTTAACTTTATCATTCTTCACTGTATCATCTTACAGTTTTTGTGAAACAGTATGTTTCCAGAAGCTACGTAACTAATTTGTGAGGCAACTTTTCATATTTGGATTCCTTCATCCATGTTACATGTGACGAGCATGAAGCAATAACAAATCTGTAGAACAACATGATGAATCAAAACTTTGTGCATTGAAAGTCAGTAAACTGAGTGCTTTCCATTTTGGGCATCTAATAGGATCTAATCTGTGAGGAAAGAGTCTAAAATCACTTAAGTCTGAAAGATTTGATCATAAGGCAGAAAAGTTGGATTTATTTGAGGAGAAATTTTAAGTGCACAGAGTTTTTAATTAAGCACTGAATCAATCTCGCATGGGCTATGACAAGCACATGCTGTTAGTGTAGCCAGTATTTTGCTTTGTGAATTTCCTGTACGATTTTTTGAAGGAACATTAATGTATGCAGATGTTTGTATATTCTTGATTCTGAACATATGTAGTCCCTCAGTAATGAAATTGTGTTTTAACAGTTTAACATAAGGTTTGGCTTTACTTAACTTGTATTTTGTTTTATAATCTATCATGAGCATAATTTCTACAATTAATTCCCCTAATTGACTTTCCCATTGTGGTAAATATTTGTGCAGCCTTTTAATGAGAAACATGATGCCAACTGTGTTCTACTGCCAAAGAGACTGCCTGAAACTGAAGAGAATCAAGGCAGAACTGAGCAAATCTGTTGTTAAAACTGGAAGCCCATGCTTTCCTTTTCCTTGCTTTTGTTGTTTTGTGGTTTTTTTGATTTTTTTTTTTCCACTTGTTTTTCATATTTCTTTGGGGTCATCTGAAGTTCATGCCTGGCTTTGAGCCTCATTATTCTGTTTATTGACAGGTTCTTTACAGGGACTTGTGTTTAGATGACTCTGAGCAGTTCGTGGGGGTTATCTTTGCATGGTTAACCTCAGAGTGGTTTAGAAAGATGTTTTGGGTTTTTTTTTTAAAAAAAGGAAGGGGAAGCAGAATGATATTAACCCTCTGTTATCTAACATTCAGAGACATCTGAATTAGATCATCCAAAATTGCTACAAGGAGAGTGTTCAATTAAAAGTGGATTTTTTTTTTAATCTGTTACTACAATAAAACAAGAGGCTTAACTGCAGCAGCTCATCTCAGCTAGCTTTCACTTTGTAAAGGTGAAATTTCTACCTTTTTACACAGAGCATGCTGTGTTTCTGCTGCATGAGGTGTCTGCTTCCTCATTGTGCTCTCTCTCAGAGTCAGCGAAGACTGATACAGAGCAAAACTTAAGTTCTCTCTGTGTGTTGTATATAGATCAATCTGTCTATCTGTCAAGACATATGTATGTGTATACATACACACACAGAGCAAATATAAATTAAAATCTCATTCCTATGTGCTGTTTCAAGGTATTGCTTCCTTCTAGCAAGGAGCTATCACAGAAATCTAGTTTCACATTAAATGGAAGTGACATGCATCTAAAATGCCATATAAAGAGTGAATTTTCACTAGTCTTCTTAAAAACCACAAATCATTAACACTGCAGAAAGTTCACTTTATTACTCTTAGTGAGAAACATAGGTGATTTGAAAAAAGCCATTGTAGAGTGAAATGCTGCAGAAATGCTCTCTGTGTTTGAGAACAGGAAGGTAATTCCTGTGAATGACTAGAGATTAATTACTGTGTGTTATGTCATGGGCAATCATGTTGCAAGGATCCAGCTGCCCAAAACAAAATTATGGTGCTAGATTAATTAACATTAAAATATGTAAACCAAAGTCTATAAAGATGCATTATTAGGCAGAATTATTGGAATTCAGTTCATGTTGAATGAAAGGATGTCTGATCTATTCTCTACTACTCGTATGGGACCTTCTCTGGCAGCTTTTCTCATGTATTGATGTTGTCTTTGCCATTTATTACCATTTTTATGTCTATCATTAGAAAGATCTTAACATTTAGTCTGTGTTTTGAAGTAATGCGCAGTTTGTGCAGATCTACTAAAATGTACTCAGTGGACCATGCAGAATGGCATGCACTTGGTTTCAATATATAAGGAGCTAGTTTTCTGAGAAAAGGGTTTGGGGATGGGTAAGCAGTGTGAGAGCTTCTATTGTCTAGCTAGTACTTAATTTGCTAAGATGGTAAATATTTTGGAACCTTAGCTGTTAACGTCTTCTGTCTCTTTTTTCCTTTCTTGTTTATCTCTGTTCTCTTTTCAGCCTTGTCATTTCAGCATCTAGTATTATAGTATTATATATTATATATATCAAGTATATCTATTACAGGTGGGTAACTGATGTCTGCTATGTGACATTTGCAGTAAAGAAAAATAGTTCAAGTGCCCAGATCTAGGAAACATGTTTTTCTCTGTCTGAAGTGTTTTAGTGTATGGTGCTTTCAGATATACTCTGGAGACAGAAGCAAACAGTTTTTCAACACTAAATATTTTAAAGTCACAGATTATGTAGGCAACTCAATAAATGCATCAGTAATGTTTGTTTTCCAGCCTCTTTTGAAAATATGCCCTTGATGTATCAGAGCCACTTTGAAGAGATTGGATGCGATCTTTAATCCTTCAGAGTAGCTGTAGAACTAAGGAAAACTTTGTCCATGTTTGATGTCTTAGAACTATTTGGGCTGAAACAGAAAAGTTAACATTTAATGCTGTGTATCTTCAGCAGAATTATAAGATGAAACTGAAGTGTTTGATGTTCTGGGAGTTTGTGGACTCTGGAAAAAAAATTCAGTGTTAGAATGTGTTAATAATACCGAGGGAGCTACTTTGTTATTGTAACAAAGAATTGTTAAACTCCAAAAACTTGTGTATGTCAGGTTAGCCTCCAATTGCTATTCTATTTGTGAAAGCCCTCCTGGTGTGATACCCAAACTTTTAAACAGAAGTTGCTTCTCATTTGGCAGCAAGTTGGTTCTTATTTACAGCAACCTTCCTTCGACTGTCAGACCTTTTACCTTGCACATTTTTACCATGAAACTGCAGGCAGTAATTATTTTTAAAAGAACCTGTCATCAACTGGAGTGAATTCAAGTCCAGGCAAAAGCTGCAGGTTTTCAACAGAGATAGGCACTTGTCCCAAGACAGAATTGTCTGGGAGCTGATAGGACAGTGGGGCTTTGTTTTTCTTGGGTTCAAACACCTGTGCAGAGAAATACTGTATTACTTGTTAGCAGATGTCCTTTGCTGTGTAGATTAATTGAGAAGCCTCTTTCAAGGCTCTTTTCTAGGTGAGAAAAGATGAGGTGCTATAAATCCAGATCAAACTATTGAATTTTCGTGGGTGAGGGAGAGTAGTATATATTAGGAAAGCACTGGACATAGTCATTCTTTGAAAATATGTGTGTGTGTATATATGTCTATACATTGAGAAAAAAAAAATACAGAAATTTTTGGTTGTTTGAAGATGACATATCTGATCCTCTGAACTAATCAAAGAATATTCTTGTGTGGGATTACATTGTTCTAGGAATGTGCACCTAAGTCATTCCACATCATCTGTGTTCTCCCATCTCATTTGCTTGTAGTTGAAAATGGTAAATAAGAAAATGGATTTCTGGGAAAATTACATTCACTGTGTTTCCGGCATTGTTTTGGAACAGTGATGTTCTTCCCAGATAGTTTGTTGATTGCTTTTAAATTTTTAAATCATTGATTTCTGGGGAAAAAAAAAAAAGTGGCTTAGTTAGTTTGTTTGGTTTTTGTCTCCTTCAGGTAGAAATAACAGATATAGAAAATGAAGAAAAAAGATACCATTTGTTCCTGGGACTTCTGGAGTCCAGTCAGAGTCTGTGTGAATTTCAGCACTTGGTCTTGCTGCTTCAGGCTTGGCCACCGATGGACAGGAGCAATGGGTGAGTGTTTCTTCAAACAACCATGTAATAAAAGAGTTCAAAGTCTTCTTGCTTGATATAATGTTGTTTTCAGTCAAATAATTTAAACATGGCTGGTAGGAGTGTGTTCTTTGAAAAAGATCCTATTGGGGGAATAAATGGTTTGTTTAAAGCAGAGTTGAATAAATCAGTTTCCTGTAAAACGTGTATGTACACATATGTATCTGTGTCATGGAGGAGGGCAGAGGAGTGTTTTATTGCTTGAACTCTTGAACAGGAGAGTGCTCTATCTACTTAAATTTCAAACTACGTATTTTGCTCTTGTTTTTAGCAGTATAAACAGAGTCCATAAAAAAAGAACAGAAAGTTGACTGTTCTCTGTATTCAAAGTTACACTTTGCAGAAAGGCCTTCGAAAGGTGATGTTCAGATGGATGTGGCAGACAGTCTGCAGGAGGTCTGGGAGAGTAATGGTACCACAAAATGGCACTTCTCTTGTCTAGATCCACTACCAATTACTTCTCTTTCTGAATAAAGAATCCAAACCAATTTAAGATTAAAATAATTATAAGACTTCAGAATTGCAGCCATCAAAGTGGATATTAACTGGAAGTAGTAATTTGGAACATCCAGTCTACTGGACTACTGGAGATTATATTTTATCAGTTCTTTGATTTTTGTCTTTGACTTTCTGAATACATTTGAAAGTAAAAAAATTAGCTGTTGTATTCTATAACTGCTAATCACTTTTAAGATACAAGGATTCAAATAAACTCGTGTGGAGAGGCAAGGGTCACATATCTTTCAGAGAGCAGTAATACTAATACATTTTTGGCTAGCCATGTCTGACAGCAGTTAGATTAGAGTCATTGGATGGTGTTTATTTTGAATTACTTTTGGATTACCTTAAAATAGGTTGTAATCAATACAATCTATTTTAACTTGGGGACTACATTCACAAAGACATAACATAACAAAGTGTTTATGTGCATTGATTTTTCAGAAAAGTTAAGGCTTATCTTTTTCTGAAAACTAGCTATCTTATGCATGTGTAGAGAACTGGTGGGTTACAAGGTAATCTGTAGTGGTTTTTCACATTCAAGCTTGCAGTTTATTTGGAATTTCTGGATAAGCATTGACCTAAATTCTTTACTGACAGCTTTAAAAGCCAAAAATTCTTGAGTACATTAAGAATTACAAGGACTGCTGTGGGATCTGTCACAAATGCATGTTTCAACTTTCATTTTAAGTTTTGGTTTTGATTGTAATTGAAAAATGGATCCCTAACATTGTGGGGGAGCTTTCAAACTTTTTTTCATCTACACATTACCTTTAACAAAAAAAAAAAATTTAAAGAGTAAAATGTCAATTTCAAAGGAAATACTGCTGCAATTTGCAAAATCCTTTTTATTTGTGTTGAACAGAAAGACTAAAGAGTTCTGTGAAAGGAGAACCCTTCTTGTATATGGGCAGTTCTTGTCTACTGTTCAGTTACAGAGGACATAAAAAATTACATAATTGTATCTCCCTCTTGGTGTTCTAGTCCTTTAGTCTGACTTCCTAAAGTGAAGAATAAAAAAAAAAAAAAGATGCTGTCACAACTGTGGATCAAATTTCTTTGACTCCAGTGATCTTGGAAGTGAAAAGTTCTGCAAATACTTAGGTCACCTGTACTAAAACTAAGAGTCTAAAGTTGTTACTCTGGCTCCTAGGCAATTACGTAGTCACAATTCTTTCCTCTTCTCCTTCATTCCATAATTCCACAGCATTCAGCTATGCTGAGCACCCTAGGGGTTTATATATGTGTATATGTGTTCCTGGAAAAGTCTATCTTAAGGATGCTTGGGAGTAAAACATGGAACTGTTTTGGTATTTTCAACAATTTCATTTTAAAGCAAGTTGTATTAACAAATTTTTGAGCAAAGAGGAAAACATCAAGAAGTTAAAACTAAATGCATTGGTCTGTTTGTTTACTCTTTACTCTTTTTCCTCCTTCAGAAGGTCATTATCACTTTTTGTTTACAGCCAATGTAATGAACCTTACAGGAACTGGGGAATTTAAGTGTGAGTTATGTGAATGCTTAGAATTTAGGTTTTCAATCTAGCAATAAATGTCTAATACTTACAATTGAATAAAAAGCTGGAAAACACAGTTTACATTCTGTAAAGGTTTAAAAGGAAGGAGAAATAAAAGAGCTAAAGTTTGAGGGGGTTTTTGGTAGGCTTTTAATTTTTGTAACCTCTATGGTAGTAAGTCCATACTTAATGTATTTTTTGAGTTCTTGTTTTCTAAAACATTCCAGTTAAAATAATACTTATTATCACAAGTGTGATTCTCTTCTTGTCATTATATGCTGTCTTTACTGTGAGGGAAACAGAGATGTAGCTTGGTTATTTCAGTCAGCACTCAAAGCTGTACACTTCTTAAAATTTTATTTTCATACCCATGTTATGCATGCATGCTTTTCCACCCAGATGGCTCATAGGCAGATGTCATTTTAAACATTTCATAAAGGTGTTTCTTAAAAAAATTATTGATAGTACCTGAAGCTCTACAGTCCTTTGGAACTTGCTGCCTACATTCAAAAGGCATTTTTTATATTTATTATAAATATTGATAAGATGCTTTGGAACTGAAATAACCCTGGTGTTTGAGACCCAGTACTTTAGTTCACTTTTTAAATCTTAATCCCAGATTTTCTGCTTTTGGCTTTGGGAAAAAAAAAATTAAGGTGTTTCTGCTGTGATTTTGAAGTAATACTTTTTTTCATTATGAGAAATAATTTTTTATAAGCACAGCTGAACTGAAGTAAAATTCAAGAGAGAAGAAAACTGAATTCTGCCTGTAGGTGTCAGATTCTGGTAACTTAATTTTGGTTTTAATTAGGGATAGCCGATAGTTGTTAATAGTGTACAGGAGTATTTGAAATAGTTACAAGGAATTGTGATGAGAAAAGCTTTATGTATATAAACTATATAATCTGATACTTAAATTTGCATATGGCAAGCCTTGATGGCCTTGCATCTTTCTGGTTTGTTTGGTTTTTGTTGTTGTTTTTGGGTTTTTTTTGTAGTGTGATTTTTGTTTCCTTTTTCTGATGGAAAATTCTTAGATTTTCTTAATGTACTCTGGGGGCAGCAGCTGTAGAAATGGAAATGCATTTTGGCTCTGAGTCTGTAAGTGAGAAGTGGCTCACAGAGCAGGAGCTATCCCTTTAATCAGTGACAAGGTAGAGTTGCAGGGATTTTTTCCTTCTCATGCCCTTACTGGGGATTCAGACAGAGTGCCTCGTGTTCTGTTTGTTGAATAATCTGGTGTCTTGGGGTTCGACCCATCACGTTGAAAGGAGCGGAGTGGAGGAACTCTGCTGTTGGCAGCCACACTTCTGACAGCTCTGTGCTCAGTGCCTGTGACGGATGGAAAGGCTCAATTAAGTTGTCAGAAGGAAGAAAGACAATGACTTCTGTTTAATTTACATTCAAAATTGCCCACTCCTAGCTTCTCTGTCTGGTTTTCATGTCGGACTGTAATGACAGCTGCATGTGGAGCTGCTTTCACTTGTTTACACTGTGTACTTTTAAAAGTGGACAATGAGCAGAAGATACCTTTTATGTATGAAATAGTAGATATTGGTAGTTGTTCGCTCCAGAGCTGTCAGACACTTGGTGTGTCAATCCAACAGACTCTTAACAGACTCCATTTACAATTATATTAATGTGTTGCTTTAATAATTGCTGCAAAATAATAACTTTGAAAAGCAGGATTTTGACAGTACTTTGCTTCTTCTTCTTGTTCTTCTTCTACATGTACTAAATGAGTATCTTAATTTTCACTAAATTGTAATACCACTGTCACTTTTGGTCCTGCTGTGAGAGTTATTTTTTTGTTCTTGTTTTTGTTTTTTTAAGCTAAAGTGGAAAGTTTACCATGTCTTTGGGATGCTGATTACTGACCAGAGAAATTGATGGGGTGATTTTTAAAATGCCTCTTGTGCCTTCTTAAGTTTATGTGCAGATAAACATAGACATTGTGTTATTGTGACTTAATACAATCATTATATAAGCTGTAATTGCACATGATTTTAGCCCACTGTAGGTGGGAATTGCATCAACTTAATTTACATTAGAAAAATGGCAGTGTAGGTGTGTTTCAGTGTTGTGCTTTGTGCTATCAGTTAAAAGTGGCTTGTTACCCATTTCTGTCACTGCATCCACTCCTAGTCAGTATACCTATTTCTAACAAAAGTATCCAGATATCTCCATGATCTACCAAATAATGGCTACAAAAAAAAAACAACTTTACAGCAAACACTGCCTTTGCCATCCTGCATGATGAAATTTACTTGTATACACTGTCTCCCATCTGTTTGTCTGACTGTAATGGTAACATAGCATGAGGTTTCATGTGGAATTAAAAGAACGTTTTAAATGTGTAAAACAAATGTAACCCTATCCGTATCTACTAGCAGAGTTCAGATGCATGTAATTTTACTTTCTTACCCTTTTTGGATGGGCTGTGGAGAAAAGTTTATTTGTGTTTGTACTTACTGGACCTGAAAATTAAAATGTGAATCTGACTATATATTTTCCTCTCAGAAGCAAGAGGAAACTTGAGAAACAGAAGCTGTTAGAATGTGATCAAAGCAAACAAAATTAGGAATGCTGGATTCCTGTCACCCCTCCCTTGATACCACTCTCCTTGGGAAATCAGCTGGTGTAAAGCCAGGAGAAGATCCTGTGCTATTCCAATTTGATCAGTCTATCTGATGTACAGTTCCTCAGGGTTTGTAATAAGCATGTCATAATTCCAAGTAATTTAAAATTCTTTATTGCATTGAAAGAGCGATGGCATTATGGAGAGTAACTTGTCTCAAAACTTTCTTCTTTCTTTCATGAGGTTGTACTTTCAAGTCACACATGAGAAACAACCTATAGAAGATGGCATATGTATATTTATATTCTATATTCATCTCTTTTTTTACTGGGCAGATTGTGCACAGATGATAATCCCTGGGTGAAACTGGGGACTTTCATGCTGCAGAGGTGCCCACCTGAGGAAAAGGAGAACACAGGAAATGAAATTTTGAAAATCTGTCGTTCTTTGTATGAGACAAAGCACATGCTCCCTGCCAAGGTAAGTTTTAACTTTGGGTATCATGTTTATGAGCTCTGTCTCAAGGTTCCAGCTACAAGTAAGATGTTGCCATACTGGATCAAGTGTAGTGGAGATGTAAGGAGATGTAACAGAGAGGTTGAGATCTGGGTTCAGTCTGTCCTGAGAAGAGATGGTTATCGGAGATCATGTCTTTAAGTAGTCCAATAAGGAAACAAGGAGAGGAATTAGAGTCAGTCTCTTTTCAGATATGCTCAGTTAAAGGACAAGAGGCAATAGAGATGTGTTACATCATCATTGCATTGAATTTTTCATCCTTAAAGTTGTGAAACATTAGAATTAGAACAGTTAGATGCCTAGAAGAGATATGGGGAATCTATCTTTTTAGGTATTTAGGACTTGACTGGATTATGTCACAGGCAGTTTGATATTGTTGGACTTGTTTTGAGTTGGAGGCTAGTTGGATTAGCTGATCTTTTTAAGTCTGTTCCAGTATAAATTATTCTTTAATGTATTTGTAGAAAGGCTTTAATAATCTGTTATCATTTAGATCAGTGTTGCAAAAACTGTTACTTAAATTATCAGTAATTCTCTTACTAATAAATGCATAAAGATGTAGTGAGGAATCCCTGAAAAACATGGTGATTGGAAAAAACCTTAATATACAAGTAATTGCTAAGTAGCGACTATGATACTCTAACTTGTCTTCCCTATCTGTGCATACTTCAATACAAACATCTCTTATGTATAGAATTATTAAAGTGTTTTGTATGTAAACACTGTATATTAATGAAGACAGACTGGAGAAGTTCTTAATAAACTTCACACAATTTCAGAGTAGTCATGCATATTTTTAGCAGGCTGATAAATCTCTTGTTATCTTTATTCAGTCACTGTCTTTTATAGAAAACAGCTGATGTTAGGAAGAGAAGCAGAATAAAAACAACACATTATGTTTAAAATACAGACAGGTGGGTGTGTGGGTTTTTGTTTGTTGTTTGTTTTTTTTCCCTAGCCCAACACACTGATCTGAATAAAATTCAGAAATCTATGTAAAACATGATTCCAGAAGGTGGCAGTAAGCTGAAGTGATAAGTGCATTTATAAATTTATTCATCCCACCAAAACTCTTTGGTGGAAGGCAGGTCTATGTATCCCTGGGACTGGTATAATTATATGCAGCTTTTCTTTGGAAGGTGCTGAAATGATGCATTGTAGTTTGTAAACTCACAGTTATATCTGATGGGAGTAGCTGAACTTTGTCAAAGTAGAATATTCTGCCTCACCTTGGTGATCCAGGGAGACAAATCCCTCTGAGTGTCACTGTCAGACAGCAATCAGTTCACCAAGAGTTCCGCTCAAGAAGGGTCATGCATTTCTCTTAGTTGAGTAAACCTTTCCACGATCTCCATGACAAGTAAAGTTTACATACGGTTTTGGTATTGGTAGACAGCTTTGGTTGGAGATGCTTTCCTTTCTTTTTTTTTGTAATGGTACAGCATATTGAAAGAGCCCATCACGTAAAGTATGACTGTACAGGTAAGGATATGAAGTTACTTTCATCTTCAAGGTTTAAACAGGCTTACTGATGTAAAATACGTTTTTTTTTACGCTAGAACGCTGTGCAGTAAGAAGGAGTTGCACTGAAATATGTAGCTGTACAGTTACCTACAAACACAGGCTGCATTCCTCTAAGTCACTACTTGGGAAGAGCAGAAATGACTTGCAGGAATTTACGTAGTTTATTTGTATGTATAGCTACAGTACTTAAGTGCTCAAATGACAGATTTGCAGTCGTGTGGCTGAATAAGATGAAAATGTGATCACTGACAATTAACCTGTTTAGGTGATTTCACATTTCATTAAATCCACTTGATTAAGATGACAAATTTGGAATGATGGAATTCTAAAAACTGAAACCAGTTAACTGTCATGAAAAACATTTGCTATTCAAGTTCTCTCCCATAGTAACCTTGCTAAGTGCAAAGGTTGTAATGGAAAGCACGTGTAACTTCAAAGTCATGTGGTCTAGAAGAGCCATCTTTGGATATAGTCATGAAGGATTTAACTCTTTTTTTTCATTCCATATCCTACTGGTCCATCTAGTTTTTTAAGCCAAGTACTTTTTAAATGTCTTTTGGATAGTTACATAGCTTTAATCTTTGTATCTGTGTCTGTGTTTTCTTTGGAGGGCTGTTTTTGTGGGGTTGTTTGTTTGTTTTGGGTTTTAATTTGCATCATTCAGTGGATAGATAGCTCCATTCCTTTTAGCAAAAGAAAGCATTGGTTTTGTTTTTTTTTTTGCCTGGAAGACACATGCTTGGATTGTCCAATATCTGCTCTGCCTGATTAATCTCTTTAGAAAGGGATAAAAACTTCTCCCCTTGGTAATTGTTAAAAATGTGACTCCTCTGAATATCTTACGTTCTTCTCTCAGCCTATGGGTCATGTGTCAGTTAACATGAGAGAATGCATCTGGTCCCTTTTCTGTAATCACCCTGGGGTCCTAGTGGCTATGAGATACCTCCTAGAATAATACAGCAGACAGTTGGTCTCCTTTTTTCCTAATTGTTGTAGCTAGTTTTTCCTGGGGTTTATATATGATTTTAGATGATGTGATTTTGTTCATACACAGTTGTGTCTGCTCATTCTCTTCAGATAATGTTGAATTTAAGTGCTGCTTTTCAGTCTGTTTTTAGCCTCTTCAGACATAATGCTGTTTGTATTCATTATCCAGCCCTTCAAGTCATCCATGAAAATACTGAATAATAGTGGACCCAAAACGGACTCCTATGGCATGTGGTTTATTAGCTGTGCTGATGTCACAGTGAACCACTGACAGATGTGTAACTAGATAGAAGACAAAAGTTGTCTTACAAAAGTTTCAACTAAATCATGGTAATTTGATTTTGAATTGGGCCTTCCCTCAACCCTCTCACAGGTTACATCAAACCCCCTCTAAGCAGAGCCTCTCATGGCAGGCAGCAGACACTTGAATGCTTTCAAGTGCTCACTGCAGACCAGAAACCCACTTATGTTGCTCTGAGAAGTGCTGTGGCTAATGACTTCCTTCCTGAGCTTGGGTTTTTAATTCCTGTCCAAAGCAGCCCTGCACACATCTGGCTGGCGTGCTGACCAGTTGCTTTCTGTGGAAAAAGAAATGCAGTAGTTGGAATGTGTATTTCTTCTTCAAAAGAGATTATGGCTTCTTCTGTACTTGGGCATGGTAGTTAAGACTGAGTATATCTGCTGGACATGCTACTATCAGGCAGAAAGTTATTCAACTTGTCCATCTGGTTTTGAGAGGGAAATGTTACCAAGTGTGATAAAATTGCTGTTTTGCTCGCATTATGTATTTTATGATTCAGAATTTGTTTTCTGAATATAAGTCACATCTCTTGCTATGAATACGCATTTTCAAGAGAAGAAGACGTGCAGACTTTCCATTCAGTAAATTTGCTGGAATGGCAGGTATGCATCTCAAAAGAAATCCAGTGGAATATGAAACTACCAGAAGTTTAATAAGCATTTGAATGATCACATAAAGCTTAATGTATTTAGTCATCTTATTCCTTGATCCATGTCATGCCATTCACAACAAGCATGCCCATGCTGCTAAATTGGGTGGAGCTGTTGACTCCCTCAGGGATAGAGAGGCCCTGCAGAGAGACCGGGACCAGTCACAGGGATGGGCAATCACCAGCTGCATGGAGTTAAAAAAGGGAATGTTCTGGATTCTGTACCTGGGGCAACCCTGGATTTACAGACAGACTGGGAATGAGGTGCTGGAGAGCAGCCCCACAGAAAGGGACCTGGGGGTCCTTGGGGCCGATGGCAAGTTGAACAGGAGCCAGCAGTGCCCTGGCAGCCAGGAGGATCAACCCAGCCCTGGGGGCATCAGGCTCAGGACAGGGAGGGGATTGTCCTGCTCTGCTCTGGGCTGGGGCAGTTTTGGGTGCCACAATACAAGACATTAAACTGTTAGAGACTGTCCAGGGGAGGCCGTGAGGATGATGAAGGGTCCTGAGGGGGAGCCATGTGAGGAGTGGCTGAGGTCACTCGGTCTGTCCAGTCTGGAGGAGACTGAGGGGAGACCTCACTGCAGTTACAACCTCGTTGTGATCGGGAAAGCAGGGGCAGACACTGATCTCTGCTCTTTGGTGACAGTGACAGGATCTGAGGGAATGGCCTGAAGTTGGCCATTGTCAGGTAGATTTAGGTTGGATATTAGGAAAAGGTTCTTCCCCCAGAGGATGTTTGGCACTGGGACAAGGCTCCGCAGGGCAGTGGTCACAGCAGCAAGTAAACAGAGTTTGCAAAGCATTTGTCCAATGCTCTCAGGTACATGGTGTGACTCCTGGGGATGGTCCTGGGCAGGGACACAAGTTGGACTCGGTGATCCTTGTGAGTCTCTTCCAACTCACCATATTGTGTGAGTCTAAGCATTGACCATCAGTAGCATTACTGAATACAAGTATAAAGGAAGAAGTCTGAATCGGAGAACAAGGCTTGCCTTAGTGACTCAAAGCTTAGTGTGATGGAATATATTCTTCTAGGCTGTTTTTCTTTAAGGGGTAAATTTAGAAAAGACTGAGCGAGTACAGCCCGGGAGCTCCTTGTCCCAAGCAAAGACAGGTGTCTGTGCAGTACATCACATTTGGAGTATTTAATGTCTCCTCATCTTCAGATAATATTTAGGCTTTTAGGCTCACAGCTGCTGAAACTATGCTACTAAATATGTGGATCATCTTAGTTATTAAATTGTTACAGTTATCATTAAAGTTCAAAACACAAAAAAAAAACATTACTTGCATTCTCTCCGTTTAGTATTTAGCTGATGTGCTCCTTTGACAATTACTTTCAAATTGTTGGAGTGAAACAGAGAGAAGCTCTTAAAAGATGGATACCATTTTCAGTGTAACTACCATACAATATCCAGAGTCCCTAGTGTAAAGTGCCTTGGAAAATGTTCCATCTTGGATGGGCCTTGCTGGGAAGTGGTTGTGACAAGCAGCCTAAATTCTCAGAAATGACAGAAAGGGAAAGGGAAATTATGATTTAATTTATAATAGAATCTATAGGTTAAAATACTTTTTGATGTATAAATGAAGAAAATGAACAACATTGAGGAAAATAGCTCGCATGTGGGACATGTTGTTTGGTTGTTTAACTAAGGGACAATGTAAAGGTTTGGAAGTGCACAGTAGATTTGTTGAGGGATGTTTTTGTTTTTATTTTAGAAGGTATTTTCTGGCCAGTTTTGTTTTGAAATTGTGTGATGCTAAATTTATGCTGTATTATCAAATATAGGAAACCAGATGAATTAACCAGAAAGTTAATTTGCTAAACTTTAATTGTGTATAAAATATTGTATAAAATTTTGAAGCTTTTTGCAACAGAAGCAACAGAAGCATTGTTCAAGTCTGGTATGTACTGTTACTTCCTCTTCATTTTGTTCTACTTTTCTGATTGCATTATTGAGTTACAGAATTGTCAGAGGTGTCTGTCAACATTTCTTCCTTTGTTTTGCAGTATTTCAGTAAGCACAAATATATTAGTCCCACAGAGAGCTGTCATTGCTCTGTTATTTTTTCAGTAAAGCTCCTGGTTGTAATGGTGATTCAGTACCTGCCCTGTCTAACAAATGTTGCATTTTAACCAGTATTCCACATTTTTAAAATTTGTTCTTTCAAGTTTTCAAGGGGGTGTTTCCAACAGGGAATTCATTTGTTATGGAAGTGTGGTTTTCATTTTGCATTTGACATAAAATTTTCATAAATTTTATTGTGAATGATGATGTTAGTATCTTCAGAGATCACACTGAGAGAATTTGCTTTTTATTTCAGTGTATAAAAGAATTATGTTTGCTGCTGCTTAACCAGTCCCTCCTGCTGCCATCCCTGAAACTGCTGGTAGAAAGCAAAGACCAAGACCTTCACGCTGTGGCACTGGAGCAGATAACAGCTGTTGCTAAGGTAGGAACAGTTGAATGAACCACCTTTCAGAGGCTGAGATAATAAGTTAGCTCTTTCATCTTCATGTAGTAAGCAGAGATTACTGAGACACTTACCATTATTAAGGTTTTCCACAGCTATTGTGTCCACGGTGACCATTAACACAGGGCTGGTACGAGCTTTTATACATACTCGAGGTGATTAAGCCTCATAGCACTTCCTTTAAATTACTCGGTATGCTGTTTTATGTCAGTGTGGTGGAACAGAAACTATTCTGACATATGAAGTAGGTTGTTACCTCTGTGTTCATATTCCCTTGCTTTGGGGTTTTTTAAGTGATAATAGTATATCAGATGACTTGACTTGTTTCTGACAAATGTGGTATCTGTTTATATACACTTGGAGAGCTGTTAGGTCACTGTGTTTGTTTTGATGGTATCTTTGGGGGCTTTCATGCCATTCTAAACAAACTTGATTCCATACTGTAGCAAAGTTTCTGGAGAAGAAGCTTAAATACTGTTTTTAATTCGGACAAGAACTGAAAGACATTAATGCATATTTGTCAGCTGCTATATAACACTACATTACGGCCTTTTCCCTCTGTATTGCTTTTCAGCAAATACGAAGGAACACCTAAAAAGAGGAAAGTTAGTCTCCTAGGCAAAAACATTATATCATATATATTTTATCTTTTAGTTGAAAACTTAGCTGAGTTTAAAATTTTTTTGAAGCTCTGAACTTGTGCATGTGCAACCTAACTTCCTTGGGTTTTATGTTAGCTGTGGTCTGAAGTCTAACATTCTGTTGCAAAAGAGAAGGAACCAATTGTCTCTGACCTATTCATGGAAGAGAATGTTTTTTTCCTCTGACTGAATTAACTGCACTGATAATTTTCAGAATTACAATACTTAGGTAGGAAAACTTCATCTTCAGTATTTCCCAATTCTGCACCAAACTTAGGGAGCTTTTGGTTGTGTATTACGATACAAAATAATAATTTGTTATATTTTTCATGTGGTGCTACACAATGAAACTGCCCACATGGAAACAAATGAAACCATGTGTCTTGTTAAATAAATATTCCCTTTTTAAATATAAAAGCTTTAAAAATGTGATTTGTAGGAATTTAGATTGAAATTATAACTGCCTTCTAGGGATACCCTCTATACTGATTGTCACAAAGTTTTAAGGTTCTTTGGTTGTAACAAAACGTACAAATCCTATCCCCTACTTTTACACCATTCTCTTTTACCTAGGAAAGATAGTCTCCATCTTGCTCTTCCCAGAATTCTCCCTTAAGTCTCTCTTCCTCATGAGCTGTGTTTTTCTTTCTTATGCATGTTTTATTCTGGAAGCTTTCTCTTTTAGCATCCTTTGAAAAGTGAGAAATGATCCATCTCCCTTCCAGAACTTATGAAGCCAGAGAAGCAATGGATCTGGAAGCATAGGCTCCATTTCACATATTGCTGATTTTCTTTCAAAAAGACTTTGTTACCAAAATGGAAGAAGCACCAGCTTTTTTAATGTGTTCTCTATGAAGATTTGAAACAGTAGAATGGAAGGTAGCAGGACATATTATATGTAACATATATGTGCTTCTACCAAAATTCTAATGCCATTGTTTGCACCCAGTTTGAATTTTGTTTGCTACTTGAGTTTGGTACCTAAGCTAAGAACACATAGGTATTCCTGTTCCCTTTTTTTATACCAATAAACAAAAAAAGTTCTGTTTTTTACAAAATAATTGTAGAAATATTAACCACCAAAACAATAGTACATTGTTTTCTTCTACCACCTGCAATTTTAGATTTTATTTCTGCAAAGCAAGGCTTTTTGGTAACTTTTAAATAATATTATCTCATTGAAAGCAAGCACAAATATGATAATCTGATATATGCATGCACTTTCTCATCTCTGTGTTCTTGTTAGCCTTTTAAAATTGACTTTTTTGTTAACAGATGAAAGCTGCTGTATAAATGACTAATTCTGAAGCTTGTCAGCAGGAATAAGTGTTCGAGTACATTTTATTTAAATTTTTAAAGCGTAATGCTGTGAGGTAGCACTTTCTGAATGGTTACTAATTGTGTTGCTCTTTAAACTGGCCATTTCTTCCTAGTGTGCTCTAGCCTTTAGTTTTCTACACTCTAGGCTGATTACATTATATAGGAGTTTCAGGGCCAGGAACCTTATTAACTTCTTGATAGTATAAAGTACTTTTTCTACCTGTGCATGCCCAAAATAATATTATTTTGGCTTTCTTATACAGATGGTAGATTGATAAGCTGTTTCTAATTTTTCCTTTTAAATTCAATATTAATTAAAGTTCTGTAAGAGTGCCGAATAACCTAGAATTTTCAAAGCAGTTAGCTTTGGTCTAATGTTTTAAGTCAATGAAGATTTAACTGTTGACTTTATTACATCAGGCATAGAGCTTAGCCAGTATCTTGAATATGACAGTGTTAGAAAAGCAGCAAGTATATAAGAGTGCTGTGCTAAATATAAAAGCTGTTCTTATATTGTGTAAGAAATACCTCTTACTCCTTGTTTTATATGCATCTCTTATGATTACATTATTTGCTATTGTACTGAAAGTGCATATGGTTCTGTTGTTCATTCAGTATAATTTTCTATGCCTACTTTTTGCTTTTTAAAAAACAGTATTCAGACTGTTAATGCTTTTTGTTAAATTCTGAATTAATTTTTCATAGGAAGGCCATTTCTGCTTACATTAAACAGGAAACAGACAAATAACATCTGGCAGAGGGGAATCATAGCTATTGATTCCCTGATCCAGTGCTAACACAGCTCACAAACATGGCTGCAAGAAAAATACAGCACTTGCTTGCTGATAGGATGTATTAGTTAGCCATTTGTTGTGTGTTGCTGACAGCTTTATGGATGCTTACAGTTAAGGATGATGCTGAAGTGCTGATACTAGAAGTTGTACAGCTTTTGCCTGTAATAAACCAGCCAAGTTTTTGTGTAAGCTTTTTGGAAATTGCAGACCCCTCTTTTTATTGTATGTCTTTTAATGAACTGCCACTTGTGTTTTCTGAGTAACAGAAATAACTGTTCTTCCCCTATGTTGTGTACTGTGTGAGTAATTTAAAAAAACAGTTTGCCTAAATAACCCTATTATTGCCAATAGAGTCCTTAAAAGTCAGATGGGTTTTGAGAGGGATTTCAGCATTATCTTTCATAGATGAAAACTGATTTTTATACATCTGAGAGAACAAGTAAATACTCTATTGCCTGTTGGAACCCATAATGTTAAAACAGCTAACAAGTGGGGGCTTAATATAAGCAGTACAAATACTCGTTCAATCAATACTTTTATAGAAACTGGAACAAGAAAAATTTTGTAGTCCGAAAAAATACCTTGGCTCCATTTACATGTTATAATTTCAGTGATGAAGTACTGAATCTACCTTTATAACATGTTTTACTGAAAAATGTACTATGAAAAATCACAATTTTTGTGTGGAATAATGGAATTTCTGCTGTTCTCCAGTGTATAGCATTTATGGCTACTCACTTAATGGGTGTTAATCTTTAAAAGAAATAGGTAAATTATAAACCAGTGGTGATTATGATAAAATGTCTTTCTCTAGTTTATTTTTCCAGGATTTATTATGTCACTGGTTTCTTTTCCCCTTATTTATTTCTTCTATAGATACATACTCCAGGAAGGAATAAAACAGAAAGCCTATTTATCACATATAGTATTGGAAAAGGGAATACTCTGGGAAACAGCAGTTTCAGTTCTTTACTGCTGTTAGGTCATCAGTAGCTCTTACCTTTCATAACTTGAGGATTTTCTATTGCAGAAGTTATTGGTGACATATTGCCTGTTGGTAATACCAGAACCTCTGGATACCTGCACAAATAGTGCTGATGGGGAATTGATCTAGTTCCAAACCCTGCGTGGGCAGGGACACCTTCCGCTAGACCAGGCTGCTCAAAGCCCATCCTGGCCTTGAACACTTCCAGGTTTGGGGCATCCACAACTTTTCTGGACAACCTGTTCCAACCTCGCAGTGAAGAATTTCTCCCTAATATCCAATCAAAACCATTTAAAAGTAAGAAGGTTGGTTTAGATCGGATATTTCCTCTTGTCCTATTACTCCATGCTCTCATAAAACATCCCTCTCCAGCTCTCTTGTAGTGAAAGGCTGTTGTATGATCTCCCTTGAGCCTTTTCTTCTCCAGGCTGAAAACACCAACTCTATCAGCTGGTCTTCATAGGAGAGGTGCCCCAGCCCTCCTGAGATTGTCTTCATGACCTCTGGACCCATTCCAACAAGTCTATGTCTTTGTTGTGCTGGAGGCCCCAAACCTGGACACAGTACTCCCAAGTGCTCTCATAAGAGCAAAGGTACCACTTGAATGCCTACGCTTCAATGTTTGAAAGCAGGTATTAGCCAATACTTAAATAGGAAAGCCAACAGTTCTCCTTAATGTAATTATCCCCATCAGATCTTTTGCTTGTAACCATGGACATTGTGTGTGGGCATCATGCTAAATCTACACTGTCAAATTCTGCTGAAGGAGAGGTGGATATGAAAAATGAAAGCTGCTCCCATTTAAACCTTCCAGATTTTACTCAAATGAAAAATTTATCACCCTTAGCATGGAGTTCTAGATAGGCATAATGATTTTTCTCTAACATATGCACTCTGATTCTGTCATTATTGTGGGTCGTAGTTGACTCAGACAATATGGAAAATGGTTGGGTGTTAATTTGAAGATACCTACACCTCTGAGACCTGCTTAAACTGCAGTCAGCTGCATTCCATATCACTGGAACAGTGATTCTGGTATTAGCAATAGCCTTAGTTTTATGGCCTAGCTAGGGTCTTAGGATAGCAAGGGCTGTGCATCTGCAGGCAGATCAGAAGTGCTTGATGAGTAAGATCTTGAATTAGCTGTCTGCCCAGAAAAAACAGCTGTTTTTAAAACTTGGATAGTAAGATTGTTTTTTACTTGCTGACTTTTACTGTCTTAGACTCAAGAGTGATTTTGAAAATGAAAATGTAGTATGTTTAGGAGTTTGTATCTACTGTAGACTAATATTTGGTACGTATGGCAACCAAAAATAACTTTTACACTTTAAAAAATATTAATGGAAATCAAATTTTGATTTCATCAAAAGCATCCTGGCTCAGATGTGTACAGGCTCTTTCTCTGAAATATTACTTTCCAAACTTTTGGTTATTTACAGCTGTATGTATCTGCTAAGTAATTGCCAGTGGTTTTCTTTCTTGGTTTTGTGCAGTTTAAGGAGAAACTTGGATGAGCTTTTACATTCTGCAGTATTGTTTAACAGAGGATTCAAAAGTGAAAAAACCTATATATTTTTTTATTTTCTTGTAATCTCATCCCACTAGATTTATTTGATGCTTCATATTTTTTTACTTTCGTAATATTTTTTTTAATTAGGCCTTTTATAATTTTAGTGGTGTTTCTATCTGCCCTATACCCTCTAAGCAATCTCTTTTTTAGATTGGAGAGTCATAGTTTTGCTGAGCAATTTCCTGCATAAAAAACTCACTTTATTCTCTATGGTGTATTTTTTTAAAAATACATGCTTTGTGTGTTTGTCTTTTGTATTGTTTTAGTAGGTTTTTTTTTTACTTAAAGGCTTGTTGTTCTGATTTAAAATTAATTTTAAATAAATGTAGTCTCAAGCTACATTTACACTGATTTAATTTTAAAAAATCTTACAGTTCTATTTAAACAGAGCTGTTCAGTGTATAAGTTGTCTTAATTAAGGTTTCTAAACATGTATCAATTCAGTGACAATCTATGTAGGCTGTTATTTTTATTTAAACTAATGACTAGAAATGTGCAATTGATACCAAACAAATTGACATGATTTGGAGCTGTAAAACTGATAGTCAATTGAACTTGCCTATTTTTAAAAGCAATTCTCATTAAACCTCGGTTTCTCTGTGTTCTTTCCGCACCTGCTGGACTCTGCATAGACTGACTGAAGAATGGTGGAACAGACCATTAACTGGCCAGTGGCCTTAACTGCATGAAATGCATTCACAGGGTCTAGTTGCCATCACGTGTCTCTGTCCAGTTGCCTGGAGACAACTGAATTACAAAAGTTCCTCTTCCTTACCAGGTCTTCAGACAGTTTGCAAGAAAATGGGAAATGTTAATTTCGTCTATTTGGGCCTAAGGATGAGCTGTGGGGCACAACCCAGGAGCCTTTTTGTGAGCTGTTTTGTTATGTGTGAAACCAAACTAATCTTATTTCTTTTTGAGTGCAGACAGGTTACTCTGCTTGTGTGTTGCATGGGCATCTTCATCCCTGTAGTATAGCTTAGGTGGTAAATGGTTTATGCTAGGAAAGGTTTTCTTTCAGATTTGTTTTTCTCAATTTTGTAGATTTTTGGTATATGGAATCACACTAATCTATAGCACTTTTCCTAGCCTGAAAACATTTAAATTAAACCTTGCATCTGCTGTCAATCTCACTACTGTAATTACTATTTGCATTTTATGTTCATAAAATCAAACAGCGAAGCCCTGTGTAAAGTTCCATCCTACATACAAGTTAAGAACAGAGCACACAGAGCTTCGAGGCAGGAGAGAATATCCCTTCAGTCCCATTTCAGACGAGATGGCAGCTGTTTGGATAATGGCTTATTATGCTGCATGGTGTGCTGCAAGATGCCAACACTAGAAATTTTGGAATCAGAATTCTTTAGGTTAGAAAATACTTAAGAAGTCTCACCAAGTCCAGCTGTTAACCCAGCACTGCAAAGTCCTCTCTAAACCAAGTTTCATCCACTTCCTGGACAGCTTGTTCCAATGCCTGACAACTCTTTCCATAAAGAAATTCTTTCCTAATACCCAGTCTAAACCTCCCCTGGCACAGCCTGAGGATGCTTCCTCCTGTCCCATCATGGACATGTTAATTAGGAGGGTAGGCTGACCTCCTGTAGCCTCCTTTCAGGTGGTTGTAGAGAGCGATAATGTTTCCCTTGAGCCTCCTTTTCTCCAGAATAAACACTCCTGGATCCCTCAGCAGCTCCTCATACGACTCAGTCTTTCGACCCTTCCCCAGCCCATTGCCCTTCTCTGGCACCTCAGTGTCTTTCTTGCAAGTGTGAAGCCCAGAACTGGACACAGGATTTGAGGTGCAGCCTCACCAGTGCCGAATGAAAACTAATCATCATCTAGCCCTCCTTTGGTCCTTTTTTATCGTGGAACCACCAAATGGTTTGGGTTGGAAGGGACCTTAGAGATTGTCTTGTTCCAATCCCCCTGCCATGGACAGGGACACCTTCCACTAGATCAGGTAGCTCAAAGCCCCATCCAGCCTGACCTTGAAGCACTCCCAGGAATGGAACACCTATAGCTTCTCTGGACAGTCTGTGTCAGTGCCTCGCCAACCTCACAGTAAAGAATTTATTACTAATACCTAATCTAAACCTGTCCTTTTTACAGTTTCATCATTCATCCTTGTCCTGTAACCCCATGTCCTTGTAAAAAGTCCCTCTCCAGCTCTCTTGTAGCCACTTTTAGGTGCTGGAAGGTGCTGTGAGGTGTCTCTGGGGCCTTAATGTCTCCAGACTCTCCAGACTTAGTGTCTCCCTCTGTCTTCATAGGAGAGGTGCTCCAGCCCTCTGATCATCCTGATGGCCTCCTCTGCACTCTACTGAAAATGCCCATGTCTTTGTGCTGGGGATCTCAGAGCTGAATGCAGCACTCCAGGTTGGGAGAGCAGAGGGACAGAAACCTCTCCCATGCTGCCCACACAGCATGGGATGCAGCGTAGGATATGATTTCTGGGATGGATAGGCTTTCTGGGATGTGAGAGCACATGGATTGGGTCATGTTGAAATTCTAGTCCACCAACATCCCCAAGTGCTTCTCCTCAGGGCTGCACTCAATCCATTCTCTGCTCAGCCTGTACTTTTGCTTGGGATTGCACCAACCCAGATCCAAGTCCTTGCACTGGGACTCGCTGAATTTCATGAAGATTTCTCAGGGCCACATCTTAAGCTTGTCAGGGTCCCTCTGTGGGGGGGGTCCCCTAACCTTTTTTGGTTATATGTAGTTGTTCAATTGTACTTTGTTAAGTGGTAAGTTAACACAGCACTGTATTTCAAAGAACCCAGGAAGAACATAACAAAATTAACTGAAATAGAATTTAAACTATTTTATAGTGTTATTTGTCTTTACAAATACAAATGTCTTTACAACAGACAAGATTCTCAAGAGAGTATTATGCTTTCATATATCAAGTAACCAGATTTTTTGAGGCATCCAGGGTGTCTCTCAGAGGTAGCAGCTCTGTGTTTCACATCTTTTAATATGTTATATTCTTTTGAAAATCTCATCCTTGCTGTGGGTGCTGATTGAGTCTGTGAATGTCACCTGTCATATTAACATGTAAAATGTAATGTAATATATTAATATAAAGTGACCAAAATTTAATATACTCTGCTCTGACCTTCCTCAGTGTCATTCTTGATATGGAGCTAAATGGTGTGATCTGTGCTGCACTGGGACTGAAAACCTGTGAAAAGTCTATAAAGCTGGTGGTGTAATCCCAGGCTGTTAAGCATTCTTATTCCTTAACTTTGTGCAGGTCAAATATTTATATTAATGTGGTAGACTGTTAAAGACATAACTTTTACATATTCTGACATATGCAAAGCATTTATCCCTGTGGTTAATCCATGGGGAATACACCTCTTACTTTGAAGGTCACTCTGTTCAGTCAGAACCATCGTGACATGTTCTGGCTGATGGCTGTATCTGGTAATTAATTTTTAATTACTTCGAATTTTTCTTTCTTTGTAGGTTGATGATTCCACTTGTGATGCTGAAATACTTTCCTTGCTCCTCAACGCCAAGTTGGTGGTGCAGTGCATGTCCACTGCCTTCTGCCCACGCCTTATTGACCACCTCCTGGCTAACCAGGGACAGGGAGGCTGGAATGTGGAGGAAATCGCACAACAGCTTAAGGAAGCAGGGTTCAGTGCAGAGGCCGGGTCCCTCCTGATGGCTCATCGAGGGACCCATCCTGCACTCAGGACTTTCACTACTGCCCTCCAGGCTGTTCAGCACTGGATCTGAAAATGCTGGGTTTATGCATTTGTCTGCATTTTTGCTGGAGATCTTACACAAAAGGGAGAAATTGTTGATCTTGTAAAGTAGCAAAGTGAGTTATTACCTACATTTCATAGAAAACACACAGCACACAGTAAATTCCCATATACTTCTAATTGTTCCAAAAAACTATTGGTGCAGACTGTATCATTCTGTTATATAATTAGCAAAGCATTGAATCTGATCATCCTTGCAGATCAAAGTTAAATGGGTACGCTCGGTTACATATAAATGAAACACTAGTAAGGTGGCAGGCTATATACTATTTGTCATAATTTCTGTAAGTAATTTACTCTTGTCATAATGTAAAACTAATGTAAAAATATAATTATAAAGATATATATGGAGCAGAAAAGGTCACAAGAGTGATTTTTGAGAATTTAAAAACCTTAAAATTCAGTATTGTGCAATGTTATCACAGTTTTTGTTTGCAATAAATAAAATATTTTGCATTTAATGTACTGTCTCTTCTTTCAGCCTTTAGACATATGAATATTTTCTTTCTTCAGCCCCTTTTGCTGAAATTCCTATCTCCCCTTAATGGTGTTTATTCATGAGGACAAGCTAAAGTCTATGAGATATTTTTCTGCACTGTTTGGGAAGCCCCATCTCAAATCCTGAACTTTTGTTGATACCTTTTGTGAATGTACTTTCAAAGTATTTACTTACATTTTTCCTGAGTTCTGAAAAATTGCATAAATGTGTCTATTTGCGAAATCATAGAATATGCTGATTTGGAAGGGACCAATGAGCATCGAGTCCAATGCCTGGCCCTGTGCAGCACCATCCCCAGGAATCACACCGTGTTGCCAGAGTGTTGTCCAAAAGCTCCATGAGCTCTGTCAGGCTGGTGCTGTGACCACTGCCCTGGGGAGTGTATTCAGTGCCCAGCCACCCTCTGGGGGAAGAACCTTTTTCTGATATCCAGCCTAAACCTCCCTGACACAACTTCAGGCCATTCCCTCAGGTCCTGTCACTGTCACCACAGAGCAGAGATCAGTGTCTGCCCCTCCTCTCCCCATCACAAGGAAGTTGTGACTGCAGTGAGGTCTCCTCCAGGCTGAACAGACCAAGTAACCTCAGTCACTCCTCATATGGTTTCCCCTCAAAGCCCTTCACTGTTGTGGCCTCCTTTGGACACTCTGAAGCAGTTTAATGTCTTTCCTTACACTGTGATACCCAAAATGCCCCAGCACTGGGGATGAGGCTGCCCCAGCCCAGAGCAGAGCAGAGCAGGACAATCCCCTCCCTGGCCTGGCTGGTGATGCTGGGCCTGATGCCCCCAGGGCTGGGTTGATCCTCCTGGCTGCCAGGGCACTGCTGGCTCCTGTTCAACTTGCCATCGGCCCCAAGGACCCCCAGGTCCCTTTCTGTGGGGCTGCTCTCCAGCACCTCATTCCAGTCTGTCTGTAAATCCAGGGTTGCCCTGTGCCAGGTGCAGAATCCATCAACTTTCCTTGTTGAACTTCAGATGGTTGGTGACTGCCCATCCCTCTTGAGTTGTCAAGATCTCTGCCTTCAAGGGAATCAGCAGCTCCTCCCAGTTTTGTATCATCTGTGAACTTGCCCAATATCCCAATCTTTCATCCAGGTCATTTATGAAGAGCACAGGGCTGAGGATGGAGCCCTGTGGAACCCCACTAGTGATAGGTGACTAGTCACTGTCACCTTTGTGACTGACAGATGAGCCAGTTGCTTACCCATCACATGCTGTGTTTATCCAGCTGAATGATGGACATTTTGTCCAGAAGGATCCTGTAGAGATCTACTGTAGGAGAGACAGTACCAAAAACTTCACTGAAATTCAAAAAGATTATAATGCTTATCCTTTCATCAAGTAGGTGGGTTACCCTGTCATTAAAGGAAATTGGGTTGGATAAGCAGGACTTGGCTCTCATGAAGCCATGCTGTCTGTGAGCAGTGACTGCATTGTCTTTTAGATGTTCTCAAATATTTCCCAGAATAAGCTCTATAACTTTACCAGGCATGGATTCCAAGTGCCTTTCTGTCTTATTAAGACAATTTTTTAAAATTATTTTCAGAGGTTTTTTTAACAAGGGTGCAGTCTGTTTATTACACTTCTTTACCCAAAGGGTTTGATGTTTTGTGTTTATAGACACTTCTTAAAATTAGTCTGTAATCTTTTGCCTAATCTTGTGTTCTAATTTTGATGTAGTAATGTCCAGAAACAATATATGCTGTAAGATCCAGAGGACATGATACACGTTGGAATCAATCTCTAGGGTAATGTAATGTAACCTGCTTAAGGCAGGATGCTGGTGTGGCTGGAGTACGTTGCTCCAGCCTACATTCTGTTGGGTCTGGAAAACCTCCAAGGATGACTGTGTTGGCTGTTACCATGTTGAAAAGTTTCTTGTTTGTCCTCTTGGGATCTCCTTTGTTTTATCAGCTTTTACTGACTGTGAAAATGGCTCAGATGTCAGCCTTACTTCCCCCTTTGCACAGGATTTGTAATGAGACTTTAGGCAATGCTTTAATTCTTCAGATTGTTAATTTATCTTTTGTGTTTGCTAGTCCCAGCTGTCCTTCAGTGTTTATAGAAGGTTATATCATCCATGGCTTAGCATACGTTCCAGATTCCAATTTCTATCATTCAGCTATATTGCTTTAATTCTGTTTTCTTATGTTAGCAGTCCCAAGAGCTCAGACTAGTAAAGCAAGTATATTGGAATTGCAGAGGAAAGAAAGGAAAGATTTAAAAAAGGTAATATAAGTGGCAATCAGTAGATGTGGACAAACAACACGTACACCTCCAGCAAGAAAAACTTGATTTATTTTATAGAAGATATTTCAATACTTCACAGTGAAGCATTTTGGTCTGCAGGCTTTGTTTTCAGGTTGGTAAATCCAGTGCTAGACTTTCTGACCATTCTCATTCAGGATCATGAGAAGTTTGTGTTTAGTGTCACTCTAAAACTGAGCTATAGATAAACCTCTAATGAGTGTTATTGATCTCCTGTCCATTTTCTGCTTCGCTGGCATTACAAATCCATGATAAATGTTTTCCTTGCAGCCTGGATTATTCTTGATTTATTTTGTATTCAAAATTTTCACCTGTAAGAAAAAGTATTACTTCAGTATATATATCCAAAACGATCAGCCTATATTAGTGTATGTTTCAAAGAAAATTTAAGGAAGGAAGAGGCACATACCAAGGACCTGTATCTCAGTGCCAGCCTTTTAGTATCTTCTGCATTGTAGAGTAACCTTTAATACTCTGGGATTGAACGAGATACACTAGCAGGTGCTATTGAGTTGGGCTTGGATTTTGGTTTTTGTTTTCTTTTGTTCTTTTTAAAGGTTAAGAAACTCACCTTGGTCTTACTTTTAGCCAGGGTATTGATACACTGAACACTGAACAGTTCAGTTCTGTCAGTTTATTTGATTTGCAGTTGGGATTTGCTCATAATACAGCATAAGCGGATTTTTTTTTTTTTTTTTTAACCTCAAACAATTCCACGTTCTGGAGATATTTCTGCTCCCAAAAGCAGGCAAATAAAGAGTTGAGTTGTGTCTCTAAGAGCAGTGCTTCCTAGGGCAATTAATCCTCTTTTGTCTGAAAGACACTGATAGCGTTTGGATCTTTAAGGAGCTTTTAGCTGCTTGGGAGGCAGAGCAAAGCAGCAAAATATATTACCTTTCTTTCGAATAATTAGAACCAGAGATTAGGGAAGAAAGATCATAACTCAGAATTTCTTTTTCTGCTGGAAATACAAAGTACAGCCAGTGTGATATTGCACTACATGCAGAGTACACACTTCTATTTATAAACAAAAAAATGCAATTCAGTGAGTAGGGTGGCTACGTATGATTTGGGTGCTTTCCTTGCATAATGATAGTTTTTGTGATTTACACACTGATTTTGTGTGACATCCTGCATGGTGAGAAGATGCTTTGAAAGTGGCCATCTGGTGCCAGAGTATGCCCATTCCCAGCACAGGAAGGACGTGGACCTGTAGAAGAGAGTCCAGAGAAGGTCACAAAGATGATCAGGCAGCTGAAGCACCTGTCCCATGAGGACAGGCTGAGAGAGCTGGGGTGGTTCAGCCTGGAGAATAGAAGGCTTCAGGGACACCTCAGAACACCTTCCAGTACTTAAATATGTGGATAAGGTTTTTAGTAGAGTCTGTTGTGATAGGACAGAGGACGATAATTTACAAGAGGGTCAATTTAGATCAGGAAAGAAGATTTTTACAAGGATGAATAAACACTGGCACAGGTTGCCTGGAGAGTTGGTAGCTGTCCCATCCCTGGAAACATTCAGGGTCAGGTTGGATGGGGCTCTGATATCTGCCTAGAAATATCCCTGCTCATTGATGACTGTCAAAGGTCCCATCCAAACCAAACTATTCTATGAATATGGATACCTGCATCATAGGGGTAAGAATTCCTACACTTGCAAAAACACAATAATTTTTTGTATTTTTAGTGTATTTTTTGAGACATGGAAGGCAGAAGCAGAGCCGTGCCTTGTATCAAATGTTGCAGACACACCAAAAGTTCTAATGGCCTACAAATGTTTCTCAGTTTGATTATTTAACTATTAGAGAGCACTTGAGATAGTGTTTGCATAGGATTATTTCATTTGACACTGAGCTAACTTTCCACAGTGGCAGAGGTAATCTGAAATTGCTCTGTTTGTTACAGTTCATTTATGATTATATTTCTCTTGTGCATCTGTGGTGGTAAAACTGCCCTCTCCTCCTTGGGCCACACTGTGATCTCAGAAATGCTCATTAGGCCTCAGCCTTGATGAGCAGCAGCTGGCTCAGCTCGTCTTGAGTGTATCAGAAACACTCTGCTCCCTGGAACTTGCACTGGCTGATGAGCTCCTGGATTTAATGAACTGCCTTAGAAACTTGTTTTTCCTGCCTCAATAACAACCCGAATTGAACAACATTTTGTTGTTGAGCTTTCTTTGAAAGTTACTGACCCAAATTGTGGTCAGGATGGGAAATTACTGACTAAGGCCCACTTCTTTTGTGACCATGGTCCCAAATGAGACCCACTGAGCTCTCCTGGACTGCAGTGGGCTGTGACAGCATCTCCCTCTGAGTGAGACACCACTGTGAGCCACAGAACTCTCAAGTTTACTTGGAGGACTGCTGCCAGAAGCTGCCAGAGCCTGGGGTGATACCCCCACTCCTCAGGGATCAACCCTTCACCCAACAACAAGATCCAAAGGTGTCCAATGCAAGTACTTCCCTGAAATTACGGGGAATTTTCACAGGGACATACATACTTTGTACATACTCATTTAAATCTGTGTGTATGACTATGAACACATCAAAGTCTTCTGAATATTTCTTTAATTCTTACACACATTAGATTAATAAGTAAATTAGGTCTATTAGTGAGTTACCATTGTGCTATGGTAAATTCCAAAAGAATCTTTCATTCAAATGTTTAAATTAAGCTATTGCTTAAGTGCTATTAAGTTTAAATGCTGTTAAAAACTTTGGACCTAAACCCTTGGTGACATAGGGGGCTAAGTTTGGCAAGGGTGCCCACTCTGGACCTTGTGACTCAGTGGGAGTTGATCACCCAAACAATGTTCCATGAAGACTTTCAACAGTTTTTCATCAAGCCATAGTTCTCAAAAACTTGTCTTCATTAACCCACTCTGATCTCTGAGGTCCTGCTGGAATGTTCTGATAAATTCCTATACCCTTAATGCAACAGCACTTTGATGCCTTTATAATTAGTCCCCTTTTGTATACATGGAAAATAGTAAACCTGAATCTCTTTGGCAGCTGCCTGCACTTGAAAACAGCCAGCTCATTTTGCTGTAGATGAGGCACACAATAAAAGCAAAAGTATAAAGGTCCTCTGGATGGTCAGAAACAGGCTCTTTCCTTTAGCTTGGCTAAAACATCTGATGATGTCGTTCTATTCTCCAAAAGAGCTCAGTGCCTTAAACTTTTTGTTTGTCCTCAGCAATGCTCTGTTGCACTGGGTGGAGATGGAGTATTGAGTTTTGTGAGTGAATGAGCATCCCATTGTAGTATAGGAAGATTTTAGCAATAAAAGGACAGAGCCTCATCTTTCCATAGTGCTTAGCAAAGTTGGTGTTTAACTACAACTTTCAGTAGGTAATAATGACAGCTAAAACTTTATAAAAAATAAATCTCTCTCCCAGCCTTTCTTTCTACCATGACAATCAGAAACATGAAAATGTTATTTACTTTGATTTCTTCTAATAGTGATAAATTTCATCTGTCATTTTTCTTCACTTGCTTTGAGACTGGCTAACAAAGGGGATGGCTTGGTGCTCATGCTAATGACTCTACTGTTGAACAAAGCAGGCTATTTTATCATGTTAATTGAACCTCCATGGGATGCACTAAGCTGTGCAAACAGAAGATAAAGTCTGACATTATGTCCAGCTCAATCATAGCTGGATCTGAAAACCTGGTCAGCATTTCTACCTAAAATAGAGACTCTGCTTTCTGAAGCTACCTGGGAGCAGATGGAAGAGAACCTGACAGCATCCCTGTTGCAGACCCATGTCATTTCCATATCCCAGCTTTCTGTACCACTTCTCAGTACCAGATACATGACAGTTAGTGGAAATTTTTGGTGTATGTTGTGGGTTGACCCTGGCTGGGTGGCAGGTGCCCACCACATCTGCTCTGTCACTGCCCTCCTCAGCTGTGCAGGGAGAGAAAATAGGAAAAGGCTCTTGGGTCAAGACAAGGGCAGGGAGAGATCACCCTTCATTGACTATCACAAGCAAAACAGACTCCACCTGAGGAAATCAGATCAATTTACTGCAAATCAGACCAGAACAGGGTAATGGGAAATAGAAACAAAATATCAAAACACCTTCCACCCACCTCTCCCCTCTTCCCATGCTGAGTTTCACTCCTGATTTTCTCTCCTTCCTCATCCGTGGTGGTGCAGGGGGAATGAAGAAAGTGAAAATTCATTGTAAATAAAATTTAGCATAAAGAATGTGATTACCACTGAAACTGAATTTTCTGCTCAACATGTGTTCCTCTTGCTCTGACATCAACATCTTCTGCCAACAACTGTGCTGGCACACTGAATGTCTCTGAATGTCCTCCTAAGCTTCCTGTACTTTCAGGGCTCAGTAATGGGAAAACCAACTCCACACAGAGCTGTGATTTATAGTCAAATGGCCTTTATAATCCAGGTACAAAAACATTCACAACAGCCTTTTTCCTTGACAATCTTTATCTGCCTAATGTGCATGTAAAATAATCATTCTAATGAGCAAAACAGATCTATGCTGTTCACAATAAAAAAAAAAGAAAAAAGTAATGCTTGAGAACAGATAAACAGAAGGAGTTTAGACTAAATGGAAGAACAATAAAGAATGCAAGCTGTGAATGAAACGGGGGTGATTTTAATTATTCTGATAGTACCATCTGCACTGGCTCTGGCTAGAGAGGAACAAGGACACAAACGTAACTTTCAAGAATATGTATGTATCTGAATTTAAATTTCAGTAATATGTATGTGAATACATGCAGTATCCTATATAATCTTGAAAAGGGAATGGAAGTGCAATTTAAGATCCAGTCCTGGGATGTTTCTTTTGTGACCTTTTCCATTCAATTAAACACTTGAAGACTATTTTGTCAAAGTGATGATTTAAGTGTTGCACTGGTGAGGTCACACCGCAAGTCCTTTTGTCCAGTGCTGGGCCCCTCCAGAAAGATGTTGAGGTGCTGGAGTGTGTCCACAGAAGGAGAATGTGACAGGTCTAGAGAGTGACTTCTGAGCAGTGGCTGAGGGATCTGGGGGTGTTTAGCCTGAAGAAAAGGAGGATCAGGGGAGAAAACTGCGTGATCTCCCTACAACAACCTGGAAGGAGGTTGTAGCCAGGTGGGGTTGGTCTTTTCTACCAATCCACAAGCAACAGGGCAAGAGGGCATGGACTCAAGCTGCAGCAGGAGAGGTTCAGATTTGACATCAGGAAAAATGTCTTCACTGAAAAGGTGGTTAAGCTTTGGAATGGGCTGCCCAGGGAGTTGGTGGAGTTACCATCCCTGGGAGTGTTCAAGAAATGACTGAAAGTTGCACTTAAGACTATGGTCTAGTTGCCCTGGTGATGATGGTCTGTTGGACTTGACGATTTTGGAGGTCTTTTCCAACCTAAATGATTCTGTGATTCTGTTATTTCTGATAAAGACATCGCAGAGAAAAGTAGAGTGAAAGCAATTCTTGGTGATTTTGGACTTTGGAGCTATAAAATAACACACCTGTTCTGTAACAAAAATATTTGTAAGGTATGATTTTTTTCAGTCTTTGACACTTTCTTAGACTGTTCAAAATTTATGGACATGAGTGGATGAAAATATAGAAGTGATTGTGAGATAATTCTTTCCATATGAAGTAACTTCAGTTTGAGATGGTTCAAGATTCAAGATATTTAAAGTTATAAGTTTTGGGTTATTGTTAGCTTCATATTCCAGTATAATCTATATCTCTTCAATTATTTGATAGGTCTCCATAGGAACAAAACACCTAGGTAAGTGTTTAAGTGCTGTGGTTGCTTTTTGCTTTTTTTATTGAACATAATGATGGAGAAACACCTGGAATGACCACTCCAAGCAGTTCAGCTTAATTGTGGGATTCTAAAACATCTACAACATTCAGGAGTCAGAGGGTCTTGGTCTAGAGAGGAATGACAGTATTATATCTTGCTCATAGAAATGAGCCATGAGCAAAGGTAAATGAATGAAGGGGACTACAAGCTACCATTTGTAATTAGAGGTCTAGGTATTTTAATTACTTGTTGATTCCTTCAGGTTATTTTGCTTTTAGATGGCAGTGTTTATTATGGTAGTATTCCCAGGATGCCCCAGTAAAGACTCATACTGAGAAAGCTCTGCACCTACATGCAACAGAATATTTACATTATGTGTTAGAAATCATGTGCTCAGAGAAAGCAAACAGTGAAGGCATCATGACAATGATCTTTTTACAGATTCTGCTCAGCATCTGCTTGGCTTTGCCAACATGAACCTTACCAGGTTGAAGATGTCTTTTTGGTTTTGTCCACCAAATTGGATTTGTTTCTTTCACCACCTTATCCAAGGATTCTTAGTTTGAACTGAAGTTTGGTCTTATATCAGGGAGAAATATGTTGACTAGGAAGGATATGCTGCCTCTGGTTAATGTCAGCATTCTGTTTATGCCCTGGATCTGGGCAATCTGGCTCTCTATTTCTTTCAGAGGAAATGAAGGAATATCAGTGACAGCTTTAAGAACATCTCTATCTATTTAGAAAAGAACAAGGAAGTTATTTTGGAACTATTCTAGTGGTTTTCAGGAGGACATGTGAAAAACAGGATATTTCTTTAGATTTCATTATGTATCAAACAATGTTTTAGGAGCCAAAACAGAAAGATACTTGATTTTGATTCATAAGGTTAGTTTACTGAAGTCTTGGTACAGCCATCAGCTTTCTGAAGCCAGAGGACTGCTTTTCTTAACATTCCATAATCATATTTATGTATCAAATTGTCAGCAGTGAAAAAAGATAGGGTAAAGCAAGTAACTTTTGCACTTAGAATTTTACTAGCTACAGCAGCATTTGAACACATTTATAATTAATTCCATGAAATACCACTAAAATACTTTTCAGTTGCCTACATGAGACCTCTAAAAATAGTTGGTATTTTGATAACTTCTCTGTATTCTGCTTTAAATGTGGTGAATTATTATTGACTTTAAAATCTGGGTTTTCTGTCCTGTAAGCTGAAAAGTCAGAGAAGTAAGGAAAGAGAGTACATGTCATGTTTATGCCAGTGTCTTAGTTTTAGCTTTATCAAAGAGCGCTGCCGTATACACACAGCAAACAGTGAGCAGCTGCAGCTCCATCTCTTAAATTTCAGACCTGAAATGCAGGGAGCATCTTTGAAGGTGTTTCCCTTCTCACTCAGTTTCTCACTGATCTCGGTGTATCTAACAACTACTGGAAAAGCCCCAAGGTCTCCAGGACTATTAACAGTGGAATAAAACAGGGAGCAAAATCATCTCTCTATGTTAAATTCCCTGCTATTGCTGTGACTGAAGCACTGGCAATGTTCTGCATATTTCATTTGTTTTTCACAGCATTTTGTGACATTTGAGATTTTCAGCAAGAATTTCATGCTGTTCTGTGCTGTTGAGAATTTCCACTGACAGCACAGAGTAAATGGTCTTTCTGATCTGATCTATTGTCCCATGGATGTAATGTGTCCCAAGAGAAAACCAACTGGTAATAACAGCTAAAATTAGTTGCAAAGATCTTCTTTCATTGCCATATTACTTATTGCAGCTGCTAGTTTCAGCTCCTGGTTTTGATTACGGTTCAAAAATTAAGGATTGCATCTGCAGGTGAACAGAAATCAGCAAGCTGGATTTTGTAATCCAACAGCAGCTCTACGCTCCACCAGATCAAATTTCAAACCTGCAAAGACTAAACCAGAGGAATATTGTAACTGTGGGCAAGAGTGGAATAATTCCTGGCATTCCTAGATTAAGCTTGAACAACACAACTCCCTGTGTTTACAGAGCTGCCACTGAAGATTACTGAGAAGTGTCTCACAGCCACACATGGGAAGGGGTGGTTGACAGCCAACATCTCAAAGCCCTGTTTTACTGATGAGTTTGGCTTAACACTAAGCCTGAGAGTTCTCCCCTCGATTAAGAGCTAGTATTTAGCACTGCTGTGGAAAAAAGCTTTTTGGGGGTGTTTGATGTCAAGGGTGTTAGCTTTCAGTGCTGGGAGCTGGCAGCTTTTCCAGCTCTGAAGAGCTGTGGATCAGTTTGCATTGCTGTATACGTTTGTAACTTTGACCTTTTGGGATGAAATTGTCCTTCCTGTTCTTTGCAGCTACTGACTTGCATGTGAGCTATAAAATGTGAACTGTGGGGCAGATGAAGGAGGGCTTTCTGTTTGCTTCTTCTCTTGAAATATGCCAAGATTTTTCCTTATTGGCCTGGAGAATTTTAGCAGCTGTTACGACTGCTGTGGCCACTGACGGAGTGATGTACAGTCACAGCTTCTGGCATTACCAAAAATTAGACAGCCTGAAGTAAGCTAATGTCTGTGTATCAAAACTTTGACAGTAATTTTATTAACATTTTTTTGGTAGTCACTTTTTAAAACATCCTCTGAGGAGTAATTTAATTGTAGACACTAGCAAAGAGGATATGTATCTTCAAGACTGACTGAACCAACAAAAATTCGAATTGTCTTCTCTCTTTCCAGTGACTCTCTAGGGTATCTTATCAATGAAATTTTTATTAAGACTTCTCAAATTACATTACCAGTGTAATTTTATAAATTGGATGCTATTTATGTATTCAGCTTCTAATTTGTAGAGTTTATGAGTGAGAAGAAGGTGGTTTTCTAGAGGCGTCCAGAAACTTTTGTTGCTTGTCTAGCCTGTTCCTCTCTTTTAGAGCAGCCACTAGGAAATACACACTCATTCAGATCATGGATGCTTCTTCTAGAGATGCACCAGAAGAAAGAGCAGGTCCTTTGGCTTATCTTTCTATTGAACAAATGGAAAAAATTTGCTCTTTTTAGAGCTATTCCAGACATTTGTGATGGAAAATAAAATGAATGAATGTAACCTTACTTTCCTGTTAGAGTTTCTTGCAGACAAGCTTAGATTTTTCCTTTATTTTAGATTTTCTGAATATTCAAGTACCTATTTTTATATGAGTTTTACTCTCCAGATTGCTTACCACAACTTGTTATTTTTGTGAGCTTCTAGGATTTTTATTTGATGTTCATTTGGCTAAGAGGATTTTAAAGCCCAATACACACCATTGTTTCACTCCTGGAATACTTAGCTAAAGCTCTTTTAGTTTTTGGTGCTGGAAGTCCATTAGAATCTGTGTTATGTAAATTCCATAGGTATCCCTGTGTCTAACAGCAGAAATCTCTTTTACAGATGTTTAGAATGAGACGATCTTCAGACCCCAGGGTTATGAATTCATGGCTTGTATCCTAAAGTGTGTTTGTGAGTAGTTTATGGCTCGTCCTGGGAGGGCACTGTGAAATAATCCATCTGCCAATAACCAGATGATGTTGCACAGATGTGTTAGGTCTCTACTTTGATTTAGCAATGATTTCTCTGGCCTGGAATTAACGCCATATGGTGCTTCTTATTAACCTGTTGGAAGGAACAGGGCTTGCCCAACCTTCTGTCTGTAGCTGCCAGCAAAAAGATGGGTGAAAGCTCTTACTCATAAAAGGGTGGATGTAGTATCAGCTGTTCCTGTGGCTAGGCTGAGTTTAACAAAACACTGGTGTGACATCTGCATCCCCACCTAGATCTGGTGATTCCTGGGACTCTGAATCTCCAGGTCTGAATGGTCCTAGGCAGGAACAGGTTGACTGACAAAAGATTTCTTCTCTGAAATTTTCCGTCTGGGTTTATTGAACAGAGGATCAGCCCATCCTTTAGGTTTAGTTTTTTAATTTAGGGCTACTAATGTGGCTTCTTGGCTAATGTCCTTCCGAGTTTTGCCCCACAATATTTTGATTAGGCAGTTTCTAACTGCCTAACCAGTTTCTGGTTTGTTTCCCAAAATGCAAACAGAAAGGACACCCCGTGTCAGCGTGTGCCCCATTGGAAAATATTATAAAATCCTTTAAAATATTATTAAGCCAAAATAGTTTTTTGTTGTTTTTTTTTTTTTTTACCCCCTACCAATTCTTGTCTTATATGCACCAGATACAAAAGCTTATTCCTTACAGGGAATAAATTTATGTAGGGGAGACTTCTTATAAAACCTTAATATTGAACATACAAGTCCATATTGTCATCCTGTCACTTTTCTGTACTATAGAATATGAAGTCCCTTGTCCTGTGGGCAGGGAGTTTCCTGGGGTTTTGCCTTGCTTTCAGATGTGTGCATTTCCATTCCTGTAATCCTGTTAAGCTGTCCTACCTTCCCACCCCCATATTCATCATCCTTCTAGAAACCCTAGCCCAATTCATACTACCAAGCCTTGGATTTGGTATTTTTTGCAAAATTGAATATCTTAAAAAAATTCTAGCTCAGCCTAAGTTTTGTCAAGTATCACTTTATCCTTGAGTATGATCTCTATCCTGAACTGTAAGATGCATCTGTCTTTTCTAGTTGAGCCTTTTCCCTATTCTTGTCTTGGAGATATTATTTTCTCTGACTTCAAATTCATGTTTTCATGGATATTCTGGTATTTTATTTGACATAACAGTGCATAAATGTGCATTAACTACACATAAATGTGTAGTTAAGGTAATGAAATCTGCTATCTAGAATGAAAAACCTTGAAAAAAACAATGCCCTTGATAAGTCAGAAGGAAGTAGCTGTATCTACTACCACTCTGCTGCTGTGCTATTTTCAATGTTAACATCAGAACTTAAAGTCTGGTGCATTTAGCAAATAGCTAATTTGCCCTTAAAGTCTGTCATTTTAAAAATAGCACTCCCAGCCTCTTGTAAGCAAGCAATTGCAAATATATAGTACAAATAAATTCCCTGCAGATCCTTTTTCATCCCAGTCATTAACCAAAGAGAAACCAGGTCAAACATCTTCAACAGTAAGAAAGCCACCTCAGGGACAACAGACAGGAGCTGAGCTCTGCCCTGGTGGGTATTTACCTTGCCACTCTGTTTCGAGCAGTGGTGTGACAATAACAGAGGCCAAATTAAAAGCTGTGCTAGGTACTTTCCATGCTTAATTACTCATAGCACTTAACTGGCATCATGTTGAAAAGCTTTGTTTTGTTTAATTTTCCTAAAACTGTAGTAGAAAAACATCCCTTTCTCCAATTAACTGTTTGCATATTGGTGAATACCTCATTTTTGCCTCCTTCATTATTATGAGTTTTATATTTTGAAAGGCTTTTTAAAACACTGCCTTTAGTTTCAACAAATATAATTCTTTGGTTTTTCTTTCTTCATTTTTTTTCACGTTACTTTTGGAACACTTTCTTTGGTTTCTCCTTGAGTTGCCAAATTTTATTTGAATTGCTGTACCATAGTTATGATCTTGTCAATACTTTGCAGAATGGAACAGCTACTTTTCATGGTCTTCATGAAATACTTCTCTACCTTCATTAGAGAATTACTTTTGCTGTGTACTCATGCTCTCAACTCATTTTATTTGTGGTTTATTGTAGCCTCAGCTATGATTCTGCAGTGGTTCTGCTGTGTAAACCGTCTTATTTTTATATTTACTACTTTAATTCTTCTTTCTCAGGTGTACCATTTTTTGGTTAAATTTCATGGCATTTCTTTGATTAGGGGCTGTAGCCATGTCCTTGAGTATCTTTAAGGTGTTTTCAGCATCCACAAATCGTTTTTGTGTTCAACTGTATCACTACAGAAAATCCAGAATATAATTCAAAACTTATGACAAATCTCCTGTTTCATCTCCCATTCCAGGCTAAAAGTAACTATTAATAACTACCCTATGAACATGTTGTTTTCTTATTATTGTCACTTGGTTGTGCAAGCAGTTAATATTAACTTTGCCTAAACCATACATCCTTAATTTTCCTATGTAAATACCAATTTCTAGATTCTAAGTTAAAATTCTTCCCCCTAGCCTGATAGCCCTGTATTGGGTTTGTGTGGCAATTTGTTGGTGGCTGGGGGGGCCCACAGGGGTGGCTTCTGTGAGAAGCAGCCCCATGTCCAGCAGAGCCAGTGGCACCCAGCTCCGAGATTCACCCAGCCCTGCCAAGGCTGAGCCCATCAGCAGTCGTGGTGACACCTCTGGGATAACAGAGGTCAGGGAAAACAAGTAATGGAGCAGAAGAAATTGTGTTCAGAGAAGAGAAGAGGGAGAATATATGAGTGGAGTGAGCCCACAGACACCAAGGTCAGTGCAGAAGGAGGGGCAGGAGATGTTCCAGGTGCCAGTGGAGATTCCCCTGCATGCCATGGAGCAGCCCATGGTGAGGCAGCTGTGTCCCTGCAGCCCAGGAAGGTCCATGGGGAAGCAGAGATCCACATGCAGCTCATGGTGGACCCACATGAGAACAGGTAGATGTCTGAAAGGGGCTGTGACCTCATGGGAAGTCTGCACTGGAGCAGCTTTAGTGGGCTCCTGGTCAAGCCAAAGTCAACTCATCTCACCCCGTCAGGAAGTAAATTTCACTACTGTGGTATCATGTTCTTTAGAAAATCCATTTTTATATTTATTCTCATGTTAATATAGTGACCTAGCTAAAATAATTGTTTCAAATTTTTTCCACTTTCAGGTATCAGTGTTTGATCCTCAGTTCCCTAGTGACTGATGTATTTTTATTTCTTTTTGTCTAAAGGTAAGTACCTTTTTATACTGGAATGTATCTTACCTTCCTTGAGTTCTTGCATGAAACCATTAATGATTTGGAGGTTGTTTGGCATGTTTCTGGCATTTATTCAGGTGATAATGATAGTTATCTGTATATCTGCTAACTGCATCATTTTTAGCAGTTTCAGTTATTCAGTCTGGGCAATACAAACACTGACTTTACTGACCTCTATTTCTCCTTAAATCTGTCTCCATTGATATCTCGGTATGGAGATGTGTTAGGGAGGTTTAGGTTGGATATCAGGAAAAGGTTCTTCCCCCAGAGGGTGGCTGGGCACTGAACAGGCTTCCCAGGGCAGTGGTCACAGCAGCAGCCTGACAGAGCCCAAGGAGCTCTTGGACGATGCTCTCAGGCACAGGATGTGACTCGTGCAGAGCCAGGAGCTGGACTTCAGTGGTCCTTGCTGGTTCTTCAAACTCAGGATGTTCTATGATACTGTGATTCCTTCCTGATAAACACAGTCATAAAACCCTTGTTTAGATTTTCTGCTGACGTTATATCTGTTCTGAGCACTTCTTTTACACCTTGATCATCTGGTAGCCCTAGAGACACTCTTGTCAGGCTTTCTACTTTCATGAACTAGCAGTTTCTATTTGTTTTTATGCCTTTAACAATTTTCCTCAATTTCTTTTACTTACCTTAATTTTTCTTTGAGTTCTGTTCTCTTTATTTGGACATGACTCAAAAGACCATCTTATTTCTAGCAGCTTCTCTAACTTCATGCTTCATCCCTGTGGACAATCTAGTCTTAGTTTGTGTTTCGGGAATGGCTGGTTAAATTTTCAGCTGTTAGGATGGCATACTTAAACCATTTCTGTCATAGCTTCAAATTTTGTATCTTTTGGATTTCATGTGTTTATCTGAAAATAAGTCTTTTTTCCCCAATTTTATTTTTATGTGATGTCTCTTTTGAGATAAACCACTTCATTAAAGCTTTTGGGGAGAGGACATTGCGTTTTTTAAGAAAACCCCAAAAACAATCAAAAAACAAACCAGTAAAACCCCAACAACTAAACAAAACAAGAACAAAAAAACCAAAAACAAACAAAAAACAAACAAACCAAAAAAAACCCACCAAAACCAAACCACAGCTATATTAGGCAGCATACTTGGTTTTCATACATTCATTCAGTTTTTAACATGCTGAGTAACTGAATGAATGTATGAAAACCAAGTATGCTGCCTAATATAGCTGTGGTTTGGTTTTGGTGGGGTTTTTTTGGTTTGTTTGTTTTTTGTTTGTTTTTGGTTTTTTTGTTCTTGTTTTGTTTAGTTGTTGGGGTTTTACTGGTTTGTTTTTTGATTATTTTTGGGGTTTTCTTTTTGGGTTTTTTTGTTTGGTTTTTTTTTTGGTGCTTTGTTTTGTTTTTAAGTTTCCTGCTCTCTTTGATCAAGTCTGGTCAAAATATTTTGCTGTTTGAGTGTTGACATCCTCTGTTCTATTCTGTATTTGAAGGTACACAGGTCTCATGACTTTTATAATGACTAATTTGTCATTTTTGCACTATGATTTCACCTTCTGTCTTCTTTTCCACTAAGTGGTGAATGCAGGGGGTGCCATCAAGGAATTCTTTAGTGTTCTATGTAGCAACTTGCACATTGCCTCCAGAACCCCTCTCTTGCTGTTCTCTGGATTATGGCACATCACTGTACCATAGCTGTTGTCCCTGGATTTGCTGTTAAGGTGCTGTTTAAAACAGCACATGGTTTCCTCCCAGTCAGAAAAGTCACCAGGAGGCTTTCTAGCATCAAAACTCCTGTCACTGATGGTCTTGGTGACTGAACCCCTCACCTGCACAAGCACCTTTCCTTGCTCTGTGAAGGGCAGCATGTTGCCATTGTATGGAGGAGCCATCACCACAGATGGGGCTGGGGACATCGTGGTCTTCTGGGACTTCTGCACCATGAGTATTGTGAGCCTGCAATGAAATCACTCCATGGCATCTCCAGACAGCACTCCTCCTTTTGCTCATAAACTCTACAAAAAGGAAGCTGCATAGACAAATGTAATCTTGATAAAAATGTTATTGATAACTTGTCCTATAGAGCCACTTGAGAGAGAGAAACCAATTAAAATCTTGGTTGGTTCAGTAAATCCTGGAGCTGCACATCCCCCTCACTGTGGAGGAACTTTGGTGTGCCAGTAGTCCTCAGACAGGCAAGGTGAACATGAGGAACATCAGCTCCACTGATTCACTGACGTGAATGTGAATTAAGTGCTCAGCCTGTTCAGGAGCTGAGCAAATCCCACCAGCTACAGTACAGGGACTCTAAATACCTTTGAAAATCAGATCCATCAGATTTGCAATGTGCTGTACATAGATGAATGAGCTGTTATTTTGGGAAAGGCTGGTGCATGAGTTATATGAGTGGGAGACTTGATGTACAAAGGATTTTTGGCATAAGAGAACTAGAACTATGTTAGGCAGTCCAGGAGGTCCTGATTCCCACATCAATTTCTGAACTGTTCTTCTCTTCTGTTGTTTTTTCTAAACACAGTGACCTGTAATAGATTTTATTTCTGTTTCAGTGCCCTCTGGTGTTTGTATTTTTTGTTTTTTGTTTAATTCTGATTTCTACTTCCCTTTTCTGGCACACTTATGCACTGAGATGTCTTTCAGCTCAGTCCCTTTGTCGCCTGCACTGTTCTTTCTGACAGGTCCCATTTAACAATACTAGTCTGTCCTTTTCTCTAAAGTGTTTGCAATGTCCTTGGTTTACATTATTTATTTCTCTCTGTCTTCTTTTCATTTCTTCCTTATTTTTTTTATAAACTCCAGAAATCTGGGGTTTATTATTCCTTGGACCATGCACCTGCAGTGGTTTCCATGGCAACATGATTCTGCAGCCCCCAGCTGTTTCATTCCTCATTCTTATTAGTGGTTTGCTGGATGCTGGTAAAAATGCTGTGGGTTTGGACAGACAACCTTGCAGCTGAGAGCATGAGCATTTAATTACTTTGAAACTACTTGTCTGGTTGTAAGTCCAGTCACTTTACCTGAGCTGAAACACAAGTCAGCTATGACTATTTCACAATCTCGCCTCATTAGTTGTGCTTCCTTGTAATCTTTGCATACCTACTTTATGCTTAAGTTGATAGCTCATACTCAATCCAATTATTTCATATGATCTAAGCATGTTCAGCTTGCTCTCCTTTTTCCTATGTCTTTCAGGAAACCTGAAAAATAACTGCATTCCTTTAAATGAAATGTTTAAAAAGCTTACTGTAGACAAGCAGAAGCTGGGCTGTCAAACCTCCTAAGTACTGTCACAAAAATGCCTCCATCATGTCCCTGAAAGTAAAGTCCTTATTACTTTGTGATGGGGTCTTGAGCAGAGATTATATTGAAAGAATATAATGATCTTTCCATCTGCAAATCTGTCTTAGTTTTATGCCTCTCATCACAGTGGAATTTGAATGTATAATGAAGAGAAATGATGGGTGAGGATTCAAGGAGAAAATCAATCTTATTTTACTTAGGTCTTACCTAGCATCTACTAATAAATATGTAGTGAATTAACACCTGTTGTATTATTGCCAATAAAAGTCATGTTATCTTAAGGAGACTGTCTTCATATTTGTTTTATTATTCCCACAGAACAAAATGCAAAATATATACCATGAAAAAATATAAATAACCTATTCTGGTTTTTTTGTAACTGAACCTAATAAAATTATATATATATATATATATATAATGGGTTAAACAAAGACAAAAAAACCCAATTTGAAATACAGTAACATGAAAGATATGGTTTAGCTAAAAGAGGAATACTTTTGACAGTCAAACAAGAAGGAAAAACTCACACATTAAACCCCTTATGTGAGACTTTGAACAAAGTTATAAGAGAAAGCAACAGAGATGAACTGTCTGTGAAAATGGGAATTTTAAGATGGCCAAATAGAAGTTTTTTTGAAATCCAGACAGATGCTGGATAAAGCCAACTAGCTGAGCCACATTTGTATCTGGTTGATAAAATACAAATTTATTGAAATAAAAACATAATTGAAAGGTGTTATTTTGATAACTCTTTCAAAAAAGTATTCAACATAGTTTAAAAGTTAATGTAATCTTTATTTTTAAACTACTTCACTGAAAATTATTTTGGCTGCTTTTATATCAACATTAAATGGTAAGAATTATTCAAGTGTGATATCATCAATGAAATAAATGACTTTATTGCATTTTGTTATTTTTTTTTTCCTTTAGAATTTCTCTTATGTTTAGCTCCACATAATTATTTGAAATAGACCAGAAATTCAGTGTCCTGATTTTAGATATATTTATGAATTTCTAGATTTTATTTTTTTTCTTCTAAATTGTTAAATAGATCAATTTCTTTTGTATTTTACATGAAGAAATTATATTTTATGTACTCTAAAGAAAAAAAACTAGAGGGGAAACTGGAGCATCAATTGCATTCCTAATGTGAAGGGAAGAATTAGTAAAATCGTAGGTACTTTCCAGTTAGCTTTTCTCTACATGTTGGAATAATGATATGATTTTGAATGAAGGACTGTTTCCATCCTCTTTCTTAGTTTTCATTAAGCAAATAGGAAAAAAAGGCACTGCTCTCTTCTAACTCCAGCCTGGGATATGCCGATGAAGCTGGGTTCTCCTGTCATGTGGCTTGGTGACCTGTAAAAAGATTCAGCACTTCAAGCACAGAATAACTGAGGGATCTCATGAGTTTGGGGGTGTATTCTCACCCCACAGACTGTTCTGTAGTCATGCCTCTTCAAGTGAATTCTTGTGTATGTGTTGGAGTCTGGAATACAGAGTGTGTGCCCTTGTTTCTGATACTTAGTTATAAGATCCAGAAAAACACTGAATTTCATATAATATGAAATTCATGAGCATGTTTTCATGATGATACATGAAAACAAATATTAAAGTTAGATGGAAAAAGCTGAAAGTGTAAGTGTGTAGATTAGAAAATTTTCTTAAATCACTGGGTGAAAAAGTTAGTTTAGAGAACAGGAGACAAGATAGAGGATTTAGGGTGTTATCTCTTGTCCTTTCTTCTTTCTTCTTCATGTTCTTCTCCTAGAGGTTTTTGGGTAGTAGTAAGTGATTGGATAAAGAATGCCACAGTGCATCACAGAGGTGATGGGTCATTGGGTCATTAAGAAAAATAATATACGTGTCCATTGTTAATTGGGTGAAAATAGGTATAAAGATAAAAGAACTGCATATTTTGGGGCCATTTTGTGCATCAGACACGAAGTGTGCCACAAGGCCTTGTTTGTACCATCAGAAGAAAGAAATGTACCAGATTACAAAGATATAACCTTGTGTAGCCAGCCTAGAAAGACCTGTTAAGTTTTGTGATCACCTGTTAATAAACACGAGAAACAAGATTCTAACGAGCTCAGGAGTTTTCTTCGAATCATAAGAACTGAGATAAGCAGGGCTCCCCACGAGGGAGGATCCCAAAAGTATTCAGTCCAAAGGAGGCTGAGAAATCCAAGAATAAAAAGAAAAATACAGAAGAGATAGAGCAGAAACAGAGAAGCAGAAAAAGGATTTTTAAAAGAAAAGTTACAGTATGTCTCTGTTCTGAGCAAGTGTTAATGCAGATATCCTATGAACCTTGTAGTGGAGGGGAGTTAAAAAAAACCCTGAAAACTGTCTACTGAATATGGGCAATATAGGAGTTTTACAGTTCTTGGGTATGCAGCAGATATTCAATTGATTGGAAGTCTTTATTCTGTGTTTTGTAGATGTACATATGTACACACTTACTATAGAACTGGTGATCAACAAGCACAGGTCAGAGTTTCTGTGGAGTGCTGAGAGACATGCACTGCCCTCCATGAGCCTGCAGTGACCCTGGAGGGAGGTTCCCCTGCACAGCTGAGTGTCTTGGTAGGTTTAGTGTTAGTCCTGAGCATATGGGTCAGGATGGTAGAATCATGGAATAGTTTGGGTAGGAGGGAACTTTAGAAGGTCACCTAGTCCAAGCCTTCTGCAGTAAGCAAGGACATCTTCAGCTAGGTCAGGTCACTCAGAGCCCTGTCCAGCCTGACCTTGAACACTTCCAGGGATGGGGCATCCATCACTTTCTGGACAACCTGTGCCAGTGTCTCACCCCCTCACAGTAAAAAACATATTCCTTTTATCTGATCCATACCTACCCTCCTTCAGTTTGAAACACTATAACCCTTGTCTTGTCACTACAGACTCTATTAAAATAAAACCTTTCATATCAGCCCTCTCTAACTACTGAAGGGCTGCTGCAGCCAGGGCTGAGGACATGAGCACAACAAAGCTCAGATCTCTGCAGCCAACAAGGGTGTTCAGGACCCCAGGAAGAGTGATCACAGGTAGAGCAGGAGAAGACTGAATTTTAAGCCTGGATCTTGTGTTTCTCAGGTCTGCACTGCTATTCTGTGAACTTCAGTTTGAGTGAAAAGTCAGAGCTGTGTGCTGTTCTAAATAAATGGAGCTATCTGCTTTTTGAGTCATTATTTAATCACTGAAATTAATTTTGTTTTCAGAAAGATGCAGTGTGTGGTTTGGGCTAAAAAAAATCTGCTTCCATTCACTAAAACTTCTTCTGCTTCAACATCTTATTTTTTTTTTTTAAGGATTTCCCAGTAGAGTGGACACAAGATCTGGATGAGTAATTAATTAATTATTCTAAAATTAATTCTAAATCTTGCTTTATAAAGGAGAAATTCTGCAGGTTTTAATATATTGCTCTATTTCAGCCCCAGCAAACTCAGAACAGTATAGCTGGAATGTATTGAAAACCATTTAGTTAATGATTTGGAACATTTTTCAGGCCAAAATGAACTTGCTAATTGTGGAATGTGGTGATTTATGTATATGTTCCTATGTGGAGTACAATGGTTTATCTATCTGTACAAGTCCACACACTATGATAGATACAGGATTCAAAAGTTAAGTACTTGAAAGAAAAATAAATGTTACCTGTATTGAATATCCGTATTTTCAGACACAAAATCCATAAACATTAGATTATATTATGGAGGTAGGGAGGGTGGGAATTCCATTTAATTTTGTTTTATTTTTTTTTTTTTTCCTTGTCTGCCAGGAGTCACAGCAGACAGAGAAAATGAGTGTGGATTAACCATCCACAAACACTACCTTGACCCAGCTGCCCCTGCAATTTCAGCACACTTTTTGTGACTGAACTCCCTCTTCCAGGTAGCAGATAGAATTTTTGTGGCAAAGAAGTCACAGTTCAGCATTTGGCTTCTTACTGCTGAATTTTTCTTGATGAATGAAAAAGGATCCTGTCTATGGCACTTGCAGAATTCAGACCATCTGATAGGAGTGTGAGAAATAATAGTTTTAAGCTGACAAGGTAGGCTCTGAAATAGTCAAGCTTCTACTTTATGTGAACATGCTTCTACTTTATGTGAACATCTACTGATTTTTTTTTTCTTAAACGTGTATAGTATTAAAAATGTCACAAGAAATATTTGGATTCTGACATGAGATGAGAACAGCTATTGTTAGAGATGAGAGCAGCTAAGAAAGGCCACTGGCATCTTCTGTGATATTTGTGACTGTCTTATGCAACCGTGTCTTGTGCCTGCACTCTGGATTTGCCTGCAAAATTTGCCTACAAAAGTTTTCTGGTTTTTGTTTGTTTTGTTTTGGTTTTTTTTTATGATGGTGCTGTAAGTGTCCCCTGCTGTGTGCACAGAGGATCACACTCGCCAAGGGGAGAATGATGCTGTGTATCCGATGTGCTCTCTTCACACAGTAAGGAGACATCGCGTGGCCAGCGTGGTGATGGGTCTTGTCACAGGCAGACCAAGACAGCAAATCACACTGACACTAAAACAGAAATCCCCAATTACTCACTGAGCACTAAGGAATAGGTGCCATAAGCATGATGTGCAAGGAACAAAAGTAATTACAAGTTAACTGGTTTAACTGGTTTGGTGAAACAGAAAGGAGATGCTGGGTAGCATGGTGAGAGGCTGCCAGCAGTGCCTGCACCACTGGGGGTGAGGAGAAAATAACTTCAGCTGGTCACAGCTGTCTGTCACCTTGAAATGGCACTCCATCCTTTGTCTCCCTTCTGCCTGACACCTCAGCACAATGGGTAGCTTGGCTTTGTGCTCCTTTGATTCTAAAACACTTTCAAAAACTTCTACTGCGGCTGCCAACATTAACGAAGAGAGTTGCTGTGTAGTGAACATCCATGCTCATGCATGCTGTCCAGGCAGAAACGAGATTTCCTTGATTTAGCACTCTTTTAAACCTCTCCCCAGTCTTGGCTGAAACAAAAGTTTATTTGTATTCACACAAACCTTTTCAGACTTACTGGGACAAGTCACCTGTCCCAATAGATAAGAGTGCTGCAGTGAGCAGGTGACACTTGATTCCAGACTTGATGAGGATTAGATTTATAAAAGTGTGCGCTGTCTTGACAGGATTGTGTTTAAAACCAGAGCTTTTAATATCTGAGACTAGACCCTGCCTGTCCCCCAGCACAGGGCAATGCCCCATGGAGGGAATAACCTGACTCATCTCTCTGAATACAGGGCTAGCAGCTATGTTTCTCATCAGATTGCTGTGGCTGTGATTTACATGAATTCGGACAGGTTGTTAGGGAAGTCAAGAATGGTCATGAGAAACGTGTTTGGCTTAACAACCTAGTTAGAAGTGCTGATTCTTCTGGAAAGAAAGTTCCTTTATATTGTCCATTGAACACCTAGTGAGATCCAGGGTAACAGTTACCCTTGTGATAGAGAAGATGAAATAAAAGATGATTTTATTATCTGAGAAACAGCTTTACTTCGGTCTTACCTTTCCATAGTGGGATATAAACCTTCTGTGTGTCTTGGCACCAGAAACATATTAACAATGAATAGTTTTTGTTGTGGTGGTTTTTTTGAGAGACCATCTGTGCAATGAAATGCAGATCTGCTGGAATGCTTACATTGTGGAAAACGGAGCTGGAAATGGAGTTGAATTTTACAAACAGTTGGGGTTAATCTACATATAGCAATTACTTTTGTTGTCAACAGTTTAGAATTACCAGTTCAGAAAGGTTTAAGAGAATTGGACTTCTTTTAAAATGAAGTGTAAGCTATGTGTAAATGAGCCTGTGCTGCCTCAAACTCCCTTTCAGTCCTACCATGTAAGACAGGCTTGCAGGGACTTCTGATTAACGACCCTCCTGTGGCTGTGGCAGGAGGTCCCAGCAGAGCCTGAAGGTCAGTTCCACTGGTTTATGCACAAATGCATTGTCTGCTGGTGTCTGTACCACGATGACAGAGAAGGGGTGTCAGTCCCAAGGGTTCTTTTGGAGAGAAAATGTTTGGATCAGAGATGTGCACTAATCACGTACCATTTACTTCTTATTAATATTTACTAGTGACAGCAGCAAGTGTGCTTGACTGATAAACAAAGTCAGAAGCAATGTGGGACAACCCCTCAGTACAATCAGGGTGGGAAAGGGCCCATTAAAATGATAAGACACAGACCTTATCTGTGACTCAAGACTTAAAATGGATTTAATAGCCACTAAGCACACTGCTTTTTAGTAAAAGGTCATCATGACTTTACCATGAATCAGATAGCACATTTTGCACTGTTTATGTTTTGAATGCCCAATACATGCATGATAATAAAATTCCCCAGGCATCTGACACCATTCCAAACTACCATTGAGTCTGCCTCAAAACTATCCCTGGTATTTTTGTAAAGAGGACCAGGCACAGACATATCTAAATAAAGATTCTCTTGAAAGAGCAGGAAGTGAAAGTCTATGCCAAATAAAGTGAACCCAGTGGTAAAGTATGCAGCAAGGACCTGATTTACTCTTGTATTCAACATAAGTGCAGAGCAAATGAAATGAGACAAGGGACCTTTGTAAGCTCAAGTTACCGTCTGTAGTAAGAAAAAGAATCTTATGCTGGAACTAATTACATGACTTTAGGGATCTTACAAAAAGAATATCCAGAGGATCCTCTTGGCGATCTATTCTTTCTCAAAAATCAAAGTAGGTGAAGAAAATAAAATCCTGGAGCTCAGCCATTGGTTATGTGAATGATTTAAAACTAAAGGTCTTGTTTCTGAAAAATGGCAGTACCCTGGCCTGGTGTTTCAGCCAAAAATGGATGTAAAATTGAAATTGTTCATCTTCCCTTGAGGGCACTAATTCTGTCATCCAGCAACTATCTGGGACAGCCACAAGTGTCTTAGAACAGCAGCTTGAAAGGAGACAAAGTGAGTGTTAGACAAATTCAGTCTTCCATGGATAAGCTGAACAAGGAATCATTTGGCTGGAAGTTCTTGTTTCCAGGGCTAGCTAAGGTGTTTTGTGCAATGAAGTCAAGCGAGACAAGAGTGCTGTTTCTACCTAGTTAGAATATATATTTGCTATGGTTATAATAAATATGAAATGTATTTAGAAATCTTTAATTTTTCAAGTTTTTAATAACGTGTTTTTCACATGGAATGTCCAGTTTTTCACTAGATGAAGTGTTCCTAGTTTTTCTGCCCTGGTGGTAAAGGTAAGCTTGATCCTTGGGTGCCGGATAAGGATAGTAGAGAGTAGGATAAGAAGGTAATTTTCATCTAACACTGTTGAGTCAGTGGATTAGTCATTTTAGGTTTCACAAATACAATAAAATTACTGAAAATTTAGAACTGATTCATAGCTGTCTTACAGTGAGAAGCTTAGGCAGACAAAAGTTATGCAAAGGAAGACTGTGAGGTGTTTTGATATTTGGGGATAAGACTCTCCTAAGTGGAGCAAATGGAGGACTGCAAAGGTTTTATTTTTACAGGTAAGTGTAGAACTATTGATACATCAAAAGCTTTGGCTTAGTCAGAGATTTTTTTTTTTTTTTAACAGTAGATATAATTAAACACTTGAAAAAATATTTTTTTTAAAATTTCTTTAACCTTTTACTATTTTTACTGGTATTTTCTCTCAGATGACCAACCTTTAGTAAAACTCATTTAAAAGTTTCTGCAGTAAATGCATGGAGTAACATCTTGTCAGGTGAGTTGATCTCCAAAATTCTTTTCTTTAGAACGCAGCTAATTTATTCTCATCTTAGTGCCCTTCTGCACATAGATATAGATTAGATTGATGTAGATTAAGGCATGTAGATACCATTCTACCCTACCAGGTACTGTTACTCACCCATAAAGTCAGTTAGAAGGTGTTCATTCTTCAGTATCTCTTCTATATTAATTTATATGGACAATTTTCAAGGCTACTTTTTAAATTATTTTGTCCACTTCCTATGATTTTATCAGCTGAAAAAAGCCTTATTTTGCTTTCAGATTATATTTCTTGTACTTGTGTGATTTATTTACATAATTGTTTTTATTTAGAGATTTCATTTCACACTAAAATTGGGATGTGTTGTTGAAGTTTTATAACTGAGAGGTCAAGAATATAAGGTTTACTTTGAGACATGAGCTAAGATATTGAAAAATATTATTATCACCATAACTTCAAGAAATGCACTGATTAACATTTAGTAGAAATAACCCTTTACTTTGATACTGCAGCAATCCTGTAGCATTAAATTAAAGCCAATTTGGAGCCCCCCCATACAGGAGATCTATTTAGAAAAGGTTTTACTGTCCCTTAAGGCTGAATCCTATTCTGTTCTTCACAATTGTGATTCTGCAGTCACCCAATAAGAGTGTCCTGGAAAAAAATTCCTACCTGTAACAGGAAAGTCGTTGTAAGCATCGTGAGCAACCCTGAGAAATTGAAAAAGGAGAATATTGAAGGTCCTGATGGCTCCTTCCATTTCCTGTACTTGAGGTCCAGACATAGTGTGTAATGTGTCTTGTAAGTCACAAAAGCAATCATTGTCCAGAGGTTAAGTAGGCAGGAGAAAGGAGAAGAAAGATGTAATTGCAAGGAGAGATGAAATGATTCACCTGCTCTGACACCTGACAGAGGAGGGATGCTGCCTTTCCCCTGCTCCCAAGGCAGGAGCAGAGGCAGAAGGTTATCAGCACTATCCTGGCATCTGTCTGGGAGTGAGAAGGTATGACCACTTTGATTTGCATGTCTGTTTTATAACACTGGTGTCTGTTTCTGTTAAAAAAGCTATGTTGTAAACAGGAGAGAGCTGTATTAATTGCAAACATGTTGGGTAAAACTTTTAAAAGTCATCTAGTGTGTGTATGCATGCCTGCCCAGCAAGGCAGGAGCCTTGGAGAGAAGAGCACACAGGCAAAATGCATAAAGATTGTTTCAAATGAAAGAGAAGGAATCTATTCAGAAAAATGGGTTTTTGTGGCATTCAGTGTGTGAATCTTGTAGGTAATATCATGCCTTCTAAAGGAATTAAAAGTGCTTCTGGGTTTCTGTGAGAGGAGTCCCAGCAGGCTGAACCCAAGCTGGCTGCAGTGTGAGCTGGCTGGCAGCACAGCCTCAGACCTGTCTGCCTCAGCAGCAGAGCCTCCCACGCATCCCCTGCTCCAGCCCTGGTGCCAGGCATCAACATTACAATGACTTAGACTTGGGTAAATATCATAGGGTAAAACTGAGTTGGGGTAATCCTCATTGTTATATCAGTAAACATTACCAGAATAAGAAGCAGGTTTTATCTGAAGTGGTCAATTTTGTGTCATTAGCCATCTTTGCCTCTTGAATTTCTTTGGATTTACAGTTTGCTGCAGAGTTGTGTTGTCATCTTCTCTGCTTTGCCTTTCTTAAGAATTTAAATGCCTGTTTGCAAAATTCAAAAGATGATGTACAGATAATCCTCCATTTTTCTCTTTGTTTAAGTAGAAAATCCTAGAAATGAGAACTGGGAATTGTTGGCACGGCCTGTGTGCCGGCACGAAAGGTGACCATCTGGAAAGCAACTTTGCAGCAAAGGACTTTGGAGCGTTCATGGATCCCAGATGGAACATGAGCCGACAGCAAAGGCAGCAAACAGTGCCTCTGGCTGCACTCAGGAGTGCTGCTGGTGGGATGAGGGAGCTGACCTTCCCCTGGACTCAGCACTGATGTGCCAAGACCCAGAGCACCGTGCCCAGGTTCTCCAGTCACAGGGAGATAATGACAAGAGAGAGTGCGGTGGAGGGTTTATACATACCAGAAGAAACAGCCCAAAGAAGATGGAGTAAGATTCTTTTCAGTAGTGCCCACTGGCAGAACAGCAGCCAAGAGACACAAACTGAAACACAGGACAGCTCACCTGAACATCAGGAAACACTTTTCACAAGGAGGGTGACTGAGCACTGGCACTGACAAGACAAACCTAGCAGAATAGATAATGGATCTTGGTCTGTGTTTTAACCCCTAACTAATTTTTGGATCTTTGTTACTTGTGTCAACAATTTGTTCACTTCTGAGGTGAGGAACATCTTCATGGTACCTTCAAAATTAGTTTTATGCTTTTAAAAACCTTAGAAGCATTAAAGAAGAATAAGAAAGAAAACATGAGGTTTCTGCTTTTGGAAATTTATTCTGTGGTCAGAAGGAAATTGTATTATCCATTTCATATGTGCTTAACCAAATGTGTATCAGCCTCCTGAAAATAAAGTAAAATGTCCCTTTTCTGATGAAAGGCACTTCAGTAAAACCAGTTAGCGTAACTATTATGATTTTATTTGGATATAAGCAAAGTCTTTGCATACTAAAGAATTTTTTTGGCAGTATTTAAAAAATGATAGAGGAACTGGTGTTTAAAATGCAGTATCAGAGGAGTTGAGAGTTTGGAGGGAAAAGCAGTTGGTGTTTGCCTCCCCCAGCTTGGCTGATGCTGTTTTGTTTTGTATAATTAATAAGAATAATGTGGGCTCCCTGGTAAAATTACTGTATTCAATTTTGTGGATCAATAATAAATACTACGTATATATATCTCAAATATATGATATCTGTGTAGGCATTATTTAGACTCAAGTGAATTAAATTTAAGGTCTTGGTTCTAGTAAGTTGCTTGATAAATTGAAGCTGTTAAAAAGCATCTTTTCAAATACTTTCAGAACTGTGGTTGAGAAATACTGTAAGATCTCAGTATTTTTATTGTAGTAATTTACATTTCATCTTTAAACTTTTGATTAAGATAGACTTGAAAAACACTTATTTAATACTGTAGCAAATTAATTCCAATTTGCAGTTCATTTCAATTTATTTGTAAATGAGTATTCAATAATTTTGGTTAATAAGTAACCTACAAATATCTGGAAACATTGTTTTTAAGGACTCTGCAGGCAATAGTGAGCTTTTTCATTCTTAAGATGACATAATATCTAGAATCTTACTAAATATTTGATTTTCTTTCCATCTTTTAAAAAAATAAAATAACATTCTCAAATGCTATCTTCCTACAAACTTGCCCATGCTACGGATATTAGGAAACTTAGCATATCATATCAATACCAATAGTCCAGGGACATACAAAATTCAAAAGAGTTATAATTGTGGTCTCCCTTTACCTGGTTGCCTAAATCAGATTTTGATCTGTTAAGCACAAAGTCTTAATGATGTTGTATGTTTTTGTTTTTGGAGCATTTGCTACTGGAAACTCTTGGGGAAGTTCTGTACTGTTCTAGACTAAAATGGGTTCCACCTTGCCTGGTAACTGCAGCAAAGGTTGATCCTCAGAATCAGCTGGAGAAGAAAAGGTAGAAATCTTAAAGTTCTAAAACTGTAGAAAATACAGGAATAATTACTGGAAAATGAGAAAACATAAGAGGAGTTTTGTCAAAATACTAACTTACCAGGAATCTTAAATATTTCATGCTGAACATTCTGTGAGTAAAAAATTTACATTGCAAATAGTGGCATGGTTCCATGAGAGCTTGTGCAAACAGAAAACTGCACTGTACTTGGTAATCCGGCATTAAAATAGTTCTTTATTATATATTATTAAAATTATTATTATCTTTATTATATATTATTAAAATAGTTCTTTATTATAGCTTATACACACATATTAAAGAAACATATTAAAGAAATCTGTGATGGCAGAATAGTGGCTATCCTCTTGTCTCCTGTGCCCGTTGCAATGCTTTTGTCTGTCTTTTTTTCTTTGAAAAATATCAAAGAATAAAACTAAACTCACTGATAATGTGGGGATATGCTAATAAATAATGGGCACTGGAAGCTTTTCCATAAGTTTACATGTTTCAATAATAAATTTGATATGTTTATTTCTGACTTTAATTTTAAAAGGAAGGATGCAATATGAATAAAAAGGGGATTAATAAACAGGAAGTCTGCAACTACTGTAAAAGCAAACTCTAGAAAAATGTTGTTGAATGCCCCCAGATGGCTGAGCCTGTTTTTCCTCTTGTCTATACATCATTATTTCTCTGACTGAGAAGAAGGGTGGTTGTGATCTTGGGTCTGGCAACAATCTATGACTGCCAATTCATGCACCTTCCCAAGTATGTGGTTGGGTTGGGTTTCTTAGGGGTGGTGGGATTGTTTTTTTCTTTGGTTTGGGTTTTTTTTTTATGTAATGTCAGTGTAAGGCCAAATGAATGACTTACAGCTGCCAAAAGAGTTTGATAATGAAAGTTCCTTATTTTTGGTGGTCTCAGAGTACACTTTTGTCTTCCTGCACAAAAATGTGAAATGCTGTGTTATTTGACCTGAACCTACCTGTCGGTGACAATATAATGGAGACTGACATACTTGTGTTCAGCAGTCATGATGACAAATATATGCACTTCTGCAACTGCCACTGACTGCATTGTGCATGAAAAAATGTGAATTCTGAAAAATATGAGCACCAAACAGTGCAGGAAAGCCCCATAGTTACAGAGAGATGCTGCAGAGCCCCAACAAACTTCTCTTCCTCCTCTTTCCCAGGCCAAGAGTGAACTTTCTGCAATGTGTATCAGCTCTGGATGGTTGTTTCTCAGGGCTCTGTATGTCACATTCTAGCTTCATTCAGGTATTGCTGCTGCCTGGCTTTGGTCCTGCTTTTATTGTGGTTTAAAGTGGGCCCAGGTGCATTTTTGAAATGTATATTTAGAAGAGCATATATTGGCATTGCAAAGTCCCAGAATGTGCAATATTGGGTTTCTTCTGCTCTGTTCACTCTGGCACCTCTTCAGGTTCCCTCACAGAGTCCCTGGGGGAAGAAGTGTAACCTTACCTCTTGCCCTGGAAGCGTTGGTACACGTTTTCATTAAGGTAGAGGGAAGTGGTGGGAATTCCAGAGGGTTTTTATAATTTAGCAACCTTCTAATAACCTCTAGCTGTGGGGTAATGCTGTAAAACTTGCATTTCTTTATAATAATGGCAGATAAATAACCTGATTTTTTTGATCTGTATTACTTCTGAGATTGTTATTTCTCCTATGAAATGCTATGATAACAGGAATGCTTTCTTCTTCTCATGGTAATCATCTTCCTATAGTAATTTTTTAGCAGCTATTGCCATTGTCTTTTTAAGAAAAGAATTGCTATCTTTGTTCCTATGTGATTGGGAAAGGTATGAGCTTCAGGAGCAAGCAGAGAGAGAGAGTTTGTCAGAGAGCTGTATGCACACAGATGCATGACATTCATCCTTGCTGTTGCCTTGAACTAAAAAATGTTTTTAATGAAAAAAATCTGCTGATGACAAAGTCAGAATAACAACAAAGTTATGGTTTATCCTGTCCTCGGCTGTAGACTTCCAGTTTGCCTCCAGCCCCAAACTGCCATGACCAAGTCGAAAGAACAACTTCAAAAGAGGTCAAAAAGCCATTGGTAACACCAGCACAAAGTGTGGTTTTCAGTATGAACTCTTGTAGACATAGCTGAATATTTTTATATAGTGCAGACTTTTATATTTATTCTGTTTTCCTTGTGAATCTCAGCTTGACTGCTCCTCAATTCCAGCAGCGTCAGGGCAAAGTGAACCAAACCAATGGATGTGTCTCAGCTCAGTGGAGGAAGGGCAAGGCTCCAGGTTTCCATGTAGCATGTTTTGAAATCATGGTGCCTCACTATGGCAATTTCAGGTTCACTGCCTTTTCTTAATCTTCTTCAAAGACCTAATATTGCATCATAGCTATTTTTTTTATTTTATTACGTATTTTGAGAAATCTCTTTTATTATTTAATACTATGTACTGCCTTCACCAGGCTGATGGAAGGAAATCTCTTCTTCCTGGGATTGAGGCACACTCAACATATCCATGTTGATTTAATTTTTTGTACTTGTGATGCTGTTTGAGCTGAAATTTAAAAAAATAAAAAAAAAAAATAAATCTGTTACTAAAGAAACCCCTTCAACAGTCAAAGCATCTGGCTTAAGCAGAGTGCCATTCCAATTCCTATGACTTTAAGGAATTAAGCCCAGTTTAGCGTTGTTCCTCTATATAGGTTATAGTGAAATAGGAAAGCTGTTGAAAGTATGATGTCATAGAATCATAGAATGGCTTGGTTTGGAAGGGACCTTAAATATGTTCTAGCTCCAACTCCCCTGCCATGGACAGGGACATCTTTCACTAGACAGGTTTCTCAGAGCCCCATCTAGCCTTGCCTTGAACACTTCTGGGGCATCTACAACTTGTTTGGGCAACCTACTCTAGTGCCTCACCACCCTCACAGTAAAGACTTTGCTCCTAACAGCTGGCCTAAACCTACTCTATTGCTGTTTGAAGACATTCCCCCTTGCCCTGTGACTACAGGCTCTTGTAAAAAGCCTCTCTACCATCTTGTAGGTTCCCTTCAGGTGAATGAAGGTGGAACTAGGTCACCCCGAAGTCCTCTCTTCTACAGGCTGAACAATCCTAGTTCTCTCAGTGTTTCCTCATAGTAGAAGTGCTCCATCCCTCTGATCATCTTGGTGGCCTCCTCTGGACTTTCTCCAAGAGGTCCATGTCCTTCCTGTGCTGGGAACCCCAGAGGTGGCTGCAGAACTCCAGACTGGGTGTCAGGAGAACAACACCCTCTAATTTAATGTTGCTTCTAGGACATAAATTGCTGTTTCTAGCCAGCATCTGCATTATTTCTATTAGTGCACGTAGACCTCCTCTGGTCATAGATTTGTTGATGGAGGTTGAATCTATTACCACAGCTATGCCAAAGGCTGGGTATAATTTGCAAGTTAGTATATGTGAAATGTGTCCTTCTTCTTCCCATCACAGAGAATATAAATCTTCTGCATATTCTGCATGTACAGCCTGATTTGTTAACTCTGAATGCTCATGTTCTCTCCTTTCAAAGACTTTTGTCAGTGAAGCAGGGATCATCTCATAAACAGTATCATTTACTAGTATTTAAGAGGATTTAATGTTTCTTTTCTGTGCAAGATTTTTTCTACTTGCTGAGATATAATCCGCTAGACTGGATCTTGCCATGAGGATTAATATTTCCCAAAATATTAAAAAATATTAAAGTGTAAAAAAATATTTCATGCCCATGTCATATGAATTTACCTTAGTTTAGCTTTTTTTTATGCTGCTTAAGCATTTGAAAATGTACTGAGCTTTCTAATCTAATTCCAGAGAATTTGCATGCTAAATACAGAAGCATATGTATTGAATAATGAACAATAGTCTCAAACTGTCTATTTCTTGTTTTAAAGTCTGTTCTTAAAAACGACTTGTTTTTACTTTTTTACTGTAAATTTGAAGCTGTTTCCCCACATTTGCTTTACATATTCACCTAGTTAAGGTAAAATAAAATTCATTTTGGACCTGAAAAAAAGCTATTTATTTCCTGCAGTCTGAATTTATAAATTGAATTAGCTCATTTCAGTCAGCTGCACCCTCCAATTTAAAACTGTCAGCATAAATCATAATCACAAAAGATATCTCAATAAGCAGGCTCAGATAATCTAATTCCTAAGGGGACATTTCAGAGTCTGCAGACTTTGTTTCACTACCTTTTTTTCTCAAGGAATGATTGAATATGGGCTTCTACAAGTGAAACTTTACAAGTGGTAGTCCAGAACTCATTAGAAGATATTTTTCCCATGTATATCTGACCATCCTATATGTACTTTGAAGAGAGCAGATCAAACTGTGCTCTTATTGTGCTCCATATGTTGGTTTTCTAAATGCTCAAACTACTATAGTTACAGCTCAGAGAGCTTCAGTTGTTGACACCATCATCGAGTTGATCTTTATCTGGTATGAAACAAGGCCTTCATGAAATTAGCTTCATATTTTGATGAGAGGAATTGTGTGAGGAGCAGCAGAGGCAGCTGGGGGTGTTTAGCCTGGAGAAAAAGAGACTCAGACATTATTAAACATTTCAATATGCAGGTAAATAAAAGGGCCTTTCTGCAGTCTAGGATGAATTTCATGTGCAGCTTAAGGCTGCGTAGTTCTCATCTTCCACAACAGTGCACACACCACCATGTTTGCATATCTATTTCCTTGTGGACTTCCATCACAGAACTCTGCTATCACAGTTTGAACAGCTTCCAAGCTCCTGATGCCTGGGATGGGCTTTACATAAACTTGCACATATTTTGTTTCTAAGACAAATGGAATATAGGTAAGATCTCCCATGTCAGCTGTGTGAAACAGTCTCCATTTATACACAAATGTGTGCGTCATGATGTCATCCTTAAAGCTCAGGGGGTCTGCAAGAGGATGGCAAAGTGTGCTCCGCTTTGAGGATATCAGTGTTAGGTATTTCCTCGGTAGTAACTGGGGAAACCTCACCTCCCATGAGTGCCTACAAGAACTGCTGTAGATGGATAACCCACTATTAGCTGGATTTGAGCTGATGACCTTGACATAAAAACCTTTATATCTGAAAATGAATCTCCTGGTTTAACTGGTTCTTGACACGTCTGCTCTTTATTGCCTGTGCTTTTACACTGCTGAGAAAATGCTGGGGTCGTTCACAAGTCATTAAGTCCTGGGCTGGTGATACAGCTCCTAGGTGTTTTTGCAGAGCCCTTACCTCTTTCAGTGGTTGCAGACTTTGTCACACAGTCTGCACATCCACAGGTGGCAGCAGGGCAGCTCCATGTGCCCGGTGACTGCTGCACCAGAGACCAATCCTGAAGGACCAGGTGCAGTGTGGCACCTTCCCCCCTTCAAATGCCAGCTCCTACCTTACTTTACAGTTATGACCATTGCTTTCATACCTCACTCATGGGTAGATGGGCTCTTCTACATTTATACGTGTTGTTTGTAATTTTACAGGATTTTTGCTATGGTAATGCCTTGCATCTTTATAGAATACAGCAAATTACCCTTGTACCTCTGCTAGTTCAGTGGCTCAGAAGAAAGACTTCATCCCCTCCATACCTTCACCAGTGGTATAAAGAATTAAATCTCTTGGGATTTTTCAGACTATTTGAGGAAAGAAACTTTCCAGGTAACGCTCAACTGATTTAAGATTAAGTACATTTCCACAGCAATTTCCCGAGTATGAAGTAAACAGAAAGACACAGTGCTCTTGAGATAAAGCAGGTGGGATGTGACAATCTGAAAGGAAGAATTCAGTTCTATCCTGTAGTTCAAAATATAAAGTACACAGCTTGATGGTCCTGATTTCCCAAAGAATCTTGTTAGGTCTAATTCTAGGTTGGTTTACTTCTGTTAAGGATGTCAAGACTTTTCTGTGTCCCAAGGAAGAAACATGGAGGAATCCCATTATTTATCACATTTTCTCATGTGCTTTCCTCTGTAAACAAACAGCTACAGCCAGGCTGATAAATGAAATGATAGAGGGGCTACTTTCTCTGCAACTGGCATGGCAAAGATATATCCATCCAGCTGGATTCTCTGACACCCCCAGAACAGGATGACTGCACAAAAATTGTCTGAGGGGCTCAGCCAACCCCTGAACTATATGCAGGCACTGGGGAGAAGCCTGTGCTTATGTTGTGACAGAGAGCTCACTAAATGTCAAAAAGAAAAGACAATTGCATGCCATTCCTTCAGCCTGTGCTCTCATCCTTTTATTTTCTCAAATAGATACGGCTAATTTGGATGATTATTCCCATTTCACCCCAAATACTTCCTTTTCACTTTAAGATGTTGCATAATTAAAACTGTAATGATTCAATCTTAGTTTAAGGATTAAATTCATTAAAAGAATATCTTTTCACCAGAATTTGTCTTCCTTCCTTGTATTTTATGAAAAAACATGCAATTCTTCCCCCAAGAAAAGCTTGAACCTATTACCAGCCAGTCTGCAGAAATAATGAATTCCTAACATAGTATGACAGTTATCTTTGCCAATTAGTCCACCTGAGTGAGTTCAGCTAACAGGTGCATTTAAGCTCAGTGAGGCTGCCTTCATCGCTCTCTCAGGGAAGAGGACAGCTATGTCGGTTTCTGAATTAGACATTGGAAAAAACCCAAAATATCTAGCTCTGTTGCCTAGCTGTCTCTGTGATTGAAAGCCAGTCCTGCAGAGGCTGGTGCTAAAAGAATGCCTGTGATTGGGAGTTGTGTGTCTGTCTCAACAAAGAAATGGAAAGCCGTGAAAGAATCGCTAATTAGCTCTTGTGAATGTTTCTGATTTTAAATTACCTCTTGAGGAAAAAAAAAGGAAATCTTTCCTTAGATTATAATTATGCTAAAGAATAAATAAATCTCATTTCAAATGTTAAGGAATTTGTAGAACTTTTTTGATTTTGCATATAGAGAAAGTTAATATGCATATGGTAAGGAAATATCAATCCTGTGTCTCTGTCTGCACATGGATTTGAGCAGACACATTTTAAGAGGAACTAGCTAGGCAGTGGTTTGTATGATATAGCATGTACAATATGTCACTTAGGTTTTCTCCAGTATGCCAGGCAGAATATAAATACAGAATGTAATACATTTTGCATTGATATTTACAGCTGTAAAACATGACTAAAGTGGAAATAAAGAAAAAAATACCCGGTGGTTTTAATGTTATTTTCTACATGCCTACCCATCTTCGAGCTTAAATATTAATAAAGCCATTTTACATGAGTAAATTATTAAAACCTTCAGACCTAGTCAGAACAAAGACATGTCAGAGATAGATTTTGATTTGAAGCTTTGTCAGTTCTGAATGTAACACTCAGGTTTTGTTCTGTGTCATTAGTCAATTTTATCATAGCTTCTGTGTCAGAAAATTCAGCAGTGTTACTTATCTCCCATAAAACAGATTTTGGCACCATTCCTTGGCTGAGGCTTCTTTAAAAGAGAAATTAGTTTCCAGAAAGGCAAGCTATGTAATCCCGGTATTGGGTTAGTCTTCAGTAGCTCCCCATCAGACTCTGCCTGGCTCCATAGCAGCAAACCAAGCACAACCAGGGAACAGTGTGAGCACTTTGATCATATTGATGAACTATTATCATGATCCCTAGTGTGCTTTTTGCTTTGGTGGTCATGATATAGCAGTTTTAAGGGGTGATTCTTACTGCCAGTCTGTGTGTGGCCCCCTCATTTGGATGGGAACAAATTCACATCTGCCCTCTCATCCTCAGGGCTTAAGAATGGAGGCTTATTTTTTTTATTTCCTTGTGTACATACACCTTCTCTCATAATGTCTACTACCTTCCTTCACTTTTAAAGAAAAAATGTATTTTTTAAAAACACTTTGAGGCATCAGACGTATTTGCAGGAGACAGTAGAACAGTGTAGTGACTCCACTGTAAAGCTGACATTCCAAATTTCTGCAAAAGAGCTGTTAGGTGAAGACAAGCCCTTATGAGGTAAAAGTCAGGAACAATTTTCTTAGTGTAAACAGGCTATTTATTTAGAAAATTAAAAGGAATAATTTACTTTTTAATTGAGACATTTTGATAAAAAGGTCCAATGAGTAGTGATAATCGATGAATACTTCCTTTTATAGGCAGCACAAGTCCTGCATTTCACTGCTTTATTGTAGTTTTTGTTGTTGTTTCTAAACTTGAAGACTTGGTCAGTCACTATTTTGATTATGCAGATACATTTCTGTTGAGTTTCCATTTCTGGAATAATTAAGTAGAAAGGCCATTTCCCATGAACACAAATCTGATGTGCACACTTCTGCACATGATATCCTGAAAACATTTGTGAGCTGTGGGCTGATTTTCTAACCCTCTGTCTTGCACTTCTGAATCTTGTACTCACTAAAAGAATCTGCTGAATGTCTTGTCTTGCTGTGCTAACTCACTGCTGTGTCATCCCAGGGTTACCTCTTGTCTACAAAACCTTGTTCCTTGTATTTCCCACAGCTCTTGTTATTAACTCACAGAAGGAGCAGATTGAATTTAGTTTGAAGATTTTGAGCTGACAAGTCCTCAGGTGTCCAAACCTTTTCTTTCTCTCTCTGTGTTTCCTGATGCTGAAGGTGAAATCTAGGGCAAGGAAAATTCACTGCCAGGATGTAACATTTTTACTTTTTGAGTGTCTTGAAGTTTTGTGCCAGGAAGACTTTTCCTATTAAATGACACTTAGTGATTTAGGTAGAAAAGCAAAGGATGGTTCAGAAAAATATTAAACTATCCATGTCCATTATAAGAATATTCTAAAGGTGGCATCGTCTCCTCTGACTTAAGATATTTTATTGCAGAATTCACTCTCTCCATGTTCTCGTTTTAGTTATTGAGGGCAAGATGATCTGATTTAGACTTTCAGCAGGAAAAGAATTCATAAAGTCATAAAAATGATGTGAAAGCTGTGGACAGGAGAAAGAATAACTCCCTAAGGATCTTGTCTGCTGCAGAGGCTGCAGCATGGACTTCTTGATCATAGAATCACAGAATATACTAAGGGACCCGCAAGGATCACCAAAGTCTAACTTCTGACCATCACTTGAACACTTCTTAAACTCTTGTCAGGCTGGTGCTGTGACCACTTCCCTGGGTAGCCTGTTCCAGTGCCCAACCACCCTTTGGGTGAAGAATCTTTTCCTGGTATTTAATCTAAAACTCCCCTGACACAACTTCAGGCCATTCCCTCAGGTCCTGTCTCTGGTCACCACAGAGCAGAGATCAGTGTCTGCCCCTCCTCTTCCCCTCAGGAGGAAGTTTTAACAGCTGAGGTCTTGCATCAGCCTCCTCCAGGCTGAACAGACCAAGTGACCTGAGCTGCTCCTCATTTGGCTCCCCCTTCACCATCCTCACGGCCTCCCTTGGACACTCTCTAACAGTTTAATGTCCTTTTTACATTGTGGCACCCAAAACTGCCCCAGCACTGGAGGTGAGGCTGCCCCAGCCCAGAGCAGAGCAGGACAATCCCCTCCCTGGCCTGGCTGGTGATGCTGGGCCTGATGCCCCCAGGGCTGGGTTGATCCTCCTGGCTGCCAGGGCACTGCTGGCTCCTGTTCAACTTGCCATCAGCCCCAAGGACCCCCAGGTCCCTTTCTGTGGGGCTGCTCTCCAGCACAGGCAGTAGAGAATTCATATGTGAGGCAACCTTTTTAAGTACTCCCAATTTTATAAAAGGTGTAATCAGTGAACAACAGGCATGAATCCAGATAAATCAGATTTAGTTGGCACCTGTGTGATCATGGAACTATTTGTTTTATTAAGAAAAGTCTATGATTGAGGTGAACTGAAAATGAAGTGTTGAAAATTCAATATCATGGTTTAAAATGTTCTTATTCAGCCCTACCAGCATGTTTGGAATAGAAAAATATATGATTTTATGAACGTGACGTTTCATTTAACATAATTTTTCCCTGAGTTTTTCCTGTATTCCATCGCATTTTCTGTGTAACCCAAATTGCAAGAGAGAGGTCTCTATGAGCTACCATGGTCCTGACATGCTGTTGTGATCAGTGCCTGACTGTCATAAAGTGGGCATTAAACCCATCTGTCCTGGAACACAGAGAAACAGAATGGGAGCTAATGTTGCAGTGTTTTTTTTGTTAAAGTGTAATTTCTCATATTGACCCTAAAAAATAATTAATCCCTTGGAAAACTCTTTCATTTGAGTATTTGTAAAGCACTGTCTGAGGTAGTTTCAGAAGTGTTCTCACTGATAATGTCTGAAAGGTTTATGAAATGCCAGAAAACTGAAACCAGATAAATATAGTGTGCAAGTTTGAAGAAGTAGGAAATGGAAAAGGAAAGGGGGATTATAAACCTGACACTTATCTTCACTTTCCTCAATAATTCTGGAAGGTAAGAGGCCTTTCTACAGAAATAAATTGTAGATATGATACATCTTAGCTTCAGAAAAGGTTTTGGCACTGTTTCACCCATCTTACTTACAAGAAAAGCTGTTGAGACATTGCTGAGGAAAGTAGTATAGCGTGGGTGAAAAAGGGATTGTACAATTATAAAGAAAGAGAAATTTCATGCTGGTGTGTTTTTTTGTTTAGTTGTTGTTTTTTGTGATTTTTTTTAATGGAAATGTAAGTCATCTAGCTCTTGTCTTGTTAAGTACTTCTATTAACCACTTCAATTATTGTTTCAGACTACCTGAAATTGGGAGATAATGAAATTATTTTGAAGTACAGATTAGAATTCAACAGGTCTTAAGAGACTGGAGATATGATATGAAAATAAGACAAAGCTTTTCAAGACAGCACAAGGTACTGTAAATTAATGGGAACAACTAGCTGCAGATATGGATCTGTAAAGTGATATAACTGCACTGGCTGTTACTCAAAAGCCTTTCCCAGGAATGGTTCTTTTCTGGGTAGGAATGGAATTCAGGGAAGATACAGACCAGCAGGAGGTGGTTAAGGACATTTGATATGTGCAGGAATGACTGAGACTGTGAATGGGGATGCAGTTAATGCCCACAGCTACACAGAATTGTTGTAAAGCAGGGGAGGTGACCTTTTCTACAGATTCAGGGTAGATAAGACAAGAAATAATCTGTTTGAGTTGCAGCAAGAAAGAAATCAGTTTACACTTTTGGAAAAATATTTGAACTGTAACCATAATCTAATAGTGGAATAAATCTCCTGGGAACTTTGAAGATTTCCTGCCACTGAATTATTTTAAAAAAAGAAAACATTTGAGAGTTGTTGGCTTAGATAAGTTTTTCAGGTCTGTTTTTGCACCATTTTAACTAAAGTCTGTGAATTTGGTGGATTGTGTTTTCTGTGGGAAGCATAACTTGAAGATATGCTGAGTATGAATTTCTTGGATTCATTACTGAATGAACATAACTTTTAGCATTGACCAATTTTCACTCCTTATTTCCATAGAAAAGACTAGGTAGAAAGAGCTGTGGATATGTGCTTTCTCTAAAAATACATGATCCTTTTGTTTTCATAAGTAATATTGAAAAAAAAATAAAGAGTGGCTGGAAATCCCATGTGACAGTTCTTAATTGGAATATGTTTCCTGGTCCAAGCCAATAATTTACATTAGTTGAATAACAAGCTGGGTTTTAAAAATGCTCATTTGTTGTTTACAAGGTAGTAGGTGGTTGACTTTTTACCAGATTTTTTTAGCATTTTAAATTTTAGGATCATTGCTTATATGCTGCTATCTTCCCTAATACAATATTTTTTATCAGCTTCTTGTAGGCTGAAAATAACCTATAATTCAATGTTATTTTCAGTGAGAGTGAATGTTTCTCTTAGCATTTTTTTTACCTAATAATATTTTTGCTGCTTCACTAGCACAGGGAGTAAATAAAATGAAATATGAAGAATACAGGATGAAAGAAATACGGCTAAAAGTTTTTTAAAAAATAAATTATATATGACATATTTTACTGGATAAGCAGGATCTATCTATTAAAGAGTCAAAGCACATTTCTTTAAGATATTTCACAAGTGCTCATTTGCTCACTGGTAAATCCTTACTAGCCCCTCACACAGATCCTCAGCAGGCCTACAGACCTTGGTTCCAGTATAGGATCCTGCTCTTTTCCTTTGCATCTGAGATGGTCAGTAGCAGCTATTTGCACCTATTTGAATTAAATATAGGTTGTAAAAGGATGGGGTGGGTGGGAGGTGGTGGTGTTTGCTTTTGTGTGAGTGTGTGTGGGGGTAAAAAACCCACCAAAAACTGGGATGTTTTTAGTATGTTTTTATTTTTCCTATGGATTTGTAATGAAGAAAGATGTTGATCCACCTTGGATGAAGACTTGAAGTCCTGACTATCTTCTATGCTTTTATATATTCTTAAAATGTTAATAAATCTTTTCTAGATGGTCATCAGATGTTTTCTTGTCTATCTGTGAATGATACAGCTGCTCAGTGCCTCATCACATGTAATGCAATCCATCATTAGGTAAGGCAGAAAACCTGAATTTTATAATGAAATTGAAATCTGCTTTGAAGCTCTAGAGCAGAAATGAGGAAAATTTATACATTCATCTACTTAATTTTAATTGAATAATTTACATTAGATTTTTGTGTGTTTTTATTAATAGTTCCTGAATATATTCTTGTGCCTCTATAGAACTTGACATCTCTTAAGAGATTTTTTTGAACTTCTGACATTTGTAAGGGAGAAAGATCTCAAGCTTTATTTTGTGGTTTCTTTCATATGTATTTTCACTGCCTTGTATTCATTCAATTATGCAACTTTAGAAATTTACCTTTCCCTCTTCAGTTGCATTTTCTAGGAAAGGTTTAGCAGTTTAATGGAACAATAGTGAAGAAAGACACATTTATAGGCCTGAAACAGACCACTTCAAAAGCAGTAGTAACAAAATTTATTGCACCAGAACTTTGTCAAAACAGTTGTCATGGGACTGAGGTTTGAGTGGACAAAGTGAATACAAGATTGAATCTGTTCCTGATGTTCATATCAGGAGAGCTTCAGCTTCAGCTTCTCTTACAGGAGTTCCCTGGGAATGATCTTCATCACATCAGAAGCTCCTTAAAACTGGGTTGGGTTCTTTTATAACTGGCACCAGAACCACACCCTCTCTTTTAGGGAAAGAGCCTCCTTGCCACTGATGGAAGGCTTGTAAAGACAAGCAGTCAAAAACTAGAAAATGAACACATCTACTTGGACCTTTCCCAGTTTCAGTTCAGAATCTGTGTGAGTATAGAGTATGTTATGAACTCTACATATACACTCACCAGTCTTTTCTCCCTAACAAAATACCTGCCTCACTCAGTGAAAAGAATAAAAATGTAAAGGGAAAGAGCTGAGATTGTGCAGATTAGCACAAATCTGACATTTCTTTTTAGTCACTTGAGAACATGAACAACTGTTTTTCATTAATATTAGTTTTAGCTATGTAAACAAGCATATAGTCATAAAGAAAGGAGTGACTGTATACAGGAAGAAATCTGTGCAGAGAACACAATAATTTGCCAGGGATTTATGAACTACTTTAGATAGCTGCTGTAGACTTCTATGAGACTTCCTGTGTTCCCCAAAGTGAAGCATATTTTTCTTTCCTGTTTCTTTGCCCTGTTCCTAAAGAAGAGAACTGCAGATTGCAACTGTGTTGTAGAAGGTCTCCACCCTACTTAAGTTTTATAGTTCTTTGCCTTTAGCTTGGACAGCTTTGGGACTAGGTTTGTTTTCCTGTCTCATGTACAGTGTAAAAGAACAGCATAAAGAAGAAATTGGGGAGTTTGTGTGAATCATGACATAAATATTTATATATGTAATAAACACTCTTGTTTTGAGTTTGACGCATCTCGAATAAAATCAGACAGTAAGCTACTGATGGAAAAAGAGGAACTGTTTAAAGTTAAGAATAGTATGAGATGTGCTTTTGGATGAGAGGGAATTCCACCTGATTTTTCAGATATTTTCTACATATTGTGAGTAACAAGTCCATTAGGGAATGAACTGAGGCTCCAACTCTATTCACATAAGTAATCTGATGCCTTTAATAAAGATTTTTAGTTGCTTTTTAGATGGTCCAGTGTCATGACAACCAGCTCTGAAAGAGATTTCATAGAGAAAGGCTTTATGTCTCATTAATCTCTTGATAGTATATCCATCTTGGCACAATGGGAGTTTTGTTCAGTTTTTATAATCATTCATTTTTATGTAAGTAGTTGGTTAGCCTTATCTCTCTCTGTTTTCTTGGGGTTTTTTTTGTTTGTTTGTTTGCTTTTGTTTGTTGCTGTTGTTTTTTTTTCTTTGTGTTGTTCTGTATGTATTTCCCCTATGCATAGTCTGGTATATATAATTGGGTACAGAAGGGGCAGTTATTAATCTATTTAGAAAGAAATTAATTTGACATGAAGTGCCTTTGTTTAGAAAAGCATGATTGTATTTCCTTGCATGCTGTGGGGTTTGTGATTTAAAAATCTATTCCTTTGACAATATTTAATTAAAGCCAATTCTACATATAGTTGAATGCTTTACAGTTTACAAAGAGTATGATTACTAGTGGCTGCAAGTTTTGTCATGTAATTGCCTTGATGGTCTTATAAACAAGAGGCTAGGACTTCTCATTATCAGCTGGAAGGAGAAGGAGGTAAATATCTGATTATATCACAGAGAGGAAGTTTTATGTCTTGAAAACATCATCTTAGTACCTAACAAACTTTGGAAAATAAGTGCAAAAAAACCTATTTTTTGCTGCAGCAAAGAAAGTCAACAAGATGTATCAACAGTGACATCACCAGCAGAAATGAAGGCATTATCCCACTCTACTCAGTGCTTGTCAGGCCACATCTGGAACTCTATGTTCAGTTTTTGTTCCCCCTGTACAAAAATGATGTGAACAGAATGCAGAGGGTCCAGAGAAGGGGTCCAGAGATGATCCAAGGACTGGGAAGCCTGATGCATGAGGAAAGACTGAGATCTGGCTGTGCTCACCCCTGAAGGGCGAAGACTTAGAGCAGGCCTTGGCACCATGTTCCACTGTTTAAAAGGTGGCTACAAAGAAGATGGAGACTTCTTTTTAGAAGGAGTCACATGGAAAAGATTAGGGGTAATGGGTACAAGTTAACCCCGAGGAGATTCTGATTGGACATAAGGGGAAAAGTTTTCACAGTGAGAACAACCAGCCCTTGTCATAATCTCTCCAGGGAAGTGGTGGATTCTCCCATATTGGACACCTTTAAGATTTAGCTGGACATGGTGCTGGGCCATCTTGTCTAATCCAAGATTTTACCATGCTGTTACCAAGAAAGCTTGGACCAGACAATTCTTGAGGACCTATTCCAACCTGGTATTCTGTGATTCTGTTAACAAATTACTTGAATGAACATTAAATCAGTAACTTGTTTGATGCTTTTATCTTTTTCAAAATGGAAATATACAGATACATATTTTTAATGAGTGTCAACTATTTAAAGCGTGTGTCTTGAAATATCTGTGAATTTTTACCTGGTGATATTCCTAAATATCCACTCTACTTTGCTTAGGGTCACACCAGAATATGGCTTCATAACAGAATTTAAACATTATTGTTCCTATATTATGGTGTAGTAAAAGGTTACTGATTAAATTCAGGGCTAAGTGAATAATTTGTGGTGAAGGTTAATGAATTTTTCCAACAGAGAAGCTTCTCTCAGGGCCCTTCTTCTCAAATGTCTCTGTTGGGCGTCTTGCATGTTTTTGCCCTGGTCATCCTCCCACCTGCCTCTCCCTGGACCTCAGCATGCCTTGGGCTGACATCCAGCCTCCTCTGGAGTGATGGCCACTGCTCCCTGTTCCCTCACAGAACTGACCTGGGCCTGACCTCAGGCACACCGTGGCCTCAGTGCAGTACAGTCCTCTGAGAATTCTCACAGTCCAACTCCCAGTGTTTCCTCTACTTTCCCATCAATGAGGTTACTTTCCATTCTCCCACTCAAACTTCATCCACAGCAACTTCACTTTATGTTTGGGGAGGATGAGAATTTTTCTTCAAGGACTCTATTACGTACACCTCCTCTGCAGCCTGTTTCCAGCAATTCCCCTGACTCTGCCGCTTCTTGCAGCCTTGCACCAAAACTGTTTTCTCCTAGCCAAGGAACTTGGAACTGGTTACACCAGAAAAAGAGAAATAATATTTTTGATGTCTTCTCATCTCACTGTAGCAGGTGGGATGGAGGAGATGGTGATTAATTTGAGCTGTTTTAGTCCCTACTCACATCCTTGTCCCAGTGTCTGCTATCTTTAAATAATGGGCTCTTCCTATGGAAGTCACAGTAGAAAGTCACAAGTGGAAAATTTCCAGCAAACAGAGTGATCCAATGAGAGAGATTTGAAATAGAAAAGAGCATAAATGAATGTTGGATGGAGAATTCCTGAGGTTTCTTACAGTTTGGAGAAGAATCATGTCCCAGTTCAAGAATTTAGACCATATTTTTATAAGAGATGAAAGGCCAGATATCATAGCCTAGGACAATCAGGACTGTTTGAGCTACACAGAGTCCAGATTGGGGAATAATTTTTTTAGGCATGCTACATTCCCTTTCCTATGTTTTGAAAAATAAGAAATCTAGAGTTTGACATGAACATTTGAAATAATTATCTGTGTAATGAGCATATGATGGTTAACAAGGTAACATGATATTTATCAGCCTGCAGTATTAAAAGAAAATATGACAAAATGAAAGCATCTCAGCAAAGTAAAACCTAGAAATATTTTTTAAAATTTAATTCCATTAATGACTAAACAAATTCACAATTTCTGGTTAGTGGAAGAATCTCAAATTAACGATAACTCAAATTTTCAAAATGTCTTCAATATTTATCAGCATGAAATATTACTTGCTTTGTTAAGTTATATGCATATAATGCAAAATGTTTCTGATCTGTTGATATTTGTTCATATCAAACTATATCTTTTTTATTGTATCTACAGAGATTACAGAAATATCAAGAATATTTTTTGTGGATGTCACAGTCTAACATTCCGTTTCACATTTCTAAGTCCCAAAAGCACTTGAGAAAATAATCAGGGTTATTTTTCTTCCATTTATACCTTCAGAAAATAAACTTCAGTGAATCCTACACAGATTTCACAAACTGTCAAGGCAAAGCTAAGACGAGAATCCAGCTTTCTCCTTCAGTGATCTATACCTTGACCCTGGCTCCTTGTTTTCAAAGGCATGTAGACTGGACAAATAGAATGAAATCTTATATTCCTTGCTAAGTAAATAGCTGTACTGAAACAACTAAGGCAGAGGAGGAAGAGAGAAATGGAGGCTTGGAGTTGAAAAAAAAATTGTAGGATAGAAGTAATTAATTTTAATTTGAGGTTCTTTCCTTGTTTAAAGGTTAAAAGCTGTTAAGTGCTAACAGGTAGTTGTTAAAAAGAAAAATTTCTGACTATCCTGTATATTTTGAGAGACAAATTCATGCTCATGCAGACGCCAAACCATAACTCCTCAACATCAGCTTATATAAATTAATCAGGATGTAATGAAAGAAAAAAGAAATAAATTATACTTAATCTCTGGCTGAAGTGAAGGTGACCTTTCCTGTTAGCATGATTGTTGTTTTGAAGGAAACTTTGCTACATCTGAGAAAAGGTTCACGTCCATTAATTCTTAGAAAAATAGGCTCTTTGAAAAATGATGCATCAGTTTTTCTATGGTACTATCTGAACTGAAAGTAGTAAAAATGTTTTTGAATTATCTTAAGTTTTGTATCTTACACTGTCCATATTCAAAACCAAGAACTTTATATATTAAATTATATTTTATTTAAGAAGTTGTAATTATTTATGTATTTGAGTATTTGAAAAAAATTACTATTTCTTGACACTGAGAAACAAGAGACTTGGTTTGTCAAAACTATGACTAGGAGGAAAATTTACTTTTCAGACTGAGTTCCATGAAAAGTGGCAGACTGAGCTGGCAGCCTGCTGGGGATGAAGATGACTCCCAAGTCATCCTTTTTGCATTTAAATGATTCCATAATTTCTTATTTCCAACTTCTTTCTAGTCATGAAGTGCTGCCTACTGTCCTCTTTTTCAAAATATTTCAGAGAATCAACCTGTGCTAAAAAGAAGCAATTCAGAATATGTATTTTTGGGAGGGACAATAATATTGTACTGCTTGGTTTTCGTGTATGCAAGCAGACGGGAGACATTCCTGGTCTTGCTGAGGGAGCAGGAGCAGTGTGACACGACAAGCAGGGACATTGTCCATGTTGGTATTGGCAGTCTCCTGCTGGACCCTGAGGCAGCGTGTTTAAATCAGTCCTGGCTCTGCACTGTCTTCATGGGAGCCCTCTCAAAATTATGTGTCTGTCTAAACCTGTCCAGATGGAACAGCTCTGTGCTGAGATAAAAAATCACCTCTGGAGAGCAATCATGTCTCCAGCAACAAGGAAACATAGATGACTAGTTTAATTTAGACCTTAATTAACAATCTTGCCAGGTTCTATTTCCCACTGGGATACATTTACAGTCACACCAGATACATTTACAGTCCAGTTTAGTCAAACACAGCACATATTTAAAGTGATTTTTATTCAGACTCTTAAGCACATGCATGAGTCACACAATATAATGAATTCTATAAAAGTATTTGAAGCTAAGCAAATGTTTAAAGATGCTTTTGAAGAGAAGCTCAGACAGGAGCCATATGAGATTCAGCTCACTGCTTTCCTGGCCTTATATAAAAAAACGGGTTGAATACACATAACATTTTGTCAGGGGTCTTGATATATTTCATCTGTCGTTACACAGTGTGCTGGGTTTCAGGTTTTCAAGGACAAATTTTTTTTTATCTTATTTTTTTATTCTTGTTTGTTTTTTGCATACAATTTAATCAATAGCAGTTGTTGACTACCTATTCAAATTCTTCTTCATACATGTATTCAGACTTTAACAGTGTGTTGTTTCATGTTCATTTCTTGAGGTGGAGTCACTTCGAAAAGTTTCAAATCAGGAACTCTTTTTTTTTTGACTGTGTTTTCATTGACCTATAGTTTATCTGAAAATGCAGTAATCTTGAAATGAGATGTTGGCATTGAATAAGGTAAACTTGTTCCTCCTAATTCTGCCCTTTCTTCACATTAGATGTTGCCAGGAATTATTTTACATGTACTTATATATAGTTACATATTGTTATGTACTATTAACCTCACAACCCATCTTCTTGCTACTCAAGTGAATCAACTTTCTAATATATTTCTATAAATGACAATTCAGAATTATTAGCTCAAGACTCTGCTCATGAGCCAAATTTGCTTGATGAATCAATAACTTAGTTTTCATTTTTCATAATAATTTGATCCATTTTTGAGTAGGAGAAAAAACCAGAAAAAATAGTTTTTTTGTCTGCCAGGAATATTTTTTCTGTCATTATAGAACCCTAATCAAAACTAACAAAGTTCTATACTTATTTGGCTTAGATCTGAGCCAAAGAAATGCTTTCCTGATTCCTGATCTCAGTCTACCCTACATAGAAAATGTCAAAAGTTCCAGAAGATATGCTATGAGTATTTGATAATTTTGAACAGAAATGTTTACTCACACTTAGCAATGTTCCAATTTTATCAGTCTGAAACAGACCTCTTAAATTACAGCAAAAGATAGAAAACTGTGGAAAATGTAGTTTTGTTTTGTTTTTTAAAGAAAATGCAGGTATCACTTGAAGAGTGTAAAACTTCAACATTTGGAAACCCTTAGTTTTCACAATTTACAAAAACCTAAATGCAAAGATGATGTTATCACAGTAAGTCTGCATTTTCCTGTTGTTTTACAGGTAACAGTGGTGTGGTACCCTGAAATAGAATGGTGTGGTGGTAGTGGCAGGGATTGTTAGTCTGTGTCTGTGGTAAATGCAGCAAGCTTAGCCCATGAAGGAGGCATGACTCCATCCTCTGGCAGATGTTCCCTTAAAGCAAGTTATTGCAGGCCGTGGGAAGTGAAACAGAGTTTGCCTCTAATTTACCTTTCTGTGGCATCAGACTTGGTCCATATGTAGATGCTTACAGAAAAAGCATTCCTATAAGGAGTACTCATTAATCCGAAAGAAGCTCTGAAAATGAACTTTTATTTTTGCATCTTTAGTAGGCATTAGTTAAGCCAGGAATGGAGATGGTAAATGCACAAAATATTTTCTTACAGAGAAGACTTCCTGTGTTGTGCCCTGTTTTTCTATATTGCACTATCGTGCACAAGCTGAAGGAATGAGAAAATAAGCTTTTATGAGGGGAAAGTAAGGAAAAAGTAGAACTTATTGTTTACAAGCACATAAAGAGTGTGATCTCCTTTCCACTAGAAACAGGGTAAAGGAAAACACAGCAATCAATTTAATCAATCTGCCACGATTAAGAAAAAGTTTATTTTGAACTGAGAAAGAGCATGCAGGGAGAAGGAGAAGAAAAAGATAATTAAGATATGAAGATGGAAACCAGAGGTTTTAGTTTTATAATTTTGTTACTTTGTCAAATCACAACAGCTCACTTCCAGAACAGACAGGTCTCCACTCTGCTTCACCCTCTGTTCCATCCCCTATAGCAGGTGCTGTGGATGCAGATTTTGGGTGTAGGGAATCACCATGGAATAGATTATGAGCATGGCAACTGCATTCCATCCAAGGAGCAGAAGCTGTAATTTACCCTATGATTTCTGTCCTGTTGGAACTTCTGTTAGGATGTGAATATAAATTCTCAGTTTTCTCTAATATTACCCCTGTCCATCTTTCCACTGTGTGCTAACATGGGCAACATATCTGGGACTTGTGTGTACCAGACTCAGCAGGAATATGCTGGTCACCCACAGCACCCAGCAGGTCATTTCTGGTCAGCCAGTCACCAGCCTTGTCGGGAGAGGTGGGTCTGCTTTGCTCCTTGGAACAGACTGGTTGGTAATACTTGGTTGTCTGACTTTTCTCTGCCTCTTTTATTCCCCCTGGAATTTATCCTCCTTCACATCAGTATTTTTTCCACTTGGATTCTGTACAGCTTTCACTGCCTCAGCATTTACCTTACACGTTTCCATTTAGCCTGTCTTGTGGAGTTGCAGTTCACACACTTTCTCACCCCTTTGCAACAAATTTTCCTTGGTAAGGCTGAGCCAGGGCCACGCAGCTGTACTGCAGCAGTGCCACCCCACGGCACCTCTTCTGCTGGGCTGAGGGCCACCACTCATCCTCCAGGAAAATCCAGCTGCTGATCAGCTGAGGGCTCTTTAGGCACTACTGACTGTATTGAGAAGATATTCATCAACTCTAATGATGCTTAGACACTTTGGTCATATATAAATCCCCCAGGTAGATAATCCTGACCTTGGACTGAATCTTTGTCTATTTGATCTCTTTCTATCCTGTTTTTTACCTGCAGACCTGTCCCAGAGGTCTGATTATATTCTCATATATGTTGCTACTTTCTAGAACTCTTTAGTACAGGGATAAGATTACTTATGTAGAATTCATTGTCACCAGAATGACAGCATTCCAAAGAGGGTCATTATGCACTATGCTTGTCTTCATTAATTGTGGAATTTTAGTGTTGGTGATTTTTTGTTTAAGGGCTTTCTAGAGAAATGCTAAGTAGTTTTCTCTATGGAAAAAGAATATTTTTTTTTTTTGCTAGAATGAGGCAATTTCCCATATCAGTTTGGGTAATTTCTTGTATCTCTTAAGTTTCCCTCCAGATTTTCCACCTCTTTCTACAAAGATTTTCTGAATATAGTATTTATACTTACTCAAATATTAATTTTCACTTTCTATACCTTTTTAAAGGAACCAGTTGAAACATTTTACCATTTTACTATGTTTAATTTCTTTTTAAAATTTAATTGTATCATGATCAGAGGAGGTCTCTGATGATCCAAGATGATGTCTGAGAATGACCAGCAATTCTTCATCATAGGCAAATTTGCCTGGCTAAGGTAATTGTTTTCTGATGAAATTTTTTGATGTAATCTTCTATGGCATCCTTACATCCAAAATTATGAGATATAGTTTGGGTGTAAGGTGGGAAAGAGACTGGCTGGTGAGTACAGGGAAGAATCCAGACAATGAGACTTCAGGTGCTCCTCCACTTTGGGGACTTTGGTTGTGATGAGCTCTCATCTGACCCAGGGACTGTATACCTTAAGGACAGATCAGAGTCAGAGTCCACATTCCTGAAATGCACCTTCCAGTTTTGTTTCATCTGAGAAGGCTGAAATTTGCTTGAACAATCTGTTAGGAGCATTTGGAGATTACTTTGGCAGAACATTCACTTCTGGTCTAAGCTAAAATAATATGTGGAGCAGTGTCACAGAAAATGGAGAATTTTTCTCCCAGGAATGATTTTTTCTGAAGACAAATTTTCAAAAGTTGCATGTGTCATCAATCTAGTTCAAAAAAACACACAGAAATTCTAGTCATCCACTGGTTCTTCCTCTCCAGAGTTTTGGTATCTTTAACTCAGGAGTTTTTGTGACTGTAAAGTTTTGGGTTTGTTCTTGGTTTGTTTTCCAGAGACAGCACAAAACTGTTTAGTTACTAGGAGTCACATCACTAAAAACAGCTTACACTGATTGAATGCAGCTTCTCTGGGAAGGTATCGTGGGACTGATACAACAAAAAATCAGTTAGAATTGTTTAACATTGCAGCTCAGGACACAGGTGTTTGTCGACATCTTTGGTTTCTCATAAGACTTCCGTGAAAAAAAACAACCTTGAGAGCCACTGAGAAGAAGTCAGACAGAACTTTAATTTAATAGCACAAGTTGTATTTGGCCAATTAGAAAAGTGCTGCATGCAGCACTCCACTTTAAAGCACTTTGAAATAGAGTGACATGCTGATAGATAGCATTCCAGTTCCACTGTAGAAAGATACTTAATGGTGAAAAAAAGAGTTAGGAACATAATCCTAGTGATTTTTATTTTGTGAAATATTTGTGTCCTTCTTCACCAAATAGTATATATCTCACAGAAACGTTCCAATGTTTTATTTTATATTTTGCTGATCTGCTGTTTCTATATAAGTAGGTCTTTCAGTCCTTTAAATCTCTTTTCTTGGAGGGTGTGGGTGAGAAGGGGAAAATAAGGGAGGGACATAGTTTTTGCTGGAAAAAATAAAAAATGGAAAAGAAAATTATCTCTACTTCAAATACTACTGGTGAAGAAAGTTTAGATATTATCTATAAATCTTTTCTTTCTGTATTTGAAGAAAGATAGCATCTGCTTGTACACTGCTTTGGGAAGAAGAACAATATCCTGTATAGACAATCTAAGATATCGTTAGCTGTGCTTCCATAGAGAGATTCTTCCATAGAGACTCCAAGAGATTCCATAACTGTGGCTTTTCTTAAAATTAGTTAATTTACACACAAAAGCTCTTCCTCAAATAAAGGGCAAGCAACCAATCTTGGCATTGCTCTGCAGGTGAAGATTATCCGTGTTAAAAATCACAAAAGACAGAGGAGAAGTTACAGTTTTCAGGTAAGTATTGAATTTGGGGTTGGTGTTAAACAGACCCTTGTTATCCCCTCTTATCACTCAGTATTTGATGAAGTTTTCCTGCTTTTGCTTTCAGCCCTGGAAACCATTTGTTACACCCAAAAAATTTTTAACCTATTCATTTTCTTTAACATTGAGGAATATTGCCTATAATTATCTGAAAGTTCAAAGAAGTAATAAATGAAAGTTCAAACAATTCCCCTGTAGCTTTTTTGATACCTATAAAAATCATGATTTATCAAAGAAGCAGGATTTTTCATTTAAGAAGATAGACTGGTTCTTCCTGTTACACAGGGTTCATTTAGAAATCTTTAAATGATTATTTTAATCAATGCTTCCGAAATTCACAAACATATAATTCACAGATGAGTTATATTCCCTCACTTTTAAACCTAGTTTTCTATAAGTTAAACTAATGGTTCTAGTTTTGATAGCTGTAAACTGTCATGAAATTCACAAGCAATTTGGAGGTTATATCTCTGCTCTTGCTAAACATTGAAAATTAAAGGGTTTTTAGCTCTTTACTGCGTTTTGCCTTACACAAAAGCTACAATGGTGAATTCCTGCTTGGATCTGAAACTCCCATTTGAGGGACAAAAATTCTATTTCATGAAAATGAGGTACTTTAAGAAAATGTTCTTAGGTTTACTCTTGTAATCAGCACTGGTCATAGTGATGATATTAATTATATTAATTAGTCTTTATTTTATTTATGTGCTTTGGTGGGATCTTCAAAAGATTAAAACACAGAATGATTTATTTCTTATTATTATTGGCCAGGTTACTGCTCAGACAATAAGAGAAGGTTCACTAAAAAGTGAAGGGAAGAGTTATTTTTATTACAGAGACTAGATAGCACTGTATAGGAAAAGTGTAACATGAAAAAGAAACACAGGAATTTCTTTCTTCCAAAGGAAATGCAAAGGCACAAACCATTGCTCAATATCACAGAAAATACTTTCTGGATATTTGGGAACAGACTAAGGATTTTTCAGTCTGGTTCCTTGACTAAAAAACTATCAATCACTTCTGAGCCTCTATGTTTCTTTGATAATCATTATAAGACTATAATAATGTCTTGGGAAATAAGTGTTGTCTTTTCTCACAAATAAATGAAGCAATGAATTGAAATTATTGGGATGAAATCTTTAGATATAAAATAGTATAAATCTAGTATAAATCTTTAGATTTATATTTTTCTTAGTAGCATACCTTGAAATGTATAGAATTAAGAGAATTTCTAGTTATGGAAGAAATATTTTTTAACTTTATGAGGATTTTATTCCCAATTGAAAACATGTAAGGCAGGATTATTTTCCATAAAAATGTAGTATGAAAACACCCCAGCACTGAAGACTAAGCAGCTTAATTGTTTGAGAATTCTATGAACAGTGACAGAAAAGTATTTTTTGAGCAACTAATTGTAAATGATGAGCAGTTAATTCAGCTACAGCCAGCAGCTGTGGGAAGCAGGAGTTTGATAATGCCATAACAAGAAAAAAAAAGAAACATCAGGACATACCAATTAAATAATCTCCCTCAAATGCCTTCTTGAGAAGTTATTTAAAATACAGATAAATTGATTTCTGTATGATAAAACAATAGATTTAGGAAAAAATAGGGCAAAAAATAATGGATTTGTGGAATACAAGACAAAAACAGTTGTCTTTTGGCTCTGTTATGTAAAATATCTCCATACTCACTGGAGTGTGGAGAGTGTAGGGAACCAGGTACCCTGCCTTAGAAAGTGTTTGGAGTACTGTCCAGCACTTACTGAAAAGGGTGATCCATTGTTGTCCAACACCATCCAGTACAGGCATTGTGTAAATTATTGGAATGCCAGTGTCCATACGGAATTCTGTGTAGGAATTCTGGCTTTGAGTCACTATGAGCAGCACAAGCTCCTAAACAGAAATGAAACCCTCATTGCTGAAGGGCTGGCTTTCTAGTCCACTGATCTGTTGTTGGAGAAAGATAAAAACCCTCAGCCACTTATTTCCTGTTTAATTTAATTTAATTCATTTTTTTCCCCTGGTTGCCCCACCATTCATGCTCCTCAGCTGCTGTTTTTGTGCTTTCTCAGCACAGTAGAGGTGAGACTTATTCAGGTGACTGATTCCATCTATTCTGTATCACAGGGATATTCTCACATTATGCAGGTAGACCATTACTGCTTCATTATAAGGTGTCATTTTTCCTTCATATATTCTGCGTCATTAACTGAACTACTGCTCTGTAAAAGTCTTTGGAATTGGTCTTCTGTGAGGTTTAGATATATGTTCTCTCAACAGTCTCCACCATGCTCAATTCATTAAAAAAAAAATAATTCTCTTTTCCTTTATCCTAATGTATTTAATATGACTGGAAATTGGAGTTGGAAGTTTAAGATGGTGTTTTGTCTTTGCTCGTCAGCACATAACAAATCTCTGTAAGTGCAGTGATGCTTCTGGCGAATCATTTGCCACCTGTCCATCTTCACCCTCTGCCTCCTGGGCTGCAAGTGCACACCCTGCCTCCACAGGCTGCTCTGTCCCACTGATGGCAGTCCAGCAGGAAGAAAGCTCACTTCTCTACATCTATTTGGTGCTACATTGGCCAGCCTAACAGAAATAAGATCAAACTAATACTTGCTTTTCCCTATCAAAATCAGGAAATCTGATTTCCAAAGTAAATAAAGTATATGTAGTGTTATTCACATTTTACTACATATTGAGTTTAACCCCCACAATCCTCTGGGGTACTACTCTGCTCAAAATTAAATGTATCCAGAAACATTCTTGAACTTGGGCTCAAATCTTTGATCTTGCCAATAGATTCCTGTAGAGGTAAATGGATTTTGTCTGAGGTAGAGAAATAGGAAGTATATAAAGTCTCTATAAACAAAAACAAAGTAAAATGAACACAGTTCACTACTGCAGACCTTAACCACTATTTCTGTGTTTTTTCCAAGAATTGTCTCATTTTAAAAGCATAGCAAGATGTTGTAGCTGGAACTCTCATCCAGATATTTTCCCTGGCCTGTTGTTTAATAACCTGATCACTAAATTTAAAAGATTATACTATTTGTGTGTTCCTGGTGTCTTTGCACCACTTACATGGGATGAAGACAGGAGCTTTAGTCTTTGGGTCAATGGTACAAACTCATTTTCCCTGAGAACAGGAGACACAGATTTGAATTTCCCTAAGCTAATTAATGGATTACCCACAGAAATAGGTGCCTCTTTATATTGGTTCTGAATGGTAACAAGGTGCTGTGCTAATTGATGGATGTAGTGCTGTTTGTGTGATTTTTTATGCTCCCAGTCTGCTTTCAGAGGCTCAGGTTCTCTACACTCTGGATTACAATGAAGTTTAGAAGGGAGAGGTAAGTGTAAAATGTTGGCCTGAGAATTGCTAGAGCATTGGAGAGAATAGCAATTCTAAAATCTCTCTCCTGTATTTTAATAGGCGCAGGAAATAGGATTTCTTTCCTATCTTGTTCTTATGCTTCCGTTCCTTATCTATTTCTCTTTCATCTTGACTGAAACCAAAGTCAGGGTTTTAGCTCTTGCAGTGAACCATAGCTTCCAAGCTCAGTGATCTGAAAAATTACTGAAAAAAAATTTAAGAAAGGAACTTATTAAAATGAACTGAAAGATATTCTGATGTTGAAAAGATGAGGGGTAGAGGGGTGAAGGAAGAGGAAAGAAAAGTGCTATAAATGGGATTGAAGAGAATCTGCAACAAATACAGGAGACTTGGCAATTTTGGATTTAGTGTTACTGCCAAGTATTGTGACTGTAAAGCTATTTTAAGGATTTCTGCATTTTCTACAGTAAGCAGTACGACAAATAAATGTTTAAAGGAATTCTTTTTCAGTGTTCCAACATTCTGTCAATGATGGTAAATAAAGAACCACTCTGCATAAGACAGAAAATCTTCTACATTTATTGAGGACTGATTTAATGGTCTATAATTAAGTGTAAAATTGAAAAGGAGAAAAATATAATGATGAGCAAAATTTCACAGCTAGGTTTTTCCACTGCCAAATGCTTCAGAAGGCTGCAATTTCACAGCAGGGTTGGTTCCAGGAGTGGAAATTGGACATAAATAATTCCAGACACTGTAAATGTAAATTTAAAAAAAATTAATTAAGAAGCACATTTTGTCATAATACATTCTCTATTAATAATTATAAAGTAATCACAGAGCTATGGTTTAGAAATCAACTTATTAAAAAAATATTTAACTAATTGACTTCAGTTGTAAATCTGTGACAAAGAATATTTCAAACAGTTGGTCAGTTCTGGTGTATTATTTCATGATAATTGCACATAAAATGGTTGGGATGTGCTGGCTGCAGGACAAGAAACATTAAGGCTATTACAAATCAGTTATTTTCAGGTCTGGTATAAATAATCCTGCACTCTAACATATCTGTGGACACGGACTAATAGTGCATTTATGTATTTTTTATATTGTTTTTGTTATTGTTTTTGATTAGTCTGTGTTTTTCAACAGGAATGTTATAATTAGATCCTACTTGTTAAAGAAAGTTATAGGAGAGAATGACTCTTTTTTTGTACCCAAATTATCTTTACTTAGGGGATATATTGCATACTAAGGCAGTAAAAGGAAATTGCTGCTCTACATTCATGCAATTGACTTGCAGACATTTTTAAGTCTTTGGACTGGCTTTGGGGTAGGTTTATTACAGTGCCAAATCAGCAAGATAAGTGATTCACTGATGTATTTTTATCACAAGATATGAGCAGTGTGGGGCCTTTAGAACAGGTAGCAAAATGAATAGAGATTGTGAAAACACACAAGTAAGGCAATCCACCAGAGCCAGGGATGTGCTCAACATGAACACAAGTGCTCTTAAAGCAATTTGTGCCAATACCATGTGTATGGTGCGCTCAAATCAAACAAAGTTCTGTTTGTTCTGTGCTCTGGCACAGAAAAGTGCTGATTATAGGAAATAGCAATTGACACAACTCTGTAGTGTTTCTGTTATTGATGGGACAGAATCATGGCCTGGCTCCACTGCTGGGCTGAAGACCAGCCCGTTTAGGAGCCAACCTTATTAACTGGTAGTTAAGTGCCATCAGTATGTCTGAGACAGGAAACATGCAAGAATGAAAACAATACATTTAAGCATACCAATACATCATGAAAAAGGACTCCCAAAGGATAAAGGGTAACTAAAGGTGAGCAAATTTATGAATTTAACTGTTCCATTTAATAACCTTCTACAACATTGTTGTTGTTTATTTAAATTGTATTTTAATTAGAGTATTGCACACTTGTGGAGTGCCTTAGAATTTTTTTTAAATAACTAAATGGATCAAAATTATGTTTTGAATGGAATGAAGAGCTAAAAAGAAGAGACAGTGAACCAGAAGCAAATAATGTTTTTATGGACACCTTTATGTAAAATCTAGATAAATACTGCCAAAATTTTTCAGTGGATGAGCAATTTTGGTAAATCCAAATAACAACAAAAATGGCTTTACAAAATAAATGAATCTTCAAATACTTTATTGCAACTGCCTTGGCACAGGACTTGGGATTTCAGTGATAGACTATATTTTCTGTATATTCCTTCTGCTTATTTATCCTGGATTTTGAGGATGAATTATTTTTATTTAATTATAGTGTTTCCATTATTTTGGTATATAAAGCATATAAAGTATTTTTAGTATATGAAGTGTATCAAGCATATAAAGTAAGTATATTTTAGTATTTAAAGTATATAAAGTAAGCTGAATGCTATTTCCAGCACTATGTAAATATGAGTGGGAGGGACAGTTGTGAAAGGTGATGAAGGTAAGATTATTGAGAACAACAGAAGTGATAGAAGAAAACTTTTGGGCAATGTTAGTGTCTCAAGGGGACTGCAGAGAGGTTTTCCTAGAGAACCATTATGAAATGAGACAAATTCCATGGATAAGCTTCATCTTTCCTATCACAGTATCCCCCACAGGCTCAGACAACCATAAGGGCATCACTTTTCTCTGGCTGGGACTGTACAATAAAACTAGGTAACATCCTAAAGTTAACCACAAATCCTCATTTTTCCACTGTCAGCTTCTTTAAATCTGGCCTTAAAAATACTTACATTTACAAATTTATAAGTAAACTTTCTAAATATAAGTATGTTTTATATATATACATTTAAGAGGAGGGCAAAATTTAGCTAATGGGCTGCCAACGGCTAACAAAATGGCTGATGTGAAAATTCACTGCAAACACTGTCTTATTTTTTTTTTTTTGCTTTGATTCTTGGACTTCAATCAAAGGTGTGGATAAATCCATCATTCAAGAACATGTTCCTGTGTGTCCCAATGGGCACTCATCTGATTTCACAGGCTAGTTCACTCTACAGCACTCTGCTTGTGACTGTAATCTTATTTTGGGTCATGTCTTAGTGTGACATGTGAAAGAGCCCGATTCCTAGGAGTTGTTTCCACAATCTATACATCTATGAAATGCTTTATTTATTAATAATTGCATGTGTGTATAAATATCTATATCTAGAAATAGATCCCATTTAATAGAAGCTTGTAGGTTCAGATATCTTCACGTACTTTTCTAACCTTCTAGAGTTTGTTTAAAAATCAAGACATTATATGATGGAAAAATTACTGTGTGCACAATAATGGCTCAATATTTAGTCATAAGAACTTCTGTCTAACATTAGCTAATATATATCTCTAAATTCAAAGTATTAGCAGTTATTATAATCATTATAACGGATGTTGTGTTTTATAAGTACAATTGGGCATATGATTCACATATAACAACATTGTGTTTAATGAATATAAATGGAATTCTGCTTTAATATGTTATCTGAGAGGAGTCAACATCTCCTGACTTAAAGAAAAGCCAGCAGTTTTGTGGCTAGTACATGAAGAAGAAGAATTCAATGCCAGACGTAAAATTAAATTACGCAATCAAACTAGTAGAACAATCTTAAGATAAAACCTGGTTGCAGCTATTTACAAAGTCTACAGGCAAACATCTGGCTATGTTTTTGTCCTTCAGGTATGATAAATTTTGCTAAGAACAGCACCATCAAAAATCCCACAAGAGAAAACTGGCCTGGGAGAAAACTAGAAGGTAAGAGAAAACATCTTTATTTATTCATCTTATCTTGACTTTTTATGACACTAGGTTTGCTTGAAATGAAATAGTTTGGAAGTGAATTCTGCTTAGTACTTGCCTTAAAAATTATTTTGTTCTGTGTAGTTTTTTAGTATTTTCTGATAAAAGGAAAATGTAAAGTACTTTTCAATAATTGATGTCAGTTAGCATTCAGTGTACTGGGGCTGTGATTAGTGATCCCACATAAAACCTCAAAATTTGTCTGAGATAACAGATATATTTCTTACTTTCTAAAAGGAATGGGTATTGTGTGCAGGCAAGAGATTGTCTGTTGTTGCAGACACATTAAGGATGATCATAGTAGCATCCAAAATCCATTTTACCTTTCCATGGAGTGCACCATGTATTTGTACTCTGTACTGTATAAAATGGAAGTGAATATAGTGAAACTCTGGTTCAGGGTACAAGATTTTGAACTGGAAAGTGCACAAAACAGGCAAAATATTTGAAAACAAAGTGCTGAAGCTCTGGGAAGCATGTACAGAGCAAGTAGACCTCAAGGTCAAATTCAGACAGTCCATTCTAGATCTCAGTATGGAAGCTGAAGAGGGTTTTGCTTGCTGGCTAGAGTTGACTGGCCCTTTCCATCTGAAGATGGAAGGACCGTTTGAGCTCTCCAAATTTTCCATGCTGTCTGTTCATACTTGGTTGATTTTGTATGAAGTGGATCAGAGTGTATTTTCATTGTCTTTTCTACCAGGATAGTACCTCACTAAAGTGGTAGTGCATACCTGGAGGAGGATTGTGTTATTGTGGTGAAATATCCAAGGGAGTTTTATTTAGATCCAAAATTTTGTCATTTTTTGGTAGTTAAAAAATAAATGTTTTGAATATCACATTCAATCCATTCACAATTTTTCAGTTCTCCTGTTCGCATCAGAGGTACTAATGTATTTTTAAAAGCTAGCAATTCTCCTTCATTCCCCTGTGGAATCTTTCTAACTGGTCTAAAATAAATTAGTAAATACCTGCTTGAGGCAGACATTCAGAGTGCAGGCTTTCAGCATCACTTGTTGCAAGCAGTGATCAGGAAGAGAAAACACCAATTGACAGTTTGAGGTGAGGGGTAACCAGCTATAGTTTCAATAGTTTTGATAAGTAGGTGGAGCTAGAACAGATATTGGATATGTTTGTCCTTGGAGATCTGTTTTAAATTCATTATTTATTTTTCCTTGCCTAGATTTAAACACAGAGGATGGAATAAGTAGTTTCATCTGATGTCTGTTGTAAAAGCTAATGAGACCTAATCAACCTATACCTGGAATGTTCAGGCCGATTATCAGGAAAATGTTTTCTGACAGTGACATATATTATGCTTTTGGATTGTCCCAGACTGAAAATAGCTAAAGCCAAACTTCTTGGTTCATATTGCCAAGTTAAGGAAGGTTAAGATAGTACATTCTGTGGAACAGCCACATAAAGCAGGAAAAGGAAATGATGATCTGAGAATCCTCTTCATCTTCTATTTCTGTGATTCTATTATCCACCTTTATTTAATTTAGAGACTGTTCAGTTCTTCATGTATTTTGATGCACTTTCTTCATTAACAGGGCAATATGAGAGCCTCTAACACAAAAGAAAGAAAAAGAGTAGCAGCAAGAAAAGACTTCTCAAGTTACTAATTAATCATAGTGTGAGTTTTCTTCCAATGCACTTTCTTTCCAACTGCTGACATATGGTGCTCACATAACCAGCTGATTACCAGTATCACACCCATACATCTGCCTGTCAGATAGGTCTTTTGCTTTTGTAAGCTAGCTGGTGGCCTGGATTCTGTGAGGCAGTGATTAGGATAAAGGTCATCCAGAGGGACCACATGGGTTTAGGAAAGGGAAGGCAGAGAAGAGGAAGAATCCACTTAATCCTCCCTTCTCATATTCAGTCCATTATTGTCATGTTTTAGGGGCAGATGTGCAAGCTGGGAAGTTTTCCAAATTCATTTTTCAGAACATTAGGTGCTCTCAACATTAGGCACACTAAGCAAATCCCTCTTTGTAACAATTTTGCCACCAGCACTGAAGATGAGCAGCTTTCAGGATGAAAATAGATGGCTAAGAACTTGGGCCAAACCAAGAAATTTGGAGATAATTTTACTTAGAAAACTTTTTAGCTGGTTTTCACACCCTCTCTGGTCTACTTAGAGTTCTTCAAGCCTTTGAGCACTTACATAAAAGCTCTTCTTACATGGACTGTTTCTGAAAAAATAAGAAAAAACCAAAACATTGTACATGACAAGAGGCTGGCAAATGTTTCTAGCAAAAATCTATGTATTAGACAACGACTAACATACCCCAAGCTATTGATCTGATCACAGAATTTCTAAATATCCAGACATTGCTATTTAACCATGTTATTTTTTTATTTCATTTAGGTTCTTCCTGCAGTTTTGAATAGCCTAGAGAGTGATTTGTATTCCTAGTAAAGAGGACAAAATTTTTGAAGATTAAAAAGAATTATTGATTCTGCCTTTCATTCAGAAATCTCAGTTTTTGCTTTTCCTTCCTACTGCTTTCATGAGGCTCCTAGTGGAGTTTAGTTTCTTACTGCTGTCCTTGAGTTAGACTCCCCTCTGTCTGCAGTAGCTCAGATATGCTGGAATTCAACAGCATTCAATTGTTTTCCTGTGCTTTTAACTAATAAATTGGAGAGACTGGATTGTAAATCACATGGTTCTTCTATTTATTTTTAAGTCTGCCTTATTTAATATTATCTATATCTACAGGGAAACAATGCAGAAGAATGGTTAGTTAGATTAATAAATTTTTGTTAGTTTTATTTTGACAAGGATTTGAAAATGTAGGGTTTGCAATGAAGGTGAGGGAAAGAAAGACAGATGGACAAGTTTGGAGTTAAGGCTTAACCCTACTCCTGAGTGGTTCAGACTGTGAGCATGCCCAGGTGGGGGACAGATTGTAGTTGCCTTTGTCTTTCACAGGTTAACACAGTGTTGACTTGATTTCTCCAGTAGTGGTTGTACATATCTTTTGTTTTCTGTGCAATTAATCTTCTACATCCTTTCAACTAAAGGAACTAAATCAGCTTTTAAAACCTCAGTGATTTTATAATTGTGATGAATATACCTGAAGGGACATATGGGGATTCTAAATCATCATAATCATAAATCACACTTGCAATGATGGGTCATTTACAACTTCTGTGGGCAACCTGTTGGAGTGTCTCAATACCTTAATTAAAAAAAAACCAAAAAAACAAACCACAAAAGTCTTCCTAATGTCTAATCTAAGTCTGTTCTTTTGGTTTAAAACTGTTTCCCTTTGTCCTGTCAGTAGAATTCTGGTAAATTATGTATGTACATATGTACACACACACACACACACACACACACACACATGCATACATACATACATATATATATGTGTGTGTGTGTGTGTGTGTGTTTATATATCTATATATCTGTGTATCTATATATATCTTTTTAATAAGCCCCCTTTATATACTGAAAGGTCACCATAAAGTCACCCTGGAGCCTCTCTCCTCCAGGCTGAACAATCCCCAGAAAATGACCTATTAATATACCCACAGAAAGCTAGATGTTTCCATTAAACAACCTTTCATTATTTGAGAACCTTACCAGTCTAGTAGAGAGTCTATGTGTCTTTGCATCAGAAATCTCAGTAGTGCCCAGAACTTGTTGATTTATTCCTGTACTTTCAAGTTAATGACATGACTAAACATTGGTTAAATGTGAACTGTGTTCAGCAGAGGGAACAATGGTATTATATTCAAATATTTCTCCACAATAAATTTAACCCATCTATTGGCCTCTTAATAGTGACCATGGTATAAAATAATTAAGAGAGGATTCAACAGAGGTCTCAACAGTAACGAAAAAGATTCTCTGTGTTTTATAACTGGATCACATTAAAGACTTGTACTCACAGCATCTCTAATAATTCCCAGAGCTGAAACAGGTCCATTCCAACAAGTCTAAAGGGGATGGATTCTATGTTTACATGACTGGATATGCAAAAAAGCTTTGTAGTCCTCTAAGGCTCTTTAGCTTTAACTAATTAAACAGGGATTTTGCTGCTTGTCAGAAAATCAGTGGTGTCTCATGGACAGAAGCAGCTATGGAAAACTCTTCAGTACATGTAACTGCCCTGAGCAAGAGAAAAGGGAGATGGGGAATTGAGCTGGGGGGACTCCAGCCACAAGATATAGAATTAATTCCCCTAGGATGAGGATAGCCTCAAACATAATTGATTGCTGCCTCCAGCTTGTGGCATATTTTATTTACTGTATAATTTCTGTTACAAGAGAACAAGAATATGCATATAGATGTTATTAAAAAAGGAAAAAAAAACCAGGAATAAAACCAAATGAAAATTAAAACAGTGTGCATGTATTTTTTTCCCTGGGAAAGTGGTATGAGGAGAAGCGAGCGTAGAAGAAGAAGAACATGCATAGAAGATGTTAGAAACTGTGCTTTCATGCTGTAGTAAAAGGCACAGCTGAAGCTGTTCCACTGTGCCCAACAAATGGAAGTGATGGATGTGGATTTACACACAAGGCAAATTAGCTGCTGTCCACAGCTGAGTTAAACCTTTACTGCATTTAGTACCACAGCATTGTGTGCAGTTCATTCATATATACAGAATTAAGGTCCAAAATGCTGTTCTGAGGTATATATCCATGAAGTTATCACTGTTAGATAACCATTTTCTCCCTAATGCTCAGGGAGCAGGGGAAAAAAGGGTCATGACAGACTCACATTTTCAGTAGTCAGTTCTGAGGAGAGCTTCCATAAATATCTAGAAGGGAATGATGTGGGAAGAGTTTGGTGTAAATAGTGTGATCAGTAAATAGTGGGCTAACTTAGGATAGGTGTTATTTTGTCTTTTTCTAGGCATCAAAAACACGAATTTGTTTAGGATGTGGGTCAGCTAATAAAAAACACAAAAAAACCACCAAAAACAAAAAGCCACCAAAAATCCCCCACAAAACAAACAAAAAAACCACCACAACAAACCTAAAAAAAACCAAACTGGAAAAGAAGAAAAAAGGAGAGACAGAAAACTACTGCTTCATTACTTCAAATAGTCTAATAGTATAATGGCTAAATGATCCAAATTTGGGAATGCAAGTTCAAATTCCTTAATGAGACTAAGGACTTGAATTATATAGTTTATACCCTCAGGATTTTATACCAACCTATTTGACTGCAGCTGGCAATTCTGGGTGTTTCAGTTCATTTAGCTTTAGACATTCAACATCTAGGCAAAATTTTAAGCAAATTTTTTGGTGTTCTTCTACTTAAAGGACCTAAAGAGAGATTCAAGTGACTCATTTCAAATTCAGGTAAGACATGAAGAAAAATAAGTTGTTTTTTTGTTGTTGTTAGAGTGAATAAACCCTGGTATAGCTGCTCAGAAGGGCAGTGGAATCTCTGTGCTTGAATAAATTCAAACCTCAATTGGAATGCTACCTTGCACTTGTTTTTTTTCTGTAGAATGTACTCACTTTAGTTTTAGTTTCTTAACACAGATGAGATGAATCTCAGCTGGTATCAGCTTTACCTGGAAGCCAGACTGGCATGCTGAGTGATAGAGGTGGAGGAAAATTGGTAGGTGTATGGTGAAGCAAAGAACACAGACTGAGCCCATCTTAGACAGAAAATTAACTAAAGTCTTCTGACATCAACCTACAGCATTCAGCATTCTCATAGCAGAACTGCACTTCCACATGTATCATGTTAACACATGGCTTTCAATAAGAAGCCTTAATATGAACGTTGTATACAGGAATAAATCATATGCACTTGGGAATGGCACAAGGAAAGACATGTACAGCAAAATGACTTGCAGTTGTTTCAGAACTGAAATATGATAATTACACACTCATGATCATGACAGATACATCACACTCAAACATTTTCTCTTCTTTCTTCCTTGGTATTCTGACTAGATGGGATTTCATAAGTAAGAGACCTTTTCCATATCTGACAGTTCTTATTATATTCTTCTACAAGGCAATTAATTCAGACTGAAATCAGAACAAAAATTAAAATTTGATATTTAAAAAAGGGAGAAAGATAATGCTGCTGATTCTATATTATGTATCATGTCTATTTTGACTGTAGCAAGGTATAATTTCTTCAAGAATGATGAGTAAAAATGATTACCAAAATTACTGTTTACTCTTCTAAGGATGTTCAGGAATAGATTTAGTAGAAATTCTCATATAATTGTCTTTTAAAGGCTTTTCTTTCTTTAATGACATACAAATGATATTGTTATTTTACTTTCTTGAATTATATAAAATGTAAATAAATTTGAGAAGTGGATTTAGATCACATCTCCAGCCTAATGTATATATAACTATTTGAAAGAATCAGAGGAACCTAAATGAGAATTGTGTGTTTCTCCCTTTGAACATGAAAGATAATACCTTGAATGAGGACAGAAATGTTGAGCAGGCAAAACTAGATATACATTGTTATTGAAGCAGTCTGAAAAGGCCAGATATTTTGCTTAGCTATTTGGAATCTTACTTTAAAATCTAAAATAGTAATGTGAAAGAATATTTTTGTTTGTTTGTTTGTTTGTTTTTTGTTGTGGTGGAAGCTTCCATTTATACACAGTAAATCCACAGTTTTCAGATTGTTTTGTGGATCTAAAACTTGTTGTTTAATGAAGTTAATAGTTAATAGTTTAATGAAGTTAATAGCCCTAAAACCTTGTCATTTTTGCTTTTAAAATAAGAAAATAAAACATATTTTGTCTGCTGCAGGACTCACCTCCCATGAAGCTGATAAATAGCACAGCTGTTTTATATCTCTGAAAATCAGGACAGGTATTCTGTGACTGACTTTCCATACAGAAAAAGTGCACTCAAAATTTCACTCATCTCTTGACTCTATCATTCCCTGCATGGCTTAGGGTAACTCACTAGACCCTATCTGGGACCTAAAATAATTACCCAGTTTCTTCAGAGTTTTGTGTGGCTTCCCTAATTAAGATGAAGGAAACAACACTATGATATTGCAGAGGTCTATTATCATCTTAATAAAATAGACAAATATTGCTTCAGGGATTCTGTACCCCCTGCTCCTCTTTTTCCAGGAAAGCTTGCTCAAGCCACACCAAACTCTGATGATTTGCTGCTGCATATCCTGGACATGCACATGCAAAAATATCATGGCAGTGACTGCATTCAGTGGATGATTGTTGACCTTTACTGAATCACTTCCCTAATGTTTGGTATTTATGCTTTTAATTTAATAGATAGTACAATGTTCCTACTTTTTCTAGCAATAAACTGTACCTTTTCAGGCATGGTAACAAGTACTAGAGAATTAAAGTGATTTTATTACTAGCAGTCCTATAGTCCTTGGTACCCTGAGAGCCAAAGGAGGTGAAAAGGAATTGAATGTATTGGTGATACTTTTTTTAAAGCATCTTTCTAAATGTTTCCAATTAAGTTTTTGGATTTAAACTAAGAATCCTCCAAGTAGGAGAGACATTCCTATTGGCATCAAAAATTTCTGGCAACTGTATTTAGGTAGAAAGAGAAGTGAATTTTATTTATCTCAGATAAATGTTAGTAGACACTGAGAGTCTTTTGTAGGAGAGAAGTACTTTATTTTTAACCTGAGAGAAAGCTCATTAATGTATATAGATTTTTTTATTATAGATGGTTATCTTGATAAGAGATTTATGGATAAATGTTACAGGAAAAAAAATGGCACTAAAATGTTTTGGTTTTCATTCAGAGTTAGGGGATAGGTCCTAATTAGCCACAAGGGCTCAGTGCCTGTGAACAGTCCAGAGGATACCCCTGTAATGTAAGATCTCAAAGTAATTAATGCTGCCATTGAGAAGCATGGTGCCAGTCCAGTTCTCCCTGCTGAATTTCAAGAAGCAGATGAGATGAGTCATTGCCGTGAATAGAAGTCATTGATATCACCACATGCACTCCCACATATATAGGAATTAATCTGTCATTTGATTTGCTCATCATTAAGGCTCACATACTTGCTCAGCAATGGTAAAAACTTCTGAGGGCTGGGACATGGGAACAAATTACACCTTGTACCATTTTGCCTGCTTTTTATTAACCTGTTTGTCCTTTCAATCCCATTTTATAATTTCAGAGAGCTTTAAAACATTAATGAACCTTAGAAAAGCAGATCCTGCTTAGCACACATCAATTCACAGTGATTTAGGCCATTAATCCAGATTTAGAATATTTATCTCTCTCTCCTTTTACACCTAATGAACAGGAATAAATTACAGGGAATCTGTAGACATATGTGACACGTCCACATGCATGTATGTAGAAATATTATACCAGTTTAAAAAAATATACATCCCTATGGTATCTTCTTCAGAAACGTTTTTAATAAAGTACCATGAACTATTATCCAAAAAGGCTGTCAACTTGGAATATCTCTTTTAAGAATATAACTCTTGGCTTAGCACAGATGCCTTTTTGTGACAAAGTGAAAGCTGGCTTTGGATATCCAATATCTCCTAACATTTCTTATTCCATCTGGCAATGAAATGAGCCTGAGAAAAAATAATATTAGCTCAGATTTTGGTTATGCATTTTTGGGGAATAAAATGGTACACAGTGGTCCTGCATTAATCAATGCTATAAGTAGGAATTAAAATACAAGTGTTCTAGACAGGCTTCTGAACCTACAACCAGTTATGATATTTTCTTCCATGGCAAACTGAGCAAGTCCTATTTTCTGTCTACAGCTGATAAGAAGGATGCAAGTCTTGCATGAAGACCAGACTGTGGTCATGTATTTAGAACGTGCTAATAGGGAAATACAGGATGTCTTTCTGCTTGTGCCCTTCCCCAGGAAAGTACCATTTGGAAGATCCTGACGAGGGGTGGTAACGAGGCTTGCTTACGCTCAAGGTACCCTTAGCAATTCCCATTTTGTGGCACTTGTTATGTTTCTGGTGGCTGAATGGCAGCTGAGGTACAGCTCAGCTTCTGATGAAACAGTCTGAGCTGGCTGATGTAGAGATCAGTTAGAAAAAGTGCTTGTGGTGCGTGGTGAGGGACTTTTCAGTCATGAATTGATAGAACAGGTGAGATTGGAAGGCATCTCTGAAAGTCATGGTGCCCAACCCTGCTTCTCAATCGGGGCCACCTAGATCTGGTTGCCCAGGACCAGGCTCTTGAATACATCCAAGGAGGAAGACCCCCCCCACCTCTTCACTTCCCTGGGCAATCAGTGCCAGCACTCAGTCACAGTGAAAAAGTGTTTCCCAGCATTCAGAGGGAACCTCCTATGTTTCACAATGTGCTGAGCCCTCTCTATGTGCTTTTATCCAGAATCCATGTCAGGCTTTTTAGGCAGAGAAGAAAGCACATTGGTTACATGAATTACACTTTGAAAGAAGGACTCATGATAGTTTTGTGTATTGGTGTAAGCTTCACTTTAAAATAGCCTGATTACTAGACTAAGGTAAGGTTAAAAACAATCCAAAACCTTAAAATAATGTCAGACCTCTTAGTATTGTTATGGAAAACCTGGAACTTTCAAAATATGTGTTGGTGAAACTGATTAATTTGAATTGATCCATCTCACATTAGTCCTCTGCAGAGCAACTCAGGTACTTCAGTACCCAGAGATATTTCTACACTAGGCATCCCACATGTCGATAACAGTCCTGCTATTGATTCAAAAAGGCTGTAAATGCTAACCTCTGAATTGCTGCTGTTGTGATCAGGACCTGAGCTAGCTGAGTTAAAGACAGCAGATGTAGCTAACTTCACTGCAGTCCTTTGGATTCTGTGGCAGACCCACCTTTAAAATACCAAGCTTTTACTTAGACACAGGAACTGAAATGTAAAACCCAACTAACACAGAGCAGTACCAGCCAGCACTGGTCCTTATAAAACTGATATTAGGGTAGGGAAAGTTATGATCCATTATAGTGCTCTGACTCAATTTGGTTAGGAAAGAGTTAAAAACATTCAGTGCACTGTGATGGTGAGTGATGCTCCAAAAGGCACAGGGCCCCTCCTGGTAGCATCATATTCATGCTTTGGTCAGACTTAGACTTTATAAAGCCTCCATTTTTAAGGTGCAGTGTGGCTGCATTTTGGAAGTGATGCTGATGAATTCTGGCTGCCTTCAGCTGAGGAGTTTGTCCTGGGCACAAGATCTGTGCACCTCTCCTGTGCTCCACCATGTGTCTTACTGAGGACGGTGGATATGATTTATACAGTCCAAGTTCACAGACAGAGATATTTTGTGATGGGGAAGATAACTACCCACAATTTTTAAGCCCAGCCACTCATGAATAAAGCCAAAAGACTTAGAATTTTTTTTTTCCTTATTTTTCTATTTTTCTCTCCCAATTCTTTCACTGGAAGTTTTTCTTTTTGGGATAAACTTTCTGGGGATAGGCAGAAGTAACAAACACTTATCAAAGACACTGGAAGGCTTTTAATTAATTAAGAAGAAAGAATATGTTAGAGAAATTTCCTCCTGGATGTGTAAAAAGGGAATTGCAAACCAAAGCATTTTCCATATTATAAAATAGTCTTACAAAAGATCTAAATTATGTATATTTTTCAAAATGCCTAGGCTTTTAAGGAGTTTTTAATTCCCAAAGGAGTAAAATAAAAAATCCATCAGTGACAATGAGATATGGAGTGTATGCCTCCAACCAAGAGGTGATATTTTCCCAAATCCCTGGAGCCTGTGAGCTTATGTTGAGAAACACTGCTGTTTGTTTGCTGGGTACATCCAAACCTGGATCAGAGGGGACAGTGGAGTTGCTGTCACCAGGTACTGCTATTCATTATTTGGCTTGCCCACTTCCAATAAATAAAGAAATATAATTGACCTTTGACAGTTGCAGTGAAAACTCAGAGTGCATGTCAGAAATGTGATGGAATCCTGATTCAATAACACACTGCACGTGGTTCACAAATTTCAATGGGAATGTTGCCCCAGACAGCTCTTTGCAGAGTTCTTTAAATGCTGTAATTCCAGTAAAACCCGCTTTTTACTATCTTATGGCCAGATTTACAAAATATCCCATAGGTTTTGTAAACTCAAAAAGAGGAAAACAAAAGCTTTGACAGCTGGTGTCAGAAAACATCCCCACCTGTACTTCATTCTCAGAAAATCATAGTCTGCACACTCAAATGGTAGGACTATTATAACATACTTTATTACTCTCTTGAGTCGTGTAACTTTACTGAAACATTCTGCTGCCAGGCATCTTCCACAAAAATGCACCTAAATAAAAGACAGTGCATTTAGTTTCTCTTCTTTTACATTATAATCATATCTATAGTGAAATAGAACATTGCCTGCAAGAAAAAATACAAATATAGCAGAAAACAATGAACCAAATCAACCTTGCTTTTTTTCATACAAGTTTCTAATATATATTTATAGTTTCTAATATATATATATATTTCATACAAGTTTCCAGTCTACAAAAGTTAAAATGTTTGAGCAAATAAAATTTACATCAACTTCTTCAAGAAGGATCTTAACAGTACCTGTCTTGTTTGTATTTAAGTTTTCTTGGCTGTGTTTTAATTGTTAGCTTTATTTATTTTCTAATTTGGGAATGAAAACTATAATTCCCTCATTTTTGTACTTCCAGAAGGTTTCCCACTGAAATATTTTGAAGTAATTCTGCATTAATTTTATAAGTGATAACCGGTTCTCATCTTAAGTACATCCTTGTTTGGTAACCCTATATCAAAAGGTCCTGTAGCCAGCAGTTAAAAGAATACCTACAGCACCATAAAAAGAGGTTTAGTTTATGTGATATGAACAAAATATAAAATTTCAGCTTACTTTTAAGTGCATGCAATTTTATTTCTTCTAGAGATCTGTTGACACTATTAAAAAAAAAAAAGACAGAACCAGATATATTTTTCCACCATCAACGTGATGGAAAGAAGACCATGATAATGACTTTGCCTCTAGTCTTAAAAAGTCCTGCCTCATGAAACTATAAATTCGAGGTTGAAGTGTTTTTTCTGATGATAAGTTATGCCTAATGAGTTTATAGGAACTGGTAGGTCTTCTGCAGACCAGCAGTTGCCCAACCCAAACTTTTCATGAATACTTACACAAATTAAACATTAATTCATTATTTTTTTGTATAAGTAGTGCTAAATAATGTAGAAACCCCAATATACCTTTCTTTACACACAGTTAATTTTCTTAGAACAATAAATGATATTTCATTATTGAACAGTAGCATCTTTTTAACACTTCATTAAAATTTTACACTGATGATTTCAGTCATTATCAGTCACTCAATTATCTTATAGTATCTTTCAATCTAACATTTTTTGTATAAATTGTTTAAAAAGTCATTCTGTTTCTGGATGCAGATTGATTTTCGGCTAATTGGGATGCTATAAATATATCCCAATATATAGTGTTTATCATTTTGACTAGGCTCAACCTACCACACAAGCCTTACACCATGCACAGTTCTATACTTTTTGACAGCAGTCTCTGCAATTCTAGGAATGAAGAAAAGAGTGTAACTGTTGAAGAACTAAAAAGGTGCATTATTCAGAAAAAAAACCAACCATGTGTAAATATCTAAATGAACACAAAATAATCTGGAGAGTTTCAGCCAGATGGTTGCAAGCTTGAGGGCAGCACAGCCATTCTACTTTCCTCTGGAACAAGGGAATATTTACTTTGTCACACCCATTACAGTAATTTACATCCATTAGTACAAGACAATTTAAAAGACACTTAAAAAATTCAGATTCTGCTAACCACAAGCTAATGCCATTAGGAATAGTATTTATAGAATAATATCCCCAAATTTATTGTTTGCATGTCACACCATAGGTGAAAGGTTCTGGACAGAACTAAAAATTATGTTTTATTACAGATTAATCACATCTAAATTAATCAGGCTCTGGGAATAAAAGCTCAAAATTCTGAGTGTTATTATTTAATGTCTCATGTAGGTAAAATTAAAACAACTTGAATCTTATGGATATCCATTTTGAAGGCTACAAACCAGTTGGAGAGAACCCAGAGAATCATATGAATATTCAGAGCTTTAGGAGATGTGACTTAGTACAGCTGTATTACCTAGAGAAGACAGGCAGAAATGAATAATGTTAATGGACTTCAAGTGCAGAAAATCTGGCTGCAGACAGAGAGGATAAAGTGGTCTTCATAATTACCAAGCATACTACAAGAAGTAATGGGGTCGTATTTCAATGGAGGAGAATCAGATTAAAGATTTAAGCCCTTTTCTTACCCTTGCAGTAATAGGGAAGCAGTGGAACAGACTTTTGGGGGAGATTGTAGCATCTCCATCAATGGAATAACTATTCTGTTATGAACAGCCTAAGAATACATCTATTTTTAGTTTACTGTGGGTCATCTTCCAGGGGAGAAGGAACTAATGTCAAAATGTGTTCTGTGATATAGTTCAGAGACCTACATAGTGTTCAGAGCAAATTCTACCATAAAGAGGAAGATGCCAAAGAAGACCCTTGGATTTTTTAGATTCTCAAGGACCACCTCAACTCATATCTATGTTGTAGATCTATGTACAGTATGGGTTTCTGGCAACAGTTAGTGGCTGAAAAGGTAACATGACAAAAGGTGTATAGCAGAAAACCATTCCTGCTTTTACTGCTACATTTTTTTTTTGCATTATCAGGTTCATTTTTCTCATAAAAATATCAAAAATCATTAGCCAGACTGAAAAGAAACCCCCAATCTTCTTATAAAACTTACCCCTGTGGTTTTTTAGCAGAGGGCAGGGGTGTAGGATGGGTGGGGGAAATAATCTTGAGAATATATGCAGTCAATTGATCAATTTCTGCTTTGATGTCTTTTTTTAAATTTTTTTTCTCACTGAATAGTAAGCTATTTAACTTGGGTAACTTTATTCAGCAAATAAATATAACTTGACTGGAGGTACCTTGCAAAATCCATCTATCCGAACTAAAAACAACTACAATAAAGGAACTGTTTTCTAAATATGGAAACCTTTTCTCCAGTAGAATAGAATCATAAAATCAAGGACCATTTCAACATCCCTGGCATGGGCAGGGGTGGCCTTTCACTGGACCAGATTGCTCCAAGCCCCATCAACCTGGCCTTGAACACTTCCAGGGATGGGGTACCCACGACTTCTCTGGGGAACCTGTGCCAGTGCTTCACCACCCTCTGAGTAAATAACTCCTTCCTAACATCTAATCTGCACCTGTCCTCTTTCAGTTTAAAATCATTCCACCTTGTCCTGTCACAGATTGCCCATATAAAAAGTCCTTTTCCCTCCTTTTATAACTCTTTTTACGTACTGGGAGGAGAAATAAACTGTCCCCAGAATCTTCTCTTCCCCACGGTGAGCAACCCCAGATAATGCCCTCACACCTGCTCCTTCATGGAAGACTATTGAATATTTCAATATGAATTGAAAATCATCTGTTTCAATCATCCAAGCTGCCTAAACCTCTCAGCAGATGTGTATATGAGCTTTTATGACTACTGGGTGTCTCCAGTGACTGGAAATGCACATTGCCTGGTCTCTGGCAATCTACAAAATGGCTGTTGTTTTTTTAACCTCCAGTTTAATAGTGACAGCTGCTTTTGACTGCAAGTTAAGAAAAATATTGAGTCCTTTAGATGTAACTTGATACAGATGTTTTCAGTTCTACAATTAGTGATAACTGTGTCCCACCTTTTGTGGAGGTAAACTAATACAAAGGTCCTCTTTTATGGTAGATTTCTGAAAAGCAGGAGGTTACATATATTGAGAATTAATATTATTATAAGCCTCCACCATAAGAGGTAAGAGGATCTTTGGAAAGAAAATTACTGTAGTGATTACCTGTGTGCAAGAGAGTAGGGTACTGATCAATACTATGCAGCACACTCCACAGTTGATATACAGAAGGTAAAAAGAATTAGGAAAGAGAAAAAGAGTACAAAAATTTACAACTAAGCTTTATTATATTGACTGCAGAAAAGAGAAATTAAGCAGCTATTAAAAAGCCCCAAAACCGAACAAAACCAAATAAACAACAAAAAACAAAACTCAGGTGCTTATCTCTTTTTTTTTTTTTGTCCCTTTCAGGTAAAATATGACTTCATAATTAATGTTTATAAATCACATGCAGTGTGATGAAAAGCACCCACAAGTTTCTGAAACTTTACTATTCCTGCACACACAGGAGCGCTGAAGTCTTTAAGATACGAGAAAAGCTCTATAGGTCTGACACCTTCTTCGTGGTGAAAAGATTTTTGTGATTTGTCAAAAAAAGTGAACCTTTCCATGGGAACACTATAGTTTCCTGGAAACTTTCTGAGTGGATCTGTGCTTGTCAGTGGCAGTGTGAAACCAGAGGAGAAGGGGCAGAACATGGCAGGGGAACAAGCAGCCTTGCCCTGAAGGATCTGGTATAAGATTAATATTTCCAGCCTGGATCACAAAGATAAGGAAATTGGATGCATGCCTTCCAGCTTCCTCAACCACTAATTTACTTATCAGCCTGGAAAGGCGACTTCTTTTTCTGCACTATCTTGTTTTGCTTATAAAAATGTATGTTTCTCTTAGCTTTTGCCCTAGTTAGACAGTGATACAGGATAAAGGTTTCCAGGTACCTGGATGCTTATTGGATGTGTGTTCAACATCAATCATACAACCAGACATTTTCATCTTAGAATCATGTTTCTGGTTGTGCTGGTTTTGTCTGGGTGGAGTTAATTTTCCTGATAGCAGCTAGAGTAGAGCTGTGTTTTAGATTTGTGTTTGAAAATGTATTAACTACACAGGGATGTTTTTGGTACTGCTGGGCAGTGCTCACAGAGCATCACAGCCTCTTCTGCTCCTCCCCATCCCAGCAGGCTGGGGGTGCACAAGGAATTGGGAGAGGACACAGCCAGGACAGCTGACCCTGACTGAGACACAGAGTATTCCACACTGTATGGTGCTCATCCTATAGAGCTGGAGGAAGAAAAAGGAAGGAGGTATTTGAACAGAACAGAACCAGAACAATGGTGTTTGTCTTTCCAAGTCACTGCTACTTGTGATGGAGCCCTGCCCTCCTGGGAATGGCTGAACACCTGCCTGCCCATGGGAAGTGGGGAATAACCTAGATTTCTTTGCTTGTGTGTGTGGCCTTTGTTTTACCTATTAAACTGTTTTATATCAACCCATGAATTTTCTTGCTTTTACCATTTCAATTCCCTCCTACATCCCACTGGGGGGCAGTGAGTCAATGGCTGTGCACAGCTGAGGTGTTGGCTGGGGTTAAACCATGACACTGGTATAAAAGTAAAACAGAACTGGGACATGATACCAGTTGCTAACAGCATACACATTCAAATATTCATGCATGTAGGCACACACTCCTGAACAAATTGAATTGTTCTCTGCAGTTTGAAACAGATTAATATATTTTTCTGTTCTTAAAATTCTTTCCGGGATTTGTGAAGAAAGTTATAAACTTAAGGCCTTTGAGGGAAGCATAATTACAGAGTTCAAAGCTAAATAAATAGATGTTAACAACATCTTTTTATTCTCAGGCTCAGTCTCTTTCTAGAGGCTGTATTTATGGGGCACAAAGTATCCCTGTTTTCTTTAGTATTCATTGATTTGCATTTACTGCTTGAAGCAATCGGTAGTTTTTGGACACTTACCATTTCTTGTGAACTCAGAAAACTGAAAAAAAAAAATTAACTCAAAGTTTGACTTTAGTAATACTGCAGCACCTAGTCTGAAGAAATGTGTTGTTGCACTACATGATTGGATTGGACATCATGACTTCAGAAAGTATTAAAATTAAACCTTTATGGGAAAAATCTGGTCACCAAAAGTGAGTGGATAGGTAAATAAATTTCAGTGATTCGGATGCTGTGTTCTCAAGTGGCAACACTTTGGAAGGCACCAGAAAAGAGATACGGAGATAACACATAATTGTGGATCCCTCATTCCATCTGTGACTGAGCAGAGCCCAGGGATATTCATTGCAATGTGCTGACCTTACCAGCAGCTAATGATACCTGGACACAGGTAAATGCTGCTGTTCAAAGGTGAGTGAGTGGCAAAGGCCATGTGAGCACCCGATATTCTGAATCTCAGGTGAAAGGAAATGATAATTGTGAAGCACACCATCAGACACGGCCTGATGCTCACATACCAGGTGAATTTTAGATGCTCCTCAGTTGGGAGACATCAATACTAGATATCAATAGCTGGCTGATTTCCAGAAAAACTTAAATGTTTCACCACCTTTCCATTTCTCCCCACCATACTAAGATTATCTGTCTTTGGTGCTTTTAACTTTGAGTCACTTATTGATATGAACTCTCTATGAACTTCAAGTCTCCAACTTTCTGAAGTCTTGGCATGACTCAGCCTAAGACATTTTTGCTTCAAGCCACTAAGTAAATACAGTTTAAGCAATGCTTAAATGCCAGTGATGAGACTGACACAATGGTCTGACTGTGCCAAATAGAAATTTTTGGTAGAGATTTGTGGGTCCTTCACTATGACTTTACTTCAATAAAAAGGCAAGAGAAGGAAATTATCATTACCTAAACACAAGGTAAAGAAGACACCACCATCAGGAAAGCTTTTCATACCTAAAGCATGATACAGGAATCTCAGTCCAATATGCCATTTCACCTTCAGCCTTATTATTTAAACTATTTTAGAAATTCTCCTTTTTTACCTGGCCCATTTCAATATACCTACAGCTGTGTAAAATTTTGTATGCCCCACCAGTTAGAGATTAGTTTCCTGTAGCTCTCTCCTGTTTGATTTCTCCTGTGCATAATTAGATAACTACTTTCACATTTCAGCCTTAGCCGAAGGGTGGATGGAGAACGATAATTTGGATTTTTTTTTTTTTTTTAATCATTTACCCATTTTCAGGCAGTGATTATCACCAAGGCCTCCAGACATTTCTCAGGTTTAACTGAAATTAGCTGGTAGGTTCAAAAATTACTGTGGTTGGCTGAGAAAAAAGCCTGACAGAAGAACAGGCAAGGCAGTCAGACCACCACACCTACAGATGTGTGAGGAAGCAACACAGTTCTTGTCAGTAGCCAACTACAGGAAGGAGTTATAACCAAGGAGGTTTAATCTGATTTAATTGAATTAAACAGATTAATGAGAGATTCAACCTCTGTGTTCAGACAAATGAAAGTCATATACATGGTTATGGTAATTTTTTTCTCTGCACTGTTTTGTTGGTGGCTTGGTTTGTGTTTTGGATTTGGAAATGAGCATTAAGAATTTCTAATCATCCAGCTAAACATTCATTGCCATGAAATACACTAGTAATGTGCCCAGAGGGGAAAAAAACCCCTGTAAATTAAAGAAATATATATGATTGTATCTCTTCATGTAGATACTGCCAGAGGAATTCTAATGAAAAAAATGTCCAACTTCTTTCAAAACCATACAAGTCAGTCCTGGAAGTTGAATTATGGTAGAAGGCCAAACCACTTTCTTTGTGTATGCACATAATGAAAAAGCCCTTCAACAAATAACAACACTTTATTTATAAGCTTACCAGTATTGATAAACATATAAACAGATGACATGCTGTTGCCTGCTCTGAACTAGAAAAAAATCCCAGACTAAGCCTAGTATTAATTAAAAACTTAGTTATCAGTCTCAAGATCTCAAAATTATGTCACAAATTATAGTTAGAATTATTGTTAATCATTCCAAGTAGCAACTGAGCATTCTCATTACACAGGCAGTGAAATCCTACAGCAGAACAAGGAGGTTGTGCAATCTCTTCAAAGAAAATTCTTACTACCAGGTGAACACTAGTCTGTCTAGGTGAAGAAATGATCTAACTGTATTCAAGCCCACTCCATTGCAGATAACTGGAGTAAATTATCTCCTGTAGTCCCCTCCCAGGTCTTTATTTTTGTAGTCTTGTGTATAATCCTTTATTTCTTACAGCTTTTGCACTACATTCTTTTTTAACTTCAAAATAATATTTTACTCTTATTTAAAAAACAGTGTGTGTGAGGGGAGAGATTTTTTACCTAAGAAAATTACTGTACAGAAATCACTCTTCTTTACTTGATTTTCCATTGTTTAATTTGACAGTTAAATTGCAATTTTACCAGAACAAAATTGGTGATCAGAAAAGTAGCTTGACAGTTTTCAAACTGCTCTTCCATATTGCAAAATGAACAACAGACTTTCTTTTCCCCCTCAGCTCACTGGGGATGTGAGAAAAATAGAGCATTATAGTGAGAAGAAAAAAAAGATTTACAAGTGTTCCCAAAAGTTCCCTGATCTACTGCTTCTCAAAAAGGCCAGCTGAGTTAGAACAGTCTTATGGTATGCTCAAAAGTGAGATTTGGGGAATATGCAACAATATTACAGATTATTACTTGCTGTGAAATGTTTCCCAGTGAGTGACTAACTATGACTTCTAGCCTCTGATTCCTAAAAAGATAAATATCTTCAGATATTAAAGTCAACAGACTTCTGATCTAAGCTCTGGAAAAAATAACTACTTTTCCTCCGTTTTCCACTTTTTATACATTTTAAATAAAATCTGGAAATGTGTTGGTAAAACTTTTGGGAAGGTCCTAATACAGTAAAAATATATAGCTAAAACTGATATGGTATTGACAACTACATGTTGTTTGGACTAATAAATGATACACTCAGTTTAGTTTACTCATTGCATTTATAGATTGAATAAAGTATGTCATAGAAAACTTTCATCTAGCCTTCTATATGAGAAGAATAAAAAATAGTGAGTTTGAGTTTCTGAATCCTTATTTGCGGTCTGTTAGCTCTACAAAATCCTTTAGATTTTCAGACCTTGTATCTCTTCTGAAGGGCTTGTGATTAAGAAATAGCACATTTGGTTGTTAACTGTTATGTGCTTGATATGGAAATTTTTGTGATCTTTGGAATTAAATGATATCCCCTTTTAGAAGCAATTTGCAATATATAACAGCAGTGTAAAAGGAACCAGAACAAAAGTTTATTTGCCCTTGAGTGTAACTTTCTAAGTAAAATATTCAAATAGCTGAATACATTCATTATTCTGTATTCAAGTGCTACCTATTCTTAATAGGTGATGTAACCTTTTCAGGTTTTTTTTGATCATCAAGGATTTGTAGAATCATCTAGCCAATTTTGACAACTAAAACATAGAATTCATGTAACACACCTGACACAACTGACACCCTTTCTATCCCATATAAGGAGATAAACATGTCTCTATTTAGCACTGTAGAAGGATAGACAGAAATCAAGCTCATAATTCTAGGAAAGGTATTTAATGTATGTTGGATGAAATGATCCATGGAAGTCCCTGCCTATCCTAGGTGATGATTTGAAAGAGAAGTGATAACTCCAAGTTTAGATAAACCTGCCTTTTGCTGCTAAATATTTTTCTTGTGTTCTTGAGAAGACTTTTTTCTCCTTCACATATTCCTTAAATAGCTTTTCTATCTAAACTCTTGGCAAAGCATTGACTCTTTTACATTTCAAGTCGATTACTCTCAATCTTAAAAGTTCATTTGCTTTCTCATTTTGTCCCTGCCCTGGATTTAGAAAGGTTTATAAAGACCTTGCATAAGCAAACAGCTTCCACTGCCTTTTTTTAGAATGAAAGTAATCTATTAGACAGAGAAAGACACAGCAATTAACCTGTCTTTCCTCTTTCCTCCAAACTCTCAGACAACTGGGAGTCAAATGTTCTTCAGCAAATAATTTGGAACTATATTATGCCGTCTCACGAAAGTCAGGCAGGGATAAGTAAAATGACATTCCAAATAAATTGAAAATGCCTTCATGTATAATCAAAAGAAAAGCTTTTAAGTGGTAAGATAAAGAAAGTGGATGGTTGGTATGCAATTGAGGGAATTCTTGGAGATTAGATCTACTGCACATCAAATCTTTAATATTCTAGTACCAGCCTTTCTAGGCCTGTGCTGAATATGACACCTCCATGGATTCCTATTATTATTTCTAATCCCAGCTGATTTCATGTACCAATTGCATTTCAGCAAAATATGATCTGATTGTATCTCACAGTTATATTGGTCTCGTTTTGCCAATATGTCTGTAAATGCATAAGTGCAAAGCAAATTAGATGCTTAGGATAGAATGTTTCATTTTACTTGGTCCAAATTTAATCCATTTAAAATACTTTATATTACATCTAGCAGAAGAGAACTCCCTACCATGTTCTACTCCTACTACTTGAATTTGGGTAATATTAATTGCATATTATGCAAAAGGAAATTATCTAAACTTGTCACCTCAGCAAAGATGTCTTCAAAAGGACTATTATAAGCTCTTGTAACAGGAAATTCTACGCCAAGATTTACATTTACTTCATAGATTTTGCTGCTTCCTTCAGGAATGTTCATCATTTCTTTTCAGCTCTATTTTTGCCAGATAAGGGAATTTCAGCCTTCAAGCTTATCAATAGACTGTTCAGTCACTGGATGAAACACTGTGCATATCAGAAATTGTCCTAGAAAGCATTCCAAGAGAAAAAAAAAAGTAGATTGCATGGGTTGTACAGAATCATAGAATAATACAATCATTAAGGTTGGAAAAGACCCCTAAGATCATCAAGTCCAGCCACTAGCCCAGAACTACCATCATGTTCACCACTAAACCCCGCCCTCAAAGATCTGCACATTTTTTGAACATTTTCAAGGTCGGTGACTCTACCACTTCCCTGGGCAGTCTGTTCCAATACTTTACAATCCTTTCCATGAAGAAACTTTTCAGAATATCCCAACTAAACCTTCCCAGATGCAGCTTGAGAGCATTTCATCTCTTCCTGTTGCCTGGGAGAAGAAAGTAAGCCCCACCTGGTAACACCCTTCTTTCAAGTAGCTGTAGAGTAGTTGAGGGCTTCCTCTGAGCTTCCTTTTCTCCAGGCCTCACCCTCAGCTCCCCCAGCTGCTCCTCATCAGAGCTGAGCTCCAGACCATTCCCCAGCTCTGCTGCCTTTCCCTGGACATTCTTTAGTACCTCAATCTCTTTCTTTCAGTGAGAAGCCCAAAACTGGGCCCAGGATTTGAGGTGCAGCCTCACCAGTGCCGAGTGCAGGGGACGGTCACTGGCTCTGCTGCCACACTGCTGCTGATACAGGCCAGGATGCCGCTGGCCTTCAGGGCCACCTGGCACACTCTGGCTCATGTTCAGCTTCTCTTGAACAGCACCCCCAGGTTCTTTTCTGACAAGCAGCTTTCCAGCCACTCTTCCCCAGCTTGTAGAAGTGCAGGAGGTTGTTGTTAACCCAAATGCAGGAATTAGGCATTTTACCTTGTTGAACCTCAAACTATTGTCCTCAGCCCACTCATCCAGCCTGTCCAGATCCCTCTTCAGAGCCTCTTTACTGTTGACTGCTGTTTCTATATTTACTTATGTCATCCAGTTACAAAAGACAGTTGCTATTTCAGTCCTGGGGTTCTGAATATTTTATTTTACTTTCATTTCTGACAAGTGAAGTGGAATCCCAAAGAATGGATGTTCTGTGATCAAGAAAATTTCTCTTTTTTTCTTAGGTGTTGTTAAAAGCATAAAGTTTTTGTACCATCCAGAGAGTAATAAAATTCATATGTCCTGGATTTGGTTTCTAACTTTAATTTGGTACACCTTTGGAAGCATGTATTCTGACCTGAATACCAGGGGTCACAGAATTTAACAAGTGAGTGAGGTTATTAAATCCATTGCTACTTCTCCTTGGCATGCTACTTTTATGATTCTTTACTTTTATCAGTACAGAATGCCCAGCTTCAACATTATGATTGTGCAGATCTTTTAAAGATACATTTATTCTTTCCTGAAGTATCTCAAAGCTATATTTTCAGGATGACACACACTGGATTTTTATAACATTTTCAGTAATAACCCTAAGCCTTATTGAACAAAACCAAGCAGTGAAACAAAGGAGTCCCTTTAAGTTTCTTTTCATTGCTGATAACAATAAAAAACAGATTTAAAAAAATCGTCATCTGAGCAGAATATAATTTTCCATTGCCTTCATTTATATCTCCTTGGCCTTTCAACCTAAATTTAGCTTGTTTATTCTCAGGATAAATTACATGCACATTTTTTTAAATGAAAACATTTAGAACATACAGATGAATATTAAATTTTAATATCACAATAGATTAAAAAAAAATGCTTGTGAAAGGAAAGCATTCATCCTGACAGTGCTACTCTCTGTAGTATAGCTCTTCTCATCAATCATTAGCAAACAAATGCTTATATGCTTTGTTAAGATTCTATCATGTCTGTGTTCCTAATTATTTATAAGACTTAGATCTGTGTCTCCTTCAGATAGCTGAGGTGTGGAAAGCCTAACTCTTAGCTGATATTTACACATTGGTACCTCCTCTGACAGTCACTAGGGATTCTTAAATATGATAAATTTTAAACCAGCTATTTTACTCTTGGTAAAAGAAGAAAAGGCAGAAGCTATGAGATTTGAATCTGAACTTTGATTATACTCAGCTAATTAAATGTGGGGTTGAGTTTTCAAAATCACACAGAGCTTATGCTTTTACAGATATCTTTGCTATTTAGTTTGGCACTGTATTATCCTTTTGGTGGGGAGGACTACCTGTTTTAACATACATTTTATTTTGCAAAGATAATGAGCCCAGTTTCCTGTGATTCCAGGATCTGCGAAAACTATTTACCACTGGATGATACCATGATACCATCCACGTATGTCATTAAGGACTTTTAAAAGATGTGTAACTACAAGAGCCACACTTACCTGTGGCTGGCCCTGTTTGAAGCACAGTATTTTGATGGATATATTCTGTTGGCCTGTGGTAGAGAATTGTTATTCACATGTAAGTTTCTAAACATCCCAGCAAAGTAAAACTCAAATTATTGTCTTTTTTCCTCTAATTTGATTTCTGCTTATGGCCTATTACAAGTGGGTTAGCTCATTCATATAGTGCGTATCTATAAGAAAACTGACAGTAAAATATATATTTAAATATAATAAAGACTGTTTGAAAGGTTGCAAATATTTCTGCTTCTCTCTTACATATGTAGATGCATTAATGGGGACACTTTCTCTGTCCAATAAACACATTAAGTTATGACAGACTAGATAATGCTCTTGTGCTTGGACACTCGACTTTTTTGGGGCTGTTTTGCAGTACCTCTTTAAATGCATTAAGATTTGTTTGCAAGACTTGTTTTCCTGTGATATATTTTGATTTTAGGATTATCAGGTTGAGAGGAGATGTGAACTATATTCAAAATGGTGTTTGGAGCCTCATTTATTTTTGTCTCCCTAAAATTCAAAACAGAGCAGTTTTCCATTGTACCATACCATCAATTATAGAATTATTAAAGTCAGTGTGAACACTAACTTTTCATATAGTAGCCATTGCTGATGCTTTATTTCTGTAACATGTCAAAAGGATCTTCTTTATCAAGCTCATTATCCTCAGGATTTTTTAATGTGCATGCAGTCTGCATCTTCCATTACAAAGGCATTCAAGCCTGAAAAACGATTCCAGACTCTTTGATTTATAGCAAAAAACCCCAACACTTCTTTGATAGTCTATATTTAAAGCTTTGGACAATGTTATTATGCAGCATACTTTTGTCTCTCGCCTAATACATGAATTAGGGCCACATTAATAAATCATTCTTACTTATCACATTTATCTGTAATGTCACACTTGCTCTCTGAAACTCTATGAAAATTAGTGTATATGGCATGTAAAAGCAACAAACAATGGTACTTTTATATTATCATCAAACCATGCTTAATCATAGCTCATAATGCATAGAGCTTTAGAGTTCTATCACTGAACCATGAGCTGTTCCTTTTCTGAGTGGTGATAAATGTCAGCTTTTCAAAAATTACTTTTTAAGCCTACCTATATTATTTCTGTGACTTCACATTTAAAAATAATTCTGTTGTCTCCATTGCTCATGACTATAAGGTATTATTAACAGCCTGTTTTGATGATGATCCGTGAGAAATAAATTGGGTTTTGGCCATGTCATAAGTGCGGGTATTTACAGCATCACACTGCCATTACAATTAACAACCCTCCTGGCATTATGTTAAAGAAGGCTTCTTAAGCAGTTCAAAATGAGTAATGAATAATCTAAGCCAGAGCTGCATGGGCATACAGAACAAACTACATTTTAGACCCTAAAATAAATTTCCCCATTATTAGAATGAGTCACCTTGGTGAATCAAAGTGGAGAAATATATTGTTACAACTCTAGTGTTTTATTTTGTCTTGTAATAATTGAAAAGTTCTTTCTCCATTCTTGTTCATTTCTAGCACTTTACATAAATTTGAAGCTCATTTACAAAAACTAAAACCTCAATGACTCTTGATAACAGCCACTTTATTCTATAGTTAATAGAAGACAGGCTTCTCCTCTGACTCTACTCAGAAATGGCCTGAAGTACTGCCATAATACTACACATTTTTCTCCTCAGATGGCACATATAATATGAAACATCTGTGAAAAGCTCTTTTCTGGATAGAAAGGTTCTGGTTTTAGTTTTATCCTGGAGGCTATTTGTATTATTTCAGCTTTACAAATATCTGCAGCCCTTTCTGAGCCAAGCTTTTCTCAGTGATGCAAAGTGAGGAACCAGAAGCAATAGGAGCAACCTGAAATATGGGAGGTTTCCTGATCATCAGGAAACATTTTTTCGCTGTGAAGGTGGTGGAAAACTGGCACAGGTGCCCTGGTAGGTTGTGTAGTCTGTTCTTGGATGTATTCAAAAACCATCTGGACAAGGTCCTGAGTAACAGACTAACGGGCATACAATGAATCATGTTGTCCCTCTGAGATTTCAGGGCACAAAGATGAACACTAAATGAACTAACTAACTAGTCACAAATATATATTTATTTAAAATAAATAAATAATAACATACCTCTCCAAAACTGTTTATAATCTGAGATATCTGAAATTACTGAGATTATGCTAGTGATTAATTAAAAAAATAAATTACTGCTACCATTCTTATTTAGATTTTCTCTCATTTTCATTCCTGACCTTGTTTTGAAAACAGTTTCATTCCTGACTTTGTTTTGAAACTGCAAACAGCAGTGAGTGTTCTGTGCTCTCTCAAATGCTACTGCTGTAAGCGTGTTTATCCATAATGCTCCAGATGCTCAGGTGTGTCACACTAATAGATGCTGGGGAAGACATTTATATAGTTTTCTGCTACCTTTCTAGCATGTGACCTGACTGCTGCATCAAATTCCAAGCTGTTTAGATTCCTAGCTACAAAACTATCAGCATCTCTGCCCAGTTTCCCACTGTATGCACTGATTCTCCATCATGCCTGGGCATTGCACCAGAGCCACAAATGTGTATGAATGTTGGTACAAATGCCCAGGGATGTTTAGACCAACAATCTAATCTATTCTATTGCCCAATATCTAATCTATTGCCCAAAGACTGGTAAAGTCCGAGGGTCTGGCCTATGGCCTAGAAAGTCACATTATTTGAACAACTGATTGGGATGGTCCCCTCTTCATGGATGCCTTAAACTTTAAAAACTCATACTGCAAAGCTGGCTTGCATGACCTCAGGCAGAAATGAACCCACATTCTTTATGAAGTAGTTTTAGACTGTTAGCATACTCTGGTATTACTAGGTAATCACTGTGAGGTAATGAAAAAGTTTTGTCCTAGGGGAACTTAAAAAAATCTCATTCCAATAAAACACAGCAGTATTGTGGATCAATCTATTTAGTTAAACTGTAAGTAGGCTGAGAGCTACTCAATGTTTTTAAACACCGAGAGAAAATACTGAGAAGCTGTTTACAATGTGACTTCCGTGGGTAAGAAACTGAATCTTTATTCTATGGAGATGGTAAAATTAGATCCAAATAAACAGTTCTTTAGGTCTTATATGGAGATTATTACCAGGGGATAATTTTGCAGTCATATTCCATGTTTTGGTTTGTTATGTCTGGGGTCTTTTTGAAGTGGTTATGTAGCTGGGTTTTTTTGTTTTGTTTGTTTGTCTGCTTTTTTTTCTGTATTTTTTAAAAGAATGTGGCTTAGCATATAATTTACTGATTGTGAATGTCTGATCCACGGAATAGAAACTGAGGATAGCTCAGACCTTAAATTGTCAGGTAGCTTAGATCTGAAAGAGAGTGACAGCATAGCTGGAAAATTAATTTTTATTTCATTAAGTGAATGCATTGCACTGTACATTGGAGTTTACATCCCTCCAGAAGAGTAAAGGATTCACTACGTGAGAATAATTTTCAGCAAGATCCTACTTGATGGTATTAAAAGTGTTTTACTGCTGGATGGTTGTGGATTTAATGGGCCTGTTCATATGTTAGCAGGAGACATTAATACCCTAATAATAATGGAATCTACTAACCTATATATTTTTTTTGGATGGATTAAACATAATTTTTTGGTGGTGGCTTTTTTCAATCTGAGTTATAAGACATGTAAATACCTGAGACGGAGAAGTTCAACCCTACCCTATAGTACTTCTAGACTATTTCCTTTGACAAAACTGAGGTTTCCTAGAAATTTTAAGTCTTGAATAGCTTAAATATTAGATTTTCATAAGTATTTATTAATTCTACCCAGAGATAGGTTAGGTGGAAAATATGTTCCACTTACAGTTAATCACAATTGCTTGCTTTACCTACTTGGACAGTTTGAGAGACTTGCAGATATAGGACAAGAGTTCTTTTCTGATATGTTGACTACTTAGATACTTTTTACAGCCATTTCTGAATGAGTTCTTCAAATATAGTGCTTAAAGGACATAGCAGATGGATTAACTAAAGAATCTTTAATTATAATCGAAATTAAACTAATAATATTATGTCATTTAGATTAGATTTAATCTGTAAGAATTCATTATGAGAACTGCCAACTTCAGAGTATTGCATATTCAGTGTAAATTAAAAAATTGGCAGTAAAGGTTTATTGAAAAATAAATTTCAATTAACAAGTACTAAATATCTGCCCCTAATAGGAAAAGGTTATGGTTATTAGAGATAAATTCTGAAAAAGTTTGTATGAAGCTCTTATGTTTATTGTCCATTATTTATTTTGTTTACAAGGCAGTTCATACAAAAGTAGCTAACAAAAAAGCTAGGTCACACAACAGTCTATCTGAAATGAACATATCCAGTTATTACATAAATGACTCAGCTTCAATGTTTTTCTGTTTTCTTTCCTTTCTAATGTTTCTCATTAGGGCTAATTTTCTCCTAGTGGATTTCCCTTGTGCTAAAGAACAGTCAATACCTCATGGAAAGAATATCTGATTATTAGTTTTCTAACCCTTGTACAAAGCTTACAAAGTTGAGATGTGAAAGTGCAGTTTAGATGAGGCATGTTTTTACCTTTCCCATCACACTAATTCTTCATACATATATTTTTTGTCTAAGTGATTTTCCAGAGAAAGAGTCTTTTCTGCTGAATAGGCTGAAAAATATGGGTGGGACAAGAACAGAACCCTAAAATTTAGGGGCAGCCATCATGTTTGCACTCATTAAAGCAAGAATCCTTCTTTTCTGATAAGAGTCCCAGAGAGCTTTCAGAATGAATGGAAATAGGAAAACAAGTGACAAGAGAGATTATTATTTTTTTTTAAATCCCACTAACAAGATGAACAGAAAAAAAACTAGGACTAAATACAGAGCATTGAGTTCAAGAGAATTAAACAAGTATTGTCATGAAAAGTCAAGGCTTCACCTCAGTTCTCAGTTCATCTCTGGCAGGCTTTAATAGGTATGGGTGCAGATACTTTGGAGGATGCCAGGAAAATGGTAGGTTACTGATCAGATGCCAGGATGAAGAGAGTTCTTTTCCAGTTCCTCAGAAATGTAGGCAGAACTCCCTGTTCCAGGCTATAACCTTGTAAAAGCTCAGTACTTTCCTGGTACAGGTCATTGTAGGGCTTTACAAACATTAAGGCACTAAAGGCTCATTCTTCACAGATGTAAATTTGGTAAACAACTTCCATATTTTAACTCTATGGGCAAAATATCTAAGGAACTTTCTGAAAAAAAATTAAGATTGATTTATAAGTCACTACTATTCTCCTTCTTGTTGCTACCATTCTCATTCTTGTCTTCATGAGACTGTAGTTTTGGAAATCTCAGTCTCAGTTCCTGTTTTTGTGCAATTCCTTATGAGAATTATGCAGTTCAAGCCTATCAGTGCTTAAGAGATGTTTGGACAATGCCTTTAACAACAAGCTTCAACTTCTGGTCTAAATTAGGATTTGAATTTATGAAATGGTTCAGGATGAACTCCCCAGATGCTTGTCTACTCCAACTACAAAATATGAGAGAAAACCAAAAACTCTATCTTAGACTAACTAATTAACAGATAGACAAGATAGAGCCCTTCTCTAGTGACCTAGCTTTAAATTAATATGTAATATATCTATACAGTCAATGAAAAGAAATAAGGCTCTGCCTCCAAAGATTCTCTCTCTCTCTTCAACTACTGAACATAATAAAGTGATGGTGTGCTTATTTTATTGCATGCCTAAAATGCAGCCTTAAGTCATATATTTCTATGGGTAGACTAGATCCTTTCTTGGGAATCTCTTGTTAAGTGTTGGCCTAATTGTGTTTTAGGTAGTATGAAGGGATAAAATCAGCATATTTCTTCAAATCTGCGAAATTTATCAGAGCCAGGAAGGAAGGAACACTTCATGGAGTGCTATAAGTGAAACAGCTTTCTTGATACAGAGTCATTAGGGGGGATTCCATCTCACCTAAACTCACATTATCTTCTGTAAAAATATCTCAAACAAAGACAGCCTAGATATCTTTTGAGTCAATAGAGAAAAATAAACCTTAGAATGCTAACTTTTACATAGTAAAGATAAAAAAAAAAAAGGTGAATTTCATCCCTACACTTCAGTTTTATTGTCAGTGGACAAAGCGGGACATACCCTATTTTGAAATATTTGTCTAAAATTATCTTTGTGATTATCTTCTGTAGGTGTTCTGCTCTCTCTCCCCATTGACTACGTGTGTAATCCAGAGATTGTTTTTCAAGTAAGCTTTCAGATTCCCAGAGCTAAGAGTGATCTCCTGCTGGCTTAACAGGTCAATTTTTATTGTACTGCACTGACAGTAATATCTACAGAGCACAGTACTCACTTGTTCATGAAGTGAATTCCCTGATTGACACCAAGACCACTGTTTCTGCAATGATGGCTTTCATACTTCCTTTAATCAGTTACATATCAGTGTTTATCAGACTGGTGGCATCTCAGTAGATCCAGGGCTTGGACTTTTCTTTAAAAATTAAACAAAAATCAGTGGAACTGTTTTGAATATCTGGCTAATTTACACTTTAAAAGGATACGATATTCAAGACAATACATTGATAATAAAAGGGAAACTAACTCCTTTAGTTCTGTTCAGCTCGGCCTCCATGGCAGTAGTCTGTCTATGGGTAAAAGAATAATTCATGATAGATCCTATTCAGACATTGTTGTTTTATTGATTTCACCATCTGTGTTCGCAAACATCAAAAATCTCTGTAAAGTGAAAATATAAAACATTCATTAGATATTACTTTTCTAGGAATATTCCATGTTAAAATGCACTTTTATAATGATCTATATGTGGAAATGCCATACCACATTATAATACAATATGTATTATCCATTTATCTGACCCAAAAATGATGTGTGTGAGAGGATTTAATATTATACAAGTTGTAAATATGACAAAGCAGTGAACTTTCTAAGGCCAGTAAATGTTAGAAACAGTATTTTAAAGAACTCTGCCCAGGAGAGGTATCATTTTTTACTTCCTGCAGTTAATGATCTCATGTCACAGATAAACTAGGTTATAATCTGTTCTTATGACTCAAGAGAAACAGTTAAGAAAATACAAATAAATCATGACTGCTGTCAGGTCATTTGCCAGAGCATTCCTTGAAAACTTTGTTTAAAACAACCTTGAGGCATTTTGTGGTACAGTGTAAAGGGCTATCCGTTTTTGAGCACAAAATTCTATTTCTTGTCTTTATGGCACTGTTTTGATCCTTAATTGTAGCTGGGTGAAAATAATGTCCTGACTCCTCCTACAAGGAATTGCTTACTCTATTACAGGAATGCTTAAGTAACTGGCAGATTTCAACCATCTAAATAACTTAACTACTTAATTGTGCATGAAAATAAAAACTTCCCATGTACATATTTTGTGCCTAATCTGCATCCATGACTTTTTTAATATGCTTAGATGTGTATGACAGAGAAATAATAGTTACTTTGAACATTTGGGGACATAGGCCTCAGTCTGAGCTCCTTTTGCAGCCATAAGAAATCCCTCCCAAAAAGGAGAAAAGCCAGACCACACTGTGTTAATAGGATAAACGTATAGATTATTAACTAAATATAAAGCACAGGTGATTACAGGTTTGGTGCTAATATGTCAAAAATGTTTTTAAAGCCAAGACACTAGATTGTTTAATTACTGACTTTTATGGGAGTAGGAAAGCACCAGACAATAATTCCTTACACAGAGTCACCTCAATTTCTTTGGAAAAGACCAAACTGAGGGTAATCAGGACTTTTTTCTGCAGGAGTTTGTGTTAATAATATTGCTGAAAGCAGCATCTTCATTCAAGGTCTCACTTAAACGCCTGTATCAACTCAGCCACTGATGTTAAGGGGCTTAAGCTTCTTCTTAATACATTGTTAAATACATATGTCTAAGTATAAATGGTTGAAGGCAAGTTCCATGGGAAATAGTGGTTGGCTGGAGAGTTCAGATGCCAAGCTAATTTCCAAACACCTTACTGGATTGTAGAAGTCAGGTGTAAAACTCTTTCTTTTCATAAATAAATCAACTTCAATTTTATTTTTCTTTGCTTGGTTTTATTTGGTAGAAGTATCAGAACAACAACTTAGAAAAAGCAGTTTTATTTAAAATACAGTTGCTGCTGGTGTTGCTGGCCAGAAAGAGAGGACAGGAGGGAAGGTGTCATGGTTTTGGAATGGCATTCTCCAGTTAAATGTTCCAACTGAAACCATGTGCCACTCCCTCACCCCACCTTGCCCTCGCACTCTGCTGGAGAGAAGTGGAGGCACAAAAGGTAAAGGTTACAGGTTGAGATCAGAACAATTTACTGGGAACAGCAATGAGATAAGAAAATAATCAGCAACAGCAACAAAAGCACACAAGACAGGGAAGGGAGTCACCACTATACTATGTGGAGTCCAAAAATACCCTACCACTCCTGGCCGTGCTACCCCAACGTGGAAAAACCATTTCCCTCTTTCCTGGAAAATGTGATGTGCTAGAAAACAGCCTCCATGTCCCAGCCATACTCCTGGGTACTGCCTGGAACCAGGACAGAAAGATTAAGAGGAGGCAGAATGAAGGAAAAAAGAAGAGGAGCTGAAACACAGGAGCGGGTATTTAGTCAGGGCACATAACCAAAATCTGGGTACCAGATTTTGTGTGGCTACAGTTGTGACTGTCACTTACAGGTATGTCCCTATACTATTGTTTGTCCTGCTTGTATTCTGGAGGATATAAATGTTCATAATTTGAGATAAAGTTTATTCTCTATACTAACACTATAAAAAAATTTAGACTTACTAAAATAAGTAATTATTTTTATCAACCAAAGTAACTTTTATCCAGACAAATATTGATTAATCCAGACTGCTTTTAACCCAAAATTTCCTTCATGAGCAGGAGTTTTCAATTCTTTCTTTTTTGCTTTCATTTCTGTATCTTTTTCTAAGCAGCAGAAAAATGTGCACATATAGCTTCAGTCATGATTGCCCTTCCACAATTTTTTTATTATTCTTTCATTATGAAATTTCATATTCCCTTAGTTTAGGTTACTATTTTTCACTGTAGCTGCTCTATCTTTTTCTCCATCACCAGTATTATCAGCCAAATTGAAAATGGATACACATCAGTCACCTGTTTCATCAGTCATGCTTACACTGTTTTAAATAATGACTCCATTCTTGCTTCTTAATATGTGCTCCTACTCGTTCTCTTTTGCACTTTTTAGTGAATAATCTCTTTCTGGGTTTTTTTTAAATTTTTTTTTTATAAGAACTGAATTAAGTTGAATTTTGACACCACTTTCATTTTATTCTATTTTTTTTTTTCTTTTTCATTCATTCCATGTATTACTTCTGGAATAGTTCACAGACAGTTTGAGGTCCTTTTATGCATGTTTTCACTTGCAATTTAAGATGTTCCACAGAACCTTAAAGGAAATTTCAAACTTTCACCACGTTCTTGTCCTTTATTTTTCATTTACACGATTTTAGTAAGTAGCTCAAAGTCATCCATCTTGAAATGGGTGTCTTAATTACAGACTATTTAATTTAAATTTGTGATAACTGCTTCCAAGGTTATTTTTCCAAGTAGCTCTTCTGAAGTTTCTTCCTTGTAAACAAAGCCAAGTCTAAGATTGAATTAGCTTCTTTGAATGTTAGGATGCAATTTATCTTAACTGTAGCAGACATCCAAAATATCTACTTTAGAGTGCAATGGATTATGTTCTAGAAATGACAGTTACTCAACACTGGCTGTCCAGGAAGTGTAGAATAACTTGCCTAGGTTTGGCAATTAATGGTGTCAGCTAGCCAAAAAAGCCTTTTTTTGTTTGTTTGTTTGTTTGTTTACCCCAGAATCCAGTGAACATCGCTAGTGTCAGAAAGAATTCACAGATGAATCACAAACGATTTTGTTCAAAGCCCTGCAGGCCTTTCTGCCTACAGAGGGTACTTCAGCAGTCATTTTCTGTCCAAAGACACCCCTGCCTCCCTGTTCCCCTGAGAACTGTTTCAAGTCCCACTATATCTGCTTCCTTAGGATTTGCAAAGACAAGATGGAAGATATGAGATGCTGATACAGAAAAATAGCAAATAGTTTATACTTTGGGTTGTGTAAGGCTAAATAAGCTTTGGATTCACTTCCCACTTTTCAGACTCTATGAAAGACACTGACTCTGGATCAGAAAGGTAGAGCATTGTGGAAAAAACATGTCTGTTTTCTACACACAACAGAAATTCTAGAGTAAGTACATGACGGCAGATAGTTCCCAGTGTCTGCATTTGTAACTGTAAAAGCTGTGGAGGAAATAATCTGCATAGCTCTGCTGAGGTAAGAGATGTTTTGAGGGGAAAAATACATAGAGATTCCAAAACATTTTTGTCATTTTGTGAGATAAAGTTCTGCCTATGCTATTTTTTTATGTTTCACTTGTAGGCATCTATGGGGGACTGCACAACAGAAGAGAGTTTCCAGGTTGCTGCTAAATGAGCTTGAAATAGGAAGTCATTACCCTGGGTACAGAAATATTATTTTTAATCCAGGCTGTTTTTTAGACCCAAGCTACTGTCAGTGCTCATCACCTTGTCTTACACAGATCTTCTCTCATGCTCCCCTGCACAGCTACACACGTTGTATGGATCTCACCCATACAATCTACAAAAAGACTGGAATCCAAGATATGTCAGAGTACCTATGACTAAATGACTTTCTTTTTTTAGTTCCTCTTAGTTCCTTGGTATCTGAATTCAATCCAATGATAAATTCAAAGGAAGAGGTAGGAGGAATTGGAAAAGGAGGACTGGGAGGAAATACTTCTTATGGAAACTCAGGGATAGAAATAGGTGATCTTAGTGCGGACATGTGAGCACTCAGCAGATGCAAAATTGAGATGAGGACTTTATACCCTAAGTAGGTTAGGAAGGATGAGAATGACTAAGAAGGGCTGGGATGGAGAGGGAGAAAAGGCAAAAGAAGAGAAGCCATCCAGAATTCTGCAGAAAGATATTACTGAAACTTTCCAGCCCTATTCCATTCCAAATGTACTCATCCAGTCAAGTGTCTTGTCTGCAGACTGCCTCATCCCTTGTCCTTATGCACTTAATGTCACAGAATATTAAATAAATAAAGCCCTTCTCAAAAGCCCTTTCAGTCACCTTCATATGTCCCCCACACCCTGGGCAACCCAATTCCCCTTTGTATCTCTGTGCCATTGACCTTCCTGTCTTTTCAGTCCCTTGACCCTAGATCTCCATAGAAAAAATTCACCTGCTTTTCTAAGGAATGACTAAGTTAGGCATAATGGCAAGACAGGAGTGAAGTTTTTGCTGTCTGAGTCACATCTAAAATATTCTGCAAATAAATAAGATCTCATCTCCCAAACAGCTCAATCCTCCTCTGCTTTTTTTTTTCCCAGATCAAAAGATTGAGATGAAAATATATATATATATATATAAAAATTCTCTACTTATAGCAACTGTAGACCTCAAGAAGTTTAAAAAAATGTTACTTTTAACATCCAGGAAGTAACTAGAGGAATTCTTTAATCTGTTTTTAAATTAGAGATTTATATTTTTCCCTGGTTTTCTTAGCTCCATTACAATGGATGAAGACTTTTTCCAAGATAAATGTTGGTATTATAAATCTTAGAAAAATCAATTTAACTTACAATTCAAAGTAGGTTTTAAATAAAGTTTTAAATACATATTAAAACCATGTGGTTTTACATGAAGGCAAAGTCAATCAAAATATACAGAAATTTGAATTTTACATTTTCACAACCTTGAATCTGAGAGCAAAAATTGAAAGACTTCTTCCTACACAGTGCAGCATATTCTATATCAAAAATTATGAAAGAAACCAACCACCTGAGTCTAATTATAGATCATTTCAGTTTCTCATATTAATTTTTCATTCATGTTGACTATACAGTTCTGCAGGGTTGATAACTGATCAGATATGGAGGTGAAAACAATGCATATATTATACTGACATAAAATGGACAAGTAATTTTTGGAAAAAAATGTGATATATAATCTACAGTGAAACATTTAGATTCAAATTAATTTCCAGCTTGTATTTCAGGAAGCCTTTCTGAAGAACTTATTTTTCAAGGTATTAGAAACATAGAATATATTTTTTCATTATTTACAATCCTCATGCATATTTATTTTTAAAATAAGTTAATATACAAAGTGAAAAGGAAAGATTACCTACAACTTAAAATTAATTTTTCATTACACAAGCATTATGTTAATTATGCACATGCCTTATCAATTAGTCTGTAAGCAGGGAACCTAACTACTCAGCGTGTGGGGAAGTGAAGCATGCTGTTCACATATTAAGCATTACAGATTCTCAGGGTACTCTGTTATTTTGCTTTGATTTTGTTAAATATATATGTAAAATTTGTATGTTTTTGGATTTTTTTTTCTGGTGTAAAAGCGGTTTAAGTTTCTGCTGTCCCCCTTCTGCCCCTCCTTGTCTAGTTTCTCAGTGACTCCATGTATCATCACATGACTTCTCCCAATATAGCTGGCCCTGGAATCATGGGTTAATCAGTTCAGAGAAAGATTATGACTTCCTAAAGGTTGATTCAGCAGGGAAACCCACAGAGACTCCTCGTGGCAGAATTGAGAGGTGGCATGGCATGGAAAGCTACTCACAGTGGCTGTACCATTAGAGAAATGCCTGCACATGAGACATGCCCACCCATGAATCAGGGTTTAGGCCTTCTGAGCACTCGTGTAAAATCTACCCAAATATCCTGCCTGGTGCTTCATCAGGCCACAGGCTGAACCTCATCTCTGAGCAGCCCCACACAGCCTGGCTGACACGGAGGTCTCAAATAGTATGAGATACATGAGTGGGCACAGAACCTGAGACCTACTGTGAAAACATAAAACTTTTAGGATTAGGATTCAGTTTAAGATTAAGGACCTGGCAGCTGTCTACTCACTTTTAGCCAACAGAGGGCTTCTCAACACAGCTAGCAGAGCTGTGTGCCAATGTAGTCCACCCTCAGGTAGGCTCCTACAGCTGACTTCAGTCACCTAAACACAGGTACCCATTGGATACAGGTGTCTGAGGGTGTCTCCTGCCTGAAGTCAGCTGAATCACTCTGTGCATGAATTGGATTTCTCTAAGTGCCCTAGAGTTTATATTCCTGTTACCTACCCGTAAATATATTCATGAAGGTACCCCAGTTCAGAGCTTTTGATCTCAGCTCATCGTAGTCATAGCTAAGTGGGATGAAATCTGCTCCTGAACTGTACATAACACAGCGATTTATGGAGTGAAGAAAATCTCAAACTCTACCTCCCCTGTTAGGCTGAGACAACTGTTAATGAGTCTGTAGCAGAGGCAGATGACAGCAGAAGCCTGGATTAAAAACAGTGGTTAGTTTCAGAGTGCTGCTTTTAATCTATATTGTTTCAGTGCTCCTACTCACCAGGGCAGCCAAACTGCTGTGCAAGCACAGCTGGAGAGGTGATGTATCAAATCAGTGGCGCTGGAATGACAGGGCAGGGAAGTGAAGGGGGTTGGAATTTCTTAAAGTTGTTTTGCTGAAGTCAGAATAACTACTCCTTTAGAAAGAGAAGTCTTTGTGTCAAAAAAATTATTTCCACTTGAGCAAGCATGTCTAAGGATACTTAAAAAATGAAAACCTGAAAGAAAAAAAGTAAATGCTGGTGAAATGTTAATAGTTTTCATTCAGATTTCACTTGTGCAGAACAGTTTTTCGTACAATTGCGTGCTGCAGATGTTGTGTTGATATGACAGTTGGTATTCAGGGACCTACACATGCTCAAAGGCTGCTGGTGGTCTCCTGGGGAGGGATGGTATGAAAGGATTGTATTAGATGAGATCACAAATGCTAAGTTAGTTAGTCTGAAGCTGCTTTTGAAATACGGAGTTATGACTTAAATCTTCCTATGCTTCATTCTCACTTCCCTTCTACTTATTCTGGGGCTCATTTGAGCTCACAGTGGATGCTTTGTCATTGGTTTATTTTCTTTTATTCATTTTAGGTTTAATAAGTGAATTTATATCAGAGCAGGTGCTGAGAGGCACCAGAGGATTTTGAGGAATTACCATGCAGATCACAGAGAGAGTGGGTAACCTATCTTTGGCTGGTAGAGGAATGTCAGTTTTACTTACCACACCTACAATACTCCTGCAAGTGACAGGCTGAGACCATGCAGCCAAGGCAAGCAGGAAGGTAGAAATTTTGTGCGTAAACTGAAGGTCTCTGATAATTTCAGGCCAATATAATTGCAGGTCACTGCTGATGGGATGGTACTTTTCTGGCTCTTAAATACAGCTGCAATTTTATACTGGTCATACATGGAATGCAACTGAATTGAAACTGAGAAAGGGATTTACCTGGAGAGGTATAATGTATTTTCTTAAATTATGCTATCACATTAAGGAGTTCACTGAACTGACTTGTCACATGGCTATATAAGCATAATGCTGGCACTTGGGCAGTGGTAAGGATACATACTTGGAGGCAGAACATTAGACTGGATTGCTGTTTCTGATTCAGACACCAAGGTCCCAAGGGGGAAAAATTATTTATGCTGCAAATCCACTCTTTTCATCTTGGCTTTTTACCTCTGTGGCTTTTTTACCTCTGAGACAGCATTCTGCATCTGCTTGTCTACTTGCTTTACTGACTTCATAACATTTGCTGCCTGCCACAACTTCCTTTTTTGGCCACTCAAAGCTCAAGAACCTATGACCATTTTTTTACAAGAAGGTAGCACACCATGAAGATGCTCAGAGGGCTGGAGCACCCCTCCAATGGAGACTCTCCAACGGAGAGAGTTGAGACTGTTCATCCTGCAGAACACCTTATAGCACCTTCCAGTACCTAGAGGGGCTACAAGAGAGAAGGACTTTTTACAAGGGGAGAGAGTGACAGGACAAGGTAGAATGGCTTAAAACTGAAAAAGGGCAGGTTTAGGTCAGATATTAGGAAGGAATTCTTCACTATGATGGTGGTGGACACTGTCACAAGTTGTCCAAAGAGGTTGTGGATGCCCCAACTCTGGAAATGTTCAAGGCCAGTTGGATGGAGCTTTGAGCAACCTGGTCAGGTAAGAGCTGTCCCTGACCAAATATTGAAGGAGATCTGTAGCAGAGGATGGAGCTGAGAAAGCCTTTAGTTCAGGGAGGCAGAAGAGGGAATTGTACCCCCCTGGAGCAACTGGTGGGATGGGAAGATAGTAGCTACCCACAGTCTTCTTGTGCTTCACCAAGGCAGATGATGACTACACAAATGTGAATCTCAGTAAATTCTGTTGATGAAACTACAACTGATTTCCACTGTAATACACAGAACTTTAGACACAGTTTGTTTGTTACAATTAAACACTTTGCCAAGAGCAAAAGTGTATATCTTGATAAAACAGGAGTTAATTCTAGTAAGAATTAATGAAAGCAGTAGCTAAATCCATTAAGACTACACCTTAATGTATAACTTTAACCTCAAGAAGAGAAAAAGAAAACAGAATACCCTCACCAAATCTTAGTCAACATGTTCTGTTGACTTCAGTAAAAACTGGATGGAGTTGTTGAAGCTGGTAAGACAGGCATTGATGAACATTTTCTCAAAATTTATTTTATTATTTTAGCATATGGTTTTAACCCAATATATGATCTGAATGTCTGCATTAAAAATAATTTTCTTTTGTTTTGAAATTGTTACTCAGAAAAGAGTGAAAAAAACCCTAATAATAATATTAATACTAAGTAATAAGATAAATTAATACTTTTGTTGCACTATATTAGGAACAGCGAGAAATACAACATGACACTCTTAGCTGCATTGTCCAAGAGAGCAAAGTTTATTATTCTTAATCTTCTTTTATACACATGTTCTGAATGTGTATTAAATGTGAATGTCTGAGAGGTAAAACTCTCATTGGTCATTAAAAGGTACACATCACCATCATTGGTTAAGTGGAACACCACCCCTTGACTGTTTCTTGCAAGTAAATCCTAAACAACACCTGCCAAGATTGTTGTCCTTTACCAAGGACTGTTTGGATTCTTTCTCATGCTTTCTCAGGCCAGAATGAGAAGCCTGTGTGACTTAGTTTCACACAGGCTCTGTTCCCTGCTTGCTTTTTGCATTTAGTATCCACATACTCTCATCTGATTCAAGCTATGTAGAAAGAATCCATAGATTTGAGACAATATTAATAGCTCTGAGGGTAAAAACTGCCCTCTGGATAAAATATATAAAAACATGTTTTAAAAAGATAATTTGGGAAGGTCGCTTAAAGATGAATAAATTACATGACTGCTATTCTTTGAAATCCTACACTCACTGCTACAACAAAAAGATTTCTTGTGCCACATTAATCTCTCAACTACAATATTCTTTATTTAAATTATGAACTAATGGCCTGCACAATTTGTTTCATTAAAAAAGTGTGCTTCTTATTACAGATTATGACACTGGAGAAGAACAGTTGTTGAGGATCCAACACTGTGGAATTGGTTTGAAGTCCAGAGTTCTGAAGAACGATGAAGCTGTGGGCAATGCCTTAGGCTTGTGTAACTAATGGTCTTTACTAGAGTGGCCTGACTACTCAGTCAGAAAACCAAGGGGTAGCAAGCCAAAAATTTAGAAACATATTTTAGTCTGTGTCTACTTTATTTATAAAACTGTTTTAAGAAAGAATATATTATAGCCCATAATAGAAACTTAACCAGGAAAAAAATAACTGAACATATTATTTAAGTCCTTGGTATTCAAAATGAATAATCTGGTTTTATTCAAGATCTCTGTGCATTAATTTAGTGGTAAACTCAACACAGTACATGTGTTAAAAAGCTGCTGAATAATACTTGCATGCAGGCTACTGCATGATGTTGTTGTCATTATCTTATTATGAAGATTAAAAATATTATTTAAAAAAATATTTTTATTACTCTGAAGGTGTACTACCAAAAGAGTTCCAGAACTTAGACTACTCAGAACAATACATTTCCTAGGTATATAGGTAGCATAGATACAGACATTTTATTCAGCTACAGTCATTTCTGGACTTGGTCTTGAGCTATGCAGACTCTAGTGTCCAAGGTACCCATTCACAGTTCATTTTGCTGACAAACAGCAGGTAAAACCTAGAACAGAACATTCTCCATAATCTAAGGACCTGACTGCTTGATCTTGTATGGTGGACTGGGAAATCATTGCAGTGCCTCAGTGAGGCACAGTTTTCTATCATGTCCCTGACTCCATCTCACCATGGATCTTGGAGTGAGAGATAGGTCATGTAGTGGCCTAAAATGTCAGATGTCATCACTAAACTGCGAATGGGGAAGCACTGAACCTCCGAAAATGGCCTCTGAGATATCTAGACCACTTAAATCAGGGTGTAACTGTTCCAAAAATAATACAATTGCGTTAAAACTAGTAGCTACAGACTTAATTAAAGCTGATAAAATTAAAACTGTATCACTGGATCCTGGATATATATTGCGTTCCATAGGGAAGAAAGCCGCTGGTTTGTCTGACTGGGCTGCTGTGATCAGAGCCAGGGAAATCAATATGAAGGAAGCAGGAAACTGTACCTTCCTAAGTTATTGGACAAGCTAAACTGGGAAATATGGGTGAGAAATAGGAGAAGAACAGGAAACAGTGAATCATCACACTGCTAGAAACTGCAGGCACCTTGCTGGGAAAAAGGTGTGACATCCAGAAACAGAGCTACGGAATACTTCAGAGCTGACTGAGATACAGGGAATCTTTAGGAAATGACTGAGACATTATACAAACGCAGAAAGCCGCTAAAGTCTGCTGGACAGGCAGACTTGGGGAGGACACCTCCCTTGAAAAGCTGCAGGTGAAAGGAACAAGATCTCTGTTGATCCTTTGTTTAGGATTATCCCACAGCTGTCTCACAGTCCTGCTTTATATACTTAATGTATGAAGGGTTCTGCTTTTCCAGCGTGAACGTTGTACTGTGATGAAATATTGTGTCTAACAATACAGACATATTGGAGGTTGCTGAAGTATGGAGCCTGGTGACATGCACACTTTAAAGAAGTATGGATGGCTTCCAAAATCTCTGTGGTTTGAGGTCTTGTATTCATTACTGTCCCCAAATTTCTGGTGTGATTTGCAGAGTGTTCACAATATGCATAGTGACATTTGATTCTTTTCAAGAAAGGGTTCTTATTTATGAATTTGGGTGGGAAAGCTTTCTTATGACTAAAGCAGCAACCTAAAGCAGAAGAATGCATACAGCTAACTTCATTTTATTTGGGCAATCCCTGGTCACCACACTTCTATTATTCCTTCTTCCTGATCCTTAATCTTCTATTACCTTTTATTTTACAAAGAGGCAGCTCATTCACATTGCTAGTACTCCTGCTCACTCCCCCTCTCTCCTCAGCAAATCAGTTTTAGTAAGTCTACCAGTATCCATACTAATTCCAGCTGAACTGGGATTGTGGCTCTGATCCTTTTACTGTTGCTATCTCCGTTTCTACTTCACTTTCTGGATCCTAGTGAGCTGTTTTACTGGAAAACATAATTCTTTTTAGAGATTTCACTTTCATGTATCAAGTTCTAATGCCATACCATCTTTTCTGAAAGAATTGCTCAAAATTTTTCATTTCTGAGCCAAAAAAGGGTTAAAAAATATATTAACTACATCTCTACACCTAAGTGTTACTAATAGTCTCAGATTTCTGTGTTTGATATTTTTTTATCAGATTTTTTTTGGTTTTATATGCATCAGACCATTCCAAATTTTTGTTATTGATTTGCTTAATCCAAGGCCCATTGCTCAGTTTTCACTTGTGCAAATTTTTAAGCAGTGATAGTAAATATTTTAGAATATTCTCACCACCATGACGGGAATCTGTTTCCTATTTCATATGATTTCTTAACAATTTCTTTATTATCTTAAAAGAATTTTACATTCAGCTTGAAGTTTTCTGGTTTTGCAGCGATTTGGCTGAAATGTGGACCTTTCTCACACACCACATTGAGTTCCCTATGTGCTGATCACTCAGCTATATTCACTATAACATGTTGGTTCCTTAATACCAAGTTAATGTGAATAATAATTATGTAGTGAAAAAAAGCTTTTCTGGTATATGCGAATGTTACAATTTACACATTTAATAGACAAAATTATTTAATTTTTAGTTTTCTCAGTTTTATGGTCCTGTTTGATCAATTCTACATTTTTTCCATGTCAGTGTGTCTATTAAGTCTTTTCTGAATTGCATCATTACCTTTTGTCCCACTATCTTCTAACTCCTAAAAAATAAACTGTCAGAGACAGCTCTGTTTTAGCTCTGTGGATAAAACAGACATGGCTACTTGCCAGTTTATCCTCAAGCTGCCTCCAAGCAATAGCTCTAGATTACTGTCAGTGTTTCACCTGTGTGGAAGTCTGCATTTCAAAAACAAAGAGGAATATATTTTCAGGTTCACTCTTATGTGATATTTAAAGAGACAGTCTACAATCCACATGGTTCTTCTAGCCTAACACTTACAATCTTTAGTTGCTTTTCTCTCCACTGTGTCCTGAATAGACTCTGCACAATTTTCCTTTACCCTGCAGATTCACTACCACAGGATAAGGTGGTGAGTAATTTGAGCTCTGGCGTTGGAACACAAGTTATGGAATTTATAACTTTTACTCAGAGGACAGTGGGGCACTGTAACAGGTTGTTACAATTGGACTGGGGCTTGAACAACCTGATTGAGTGGAGAATGTCCATGCCCATGGCCAAGGGGTTGGAATTAGGTGATCTTTAAGGTCCCTTTCTATTGCTCTATGATTTTTGTGGTGTTTTTTCTCTCAAGTTTTCTGGTGTACAGAAAATTCTGCTACTTCAAACAGTGTTTGCTTTACTGTTAGTTCTCTTACTTTTGTTCCACAGTTCCTAGGCACACTGACAAACCTGCCAGATTTCTCACTTACAGTGAGGGAAATGCTGCTCTCTGATCTGGCAGGATCAGAACCAGAAAAGAGGTCATAGCTCAGCACTGTGAGTGAATGAACCGCAGGCCTGAGTATGAGAGAAACAATGTGATATAGCGGCTGTCTGAAGTTCCCTCTGTGCAACACTTGACAAATCTCTGTAGTCGTGCTGTGCAGCATTTTGATGTTCCAGTAAGGGAATCAACAGCAGCTGTCATTTTGAGAGAGGTAAGGGCAGATACTTAGTAATTTAGAATTAGTTGCGGGTTACTAAGGCTCTGACAGAGCTGACTGGAAAAGTTCAGCGCAGCACAGCATGCTATTTACATGTTTTTGTGTCCAGAAGACATTAAAGTGTTTTATTTCTTAGTGGTTCTGTAACTAATTTTGTACTGTTCCCTTTTACTGTCTTGTTTGTGGTAATAATGAAGTGGCTAATGCAGATTTACTGTAATAAGAGTCTTATGCTAACTACTAACTTAAACACAAATTTACCTGAATCATATGGTGTAATTGTTTTCCTTCGTTATCTACAGGCTAATATGTAAATTAAATGGGAAACTATTAGTTCCTGCTTTGATAGAAAACATTTTAATTATTAAAAAAGGTTTGAAATTAGGAGATATATGTCTTATTTTAATCACTACACCCTTACCATTCACTAGTCCTATAATCAGCATCTTAGCAGGATGTTGTGTACCAATATGTTTCTATAGGGACTTCATAAAATGCAGGCTGAATCTGACTTTTTCTTCAAAGTGTTAACAGTTGAAAGCAGCATCAGCAAATAGAAGTTCTTTCTTTCTTTCTTTCTTTCTTTCCTATTACTATTTATCAGTTTCCTATTTTTCAATTGCTATTACTGTAATAGCTACTTAACAGCTAAGTCTATTTAACAGGGTTTTTTCCTTTTCCTTTCTTTGCCTCTGACAATTTATCCTTCTTCTGTTGCTATTCAAGTGCTATAAAAGAAACTTTAGAAAGGAGGTAGTGGAGCACTCTAAAAGCTGTCAGATTTTAGATTGTCGAATCTCTTCAGGCAGCTCATTCCACAGATGAGCAAACTCAAATATGAATACTTTATCTTTTCTATTTTGTTCATGATTAAAAAGGTGCTCAATTTTATGCATAACTTTCAACCATGTCAGTAGTCCAACTGACTTTTAGAGACAGAAGACATGCCTGAGGTTATATCTGTTTAAATTTCCTCTGATTCAGAGCTTCAATTCAATGTCTGGGCACCTCTTCTATCCCAAAGAAAAAAAGTTCTCACTGTGTCACAGGGAGATGAGAATGTTGTTGCTGAGATACCTGTATTTTCCAAACACAAATGGTTGAAAACCGGACTGAAGTCTTCAGGTAGTAATAGAAGAAGATTAAAGGGAACAATTTTGTTATGGTTCATTGTGCTAGGGAGGGTGGTAATGTGCTCCACACTTGCTAAGGCCTTTTCTGAGCACTATCATTAGCTGCAGGCACAATGCATTGCAGAAAATCGTTGCTGAGTGTCAGCAGTTTTAACGCTACGACCTGACTTCTGCTTTTACTGACAGGGAAAGAAGTTGTGGCACATGAACAGTCCATGTGCCATAGCTACTCTGTAAGGGAAGATGAGCAGGCGGGACAAGAGCCCTGGTGAGGCAGAGAAGGCAGGAGCCTCAAGGTCACACAAACTACAGTTCCACTGTACCTGTGCAAGAAAAGCGAGTGGGTCTGGTTACAGTATCCAGGCTCATCCTGAGATCCAAATCTGCAGTGGCAAGGCCAGGAGATCAAGCCAGGAAGCCAAGGACTCATCTGAGGTCCAGTCCAGGTCAGAGAGGTGCACATCCAGGCATGACCATGACAGCAGGAGCAGAGCAAGGGCTTGAGTTTAAGTGCAGCTCCTGCTGAGGTGGACAGCGCCTTGCTTGTCAGAGCATTTTCTTTCTCAACTCTGTCTACACATCTGTCTGATTCAAGGCTGCCTGGCTGCACCACTGGGCCTGACCCCGAGCCTAGGCAGTCAAACCCCTGAGTCCCTGGGGCCCTGATGTAGAGAACTGCAATGGAAAAATTACTTAATGAGCACTCTAGTTAGATCTCTGTTTGTTCTTCCTGGTATTTGGATAGTGTAATTTTAGTCTTGTTTGAATTCATATGGATAAGTTTTTATTTCTAGGGTGAGATTCAGGTTAAGATAGTCAAAAGTCACTTTGACAGAGCAATCTATACTGACTGAAACTGGTAAGCTTTTTGTCCTGTTGATGGTGAGAAAAATGCATTCCAAAGATGATTTAGAAAGCTAGAATGCTGTACATAATACTTCTATTACCTTTGGACGCCATTAGAATTCAGGGACCTGTCAGAGATTTCTCTCCTCTCTGAATAACACTGTAAGTGAAATGCTGCCATCCACTCAGGAGCCAAAGAATAAGGGTCCCTTCTGGCAATAGTAATTAATTTAGTTTAATGAAATTTTCTATGACAACAGGTATAGATGGTGTTATCTACCTTTTTTGGACCTAGTCTGGTGTTCAAGAGCTCACCCAGAACAAATTTGCAGGCTGTCCTCACCTGGGAAATTTATCCACGGAGAGGCTGATCCCTGATCTGTTATTTTGTCGGTCCATGTTAGAACTATAGGGTATTCACTACAGCATCTTGCACTATACTCTTCCTTTAAGTCTGCACTATGCAGAAAAGCATGCAAACCATGAAGATGAAGGAGAACAAATAAAAATAGCAAGATTCTAACCCAGAGCTCAGGGAACTTGTCTGAGAGCCTGAATCCAAACTTTGCAGTTCCTGATCCTTTGCTGTGTATTCAGTATTCTTTTTTTTACCTCAGTGTCCCAGAATAAGCAGTCTGTAGCTGAAATTGGCTCTTACTGCTAAATGGAAAAAAAATAAAAAAAATTCAGCGTTTTTTTTTTTTTTCTTTGAATTCAGCTTTGTTTCTGTTATCTCTATTAGGTGCCTTGCATAGATATTCTTATGTGGGCAAAATGAGAGCATTCCAGTAATGGGAAATTATGTTTTAGTCTGGTAAAGCTGAAAGCAGATGGTTCTATAATGCCAATAAATATTCAAGTGGCATTTAGTGCATTAGAAGCTATGCATTTGCCAGTGTTGAAGTAGTATCACTGAGAAATCTTGTTTTAAGTGTGGCAATAATCAGCAGTTACTGGTATGTTAGTGGCAGCATGAAAAATAATTAATAAAAGTGTGTTTCCCTACATTTGTGTGCATTACTCTAAATTGTCTTTTACAAGTCACTGAATATTCAAAGGCACATAAACTGATGGAAGACTGTTGTATACATTTTGCTAAAGATTTGAATTTCTTCTTGTCAGTTACTTGAAAACAAAGATCTGTAGGAAAGGGATCCCTAGGCAGATACAGCTGTGAAGAATTATGTCTTTTTAAACGTGCCAAAGAATTTTTGCTTGCTAATGAATTTCTTGTCGTGGACAGGTGCTACGACCAGCTTGTGATCACTTTAATGTCCCTAAAGTCACACACTGTAACTCTCTATCCAACTCCTTCATCGCCCTCTCTCCCCACCACATCTTTGTGTGGAAACAATCAGGTTTTTTATATTTAAAGCAGAGGATTAATATCAGCAAATATGGACAACAAAACATTCAATTTAAACATTCATCTCATTCTCAAACAGAAATTTGAAATACAGTAAATGAATTGTGAATACTATAGCAGCAGAACTATGCTGCTTTCCACTGACTGTAAAGAGAATGCAGACATTCAGTTAAAATTTAAATTTCTAGATAGTGTACAGTGAATTTTAGTTGAAATGACTCTAATCAGAAATTGTACTACCTGATTTTAGAACTTGTCTTTTTTCAGTTGGATAGTCAACTTAGAAGAAGACAAAAAATAACAGTACTATGAGGAACAATTTATATTTAATCCACACAATATTCTACCTTGAATTTTGACTCAGAAATAGCAAGAGTGCTTTAGATACTTAGTTCCCGTAGCACGTCAGAAAGCTACACACTGTGCTTTGTGCTCCAGAGTTACTGATATTCACAATGAAAGGATGATGATTATGAGTCTTTGGGAAAAGGGCATCAATGGGACACTGAAGATGTGGATAGCTGGGCTCAATTTAATCTCTTCGGATACAATTGTGCCCTATGAAATTTTAAGCTTTCACATAATTTAAATACTAGAACAGGTAAAACAATCAAAATACCTTTTTATTATTAGCTAAGAAAGAAATATTTCATACATTGTCAGTAATCTCAAGACTTGTACTGTTCATGTCATGCTCAGTGCATCAACAAGACTTATCTCCCAAAATTAAAAGGTGATCTGTTAATTAGTAGCAGCTGAACTGGCTGGCTACCTCTCATTTAATTTAGCCAAGGGCTATTGGTTCCTAATAAGAAGGTTGTTTCTTGTTGCCCTTAACATAATTGATCAGTGATTGAGGAACTGGACGAGTTTTAAATACAAAGGTATTCAGAAGAGCCTTACCCATGCAATTCTGGATCTTAAGTGACAGAAAAATGTCATTCATCTGGAGAAGCATTGCTATTTTTTGTGATTTTTGTCACACAAAGTGCACTTCTCATTGTTTCATCTGTGACTACCATGATCACATCCTTTACGTTATTCTTAAATGTCCAATATGTTGATCTTGGACATTTAAGATTAGTTTTTCAATAACTAATCCAGTTATTGGAAAAGCTGAAAATTTCTTTGTATCTGAGTGAGCTGTGCTTTGAAAACATAGTGTTAGGTGGATATGATTGAATCTTCTTTGCAATGGACTACAGGTTTCTTCCAAAATTTTTAAATACCAGTCTCCATGTTAAACCACTGGACATGGAGTACCAAGGAACTAGAGTTAAGATCTACATGAATACTACATATTTCAAGATGAAAAGTTGAAGACAACAATTGTTTTATTATGAGGGAAACTGTGGTAATAAAAATGTTATAAACTGTGACAACTTTCATACAGTTGACCAAGTATTTAACACTTCTCTAAGTAAAACAAAACAGTGATATTAGAAAATTACTTTAGAGATGATTTCTAATGATAGTCCCTTCTTCACATCAGGGCACAAAATTTATCTCAGTGACTTGGACCTACATGAAAAAATAAAATGAAAAAACGTTAGTAATTTAAGACTTGACATAATGGTGGGCAGAGTTGGCTTAAATACTTTGCTCTGTTTAGTAGCTGTTTTGTGTGCACTTGAGCATCTCATTTAAACTCAGATCATCAAAGAATGATGAATAGATAAACTCTAATTCCTGGATATTATATGAAGTTTCATTTTTAATCTTTTTTACCTGATTTAGTTGTCTGTAAATGGCTATGGAAGCATTTCCTCACCTCATGAAAGTTTCACTGGAACATCCCGTGAAGCTCTTTACTGTTGAAGAGGGTGAACAGGTACTGTGGATTTATAAAGGAATGCAGAAGTTGTAACCAGGCAATTGATAGATGTTTTCTGGCCTGAGAAAGAACTTCTGTGTTCCTAAGGCAGAAATTGCCGATTTATCTAAGTCCAGTAGGCAGTGATCCATTTAAAAAACAAAATCCCTTTACAGCTAGCAACATCCTGGGAAGACTTAGAGAACTTGGGCTAAATACCTCATCAGTGGCCTTTCCAAGGAAGCTGGGATACCTTGATAAAATCTTTTACTGCTTCAGCTTTCTCAAATCCAGTAAACAAACAAATGGGACTTCTGCTTCCAAGCCCGTCAATCAGCTGTCTTTCTGAAAACTAAAATATCATAAAAAGAAGCAGGTGCTGCTGAGCAAAAGAAATAAAAGAAATTGAATCGTGAGGTTTGTTACACCAGTTAAAACCCCAGAAACTGCATTTACAAAAGGTAAAGGGAATGAAGGAAATAAGCCAGATACCAGAATAAAGCAATAATTGTAAAGTGAAATGAGAACACTAAATGCAGAAGATGGTAACAGTTTTCAGCTTTAAAAAATAGAAAATGAATAGGAATAAATGTGTAATCATCAGAGAGGCAGAAAGGGAAGCAGACTCTGCAGAACTAAGATCATCAACTTTTAGAAACCTAATAAGGCATAATAACATTTGGCATTATACCATAGAAAATGGTATAGAAAAGTCCTTGCTTTTAAATGCTCTGAGATGTGCTCTGAATCTTCCAGGTAGTTTTCTCCTGTGTTGCTGGAGTATTTTTTAAAATTTTTTTTTGGTAGAAGTTACAAACTTACATGGACCTAATTAGAAATTGAAGTTGATTTATTTTAATTCTGGGGTATTAATTTCCTTATAAATGTCATAGTTTCTGTTACACCTGGAAATGAATACTGAAGAGAAAAAATGTTGTTCTGAGTTTGGTGTGGCAAACCAATCTGTTATTTAGGTATATAGCTGCTGTTTTAAACATTAGTTCACAGTCTACTAAATCCTGTACTGCTTCTGCTTTGGAAAAGAATTGTAAAAAAGGTCTTCAAGAGTTTTTGAGATTGATTAATTCCATTCTGAATACAATTAATCAGGATGTACTTTTAATTTTTATTTCCAAAGCAAAGAGAGAAAATGCTATAGGATGCAGCGTGTCCGTGTAAAATCCAGGGAAAGAGTTAAACTGCCAAGTGAGCGATTGTGAGTAATGGGAACCAATTGCTCTGCAGCATGTGTTGTGTGCATGAACATCAAAGGGAAATTTTTAAAAGGAAGGCTGGCCAGATAAGAAAATTTGTCTATTGAAATAAATATTACCAAAATATAGCTGAAACAAAAGAATCAATCATACGTTGTGATTTAGCCCTAAATTATTCCTCAGGGAAAGGATATGGGTAATAAAAATGGACATGTGGAACTAAACCTTCAGGAGAGGGTAGAAAATGTAATAGATTTGTACTGCTGACCTCATCATCAGAGCAAATGGAGAATAGAGTGTTGTGAGACATTTAAAAGAGTGAAAACTAATAGAGCAGTAATAAGGAATTATTTCAATGGTACTCACAAAGATTTATCAAATATCACAATAAATGTCAGGAGAAGTAGTTTCCTAATTATTTTAAACAATAAACTCTAAGAAAAATTATTTTTAATATGTAGAAGTTAAGAATTTCCCCTCAGCCTGTTCTCTTACAATTCACAGAAAATAATGGAAGAATAAACAGCTGAGGTGGAGGCTTTGACAAGTACTGACCATAACATATTTAGAAAAAAAAAACAACCCTGCTCTATCTGGAGAAAAAAAAACCCAAACCCCAGAATATAATCAAATGCCAGTCATCTTCATAAGTTACAATTAAAATATTACAAACATACTCTATAAAAATCAAACCACAAAACTCTTTAACCCTGTAAATTAACAGATAATGGAACAACTCTTAGTATCTCACAAAGGGATAACTGATTTTGAGTAGTGCATATGCTTTGGTTACAAATGTGTCTATTTACAAAATACTATAAATCAGTGGCCACTGGGTACATACATTCCAGAAAGATGAGCAAAGACCAATCCTCAGTGTGATAATGCCTAGTTTTAAGAAGAGCATCTGCCTAAATTATAAAATAATGTTAAAAAAGAATTAAAGGGAACAGCTAGGAGGGTATATATTTGCACATGTACACCATTGTGCCATTATGTTATATCAGTATTTTAAAAAAGATTGAGAATCAATACATATAGTAGTTAATAACAGGAATTTCTTAGAAAAAATGAAGGAAGAAAAAAATCCCCAATTTCCCCCACAGTTAAATGGTAGGGTAAATCCTATTAAAAAAATTAATATAAAATAAAAACCATAGCAGATTAAATTAAATCAGTAGCAAGGCTGTCAAAAGAAGTTTGTAGAAAATAATGTGCAATGCTTAAAATTAATTAAAAAAAATAAAAAATTAAACACATTGGGATAAGGGGAAGCCAGAGAGTATTTAGAGCAAACAAGATCAATATATTTAAAGCGCAGTTTGAAAAGATAAATCCCTGTCAGAAAAACTAATTTTTACACCTACGTTCAGTGGGCTGGAGAGGAGAAACAGCGTATGATGGACCTTGGTTTAATGCAAAGTGAATTTGGAGATTTGTCTAATGTGCAAATGTCAGTAAAATCATTATATAACAATTGAAAACAATAAACAATTACAGCTAGAAAAATATGAAGATCTGAGAATTGCATGAGCTATTAAGTGCTAGTAAGACTGGATCTCATTCATTGGCTTTGTCATCAAGGGAGCTCAACATCACAGAGATATGCAATTCTCACAGATTTAGGTTTGCATTTTTAGACAGGTAAAAATAGTTGCAACTGTTTGTTCCTGTTAATGGAACTAAACTGTTAAAATTATTTATCTTTAAAGAAAGACATTACTTTTTTATCTAGAACAATTGCATATGTAGATGATTTTCCTAGAGATCTCTCTTCATTTATTTAGTATTTTGTAAAAATAGTATTGGAATTATATTTTTAAAACAATTTTTTATTCAAAATAGTGTAGCATTTCAGAAGACAACACAAATTCAGAGCTATATTTTGTTCCAGGTGCAAAGTATACATTTCAATGGACTGTAGAAAAATTCTGTGGTAATATGTGGATTTCCATGCTTAGCATTTAAAAACAAATTATGTCAAATAAACACCAAATCAATACCTCATCAACAAAATAGTGATTCTAATCATAATTTACAATCTTGCAGAGCAACACAGAAAAGGTTAATCTTAAAAAAGAAAAGTAATTAGTAATTCATGTTTAACAAGGGCTAATTTCTTGTCCAATTAAGATTCATCTGGTCATAGTCTTTTTTGTGCATATCAAACATAATGTTCAAACAAAAAAATGCCAAAGTATTCATGCAGAGAGGAAATAACATCCTCATTAATGAGAATTCTGCATAATTTCTATTATTCAGGCAAAAAATATATAGTAATCTAATGAGCTATCTGTGCTTGTTGTAAGATGTCTTGAAGATTAATCTTTGTTAACTACTTGTTTAATGTTATAGTTAATAATTAGCTACCCTTTAGTCCTATATCATCCATCACTTTACTGAACTGAATCAATTATTTTTTTAACTTCTAAGAGGTTGTTTATTTTTGCTTAAGGCTACTATGGATGAAAGATATCTGAAAGGTTATAGAGTTCTGATTCTACGAGAGTTTATTCTGAATGCAAACCACAAATCGTTCTTTATAAGTTTCCATGTTTATTGCTTTCCACAATAAAAAAGAAAATTTTATTGCCATTTTCTTCACATGGCAACCACATTACTTTATATCCTGTTGACTCATCTTCATAAGTTCTTCAGTGGAAGCAGGACTAGCTAATTAGCATAACCCATTGTGCACTACAAGTATTTTCTCAAAACTGTAAAGGTTGGTTTCTAATTGTTTTTAGTTTGGCAGAGAATTTCCCCTACTTTGACTGTCTAGGGTCTAATAAAGATTAAGAAACAAAATATTTAATACTGATATTTAAGAATTAAATTCTGTTGCTCATAAGACCTTGGCTGGAAGTGGTCCATATAATATTGGCTTTTCTGCCTAGAACTCTATTTCAGTATTTGATTTATTGCCGATTTGTGAATTATCATCTATGTTCATATTGTATAATTTTTTACCTCATGTAGTTGGTTGAGTGGGAATAATGGTAGCAAAACTAAAAAGGTAAAATTATAAATAAATAGAGAAAAATAATGCCAGAAGTTAGTCTTTATTCTCATTAAAATCAGCAAATTAATAGTTACAGTTCCCACTGTGGTGATATCTCCATCCCTTGGCACATATGTTGCATTCTGGTTTTCAGCACATGATATTAGCTTTTATGCTTTAATACATTTATACAAAGCAGCTGAGTTAAAATTGCTTGGGGGAATATAATTTTAAATATGTTGTCTTTTGTGTGCATAACGCCACAGATATAGTGTCCCATTAATGTATTTTCCCCCATTTAATTCCATAAAGAATTTATTATACTCCTGCTGATGTGCTGCAGAATGCACTATAGAATGATTAGCTGGATTTTCAGCTAGTGAGAATGTTATAACTCAGGTGAAATCTTGAAGCTACAATAGTTTGCAGCAGCTGAGACTCTGTCCTGGTAGGATTAGCATGGATGGGATTCAACACAATACATTGCAAGGTCTTTACTTGCCTTGCAATAGACCTTCCCTGAAATTTGAATGTTAATTCTAGTCCCTTGGGAAAGAACAACTGCCTGATCTTGTGCTTAGTTACATGGATATAAATCAGAAAGGACTACCTGAATTTAGTGAAGTTATTCAAGTGTGAAAAGCAGTGTGATACCCTCATCAGATCTGAAAGATACGGTCTAAGGTGACCTCAAATAAGCTTGTAATGAAATAAAAGTGCCTATAAAGTACTTTCATTTGGTGTATAAATAAAGAGCAATTTTAAATGAGCACCCTTTACATTGTCTTCAGAGATTCTCTCGGTGCAGTGAGAGCTGATAAGGTGCATTTTTTTTTCTTCTTGACTTATAAATCAGAGGGTCATTAAAGGAACTTTGGAAATGTGGTAAAAAGACTGCTATTAATGGTAAATATTTATTGAGCTATTTATTCTTTGATTTAGTACCTCTTTTAACATCCATCACCTACTCAATTTTAAAACTAATTATTGCCAACTGAAGTAAAATGATTTCAGAAATTGATATAAAATGCTGCTGTCTGGTTTTCAAGATATAGCAGTACAAGGCAATTCTGCAATGTGTGAAGCAATGGTCCAGAAAGGCACTCTGATTTCTGCTTCTGTATTGCACATAGTGCAGCTTCCCTGGCCTGGACTGTAACCATAGGTGGTCAGAGGGTTTGGTCAATTTGTGAGAAATTTGGCTGGCCAAATTTGTCATCACTGATGCTGCTCTAGGAAAGGCAGCTATTAATTCACTTCAGAGAAATGAGCAGGTTGTGGAAACAGCTGTCAAGAGAATGGAAGGGGCATTTGCAACCCAGATTTCCAGCTTTATCTGTGGACCTGAGCTATTTGACAATTTTATTTGCTGCCGAGCTTCCTGTGGCTGATGACAATGTTGAAGCCGCTTATCATTCATTTCTCTATTTCCAAGAATATAAGAATAAAATCCAGCTCTGGTGAATGCAAGTATAACTCTGGAAATCTTTAAAGTGACTGTGCACATGGAGAGGTCCTGGGATATATGACATGCATGAAAGAGAAGATGACATTCACACCTTTTTCTCCAGTTTCTGTGGGGAGTTCCATGAGGTGAGGTCAAAGCCCAGCAGAAATATTTCTTTTTTCTTGTTTAACTGAATCACATGCCTGTAATATATTCCCACAGGAAAGAAATGCAGTTTGAGTTACGATTATGTTGTTCTGTGGTCTGACATATAATTTCTATCAGATAGATGCAATAAAACTAAAAAAGAACTTTCCTTAATACCATTATTTAGATAGTGTACCTTCAGTGTGTAATATTTTATCCAAGCCGGATTTTCCCTTTCACTTTAAAATACATTTTTTGCTTAGTAAATTAGTTAATACTTTCTAGAATGTGAAGCTTTATTAAATGTTCAAAGAATTTTAAATACTATTCTGTATATTTCTGAAGAACTGTAGTATCAGACAAATTCTAATTCAATAGAAACCATAAAAGATCCTTTTCATGTAGTATAGATCATAACTCCATAATGCCATTAATGAGTAAGAAAACATCAGATCTTAATTTTTTCTTGCATAAAAGCTGTTACAATTTTTAAGGACAGATTTTTAAAGGGCAGATTGATTCTTCCACTCTTACAAAATAATTTCTCATTGTGTCGTGGTTTTAAACCAGTAACTAAAAAATTACTTATTTCTTGCTGTGAGATATGGATTAGAACAAGAGGAAAACACGCTTAAAAGGAATAAAGACAGTTTATTAACAAACTACAAGAATAAGAACACTAGAATAAACTTCCAAAAAACCCTTTTATCTCTCACTACTTGACCATTTCTTTGTACACATGACAACATAGAGACAAACAAACTTTAGAACTTTGGTGGTTAAAAACAGTTTCAATTTTTGCTAGAGTCTTTTTATCAGTCTTTATAGAGGAACAGAAGTCTCTTTCTGCTAACTTATGGAGTTCTCACAAGATGTTATGGTTTCTATTGCTCTGATGTCAGCTGCCCGGAAATCTGTCATCAGTTCTTCTCCTCCCATTTCACATCACTCTGAGGTGTGTGTGGGCCATGAGTTCAGGGATGTCATTTTAAGGATGAGTTATTCAAAGGCAAAAGTCTTTTTCATCTTTCTCTGTGAGCTTTCCTGGAAAAAACAGTTTTCTTTTTGCCCCCCAAGGCTTCAAAATCTTCACTCTACCCAGTTCCAGCAACTCACAGTATCACAAGTACTCTCTCTTTTTCCTCAAAAGTCCACACTTTGAACACTCTATTCCTCCCAATACTCTGTTATGAATTAAAGGAGTCTTTTTAAACTACTATTGTCCATTTCCATAGCTTTAACAGAAAGATATTTCAGCTATAAAGCATCTTCTTATTCTCTCTCTCCTATTTAAAACTTAACTCTTTTCTTCACTGTTTTTTGGTAGTTCTATGATGTCTTCTTTATGTTGATTGTCTCTCTTTCTCTGTCTTTCTGAGAAAAAGGAGTAATCTGTACGTTTTTTCCAGGTAGTAAAAGAATTAAAAGCTTTAGAAAAGCTGCAAGAGTTCATGGTGTCAGGTTTCAGTCCAGCAGCGGAAAATGAAAAAACTAAACCAGGCTGGCCGGCTCTGCTTTCCTTTCCTCCCCCCCTTCCCTCTCGTCCTCTGCGGCCTTGTCCGGCCGAGGGAGGGGTGGGGGCGGGAATGGAGGAGGCCAGGACAGAGCCTTGTTACCTTCTCAAAAGCCGGAAATAAAAGAGGACAACAGAACTCTGACTGTACTTCTTAAGGGGGTGTTCACAGGTTGAATTCACTTTTTAATGGTCACACCTGCTGTCAATTTTAGAAATGACTGATAACTGGTCAGGAGAAAAAACTCCCATCAGCCACCAGCAGCCTCAACTTCCTTAGCTCTCAAAACCACTTTAAAGGTAAAGCTACCCCATGACACATTGTCACTGGGAAGTTTGGCAAATGTTTTTGCTGTACAAAATTAAGGACAGATAAAATAAAAAGTAGTGTTGTTGCATTTTTCTTTTATTAGTATAATTTCCAACCAAAATTGTTTTTTTAGGTTGTAAGCAGTCTACATTTGAATGTACCAGTGTGTGTACTAGTTGAAGGATTAATAAGGGCATTGTGTAACAATACAGAGATTTGTATTTGTTTTTTGCCATTTTTTTAATGTAGTGTAAATTGGATGGAATTGTGACCAGATCTAAAATCCTCCTTGAAAACGTTGATGCTGACAACCCATTGAATCCCACTTTGATGAATCTCTATTGATGAGCTGCACAGATATTCAGCTACCTAACATTAAAAATCACAGAAAGTATAGTAAATATTGTCACCTACTTCACTAAGAATGAGCATTTGAGAGTAGAAGTGATGTACCCTGTGAGCAAGCACAGCTGACTCAGTGACTGATGTCAGCAGTGGCCAAGTCTCCATTTCATGACGATCCCAGTATCTGTCATGGAAAGTGAGCACTTGCACCACCAGATAAACTTTGTTTTATAGGTTTAACGTGTCTTTCATTAATTCATATTCAAGTTTCTATTTCTCATAGAGACAGGCTTTATCCATCAGAACTGTTTTATCATTAGAGAGGCATTACAACTACTGTATTAAGTATCCCAGGGGAAGTGCATGTGTTGATATGCAAGGAAATCATGGCACTCTTCATGCCTTTTCCTGACATACAGTCTGCTTCTGACTTTGGAAATGATGGCCTGGCAAAGGCAAGAGCCACAGCACAAACTTCACAGAAAGCACCTGGTGTTCTTTGGTCACACAAGGCTCTGAAAGTTACCATTAATATAAAGTTTCCATCTAGGAAAATTAAATTAATTCTAAGACACTGTCAATAACTAAACTTTTCACCTGCTCACAACTTTTCAAGACTCTATTTGGGCATTTTATAACCTGGCATGTTATTTCTTAATGAACAGACTTTGCTGTAGTGACTTGAGATAAGTACATTCATGTAACTACCAATTTATCAAATAACAATTTATCAATAATCAAGTAGAGAGATAAAAGCCAGTTTCTCATTCAAAAGGGTAAAAAGACCAAATTGTCTAGGAGAATATTTCACTCATCTGAAAGCCTTGGTTATAATTTGGCCCCTTACAACTGAGATAAACTGATAGATAGAAAAGGGTTTACTTCCAGTTTAATAGCAGGGAGTCAACAAACAGGTGTTTTGAGGAGGGATTGCACATTTTGCCCATAAATTAGAATTGACTAATGTTTCATGTCTCTAGCTGGTTTCATAAGTGAGACAAAAAAGTTTCATTTATCAGAGAGTTAAAAGATTGTCATTCACCTAGATTTTGACAACCTCTATGCTTTGTAATTAAGTTATTAGATCAGGATTTCTTCTGACATAACTTCACTCGCTTAAAAATAACTTTGAACCATTTAGCTCAGCCACTTGTAACACCATGGATGTACTTCCAAAGGCAGTGTGTTCCTCACCTATGCCTTTGTTTGAAGTTCAAACTCTACTTTTTAATTTTTTTTTTCTTTTTTATTTCTCCTTAAACTCTAGTTGCTAATCATTGCTTTGTATTAAGGGCTCTGTTGGTAAGTTTTATTTATAGGAATCAAAATTGCCAAACTATGTTTCAAAGAGAAATAAGTACAAGCTTATTTATTTTCAGAGATTGTGAAGGTGGGAGGAGCTACCTGAGTCAAAAGATGTAATTTTCTAAAAGTGGATTTTTAATTTTTGTACTCATATGAGCACAATATTAATAAAGAACAACATTGAATAAAACAGTATTATCTAATGAATAAAACAGTACTATGTAATCAAAATCCAAGCTGTTACCTCCACAGAGCCTTGACAGGACAGATGTGGGAAAAGGAAAGATCAGATGGGTTTAATCTGTGATAAATTATGTTTGAGAATAGTGAAAATAGCTTCACTTGGTTCTGTATTCAGGATCACATGATGAATCAGTGTGTGTGAGAACTAGGTGTCAGGGACAACAGGGGACATATTCTTTTTCATATGTGGGACTTCTGGTTGCTTTATTGTGTGAAGTTCAGGTTAGCTACTCCATAGGGCTTGATACACAGTGACTGAAATGCTTTTCTGATGTTTTAGGGTAACATAAAATTCCTTATGTCTTCTGTTGTCCTCATGTTGAAAAGTCAGTCAGGGTTGTGGCTTGCCCCTGATACAATGCTTATAAGAAGATTACTATTGTCCTTATTTCTTATTCTCTCTATATATTGTTTATTTTTTTTTCACTGTCTACTTAATAGAAACAGAAGATGCTTTTTCAGATTATCATTCTGGTTTAAATTTTCCACTCTTCCCCTCAGCACACCCTCTGTGATTATGAATACATTGCAGCAACTGAACTGAGGTGCAATGATGCAGCAGAGGTGTACAAATATATTTTGAGTGATAAATGATGGCACAAATGCTGTTACAAACCAACACTGCTGTTATGCTTACTTTAGTGCATCTTGAATTTGTTGTTTTTCCTCTATTTTTTTTTAATCAAATCACTCTACTCTCCTACTTTGGCAGTGGGAAACATGTTGCATATTAAAAGATGTTGTCTTTCATTTATCTTCTCACCTTTCATGCTCAGCATCTTGTAAATTTGTAAGCTGGAAAGAAGATAGGCTTTGTGTTGTGTTTGCTGTCCTTGAGCAGTCAGTCATGATTTCTGCTGTCAGAATGTGCACTGATGTTTACACCGGCAAATTGTGCAGTATCATTAGATTAATTGGATGACACTTCACACTTGTTTAAGACATTATAAATCCCAGAAGACTTTTCTGTTATATTTAGTTTCATTTTTTTTCCCAAATGAAATGATCTAATTTTACATGTATCTCCCTTCATTTTCTTCATTTCTCCTCTTTCATTACTATCTCCTCTCCTTGTATACATTAATAACTTCATATCCCTGTTCTGTAATATCCATCTTTTCATGGTGGCACTTCAACAGTTTTAACTCATGTTTTTAACTTCCTTGAAATTAGTGTGTCCAGTTTCATCTGAATTCCATACCATTTCTATATTGCACTTTTCAGATAGTTGTTCACCCAGAAGTCCAGTTGTTGTATGTGATTCTCAATTGCCCAGGAGACCATACTTATCAAAGTATTGACCAAACATCAAACAGTGGTCTATGCAAACATCATGAAGCCCATACAAACCAATTTTGAACAATATTATGTTCATTTTATGAATAAACAGACAGTGATAGTGTTGTTCTCAATTACTGATTGACAGCCTGCTGGATGTTGCTGTTAACATTTGAAATTTTCTATTTTTTCCCTGTCTTCAGGCTCTGATTAGTGTTAATTGTACCTTACTAGACTGTAAAAAATTATTGTGAATTTGTGGCATATGTTATAATTGTGGAATTCTCTTAGTCAAAGTGTACATATTTAGTCCATTGATCTGAATTTTTGGGTTCTTCAGCAAGGTTGTTGATATATCCCCATAGATCATCTTCATTAACAGTAAGTGACAAAGTTCAGCCTCCAAAAATATTTTCAAGTTATTTTTTCACAAAAATGTTATATTATTTCAGATTCAGAACTTCAGAGACCCTGGGCTTCTAGTCAGTTGAAAAGATGGCTTGGAGAGTAATTGTCCATATTTTCCAAAATCATCTGATTTTCCTTTCCTCGCTGAAGGCTCTCTACTTCTATAAAAAGGAAATATGTTTCAGTTTCCATGGCTTGCCATATTCCAGAAAATGTTAATATGTCTTGCATATTATTTGTATGACATTTCAAAAATACAAAAAAATCTTTGGGAAGCACTTAGTATTGTTATAGTTACCTATGTAAAAATCCTGAAGTCTTAATGTATCTATTCTGCCATTTAGCCCCTCTTCTGAAAAATGAGGGGCTTGAAAGTGCATTTCACATCCCCTAAAGAGACATCCATTTTTTAAGTCTAAGATTTTGCTTAAAATTTAGTTCATAGTGTTACAGAGATGAAAGAGTAATATTTTTTTTTTCTGGTAGTAGTTTTTGCCAGAGGCTAAACAAATCCTGTGTGAATTTCAAACTGTTGCTCAGCTCTGTAAGTTGAATTATTTTTTAAAACTTGTTTTTCTTTCTTTTTCTTGTTTTTTCTTTTACAATATTCTGCATCATAGGCAGAGTTATTAAGCCAATCAATTATTAAGGATGACTGACATTTTCTATTATAAAACCTTGTTTTCAAAGGCCTGTAATTTTGACAAAGCACAATCACAGGGGGTAAAAATTTACTCACCAAACAACTGCAAAAGGTTGATTTCCTGCTTGCTTGCTTGAACAAAATCAACTCTTCCTAACAATTGAACATGCAGAAATATTGTTTTCATATATTATAAATATTATTGAAAGCATTTTTAAAGAAGGCCTAGCACCTTCATTTGGAAAAAAAGAACTAAAATTTATAGGAGTTGATTTTCTGGGGGGAAAAAATGTGATTCATCATCCTTATAAATGTCTTTTAAGTTGGATGGAATCTGCAACACTTGATGAAAAATTGAGAAATTACTTCTTTATTGTGCTGAGTAAAAATGTTTTTATCTATTTTAAAATTTTGTCTAAATTTGCAACTCACCTAAATTTCATATCCACCTAAACTGAACCACACAGAGCAAAGACAGCATTGAAGCAATGCACTGTGAGTTGGATGAGCATGCAGAAAACATATATATATCTAATAAAGAATCAGCTTAGAAGAAAAAATATATTTACACCTCTCCTCATCCCCCATGTCCCCAGCCCTTCCCCCTTCCACTTTCTCCCTTCCTTTCAAAGAAAGAGGAATTCTGCTGTTTTGGGACTCAGAGATTTGTAGAGAAAGGTAACAAAAATATCATCCATCATCTGCTTCAGCTAATTTTTTAGGCAAAAGGCCCATGAAGTTCCCTTGCCCAGTGAATACCATCCACCTTCTGCAGTTGGCTCCTGTATCTTCTCCCATCTACCTTGCCAGTAGTCCTAGAGCTCCCTTTTCTTCCACTGACCACAAACCAGAAATGCAATCCCCCTCCAGGTTCTTGAAACCATTTGTTTTCCTGTGCTCTGCTGGGGCGATTTATGGAGAGACAAGGAAGGCAGAGGAGTGAAATGGAGGTTTGTGGTGAGCTTAATCTCTGTCCCAGGAATCTTTGCTGATCTAGAGCTGAATAGAGCGTGAGCAATAGGAATTACTGCAGTAAGAGAAATACTGGCAGTAAGAGATCTTCACCCTGAGATGGGAGGTCTAACCAAGGCAGCACCATCTATAGTTTTGAAATATACGCTGAAAGCATAGGCTCAAACATTTTTTATAAAGGTCCTAGCTGATAAATTGTTTGCTCAGTCCCTGGTATGGGTTTTGCCTAAGTTAGCATTCACCCCCTGGGCAATTCCCAGGGAATTACCATTGGCCACAGTACATCCCTTTGTGCTGAGTTAGCAACCAACAGAATTTATTTATGAGGAGGGATGATGCACTTGTTTTGCTGAAGGACTAGAAGGTATTCCAAAGACAATATTATTTTCTAGTATAGATGTAGACTTTATATCACACTTATGCAATGTCCTGACAGAGAGAGACTGGAAAAGTTTAATTTTTAACCAGATTTAAATGGGACATAAGATTATAGCTCCCTACCATCAGAAAATACACATACCTGGTGTGTGTACCAAACTCTCCAGTTTGAGGGTGGCGAAGGCTGTTAAACAATGACAAAGATGAGCACAGCCTGGCCATCATAGTAGGAAATGCCATCTCCAGTGACAGAGACAATTAGAAAATTCCTGGTATCCTTTTCTGTGCCACTTGTTTGCTCTTATTCTCCATTTTAGTGTCTCCTTCACTGTACTTACAGAGTTGTCTGTGGATTCATGTTGTAAATTATTCCATTGAGCCAGTCTGTGTCAAACGTGAGAGGATTTAGTCTAGGGGATTATTTTCCTTCTTTGCTGCTCAGGTTTAGACAGACATTGGTCACTCCTGACTTCATTTGTATTCAACTGCCTCATGTTTTGGTTTAAATGAGGAATTCCTTCTTGTGCAGCAGGACTGCAGGTTACTGAGGAATGTCACAGCAGTGACTGCATCTCCATGGGAGATAGGATTTGTGATGTCCTTATGTATCTGAATGGTGAATATTAAGAGTTATTAGGTGTTATTGAGAAAGATAATGTTTGCATGTTATCTCTTTCTAAAGAAATGGTGAATTAAATTAAGACATTAAGTCAAAACTGGTTGAAGACCAGCAGAGATTCAGTTTTGTAATTAGTAGATGGGATTTTTTCCATGATTATGATTTATTTTATTTTCTCTTTAAAGTTAGACTGAACTGCCTGGGAATTCAAGAAGTCCAAAGATACAGGACAGGGCACTTACAGTTATTTAAGAAACTCTGCCTCTTTGAAAAATAATTAAATATATCATACACTTGCATTGCACATTCTTCCTGCCTAAAAGATATTGGGCACTTTACAGCTCTTTCATGTGCAAATTACACAAAATTTATAGAGAAAGAACATGGACTTGGGTCTTATCACAAACTAACAGAACAAGAAAGTGACTATCATAAATTTTGAAGTCAAGTGTTACTCTTCTGAAAAGTTACTACCTGAAAAGTAGCTAACAAATTCTATATTAACCAGCCACCAGTGGAATATCCCTGGTTATTTGCAGGTGAGGGAAAATCAACCACCCCCATTTTAACATTTCCTAAACACATTTTCTGTAGCACTTTCTTCTGTACAAGGAAATTCTCCACATTCTGCTGGGCAACAAAGTTTTTTGAGCAGCAGGAGGGGACTGTCTTGCTCCTAGGGAGACATCAGCGCAGCCTGGTCTGAACAGCAGGGGGCTGGAAGCTCTTATTTATTCAACTCTGTCCATTTAATGTGTTTGAGTAAAGGGTGATTTTTTGGTAAAAGTTTGTGTTACAGCCCCACCAAGCTCTCTGCTGTGTGTCAACTCTTCTACAGAGCCAGAATAGTAGAATGTAAAAGTAGTAGTAGTAGTAATAATAATAATAATAATAATAGTAAATATAAGTATAAAACCTCTTTGAAATAAAACATGGAATGGCTGTGCTATGCAGACAGACATTACTGAAGAGGTAGTTCCCTACTTTGCTGCATAAAATATTCCCTGTATCCTATGCACTGACAAAAGAAACTATTGCAGGAACTACTGTTTCTTAAACAGATGTGACAGTTTGAGATGCACAAAATATTTTGACATTAGAATCATTTGGTTTTGATACCTAAAAGTTATCCCTTGACAGTTTTGCCAGCACTACATCTCAGCATTAGATTTTTTTTTTTTTCTCTGTATGTGGTTGCATGATATGCAAAGATGCTATTTCAGCTCTTAAATCCTTAAAAAAGGTATTATTAAAAGGCATTAATATACAAAAGGCTTGAGCATAAGGCAATATAATATGTCACTTTTTTAAGCTGTAATGTGGTCTTAGTGCAGTTAACCTCCTCATACACTGTTCTGATATATCATTCTAGTTGTTTAGTAATCAAGAATTTCTGACCATGTAAATAAAAAAATCAGACCTCAAAATATATTTATTGGATAAACCACATTATTCATTAGCTCTATCCTGTTACTTCATAAAAGGAAGTTTAGGTAAATAGTTGCCTAATAAAATGTTATGTTTGGAATAGTATTTGGAAGAGACTTTTATATAACAGTAAGTAAATGTGAAATTATCTCTTGGCATTCACCAGATATGTGCTCTGGCAGTAAATCAGCTCTTCTGACATAATGTTTGTGATGACACAGAACTCAGATACATGGCAGTATCAGACAACACTACACTGAACTTCAACATTTACTCAACTGAAGAAAGAGAGCATAAGCTATGAATAAAAAATATTGCACTTTATTTTTTTTTTTATTCTCTAGTCCTGTATCTTTCAAGGAATATATATTTTTTTTCTTTCTCTTGTATGAATATTGCTTTACTTTGACCTCTTGCTTGAACTGGTGGACTTCATAAGACTATCCCTCGATGGCGCCTTTGAACACATCTGGTCAAGAGTGCTGCCCCCACAGCAGCCTCAGCTCTACAGGGGGAATAGCCTTTACCTGGCTGGCTCATCTCAGGATAGCAGTGCTGGGCAAATGTTCCAATCTTCAGGCAGCATTCACTAGTACTAGTCTGCAAGAAACAATTCTTGGCAACTGCACTGGCAGTGGGTGTCTGAAAATCCAGAAGAGACTGTGTGGTTTTTACACTCCACTACCAAATGCCTGGCCTAATGTTACCACAAAGGAAATGATATCATATAGGAATCCCCAGTAGTATCAGAGTCCACATAAGACAACTGTAAACCCCATTGGCAGGAGAGGGGAAATGTTCATCAGACTGCTGGCTTCACTGTTGTCTCTGAGCCCTTATTTAAGAGAAGATCATCAGCACAAGAAAACTGATGAGGTCTACAAATGTATTATTAATACGAGTTTTTTTCAGATCAAAATTAATCTGGTGCTTCTTGCTGTAGCACTTCAACAGATGTTTTAAAAAACTGATATTTTAAATTTTATATAACATGGAAATACTAAGGACATGTTAATTTTCTTACAGCATACTTTAGATACACATTTCCCTCAATATCTTTTATAGTATTACTAAATTCAGTGTAAAACTTAGTAAGGGAAAAGGTATTTATCTTCCAAGAACAAGAGGTAAATTATCCTAATTACAGGCAGTTAACTTTCTGTTTCCACTCTGATGTGTGAAACTTCTTATTTGTTGTTATAGCTCCCATTATGATGTATATTCACATGATCACAACCCAACCTGTTGGGTCATATGGGATTAATGTGATATGTGTTTTCAGCTTCAAGGCTGAAGAGGGTATTGCCCTAGACAGAGCTAACATGCAATAACATTGGAATTATACTTGTTGAGATGTGACACTGGTGGATGGGTTCTTCTCCCCTGGGAGAAGAGATTGATGAGAGAGAGGCTATTTTCTTGCATTCAGACTTGGTTGTTTATTCTTTCCTTATCTATATCACATATATACAGAGTACAAGCTACATACACTAAGATAGAAAGGTGCAAAATGGCTAATGAAGAACTCTTCAAGGTCTTTTATATGTCTATTTGTCCAATTAACAAATGCCAAGTAAGTTATTTTTCTTGTGACCAGTGACCAGACACCTGTGTGCTGCACTGCAGCATTCTCTATCCAATCACCCATTATTACACAAAGAAGATGAAGATAAAGAAGAAGGAGAAAGGGAAAACACCCTAAGTCCTCCATCTTGTCTCTTACTTTCTAAAATAGCTTAAACTCTAACTTTCTCACCCAGTGACTTAAGAAAACTCTACCTAAGCTACACACTCACATTCCCAGTTTCTCTCCTTAACTTTAAAAGCTGTCTCCATGGTATTATGTGAAACTCAGTGCTCTCTTGGGTGTCAGAGCCAGGCATCACAGATAAGGGCACATATTCTATACCTCTGACCCCAACATCTACTCAAGGAAAAGAAGTAATTGTAAAACACTATAGAAAAAAACTCTATTTTTAAGAAATCTCTGTTTAAAGCAAAATAATACACTAAAAGAAATGTATAATATCATTAAAAATATCTTCCTATCCTGATGCTCTCTTAGTTAAAAGTCTGGCCTCTGTGATTTAGATTTAATTTCAGAGATCTGCAGAATGGCTGAGGATGTCAGGGATCTTCAGAGACTTGTCTACTCCAAATCCCTGCCCAAAGAGGGGTCAGCCAGAACAGGCTGCTGAGGGCTATGCCAATTTACTGTCATCTGCAAGAGCAAAGACTCCATGGGTGCCTTGGGCTAGTATTTGACATCCTCAAAGTAAAAACTAGTTTTTTGAGTTTTTTTTTTGTTTTGGTTTTTTTTGGGTTTTTTGTGTTTTTTTTTTTGTTTGTTTTTTTTTGTTATATTTAAATAGAATTTCCTGTATTTTTTCTTGAGCCCTTTGCCTCCTTCTCTGGACACCACCGAGAGGAATCTGGCTTTGCCCTCTTTTCACCCCCACTTCAGGCATTTATACACATTAATTAGTTGCACCCAGAGTCTTCTCTTCACCTGACTAAAAAGTCCCAAGTCTCTCAGTTTTTACTCAGAAGAGAGATGCTCCAGACCCTTAATCACCTTAGTGGCCCTTCTCTGGTCTCTCCAGGATCTCTATGTTTCTCCTGTACTGGGAAGCCTGGAACTGATCCCAGCACTCCATATGTAGCCTCACCAGTGCAGAGCAGAAAGGAAGGATCTCCTCTGGATCTGCTGGCAATACTTTTCCTCACACAGCCCAGGATGCTGTTGGCCTCCTTTGCTTCCAAGGTGCACCGCTGGCTCACAGTCAGCTCTTGGCAGCTCTCAAAACCAAAGCCAGCTAATTGTACGGAAGATTTTGTAATTAAATATCATCTGAATGGTTCATCTGGACCTGTCTTTCCTTCATCTTTTTTTAGGCAGACATCCCAGATATGTTCCAAATTAATAATTTTTATAGATGTTGTAGTGGCTTCACAAAGAAAACCTGCAATTTGTTTCAGAGAACTGTGTGGCTTGTTAGTCCGTGATCTGGCATTAGAGCACACTGAATCATATAAATTGGACATTAGAAAGCCAGGTTCCTAACTTTGAAATAAATTTCTTGACTTGCAGTGCCATAAAAAAATTAGTGTATAATTTTTTTCCTAATTGGAAAATTCCGTTCTTCAACTGCCTTTTGAATAAAGATGTGTTCTGAAAGTGTGCTTTGATAAACTGTGTTTCTTTGAGAACTAAGGAGTTCAGTGAAATTAAGATTTTGACAGCTACACAAATATCCATAAGAAAGAAATAGGTGCCACACATTTTTTTGAGAATTAAATGTATAGATCTTTTAGAAACAGGAGTCAAAGATCTACAATGGGAAATTCAGTATGCTTTGATTATCTAAAAGTGAGTCAGATTTTGGATATATTCTAAAACCGAACAAATAAAAAACTCTCTGTTAAAAAGAAAGATTATGTAATAGACTTCCACATTTATTTGATAATTTTTAAAATTATTTAATGCTGCTGGTTGTGATGCCTTTCTTTTGTTTGATCTAAACTGTGTTTATGTTGATTCTGAGAGAAAACTGAGGTGTTCAAGCACAGACAGGTGTGTTTTGGTGATTTATTTCATACTGCCTCTTCTCTTTGGATTTGAAACAAGTAATAATGAACTCTTTCCAATTTCATTGTAAGCCTAGGCCAGGGCTTTGTGTTTTACAGCCTACTCACCACACATAATGATATGGGGCAATTATATGGTATAGCTTGTTGCCCATAAGGAACAAAAGGGACAATACTTACATGTTGGTTTTGATTCTCAAGCTGCTTTTAAATTGTATACAAAGAAATTTCCTCCTGGTCTGATTCTTAATGAGCATAATAGCTTCTGGAATTCATGCCAGAGTACTTAAAGGTGGTAAATTTGATTACATTATAAGTATCTCCCTGGAATGCTTTTGCCCCTGCTACTTAAGTATGCTTCTAATTTCACAGAAAATAATGCTTGTGGATTGTGCTTCGGGGTATTCCTGAGTTGTGTTCCATTATGATCTTTCAGTGATAGTATGTAAATGCCAGAGGATTTAGGAGATGTGGTGTTAAAAATTCAAATTAATAAGTCAAGGTTCACTTTCAAGGTTCACAGTCAAGGATCCATTAAGACTTCCTCTCACCGTGTTCTACTTTGTAAAACTGTAGGGCTTCAAGAACATGAGGGTATGAAGGCATTTTCAATCTTCACATTGCTAATGCAGGCACCCTTGGAAGGTGCCTTTCATAAGAAAGACTCCTGGTGAGACTGCACTGTGCATTCCTCCATTGCCCTTCCCTGAATGTACCTGTAGGGGAGCCTTGTTCTGAGCATGTACAGAGGTTAGGGGCAGGTCAGGGATTCCAGGAATCCCACACTTTATGTTTACAGGCACTTCAGTCTCTGTTAGCCATGTTGACCTTGTAGTCCCCAGAGATCTGCATGTAACAAGGTTGCCAGGTGCCCCATCTCAGCTTTTGACAGCTGAATATGCAAGGAGGACCTCTGATGCCTTCAGAGACTACCAACTTTGTCATGCCCTTGAGGCCAGCATCTGTTGCTATGACACTGCACTACAGTCAGCCTTGCAGCCAGCTCAGTAGTTTAATGTCTTGCTACATAAACAGAATGAAACAATTCTTGCTGAAAAATGTTTTTCTGTCCAGATTAAATTGGACATTGTTTCTCTCCTGTGGAGAGTTCTTTGTTTTACTCCCCCATTTTTAAGGAAACCAACCTCTTATGATGACCTCTTGAGATTGTAAGCACACAAAATAGATCTTCTTAAGTCCATGTTCTTTGCATGCCATTTTCTATTCACCTATGTCTGTCTTTGATACCACTTGGTATTTTAAAAGGGACAAGTCTAGGGTTAAATCCTCTGTGTTCTTCTCCATTGTGTCTTCCGGGATTCTCTAAATATGTATTTAATTGCATACCAAACCTGTTCCACCAGTTCTGTATAGTCTAAATCCTTCTCCAGATCTTTTAATCACTTTGTCTGTCTAATGAGTCCATAGCTAATTTAAACAATTGTACTAATTTTAATTTTTATGAATCTTTATGTTATCTTTAACCCCAGATATCTGCTCCCTTAGAGAACATATTGAGTTATCCAAGCAGCAACAGATATTCTTCACCACTCAAGAGTCAGAAAGGACTTCAGTGATTTGGACTTGCATGCCAGCCATTGGCAAGGGAGTGAAAGATAGAATATGCTGCAAACAATCATGCCCCAGAAATCTAGTAAATTACAAGTCAATTTGTCAAATGTTTTTTCTTAAACAGGTTTTTTTGACCTTATGGTCCTTAAAGACCTTATTTTTCTGTGCTTTATAGACTCCTTGTGTGTGTAGCCTGAGGGTAGCCTAGTTCAGGCACAAGTGGAGGGACAAGAATTGAAGGGAGTTGGCATGGGGACTGATGAAGACAGTCAGATCAAGAAAACATCCTTAATAAAGAAATATCTTTATATGCAGACACATTTTTTCAATCATTCTAAACATACTTATCATTTGTCACAACATTTCAAGCTTGCTAAGGAGTGAGTGAAATTCACAGCAGCTCCAACACTCCTGTCTGTTTGATTAAGATTTCTATTCCAGTTCCTGAATGGCAATTTCTTGAGCTGTCAGACAAACACAGGTTGTGTGTCAGCTGCAAGGAATGTGGTCCTCCATACTTCTGAACACTGACTGGATGCATGTTACAGCTTGATGGAACACGAGAAGGAATTTGATCAAAACATTTTATATAGAAAGGGACACTACAAAAGACCTACTAAGTCACAAAAGCACTTCAAGGAGGTTTCATGGGGGCTTGACTGATTAAAAGCTGACAGCACAACTGTCACAGTCTTAGTAGAAATCCAGCTTGATCTCATTACCAACAAAGTGTGAGAGACAAACAGGAACAGTAATAAAAACATGAACAGTAATGAAAAGAAATGAATACAATGGAAGTATTGTTTGTGTGCTCCTGTATGCATAGGCCATAGACAAATCCAGTACAGGAGAGAATGAGTAATATAAAAAATGAATGAGTTAATGAAACTCAGAACTCAGTCTTTTTTAAAGCTTTTTGAAACAAATTTTTGCACTAAATCTATATCTACAAGGGAGTTTATGTCATAATAAATCATATCAAAATCATGGGAAATTTCAAGAAGAAAATCCCAGATGACAAGATGGCTGAATTTGAAATATTTTCAATTTTTAAAAGATTTTCACTCCTGTCTGTCCAGCTCAGACTCAAAGTAAATGAATTTTTAACTTCTTGGTGTGGTATAGGTGGGATAACTTCTTAATAAATCAGCTACACAAAAACCCCACAAATAGTTAGCAAAAAGAATTCTGTCCATGTTCATGGACAATGTAAGACTGTAAACCCTGACTACTTAATATGAAACCAACTCTCTAATTGTGTACGGATGCATTTTTTTTTTAATTTTGAACTTTTTAATTTTGAACAAAATTTTAGTTTGATAATTATAGAATAATTCAGATTTTCATGTCTGTGATTTTTGCCTGCGTAATATAACTTTGTTTCATTCACACCCATGAAACACATTAACGATTATTAAATGTTTTATCATGTTCAATCCTTAAATTATATTTTAAAGAACAAAATAGAAATCAATATTTGCTAGATATTATATGAGGTGGCCAGCTCTAGAAATGCTGCCTAATTGTCTAATTTTTTCACCATTAAAAATAAACTGTAAAATTATGATCCCAAGCAAAATAATTTCACATAAAAATTTGAGATTAAAAGATGGGTAAAAGACTGAAGTCTTAGTATTTTTTTACTAAATAAGTACTTTACTTTTGTGGCAATTTAAGACATCATTTGGATTTATGCCATTACCTTATAAAACTATGACATAGGCTTTAAATAATAGAAATAATAATTTTTATTCTTCTCATAAAAAGGTGTTTCTGGTGTTCCTAGAGTGACTCATTAAGCTTAACTGATCTTTTCCTTTTCCATGAATTTTTAAAAATATACTTCAGAGCTTCACAGCTCTACCTCACAGCTCCTGATGCAATAAGGGAATTGCTTCTGATCCTGCTTAGTCCTGTCCTACTCTTGCTTTAATGCTCCCCAGGCAGTGTGTGTTTCATTTGAGTAGATCTTCCTGAAGAGGAACTTTTGAGTTCTTGTGTTTTTATTCTGATTACAGGGTAGTTTTACTGTGCAAGGAAAAACATATGTCAAAACTACCCAGACAGCTCTTCCTCGTGCAGTTGATGGAGAGGCAGGCTTTTCTAGACCTCTACCTCTTGGCTTCCTTGGCTCAATTTTTTTGCCTAAAAATGGTGTGCAGAGTCATCTGGGGCCTTTAAGATTATCTGACACATCCCAATGGGTCTTGTAACAGTGGAAAGAGGCCTGAGAATGACCCATTGAGTGGACAGGAAAGTTACAATAAGGCATCTGAAAATGTGGTAGATCCCAACTTTTAGGCAACTAGACTTAATTGCCTGAATTCCTTGTATCTTAAATGCAACTTTATATTTTTCAGCAGTGTTCACAAGATTATTATATTTATTCTTCTGGAATGAATAGATTTTCTTTTTTTCCCATCAATGGACATCAGCTTAGTCTTTCATCAGTCACTTTTTCACAGCTCCTGGTCTCTTTAATGGACATATACAGACAATGAAGGGTTACATGCATGTTTTAATCAAGCCCAGAATTCACAGAAGGGCATCTGGGAAGTGTGCACTCAGGGTATGACCAGAATGTCTGAGGAAAAGGCTAAATGGTCTGAGAAGTACAGTGGCTTTTGAATAGTGGGAAGTCTGTACTATTACTCTCTAGCAGAACCATCCTGATTACTTGCAAAATTTTGAGTTAAAAACTTCAGTGCTTAGCTCTGTGACCACAGACCACAGTTTCAAATGAAAGCACCACTTAATTGTAACATAATACTACTACTGAATGCAGATTTCTAACTTCCTGTTAGAGACAGGTCAAAGATATTATTTGTCATCAGAGATTTGATTTATTTGTTTGTTTTATTCCATCATTATACATTTTTGTAATCTCTCTACTTTCCAGATATGTTTAAATATATTTTTAATTTTCAAAGAAAAATGAGAGGGCTGCACCATAGTCTACCACAAAATTGTATTGTATCATCACAACAGGGGTGCATGGTGTGTTCCACAGACCATACCATGGAGGCACAAGTGTCATGTATGTGTGCAATATCTCATTGATCAGTGCTGAATAGTGGGTTAAAAGAAGGTAAATTTAATATTACCTCCTCTACACTCTCCATAGAAGTTAGCATCTAAAACAGTCTTCATTAATCTCCCAATAGAAATCTCATTTGAGACTTAGAGCTACATCCATATTGACTGGCTGTGTGTTGCTGTAAATGGATGGTGAACACAGAGTGAAATAGTTAACAGGTTTGCTCCCTAGGCTATGCAAACGAGCAACATCAGCTCCCCATTCAGCTGTTGTGACATTTGGAACTAGAGCTAGTAAAACACAAGGAAAGAAGGTAACTGTAATAAGAACAATGATATAAAGTAGCAGAAGATAAGCAAGTATCTGCAAAACTTTACTGAATGTCAAAGCTATTCAGTAGCATCACCTGTAGGGCAAAAATCGAAAAAGGCATGCTCTTTTTCTCCATAGCTGTAATTTCCATAATGCTCAGAAGACTTTAGGTCAATTCTAAAAATAAAATGTGTCTGCACTAGTTAGCCAGTATTTTTATTTAATTCAATTCACAGCAGTTGAAGAGGTGGAAGATATTGGATGGCTCTGACCTCCCATGGTTAAGAATCAGGACCATTGAAAGTGTTTGGTTGGGCTGGTGACAACAGTGAGATAGGGGTCAGATCAATAAAAACCTTTAGATCAAATTGTAAAGAAAAGTTTCAAAGCACCTCTTAGCATGAATTGGCAAACCTTTTATATGCTGACACCAACAATGCAGACCAACATGTAAAACTATGATCCATTAATCAATCTCCAGTGGTATCTTGTCAAGAATTAACAGTGTGTGATAACTACTGTACCAAAAATGACCTTGTTTCTAATGTTACTGATTAGTTGATGTAATTGCCAGCCTATCTATATTCTGAGCTGTTTCTGCTGTGCTGCAGAAATGTCATTGTGGGTAGATCTGAAGAGGGAACTGAATTTATAGCATGTATGAAGGATAGCACTCAGCTGTACAAGATTCCCATGTTCTGCATTAGCAGCGATACCTAAGACTGCTACTGGTATAATTTAAAAGGGTATTTTAAAGTATACTGTTTTTTTAAAATTTTCAGTTACTTATTGAATGAAAATGATTAGGGTCATCAACCTGCTATCTTGCCTCTTACTTCAACACTATGGAATTTGCAATGGAAATATAACAGCCAGTTATAAAATCGGAGAAATCTTTTGTGCTAAAGTGGAACATTGAAAATTGTCCATATCCTTCTTATAGACCAATGTTTTTTAAAACTTAGAGTAAGCAGAAAGATAGATTGTGAAATATTAATAGATTCTCAGAGCCCATGTTATTAAAAGATACCAGGTACTGTTCTATAGTGACTTTTGACTTCATTTTGCTTTTTAAAATACAAGTTATTATATTTTTAATGAATGTATTGCATTTTTCAATTTGTTAATCATGACATAATCACAGAATATTAAAACGATTTTTTTATATGAATAGACAAGTTTCCAACAAAATTTTGGCATTCCTTTTCTTGTTCTGTAGATTTCAGGGGAGATTTGCCCTCTTGGCATGTGGAAGTAAACTCTTATTTTGAGGGGCACTACTAGGAAAGATTGGATATATGGAGTAGATGCAACTCCTTTTAGGACACCTTAAGCTAAAGGTGGAAGTTAAATCAGGGCATCAACAGTTTGAGCCAGTTTCTTAGTCAGCAATACAAAATTTTGGATGTAGATTTATTAGACCAAGTTTTGCTTCCAGCTGTCGTGAGCCTTGCACTCATAATTTTGCAGTTGCAGTTTTGGAGACAAAACTTACAGTATGTGTGGGTAAAATTTTATTTCCTTCAGGTTTTTGAAGGTCTGCCTGCTCTTACACATTTACCTGTTAGGTCTCACCTGTAGGGAAAATTTCACACATTTAACCTGAGATGTTAACTCACATGGATTTCCATAATTCAGAATACATCACTTCTAGTTAAATTTACAGGTCATAGTTTTGACTAATATAGAAAAGGCATGGAATAAGCTAAAGAAAGAAAAAAGACAATCTAAACCAAACTTAGGATGACTGACAAAAATATTACTTTTAGGTCAGTTTAACAATGAAGAGCCTATAAGCACTTAACACTATACTGAATTATTAACATATGACTTCTATATAATTGCTCATAAGCTTGAAGTTTGGCATTCCCTCAAGTGTCTGTAGAATCAAGAACTAAGTGTTCTGAATTCAGCTCATAAATTCAAGACAAGGCTAGAGTTCAGGGCTTGAAGAGTTAGCTCGTCTAGCAGTAATGGAAATATATATACTCCATGCTTGTTTGTTTTTCTTTCTTATGTATGTGTGTATGAAATTCTCCCTTGTTACTAGTTATTTCACAGTATGAAGTACTTTCAATTTGTCAAAATAATAAAAAAATATAAATCAGAAGAATTGCAGGTGGTGAAGAGGGTTTTGGGAGTGGGAAAAGTCAAGAAAATGACAATCAATATTTCATCATCATATCTCTAGAGGCTTCTAAAGCACAGTTTACAAAGTATGAGACATTTTAAGATAGAAAAATGTTGCATATAAATGGCATTAAAAAGTGAGCATTTGCCAATTTTTATCAAGGGAAAAGCATAGCATATATTTTCTGCTGAATAGCTTTATGTTTTAATAATTTAATATACCCTCAGCACACAAAAATAGTGGCTATTTTTTCTATTTTTGTTCCTTTACACAGAGATGTAGAGAAGAAACATGAAAAAAACCCATAGTCTCTGAAAGACTCAGTGGAATATGTGATATCGAAACGGGACTTGCACTTTTCTGACCTTAGAACCAACCTTGTAGAATTAACATTCCTACTCATCCCAAAAAGCCTGTTCTCATGGAAGGTGTCCCTGCCCATGGCAGCAGGGTTGGAATGAAATGGTCTTTAAGGTCCCTTCCAATCCAAACCATTCTATGGTTCTATGATTTTTACCTGTAGGAAAGCTACAGTGAATGGATGCCCCAGAGTGAGGTGAAGTAGAGAAGAAGAAGGGTAGAGTAAGAGCCTGTGGTCCACAGGCTGCTGTGACAGGTTTATTTTATACACAACACATAAAAAAGGGTACACGTGCATTTAGGACAACCAAAGCATGACTTCTTTATATTCATAGGTGAATGCTGCCAGTGCTGTTTTCCATGTGGTAGTAAGAGTGTGTGGATAATGCAGAAGGACACAATTTTCTTGCATTTAAATAATTAGCTGTAAATTGCTTCTTCACTAAGGAGATTTGTAGCTGACTAATTATAGCATCTTCTGCCTGTGTCTTTCAAAGTAAATACAGTGCCAGAGTTTTCTGCCTTTTATTCCAGCTAGCACAGTCTGGCCACATACATACTAATAAAATGTATTAGATCTCAGGCCAGGGCAATCAAATCCAAACTGCTTACTGGGAATAATATCTATCCTATGCTGTTAAAACATAGCCAGAAATACTTTGGGAGTCGTGGCCTTGACTGAAATTCTTAAAACCTAACACTGCAGGTAGTTATATTCCTGTTACTTCAAGTGCACCTCTGCATTGCTTAGGTTTTTAGTGCACATGTGATTTTAGAAGGAATTCCTCTCACTGATTTTGGGAATGAGATTCAGCTGTAGATTAGAAAACTTAAATTACTTTGTCAGAGTATAAACACTCTACACTCCAAATATGGACAGAAAAAATCAATTTGATAGAGTTACCGGACCCTATCCATCTTTTGGTGAAGAATGATTTGGCATCAATCATTGACCACAGACTCTGGGCAGTTGGTGCATTTTTTTGAATCATAGCGTATATAGAAAATTCACACAAGTGTATTAAATATGAAAGGAGTCAATTGGGTGCTCAGGTCTCTCTGGAACAGCAGCTGGAGGCCAAAAAGGATGCACTGGCATGTTTCAAAGAGCACGAGGTGCCTTTTTTAGGACACTTTCAGAAAGCAGTTCATACAATCTATTCCATACTGTTCTTTGAGGATGGGATAAATCAGCATCTGGAAAATTGTAATTGTTTCAATAATTACAAAGGGAACCTGGCATAGTCTTACCATTGCTACCTGCTGGGTGACTTCAACTGAAATGGATAAGAACTGAAATAAATAAGATCATGAGTCTGTCCATATATTTAAACCTCACTACTCATTGAAAACAAATATGCACTTTAATAATTTTACTGGTAGGAAGTGAAATTTGTAATGGTTCTGCTTCCACTCTAATGTATATGAAGGGAAGTGGTGATATGCAGGAAATGACAAGAAAAGTGGTCCTGGACATGTACAATGGTAAGAATTAATTTCTGACTTTAACAATAGGATCAGCTTATACTCTGTTACTTGCAAAGATCTCCTCTCTTATCATCTCAGGAAGATCTGAGCTTCTTTCATCACCATTTACGAAAGCATGAAAGGCAGGCTTCTGAGTGGTATGGGTATGACTGCTGAGCAGATTAAATTCTGTTCTCATTATGCCTTTTGGGCGGATTCACTGCTGAATTCAAATCATAGAGGGACTATTTGGATACAAATAATAAATTTGTGGTGGTTTTTTTTTGTGGTTTTTTTGGGGGTTTTTTTGTTTGTTTAGTTTGTTTTTTCTGTTTTGTTTGGCTTGTGAAATGCATATAGGTGTTAAGACTTTGGCAGTGAATTAGCTGCAGGGGTGTCCTCCATGGGAAGAGTTCAGGAGGGCTACCCCATGCTGGGCACAGCTGGTTCCATCTGGTTCCAGCTGACTCTGCAATGGACCCACCATAGGACACAGCTGAGCCCATCAGCAAAGCTGGTGGCACTTCTGTGAAATAGTGTTTAAGGGGGCAGAAGGGGCTTGTGAGGCAAAGAGGATTAACAGAAAAATAGTGGGGAGCAGCAGAAGGGAGAGCAAGGTTAGAGGGTGCTGCTTGGGGTGAATACCCCCTGCAAACTGTGGAGAAACCAAACCAGAGCATATTAACAACATTTTAACCTGCTAAAAATAGATTTTTTTTAATTAACTGTATTTAAATTTTCTCCAATCTGAGTCTGCTTTGCCTGTGACTGTACTTAATATGTAGTCTCTTTGTCTTTATCACATCTCATGATCTTTCTCATTTTATTTTCTTCCCTGTTGAGGAAGAGGAGTGAGTGAGCAGCTGGGTGAGGTTTTGTCTGCCAACCAGCACTATTTCAAACATAAATGAGATTAGCATGGAATAGAATGTTATATGTAATTATTTCTAAAAAAACATCCCCGAAAACATTATATAGGTACTGAATTTCTTCATGGCATCATAACTAACACTTTTAGTGCACACGGATTATGTTGCCTAACCTTGGGCTAAAGCACAAGAGCAGCCACTATGAGCTTGACTTGTCCATGTATAGGCATCTCACACCATACAAACTACTCTGGGGGTCATGTGGCTTTTCAGAAGGGCAAGTGTCCTGCATGTTCCACTTCTTATCTGAGATGTTGCATGCACATATCTTTCATATCTTAGGAACCTGAAGTCACACCGCATGCTAACAATTGGTAAAATAGATATCTCTTTACATTCTGTTAACCAAACAGATTACATTTCTTTGGACTAACCTAGCAAAATTTTAAACATCTCAGTATGGTCACTTGTGTTTAGGTAACTGTCAAATTCACTGGTACCCTTCTTACCCAACCCTTTATGCTCTGGGGTATTTTTCCTGTCCTTTTTTCTGACAAGCTTGCTCGTTGTAGATGTGAAAGATTATGAGGACTGTACCTTCTTTAGCTTTGCAGTCAATTTTTTCTTGTCCAAATTAACAACTGGTGTTTCCAAACTGAGAGCTCCATTTATTGAACTAGTGGAAAAGTATGTTTACAATTGTGATGAATCTGTGTGGGTTGTACACCTCAGAAAACTTATTTTCTACATTAAAATACATTCCGGCAGATTCACTCAGCCTTAGGCAGAATATTACGTACACAGGTGCCCTTTGTAGTTTAAAAGTTTGGGAAATATGTTTTAAGTAAGTTAGAAATAATCATCTTTAATTTAGGCTGTAGGTCTTTCAGCATGACTCACCCTCATCATTACCTTACCCTTACAACATTACTAAAATGCTAGTGTAATTAAGATTAAGTATCTTACAAGATTTTTCCCAAGGAAATTTATTACAGGAAAAAAATGCTTTCTCCTTTTTGACAATGAGACATAACTTTCCTTTATTTTCATAAAATTGACAATATATAAATCTACTATATGATAAGGAAATATTCTATATTATTAATATATTTAAATACAATGCTAATAATTGCAGAATACCAAATGGATAAAACCTCTCTGTTATGAATAATATGACTTCACAGTCAGAATTAAAATGCTTTATAGACTGGGTCCAATGTCAAGTTCTATTTTCAGTCATTTCAAGTATACATTATTATCAAGAAATCTAAATGGAACCAATATTTTAAAAGACATAAAAGGCAGATAGCAAGGTGGTATAAAAGGAAGATAGCATTCACACACACACACATTCACAAGCTGAAGAGCTTTTTCCCACAGTTTTACACAAGTATTTAATATTGGTATTAAACATTAATCAGATCAGGTATGAATGACATCATACCCCCCTGAAACCTTTCTTTAATTGAAACTGCACTAAAAACAATAAAAAATGTCTTGATGTCCACAATCAGGTTCAGGGAAAAAATAAACATTTTCATCCATGAAAAGTGGCTAGCTTTGTTGTGTTAGAAAGTTTTAAATCAACAATGGCAAAAATTTGCATAATGAAGAGTGTGACTAGTTTGTTTTATCACCTCAAGAAGAACAGAATTTTTACGTTAAGGTCGTCACTGTGGTTACACTCATAGAAGAATATATGGGATTAGTGAACCTGAGAATAAAAGTCACCACTGAAATTTAGTGGTCTTTTTTTTATTTTTTGTCCACTTTGTAAATGTCATTTTACATACCATCATAAAGACCGAGATATTTATATTGTCCCTACACTTGCTATCTCAACATATACATGCAGGTGTCTTCATTACACAAGTAAACACAAAATACAAGATTATCTTGTGATCCCTGTTATTTTGTCAGTTTGTTTTGCAAACAGACATTGATGAGATTATGATTAGGTAATAAAAATGAAGACTGACTAATGACATTCCATTGTAACAGTTAATCCTTTAAATTTCTATTGATACTTATATTTTGAAATCTATTTCACAATGCAGTGTCCAAAGTGAGAGATCTGGAGGTGCCAGAAAAATTAGAGACGAAAACATTACTGAAATGAAAGCCAACATTGAGATAGAAATTTTTGGTTTTGGCAAACCTCATGATTTTTAGAATTAGTATTAAGGATACTCCTGACAATAACTTTTTTCAAAAGTCATATTAGAAATCTAATACCCAACATCAACAGTCCAATATACAGCAGCTAGTTTTGCTTCTCAAAGTGTTAGTTTTATATTGCAATAATTGATAAATAATTTTATATTATGTGTGGGATCTGTAACTAAACCCACAGATTTTTTATAACAGTTAGCACTTTTTGGCCTATCCCAGCAGAAGTGCCAAAGTAAGGGAAAAAGCATTAAGAGACATGTGTGCCCTGTAAAATCATATACAGAGTTTCAGTGGACTTTTAATTGCCTTTAAATAAGCTAGCTTCAGTTCTTGAAATAACCTGGCAAGAGGGAAAAGGGATCCTCGTGGGTTTCTTCACTTCAGATTTGCTGTCCTGATTTCAAAGAAATCCCAATGAATAAATAGATGAGAAGCTTGTAGGAATAGATCAATTCAGCAATTCAAGGCTGGAATTTTTTTTTTTCCCATATAGAACAGTAAAACCAGTAATAATTCCCTTGTAGAAAACTGGAGGACAAGGAATGCTTCTTGCTCTAAATATGCATCTGAAAAAAAATTCTTCCATTTTCCTTTTCAAAAGAAATTCAAACACTATACCAACATATGTGGGTTGAAGGCAACGAAATGGAATGGAATGTAGCAAATTTACTGACTTCACAATCTGGGGAGAGGATCTTGCTCTGTTCATCACTTCTTTGGGCAGTCTTAACCTTATGAAAGTTTTAAATCATTCGGCTCAGCTGGTCAGTGAGATGGTAGATTACAGAGGCAGCAGTTCAAAGCTGCAGGAGCAGGATCCTTTTTCACTCTCTTTTGAAGAGACAAGCTAGAATTATTCCAGCCAGTTCAAACGGCAGAGAAATAGGGAAATCAAAGTGCAACAGAAAGTACAAACAAAGCACAATGTCTGTTGAGTCTCATTCCCATACTTCAGCCCTTCCAAGTGCAGAAGGTTGACCCTTCTTGTCCTTTACATTTAAAGGCCAGTTCCTCCCTGGCCCCCTGTATATATGAGTCAGAGGAGTCAGTAGCATATGAGGGTTTTTGCTTTCCTCTTCTCTGGGTCTCTCCTATCTTCATCTCAAATAGTTGTGACTTTTGTGTTCTATATCCTACTTTTACTTAAAAAACTACGCTTATGATCTAAGGCCCTTTTCCAAAATAGACCCTAACCCCTCTGGCTGCTATTCCTTTTTTAACTGGGCTGCAGTCTTCTATGTCAGCTGCTGCTAATTGGTCCCTTAGTTGCAGCTAGGGAAATAATTGGTTTATATTGGTCTTTTTGAGCTGTGATAGGGTTTTTTCATCTTATCCACAATACTCCTGAATACTCATCATATAGAAAGATTCAGAAGACAGGAGCTTTAAGTGTCTTAATATGTTTGGAGTTAAAAATTAGTCTAAATCCTTTGGATTTAAGTAAAGTTGCCACTCTTAACTTCTATATTCTGAGATAATTTTAGATGAAGAATATGCACAGAATTGCTTGAGTGGGTTCAGGAATCAAAAGATCTGCTGCTATCTGACCTAGTAGAATGCAGTTACGTCCTTTCCCCATAGAAATACACATATGCCTTTCATGGAAATCCTGCCAAATGAGGTAAAATTCATCTTTTCAGTGGGCTTGGTTCATACCAAAATAATACTTAGAGATCACAGGCAAATCTCTGAAAAAACACACTGATAGCTTATGAATCAGAGAGATGACAGAATGTATTGTTTGCAGAAAAAAATGGACTTATGGCAACCTGCCTGCTTCCCCAGGTCCTGGAGCACAGCCAGGTACATCATTATTGTGACACAAATGAGTTTGTAAAGTGCATTTAATGGTGTATCAATCTGTTTCATTTACCTCGTAGCTGCTTTTGATCATTCTTAAGAGTTTGCAATTTATTCTGTTTGCATTTCGTTTTTCTCTGTTGTGCATCAGCCATCAAAATTTTTTTGGCATGAATTTCAACGATGCTCATATTTCTAGATCAGCAAATGTATGAGGATATTGCATTTTATGGGATCATTTTGATATGTTGTTTGTTCATCTTCTCTTTTTACCAGTGTCCAGCAATAGTGTTCTCTAATTGTCCCATTTATTTTGTTCTAATAGTAATCAACCACAGATCTGAAGTAATCAACTTTAGGAAAATGAATATTTTTTTATGATTTTCACCTACATAATTTCATTGCAGCTTGCAAGGTGTGACTTCAGTGAAGTCTGGTGTGAATTTTTGGCATACTTCCATTAAATTTCATGAGGCCATTTGAAATTGAAAATTAATTTAGCAAAATAAAGGATGGGAATTAAAAATAAATGCTATTTTAATGAGCTTTATTCCAGCTCTCTCTGGGCACATATACTTTCACAGGGACCTATATGAAAATATAGGTTCTGATATTGCAGCAGCCTGTCCATGTTCAGCTCTATGAATTAAGGCATGCAAGCGAATGAGACTTCTGGGTTGATGTTGCTTCTTCTAGATTCAGCCTGAGTACAAGCTATGGCTTTCAAGTATTTTAAATTCTGTGTTTAGTGGGGGGAAAATTCCCTATGGGCTATGTGTGAATACTTCTCATGCAACCTCAAACTCTCCTCCTAACTTTTGAAATGCTGAGCAGAGGGAATTCCATGCCTGAGGCCCACTGTAAAGGCTGGTGGGTCCCCTCGTTCTGTGAGGAGCTGCCACCGTGTGCTGCAGCTTCTGACATGAGTATGTCCTCTCTGTCCCTCAAGAAGAACAGTTTGGTGAAGAAGGCCATAGCCAATATTACCTGTCTCTTCTGATAAATCCACTCCTGAAATAGTCTTTGTCTCCATCTCTTAATCGAGCAGTGACTATACAGATGTGACAAATACTGGTTGTACCCTTCTGACAAACCTGAGAGATCCTACAAAGTAAAATAAAACAATATTACCTCATTTGAGCAAATTAATAGTTAACTGACTACTTTCAAAGGGTATTAAAAAAAGTAAAATAAACATTTCCTATGTTGTTTATTCTTAGTTTAAATCTATCAATCAATCAATCAATCTATCTATCTATCTATCTATTATTGTTATTTAAATAGTTTAACAGGCCCCCAAAAGTTCAGTATTATTTCTCAGCTCTGTGGTAAATCATCCAAACAGTGTGATAATTGTATTACTGAAGGGAGAACGGTGTGATGGGATTCCTCAGAGGAGCACTTCATGAAAAGCCATATTAGCTATTGGGGGCTACAACAAACTGTAATGAGATTTAAAGACTGGTCTACCTATTCTTTCAGAGCTACAGAAAGATCAAGTCCTTGGAGAATTTACCACAAACACAGGAATGCTATAACCAATTTAAGAGTACAAGTGGATATTTGTAAAAAGGGTGAATTTGTACCTGCTGTTAAGATTAAGCTCCCTCCTATCCCTGAAATATGATGATTTAAGGATTCACTGTCATGCTATACATTAATATTTTATCTGTGCAGTGAGGATATTGATCTTAAATGTAAACTGCAGCATTTGCAATATTCAGATCCTAAGTTATCAACAAGTCAGATTGATCTGCACTTATTATAAAGGTTATTGTGAAGCTTAGTTCAAATAATTCATTTTATTCAGCAAATGAGTTGGAAAAGAACAGAATTTTAGATGTTGTGACCTGAAACTATGAATACTGAACTCTCTATGGTTGGTTGAAAAACATTTAAAAGTGGATTTTGTTTGGGTTTTCTCTATCTGTTGGACACAGCTTCAGTGTGTTAAATTACAAAACAATAATTACTGATACCCTAAAGGAGAAGTTGGAAACATTACTAAAAGAACAGTCTTTCAAGTTGTCTTTAATTCAGTGCAGCAGAACAATACAGTCAATAGCAAAGCAACTACCCTAAGCTGAAGGCTGAGAACTCCCATGCAACCAATTAAATTAACCATTTCACACATAATGCAACAAACTTGAATAAATATGCCTCTAAGAGATAAAAGCTGTTGCAAACACTGAGATTGCATTTGTGCTATTGGTCTATTATAACTGAAATTTAAAAATACTTTATGTTGAAAAACACTGCCACTAAAGAGACTGAAGTAATTCAGATGTTGTCTCTGCAACCTAAAGTGAATAAAATGAAAGTTTAACAAGCAAAGAATGTACCCAGTGAGAAAATGTTTCATCTTTCATGCACACATACTTTCATGCTCTTTGAACTTAATTTCAGAAGAGAAATAAGCTGTCCTATATCTTTAAAGCCACCTGCATAATTTAATGCACTGTCTTCAGTGCTGAGATATTTTTCAATCAGTTTGTCTTCCTAGGGAAGGGTGGCAGGGTTCTTCCTCTGACCCCAACAGTAATATGATCTAGGTTATCCTAGAGTGTGTCATTTGTAAGTTTCAGCACAGCTGTGTGGAAGACAAAAGTTTTAGGATTGCAATAGATATTGTACTTGTGGAGTGATCAACTTAGGTGTAGATAAGGGCATTTGGCTAAGAATTTCTTAATTGTAGATATAACTCAGATATAATTAGCATTGGAATAACATGTAATTTGGTTTTTAGCATATATGAAATCATATGGTGAAAATTTTTTTAGGTTGCTAACACTGGATTAATTATTCTCCTATGTGATCTTAGCAATAAAATGGCAATGATATTCAATCTCTAACAACAGAAATGGAGAATATAATCAATGATTTATTTCAATATTCTTACATCAAGTTTATGAGTAACTTTTATTTTTACTTCTATTATAGCAAGATCTCTGTGTCCCCTGAAGTAATTAGTAGCACATTACAAGCTTTGACACTGTATTACTTAAGCATACTTATTTTTAGAAAGTAAGAAGGAATTGCAGATTTCTGTGGTTCAAAACACAAGCTGATTAGTTTAAAATTATCTACCAAGAACAATGTCTCCCTTAAAGCAGTTTTTTTCTGTAGGTGGTGTTATGGAAATCATGCCATATATTAGAACATTAATTTGAAACATTTTTGCTCCCTGAAGTAAACTCAGAACATCATCTACTGGTGATTTGTTTTGATAAAACAGTATTTTTAAGTTTAGTTCCTGAGAAAATTCTCACTTCATGCAGTGTTGGAAGAGTTATAAAGAGTTTTGAGAATGTTTTCCATAAGATTTATTTTTTTTAATTCCCCAGTCTGAATCATTTCAAACAGGTTGGTTTATTTTAAAATATGTGAAAAGACAGAAATCTCAGTAGACTAATTAATATATTTTTTCTTTTTTTTCTTTTTTTTTCTTTTTTTTGTCTCGGGTTGAAAATAAGAGCTGTTCCTATCACTTTTCCAATATTTTAGATCGAATCAAAGGTTATAAGCTCTTCATACAGGATTTTAGATATTTCGGGGCATAATACATGTCCCTTTTGGATGAGTATTTGGCTCATAATTATAATTTTAGGTGATGTTTGTGAATGTTACTCTTCTGTTTTGTCAGACTTTTAAGAGATTCAGCAGTTAAATGCTGAATTTTGCACAAATTGAAGATCTGGTATTGAGAATGTTGACCCATATGCTGTTTGCAGACAAGGAATATACTTCATGAAATCTTGAAGAGGAAAATTACTTTTTTCCAAAATGATGGTATGAATGTAAACAAACAACTTGAACAGATCTTGAGGTAATGAAATGCCTGATATAGAAAGTAATTCCAGACCCTTGAAACTTGTGTGACTTCCCATGTGGGTATGAGAACAGGAAACACAAGGAAGTAGTACTGAAACAAAAAGAGAGAGGATGGGAATGCATTTTCTCTATTCCTTATGTCACCTGAGCTGGCTGGTTGTATTCTAACTTGGGTATTTGTGCATGGTGCAGCAATCTTTCATGTAAATGTATTTCTAAGTAATTTTTTTGCCTGATATTTGGTGTTGTTCTCTATGATTGCATAGTTTTTAAAAAAGCTTATTGGACTTTTTTAATATCCTTGAAAGTAAATTTTATCGTGAGAAGGGAATGCACAACTCAACTGATATTTTGATTGCTGTAGATAAAGAAGAACTTGAAACAGAGAGATCAAACCTTATCAAAAGCTTGAACTTAATTTTGAGACTCTTTTCATTACTGGAATTTTTTTCCAACAGCAAATTTACAGTATTTCAGTAACGCTGTCCTAGTAACATTTCCAAAGCATTTCTTGCAATCTTTAATTCATTTGATGGTGAGCAGACTCACAAAATTAGTTTCTTGATACAAATCTTCAAGTATTTTATGCACTGTTGATTTCATTAGAACTTCTACCATCTAGAGTCTGTAAATGACAAATTCATCCAGTGGGAACCAAATAGCACGTCACCAAAGCCAATCTGACGCTAACATGCCTGCAGCAGTTAGTGTCCCATAAAACTGTGAGAGTAGTTAAAACCCACAGACTGTGGCAGAGGAGCATAAATGCAGGATTTACATGGTCCTAGACCTTGAAGAGAAAAATGTACACTCAAACCAAGAAAAATGAGTTGAAATTCATGATAATCCCAGAGCCAGGGATGGGCAATATGAAGATCTAGGCAGTAAGGGGGAAGCTCAGATAGTATAGTACTTCTGGGATGGAGCTGAGCTCCTGCAATTATAAAATAGGGAACAACACCTACTTCAATTGAAGTGATAAAAACACTGGGGAGGAAAAGCATCATCTTCTGCTTTCCTCTCCAGTACTTAAAAAGAGTTGTTCAATAAGAAATGTCTTTTGAAAAAAGGATATTCCATTTGAGGCAATTCCAGGTTGAGTAGGTCTGATGAAGTATTCAAAATATTGAGATCATTTTGAGCCTTTAATACTATCAGAAATTACAAATAAAATACTGGAAAGACATCACAAATATTCATTTAAGTTATATAGGACAAAATTTCATCTGTCCTCCTTTATTGCTTCTCATTGACCTAACTGAATTTTTACTCAGAATGTAATGTGTTTCAAAAAGATAACTGCAAAATCAAGCATTAATTGTACATGTGAAAATGTCCTTTTTCTGCAAAATTGGCAACTAAAGAGATTTTGCATGAAGACCATAGGAGAAGCAGATTAAAACATTGGCATATGGTCTTTGTTTGAGGGGTTTTTTTTTAATACTTGACATGAAATTTTTTCCTGATATTTCTCCCCTGAAGAAAATGAAAAGAAAAAAAATGACAATGAAATGAGTTTAAAAAAACCCCAACATTTAGAAAATAATGCAAAATAGAAAACACCCACTTTTCCACAATGCTGTGCATTAACTTCAGTGCTGACTTTGGTGGAAAGTTAGTTTTGGGAAAAAAAAGCGCTACATTTTAAATAACCTTTTCTAGTTCTATTGTTACTGAACTATGTCTATTATTTTACTTCATTACTTGTTAAAAAGAAAAGCACTGACATTTTCATTTTCTTTCCTACTTTCAACTTTCAGTTTTGCTTTTTTTCATACAAAGGTCATTTGCAACAGTTTTTGTCTAGATTGTAGATTATTTAGGATAGAATCAGTACCTTCTTGTACTGGTTTTGAATGGGTAGAGTTAATTTTCCTCACAGTAACTCATATAGTGCTGTGTTTTGGATTTGTGGCTGAAACAGTGTTGATAACACACCAAAGTTTTAACTATTGTTGACCACTGTTTGTACAACATCAGTGTTTTGTGGCTGGTTGATTTGATAAAGGGAAATTATATTTTGAGAACCTCTGTTGTTGTGATGTTTATATGTGCATAAACTCCTATGAAGGGGTTGAATTTGGAGGTGGGTAAGCAGGACAGTTTTCCAACAGAGAAGTTTTGAACTGTTCTATTTAAATTTACATTAGTGAGTGTTAAAAGATGCCCAGTGCAGTGAGAAAGAGGAGAGGCCCATTGCTTGTTCTTATTTGCCAGGTATTTCATTCTACTTACACCATTTTTCAACACCAGCACAGAAAATTCTTCATCTCATTCTTTTTGAAGAAAAAATAGAGGAATCCAAAGTTTACTGCAAATTCTATTTATTGTCAGTAGAATTTCTGGTATAATATGTCATTAGCCAGAAATTATCTTCTGATTTTCCCTAGTCTTCATGTTTATATTATAATAATTATCTTGAAAGTTTAGATTTCAAAAAATCAGATCAAATATAAGAAGTACAGTTATAGCTCCATCCTCAGCAGCAACCAGTTTATGAATATCTGTCACCTTTGAAAGAATTAAATGACAATCCTAAACTAATCTCATTTATCGGACGTCTCAGAAAACGGGTAAGTTAAACATTTGTGAAAAATAATATAGGTGCAGGTGATCTTGCCTTGAAGAGGACAAATTTCTGGAAATTCCTTTCAAAACCATTCTCTTCCTACTACTAAATTTTTCATAATTTCATCCTTGGCTTCCCTGTATCTAAGGAATAGTTTAGGATAAATATGCAGTTGTTCCAAATTTTCTGTTAAAATAAATTAATCACCTGAAAAAAACCTAATTTTTTTTTCTGCTATCCATGCAATGATGATGATTTTCAATCTTTCGCCTCAGTATCTTATGAAGAAAAAAAAAAAAAAGTGGAGGAGGGTGAAGAGAAAAAAAAAATCCCTAAAACAGCTGCTTAGTGGGAAGAGAACCCTGGTAGATCTGGGGAAAACAATTGCTTCACTTTTTATTTTAAGTGACTACTTGTTGTTTAAAAATAGGCATGAATGTACATTGTGAATCTAATGTAGCTCAATTCATGTATACAGTATGAGAAAAAGCATTTATGTACATTTATCTAACAAGACATTTAATGATCTCATTTGTTCATATTTCAATCTGAAAGTGACTTTTAAGAATTTGCCACCCTTTGCAGAGGTGATACCTTCTCTCAAATTCAAATGCCATAATTTCAACTGGAAGACTGTAATTAATCATAGTTTCTTAAAAATATGCTAATATGAGTCACTTGCAACCATGCAAATTGAAAAGAGTGCAATCTTTTCCATACTGTAAATATTATTTTTGTAACAAAAGTAGTTGCCATTAGAAATCAGAGGATATATCCCTTTTGATATTTTCCCAATAAAAGGAATCCTGCTGTTAATGCAATATTAAAATACAAAGACTTAACATTTATCTGAACCCAAGAGGTTCAAATGAAGAAGGTGACTTAGTTCTGTTTTCTGAATAAAATAACACACTTGCATAGTCCTTTCTGGCATTAATCAATGATTCACCTCTTATTTATTTCTGATGAATGCTAAAAATGAAGAATTTAAAATTCTTTAGGGTTTTGAGTTTGTATTTAATTATGGCCGAAAAGCTGATCAAATAGAAAGAAAAAAACTCCACATTATCTTTTCATATATTTTTTTTGCAAATAATTTGTTCTAAGCTATGTACTTTATTTTAAACTTTTCTGAATACTTTTCAGTTATTTATGAAATGTTCATAGATGCTGAGTGAGGAATTTAAATATTTGATAATCAATATTATTTTCTCTAGGAAAAATGAATAATGAAAATTCACAGAAGAACTTGTATACTTAGAGCATATAGAAGAATAAGAAAGTAACATATGCAACAGAAATTATAATGGGATATATTTTCTAAACTCTCCAAACTAAGTGCTGTTGCAGTGGAAAGGATTACAGAAAATTCCTTAGTGCTGGATGACAGGCTTATACAGGCAATCCCACTGAGACTGAATCAAATCCTGCTGAACAGCATGGACTTGATTCAGGTTTTGATTCAAGCATCAAGTGCCATTTGATGCATTGTAGGTTTCTCTTCCTGATATCCTGCTGTTGTTGGAAAGGTCAGGTGTCTCCCACTGCTTTTGTGTCACATCTGTCAGTCCCATATGGATTACTCTGGGATCTTATGATATCGCAAAAGACCCAGTGAAGTGAGCAGCAGGTGGTTATGTGCAACTGCTTACAGAAATGTTGGATGACTGAGGGTCCATGGCAGACAATAGAGACCTAGAAGCTTGAATTAAAGTTGATGTTAATATTCAGCTAATTGTGCCTACACAGACAGTGAGCACTATTTAAGATAAAATCTTCTGTACAGCCTTTATCTGAAGAGCCAATAAGATTCATGTCTTCTGCAATAGTTATATCATAAGTACTAAGTTTGTGCCAACCTCTTGTACACCCAAGAGCAGTGTCTCTCTGACAAATAAACATTGATTCACTGACAACTGAAAGAGCCCCTAAATTTCAATATTTCATTCTTATATTGAACTCCAACTCTACCACATAAATAGTCCAATTTCAACTGAGAGTTGGAGATCCTATTCCTCTGTTTCCTAAATCAATCTATTTTCTTTGTCTTTTCTACTATTGTAGATCTGGTACATTTTTCACACCTTCAGCCTTCTATCTCTTTTCCCAAATTTTAAATCCCATTTTATTCTGAACACATTATTTCAGTAAAACATGTATAAATATTTCTCTATGTTCAACAAAGTACTTTCCATGCTTTCTAAGCCATATACATAATACCTCAGCTTTCTTAATAAAGTATTTTCTGTCTCCAACTTCTGTTTAACTTAAACTAATTGGATACCAAGTTCACATAATTTATTTTATTACTGACTGTAGCTTCCAATAACTTAGATTTGGAATATTATGTAACATAGAGTTCAACAGAGAATTTGAAATGAGGTAATTTCTTTAAAATTAAATATATATATATATATATAAAAAAAAGGAATACTAGACTTATTCAGTTCAATTTGAAATGCAGTTTCCTTCATTTTCTTCCAAAAGTAGAAAAGGTAATTCTGAAGTCTATAATCTTCCAGCTGATGGCTCTTTGAATGATTGTGAACCAGATTTTGCTATCTCTACTTATACATGAATGGAATTTTCAGTTATGAGTAATGTCAAAGATTTATTAAGACAGTAACCACTAAAAGCAAATGAGTTGACAAAATAGGTATATCTCAAATGTTTTCATATGCGAAGAGACAAGTTGTTGTAAAATTAACATGTTATGAGTAGGGTGAATGCAGAAAGGTTGTACGAAGATAACTTGAAGAAGAAGATGAATAAGTTCCTGTATTTTTAGCCAAGTATTTTACCAAGCTGAAGTTGTTTTAGCTGATTATCTGGTGATCGTGTCTTGTCATCGTGATCAATGCATTGTGTTCAATATAGAGAGGGGATGAAATATCTGTGTTTGAACTGTGACAGACAAAGTGTTTGTGTTCAAAGACCAGGATATAGGACTTTCTTCTCCAGATTATATTATTGATATATAATTTCATATATATTGTATATTGATTACTGAATAAAATGTGTCACATATGATGAAATCCAGAAAAGTAACAGATTCATAAATAACAGCTAAAGTTATTCTATTAAGTAATTATTAATAATAGATTACTGAAGTGCATGAAAAATATTTTGAGTATTTCTAAATCCTGGTAATGCTTCTTTAATGTAAACACCTGAAACTTGTACATCTCACTATATACAGCATGAGGATGAAAGAAAGCCATCTTGCAAAACAAAGCATTTTAGAAAGAGAATGTTGACTATAAATCAATGAGTTCATTTTGTTATTTCAGCTTTCAGTGCAAAGTGATACTCCTATGACACTTATAGGAAAGATATTGTACTTACAGTTTTTTGTATTTATTTTTAAATTTAATCATTTGTTCTTCAAGTCTGTATCATGCTGGATTTTTCTAGAAACTTAAACTAAAGAGACAGAAAACTATTTTATAAATGTCTTCTTGATTAAGAGAGAGATAATTAGCAATCATTATTACCCAACAAATTATAACAGGACACCAAAAAGCCGTTTAATTTCAACATTAGATAAAAATAAGACAATAAAGGAGATTTTTCATTTTGCTAACACAATTTCCTAAATTTGAGCTAATATTTTGAATGACATATCAAAAAATACATGAAAAAATTTACTGAATTTCTTGTTTAAAATGCTCAAATATATGTGTGTATTTAGATCACATATATGTCACATATATGATCTATCTAACGCAGTTTTGACAATTTAAAACCATGGGGATCTGCCAATAGACTTCCATTAGTTTGATAAAGTTCTGTGAGTGAAATGCTTACTAGGATTTCTCTTGGTGGTAGCTCTTGTGTATTCATTAAGGACTATATTGCAAGATAAAATACTGTAGGTATGTAGACTTATTTCTATATTTCTAATTCTGTGTCTTGCTGTCACTTTGGAGACGAATGTGGTAGGAATGGGTTAGTATCTGTGGCACCCAGTGTAGCACCTACTTGTGCTAGAGAATGCTTTGAGGAGGGAGAGGTTTTGGAGCAACATCCATGCTCCATGGACTTTCTCCTGTATCCCTGTGTCCCAATGCAGGTACACAGTAATCCAGCTGAAATTGTTCATCTTCCGTTTCAACATATGGTGAAAACTGTGCACCTCTTTGCCTTAAAACACAACCACATTGATTCACAATATGGCTCTTTGAAATACACTCTCTGTACTGTTCTTGGGTAATTTTCAAAGTCAAAGATGATTAAAAGAAATCCTAATTTCATCTTTACCATATTTTTATTTTCCCAATTGATACTTTTAAAACTAATAGACATATGTCAAGACATTTACTGGGGCATGACACTATGTGTGACTATCAAATTAGGTCAAGGACATGCCTGTGGAAGAGATTCAATATAAGACTCATTAAAAAAGCACCTGAAAGGGTCTAGGAAATAATGCCTCTGTAGCTGAAGATTAATCAATTGAAAATTACTAGCTACTGCCCAGACACTGTTTGTTTTATTTATTATAAGAAAAAAAATCAACTGAAGAAGATAAAGTCTTCAGCATAAAACCAGTTTATATTTTAGTCAAACAGGTTTTTAATCTCTTGAAGGAAATAAAAGTAGGTAAATTCTTTCACAAAAATATTATCAAAATGAGATCTTTATACAGTCCATGACATCAACAACTTCCCCCCACTCCCCTTTTCTTCTTCTCTATAGTTATGGTTTATTTCTATGGTTAAAATAGAGTGAAGTTCTAGTTGAATTATAAGTGCTAGATCATGTTGGACATGTTTGAATAGAGCCTGGTTGAATGCAGATCAATGTTTATATAAATTTACCTGAGGAAACTGTAGTAATAAGACTTGTTGCTTGTGACAACACTTTGAGGAAGACCCAAATGATTATGCAGCTGAAATAAGGCTTATGCAGGATTTTGATCATTAAAAACACTTCTGAAACTCTCTCCTCCATGACTAAACCTGGTTAAATGCATATTGTCATCTGGATCATGCCCAGAATTAGCATTTTCTGGGGTAACTGACCCTATAAACAACCTATCTCCTTCAGTTGTTTGGGTCATAATATCCAAGTGTTCTCCTGAATAAGTCTATGAATACTCCTCTACCACAGGTTTTAAATTGAAATATTTTAAGCAGTCTAAGAAAAAGAAACTATATTTGTGGGACTCCTTCACAAGTAGCTTTAAGAAATAATGTGCAGCACTGAATTCCTCCATATTTGCCCTTATTCTGGTGTCAAAATAATATTCCCGAGTATATGACAACAGATTCTTTCCCTTGGATATTTTGTTTCCCCTTAGGGCATTCTCTCCAAAATTGGGAGCAACGGGTTCATACTGAAGAGTGACGAGAATTGCTTACAGTTTATCCCAGTCTCAGTTTTCTTCAGGTTTGAATTAAATCCCTGGAGTGCAGATGTGTTTACCTCACCAGCAGGAATAACCTCAGAGATATCCAAAGTATTTCTTGAGAGAAAATAACTCTGCCATGCTGAAAAGGGTGAAATATACTTAAATAGGGTCTTTTTTCACTCATAGATACTACAGAATCACTCTTATTTTGATTATGCTATAATTTCCAGAACTCTGTTTGGTACTTTCTGTTTATATAGATATTTATTAACTATAAAAATAAAGTTAGAAGCTTTAGAGAGTTTGACTGTGCAATATATGCTGCAAAATGTAATTGTGAAGACTGCTTGCACTTTAGGCCCTTAGTGTGTACATGAGAGCATACCCTTCCTCCAGGGCTCAGTCTCATTTATTGTGCAGTTAATGAACAAATGCTGGTGTGGTCCCAGGTTATCCTTATGACACTGAAGACAAAAGTGATAATATTGCCTACAGGTTTTTTGTAGTTGTCCTTAATACAATAGGCAAGTGCATCACTGATTTATTTATTATTTTTTCTCAGCAGCTTCATAACATGAAGAAATGTTCTAATTTGACATTTGGGGAATCTGGAAACAGGCATGACAGACAGAAGCATCCATTGTTTTTGGAGGCCAGTTTTTAATATCTGGATCTAATTTATATCAGCATATGTTGCATCGTGCAGCACTCTGTATTTAAATATAGCACAGCTCCTATAATTTCAATTGCAACTGAAAATATTCAAATAAAAAATCACAGTCTTTAATTAAAAAACAAGGGAAATAAAGAACATGCAATTAATGATCACCTGTTAAATGTTTGAGTAGAATGATTTTTCCATTACATAGCCAGAACTCAGTTCCCCAAAGCAACACTTATCTTCCTCTTTGATAAAAGCATTGCATTCCTTTCCCCAAGTACTATATATTTCCAGCTTCTGTAGGAAATAACACAGGACTGTATAAGTTTCCCTTTCACATAGTTCTGCTTCATCTGCAGTCTAATTCTGTTCTTGTGCATTAGTGGGAAGAGCTGTTATATATTAACACAAAAGTGTTATTGTGCATACAAAAATTGGTGAAATTAATCAAAACATTAGCACTTGGCAAAAGTAGTATAAAAAATTACCAACTACATAGTTAACCTCGCTAAAATTGTTGCTGGGTTATGATGGTCTCTTAATTCTCTCCTAGCCTCTCTTGTCTTGAAATTTAGGTCCAAAAATTGTTGGAAGCATTGCAACTGAGGTGTAACCGGTGCTGAGGAGAGTGGAAGGATTGCTTCATGTGTTCTCAGGGCTTTAGTCTTCATGGACAAAGGTGTGTTGTTTTTTTTGCAGCTGTGTGACCTTGTTGGTCATTCTCACTTTGGGACTTCGGTGACTCCCACACCTTGTAACATTGCTCCCTAACCACCAGGTTTGTATCCTATGTGCCCATAAGCCATATCTTGCACTTGTCTCCCTGAATAGCACCCAATTTTTATCTCTCTATCTTCAATTTGTTAAAATTGATTGGAACTCTAATCTTGTCTTCATACATGCCTTTAAGACTGCAGAAGGATTTCATTTTCTCTGTTTTTTTCATCCATTTTATTAATTAAAATATTGAATTGTTCCATATCCAGGGTCTAGGACAGATCTTTCAAGAGCTGTATTGAGCAAGTCTTTCATTTTGATAGACTGTCACTAATAACTGCACTGTAAGAATGGGTTTTGAATCATCCTTAAAAAATATGTGAGTGTTTTATCTTCAACTATATTTATTTGGTCAAGCTGCTTATGAGAAGGGTATCTGAGACACTGCCAAGAAATCATACAGCAGTCAAGATAAATGATACATGCTCTTTCTTTCTCATGCTCACAAGACCAGTTTCCATGTTGCAGATTGATTTAGATTGATTTGCAAGTTTTTCTTTTAAGACTGTGAAGGCTTTTACTCATATCTACTCTATCTTGTAGATAATTAGATGTTGCAATCCTTCTCCCCGATGGGACCCCTCTGTCCCACCCCCCGTGGTGAGAGCCTGCTCGTCTCAAGGCACAGGCGGCGGAGGGGGTCCTGGAGTGGATACAACACGGACTCAAAGTATCTAGACACAGGAGGCTCAAACTTGCTGGAGTAATCCCGGGTTTATTGTCTGTCGTCCATCCGGGGCAAGAGAGAGACCGAAATGCTCTGGGTCTCATCTCTTATACCAGGGGGCAGGGGTGATTAGGGGATGCAGGGAGGTCACAGCCAATGGGAAGGGGGAAGGGAGAAGGTTCTCAGGTAGGAACTCACATTACACAACCAGAGGTGAGTTTTACCCTTGGGAGGTACCAAGATTTTTAGATGCACTACAACAATTAGAAACAGTTTAGCTACTTTTTACAGTATTTTCCTGTAAGTAGAAGCCAACTGGTTTGATGAGGGGTTTGTTTGATGCACACCATGTTTGCTTTTTCCAGTCTCCCAGTGCATCACATATCCTATAGGAGTGTTCAAAGTCAAAGAGGTCCAAAATTTTCCTAACCAGCTTTGTAACTAAACATATAAAAAGAGCTTTCTAAACTAGAAGGGATTTTAACTGTGTCTCAGTTTTACTCAGCTGTATCATAGCCTTTTCTTACTACTTTACTACCAAAATTAATATTTTTATGGCTGTATGGTTATAAGAATTATTTGAGATGAAGATATATTAAAAAAGATTTTTCAAAAAAGGAAGCATTAAACACTTCGGTCTTTTACAGACCACATCCTTCTCTCTTACTCTTATTTAGAAATATACTTGCAGAAAAAAAAAATCTAGTGTCAACAATCCTTTCAATTTTGATATAATTCTTCTCTTGATATTTCTGACTTTCTTAGTTAATTAAACAATGCTGCACTTGTTTTCAATAAACAAACCATATTTTAAACATTCTATGTAACCTTTTTTTTTTAAATGTTAACCTCTTCCTGTACTTTGTCTTTCCTCTGCAACCAAACATTTAGTATATGTGTCCCTTCAATCAAATTCCTGCCTTTTCTTTTACTTTTTTTCCTTTCTCCTTCTTTTTGCTGGCTTTCAAGAATCTTTTTTAAATGTACCTTTCTAAAACCTGTTTTTTGTTCTTTGTCTTTATTTTCCTCATATTCTTTATGTCATGAATTCCCTTCATTTGATCATCTTTTTCTCGTACAAATTCTGTCTTTGTTAACATTGTTGACCAGTTCCTCCCTCTCGAAATATCAGTTGACTCACCTTTAGTTATTTCTCTATCTTTTGTATCAAATACTTAATTGGATAAAATTACTTCTTATGAAGAGCAAATGGAAAGAGGGAATCCTTCATAACTTTATTCTATTTCTGTACATGCTCCCTTGGTCATTTGGGGTTTTTACTGTTTTAAATATTAACTATGCTAACTTTTTTATGGTAATAGAACTTGGGCAGAGAGTGCACTTTAAAGTATTTTGGATTTCTTTTGATAGTGAACTTAAGGAGAAAATTGAGGCAAATCCAAACTAACTTAGCTCTGGTTAAGTTGGGTATCATCATAACTTTTGTGTTTCTCCACGACATGACCTGAGAGAAATTATAAAAGGACTTTGATATATAAGGCAGCATTTAGTTTTCTTCTTCTCTACAGGCAGAGGATATATTCAGTGTATCTTATACAGAGATGGAAGAATACCTAGGTTAATAGAAGATCATATGGAGATAAGGCTAATAGAAAAAAAATATGCAGAGAAGATACATAAGTACAAAGTTAGCATCACACCAAGTAGACAGATGACTAAAAGGGAACTAGTTTATATTTAATAGCTGACTCTTTCCTGGGACACATCTCATTTTAAGAACAAGCAGAGATTTGCCTTCCTTAAAAAAACAGAACTCTTTCCTGCCCCTTTCTTTAGGTGTGGTTCTCAAAAGTCAGTAAGAAATGGAGTGATCTCCATTCTGATTGATTTATTAAGAACCATTTGGAACTTTGCAGAAAAAGGGCAGTAATGAATAAACCACAATTAGGTTTTACCTAATCAGTCATCCTTTGTGTTCTTATGCAAATATTTGGCTTTTGTCAGACTATCTTTGGAGTGAAGAATGTGATTTTCACTTATGCCACTATTGGTCAATTAGACTGCAGAGCATAGAAAATCCACTTTATTTACTCTCAGGAACAGAAATACTTTGGGGAGTAAAGCAGCCACAGTGGGCCAGAAGTGCTGGCTCTGTCCTCCCCATTCTCTGACCCAGAGCTCACACACTGAATGTGGAAAAATTAGAAAAGCAGGGGAGTAAATCCCCAGCTCCTGTCTACAAATTTATTTCTGAAAACGTTGATGGAGGTGACTTTAAAAGGGAGGCATTTGCTGAAGGAGCAATGACTTTTGCAAGTCTGTGTAGTTTGCAGTGCAGGGTTTGGAAAGCCATAAAAGAAATAGAACTACTCTAATGGAAAATGATAAAGAAATGGATTTCAGTCAGCCTTGCACTTCATAAAGAAAAAATTCTGGCTACATCCCAGAAGTCATGTTAGATGGATTTCAAGGCAAAGAAATGTAAGGGGAAAAGGTAAATTTATAGAAGGTAATGTGTCCTCTGACCTCTAAAAAGAACTTGCATTTTATAACGTAACAATTCACCAGTTCATCTCTGTGTATTCACATTTTCTCTTATGCTCCTCCCAGCTTTCTATCTCTATAAAGTAATTATTCATATATTGCACTCTTTAAGAATATTAAAATCAGGGATTTATTTCTAAATTGTACTGTTTGTATCATTACTAATGGAGCTACAGCTTTAAGTAAGGAATGTTTACTCAGGCACATCAAGTATTCACTATGAAAGCAATTAAAGGGTTTGATGTTCACAGTGAAGTATTAATATTAATGTGTGAGAAACTGCATCCAAATCATTTAGAGGTGGTTAGGAAGACCTCTGGGAGTGAGACAGCCATAGAAAGCAGTGAAATGATTACAGCTGTATAGGAAAATAATGGAAACAGCTACTCTCTAAGCATCCTCAATAGGGAAGGAGGATCCTCAAAACCTAAATGAATGTGACTATAAGTGGCAGCATTTAAGTTTGATTTGCCTGCTATAAAACATTTTACATTAGTAAGTGTCTAGAGCTTTTGCACTCAAATGTATTTTTATCACTTGCCTCCAAATCCCTTTATGGATAGTACAATTAACGGCACACATGAAACAAAATTGTATGACAATAATTTGCAGACCATTATGATTTCAGAACTGGAACTGTAATTCTCCTCTTCTGTTCCTGACACCACCTACTGCCAGACCTAGGGTGAGACATTTAACTATTGGTTTGATTTTCCAGCTATAAAATTGATGGGAAAGTTCTAATGTGTCTCAGGGTATATTTGGAAGTCTAATCAATAACACTTGTAAAGTCCTCAAAATGTCGCATCAATAAGATATAAACTTAATTTGCTGAAAATGTGTTTGAATTGACTACCAATCTACAGATATTCTATTTACTATGCAGTCTAAAAAGATAAAAAATTAACAAAAAAAAAAATTTGAATAAAAAATTATTTTCTCTGAAGGATGACAAGAAACTGGCTTTGTTACAAGTCTCTGTGACAGTCCTTCCTTTTCCACTGCTTCAGGAGATTTTCTTTCAGATTACAGTTTCTTCATTTCTAGATGACTCCACAGGAGTTGCTTTAGGCTTGAGAATAGGATAAATCTTTTCAGTGTATCTTTTTTTGATTTTGATAGCCTTACCGGAACTGATTTGGCATTTTGACATTCAGCATGAATTTTATGCTTCTCTCTCTCTTTCTGTATGTATGCTGTTATGGCTGTGTACGCAAAAAAGCACAAATGCATTGCTGAGGGATGTCTGTAAGTCAGTGGTTGAGGGGGAACAGTGTAATGAAGAGAAACATGACATCCCCATAGCAACAGTGGCAAAGCTTTTTATGCTGATGTTGAGTAGAAAATTGCCAGTGATCTAAAGGACAGAAGAAATAAGCTGTATGTGATTCTAAAAGAATTCCTTACTTTGCCAGAAACAAGTTAATTTAAGGTCAGTGTCAGACCCCAGTGGCTGAATAACATTAATATGGAGCTAAAGAAAGACATTTGTGGATCACATCATCTAAGGAGAGTATATTGTCATACGAATTAAAACCCACAATTTATGCAACTATTTCAGAATATTTGTCTCTTGTCACTCCACAATTTTTTTTTAAACAAAATACATAAATACATGTTTATTTGACCAGTCTTAATATCAAGCCTGAGATGTTCCTTTTTTTTTTTTCCTGTCTTGAAGATACATTAAAGATAATGTAATCTGGTAGTATTTACTAAAATTCAGATGTATTCCCCACTGAGTTTGCCATCTTGCATAGCATGCATCTCTTAAATTTTACAACTAGACATGCTCTTACTTTTAAGAGACCAATATTTTTCAGGTGTAGTAACAAATTTCTAAATGTCTGAAGCAAAATAATTTTCCATCTTGCCTTTTGAGAAGATTTCTGTAAAACCCGAGATGTTTCATTGGCATCTATATTTCTATTTCTTATTAAAATTGCAAATAGAGCAATAATATAACTGAAGTATCTGCAAGTGGGAGAAGAGTCTGCAAATATCTGGTTTTAGTTTTTCCATCAAAATCCTAGTTAGTTATAATTTTTCAAACCAGTCATTTCACGCAGTGCACTAGTGTTAATTACATCATGTTGTATCACAACAGCTATTTAGAATTTTCTGCATGAAATTACCCTCCAACAAGCAAAATAATTTTAGCTTCAGGTAAGACCATCCCCACAAACACTTTTGAAAAAATCATATTGGAAAGAAGATCTAGCATTTAGTAACTCATAAAAATCTCAACCATTTGACAATGATGTGCAGCCATTTATTTTCACAAGCCATTGCTAACTTTTCCCTTTGGCTAGCTGTCCTGGGGTGACTTTATGATACTGGTATCCCCAATCGTCTGGTTTATGTTATATATTAAGTTCTGCACCTTTAAGACTGGCTTTGAGAGCAAGAGAGGGGGAAGAAGAAGCGCGCAGTTTGTGTTAAGGAAAAACATCACTCCCACACATCCCGCTCCTGGACTGTGGTGTCTGCAGCACGGACAGACAGCGGGACAGAGCTTCTCTCTGGCTTTTAGTTAGTTTTAGCTAGCTGAGACAGAGGAGTTCCCTGGACCTTTGTTTTTTTCTTTTTTCCCTTTTTTTCTTGGATCTGTGCAAGCCTGCTCTGGACTGAACACCCAGCCAAACCCCGGGAGCTCACGCCTGTGGCCCACCGGGGCCTGGGCCTCGGCCCTTTCCAGCGCCGGAGGGACTGATAAGAACCTGAGCGAGCCGAGCTACACCACATGAAAAGGACTTTTCTTCCTAGACTTGCCATCCCATCGAACAGCAAGAGGTTTTATTATTTAATATTGTTCAATTTCTGTTAAATAAACAGCTTTTTCCACTTCTCTCCAAGGAATTTTTTTTTCCCTTTCTTGGACCAGTTGGTGGGGAGGGGGCATTTCCCTGGGGAAATCCCCATTTGGAGTTTTCCTCCCTAATTTGCCCTAAACTAGGACAAATACAGTTTTTGGCGCCCAACGTGGGGCAAGAGAAAGTGGAAAAACCTGTACTGATTATTGATTGTATTTTTGGTTGTATTTATTCTGTATTGGGATAAAGTAGTCAGTAGTCATGTTGTTTAGATGCATAATATCTCTCGGGGTGGAGGCCTTCATGTGGATCTGGTCCCTAGAATTTTTTGAGGTTTTAGTACCTGTTTTTTCCCTCTTTCACAGTAGAGGGGCACAGATTAGAATGGTTATTGTGCTGGGCTCGGTGATAATTATTTATAAGAAGTTCATAGAACTACTGAAGTTTCTGTCAGGTATGTTTGGCTTATAGTTTCTTCGCCCGACCCTGCCTCCCAGTCCCAGTAGTACATTTTAGGAGTTTATTAGTAATTGTACCCAGTTTGTCAGAGGAAGAGCAGGGGATGAGGCTTTTCAGCCTTTTCTTTCCTTCTTCTCCTTTGAATCTGTTATGTCCCTCTTTGAGAATATCCAGTTTCCCCTGAGTGTTAAGGATACCACTTTCCTTGTAGTTCAGCTGTTAAGCTTCCTCTATATGGTCTGCAACTTCTCTAGAGTGAGGGCTGAGATATCCAGAGGAGCCAATGAGACCCCTGCCCCAGAAGTAGACTCAGGTGTGGAGAATCCTGAGTGGTGTAGAGAATGGGAGAGAATTGGCCGAACTCTGAAGAAATTTTCTGATCCCCCAACCTGAAAATTTTCACGTGAACAAATTCAGAACCCAGATGAAGTAGAGAAATATCTGGAAGAGAATTGTCATGATGATTCTAAGGAGAAAAATATCATTGCAATAAGATGAGCTCTAGCGTATGCTTATCGCACGCTGCTAGATACTGTAGGGCAGGCAGATAAATCAGCAGCTACCCCAGTCACTCAGGCTGCAGCCAAGCCAGCAGCCAAACCAGACAGTGAGCCTAAGCCAGCAGCCAAACCAGACAGTGAGCCTAAGCCAGTGTCTGTTGCTCCTGGCACGAGAGGCATGAAATTCAAAACCAAAACCGATCGGCCAGTAGATGATGATAACGGTGATGCGGGGGAAGGACCCTCAAGACCAGCAACTGATCAAAAATCAGAAGGCACTGGTGAACCTTTCTCCCTGAAGGACCTTCGTGGCCTGAGAAAAGATTACACTTGACGACCTGATGAATCTATAATTAGTTGGTTAGTTTGTCTGTGGGATGCTGCTTTATTTTAAAAATGAGATTCAAGGTACAGCATTTTGTTACTTAAAAAGTTAAAAATACTACTTGGAGTGCTTGAGGGAGCATTACTTCATCATGAAATACTAAATTAGAGGGATATACCTATCAGTCCAGGTTGTTAAGTATCACCCACAGGTTGCTGCTCTAGTGGTAATGCATTTGATGTTGATTCCAGCTATACTACTGCTGATGTAAAAACAAACAAAAAAATCTCTTTTGAGTTGGTAGTTTCTGACAGAAAAAATACCAAAACAGGTCTAAATTGGGAAGCCAATATGAAGCTGTTTAGGCCTAATGCCTGTATTTCTTCTTTGATTATAGTGAGTTGCACCTCTTTAATAATTCCTGTCACAATCCAAACATGGCATGTCAGGTCCTGTACCACAGTCATAAGGAATTCTTCATATGAATGTAATATTTATGGAGATATGTGTGAGAAGCTTCTGTAGAACTTACACATTCATTCAAATAATTTCATATGGTAGTAGATATAGAATCATAGAATCATAGAATCATAGAATCAGCTGAGTTAGAGGAGACAGATCACTCATGAAGACCAACTTCTGGGTCTGTGCAGGACGTCTAAGAATCCCACCATGTGCCTGAGAGCATTGTCCAGACACTTCTTGAACTCTGTCAGGCCTACTTCCCTCAAGAGCCTGTTCCAGTGTCCAGTCACCCTCTGGGGGAAGAACTTTTCCTAGATATTCAACCTAACCCCACCCCTCCACCCCCAGCTCAGCTTCAGGCCATTTCCTTGAGCCCTGTCCCCGGTCACCACAGAGCAGAGATCAGTGTCTGCCTCCTCTGATCCCCTCACAAGGAGGTTGTAACTGCAGTGAGGTCTCTCAGTCTCCTCCAGGCTGAACAGACCAAGTGACCTCAGCCACTCCTCACACGACATCTCCTCAAGGCCCTTCACCATCCTCACGGCTTCCCTTGGACACTCTCTAACAGTTTAATGTCCTTTTTACATTGTGGCACCCAAAACTGCCCCAGCACTGGAGGTGAGGCTGCCCCAGCCCAGAGCAGAGCAGGACAATCCCCTCCCTGGCCTGGCTGGTGATGCTGGGCCTGATGCCCCCAGGGCTGGGTTGATCCTCCTGGCTGCCAGGGCACTGCTGGCTCCTGTTCAACTTGCCATCGGCCCCAAGGACCCCCAGGTCCCTTTCCCCATGCTGTCCTGCAACTTCTCATGCTCCAGTCTGCCCATACATCCAGGGCTGCACCAACACCCAGGTGCAGAAGCCATCATTTTCCCTTTTTGGACTTCATATACTTGGCGATTGCCCATCTCTACATTGTTTTATGGACTTCAGTGTATTCCAAATTTTGAGTTTCCTCCTTGTTATCCTTGACAAAATTCCCTGACTTTTTTCACTATAATCCTAGATCTCCAAAATCATTACATTGCTTCAGTCTTTCCTTCACCCATGTGTCAAGAAATTGTTTGAATAAACACAATTATTATTCAGATATGTAATATGCTACATATTCAGAACATTTTATTGTTCTTCACACTACTAGCAGAAAACTATCATCTCTCGTGCTCTCCATTAATTCAGGAAATGCAAACCTACTATTAGCTGCCATTTCAACACATGTTGTAACAGTGTTGTTGCAGTTTCAATTAATGTTATATTAGTTTCTCTAAATGATTGAAGTGGAAAGTGATAAGGCATATAAGCATATATTTATTATTATGATAACTTTGTGAAATATATGATTAATTGAAGAATTAGTTCCAGAGTACTCTAGTGCCTGAATTTGCAGACTGCATGTGAGGTGAGCAAAAAATCTTCCTCCATTTATAATGTAATGCTCTTATGGTCAAGTGTTAACTTTACAGGGAGAACATAGAAATGTTTTTAATCTTTTTTTTTATTTTTATCTCAACATGGTTTGAAACACTGAATCTCTGGTTAAAATTGTATAGGTGAATTGCCTATAGATTAACTCCATGGTTCTCACTACTTAGTCCTCATAAGTGTAAAAAACACATGTGACCTGTTGATTTTCTCCACAAACTCATGAAAATGCTAAAATTCTGGGCAGTGAGTCACTGGAATGAAACATTTAAAACAGTCAGCAGGAACAGCAAAGAAACTTTCACAATTATTTCGTTCTGGATTTTGGCTGAAGAAGAGTATGGTCAAATGATTTGTAAGTAAACATAAAATGCTCTAAAATGGAAATATCTGACATTTCAAGGAAAAAAAAGGCAAGAAATCTGGAGCAACACTAGTCACGGTACATTACTTCTGTTCAAAAGGCCCTGTCATTTGTTCCATTATCTGCTCAGTGTTCATTTTGCAGTAAAATACATTTTCCATACAGCTATAGGAAAAATTATGAACAATCTTTTCAATATTACAGGATTTATTCTTGTCTGAGAAGAGATTACTTATTAGTGGAATATTTTCCCCCAGTCTTTTCAGTTTGGCTTGTAGTTTGAGTTTTCTACAGCCTAAATGTTTTCCTCTCCTTACTCTTTTGGACCTGTTGCTTTATTCTGAAGAATTAATAACTCTATTTTGGAGCTCTATGTAGTCAGGAAAAGAAAAGGAAAACAGTGAACTTTGATCTCTCCTTTCCTCAATGCAATAATGTGCAATTTCCTGTCTTACCTTCAGTACTGTTTCCATTTACATTATACTTTTTATTTTACAGCAGGGCAAGCAAAAATAAAATACATTGCTAGTTTCCTATTACTTTCCTGCACATGCTGGTGGAAGAGCACAATACTGCCTTTGTGTGAAAATGAAATCCTAAGCTTATCTCATTTCAGCATTAATAGCAAACTTGCTGACCAATATATTAAAATTATGTACAAGAAAAACTGCTTCCTTGGCTGCTCATATTGAGTCAGTTTCATTCATTATGATTCTATATCTGAAAGTACAGACTGCGAAATGTGGGGTTTCAAACTGAAATAACATACTAATATTTACAGAAAATATATGTCTTTAGATATTTGGGAGTAAGGTTTTCTGGGATTCATTGTCCACTAAATTAAACACGAGAAATGTTGCTCGTGACTAATAGGAACAGAATGTCATGGCCATGTCAAACTCTGACCCATCTCCTGATTTGTCCTGATGTCTTAAAGGAGATTCTAACCCAAGAGCTAGTTTCTGTTTCTATGAACGGAGCTTGTGAAAGGTTGCTTAGCTGCTTTTGCTGCAACATGATGAGATGTAGAATTATCTCAATTGATTGTACTTCAGTCTAGCTTCTTCAATGATGGACACTGTTTTAGAACTCCTTTGTCAAGAACTATGTCCTGTACATGCAGTTTTGGCTACACATTTGGCCAGGCAGATGATTTAGGTTTCAGATTTTATTATGTTTTGTGGGTTCCATAGCTTGGTAAGTCCCTAAGACTAGCTCCCCTATAAGCCTCAAGCATTATGATACTTAGCACAACGGTGTTGCAATATAGACCCTCAGTGCTGGGAGTGGATACTTTTGACACCCAGCTTCTGTAGAAGTTTTATTTATGTGTTAGCATTTTAAATAAATGGGATGCTAAATGCTTGCATGCCTCAGTCAGGAAAAAAAAAAAAAAAGACTTTCAAATCCTATGTAATCTGACATATTCAGCTAGATTTGCATTTGTTTACATAGATACAGGGCCACAGACCAACCAAATAGATCAGTCCCCAGTCAGAAAAAATTCTTTCTGGAGAAAATGTTCATACCCATTATATTCTTACCAAAATTCATCTTCTCTGTGATGTAGCAGAGGAGATCATTGGTACCTGCAGACTCCAAGCTAGTGCCTAACCTCTGAGGTTAGAATCCCTGGACTTCGTATTTTCTCACTGTTCTCATCTATGTTTTGTCTAAGACATCATCATCAAGTAGAATGATAATGATGGCAGTCCTTTCTAGAGTTCAGCCATCCTAAGTGTTAGATTAAGGCTGCAAACCTAAAATTTACGCAACACTTGTCTTTTAATTTGCTTTTTTTCCACCTGCATCCTCTGGTGCTGCTAGCTGCTTAAAAATCCAGCATCAGCATACAAGGTATGGGTCATGTTCTTTCTTTAAATCCGTAAAGTGTGAGGTGTGAATCTTTCAGCTTAAGGATTCAAAATAATTCAAATTGAAGGAGATTATAGAATTATTTTCTTTCTGGAGTCAGGACTTTAAGATTTGGAGAGAGATGACATTGGAATACTATATTAAAACAGGAAAAGGGTACCATCATTGGAAGTGTCTCTGACTGACACTTTTTATGTTAAACTTAGTAATGATAAAGCCAGATTTCTCAGTCAGATACTTCATAAACATGAGATGAATTATCTTGTAGGGAAGTAACTCCACAATCACTATAAGGGGAGCTTAGTATGATTGGCTTCAAATTTGGAAACTATATTCTTAGTGTCTAAACTTTGGTGGTTTTTGTTTTTGCTTTCTAGTTTAAGATATGTTGCATCACAGGACTGGACCTGGCCAGACTCAGGTACACCTAACAGGAACTCTGTACCAGCTTGTGGTTTGCACTGACAAGCCTCAGCTCTGCAAGGCTTGTCAAACATGCTGCCTGCAAAGCTGGCAGTCCTCCAATCTGTCCCTCTGTTTGTGATAAAGATTAAGGTATGCCTGGAGACCTCTGATAGCTGTATGCAAGTAAAAAGCGTATTATCAGGTCTGACAGAAGAGAAAAAAAAGGTAGAACTACAAAGAGAAAATGGAACCCCCTCAAGCATGAATTGAAAAGTTTAGGCTGATAGGTAGAAACCTCACAGATTTGTAAATGATAGTAAAGGAGTGTCTGAAATCATACAGTCCCCATAATCTTAGTGCTTCTCAGTCTGTAACAGGAACAAGCCTCAAGCTTATAGGTTTGGACAGACATTTTTTGCAGGACTGTGTTTAATTGCCTGCACCTGATTCAATAGTTTCCTCAGTTATCATTGTGCATCATTCATCACTGCCCCACTGCCTCAAAAAAATCACCACTAGCAGCAGAGAGATGAGTAGTTTGAAAGTGAAAAGTTTCTTTGTATATTTAAACAACGGAAGGTTTTTCAGCTTTTTATTTGCACTCCACCTGTTACAATTGCCCTCATTTTGAGCAAGAGTGTTATTGCAGACAATCATACTTTAAACAAAGCTAAAGGGGATGAAATTGAATATGAGTGTTCAAGAACCCAATATCCCTCTCCATGTCTTTGTTTTCCGAAAGATAACTGGATCAACACTTCCACAAATTGCATTCTCAGGTGCCCTCTAGAGAGATTATCTTATTTTGCATACATATACATGTATATCAACATTATAAGATGTTTTCCCTGGTACCGTTCTAGTCTTGACTTTAAAAATAGGTAAATAAGTATGTACTGTACAACTCTAATAGTAATGACTTTAAATTCAGGAAAATATTTAAAACCGTTATCAGAAATTAGCATCTTATTTTGCTAATTGCTGTGTAAAAACTATAGGAAAGCAGTTTCACTGCATAGGTTTATAAATTAAATCACTTCATGCACATCTGTTATTCAGAGCTTAAGGGAAACAGAAATTATCTGTATGATCAAACAAGGTAGGGATCTTGTTGATAAACAGAACTTCAATTCTGGAAAATGTATAAGTGATCCCAAATGAACTCTTTTATCTTTCAATTTAGCTTGTATTTGTCCAACGTGAACTCTGCAATCCAGGTAGATTTTTCTTCCTCTTATTTTCTGAGCTGACCACAGCTGTCAGGAAGGAAACCTTCTCAACTACAGATAAATCCTAGTTAGACTCTGGGAAAAAATTCACAGGAGAACATGTAGCATGCAAGGTCGTCCAGCAACCTGTCATAATTTTAAAACTTCATGAACTCCTAACTCAGTAAATTTTATTGACAATGTCTGCAACCAGGCATTTCAAGTAAAAGTTGGCCAAACAAAGGTTTCACAGGTGATGTAAATGTAGATAACAAGTTGAAATAATGGAATTGTGTAGGTTGGAAAAGACATCTGGTGCAAGCATTAACATCACACTTCCAAACTTCTCCATGTCTCTAAGTGCAACGTCTACTGCACATCTTTTAAATATCTTCGGGGCTGGTGACTCCACTGCTTCCACAGGCAGCCTGCCCTGATATTTGACAACCTTTTCTCTGAAGAAATTTTTCATAATATCCAAACTAAACCTTCTCTGGTGCAACTTGAAGCCCTTTCCTCTTGTACTATTGCTTGTAAAGTGAGAGGAGAGTCCAAACCCTACTGGGATACAACCTTTTTTCAGATACTTGCAGAGAGCAATAATGTCCTCCCTGAGCTTCTTTTTCTCCAGGCTAAACAACACATAGCTGCTCCTCATGTTTTGTGCCTGGGCTGGGCCTGAAGAACATCCTGCAGTGAGGAACATCCTTGAAGTAAACTGAAATAAGTACTGGCTTGGCAGTGACTTCATGTTGAAAATGCTTTTCTTTAGCCTCACCATAAACACTACTGAATGCAGAGAGCATCCATCTCAGCCTCCTTTTCTGGTTCCCCACCCCATTTGGAGAACAGTCTTGCTGAAGCTGTCTCCTCTGCCTACTCATGTGCAGGTCTGTAATCTTCCCTGTACCAGCCACTATTGTCTGGCCAACTCTCACCACGTACAAAAAGTTTCTACAAGCAAGATTCACATAACTTCCTAATGTACTGCAAGTTTTTCCTGTTAATAACAGATGGCAAGGATTGGCATCTTAGTGACATTAATATGTTCCCCACTCCCACTGAGCCACCCAATGATTCCCTGTTAGCTGGTAGGAATCAGCCAGTTGGAGAAGAATCAACCTCCATTATTCCTTGGGGCAATTCCTCCTTGAACTTGTTTTTCTTTCCTGATTCACTATTCTTTTCAGTCTTTGGGGTTTATATATTTTTTATATTCTTATTTTGAATCCTCTGGTTGATAACCATGAGTCTTTCTGAATTCTTTCTGTATTTTTTACTTTTCTTATCTTGCACAGCTTTACATTACATTCTGTCTTACAGCTTAGGCAACAGATTTCTTTGCAAAATCGAGCCAATATAGCACAACTGTGACTCACAGAACTGGGTTTTTGGTCACAGAGAGGTGAACCTCAAGACTGTGGGTTAGCTGCCTATTCAGAGTCCCTGTGTAGTAGTTTCTGTGGTACAGTCTTGATATTTGAACAGGGTGTCATGCAGAGGAATGTTTTGAAAATATACAGGTTAGTACCAGAAATGAAGTTTGTGTGTGGAGAATCACTTTGAGAGAAAGCAGCATTTCAAAATGCCCTTGCATCACTGATATTAGGAACATGTTACTGTACTTGTAGGTGGCTGATCATAAGTGGCATGGGGCCCAAAATACAGACAAGCATGTAAAACTCTTGAGGGACTACTCACAGGTTGCTAATCTACCTTGAGATTTCCTTGATCTCCCCAAACCCCTTTCCTCTTTGGTCATTTGTTTTAAGCAGGCAGCTGGCTCACATTCCTAGATCTGCTGAAACTGCCATTTCAGCTCTCTAGTCAGGTTTGCCCTAGAACTAACTATTCCTCAACTGCTGAAAGAGTCAAAGAATGTTGAAGCCTCCAATTTATCTTGTAATTTTCACTGCTTTTCATAGTTGTGACTACAGGATGGAAAGGGACACCCTGCTGAGAAACACTCTGCTGTCAGAGGAATTTACATTTTGCATCCCTTTGTCTTGGCACTGGCTGTTCAAAAGATCTGGTAATAGCACATATTCTCTCCAGGAGCTTTGTATGAACACCTGAACAGATGTCCCTGAAGAAGGAGATGATGCAGAAGATGCCGTGAGCTTTTGCACTTCTTTAGTCAAGTTATCAAGATAGAAATACCATGGGGGTTCTCTGGGGTACATATCACAGCCAAACAGAGGCAAAAAGACCGTCTTTTTTGTTTTATTTCTTTTCTGAATTCATGGAGTCCCAGAGCCCAGCTTACACTGGCATATACTGAAAACTGATGGTTTTGGAGCAGTTTTAAATACCTATTCCTGAGTGAGATTTCTGGCCTCTCCCAGTCTTACAGTGGAACTATTCCATTCCATGTGAAGTACAAACAGAGGTCTAGAAACTGTACCTGCACATCCACAGGTCTGCCCTGCTTGTCAGCCTTCCTCATACATTTCACCTTCTGTAAGACAACGTCTTAAAATGATGAGTTATAATGTAGTTACAAAATGACCAGAGCTGCCTAGACTTTTCCAGGAAATAGAGTTTAATTTTTCTTCTAGTATTTGCTTTTTTGTGTGGCTGCTAGATGACTAAAAAGTGTCAGATTAATGGAGGTAGTATTCACCAGAGTAAGCAGTTGGGGCAGGGTATTCTTTGCACACACCTGGTGTGAAAGGAGAGAATTAGTCCCATAACAGATATAATAATAGAATTTATTTTTGTCTACTATATGTGTGTGCTGCATGATTTCTGTCCCAACCTTTTCTCTAAAAATTAATCTGGTCTAACATGATCTCTGGTCTTGCAAATAGAACGACTTGAAATGTTAAAATAATTTCTATATGTCACAAAATTTCTAGCCCTCTGAAGTTTTCACCCTATTTGATTTAGAAGAGGCTGACTTGGGTCTGTTAATAAAATATTTTCCTTAAATTAATATCTTTTGTACTGATTGCAAAAACATGGGATTTATTTTTAATATTTTAAATAGCTGACCAAAATGGATTAATTAATATTATAAGCAGAAAAAACTTCCTCATTCTTATGTAAGGTTTTCCAAAAAATGAGTCTAAATATATTGTTGTCACTAAATGAGTCTTAATCTTGAAATGAATGAGTTAGATTTTTATATTTATTTAGAATTCAGTAACTCACCACCTTTATATGGAATTAAAATTGTAAAGAATGTTTGACAAACAAGCTCTGCCTTTCTGTTTAGAACAGGTTGCCTATTGATTTGAATTTTTTTTTTATTTGATTGATTTGATTTTTCTTAAAGAGTCAGGGTATTCCTCAACCCTGTTGATTATCAACTCTCTAGGAATGAAACAAAGAAATGAGGAATATCTGACTGGATAATGTGCAAAGCTGCCATCGCTTCACTCTAATGAAGCTAGGTTGAACAGTAGTAGAGGGTCAGTAATTTCCTGAAGTGAGAAATAAAATATTTCATAATCTGTAGCTTTCACAGTATATGATACATACATAATGTGCTGAATGTCACAGATGTGCTCTGACCCTTCCTGGGAGTTTGTTGTACATTTTTTGTGCCTTTTTTTTGTGTGTAATGGCACAATTCCACATTACAGTTCTGTTCTCTTTAGGATAGTGGCATCCATTCAAAGTCTGACAGAAGTTACTTCTCATCTCCTTGTCTAAGAGTTCCTCTCCTTATGGGAGAGTTTTACTTCTCTCTCTCTATTGCATTAATACTGGGAACATTGTAGTTTTATTGGTTACTCCATTTTCTAGTGTTCATTTTTTATGTAGGCTATTCCATATGAAGTTCAAAGATAAGTCTAGAAACTGTATGACTTTCACAGTTCCACCAAATTTCAACAGCTCATAGCCATTTAGCTTATTTATAACTGTCTGGTAGACTGTTTTATGTAACTTTTACTTCAGGCTTTCACAGTTCCCAAGACAAATATTGCTGTTTATTGAAATGACCAGCAGAAGCACAGAGCAGCTTTAAAGACATTCATTCATTTATTTTTTTTTTCTATGAACTTTGTGTTTTTTCCAATTTTTTATTCATATAAAACCCTCAATACAGTTCTTGAGAGAACTTTTGGAAGGTCAGCTAAGAGAATATGAAGAATTAATAGTAAAGTTTCACATTTTGGTCATTTTTAACAAACCAGCTTCTAGAAAAGATTGTCATCATATGCTCAAGAATACAAGTAATATTTTGAAGAAACTTTCCCTTATGAAGAGAAATTCTTCAGGAACCACCAAAGGCAGTTTACACTGGTATGTCCATGACAATTCTTTCTTGTATTGCGCTGCACGATAATCCATGAAAGATGACTGCTAGGAAATGTGGTTATTTAATTTGGTTGAGATAGGGGAAGGTCATTGAGTTATGAATCAGTTTGAATTTTAAGGTGTGAGTAGGGGACTAGAAAGACAGTTTGGCTCATAGAATGAAATTTCACTGAGAAAGACCACAGAAATAGCTCCACAATTATCAGAGATACAAGGGTGTTGTAACAAGACGGCTGAGACTCCATTTTTCCATGCAGAAAAGCCACATCTTTATTTGCACACAGTGCACAGAAGGCATTGTGTCAGATTTGATTGGATGACAATATACTCACACTTAGTTCCTTGGTCAGTACATGGTATTTTGCATATCTATCAAATTTCTCTATTTTTAATTAGTTTACATAATTTTTCCACTGATTCTCATGGGACAGATTTTTCACCCAGGAATAGTTTACTGTGTTAAACGACCTTTCATTCTCAAGATGCTTTTGCACGGGAACTTACAACTGCTTAGCTGTACTTAGAAGTTACAAGCTAGCTATTAATTTAGCAGAACAAGGCCTGATTTTATGAGACCTTTCTTTAATAATTTCTGTATCTGTGACACAAGGGGACACAGCAGTATAACTTGTTGTAATCTTCGTTATCTCTGCAATGTCATATGAAAAAGACAAAGAGGAATCTTAATGTTAGTATACACAAACTGAAAATATAAAAGCAGCCCTCTGGCATCACTTAGGTTTAGTGAGATGTTAGTATAGAGTCTGATCAGAAAAAAATGTCAAGGAGAAAATATTGTATATAAGGCACTCCAGAAATATGATATGGGAAGCACAGTCAGATTTGCTTGGTAGGAAAAAGGGATGTTGCAGGAGAAGTCTATCCTAGAGCCTTACACTAGCAGATAGAGTATGTTTTTCTTTGACCATAGAATAAATGTATTGGTAACAGTAGCATTCATTCCTTGATTACTGTTTGGAGAAACATTAACCAGATCACTTTTATTTTAAAAGAGACACTTCCAACATTTCTGTAAAGTGCAGAAGTAATAAAGAAAGTAGAAAGGGTTGGTAACACAGATCAGTTATTTTGTATTTGATTTTAATTTGATTTTGATTAAGTCCCAAAGACTGATTGAAAAATTGAGATGGAGATAAGATAATTTATGCAAAAGTGATCACAAAATTATAGCGTTCATGTTACTAAAGAGAAGAAACAACAGAAAAATGGCAATGGATTTTGAAAATCCCAACAAAACATAACAAACCTGAGACTCACATTCTGTGGGTCAGCCCTGACATGAGAGCGTTTTCATGAGACAAGGACAAGGTCAGTTTCTAAAAGAGAGAATGTTAAAATCTTCTGGATGGTCCCTTAAACATAAAGGTGCAAATACATTGGGCCACTACCTCGAGGCACGACCTCAGGAAGACTGTGTGCTGAATATGACTGAAATGGCAGATTAGACATTCTTTCGCAGTGCCTCTACCACTGCCTGTTATGAGATGGAACTTTCTGCTGAACCAGTGCAACAATTTTTCTGTTCTCTTGATAGGGATTGACTTACCTCAAAGAAAGGGAAGAATTATGTAGACCATAACCTATCTGCTTATTCCAAGTGCTTAATCTAAATATTGTAACATTTAACAAGGGCACATGGCTGGCACAGAATGATTCAAATCAACTTTTTTTCCCCCACTTTGCCACTGGTCCTTGAGTTCTATGATAATACAAATGCCATTTGTTTTAGCTTCACCCTGAATTTTCCATGTGATCCATTAGGTCAGAGTGAAATTACAGTGATGGCTATCAAGTCCCTTTCTGTAATGGCAGGACTGGTTTTAACTCATTTTACTCTGTCCATGACAAGAAAACAAACTGACCAAGAAAAACCCTAGAATAATTTTATTTATCATTGTAATATTCTTTTTAGTGTTTTTAAATAGTCTCTTTAGTGCTTCATTTTTTTACAAAATAATTTTCCTTTATTTTACTTACCTCCAAATATTTCTATATTTTATTTATCTTTAATTCTTATGTAGTCAATATGAATAATTGAATCCTGTCCTCTACATATTAGTAAAATTACTTACAGAAAGCTATTTTGTCTTCTCTTGACACATTTCTTTCATATAAACCTCTCTGGTTCTCTCTTTTTTTTTTAACCTCTCCCCTTACTTTGGCTCTTTATATTTTCCATGGCATTTATTCCCATGCAACTGTGCTCTGAATTCTGTCTTTGTACCACTTTGTGTGAGCTGCTGCAGAGGAGAAAAGGATTGCTTAAATCCATCCTAACACCTCAAGATCATGAACATAGCTTTGATTGTTCTAGCAATACTCTCAAGATTAGCTTTTTTTTTTAGAAAGTATTTCAAAAATTAATGCTACTTTATTTCTCCCACTAGGGTGGCTCTGTTGGCCTACTGCTCCATGGTTCAGTCTTGTAAAATCCCTTTTCAAGATGTACAGTTCAGCAGGTCAGTACATCTTGATTGGCTGGTCGAAGTTTAAAAGCCTTATTTCTGAGAATAAAAAATTGCAGAGGATCCAGAGGTACAAAATTATCCACCGAGGGCAAAATCCAACCATGCCCTGTTGTACCAAGAACATTCAATTCCATAGGTGTTGTACGTGATAGAAAATTACAGTGGCCTTTACTATGGGAAGGGAATCTTCAGCATTCAATGCCAATCACAAGATAGTATTTAAAATTAACTGTTGGAACACTTTGTCATTTTTATAGCAAGGTTTTTGTGACCATGGTTCTCACATAACATTTGGTTTGAGGCAACATTGATATTCCTTGAGTAAAGTAACAAAAAAACCTCTTCCAATTTAACACATTTCATGAACCTTGAAAACTATCAACTTTTAATATGGACATGGAAGAATATAGAACATTAATTTATAAACATTCATACTCAGAAGAAAATAAAATTCACAGAGTACTGGAAAAAGTGTGAGAAGCTAACACTTATGGACTCGGTATATAATCATCAGTCTCTCTATCATGGGGGCTACTAGGAAAGATACTGGATTTTGTGCATCAGCACTTCAAACCATAATGTTAATTGATGTGTTGATGCACACCTCAAGCAGTTCTGGTATCATATTCTTATTAATGATTTATTTAACCCTCTATATTGCTCAGGCTTTAAGGAGGAGTCAAGGCAGCTGACAATTTGAGGTCTCCTCAGCCCACATTATGCCAGCCCTTCCACCAGTAGTAATGCAGAAAGTTTTGTGGCAGGCACAAGGAAGTAAGCTTCTCCATGAGGCATAAATAAAGTTGGGTTTCTTAACAGTGGGTAGGGCAAAGGGCAAATGGTGTTTGTTTGAACATGTCAGTAAAATGGTGTCAGTAGGGAAAAGAACAAACCAGATGGTGCTCAAGTGGAGGAGAGTCATGACCACCAGCTTGCTCTGCAGGCAGCCAGAGTGGGAACCCCTGAGTGAGCAGCCATTTCTGCCTATTATCCAAATGTAAGCACAGCAGGCAAGTCATTTGTTCTGTACCTGGCTTTTAGACTGGAAAACCTATCCAATAATCCTATTACAGCATTTCTGTTAAATTGTGCAGCCTAAATGCCAGTCAGTGGGTTGTGTACTTTCATTTTTAATTTTAATATTCAGGTGCAGATTTGTGTGAATTTCCATGGTAAATATGAAGACACTAAATCTGAACAGTTTTTATTATTGTTATTATTGTTATTTTACTGGAAATTTTTACTGTCTCTGAAAACTCAGTCTAAATGCATCAAAGACTGAAGAATAGCAACAAAAGACCCAACCAAGTGACTAAAAAACACCTTAACCAAATTTTGATAATCAAGTGGTAAATATATATAATTGTTGTTATAGCTTTTATAGCTAATTGGCAATTTTAAAAATTATTATTATTCACAGGCAAATTTAACTGAAATTTTGATATATAGACAGAGTAGAAGATAAGTTGTTAGGGCAGTGAAGAAATTTAACGTTATTATAAGATATTCTTTAAATGTTTTCCTAATTTCTTTCATCTTCTGGATCAGGGTGGGGAATGGAATTTCAGACTAAAACTTAACATTAGGAACTGGTAGTAAAGGTGTAAAATTACTGCCAGTTTAACAGATTATCAATATTAGAGGTCCATATCAATGACAAGTTTATTTTCCCTTACATATAATTGCAATAAAGTCCACTCTACCCTTGATAAGTTGAAGGAGTGCAAGCTGCAATCTGTGCTGCTTTTCACACTGGGGCTAGCTAGTTAATCATAGAAGAATCTCTTTTTCCTGAAGGTTCATCAGGCTAATAGGATGCAAGGGAGAGAACAGCAATCCTACTGTATTGTGCACAAAAAGGGACCACTTGTACCTCCTTCCAGCAGGGTGAATTAGAAAGAAAAAGCACTATGAGATTACTATAGTTAGTTATAGCTATTATGTACTATTTGATTGAATTAATAACTTAACCAAGATCAGCTTTCTGGAAGACTTTTAGAGCAATTAAAACCCAGTTTATTTCTTCAATTTCTTCATTATCAAAGATATCCTTTAATAAATTAAGTCTCAATCCAACTGACTACACATGGAGTGGCTTTTGGTCCACATACCCACACTACACAGTTTTACATGTATGTTGCAGGCAACTTTGGAGGTGTAAAAAAGGGAAGGACAAGAGAGCTTCTCCTATTTCACTGGTAAATTATCATTTTTTGTTTCCTGAGCTTAATCTTTACTTCTCTATCTTGAAAAAGTGTGGTACTAAGAGCTAAGGCCTATTGCAAAGCAATTATCCTTGATGTTCCCATTTCCTGCAGTTACTTTCAGGGGAATGACATTGTACAGAGCTATGAATCAAGTATCACTTACCTTGAAGCCAGACACTCATCTATTTAGATGAGTTAAAAATCAACATTTGAGAAAACTGGGCTAGCTGCAAATGGCAATAAAAACTAAACTCTGTTTTTAAGACATTGAAAACTAACTGCAGTTAAGCAGGCTGAAGAACTGATGACCCATCACTGAAATGTCAGGGATCAGCAACTGGGAAAAGCCATACTCTTTGATGGAGTTCAGTCATGAAGTGGATGAAGGGTAGAATGGCCTTATTTTAGTTGATATGTGTGCACAGCAAGTGTTCCTGCACCTCAGGGATTTTAAGCAATTTTTTTATACCCTGATAAGCTACATGAAATTGAGTGCTGAAATTTATTAAAACAAAATTGTCCTGTCTGTTTTGGCTGTTTTACTGTTCTGCCAGGGAGCTGAGGTACCTGCACAAAGCATTAGGATATCATTAGAGCATCTTTAGGATGGCTCTCCTCTTAAGTAGATGTATTTAAGCAAAATTAACTCAAGACCTTAAATTTAATGGCATTTCAATTTCAGGATCATAAGATAAATATTAACAGGAGGAAATTTAAATTACCTATCCTGAAAGAAGACTCTGTAATTGAAAAAGGCATCAAACTTTGATTACTTAAAATTTATCATTGGCATTGTAACTACTGACAATACCTAGAACACTTTGAAAGCAAAATATCACAACAAAATTTTGAAAAAAGCTATGAAATTGTCAAAGATTCATACAGAGACCCTGAAGAGTGAAAGAAGGAGAAAATAATGGATATTTTTTAGGAATAGAGTATGATTTTGTAAAAAAAGAAGATCATAAAAATAGAACAGTTGAACTGGTTTATTAATATTTTTTAAAAATGTACTTGAGGCAAAACAGTAGATTCTGAAAAAAAATCAATAAAATGAGGAAATTGAGGAAAATACAATTAATATTATTTGAAAAGCATAATGTAGAGTAACTGAAATGCATAGAGTAATGCACATTGTAATTTCATTTTTTTTTTCTGTCCTATGCTCTGCTGGTACTCCTGTTATATTATCATAATATGCATTCAAGTAAAATTATTAAAGATTTTAAGGTCTAAGAGAGGGCAAGTTGCATATCCTGCTTAAAATCATGCCCCTTTTAAATATTTATGTGATATCTGAAGTTATGAAGATGAGCTTATCACTAGGCATTAACCAGATCCTTGTAGTAATAATAACAATATCTGGACTTTCTGTAAAATCCATGTCCCTGAATCACAGATGCAACCCTCAAACGTCTATATCTTGGCACTGTGTGCACTTGCAGTTCATGTGAAATGTCAGTATGTTAAGTTAAACTTCCTGTTTAAGTAAGTGCAAGTCACAGAATGGCCCAGTTTAAGACATCCAAAGTGCTTTTTTAGGTAACTGAAGTTTGCACAGTTTCAAGAGAAGCAAGACACTTGATAGATACTTGAAGATACTTATACTTTAAAAGACATTTTCCATGACTGGAAATAAAACTTAGATTTTCTTAATAGATTTCAGATTTAGATGATGCCTTTTTTTCCAAGTATCGATGAAGATATTCAGGAAGAGGCCATGAATTATGGGGGTTTCTAAAAGGTAGTAAATCAACTATATTTTTTATGTGTTTGTGGAAGGATGAAACAGGTAGCCAGGAAGCCAGATAACCTGCACAGTTACTGCAATGGTGAAAGGAGGACAGGTAAGGACAAGGACAGTAGAAATGCAGTGAAAATATCTACTTAACTAGAGAATAACCTTGCATGTTCTTGGAGTGGGGAGGTGTTGGGGTTTTTTTCTTTTCCTTTTTTTTTTTCCTTTTATTTCTTCCTTGTGGATTAGCTCCTGCAGAAAAACAATACCTGGCTAAGGACAGCAGGTCACTTTGCTTAATCCTCACTTTGTTACCATACAAGTCGAGAGTGATTTGACTAATACTTTCTTGCTCTTAGATTAAGTTAGAGAAATTCTCAATTGTAACAGTTATGTAAAGCTACCAGGAATCTTTCTTTTCAGCCAAGAAAATCCTTAAATTATAATTTCTACATTTTATTTTATTTTATTTTATTTTATTTTATTTTATTTTATTTTATTTTATTTTATTTTATTTTATTTTATTTTATTTTATTTTATTTTATTTTATTTATTATTTTAATTAAACTTAGTTTCTTCTGAAACTTATTCTCTGTGGTTTCACATAAAATTTGTTCTTTACTGTGGAATTAGAATACTGTATCACTTTGTTGACTTTGTTACCCCTGCATAGCTTAAAGTACTTAAAATACTAATTAAAAATATTAAGGGAAAATAGGTCTCAAGTAACATGAAAGAGCAGTAGGGTAGCAGCAGCAAGGAGGAAGGTTTAACATTGTCCAGCTGTAAATATAGATGAGTGAACAGTGCTGCAGTTTAGAAAGTGTATTCTTTACAGTCTCACATGGTCATTTTCTGTAACTAATAGATTCTAATCCCTAGAAGTTACCAAACCACTATGACTGTATATGTATTTCCCTATGGACTGATGCATCTGTATAACAAAACTCAATTCCTTTAGAGCAAAGGTCGTTAAAGTTTACACTGTGCTTGCTACTGCCCCCAAAAGTTCCAAATGTACACAGAAATCAAACAGATGCATTGGCGTCTACTTCAGAACTGGGGATGCAGAATTAATTGCTCTGGCATCCTCTCTGTGTCTGCATGTGTGTACGCACCTTATTTTAGTATCATGCAAAGGGAAACTCAGAACTATTGATGTTTGGTCTTGTAGCCTGTTCCTTGTTCTTATTGGTCATGATCTGTTCAGCATTGCACCCTTGAGCTTTTATTAGAACTTGAATGCCAAACCACTCTTTTTGAGCTCAGGGGAACACACAAAGGTAACATAATGCCATTACTGCTTTATTGTCTACATAAATAATGGATTTCTTTTGGAAAGCTAACAAAAGTTTGGAGAAAAGCTCTTCCTCCTTTTAATGCATCAAAGCCAAATGATGCCACAGCTCTTTTATACTACTAAAATGAGTGAAACTGTGTTTTTCAAGGGACATTTACATATCTATAGTAGAGAAATAAGTGGACTGCTGTGGGAAACTTTGATACTTGCAACATTTAAAAAATATTACAATTACCAATGTTAAAATTGATGTTCCAACTTACAAATGCTTTCTCATAAAATATTCTTCTGAAAAAGCTATATAGCACAAGGAACTGATGTGAAAAGGAAAGCAGATAACTGTTCCTATACTGGAACTTCTTTTCATAGACAGAAGAGCATTATTCTTAAGTGAAAATGAATCTTCTGTTGACCAAGAGTACATCAACTGTCTGTAATAGTGGGGGAAAAACTTGTTCCAAGAATGCAGGAAAAATTTGCTTGGTAAAAAAACCTACATGTTTAGAACAACCTTCCAAAATACCAACAATGTAAAAATTATCTTTACACTCTGCTACATAACTTTCTAAACCAAGAGATTCAGGTGTGATTTCTGTCTTGTTCTGACAACTTATTATCACCACTGACAAGCAAGTGTTGCTGTTGTGTTTCACAACTGGGAATAAGGGGATAATGCTGTTTAGGAGAGCAGCAAAAAGTTAATTGTTAGCAAAAAGCCATATATGCTACTTCAGTTTTTCTAGTTGTGTCTCTGTATTAAAAGCTCATTCACACAATGACTCCTGGAACAAAGTCTCTCTAATGTAAATAGCATGCAGCAATGCTGCTGCTTCTTTGTAGAGAAAGCATTCATGCTTTTATAATGGAGTGCATGCATTTTAACCGTTACAGGTCCACTGAGAAGATGGAAAGTTTCTAGAAATTATTCAAGTTTCCTAATTAATGTATAATCTTACCTTAGATCATATGTTTCTGTATTAATATACAAATATGTAATTTAATACAGATTATAGTAAGATATATAACTCAAAGCAGTAGCATGTTTAAGCACAGAAGTCCAATTCTATTGATAAATACTTAAAAATATAATTTTATACTTATCTATAAATAGGGAATAACTTTATAAACACAATATTTTCTAAACCTGTAGTAGCTGAAGGAGCTGAAGAGAATTCATTTTGTCAGCCTTGTGTACTTGAACACTTTATCTGACTGAAGTGGTTTTAGGCCCAGCTGGAGATGGAGCACCACGCAGCCCCTCCATCAACTGTCCCCTTCTCTTCCCTCCAACACAGGTGGAATGTGGAGGAGAATTCAAGTTGTCTGTTGAGAAAAGGACAGTTTAATTGAAAATAAAGTAAAATACAATATCAGTGGGAAATAAGAATAGTAATAGTAATATCAATAATAATAATAATGATAATAATAATAATAATAATGGTAATGCACAATGCAATTGCTCACTGCAGGCTTACTGATCCTCCTTCCTGAACCCAGACCGGCTCCCTTCTGGAAAACTCCCCTCAGTTAATATGCTGGGCATGTGGAATATTCCTTTGTTCAGTTCAGGTCACCTGTCCCAGTTAAGCTTCCTCCCACTTAGGATTTTTTTCTGTACCTCTTCAGTGGCAGAAGATGAGACAAGAAAAAACTTCCTTGTGAAAAGCACGACTTAGCAAGAAACCAAAATATCAGTGTGTTATCAACATTCTCATTGTAAATCCAAGCCACAGCAATGTAACAGCTACTGAGAAGAAATTTAACCCTGATTCAGGCATTTTATGTGGCTCAATTTATGCAATTTCTATGTGTTCAACTGTCAGGATATTTGGTATTCTTAAAGACCTAGCTCCTGCAATCTGTTCTTCATATTAAAGTCTTCTTAAAGGCATATTTTAATCCCTCTGGCTTTTGCAGAAATATTGAAAATATACACATGAAAAAATTAAGTGGAAATTAGAAAAGAAACTGATCTTTGCTAAAAAGAACTTTTAATTTTCATGAGCCTAGTTACAATATTCATAGGTAATGCATTCCTTGGTAGTGCTGTGCAGGTGAGATAAAAGCCCTTGATAAATGTGGATGGAAATGGGACTTCTTTTCTTATGTGATAGATAATATTTTAGGGATGTTTTTAATGTTTCTTCTTCAAGTGCTTCAGTAGGAGCATTTTAAAGGGCATTCAAGTAGACCAAATTATCCATATACTATTTGAATTAGTATAGTACAAAAAGCGCTCAGTTTTAAAATCTGATGTGCTAGGAAAAGTGGTCATTAAAATAAAGTTTGTGTATCATTTTCATAACACTCTTAGTATTCCTTCATAAAAGGATTTATGCTTTCTTTTATGAAGACAAGCAACAAAACTGCTTACAAAATGCATGTTAGGGTTTTGTATTTTATATATATATAAGCATGGTGATTTACATAAATAAATAAAAATAGAACTACAAATAACTTGGTATTTGTGTATCAAGGAAACAGCCCCTCTACACATGTACTATGCCTTTTGAGCATTAAAACATGAATGATTAATTAGATACAAACCAGAACAACTTGACATTTAAAACAATTCCCAATTGTCATTGTCACTTCCAAGGCATGGAGTTTAAAAATAAACAAATTACTAGCTAGTTAGATAAATTAATGGAAGTGTTTTATGTCTTGTAAAAGTCTTTCTAATTGCTTTTGAGAATTTCCCTGTGTAGCTGAATGCAATTTGAGGAAACCATCACAATATTCCACAATTTCTTTCAATTCCCACCCTGCTACAATGTTGATGTAAAAAACCCTGCAAATAATGTCATTTTAATAAAGTAAGTTATTTGAGATTTTCAAAACTGTGGTTTTCATTTATGTCCACAATAAAAAGTCAGATAAATAAGGGACAATTTTTAAAGAACCCACTTGGCTACATTGGCTACACAGGGATGATGGTCTTACAGCAGTCTCAGAAGTGCTCTTTTATCAGACAGTTAAAATTACCTACTGAAATTAGACTGAAATCAAGCATCAATCTTTTGTCCTAGGGAAAGCAAGTGATAAGAAGAACAAGATAATATTTTAATAGCTTCCCGATACTAAGATGCCAACTTCAGAGCAATTGACATGAGCAGTTGCTGTCAAATTTTTTGAAGATCTTGGGTCTATTTAAGAAAAATAGACCTAAATTAAATTCTTAACTTCAAGATAAGTTAAGCAGATTTTCAAGCCCCCCAAAATGGGGGGAGCAGTGGTTAGCTGTGTCACATAGATGCTGAAACAAGGAGACTGATATACAAAATAGTTTCTGAAATACAACATGATTTTCCACCAACTTAGTTTCATAAAGATTGGACTGCTGCCTTGTCTGGAGCAGGGATGTAGAGTCCCAGTTTGTCCAACAGGTGATCATGCAGCAGTGTGGGCTGGGGGCTGACCTGTTGCAAAGCTGCTCTGCAGAGAAGGAAGGACCTGGGGGTGCTGGTGGACAACAAGCTGTCCATGGGTCAGCAGTGCCCTCGTGGCCAGGAAGGCCAATGGTACCCAAGGGTGATTATGAAGAGCATTGCCAGCAGTTGAGGGAGGTGATCCTGCCCCTCTACTCAGCCCTGGTGAGGCCACATCTGGAGTTCTGTACCCAGATTTGGGCTGCTCAGTACAAGAGGGACAGAGAGCTACTGGAGCAGATCCCGTGGAGGGCTATGAAGATGATTAAGGGACTGAAGCATCTCACTTATTAGAAAAGGCTGACAGAGTTGTGCCTGTTCAGACTCAAGAAGAGATGACTGAGAATCCTCGTTAATGTCTGTCAGTATTTGAAGGGAGAGACTCCTGAGGATGGCCCAGGCTCTGCTGGTGGTGCCCAAAAATAGGGTGAGAAGCATTGGGCAGAAACTGATGCACAGGAAGTTCCACCTGAAAATGTGGAAGAAATTCTTTACTGTGCCGGTGACCACAAACTGGAATAGATTGTCCAGAGAAGCTGTGGAGCCTCCCTCACTGGAGATAGTCCAGAACAATCTGGACACAATCCTGTGCCCTGTGCTGGGGGATGACCTTTCTTGAGCAGGGAGGCTGGACCATATGACCTGCTGTGTTCCCTTTCAAACTGACCTATTCTCTGTTTCTGTGAATTGCACGTGCATGTGAGTTTTTGGCACTGAGAGAACAGAATGGCTCACATATATATGTGACCACACCAGACTGGGCCCCACACAAATACATAAGGACCCATGAGAATAGGTGGATATTTGTGGAGACATCCTGAGGAAGATCCTGTCTGCAAATTTCAGGAGCAGAAATGAAGCAGACAGCATCTATTCCCTGAGACCTGTTTGACATTTCACTTAATTCCATTAACAGTGTACAAAATGCTTTTAAGTAACTCTGATTAGACACTTAAAATTTAGGCATAGCTACTTCCTCAATTACAGTTTTAACCCTTTCTCACAGAAAAAGCACAAGATGTCATACATTTACCTCTTTCTTTGAGGCACTGTGAAGACAACTACCTAAACAGAAAATATTTGAATCAATCATCTGCTCAAAAACTAATTACAATTTTGTCCCCATTTTTATACACATATACAGCTACAAAGGCCAAGTCATAATTATTTGAATCACACTGCTGTGGACATTTATTTACATATTTATGACTGTCACAATGGATGTATTGTGTTAATTTTATAAATTGTGTGTGGGTATATATTTGTAGGCTTATGTGCTCTGCTTTGAAAAGGCAGACAGGCAGACAATTTCTCTTTTCCAGTACAAACCTAACAGATCTGCCAGTGATTAAGTGCCTCTGGAACATGGAAGCATACAAAAATATATAAAAGGATGTGTAACATAAAAAGTGGCATTATATGAAGTAAAACTGAATTTTGACTTGTCATATTCCTTGCTCAGACATGAAAATAGAAGTAAAATCTTCATTTTTTCATAGCAGATTGTGCTTCATCTTCTGGTTAACTTAGTGTCGAAGAAGTCCAGTAAATTTTATGATGTTCTAATTAGCACTCTCACAAGCTGTTAACATTTGTACTTGCAGTCAAGTGGCATTCAGAGAAGTGTGAAATTTTTCTGCCTTTGAAAATATGTAGGAAATCAGCTCTCCTGAAATGGACAGGTCCACTTGAAAAGTCTGTAAATACATCAATGGAAACCAGAGCTGATTCTCAGTGAGGCACTTTGGATATCTACTGTTGAATGAATTAATGGATAATAGTCCCTAAAAGTGTAACTCTTCCTGTATACCTACTCTTATGTAAACTCTTAGTTTATTTGTATTAATGTTTACAAACTATAAAATTATAATGTCAATCACATGCTTGTCAGTTGCAATGACAATTATAAATCATGTTTTTTCTTAAATGACAAACCATCACAATTTCCTATGGGTTCATGACTCTTAGTCAGTTGACCTTTAAGTCCTTTAAGTTTAAGTGATGAAAATATCTTTGAATATCTGTGCCTGTATTTAAAATTCTTCTTACAGAGAATTTTGGAAAACAAGATGAAGACTACATTCGATTTTCAATACTATATTTTAGAAACAGGACTGACAGTTACTGGGAAGAAACAAAAATTTTAAAACTTGATATCTTCTTTACCCAGTATAGGTTTTTAGGGGATGCTCAAGGGGTGCTCTAGTCTTGATTAAAATTGGACAGTAGGTGCAAAAGTTGCCAGAGGGATATACAGACAAACACAAAGACTGTGTAATCACATGCACTGTTATCAGCAGAAACAAATGAAAAAGAATCACAAACTATTCCTTTCAGTTTTGTTCAATGTGATGTGAAAATGAGATGATCTATTCTCAAGAGGGAAATTTAGATTGCTAAAAGAGAACACACACACACTCAAACATTCCTTAGATTTATTTAGAGGAGGAAAATTTTGGAGGTCAGACCAATGAAATAACATAGATAACAGCAGCACCTGAACTACTCCAGCCTTTTTTTCCCCTTCAACTTAAGGATGCTGTTAAAATCCACTTCTGTTAGGTTTCCTGTCTTATCTGAGCCCCTGGCAATCGGAACCTTATAAAATCACTTTTGTCCACAGCTGCATTCTAGAAGCAGAAGAGATCAGTAATGTGGCAGCTTCATAATCTGGCAGCTTCTGGTCTCCTCTCTTTACTCCGTACTGTAACCATTCATTAGGGATCCCTTATTTGGGCTGCTAACCACTAAGATCAAAAGCACCTGAAATGGCCAATCATTACCTTCAATTCTTTCAGCTGAATCACTGCCTAGGCTCCATTGGGTAGATCTAAGGTTAAGAGAATAGAATTGGAATTGTTCAGCTGGAGAAGAGAAGACTCTGGGGTGAGCTCCTTGTGGCCTTCCCGTATATGAAGGGAGCATACAAGAAAAATGCAATGAGACTCTTTTACAAGAGTATGTAGGGGCAGGACAAGGGGAAATGGCTTTAAACTGAAAGAGTGAAGTTTTTTTTATTAGATGTTAGAAATAAATTCTTTACTGAGAGGATGGTGAGGCACTGGAACATGTTGAAGAGAGAAGCTGTGGATGTCCCATCCCTGGGATTGTTTCAAGGCCAGGCAGGATGTGGCTATGGGCAAACTGGTCTAGTGGAAGGTGTCCCTGCCCATGGCAGGGGGATTGGAACAAGATGGTTCTTGGGTTCTCACCAGAAAGTTTATGATTCTATGATCTGCTTTGAACATAATGGAGATTTAAACACTTGCTACAAATGTTGGCAACTACAATGTAGAATATTATATTTATCTAACATAATAAATGCCACTGTTAGTGTTTGATTCAGCTCCCTAAACTCACATAAGAGCATAGAACACAGGAAAAAAATTATAATGATATTTGAATTGTACAAGGCTATCTAGGATATCTCCATTACACTGCATGATGATGGGGTTTTATACCCAGGGGAAAGGCAGTTGAAGCAGTTGAAGACTTTGACATTTCATAATGCAACTCTATTTCTGTAAAAAAATTTCCCACATCAGGTTTATGTGAACATCTGTCCATGTGCAAATACAGATATGATGAGTCTGGACACCTTGCACAGATCTGAAGTCCAGCTTGTGACTCTGTTGTCTCACAGCTCATACTATAACACTTCTGAATGTTACCTTAAACAGGTTGAAGCTGTGACTTTTGAAGGTGACAAAGTTTGTTGTGGGCATCCATTAGTCTGGGATGAAGAGATTAGAGACTTGCTTATGAAACATCTTTCCCTTCTCCCTTGGTTCTCCCCTGAACAAAGAATTTCAGATTACTTCTCTCTCCTCAACACATCTTCACAACAGTCATAATTAGTTATTAGGTAGATAGGCAGTTTTGTGCAATGAGACTTTTTTCTGCAGGTATTTCATCTTGAGCCAGAAAGTAAAATTAAGTGCAGAAAAGACTGGAATTAAACTATTTTGGTACACAGCTGAACAGGCTTCCTCCTAGACAATCTCAGTTAGGCTTTTTCTTATTTTGCTTTTATATAGAAAATTATTATCTCATTTTAGATATTGAAATCCAATTGAGACTCCGGATCAGATCCATCTTTCCAAATAGATATATCTACAGTTCAAGCATTTGCATATGAAGTAATTTTTTAAAGGCTATTCTTACAGTCAGTAATAAATAAATGGCTGCATGATAGCATGAATAATTTTATTCTAAAACAAAGATTTCATATCAATCTGATGAAGTGTCTTTCTCTCTTATTTACTTGACAATCTCAGTTGCAGCCATCAAAAATAGGTGAGATATATCTCAGTGGGAATTCCAGGAGAAAGGTAGATCTTTTAAAGTTCATGTGGACTAGGACTGAACCCTCTACTCTGTATTCTCAGTACAGCAGTTTCCTGAGCCAGAAGGGTTTATTTAAGCAATTCAAAGTATCTGAAAATGTGTGCACCATGGAACCCATAATTTCATTTTAACAAAACCTGAACATTAGATCACTTTTTCCCTCCTCTAGTTACTTGTTTTAGAAGATCACTTATCAAATACTCTAGATTAAATTTTCTTTATATTTAACTTTTAAGGAAATTTTATAGTGTCATGGCGACTGTGTAAATGGAACAATTTGTCACGTGTGGCTCTGGGATTGTACTTAGTGGTGACACAGCTGTCCAACTCTTCAAGGTTGATTGAAAGTACATTGACATCAAAAATGTCACAGCCATTTATTACATTGCAACTGAAAACTCCAGTGGTGAAATAGTGAGAGAAAATTCTGCACATTTTTCAGATCACATTGCTCAAGAAAACAATGTGATCATTTTTGCATTTAGGGTGGTGGGTAATCAAGAGGCAGTTGGTATCCCAAGCACATTCTTAAAGTATATGTTGTTTTAGCACCCTGTTTCTACTGTTTTGCATTTTAGTTGTAGATTTCAGCAGAAAACTTAAAATTTCCTATTTCCTTGACACATGGTCCTTCTGACTCAGCTGTAACCACTTTTTCAGGCAGTAGCCAGCACAACTGCTGCTCCTCTTTGTCATTTTGGAAATAAAGATGATGATTGGGATTTGTTTCTTGTTTCCAAAGTCTCAATGCATGTAAGAATATGTGCCTTACAATTGCTATTTTAATGTAACAGTGTTTAGTTTCTGATGTAACAGTTTGATGGGATGAACCTCAGGTACTAAAGAACGGTAGCATCAGTTAATTAGGGTTCTAACTATGTTCATAAATTAAATCAGTTTGACATTAATTTTAGCCAGCCATAAGGGTTTTGGGGAGGGGAGGGTTTTTTCACACTTATATAAAAAAAAAAAAAAAAAAAAGCAACAAAAAGAGAAGTCAGCATGACTTGAAATACAATGTTCATCTGTTAAATATTTGGAAAGATTTTCTAATTAACAGTTACAGTAGGAATGTAGATTCTGTGACAGTAATTAAATAAAAATATGAAAAGATCTGTCACCATGAAACAGGAGAAAAAAGAAACTGTGAAGGAAGGATGGAAAAATCAAAACAAGCTGACATCTTTGAGTAACTCCTCCACGTGGACTAGAGACAGGGCAATGAATCAACACATCATTGTCATCTTGGTGGCAGAAGACCTCCCAAAATGAGTGATTGAGAAAAGCAAACAGCATTGACAGATGTGACAACAATGGAATTAATAGTTTTTGGGCTGAAAGCAGCTTAGCTTATGGATTTTCAAGGACCTAAGGGCCACATGAGCACAGAAATAAACTATAAAGCTCTACTGCATCCTGCATATCATATCTTTTTAATTGAGATGTGTTAATTATATCTTTATAACAGAGAACAGAGAAGTTGTTTTCTCTTTTCTTCTTTCTTTTCTCTTTCTTTCTTTTCTCTTTCCATAGTTTCAACCTAACACTGGAAGTCAGTGCCCCCTCCGGTTCACACCTCAGGTCTCTACTTATCAGTGGCAGGAAGGAAAAACTTATTTAATTTGCTTACTGTAATAGAAGCGACAGACAGCAATACTTACTGATATAGAATGAAGACAAGAAAACAGGATTAGTTCTGAGATCTGATATCTTTCAGCTCCCCAGGCCTGGCATAAATTCTAAGAGCCATGGCAAGTAATGAGATACCAGAACTTAAAACCACATTATCCTGATTTATCAGATATTTTCATCCCAGCACTTTGCTCTGCTTAAGGACCCCTGAAGCAGAGATTATTCCTGTATACACCAACAAAAAGCTTGGGGTCACAGTTTTGAAGCTCTGCATATCAGTTCCTAACTCAGTATCAGACCTAAAACTTTTATTACTTCCTCTCACTTACAGCATACTGGTTTTTTTCTTGCTACTACACAGTAAGCAGAAAAATGGTTCTGAACCAGGCCATAAGCAAGAGCGTTTGAGTGCAAGGCTATATCATGTACTGTGCAAAAATCCTAGAGAGACTGTTCCTGCTGTATGCAACCTGCAAGTGCCAAGACATCCAGTAAAAACACTCCCCGAATGCCGGTAGATTGTGCCTGAGACTGGAAAAGCACTGGCTTTTATAAATTTACTTTAACAGTGACTTCATTATGGAAGAACCTGGAAGAGGACTTTTAACTACCAGTGAAATGACAGCTGCAAACATATGAACAGTGAGAAACCTGGAGGAAAAGAAAAATGCAAATTTACCATTGCTTTTGATTGGTGCAAGTCTACTGAAGTAAAAGGAACACTGGCTTCTTCATGTATGAAATAAATTTGTTTCCAAGCATTTAATACTCTGATCAATGCAATGACTTGACTGAACTCTAGTAAAAAGAAAACAAAGTCGGCTGAAGAAGACATTGGGAATTTACATTTCTCCAATTAAAAAAGGAATCCTAATGGAAATTTGGGGATGTTGCAAAGAACTGTTGCCTGATTAAAAGACATGCTAGACACTTAATGTTTTCAGGACAATTTAGAGCATGATAAAAGTTGATAGGACATTGTCCTATCATTCACAGCATATTGAATCTGTAAAGAAATACTGATAAGATTATTGTTTTCATTTTACTTTTCATTGTAGGTGTTAAATTCTGTGAGTGAATGATGTCTGGCCCTCATTTATATGAATCATTTTTATGAGTTAAATGAAATACCAAATTAACTACTTTTGGAATTATTTGATGCCTTACAACATAAACAAACAACTTCAAAAGAACAGAAATAAAACTACTTGAATGACTACAAAAGTCACATGGTTTATTATTATTAATAATTTCTGAGGAAAGAGCCTAGAAATGATCTATGACAAAATTTTTCATGTTTATTTACATATCTCTTCTGTTCTATAGTTTGTTGCCATCATTGGATTGCATCTGTGTGTGCAATTACATTTGTTCATACAGCTGGCAGATGGTATGCAACAAGAAACTCATAATACCAAATGAATGGGAAGAAGACTGATTCTGTGAATTATTATGTATTTATTATGTATTGCATCTTCTTGCCTTTCATTTCCAACTAGATTATGAGGCTGCTTCTATGCATAACATTACTGGCAAAGATCAAGAATCACTGTTTTGTCTTTGAGGGATTCCTGATCACATTTTTGAAGAAAACTTTTCTTTGTGGTGAATTTACAGTTTCCTAGGCCAAAAATGTGAAGTCTATATCACAACTTCATTACCGTCAGGTAGTTTTGAAGACTGAGTTTTCTCTAAGTTTTACAGCAGAGATGATCTGGGGTCTTTTGTTCTATACATCACTTTTATTTAAAAGGCCTATTTCAACTACTACACTTCACTTTTTAACTATAAAGAAAATTTAATTAGATATATACCAAGTAGAATCAAACTAGGGGAGATATTACTTCCTAAAAAAAGTACTCCAATTACTCCCCTAGAAGTGGTGGCACATATAAAAAATATACCTTATTTTTTATCCTTCGCTGTGAGGTGTAATCTATCCCTTCTATGAGGTACCAAGAAGCAAAAGGAACTGAATCAACCAGAATATACAGATTTGTCAACAAATGGGGAACTGCCTCAGGCATCAGCGTGAAGGAATAAGCAGCACAAGCCAAAATGGGAACTAGAAGTATTCAGTGGATTTAGATTTAGAAATAAGCAAAAAAATTTGGTATGATAACAGATGGATATTTCTGAGAATGGAACCCTGAGAAATAAAAAACAGAGTGAGCATGAGAAAAGAGACACTTCAGCTTCTAGTTCTGTTGCAGGGCATACACAGGCCATTACAGCATAAACTTCATAAACTTGTCCACTGTGACACTTGCTTATGGGAATTCTAATTTTATCCTTACTCTCAGCTTATTTTTAGACAGATATCTTCTGTGAACTTCTTCTCCTCCTTGACCACCCTTTTCTTAGGAGTGTTACTTGCAAGATTCAGTAGGTCAACATGTATCTATTTTTCTATATGACCACAAGGCACATTTATATCCTCGTTTAGCCAGATGGATCCAAATCTTACTATCATATGATGGTAAACCATAAGCACCTAACAAGAAAAACATGAGTTCTTTGCTGCATGGGGTGGGTATTTTGGTGACAGCCAACTAAGCTTTCTTAGCCTTACTCTTCACTGCTTCAGCCTTCCAGGCCACTGTGCTTGAAGACATGGTTCAAGGAGTTCTCATGGTTCTTGAAGTGCCATTAAACCCTACTGATTTGTATAGCTTTAGAATTAAGCTACCATTAAAACTCTTCCCCTGTGCAGTTCCAGCAAAGGAGATTAAACTCTGTATTGGTTCTGCAATGAATACATAGCAATGCAAATTCATTTAAGCTGCTCTCCACAAACCATGTACTCCATAGGAACCATGAAATATCAATGTGACATATATTAGGAAAAAAAATAAATGTTTTTAAAACTTCTGAACCGGCAAAGATGTAAATCTCCCTTTCATATTGTAAGATATTCACTTTTAATACTTTATTATTACGAGGGCTCACAGATTACAAGTGGAATTTTACACAGCCATACTGATATTAGTCACAAACATGACTTTCATTAATATTTTTTCTCCAGTTAATTATGTACTGAAATAGTATGAAATTGTAAAAGCTTGAGACAAGGTCAATCTAATTTCTTAGTGATGTAGAAAATAGTAATTTCTCATAAGGTTTCCTGGGTTTGAGATCTCAGAGTTTGATCATTTAGCTAATTATGCCATTAATTTACATGCAACAATTCCTTGTCAAGGCATGTCTGATGTTAGTTTTTTTTCATTGATATTTCCTGTATAAAATTTAACCCTAGTGAAGCACTATCAAATTTTTGTATCTTGTGACAGAGAAAAAAAATACATTTTTGTATGAACTAATTTGCATACTGTGAGCTCACTTTTTCTTCCATGTCCACAGATACTCCTACAGGTTATTTATAGTATTAAGTACCACTGAAAGCAGTCAGCTGTGATCTTTCTTTGCATGCCTACTAAGAGGAATTGAAGAACTATTTTATTATTCTGTTCATGAAAGATTTTTGAGATTAGAGAATATTAATATATTTACTACTGTTACAGTATTAAAATGTGAAATTTAGTTTGGGATATCAGATTGAGACACTGGTGGAAACCCTCTCTGTAACAGCTGCCAGTACCCATTCTTAATTCTTTCATTAAATATGGGGGGATGAGAGGGGAAAGGAAATAATTTAGTTAAATATTTGTAATTTAAGGAAAAAACAATTTTTATTTTGAGCGTGGGGGATTAACTGCATTAATTATTCACTTTCCTTTTAGCAGAAAAAGTGATTCTTTTGTCTGGTAGCTTTGATTTCATATTGACTCTCTTTTATTGAGATGAAGACAGACCTACTCTTGTTCTACTGTTGAACCTCCCTTTAAAAGAAAGCAGGATGATTTTCAATAAAATGTTAGCAAGAATAGTACAAGAGACAGAAAATGGAAATATTTATTTTTTATTTAAACCTTACTGATGGATATTAGTGGTACAGCACAAGGTCTTAGCAGCCAGTCTAAAGCTGAAAAAACTTATTCCAGTGTCAATCTATTTAAATCATTGCTCTGTGTTTGCTCTTCTAATCATACATTCCCATCAGTAATAGAAGAAATGGAATTGACTTGGCAGTCTTAGCTAGGCTATTAGGCAGGAATAGAAAGGAAAAGGCTGGGAAAGAAGAATCAGCTCAGAGGAGAATGATGCACTGGTGAGCAGGAAATATCAGAGCCCTGAGCATCATATCCTAAATAAAATTTAAGATTTAGCCAAAAATATTTTGCACCCTCTAAAAACACATTGCATAAGACCTAGAAGAGTGAGTAAAGAGCTAATTCTTTTTAAAGTAGTCTTTTAAAGATTAAACATTTAGTTTCCTTGCTATTCAGAGAACAATCTTCAAATCTCGAAAAATTACTAGAACAAAAAGGGAGTTTAACCCTGGTTGTGGGGCGGTTCACACATCTGATGCTTTAGTCCTGTGGGCAGTGGTGGTGTCCTCCTGAAGTAGCCTAAATTCCAGGAGACAGAGTGGTCTCTGACATCAGACTTCTGATGAGCTATGAGGGAACCTGAAGCTCCTGGTTCCTTCCTAGTGAAGCAGGCAGGCAGCCAAATGGAGATAAACTTAGCAGCACTGCTCTTCCTTCTGTGTCTTGGACACACTGTTTGAGAAAAGTGAATGAGATGAAGAAACATGGGGAAGATCTGATGCATGTATTTGATGTGAGCACAACTGTAAGATGATCAAAATTAAACTATCTCTGGTTTTGGTTTTGAATGCAACAACAACAACAAAAGGATAGATACTTCATTTTTAATTTCAACAGTGGTGATGTAGCTATCTAATAGAAGAATAAATACTAAACCTGGAGCCTGAGATACTGCAGCACAAAAGCAGCATCAGTTGTAGCATAGCTCAGCTCCTAAAATCACCACAGCACCTTGTTCTTCAGGAGATTAACAAAAATGGGCATATCTAGGCTTTTATAACCAAACATATTTACTGTTATTAATTATCTGTATTTTTAAGTCTTCCAGTAGGCATAGAAACACATAATATTCCAGAATTTTAATTGTTCATTCTATCATAGAGGAATAATTACTGAAATAAATGATACTGAAATGACAGTAGAAAGTCAGAAATTCCTAAAAATATTATCCAAGTAACTAGCTGTTTAGCAATTATAAGTACTATCATGTGACGATGCACACAGGCATTGGATAACTGGGACAAAATATTTCTGAAGGAACGAAACACTCTTTATAGGAGAAAGGTTCAGCACAACCTGGGCATGAAAGATAATTGACAGAATTGTTCCTAATAAGGCTTGAGAAGAAGGATGATGTTGATTATTCAGAGCTCTGAAATTTTTATCCTACATACCTCATGCAGTGGGTGCTCCAGCTGATAAGATTCACCCCTCTATCTTTAAACAAATTATCTTTAAACAAATTATCTTTAAAAGTTCATCTTTACACTTAGTGCATATAAATGAGAAGCCTATATATACTTGATTCCTGCTATAGTCAAGAGAGAAATATGTTATATCCAAAAGGCAGCTGCTATATTTGGTAAGATAACAGCCATCTGCGTTGCCTGCAGAAGAGACCTGGAGCAATGGTGCTCCTGAAAGAGGTGGCTTGATTAAATGACCAGCCTCAGCTGGCATGAGCATGTTTCTGAAAATATGGATGGGTAACCCTGAGCTGGCTGAAACAAAATAAACAGTCTCCCCCTGTCCCTCCCTCCATGCATATTTGCCACCATAATCCTCTTGGGAGCTTGCTCCATACATATATTAAGATGTTGCTTCATATGTAGGTAATCTGGGACAGGGAACTAACTTTTCCTAATATGTTTCAATCATAGTTGAGTTGGGTTAGTCAAAGCAAACTTCAATAACTGTTAATCACCCCTTCTTGTTCAACATGTGAATGACTGATGAGGATATATCTGAAGAGGAATTGGTGTCTGGAGCAGAAGTCAACTCCACATATCTTAGAAGTTCAATTCCTGTAGTACAGGAGCAGTGCAGTGAATTCAGCTGGCTGCCAGTGTAGTTCAGCTTTAAAGACCTACAGAGATTCTTCCTTTCCTATTTGCAGGTGAGTGAGTGTGATTTTTTCACACTGAACACCTATATTTAAGGAAATGTTTAATGTAAAGTTTTGATTCATTCCCTAGGTTTGATAGTTTTGAATAAAGGGAACCTAAGAAGAACTGAATCTCTGCTCAATTGCTGTCTGGACCTTTTTTTTTTCACTTAAGTGTGTGGCACAAACAGTGGAAAGCAATAAAGATATAGATCAGTTCCATGCTTGATCAGTCAGAAATCTGCATTTTTTAAACAGGCTTATGTTTGCACCAGGGAAGGAGGTGGGGTGAGAGAGATGGTGCAGGGTAGTTTCTGTATCTCAATAAGATAGTGTCCAACAAAAAAATAGCTTAAAAAAGAGTTGTTTTAATGAGTGACTAAAAAGAGGAATACAGATAGCAAGTAAATTTTCTGTTCCTTAAGATTCTGGGCACCCTGCACTTGTGCAATGTCAGAAGGTACCCAGGTGGATTTTCCACAGCACGTTTTGCAGTTGCCTTCTGTGGCAGAAGCTTCCCATTCTTGATCCTTTGAGCTATTATATAATTTTCTTACAGGAAAACAACTCTGTTCATTAAAGACAGTTGCATGAGATCTTGCTTTATTTTTAGATAAAAGCAAACAGAGGTAGCAGAACTGCAGATGCCAAGTGGAAGCTGCCTGCTACTTCCTCTCTTTCACTAGTTGGCACCTGTGTCCAAGGGATTTGTGGAGCTCAGTGAGTCCTGAAGGTCATGCTGAACATGCAGCACAGTGCAAACCCATCCCTGCTAAGGCTGTCAGGTGGGTCACTCACCTTGACATTCACTGCTGTCCTCATCAGGATCACTACATTTCACCTCTTGGTCCACTTACAGTTCACCTTTCTCAAGGACATTTTAAATTACAGGATATATCAGTAAACTGTTTGTATAAGAGAAAGTTTATTGACAGGTTGAACTCTCATCTCTGTTATAACACCCCTGTACGTGTAGCACAGCCTGGCATGGAGCTATCCAAGAGGTTCTCATACAGTAGCTACTCATGATAATTTATGGACTTCCCAAGCCCTAAGAAAATTCAATAAAACAGACCTAACCTGCTCAAAACCATTAACTCTTCCTCAAGTACAGCATCTTCTCCAAAGTTCCTGATACAGATTCTATCTTTATGTAGAGAGAGTCATTGAGCCTTAATTTTCTGCAAAAGAATTTCATGGTAAAGTAACTATGGTCAGAACAATCCCATCTCACATAGCCTCTGTGGCCAGGAAAGGCCTGGAGTTCAGCAGAACCAATGTGAGCCACAGCAAGGTAGGGTGAACAACATGGTGTCAATGATCCATATCCACTATATATCACCAAAACGTAACATTTAGTCTACTGCGTTAGTGACAGGGGAACAGCTACGGAACATGGATCTTCAACTATATGTATCGGCTGGCTGATCTCTTAAGTCTTTCAGGAGTGCATAAAATCCTGGGTAGCTATAGCAACCTCAAAAATGCCTAGGTCAGTATTGAAGAGTGGGAATCTAAATGTCTTGAGTGCTTCCAGCAGAAGGAAGCGTCAGAAGAATGAGGCATAAAATCCACATTATCATTAACTGATACAGTAGAAAATATAAAAAATTGCTTTAGAAACTAAAATACGGAATTTGATGTTGTGAATAACTCAGTTTAAAAGTTTTATGAAAATGGATACTCTGAAAGGCCACCACTTTTTTTAGTCTATACACTTAATTTATTTCCTGTTTTGCAGTCTCCTCCCTGTTCTTGGAAGTGCTGTGCCATAAGGAGCTGGTTTGTTGGAGCTCCTAGAATGCATATTTTACTATTCATCAGGAGTTTTCTCTGATCTACACAATTTTTGAGAGGTAAGAGAGAGTAGTTCCTTAATGATCTCATCACCTTTAGATCCATCCTCACTGGTCCTGTGGACTTGTTCTTATTTTCAATTTAAGTAACTAGTTCCTAACTTGATCCTCTGTCATAAGTACTGTCTTTGACCCCTGAACTTTGCTGATGAATGTCTGGGAGGTAAAGGAAGAGAGAGGTAAAATGTCTCACTGTTTTCTCTCCTTTGTCACTGTGTTACTTGGCCCACTCAGGAACAACTATCATCAGCATTTTCCTTGATTATTTTGCTGCTGATATAACTTTAGGCAGCCTTCATGTTTCTTGATATCTGACTCAACCTTAGACTACATCTAACCAGTCTTTCCTAATTTCATCTTTGTATGTTCAGGTGTTTCTCCTGGATAGCTCCTCCTTGTTTTCATATTGCAAATACTTAATTGAATTTTTGCTTAGTCTCCTTTTTACTCTACTTTCTGCAACCAAAACAAACTGTCCTTGTTCTATCAGGAGGATGCCCCTGAAGAAAACCTGTCTGACTTGGACTCCCTCAGAATCAGCTTCCTTGGGATCCTGTCCCTCATATCCCTGACAAAAAGGGAAAATCTCCCTGCAGTTCAAGTCCTTTAAATTGCCTTCTTTAAGGATCTGGAACCTCCATCTACCAGTCATTGGAATCAAACTTGTCATTGACTATCACACTCCAATCAGTCCTTTATCAGATAGTTACAGCTCCAGCTGAGCTCATCTCCTAGGCCCATAATTGTGTGTCCCTTACCAACTTCCTCCCAAAAATTTTGAATAGTTCTTTTCCCATTCCATATCAGGTCTCCACATATTTAACTATTCATTTTTGTAAAGAACACCCCCATCTTCTTAACTATCCTGCCTGTCTTCCCCTGAGATTCTGCATCTGTGGAAATACTCTAGTCATAAAAACTATCCCACCTCATTTGTATAATCTCAGTGATGTCAGGTCTGTGACTACACATTAAGATACAGTTCCTTCCATGTGTTTTCCTGGCTTCATTCACTTGTATACAGGCTGTTTAAATGGATCTTCTATTTCCTTACTTTCTCCAGGAAACTGTGAAAGCCTCCTCCTTTGCCATGCACTCTCTGTTTTTCCCTTACTTCATCTTTCTCTATTTTTCTCTGAACTTTGGCCTTCATCCCCTGCAAAATCTAATCTAAAGCTTTTCTGAAGCCTGGCAAAGCTTGCTTGCAGGGAGCCTGCCTGTTCACTTTCTCATCCAAGTCATGTCTCTCACCAGCAGTTGGTCTCTGGATCACAGTAACTGAAGGCTTGCTGGTGGAAGCAGCCCTGTGGAAAGTGTTTATCTGCAGCATGCCTTTGCTCCTGCCCTAGTCCATGTGCTTGGCTAGGAGGAGGATGGGGTAAAACCTCAGCTGGACTTCTGCTTCTTTCAATGTAGCTGCCAGAGTCATTCTTGGTGCACTCAATGCTCCCTAAGTGTGCAGAGTCATTGGTGCATCCGCAGAGTAACAACTAGGGGTTGTAAGGTGCTGGTAAGAATAGTCACTGAACTCTCTCCATGATGTCCTTGGTTGCAGACAAACAGCTAGGAGAATAGTCCAAATTGCATTACAATAATTAGGAAACATACCAAAATAGGTGTCTTCAGACTATTTCTATTTTCCATTGTTTTAAAATTGTTGAATTGATGATTACCAAATGGTAAGAAACAATAAGAATAAAAAATTCATGCAAGCTGAAAAATCCCTAAAAACTGTCTTACCACAACAAAAGACATTCATCTATGCAGAAAAATAAATTGTAGAGCCAGGACCACTGCTGTGCAAATAATATTCTGTTTTATCGACAAAATTAATAAATTGTGCACATTTAAAATTCAAGCTGGTATAAGTATATTTTGTTTCTTGTCCAAACAGCCTTTCCCTCTAGGAATCCCTCCTCTGCAAAACAACCAAAACAAAACAAAGCAGAGAAAAAAATACAACAGCATTTTGGAATTTTTTTTATTAGTATTATTTTTATTTTTGTTCAGCTCTACAAAAGAATTTTATAAATTTGAAAGAACATCAAAATCAACATGTTTCATATGGAAATTGAGGAACAAAGTACTTTTTCTTAATTTTTCTTTATCAAAGCTATCGTTTAGTTTTGTATGAATTTATGAAGCATTTTATTAAACCTCAAAATTGTGTTACTGGGAAAAAAAAAAATACAGAAAACTGGCTTAACTTTCCTTATGACAGTGATGACACACAAGTTACATCACTGACAGTCATTAAAAGACCCAATCCCATGAAGTCAAACATTGAATCTGGATATTTGAATTTTAACCAGAATGTGTTGATGGCAACTTGAGACTGTGGCAGTGTTGACCTTCAGAGTGGTTTTGGGCTGAAGTGTGCTGTATAATGCTGGATTTAAGAGTCTGTCAAGAAATGATACAGAGCCAAACTGACCAAAGGAATGGATTTACAGAGCCTGACATACTAATGAAACGTTAGAAACAAAGAGCTTAGTTGGAAATAGATCTGGGCTGATCACTGGTCATACCATGGTCCTCATCATACGAGTGTGGTAAAACACTGGTACAGGCTTCCCAGAGAAATTATGGATGCCCCATTCCTGGAAACGTTCAATGTCAGGTTGGATGGGGCTCTGAGCAATCTGTTGAAGATATCCCTGATCATTGCCAGGGGGTTGGACAAGATGACATTTAAATGTCCCTTCTAACCCAAATGGTTTTGTGTTTCAGTTTATGGGTTTTAGTGTAGATGAGAGGAGAGGGCATGGATCCATCTGTGTTTATATCTCTTTATATCTTTTGATCATATCAAATAGGTTTTATGCAGAGTAAGTAATCCAAGATGGGCTACTGCCACTGGCAATGCAAATAAAATCTGTAATGCAATATTCTAGACAAAAGCAGTTACAAAATTGGTATCACCTGAAAAGCTATTTTTATATTTTCTTTACAAACACAAAGAAACAGATGTTTCAGAGACATGAATATAAATATATGTATATAAATAAATTACATTGATTTATATATATAGGTATATATACATGTGTATATAAAAGTTATGTCCATAAAAAAATATTTTCTGTCTAGTCTTAAATATCATATAAAGGAGCTTTCTTTTTTTTGGTTTGGTTTTGTTTTGGAATTCGGTGTTGGTTTTTCTTTGTTTTCCCTGTGACCTGAAAAACAAATTCTTCAAAAAATATCTGAGGGAGATGTTCAACTGATTTTAATGTCCCAGTGATTGAAACATATTTTTTTTTCACAATTTGTAAAGGCCTGGTAGTAGCATTAAATATACCAGCCTACCTTGTATTTCAACAGCTCCTTCTATGCCTGGGGAGCCTGGTGGTCTAGCACTAGGAGTTGTGTTTAGGCTGCCTGCTATAAATTTGGGCCTGTAGCTGTTGTGAGAGGTTCTGGCTGCCTTTTAGGCAGATCTCCCAATGTTCTCTTAACACATAGTGGAAAATCCTGTGCTTTAATTGGACAGGCTGTTGATGCTGAGGCATATCTATGGTAGTAAATTAAGCAGTGGGTGTCCTGCTCTTGGCCCTGAGATCAGGTGGCATGATCTGGCCCCTTCAGTATTTTCTATGCTTTTAAACATTAAAACAGGATTGTCACAACCATATTGTGACTGCATATCAGGAGCTTATGGAGCTTTGTCTGCCCCATAATAGACCCTGGGAGCAGTCTGGAAAGAGAGTGCTAGTGGATATAGGCTGAAACCATGCCAAGTCCACTTCTGCCTGTTTGTAAGTGTGAATAATAGTGTGCTGGAGCTCAGGAACATTCCCAGGCATGGTTCAATTTATGTAACACATCCACATTTGATAAGTTAGATGTCATGACTCCTTGTCAACAACTTTAAATATCAGGCAGTATTAAATAGTAGGCAATCTGAATTGCCCATAACTCTTTGGCCTTAAGAACTATCATCATTAAAATGTCTAGATAGGTGCTATAATAGACAGCATGAGTGTATTATGTGACTTCCTGGTGAGTGCCTGGGAAGTGTGCATTTCCACGCTGTACTTTGAGCACTCAGAAAAATCAATGGACATGGGGTGGGCCAGATGCCCACCTGCCTGAGAAAACTTATTAGGGCAAGATTCACTCTTCTTGTTAAGAAGCAGGTAGAGTTGATACACACTTGTGGATCTCGGGATAACTGTCCACTCTCAGAGTTCTCCGAGTAGCTGTTTTCTCATATAATGTTTTGGAGGAATGGTAACCTCATACATTATGAATGCAGGAGGGGAGTTACTCCCGGGCAGTTCAGGGCAACTCACATTTTCATATGGAAACATATCTAACCAAAAGTTCCACTACGATGAGTGGCTTCTCCAGTTAAAAGCGAGCTGCTACAGTTAAGAATGTAAACAAGAAACCTTTATTCCCAATATTGATGTCACTGTTCTATGCAGAGGTAGGAGTGTTGCACTCCTCCTTTGCTTTCCCATTTGAGCCCAATCTTCCAAATTGCCTAAGCCTTCATGCTGGGTAGTAGAGGGTATCTTAAGCAGTCCAGTCCCCTAACACTCAGCTGATTGCGTGAGTGATGATTTAGCAAATAGAAACACATTCTCCTTCCCTTTCAGGGAAAAAAAGAAATGCCAAACCCCCAAACACCACCATGTTTGTTTTTTTCAAAACAAAGCAGTGAAAAACAATGTCCATAATTTAATTATCTTTTAGGTTGACTGCCTTAGTTGTCTTTAAAAATTACCAAATCAGGGCTTTACATTAAGCCTGCCAAAAAGGATCTGCAACTAGCAGATGTTATTTACTTTTCTAGGGCTCAGCACCAGTGAGGTGCAGCTGCTGATTTGACTTTCTCTTTTGCAGCTTCTTTGAAATGTTGTCCTTTTTTTTATCACTATACACTAGTTTTATTACCTTGGATTTTTTTCAAACATAACTTTTTTTTTTTGACAACATCGTGCTGATGAGTTGCAAGACAGATGCTCTTTAGATCTTGTGGCACATTAAAATTGTGCTAGTGTTGCAGAGAACAGGTTTAGGCAACATAGATATGTCTACAGGATGCAGCAGGGTGATGTTAATTTTTAATTAATGGGACACTTCTCAATGAAAAGATGGCAGTTGTTTTATTACCAAGGCAGGAATATCAGCTGGAACATACTGAGTGTGTTTGTTCACCTTGGAAGAGAAATTGGAGTACTGTGTCTGTTTTATTTAAACTGTGTTTAGGAGTATAAAGTGGTGGCAGCACTGGGAGAAAGATTTGGCTGGCAAGATTATTAAAGGGAACATTCCTCAGCTTGACATTATTCATATTTGAATAGAGTAGATTAGACACAGAATTTTCACAGTTCTACCTCTTAACATATCTGGTAATTACAAGAGTATAAAATGCAGAAGTGATTTTTTTTCCAGAAACACAGAGGAGTGTGAAAACATGCTGGAGGACAACTATTTAGGGAATAAATAAGCTACTGGAAAACTTTTACAAAGAACTCAAAAGTTTGGATTATTTTTTGTTCTGTGGATTTTTTTAAAATGCTATCAAAAATTTAAACTGTACACAGAAGAGCTTCAGACTAAACTAGGTGTTTTTTTCTGGAAAGGAGAACATTTTATGGGTAATGAAAGCAGTGATTACAATTAGCTGAGGTGCTGCCATCCAAAGGGGTAGAATTGTTTTTTCATTTTACACCCTTAGAAAAAATGTACTAACTTGATTCTCAGACAGAAAATGTTAATCTTATGCTGACAACTAAGTGTGAAATTGAACAGTGGTCACAGCTTTGAGTTAGAGAGTGGGTGGCAGGAATGAACAAAGGGAGTCCAAGGGAGGTAGGAGCAGGGAGGAAGGACAAAAAAGTTGATACAAATATTGAGAACTATAAGCATATTCCTCCTGTCATCTTCCATACACACTGTCTGACCCTATCTCTGGTGTAGGAGCAGTGCCACAGTTTTTCTGGGCAGCCTGAACCAGTCTTGCTAGCCTCACAGCAGAGATTTTCTTCCTAAAATCTAATCTAAATCTCCTGTCTTTCAATTAAAAGCTATTCTCTTTTGTTTTATCACTCCATGCCATTGTAAAAAGTTCCTCTCCTATTCTTTTCCAGGCCCCCTTTGGGTGCTGGAAGGTGCTCTACAGTCACCCTGCAGTTTTCATTTCTCCAGGCTGAACAACCCAGACTCCCTCAGCCTGTCTCCATGGGATAAGTGTTCCAGCCCTCTGAGCAGGTTCATGGTTCCCTCTGGATTTGCTTCAGTAGGTCCATGTCCTTCTTATGTTGGAGGCTCCAGAGCTGTACACATAGAACAGTTGTGATAGAATATTGTGACAGTGTTTTACATCTGGCATTGACCCATGAAATAACCTATGAAAGATGAAAAAGACATTAGATAACACAGTCTGTCCTCAGTGTAACTTCCTCTGTACTGTTTGCTTACTCCAGTCCACTTTACAAAATCTCAATAACATGTTTCCAGTTCTGTCCCTCCGAGGTTAGTTTGAAATCTCCATAACTTTTAGAAGTTAACAATGAAATTTAATTTTTCTTTTGTTTTTTACAGATAGCTGGTCTTTATTACAGATCATTGCCTCTTATGAAGAGCTTAAACATAATTATCATGGCAAATATTAATAACTGCAAATTTTAAAGCCAGATGTTGCAAACCCATGCTCATAAAAGTAACCTTTTATAAGCTCAGTTTTAATGGCAATATTCACCTCATTAAGAAACACAGCATGAGATCTGAATATTTCTGTGTTCAATTTTTAAAGTAGTGGAATCTAGTAGAAAACAGTCTTAAATACAAAGTAGAAGATGTCCTCTAACAGCACAGAAGAATTGTCTCTAAAACCACCTCACTGAACTTTGAGGCTTCAAGGGAACAACAGAAAATGCAGCTGTGAGAGGGGTGGGGAAAGGGAGGGTGCAATGCCTAACTCTTGCTGCTTTTAGACAAAGAAACCCCCACAGACTCTCCCTTTAGCTGTACCTTTTAATGTGTGAACCAGCTAGTATGAATTCACATTCTGACCCACTTTCTCATAGGTGTTCAACCTGGGACTAGTTGGAACCAATTTTAGACTGTCTCATACTGCTTTCTTCAATAGTTCCTAATGACTACCTACCGTAACTCATTATAATAACTACAGTGAATTCTTGTTTCAGATGTCTAGCTCCCTACTCATCAGGCAGAAAATGCAGACACTCATCAATGAATGGCTCATTTCAAGACTACAGGAATACAGATAATTTTCCAGCATTTCAATTATTGAGTGTTATGACACTGACATCCTCTTTGGATCACTAAGATTTGAATTTGTCTTATTTAACGTTATTGCATTGAAATTTTATTCCATTGTGGATATAACTGATTGTGAAAATACGTATTTTTCAGTTGTACTGCGTGATAGCAACACTGCTTGGAATAGTGAAATATACAATAATGCTTACCTAATATAGCAATAGATTTTTCTCAAATACTACATCATTAATTAGTTAGTCTAAGTGAAGTATTGTCACTTAACTTAGTAAGCCTATTTGTGCACATTTACTGCCTGTTGAAATATGACAAGCAGATTTCAGTTTTGCCATAAGTAATTAGTGAATAGAATTACATATGCAGAAGATGTATACACCTAGAAACTGTAGCTTCATTGAGGTTTATTTATTATGGCTACACAGTATTTAATCTTTGATTTTTTGAAATAAGCTAGCATGATTTTGACTATACCCTGATATTTCACATAAAAACTATGTGAGATTATGATTTACAGCTTAATCCACCGAAACTCTACATGCAAATTATCATCCTCAAAAAATATAGTTAAGGGAAAAATTAGGAAAATGGATGACAAATCTGCAAACATTGGCATCTTCTGAAAAATAAAAATAATCTGATTTTTCTTTTTTTTTTTTTTTAAATGAAACACTATCACTAAGAGCAAACATTTTCACTTAGTTATCACTCTCAGAGAACTGTTTTCTCTCTCTGGATGGACTGTAGTAAAATCCAGGGCAATTTTATTTTGACATAGTTGTATGCAGTAGAGCAGGAAAAGCAGTTAAGCAGAAACTTAGTGGGCTTGTTTTGTTGCTTCTGTGCAGGGCCTTGGTCAGTGTTTCCATCCAGCCTGTCATTCAGAGTATTTAAAAAACTCCATCTCTTTTAAACTTACACAATTCATTCTCAAGAATCATATGTGCCTCAATAGTTTAAATGGTGGGTTGAGGAAAGAAAAGGCTTGAACTCCACTACAAGCTTTAAAATCTAGTTGTCTGATTTTTCAGAACATCTCCCAAATAGAGGTACATTTATGGGCAGTAAGAGACTTAAATGCAGTGCAAATAGATCAATCACAATATATGCTAGTTTCTCAAATATTTATATTTTACAATAGCAACCTTTGGTTTTTACCTTGAGGAGTTTCCTCACTGTTCTTCATACTCTTCTGTGAGCCTCTGCAGCCACAGGATCACATCCAGGGAAGCTACAGTGACCAAGAACCAGCATGGGACACCAATGAGACAGACTTCTGGTCATGAAACCATTTATTCAGCATGGGAATAAACTCAGCTCCAGAGACAGAGAGCCCCAAACAGAGGCAGGGTGATGGGTTTTGTGGAACAGAACCAGGGTGGAATTCAAGGTCAGGGACCACTAGGAACACAGCAAGGGAGAAACCCCAGGGGCTCAAACCCAATCAGAACCCCTGGGCCACCCCCCATGAGGGTCTGGAGTGGGGCAGCTCTTCCTGGGCTCACAGGGCCCACTTCTACCTACTTCCTGAGGTAGAAGTTTAGAATTCACACTAGGCAGGCTTTACAGCCATAACTCTCACTTTAACAATGCTTATCTGAAACTAAATCTTTGCCTCCCTGGGCAGGGGGCACCTCACACCCTTCCCAGCTTTCATCCCCACCTGAGGCTCCAGTGACACAGACTCCTAATGCCTCTCCCAGGCCTTGGGGAGTCACTCACGTCACTGGTGCCTGCCTCTGCTGCTTTGACTCCTGGTGTCTCTGAGCAGATCATCGCCCCTGGGTGACTTTGCTCATCAGGCTGGTCCCAGGGAACAAAATCCAGTCAAAGCAATTTCTCTCTACCACAGACACAACCCTAGACCTCTTGTCATTCCCATCCATACAGTGCTACCACTAGCCTACTCTGGTCTCCATTGCCTTCATCCATTTAACCTCTCACTATTTTAATCACAAATCCAAAACATAGCACAGTGTAGGATACTATGAGGAAAAAAAAAACCATATTGCAGCAAAAACAAGTACATAAAAACTTTCTACCCCTCTGCATTTCTCTTGAAGCTTTATGTAAAGGAATTTGGATATTCCTGTTCAGGGCCTGAGAAAATTTTACACCATTCTCTCATAACTAGTATTTACCATGCACTTGATATAAATTAGTTAGGGGATAATTTTTAAATATAAAAAGAAAAGCTCCTGAACTTGGATGAAGGAGAAAAACAAAAAGAAAACCAAGAGACCCAAAACCAGCATGAGATACAGCTAACAGGAATACTTTATAAACCATGAAGTAGAATTTTTCTAAGTAGCACAACTGCAATGTGGCATATACTACAGATGGATAACATCACAACAGGAGTACACTTTTATAACTGGCAAACAGGTGTCTGGGTTTATTTAACAATCTAGCTGGCATAAACCAGATTTTTATTTATGATTGGAATAGTTGGCACATATGATATTGTTTCAAGGAAACAGAGAAGCCAAATCTCTGTGAAACATTTGCAGATTGACTTAAGGTGCTCCTGCAGATATTGTTTCATCTTCTAGAAATTTTCAAAAGAGGTATTTTCATCTCCTATTACTAGAGTACACAGCATCCATTCACTCTCTATGGCTACCTATGAGCCTATGAGATGTCTGCATCCCTGAGAATATGACTAGAATTTGCCCTTTTGCATGTGTAAATATGTGTATTGTGTACATATCAGAGAAACAGAAAATAAACCTTTTTTTTTTTTAATATAATATGAAGCTAATTTTTCTTTGTGTACAAACTATATTCAGTACTCACAAAGACAATTCTTCTCTCCAGGTAAGCCTTTCATGATTATACACCACAGTTCTGTTAGACATGTACATACCCTGTGCCAGGGTGACTAACTGGGACTGTTTACACATATCTTCAGCCACCCTATCAGTCAGTGCTGAAAATCAAGCATGACAGAGATGGTAAAGCTCAGGACACTGAGCCACCTCTCATGTAAGCACTTAAAAATGTTATTCATAGAAATGAAGGCTACATGTGCATGAACGAGCTCTGCAGGAGCAGGTATGGTTTTGCTGACTGGCCAGCAACAGTCTGCAGTGAATAATTGTTAACATGGTCCCTGTTATGGCTTTGTCTCAGGACAAAGATCACTCTTCCAAGCACGGCCTAATTTAGGTTAGCATTAGCCAGGCATAGCTCCAGCAGCAATACAGACAAGCTACTCTACTTTGAGCAGGTAGAAAAGAGAGTTCAATAGTTTGTATGCTACTCCTGGCCAGAAAACCAGTTGTGTGTACAGATGGAGCCCAAAGCCTCATACATCTAAATTCATTTGGGTGTTACATTGGGTACATGAATGGACAAAGGAGTGCCTCAGCTCTCCTGCAGCTCTGATCATAAGTGCAAAATTAGGCAGAAACTGCTGATAACTACGAATCTCATGGACATGCAGCTATATGGAAAAAGGCAGATGATGGCTAATTGCTGAAAACAGATACACTTAGATACCAAGAGAGAATGTTTAGAGCCAGTGCAGCAAATAATTAACATAAAAGGCAGATTTTTCACTTCCTAGTATTTCCAGATAATGACACTTAGGAAAAAGGTGTGTTAGGGAAAAACAAAGTATGGGGCTCAGAATAAAAAATAAGAGGTTGAAAATATAGGATTTGTGGTCCACAAGGTCTAAGACTACAGGTGTGAGTAATGTTTTAAATAAACCCTACAAATACTGCAGTGAAAAAGAAACCACTGTTATTATTCTTAATTTACCCATAGGGAAAGCAAACTGAGCTAAAGTTGTGTATCTGACATGACATAGGTCAATAGGAGAGTTTGAAACTATGTAAAGGGGTCTCTGAAATCTAGCAGCTGGCACCCTATGCTGACATTCCTTGTCTGTCCTACTGGAAAAGAGCTGCAGGACACAAGCAACTTGTGAGTTAAACACATTTTTATATATTCCAATAAGAAAAAGGGATTTTTTCCCCATGCACTTCCTGAAGATTATAGACTGCGTTATTCCCTTTAGCAGTGCACAGGTTCATGAATGATTAATGATGCTTTAGGTCGAAAATCACTGAGTAGTGGTATACTGCAAGTTTTACAGTGTGATCTGTTACCATCAAATGTATCACTTGGTTTTTCTTTTGTTGGATATACTGTACTGTGAACTGGATAATCCTTCCAATTTTCCCCCTTTCTCAAAATTGCCAGTTAGGTGGGAGTGAGAACAAGATTTCACTCCATGAAATGGGTATTGTTGTTAAGCATCTTGTTCTTTCTTTGTATGCTTGGTAGGTGAAGAGTGGGGGGAAAGGATTTAGCTTTCATTTTCTGCATTTTTCTTCTAGTAGTAAGGTATAATTTGCATAGTTTATCACTGCAGCTTTTTCAGCTGCTTTATTTGGGGCTGCTTTAAGGCAAATAGCAATACTCATCTAAGTAGCTTTGTTTGGAAACCCTTGCCATGGCTGAGTTTTAGAAACTGAAAGAAAAGGATGAGTCACTGCAAACTTCAGAATGTGAGTGATCCTGCAGTAAAGATGATTTGAAGTGTACAGGGGTTAATAAAAACAGTTGGGTTTTTTTGTTTTGGTTCTTCTTTTCTTTTTGAGACTATAAAGCCCGCTTGTGAGTGTAAGAAGATAATAATCATAGAATCAAAGGAAGAATACCTGGTTGGAAGGGGCCTCAAGAATAATCTGGCCCAACCTTTCCTGGCAAAAGTATGATCCAGACAAGATGGCTTTGAACCCTGACTGCCTGGATCTTAAAAGTGGCCAATATTGGAGAATCCACTACTACCCTCTAGGAATTATTCCAAAGGCTGATTGTTCTCATAGTGAAAAATTTTCCTCTTTCATCTAATTAGAATCTTACCCTAATCTTTTCCATGTGACTTGTTTTTGGAAGAGGACTCTCCATCTTCACTGTAGCCACCCCTGAAATACCAGAACATGGTGATGTAGTCTCCCCTAAGCCTTCTCTTCTCATGGCTGAACAACCCCTATCCTCCCAGCCTTTCCTCACCCTTGAAATGTGTCCTTTGAACAGTTTCGTGGCCCTTTTCTGGACCCTCTCCAGACTCTCCATGTCTTTTTTTTTTGTAATGAGGACCAAAACTGAACACAGTATTTCAGGTGTGGCCTGACAAGCACTGAATGAAGCTGGATAATGACTTCTTTAGCTCTGCTGGCAATGCTCCTGTTGACCACACTGTGTTGGCTTTCCTTGCCACAGCAGCGCAATGTTCACTGGCCAACTTCAATTTGGTCTGTGCCTTTTGCTTTTCCAGCTCCATCTTTGCACATGCTGGCAACACCCTTGTAGATTTCAATTCACCCTCTTTTCCATATCTGGTTTGCCTCTTTTTTGTTTTGAGCAGAGCTAAGACAAGGGAGTTTCTTTCTCCACCTTTCCCTATTTCTTTTCCCTTTAGAGGGAAACTTCATTTCCGGGAGAGTGTTTTTTAAAAGAAACCCTGCACTTGCTAGCTCCTTTATTCTACATGGAAACTTCCCATGGAATCCACCCCAACCAAGCTCTGAGTGAGCAGAAGTTTTCTCTTCTAAAAGGAAGTCCTAACAGTAAGAGAAACACTGCGTCTTAATTTTCAGCAAAACAGATGGTTTTATCTGTGATTTTTTCAATGCGTTAGCTGTAGACTACCACAACTTCTAATTTTAAGTAATAATGACTGGAATAAGGCTATGGAGCAATTCAGACTGGATGGAATGAGAACATCTTCAAAGTAATTACTTTCTTTGATTAGATTAAACAAAATATATTACATTTATTTTTGAGCTGTACTGCTCATGGGTGAACACATCTGTTCCAGCTTGTGTAGTGGTGTTTCTGTGCTTTCCTTTTTGCAGAGCAGAGTCAAGAGGGCAGAAGGGGAGTTCAGGAATGGCAACACAGCAAGTCTGGTGTGAGAAGGATGGGAAGAAACACCAAGAATGAGGAACACTAATATAAGTAGTGGTTTTTGCCATTTCCTAGTTACTATTTTGATTTCTGTTCCTGCAACTGTGTTTGTATATTTTTATTGTTTTAATCCCGTAACAAACTAGTATAAAAGTATAAACTAGTATAAAAGGGTCAGTTGAAGGAAACACACATATTTTTCAAAGCCATTTTTTTTTAAGCATGCCCCTGTCTTCTGTGGAAATCCAGTTTACGACACCTGGTGCCTTTCAGGAAGACTATGGGTCTTTCATCCTCGTAGCTGGTCTACAAATTGTTTAGTGAGGAGCATGACCTAGAAATGCTAGAATGCAAGTAGGGGAAGAGGAGGGTGTAAATGTGTTCAGCTCTTTTCCCCAGGATTGGGATTGACAAGCAGAGAGACAGTTTGCACATTCGGATTTAGGATGTTTATTTTACATTATCTATATTACATTTTTACAGATAGTAAGTACTTCTACACACTAACCTAACAAGATACAAATGGCTCGGGCTCTGATCACAAGGCCTTTTAAACATAAACTATCCAATTATCAAATGCCAACTAATTTATTTTTACTTTTACCCCAATAACCAAACACCCGTGTTCCACACTGTGTACTTTTCCTTTCCAATCACCCAATACCAGCCAAATCCATGAAGAAGAAGGAAGAAAGGCAAAGACAAACCAACACCTAAGAACCTTAATCTTGTCTCTTATTCACTACTATATCTCAAACTCTAAACTCTATATTTTTCACCCAGTGACTTAACATAATTCTAACTCACACATTCACATTCCTAGTTTCTCCACTTAGTTTTAGAAGCCTTCTCCACGATTTTAAGCCAAACCCTTCTCTTGAGCCAGTCAGCACAGATGAAGAGACATTTTCTGTGCCTGGGACTCCAACAGAGGGGAAGACACTGATCTCTTTTCTTTGGTGAGAAGTGATAAGACCTGAGAGAATGGTCTGAAGTTGTGTTGGGCAGGTTTAGGTTGGATATTAGAAAAAGGTTCTTCCCCCAGAGGGTGGTTGGGCAGTGAACAGGCTCCCCAGGGCAGTGGTCACAGCATCAGCCTGACAGAGATCAAGAAGTGTTTGGACAGAGCTCTAAGGAACATGATGTGCCTCTTGGGAACAGTGCAGTGCAGGGCCAGGTGTTGGACTCAATCCTTGTGAATCCCTTCCAACTCAGCTAATTCTGTGATTAAGTACTTTCTTCGGAAGTGGAAGCAATAAAATCAAACGTGCTTAGAGTGAGGAGAGTGTGAAATTACAGTTCTTTCATTCATGGCAAGTACTGTAAACAATAGGATGCAGTAGAACAGTAGGACCATGTTTTCTACACATCATCGTCTTTTCATTAGATTCAACTTTACTAGGTGTTGCCTTTAAGAAAAGCATTGGACAGGCTGGATGCAAGGCCTAGGTGGAGAATGCCTGGTATTTCCCCCTGATTTCTTATACACATGTTGAAAAGTGGACAAATTAAATTTATGTTTCTCTCTTTTTTTTTTTTTTTTAAACCGCTTTTCTTCCCTCTAAAATAAAAAATTAAATTGACATGCAAAATGTAAACTGATATACTTTACCAGAAAGTTTAAAAAAAGTTTCTATTTTATTCAACCATATTCTCCTGTTCTCAGGACTGGTGTTTCACTTGTTCAAAACTTCAGTACTGTGCTTTTTTTTTCTTTCTTTTTTAATAGTTTGGGAGTGTTTGTGTGATTTCCTAGAGAAAATGAGTTAGATACAGTAGCTAGGTTTCATATCACATGGTGTGCAGCATGTAAACTTCCATGGCTGAACTAACTGCCTTAACTACACTTTATGATGTGTGGAAAGAAATAATAAATTCTAGGACATAATTCATTAGGTCTGCTTTGCATATCCACTTCAGAAAATACTGAATTGTATCTAAAATTTCTCATTTTTCTTCATTGACTTCAGAGGTTTAGTGGACATCTGTCATCATCTGTACTGTATGTAGACATGAATATTTAGATTTATGAATTCTTTCCAACTTACCTTTGCAGTTATGCTGTACATGGGCAAGTGTTCCTAAATAATGCACATTTTTTCATTCTCTGCACTAAAATTTTAATGCATATAAGTGTTAACTAAATTGGATGCTTAAAGTTCAGCAAATAAAATACTTAAGCTATTTAAAGAAAGTCAGATTATTCTGTGTTCTAATAGGATAGCCAGGAATGTGGGATCTAGCCTAATCAGTTTGGAGTGGAGATCAGAAGGCCATTTAATCCAGCGTTCCCCTCAACATTGATTTTGCACCAGTATGCTCAGAACTTTAGCCAGCCAGGTCTTGAAGATCTCTCCAGACTCTTTGTATTACCTGTTCCACTGTTTGACAGTCCTCAAATGGAAAAACATTCTTCTTACCTCCAGAAGGAATCTCTTCTGATTCAGCTTATGATTATCACTCATCCTTCCATCATACACAGCTGCAGAGGCCATGGTTCTGTCTGCTTGATGACCCTCTCATAGACACTGGGGAGCTGCTGTCATGTCCCCTGAAAGTCAGCTCTTCTCCAAATTGTACAAGCCCAGTTTTCTCAGCCACTCTCACAGGACAGTGCTCCAGCCCCACAACCACCCAATGATCTGGCCTGTTAACACAACCCAATATACTGGGATGCACTGCTGGATCACGTTTACACTGTTGTCCATCTTTGAGGCAGAGCTCATCCCACTCAGCCCATTCCCAGATTTTATCATTATGAGTTTCTTCCCAGATGTAGAACATTACTTGAATCCTTGCTGAATTTCCAGGAGTCCATTCCTCCAGCCTGTCTAGGTCTCTTGGAAAGACAGATCTTCCCTTGATTGCCTAACCTTCAAGCTACTATATTTTGGGTATTATCACAATTTAAATTCATATGTTTAAATTCATCTCCATTAAGAAAGGAATGATGTTAGAGGAAGCAAGCAAGGTATTCTAGATTTCAAAACTGAGAAAACTAGACTTTTACGCTGCTGAGAATTTGAACACAGTATGACCATATTCTTTCAGTGCTGAGGAACAGTGGTCTGACCTAAAGATGCAGAGTACTGCTTCTGTTTCTGTTCCTGATTACTATCTTAATAACATTTAACAAAAACCCCCATGAGCATCTAGTAAAGATTCCTAGCACCACCTTTAGAAAAAGACAATCCCCTCAAACATCAAAATCAAGGTTTAAATTCCAAGACTGAAGGTAGACTGTAAGATGGTATTTGAATATTTGTGCCTGCTTAGACAACAAAACAAGATGTAGATGCACAAAGTTCCAAGTAGTTTAGATATTCTAGGCCATGCAGATTTCCAAACTCTTGAAGAAGATTGTTGATGTCCATATTTGCTCTGATACCTCTACTGTATAACTATAGCATCAGCTGGACAAATTAAGGATTTAGAAAGAGGCATACTAGTCCCAGTGTGAGAGATCTAAGTCTGTTCTGAAATCTATCCTTTTCTTTCTTAAATGTTTTATCTTAGGAAAAAATCTTTCAACATATGTAGAACAAAAACACATTTCACAATATGCTTTTTTTTTTTTTTTATGAACCAGATTTTCTGCTTTATATTCAGGTCTACCTATAAATATTACTACATACTTTTCATAGTTTAGCTTCTCAATTCCTTCTGTTTCTCAGATTGCCTGCCAAAATGATGTGGTGTATGTACCACAGAACAGAAAATAATTGATATAATCTGATTGATATTGTTTTAGCTGATCTTGAAAATCAGCACATATAAATTTACTGTGATTATTTCTAGTAAAATAGATTAAATATATTAATCTCTTTTCCCCTAAAACTTAATTTCCCCGAAGAGATCATCCGGGACTGAGAAAATAATTTAACATATTTAAAGAGATGTTCAAATGACTACATTATTTATTTCTCCTCGACTGTGTTAATGAACTGTTTCTTATGTAAATGTAAGATGCTGGAGATACACTGGAAACCTTCTAAATCTTTGTCTTTCCTTTGGATGTAGGGAATGAGGGATTTTGCTATTTCTTCAGAGATTTGGTTCATGGATTTTTGCAAAGCAAGACAGACAGCAGTCTTAACTCTGGTGCAAACAAACGCAGACTTCCTGCCAAGGCTTAATACAAGATGGCTTTCTGATAGTTCTACAAGTTGCAAGCTCCTGGACTTGAGGGAGAAAGAGAAGTCTGAGGGAAACATGCATAAGAGGTGTAATTCTGTACCAATCACAAGTCCTCCCTTGCTGGCTGAGGAGCTCTGCATGGAAGTATACCAGCATCCACTTTTAACCCAGCAAAATGTAGGGCTACTTGTACTGACAAAACCATGGGTTTGAGCTCAGCTATCAGGAAATATTTAAGAAATACCCTCAGAGAAGTATCTGGAGGTTATGATTGTGATTTGAACTTGCAAATTGATCAATATTGCAAATAGCTGGAAATAGCTGGAAAACTAAATCACCTAAAATAGAAACCTAATTTTAAATTACTGAAGGTGCCTGAGCAACCCATAGCCATATCTCTTCCCATATAAACATCTGCTGAGTTGTGAGCAGCACGACTTGTGGCCAGCCTAAGCCTATTTTTAATTGAAATTAGATATGATTTTTAGAGTTAAGCCTTTGTTTAATTGCAACTTTACATATTCTCCTAAGACTTTTTTTTTTTTTTTTTCCCCAAGGTACAGCCAGAGGAATGGCACTGCCATGATGACCCTGACTTTGCACCACGCTCATCATGACACACTGTATTAGCTTGCATGGTAGAATTAATGCAACATGACCTTATGTCATAGTGAATGTCACAGAGACATTTTTTTTCCCCCCTTCATTCTGGAAATAACTGTCAGAAATAATCTTTTATTGTGTCAACTACTCAGACACTTACATCCACAATGGTATATTTTATAAACCACCATCTTCAAACAGTCTGGCACTTGACTCTGGGACTATTTTCTCTAACCTTTAGATGTTTGCAGTGTTTTCCCAAATGGCTGTATTTTATTTACCTCACTAAGCTGCAACATTCAGTGCCAGTAACAAGCTCCCCTGATTACTTAACCAATCTGATTCACACAGTAGACTTCTATGTTGTGCTTTCAGTTTTTTTCCTGGCCAGTCCAGAAGATTTGGAATGTTGTTTTCTGGCAGATCATTATTTCAGGATGTTTGTTCTCCAGATCAAGAGGATGTTTAAAAGCAAATTTCTTTTTCAGTATCCATATGGCTGATTTGCTTTAGCATGTGGAAAATTGGTGACAATTCTCTGACATCTTAAATGGATAAGAACAGCAGTACATGGACTCAAGAGCAATCCTACAGGTCTCTAAGGAGAATTTCAATGAAACATGATTAAAGTAAGGAAAAAAAACTTCCATTTAAAAGTAAACATTTCACTGAAAGATTCGTGGGGTTTTTTTGTCAGATATCAGTGTGAAATATTATAGTCAGTGAAAATTCAGTGGTTTTGTGTCCCCCTGTCCTACTGTACTGTGCTCAAGCAAACTGCTCACATGAATATTAGACAGCTGATGATTACCTAATTTTTGTGTTGCGAGGAATTTCTTTTCCAGCAATTTGACTGATACGTCAAATACTTGACACAAATACTTGGCTTTCATCACTCCACTGAAATAATGTCCCCACTGCAAAAATATTCCTATTTTGGGACCACTGTAACTCACATTAGAGCCATTTATTGAATTAGAGGAGAATAAGTAATATTCTCATGATGACCTTTTGCTCTGGAGTACACTGAGCTTATGTCTGTCACTTCAATTAATTTATTGCTGAGATGGTCCTGTTGAGTTTGCTTCAGTGTTTTCAGTAAAAAAGAGCTTGCAGTTTATTCAGGAATTAGTCCATTCAGTGTGTAATAAATTTATCCCTTCATTGTATAACTGAAACAGTTTGGAAAGCTTAAGAACACATTTGGCTCATTTTTGAATTAGGAAAGAAAAAAAAATCAATTTTTCTTAATTAAGATGATGAAGATTGATGTTAACAAGTTCATTTTTGACAGAAAGAAAGGTGAAGGGATTACGCCATGCTGCCCAACTTTGGAAACCTTGAATTGTTTTCCTTGGTTAGGACAAGAGTCTCCACAGTCACAGGAGAAAGATGGATTCCTCTTTAAGTATGATGACTTGTGAATTATTATTTTCCATGATTTCAGTTAGCCTTTGGATGAACACTTTTTCGTGTTCCCTTGACACTGCTAGTGACCCCACCAAAAAAAAAAAAAAGAAAAGAGAAAAACGGTATAAGAAATACTGGAGGCATTCATCTCCTTAGAATAGTGTTTGATGTAATTGCTGAAGTGGATTTTTAGTGTGGCCCACTAAAAGAGTTTTAAATAGTTATATACATTGGTTTTATTTTCTTATGTATATATTTATTTATATTTGCTTTTTTAGTGTTAGTCTGTGCTTTAAGAAATAATGTATGGAGGGCTCGTGATGCAGCTGCACACAGTGTAAATACCAAGTTTTCTGATTTGCTTGCATTTTCTTTGTTAAAAAATTTCTTAACTTTATATTTCCTTTTTGACTTCTTTTAAGCAGGCATTTCCTTAGAAATATCTACAATGACTCAAAAAATCTGTCCTCTAACTGATAATAGCTAATTTAGAACATATCATTTTATGTAGTTTCCCCCATGTTTGTTACTTTGCATTTGTCAACACTGAATCTTTTATATCTTTTGTTACTCATTCACTTCTGTAACTCTGTAATCAGCATTAGCATTGGCTTTCTTCCTCTATGATTGTTTTTTGTTCTGTTTTATTGAAATTATTTTCTTAATTTAAAGTTTCTTATCTGTAAGTGAAACCTGTTTCTGACCAATGATAATTCATTTTTCTAAGAACCTTTTTTATCAAGTGTATTATGAAAAGCTTGTAAGAGCTTTGCGTATAAAAGTCTGAATGGATCACCCATGCTCATGTGCCATTTCACTTCATCACAAACTTAATAGCTCTGTGAGGCACAGCTTTTCTCTGCAAGAAAACCATTTAATTATTGATATTGAACTCTGCATGTCATATTTATCTATATATATCTTCCTACTTTTTCAACTGTCTGATCCTGCACCAGCTCACAAACCTTTTCTTAAAGATATTTTTCTTATTCTATTACCAAATTCAGCTACCAGAAAGTAAAAGTTACCAATCACCATTAGAGTTTCACATGTCTAAATATGAAGTATTTAATCATAATTAAGTTAATTTAGAACTCTTGAGTAATTCCATGTGGTCCTTGAAACTTGTTTATCTATAATTTATTAATTGAGTCTGAATTCAGCTCTACTTTCATAAAGCATATAAACAAACTCCAATCTGTGAAATTCTCTTAGCTATTTTTAGTGTATACTGATCTGAAAATATCTGTAAATGTAATTTTACCAAAATATCCAGTGAATGCTTTTTCTATTCTTGATCCCATATTTGTACTATAGACCCTATAGCAGGCTTCATAATTTTTTATTAAATTTCAAGTCTTTGACAGAATGCATCTCAAAATCTTTACATTACATTTTCCAAATGATACATTTTTTGGGGGAAAAAAAAGCATCAGACCGTAATTTAGGCACTTATCTTCAGTGCCCTACACTGGCTGAATAATTGCCATCTATAAAGTAATTAGAAGCCAGAAGCAGGAGGAGTGGATCCAAATGCTTTCGATCAGCTCAGCAGAAGTAACTTTCTGTTTGCTCAAGGTAATCAGAATCACCAAGTGCATAAAGGCTTATGCAATGCTGTTATAAACACTAAATGTAGGATTCAGTTACAGCTGTATATGTTATTTATTTAATCAAAAGTACAGTTTCTGCCTATTTTTTGCACAATAGAAAGGTAGAAAAATAAAGTTGTTGCTGAACTCAAACTCATTTAGTAGAAGCAGGAAGTAAACACTTTGAAATCTTTCAGTGATGCTTCATAACCTGATTTTGAGGCCTCAGTGATCACAGCCTTGATCTATGAAATGTAATATTGACAGTGTCAAGTCAAATATTTCAGACTGTGGAACTTATTTAGGTCTTTGTTTAATAAGGGAAGGAAAAGTAATTTGAAGAACAATAGCTAAGACAAGGACAAATCTGTACTAACTGAGAAATCATAAGTAAAAAATGAAGAGTGTATTACAACTTTAAAGCCATTGTATGCATGAATTATAAAACTTGTATAATGAAATATACATACCTTCATGTGTACATAGCAGATAAAAATGGATCCCAAAAGGATCTTTACAGTGTAGAGTTTCTTATTATTTAAGTTAGGAAACTTCAACACTATCCAGGTGTGGAATGCTACTATTTTAACTCCAAACCCAAGATTATCTATTATCTTCTCTCCCAACAACAACTCATTCTTTAAAATGCCTTAAATAAAATTAAATTTTAAGTTTATTCAAGAATTTAAATGTGAGATCAGAATTTTGTGCATGGATGGCTAATATGCTTCAGCAAATAAGGAAGAGGCTATCATTGTGCTGTAATCAGCATTTGTGATGTTTACTCAGACAGTACAATTATGATTTATTGTCTTGTTATTTCTATCATGTCATCTCTTGAAAGTAAAAATAATGTGTCTGGTGCCTGAGTTTGGCAGTGAATGACCATAAAGAGAACATTACAATGCTCCTCAAAAACATAATTTCAACACAAAAACCAACCTGCTACTGTACAGAACACAAACATGGCATTTTTCCAGATATCTATAACATACATATTGAGGAGTGGCAGCTGTTAAATAAACAAGCAGCAAATGTGTGAAGTGTCATTTATCACTAATTGGAAAGCATTTGCAGAGCAATGGATTTGAATTATTAGCAACAAGCTACAACTGAACATTAACCAAAAAAAACTAAAAATGGGGGAAGGGCAGAGACAGAGAGGGTGAGAAAAAAAAAAAGACAAAGTATAAGGGAGAATAAGAAAGAGAACAATTCACTACTTTATAGGAGCAGTATGTAAGAATTACGAAGGATAGATATGGGGACATTTCTTCCATTAATTTTAATCTTTTTTTTCTTTAGAAAAAAAAACAAAAAGAAAATTGCCTTGCTCGTGTTATTTTCTCCATTTGCACCTGGCCTGTTTGTTTTTTCTGTGCATTGCCTTGCTAATGTCATAACTTGTAATCCTCCATTCAAGGACTGTCACAGAGTGCTGGTCAGCTGTACAGCAGCCTGCTGCTTCTTGTCTGAAATGAGACTGTAAATTCCTCAGGACTGCTTCCTCATGCTTCATATTTTGTGTCAGCACAGAAAGACCCTGGGCCATTTGTGAATATGAGTGATATTGAGGCAATGAATGAGAATAAAGATTCCAGGTAGTTAAAGAAAATTAGGGAAGGGATAAATCACACTCTTCTTGAAGACATCTCTCCATAGCTTGGTGGTTAAGGCAGGAGAAATAGATTAGTTCATACTTGCTGGAGCAGGCTCGTGACCCACCTGACAGTAGAGATGTGGATCAAGAGCACGATGGCTCAGGCTTACAGGTTCTGCTGCTCCTCAGAGTGGTGTCTACATAAAACATGGATTGTATTTGCACTTTCCTAAAGTAGCTCATGCTTTTATTCTCTGTCAAGAAAACCTAGATTTGTTTCAGTTCTTGCTCTCTATGAATAAAATAGCTTCCAAAATGATTCTAAACATAGATCCATTGAGAAGCTTCATAATGTGAATAATCCTAAATTGCAGTTTTCAGAGTAAAAAAAATATTCCAGAAGATTCTTGTTATCTTTGTATACTATTTTATGTACACTTTTTTGTTTATGTTCACTTCAGACAAAACATTAAGAGAAACTTTGAAATCATATCATTCAATTAATTTAGATAGATCACAAGAGGGTCTTAAAAACAGTGCTTTTACTGTGCCATCTCTGATTTATTGGCAGAAGCAAAAACTAAGTGCAAGGCTAAAAATCATGTTGGGTAACATCTTACACTATGGTGAGTTGATTGAAGTCAGTGTGCTTACTGATGGATGTGATTTGGCTTTCCATCAGTGAGAGTAAAAATATCATCCTAAGAAAAGAGGAATGCAATTTGTCAATTTTGAGATGTGAAATTTTTAAAAATTCCACTTGTGGTCTTTTTTCTTTCACGAAGCCCAGTGTGTAGAATCTCAAACAGTCCTTTTGGGTGGAAAATTACCATAGAACACATTAGCACAGGGAGCTTTATTCTGCTATATCATTAATGAAGTTTTACTTTCTATGCTTTGTGTCTGCAAGCTTTGTGTGACAGCTGAACTCTTGGTTAATACAGCAGGGACTGAAGCAGGAACCTCAAGAGCTAAGAACATGAAATGCAACAGCTGGAGCTCAGAAAGCAACCCTTTGTAGCTGGGGGCTGTAACACTTGTGGTGTCTGTGAATAACTCAATAGTATGCTGCTATTTCTTTGACTATTCAGTTCTATTTTACTTTGAATAATTTCAAACTAAACTTTTTGTTCAAATATTTACACTCAAATACCTTATTCATTTTTGCTTGGAGTTTAGATCTTTGTAAATGGCAGACAAGCTTTTCAGATAAAAATGGCAGACACACATAAATAATTTTTATCTGATTTCCAGTAAAGCTTACTCTGAGGACATGAGGTACTTGTAACTTTAGCAGTGTAAAAAACCAAACCAAAACTAACTGAAGAGTCAACTAGGCTAGTTTCACAGCCAGTGGAGAGAAGCAAGAAAAACTGTTCATATCACTACTTTATTTGCCTGTTCTAGTGGAATGGAAAAATTCTATAAACTAGAATTCTAGATTCTCTCTCCTTTGGATGAGAGTCCTTCCCACCTGCAATGAGTTTTAGATTCTGAAATATGGATGTTCAGTGCTGTTTGAGACACCAGTTCCACCTGGCTTCCAGCCATCACTCCAGAAGAGAGTAGATTTTTGCATAACGTTTTTGTTATGTCTGCCAACTATGGGCTGATGTCTTAGATACACTGCAACATTTGAAATATCAGTGCACAGCTATTATTAGGTACCTGAATTATTCCCCTGACTATAGGCAATGAGGACTGGCAAGGGAATTAGCTACACTTTAAATCCTAATTTCATTGACATGACTAGCAAAATTGATTTAATTTTAGTTGTGCAGGTGCAGACCATTACCTCCCATGAGCCTCAGATTAACAAAAAAATACACCTGAGCAAACATTTTAGGCATATAGCAGAGTTTTTGCAAATAATTTTCATCTCCTTTGCTGGAAAACACTAAGCATCAAAGATAGTTTTGCATGATTATTTTTCAGAAGAAAAAAAGGACTCCTGAGTAAGTCTACCAGCTGGGCTTGAGCATTATGTGTATTAAATAACCAAAAAAAAAAAAAAAAAACGAATGAAAGACAAAACAGTTGGCTCAGAAGATGAGTGAGTAGTGAATTGGGCAATTTTTACATCTCAAGTTGCACTGGTAGGAATATCTTTACTTCTAATCAACAGAACAAAATCATATAGTTTTAAAAAGAAATGTGCATGATTGCATTATACAATCTTTGCCTCTGCAGTATTATTATGGAAAGTTGTTTGCTTTGTCTATTAAGAAACTGTAAAGTGCCTGATCCCAGTGAAATGAATAGATAGTGGAGGGAATGAAATCTCAGAGCTGTTCTCTGTTTTGGAGTTTAAGTCCCTTTCAAAAGAGGTCATGTCTACATAGACTTTTGTTTTAGGGTTTTTTTTTACATTCTCCATAATATGATACTCTACTATTTTATACAAGAATATTTCGAGGCAAAAGGAAAAACTTTTGTACTTAATGTACACATTATAGCAAAACCAAAATGATTCAGGTTTTTGAAAATGTTTTAATGTTAGCAGCTTTGTGACATGATCGTAAGAACATAAGCCCTTCTGAGTCTAAAGGCTGACTTATGCAGCATCTTAGCTGAGTGACAGCAATGAAGCAAGGCACAGTGATTTACACATTTCCAGTGGTAGATAAAAACCATAAATAAATGGAATTCCCTTGAAGAATAATTGTGTAACTAGTGATCATATATAATTACAAACAACAGTTCTCCAAAATCTCAATAGATCTATTTCCATCCTCCTAGAAAAAATAAAAGAAAGTAGTTTACATCTAAGATCCACTGGTTTCATAAAATAGCCCAGTCTTCTCTGTAGATTAATATGCTATTTCACTGAAAATAGAATCAGTGTATTCCAAAATTACAAAGGCTAAAAACACCCACCAGATTCATACAGGAAAAACAGCAGGTTTGCAGAAGAGTCTTAGAGCCTTCAAGCATTTAATTTAAACAGTGAATGTGTGTGTTGCTTTGCCTGTCACCAGAATCTGTTGTTTTTATGATGATACTTTCCATATTCAAACAGTTCTAAAATATTGGATATTCATCTTTTCCCTTCCACTGAATTTTTATGGGTTTTTTTTCATATAAGTTACACAGAGAGAATTCTTTCTCAACATGCAGTAATGATATTAAATCTTCATAAATGCATAGAAGAAACAGGACATCAATAAAAAGTACCTGAAGGGGAAAGAGTTTTGACAATAAACAAATTTTTAAAATTGAAACTAAATCACTAGTCTCTAGCCAGACACTAACATGAATCGTTGATCAGACACATAAGTCTCCATGTAATTGTTTTCCCTTTAAATTCTGCAGACATAATTCAAGTCTGGAAGAAAAACTCTAAGATATGATTCCCTACTGGGCTACCAAGGCTCTTTCAAAGTCTTGGAGGGTTTAAATTGAGACATATCTGTTGAATTATTGTCATGCAAGATGCAGAAACCCTCTTTGCAACCAAGATGAAAATTCAGGTCTCTAAAAGAGATCTCATGGATCTCTCCACACTCAGAGCCATTGGTAGTGGCGAATGTAAGCTATGTCCCACAGGTCGAGATGTTTGTGACTCACCCATCAGTCTGTCTTCTGACATCAGACTGGGAGGGATGATGAGGAAAATAATTATAATAATGATCTTACACTCGTTGTCCTACTGAACCCATATGGATTTACAGAAGCTCTAGATTTTCCATTTTCTTCACAGTCTGCGACTGATATTTAACATCTTCATAGGCCAGATATTAAAATCTTGCACTGAATAACGTTTCTGCCTAATTCTTACTTCATGACTTAGCACTAAATCTATGAATCTCTCCCTTCCTGAGCTGTTTAGCCCTCTAAACATTCTGGCAACAGATCAAGGTTGACACTTGCCTGGAAAAACAAGAACTGTGTAACTCCCAAAATGGGCAGTTCTCTGAGCACAGATGGATGAACAAAGTATAAAGGAAGTCAGTGTTGAACATTACAAACTTCCACAGTCTGGCATGTTCTTTAACTTCAGTGAAAACACTTTCTGATTCCTCTGCTGACAGGGAAACATTTTACCTACACCAGATTCAATGACTGGAGACAGCAGTGTCACATTTAAGTGATGCTCAGCCTGTGTGTAGAGCAGCTCACAGGCTCTCCTAACGGCTTTTTAGCCACTACCTCTGACAGCATCACTCCCACTAACACATAGAAGTAAGTTGTCAGCTTTTGCATGTTGTGGGCTGAGCTCTTTCAGTTCTGTAGCCATTAGTACCGCCATTATGACTTTTAAAAAAACTTACTATGTAATTGTGGATAATGCTGAACAGAACAAATCTTTATAAGATGAAGTTCTACTTCTATTTACCTCCCTAATGACTGAATTTCACATTATTCTGCTGTCAATTTGCTCCTTAGAAGACTGTGTTTTTAATTTATTTATTTTACAGCTTTCACGAGTGCTTAAGACAGCCAGATTCAATTGCCAGTCAGTTTAGTGATAATTACATGTTAGATGCTATAAATGGACACAAAGAATATATTTCCCTAAGAATCCAGAAGAAGAAGAAAAAGAATAAAAAAGAGCAGGCTTTGGAAACACTTGTAAGCCACTTGTCTATTCGTACCAGCTGTTTGACACTAGCACTCTCCTTGAAATCATTTTTAGACTGAAATCACACAGTGATGCTGCTTCTGAAATGTTAATGTTTTTATGTCTGAGGCAAGACTAGATTATTCTCCCCTGAAGTTTTTGAGCAGGCAGTTATGTCCTTGCCAGCACCACCAACATTTTGAACCCCTATTAATGATAGAGTAAAAGAACCGCTTTCTGTCTCATTTCTTTCAGGGAATAAATTCTCCTTGTGACTCACATGGTCTTACTCCTCTTGAATGCAGCTGGCTTTTTCTCATCAGAGTTGAAGTAAATTTACAAGGGTGCTTTAAAAAACAAAAAAAAGAAAACTGAAAAGCTGCTTATTCTCCAAGCTCACTATGTTGTCCTTTTTCTGAGAAACACCCATTGTTCAAAAATGATATTCCCCACTGAACCTAAAAATTATATATACAGGGAGGATGTTTTGAAGGTTAAGTGGAATGAAAAGTTTTATCAGTGTGGTACAGAAAGATCATAATGTGCTATTTGTTTAAGTTTTTTCCTGGGACAAAATGTGGCATGCTCTCTCTGGAATACATGCAAGACTTTTCCCATGTGTTTGGAGCCTAAGAACCCCAGAAATCTGTTGTGGAAAGCCTGTGGCTTTCTGGTGGTCCATAAGTATAATGAAAAAGTCATTATATACTTCTAGTATGGGTTTGGCCACTTCTCACCAAGCAAGGGTTCTTATTATCACTTTATCTGCCATCACATCTCTAGCCCTGTCTGACAAAGAAAGCTGAATTTAATTACAGCTGTGTTGTACAACTCCTGGTTGGTGGGATTGTTGTAAATACCCTGAAGAGGTGTCTAGAGAAGTGACCCTATGGATCATCAACAGAGGAGCGAAGACTAAATAACAGGAAAAGTAGAAAAGAACAAAACAGTGACTCTATGTCACTCCTTTACCAGCACTTGGTGAGGTTCTTTGTAAGCTGACATGAACAGAACTGGCCAAGGTTGTGCTTTTCTGCTTTGGCAACACACTGAATGCCCCATTGTGCCAGTCAGCATCATTTGCTACAGTCAGAGGAACAGTAAAGGAGCACCTTTGCCCCATTTTTCTCAGCAAACCTGTTTAATGATAGTTCAAAACTTACGCTGCATTTTCTCCTGGCCAGCTTGTTCCTTCAAAGCACCACAAGACAATCCACATATGTATCAAGCACTAGGTGAGTATTTGAAAGAAGAAAATAAAGACTCATTGGCTTAAGTGAACCTGTAGAAGACCAGCCTAGATCGAAAGAAGCAGCAAGTAAAAATTTTGGTTGCATGCTTAGGAGGCAGAGAAACATGTAAGAAAGTGGTAGCAGGTATTAAAATACTGTACGTAATGTTTTGTAAACAGAAAACCTGACATTTCAGATGGTTTTGTAGTAGATCTGGTAGAGTGTTACATAGGTGATCACAGAAAATCTTTCAAATTAATGTGAAAATAAAACTAGCAGCTTACTGCACTCTTATTTATGAATTTTTAATATTCTAATTGCTCTGTAACACTGAATTATGTCAGCCATTTGAGATTGAAGCCAAACAGCTTATTTAAATAAATGAAAACCTGAAATTTATTTATTGCTTTCCTCTGAAAATGGAACTTCAAAATATTTTGAACTGCTGTGGGAAAAGAAAAAAATCTTTATTTGGAAACAGTTTGAAAGTTTATCTGTATTTTACTAAGATTTTGAATTAAAAATTTTACAACATGATGTGGCTGATAGACTCTGAGGATGAAGAAATAATTTGTTTAGAGTAAGTGTGTAAGATAACTCTCCAAAACACTTAATCTGTCCTTTGCTTACTGGCCCTAAATTTGTGTCAGATACTATAGAAGTCCTGCTAAAAGTATTAATAATCCATAGGAGAAAAGTGAAATCTGGGAGAAATCTTTATAATTATCTCAAGAATTTAAGAGTTATTAAGAATTTGCTTTAAGGAAGCAAACTTGCTTTTAAACCAAGGAAGATATTAAAAGGTATATAAAAAAATATCAGAGTGTACAGGGAAGTTTACAGAGTCTTTCTACAAACCTGTGTCCCAAATTAGCAAGGAATATTTGGAGCCTTGTATCAGGTAACCTGAAGGCACAAGAAAAGTTTTAGTAAATGGAAGGACTCAGAAGACAGTCATAAAAATTAGGCATAGAAAAACCCGTAATAAAACTACAGATTTTTCCTTCTTTAGCATGGTGAAAAAAAATTAGGATAGAAAATCATTAGTAATATATTGAAAGTGGATTGGGAAATTCGTGTATCATAGAACAAGAATTGATTTTACATGACAAATGGAGGTAGGATATCAAAAAATGGTAAATGCTGAGACAGGAATTTGATATAAAACAAAGAGGAAATGGGTGTTTGTAAGTTCTCCAGAGTGTTTGTAATTATAATCAGTTTTGATGTTGTGGAAAGGATATTGTGCCTTTTTTTTTTAAATTGGAAGAGAAAAAAATAGATATCTGTATATTCTCTTACAGCCTCTGGTGTTGGTCACTGTAAAAAGACGGTTTAGTGAGTTAGAAAAACACATGGATTAATCTAATAAGAAAAAAATGAATTCAAAATCAAATGTTAATAATGTAAAAATTGTCTTTTAAGGTTTGAAATTTTAAACTTGATTTACAGACTCAAAAATTCGTTGATCAAAGGAAAAAGGAGCCCAGTTTAGGGAATACAGTTGGACAAAGGATAAAAATCTAATAACCCAGGGAAGTGCCTAATGCTTATTTGTTGATTTGCATTGTGTACCTACAGAGGGAAACTGAAAAGATAAATTCCTAAGACTTTTATCTCACTGCCCTGAATAGTTTCTACCTTTCAGTTACACAGATATATAAAATTTATATTAAGCCATTGGTGTCACCAAATCATGAATAATTGCTACGGTCAAGCTAAAACTCTAATTCTCTACAGTAGCTGATATAGACGTGCTCAAATTTTCAGCTGACATTAACTTTAAAATGACCCTGAGAGAATGCACTGTTTTATTTCTGCAGCAGAGGACAGGATTTAATTTCCCTTTTTATTTTCTCCACCAACCACTTTACCCACTGCTGCCTGATTCCCATCTGATGTCAGTGTCTGAGGTAGCCTGTAAGAGTTGAGGCAAGACCTTCAGAGTAGTAAATTTATTAAAAATTTGTTTGTCCACTCTCAGATCTATTGGACTTCAGTAGGAAAAGCTGTAGATGCTGGGAGTCAAAAAATGGGTGTCAAGGCGGGGTGGGGAAGGTGGGGTGGAGGGCTTGGTTTGGGTTGGTTTTTCATTTGCTGTTGATATCAGTACTTCAGTATGCTCAGGCAGCATTGGAACAATCTACCCAAGGTCAAGACAAAAGTCAGGATTATTTTTACAACCAAGCCCTTTTCTTGTTTGGTTGGGTTTTTTTTCCCTTCTGGAAACTTCTAGAACTTTAAGATAAGTTACACATGCACACAGAGAAGGAGAAAATGAGCAACCTTGGCAAACTTAATAGGCAAAAGTGAGTCTCCAGTGTTACTAACATTATGCAAAAAAATAAGGTATTGGTAGGAAACAGTGTCTGATGACCATTCCACTTATGTTATTTGGGCCTAAAAGATACATAAAGTTTCAAATAATTCCTTCAGTAATTTTGGTCTCTTCATTAGAACTGGTTTTGCTATTCCACCACTTCTACCAGGAAAACTTCAGGGTAGCTTAGCATAAAAGTTACAGTTACTCTGCTTTTCACTTCTCTCCCTCCTGCCTCCTTCTTTCCTCCAGTAGAGAAATACTATGGTTCCTAATAATGAGAACTTGAATGCAGGTGTATGGAAATAAAAAATTCAGCTCTAACTTGATGTTCCACAATGGAGCAATGTCTTGATGCAAGTCATTCTGAGTCATGAGTTGTAAGGCTGACTGCAGAGCTGACATCTGCTGCATTTTAGAGCCTGAGAAGCCAAGTGAGCTGACCAGGTAGATTATGCAGACCTCTGAAGAGAACTGTTGGATGAAGACTTACAATAGATCCCAAAATGTAGTCTGTTCTCATGTTTTCTGCTGAATCAAAGAGCAGATGGTATGGCTGCTTCAGAATCTTAAGCAGGCACTGTGCCCTTCACTGTTATACGTTAAAGTGGATGGTGTTAGGCAATTTAACAAATAATTTATCTAAAAGTACTTCTACACATTTATGAAGAGTCCAGGAACTAGCATTACTACAGCAGATGTTTGTCCTTTTGGTTTTTTTTTTTTTTGTTTGGATGTAAATTACTGTCGTGTGGTATAAAAAAGTAGAACATGTCCCAAAATACAAATAGATTTTACTGTGCCATTGGTTGCTGCTTATGTCTGATGGAATAAAAGATACATCTTTGAAGATCATGTACGAATATTTACACAGTTTAGTTTTTGATACCATGACCAGAGTCACCAACCAACTACCATTATTTGTCCCGATCAAGAGATAATCATATTTTCAGAACTTATGAAAAGACAATTTGATCAGCAGAAGTTTAATGTGATATCTAAAAGTATGAGAAAATAGATTTATTTTGGTTACCCATTAAAGTGTTCTAATTTTCAAATGCAAGCTGGAAGTAAAACTAATTATATCTACTTACAACTGCAAAAGTGTTTTCATAAAAGTAATGACAATTTCTGAAGTATTTGGATTTTTATATGCATTTGCAAATCTTATTATAGAGTGTACTCATAATGAGTGAATTAATAATGAATAACTGGTTTAATTTAATAAACTATATGCTGACTACTACATCTTTACAAGAATGGATTTTATAATTTTTTATTTCAAGATGGAATTTTTAAAATATATTTGTAAGTTTTTTCAGTTATGAAAAAAAAAAAGTTCAAGCCTGCAAATAAAGACCTGGTGCAAATTATATTACTGTAAATGATATTTCAGTTTCAATCATGGCTTTATCTCAGATCATTTTTCTATCCTTCTTGAGGAATAACTGAAGCAGAGACTACGGAATGGTGTTGGGATTTTTCAGTCACTAATTTTCACTTAATTTTCAGTCAACTCTGAAATTCATGAAAGGAGCATTTAAGATTTCTGCCTATCAGTTTTTAATCTGGGTATCCTTTATTCATCTGTCTTTCTAGATAGGAAATGTCATTACTTGATGGGACTTGATAAAGTGATTTATGGCATCTGATCAATCAGAGCATATACCATTACAATAAACTTGAATAAAGTGCAGTTGAGCAGTGAAGTAAGGATATACAAATTCTTCCTGTCATTGTCTTGCATTGGTTAGCTATGAACTAAAATTCAATACTGAGAAATCAGGAGGTGAAGAAAAGAACTTGCAGAGATATAGCTAGAATTTTTTACTACTTAAATTCACCTTTGATACTTTGAACTGTGTAGCATTAGCACTTCAATATCTTCCTCATTTTAAGAAGTTTTGTGTTCTGTGCCATGGCAACTACAGGCAGACTATAGCCATGAAATTGAGTCTAGAGAGAGATTCAGAAGCAAGTCTGGCCCTCATTCAAAACCTTTTGAAACAGATGAAAGAGTGTCTATTGACTTTGATGGGCTTTGGCTTGAACTCTTCCAGCTTCTACAGGCAGCCTTGGGTTCTGATTACGGCTCCAGATGATGGCCACATATTTTATTCAATTGCTCTTCAATTACATGTATTGAGCAGCACTGGGAAAAGGTCCAGGAATATAGGACATTTGCCTTCAAGGATGATTTTATAACTGAATGCAAGAACATCACCCTTTTTTTAATGGTACTGAATTTTCTGTGATTCCCTGCACAGTGCCACAAATTTTGCATTTGGGATATCATCCATCACACTATACCAGGGGTGGGTGACTATAAAGGTGAGGTAAGTTGGAATGCTGATGGACAAAAGAGCTCAGGAAATACTGTCCACATCAGAACTACTTCTGGAACCAGTCATGCCTAGAGCAAAATTGCACTTCTCAAGTTGTAGCAAAACAACATTTAAAATTGCATTTTCATCAGATTCAAAGCTGCATGACAAGCAGGGAAAGGCAGGACTTCAAGCACATCAAGCATTATATATAATATATAATACAATACATGTATTATATGTTATAATTACATATTATAAGGAATTTTCTACATTATAAGGGACTGTCAGACCAAGAACAAGGTACCTGAGGAGTAACAGCTCTTCTGCTTTAGAAGGGACAAAGACGTGACTGTTTCTGTGATTTTACAAAGTAAGATTGTCTTTGAAAGTTTGTGGCCTTTCTCTCCACGTCTGTGAGTGGAATGTGCTGATCTGAGAACATGAGAAGCAGGACAAATGTTTTAGCACCTGCTGGCTGAGCACTCACCCGCAGGTCACCAGTCTTGTCAAAGAGATTTGCATTGATGGAATATGAAATGTCATTGCCATCAAAACATATAAGATTATCTTTCCTCGGAAGAAAAGCAGCAACTACTGTAACTTTGAAGTTCGAGGACAGGAAGGCAATTAGTTTAAAAGTACTAGACACAAATGGGGAAATGAATTTGATGTTGCATCAAATAGAAACTGGCAGTTTCAAATCCTGAAAGATGGACTTCTTACAGCACTTTTCAGTGACAAGTCCCCAGCTAGAGAACTGAGTTTGAACCACGAGTGGTTCACTTGAAAAACCATGTCCAATCCTCAAAAAAGTTATTATTTTTGCTATAAGTAAATGGATTTCACAGAACATCTACTCTTTGTGCCACCATACCCTCATGAGCCACAGACATCTCCATAATCCACATGCCACAGGAATAAAGCAGAGGAGATTGTGGGAGTTACATGAATTCTTTTAAATAAAACTTTGCAGATGATGTAAGAAAGTGAACTACACTATATGCGAAAGAAGATCAAACTGCTTCCTCTGCTTGCAAATGACTAAACAAGTGTCTGGTTAATGAATAAATCATTGAACATATAAGCAAAATATAGCAATTAATCACTTGAGGAATTACAGTGTTATTAAGGGTATCAAACTTGGGTCTTCTGTCTGCCTTTAATTCTGTCTTAATTTTACCTTACTTCAGCTTACATTAGTTTAATATCAGGACCTCAGCTTTAGAATCTGAAATTTCTCAGAGCTCTGGTAAAATGCCCTGCATCACTTTGAAATAATTTTTTGTCACTGTTTTGAGAAACAGTTAAGGTAAGTTATTAATCTTAAAGTGTGCTAACTCAGTCCCAAGGTGTTACATTTATTTCTTACAATTCAGTCTCCTGAAAGCAATCTGCTGTCTCCTTGCTGCACTATCATTATCTAACTGAGTTTTGAGGAAGACAAGTGAATATATATCTGGCTGACTGGACATCCTGTCATCTATAGAAATTCTGAGCATAATAAAATCTTTACTAGTAAGGTTACCTAGCTAATATTCTAGAGGACTATGAGCTTTTTTTTCCTAGCACAAAGCATCCTTTCAAATGTAAATGCTATTATTTATCCATGTCTTTGTCTGTCTCCATGTCTGCTACCTGAGATTAAGGTAAGACAAATGGCAACAATAACCTGAGAGTTTTCAGCAAATACAGAATGTATCTGTTTTTGTTTTTTTTTCATTTCCTTTTTTCAACAGAATTTGCTGTAATTAGCATAAAACAGAAACTTATAAATATGTGCTGATTTTTTCTAAGACATGCTTGAAGATTTCATTAACAATATTTAAAATTTCAAGTCTTATGGAAATAATCTCTTATATCGTTACATTATGTACATTAGAACACCTCTTACATTTTATCACCTCAGAAAAGTTGTAATCTCATAGAACGAGACATCAGATTAACATTTTCTAAAATACCAGTGCTGGGTTCTCACAGTGAAAAACTATTCCTCTGGCAGGCCACCAGAATTTAAACTTGGCAGGCTGTAGTGTAGTGTAAGGTTTACTTGTTCAATCAAGCATTCAATTAACTAACGTGTCAGTATGTTGGTCCTTTGTGAGACAAATAAATGGCAGCTAAAGTGCATTGAGCTGTCTGAATGGATAGTTGTGTAATTAATATTTGCTTTTAATTTATTGTAATATGTCCAGATGCTCTGGCAATCAGTTCCTGGGAAATCCTTAAAATAATTGACTGAGTTCTGTAAACTTACTAGAGGGCAGCAGGTTTTCCTGTCTCTGTCTCTCTCTCTGTGATTAGAATTGGACAAATGATTCAGCAGACCTTTTAAAATTCTTAAAATATTTTTATTAATATATTGTTTATAGTTCCAGCATAATTTCTGCATAATTTAGTTTGTTTAATAACAGGGTTTATATATTATCTATAATCTGTCTCAGGCTGTCATTGTTTTGGGATCACATAGCATTCTCCAGCTCAGCAGACCAAGATTTATTGGTTTGGCAGAGAAGAAAGGATGTAATTTCAAGATAATATTTTGCTCAGTTACTCTCATCTTTGTGATCTACTCCAGTTGTTAATCTTAGTTGTGTAAACATGGAACAGAGAGAGAGAAAGGTATTTTCAGTGTGTGATTTTATTACATATGTGTTGATATAGGATGAGTTGTCCTCTGAGCATTGTCCAGATGAGTAACTTAGGCTCTATGTACATCTTTTATGTGAAAAACTGGAGCTCAGAACCTTTCAGTGTGTTTTCATCCCACTTCACTACAATATATAGACTAAGATTATAGCTATGCTAAACTAAGATCGTAGTTATATTAAACATTCCCTGTAGCCTTTGGAGATCCAGGCATCTTCAGAGAATGACTTAGCTCAGACATCCTGTTCTCATTAACTACTGAGAAAGCCTCAGTCAATATTGATAATTGAAATCAGGTGAATCAGATCTTTATGTGGCAACTCTGCATTTCACCAGGGTCTGAGAGAACACGGAGTGCTTCTCAGCAATCAGATGAGAGCTAGGTTGATTTGATATACTGCATGTTTTATATTTACATCACCTGGTTGTTGCTGTTGGGCACAATGTAGAAGTGTGGGATCTATGCAGCACACCGCAACGAATTTCTAGGAATAGCCTTTATTTCCCTGAACTTTTCAGCCTTTTATGGGGTATTACACTACAGGTTTAACATGATTGCTAAAGGGAACACCACCTCTTGTCCCATTGGTGGGATAAGAGAAAAATACACTATGTGCAGTTGTACAAAACTGTTTTGAGAAAATGAAATTGTTTACAGAGATAGACCTTGAGCGAGAGCTGCTCTCGAGAGACTTTCCCTTGGGAACAGATCAGCCACTGACAGGCTGTAATTCTCTCAGGCTTAGAAAAATCAGGTCCACACCTGGTGACACTGACACCATGGGAATGGCAAGGACATTCCTAAATATCATTCCATTAGTGATCATTTGTCAGTTTCATATAATATTACAGGCCCTGATGGGAGGTCCATTATGTGGTCCACTGTGTCATTTCCAACACTATTTTTTATGTCTGGTAAGTCATAGAATTGATTTTTATCTCCACTCTCTCTTGCCTTTGCATCATGCGTTGCCCCCACTCAAACACTGGACAAAATGTCATTTGTAGAAGGATCATTCCCACAACTCTCACCTCTGGCTTATTTTTCCTCTGACCAAAGTTGTATTGATTTTTCTACTGCTGTCTTCCTGACTAGCAGTTAATGATCACACTCAATGTACAGATAATAGAGATGCCAGTATCCTTGTAGGGGTTAGCTGTGATCACACAGAGCTGTTCTGCAAAAGTACAAAAAAAACCCCAAAAACAGAGATCTCACAAGCATTGATCTATATATACACATTTATTTGTATGATAATGGAAACCTCACCCAGAAGGGGTAGATTAGTTCATAAATCAGATTTAAAGAATGCCTTTTCAACCTTTACATCTTGTGTTCAAGATATAGAGGGTTCATTTTCAAGACAAACTGCTTAGCAGTTATCTTTTTTCTTTTTTTTACATGTAATACACTATGATAACTTGTATGTTTAAACATCCTAATATATTTTATATTTATTATGATAAAATATTAAATTCTATGTTATGTAACATTTATTTTATATAAATAAAAGCTTTTTAAAATAGTTGAGTAATATTTTCCAAGTTTCACATAATCTGTCTTCAGTTTCTAATTGGAGTCTGCTTGGGGGCTTTATTTTCAGCAGGCATGAGTTTGACAATATTTGGAAAAAATAACCAGTTTGACAAATCGTCAGTGAAATTCTGAGAAGCTGAGGTACCAAAAATGCCTAGTCATATTTGTAAAACACTGAACATTGACCAAAAAAAACTAATGAACAACTCTTTCATGTTTTTGAGCTATTCAATCTAGAACTAGTTCATATAAGGATTGGAGCAGTTAAAGAACATGAATTGAGTCATCCTGCCAATATTACAACTCTTTTAAACTTGAAAAGGTTTGTATTCCTTTTCCTTAGAATTGTTTGTTTCAGTAAAGCACACCTGATTTTTTTTTTAAGTCTATGAAAGTTGCTAACCAAACAGTTCCCTAAATATCAATAGGAATTTTATTCCTATCTCAAGGAAAAAAGAAATATATAACAGTTCACAGATGAACATGAAACAAATTCTTTCTTTGACATTTTTGGTTCCTACTTTATTTCCTTTCTTGTTATCTTGGACATTATTCTTAGGAAAGTCATTAAAAGTTCAAAGGTATGTATGAGATTAAGGCTTTCAGGAGAATGAAATTGAAGATCGGTTTTCAGTACTGAGATCTCTTGCAGTATGCAAAAATTTGACATTTGTATTGCTCTTGGGGTACGTTATCAGCAGACAGTGAACTTTGGGTTCTACAGATTAAGAAAAGTTACTAGCTTGCTGTGAAATGGAAAAGCAAAAGATTAGCCTCTTTATTCAATGAATGTATGCAAGCTTCTAGCATGGCAAAATTTAAAGGGTATCATTTCTATAATTGGTGCTTCTAACACAGAGAAGCTTTATCTGCGTGTTTCTATCTGTATACAAAGCACAAGTATAAAAGAGCAGCCCAAGATTGCAGCTGAGTATGACTTTTCTTTTTAGAACCCTTTTTTTCTACCAGTCTTTTTTTCCCCTATTTCTTCAGCTTGAGAGATAAAGTAGGAAACTCTTCTACAGCCCTTAGCTAGATCTAATGGCAGTATTCTAGCAGTATTACTGCCAGGATGAATCTGCATATTAACTAACCCTTCATGTAGGGGTCTAGCACCTGACACTCTTTTATATTGCCATAATTAAAATGAGTCGATGGGTCAATCAAAGTGAACTTTTCACTATTAATGGCCTTTGATTACCCCTAACTGAAGAATCAATGGTATGAAGTCAGAACAGGCTGTAAATACTAATGCAGAAAGCCTGCCAGGTAGGCTGACATATGTAACAAGGTCTATGTCCAAAGCAGGACATAAAGCAGGCTCTGTCATATTAACAGTTGTATCATAAAGTCTCTCATAAACAGGTCCTTGCATTCATCTAAGGTACTTCTGTCAGTGATGTTATACCTTGCCATCTAAATTTCTTAAAAGAAGCTGTTGCTGATGCTCTGTCCAATGTCTTAATTACCAGCAATGTTATGGTGGTCCATGATCTGTTTGACTGGATTGACCTTTAGTAGCAATATATTTACTTATTTATTTCAATAAAATATTTTTGTTAAAGGGCTTCAGCTTGATAGATGAGTGAATTCTCTTAGTTCCCACAGCCTCTGGAAATGACAGAAACCTCTGGGCAAGGATTCAGTTTGGATAGTCCATGTAACAGTGATTTCTAGCCACTGACTAGACGTGTTCTGCCTGTACACAGAAAAAGGCCTTGATCACCCACAGGTGGCTTGATGAGGACAAAGAATTGAGGATAGGTATAAGATTCCACAGTCTTTTACCATGTGCAATGAAAACTTTGTGGATACAGAATAACAATAATTATAACACAGAAATAACACAAAATAACAAGGCTATTCTATTTCTTGAAATGAAATCTCACTTTTCAAGGTCTCAGGAGCACAACAATCAGCAATCCAGTCCACAAAAACCACTCTTCAGACAGAACGGATTTTCATCCTCTATCCATTAAGTAAAGTTTCTAGAAGTTAGTATAAGCCTAACTGTGGTCCAAATAAGTCTGGTGAAAAATCACTAATGAATTCAATGGTCCAATCAGTAGTAAGTGCTTTCCAAAGTCACACCATTTAGCCTTTGAAATAAACTTATCAATGCAAAGAAGGATGAGAAAAATCAAGAAGTATCAATGCCAGCCACTTCTTTACTTTAGAACAACTACACAACAATAGCTGAGCACATCTGAATAACACTACTTATTTCAGTGATATGATTCCAAAATATTACACTGAGTGGAAGCACATTCAAATTATGAAAAAAACCCTTGTGGCACTATCCATTTAAAGATGCCAAAGAGAAAGATAGATGGATTCTTCATTGGATCATTCTTTTATTTATAAATACACAAGTCAGTAGCAGCATAGTTCATTCTAAAAGGGTACTTCATTATTGCAAAGTGTAGTGTTTCTTGATATTTTTCCTCCTTTGTAAGTAGCAATATGTCAAACCCCACATATTTAACTCACTTGTCTTGATGTCAGAAGACCATGGCATACCCTAAAGAACAAATATTTGAACAGTGCTAAAATACTGTCAGCGAAGTCTTGGGTACCCATCTGTCACACAGATAAAATACATACTGAAATGACTGACATTTATTACCAATACGAACAAAACAGTCAGGACTTGTCATGTGTTTGTATGCGTAACACACGGTATGCAAATCTGTATGTCTATACAAGTACATCTATTAGTTTTATGTCAATATGCATATAAATTTCTGCCTAAATATTTACAATCAATTAGTATATTTTTCAGGCTTAGTTTTTGTATTGCTTTCAGCTGACTGAAAGGGCATATGGAAACAATAGGAACATATGGAAGAAAAGATCTGTTTTAAGACCAGATTGCCGTATGTTTACTCATATTGAATAACATACACGGAATATTCTTTCTGTGGCATAAAATAATCTGCTGTGAAGAAATGTCACAATACAGAAGTTTGTATTTGTTCACACTGTTAGGTATCTGCAATTTATTCACCTGCAGTAGTGATGGTGTAACATCAGAACTAAATTTGGAGTTGGATTGTTTAATTTATTTCCAAATTCTACCCCATGATAATTTTCTTGAATCAGGGTTACTCTTTTATTTACACAAACTGGGAACAAAATCTGCTGTATAGATTAACAAGAAGGCTTACTGAGGTTTCCCATTTATAAACATTATGCTGTTTAGTTTATCAGCTTAAAAATGCAACTTTTCAAAATTGATTGCCAATGCCACGGCCACACTGTATCCAAGTAGTGTTTAAATTGTGAAAAATTGTTTGCATCTTAAGGCTGATGAGACACTGCATATTTTACCCTATTTTGCCTAGGCAGTAGCATGGATCTCCAGTGTAATGGTTTTATGTGTGAGGGGTGCACACTTACTAACCCTTCTCCACCTTGGAGAAGAGAAAGAATGGAATCTCAAGCTTAGCTCTGAATATCCTCCTTGAACAGCTTGAAGTTTAACTGAAAATTCTTCCACCCTTTCCTGCTGTAGCCACATTGGTTCCAAATTCCACCTGAGTTCCTGTCAAAATAGCTGGAGATATTGGGTCTACAGCACTGAACTCCAATTTTTTATTTGTGCCCAACAAATATACCCACACAGACACACAAGACGAAGTCCAAGGGATGTTTGAAAAGCATTAACCCACTTTACCTAGGAAAATGCCAATTGCATAGATGATTACTATATGTACAAGTAAGAAAATGTAATTAAGGCCCTTATGGTAGACATCACACACGAGCCTTCCATTAAATTCCATTGGAGGTTGTTGCTGAGGTCTTGATCCTGGCTAAATCCTACTGCTTGATTTTAGCCCAAAGTTAATGCCACATGAAGGGGAGAGATCTTTTATTTTAAAAATCCTGATCCTGCAAACAGTTTAACATACATGCACCATCTGCAGAATCAAAATGCCCCAATATTCCATAATTAAAACATAAAAAAAAATAAAACAATCTGAATAGACTCTGCTAATGGAAGTTCTATCATTCCTCTGGACATATCAACTTAAATACATTTGTGCTTGATACAAAATATTTAAAATTAAGAAATTAAAGTGCATATTACTAGCTGCTCAATTATAATCCTTTAAAAAAAAAATCTTATTTCTTATTGTCTTATTTCTTATGTCTTATTTCTCAAAGGCAAGTATAAATAAAGTAACTGTTAGCTTCAATGGAATTTCAATATAAAAAAATAGAACTTCACTGGGGATTTGGATTACTTAGACAGATAATAGTATTTTGCAAAAGAGAGAATGTAGAATGCCACAACCACATTAGAAAAATACAGCACTGGCACTTTTTATCTGTATAGATTATATCTATATAATCTGGAACAAATCTGTAGATATGCCCAGTAACAGAACATTCGTAGTTCATTCCCTTTTTTCAATCTAACATCTACACTACCCTCTTTTTGATTTACTAGCAGTTCAGCAAAGTATCTGTTCCCAGTCAGTATCCATTAATTTTCTTGACAATAAACTTGTAAAAAACTCTGACAGATCAAACTAATATTGCGTCAGAAGATCCATGAACGTAGAGCACGTAGAGCAGCTTCACATATCAAATTTGAACTCACAGGAAACAAAAGTTAAGTATTTTGTAATAAAGTAAGCAAATAAATTCCACACTTGCCATAGAAACAGTGACACTCAAACTAACAGCTGTACTTGATCACACTCTAGTCATGTAACATTATCCTTTAGACCTTAATTCTGCAGTGAAACTCCCTTAGCATGGTAGCCCAATCATACCTCCTAAGTATTTCTGGATTACTTCTTTGGCACTGGGATTTCTATCCTTCTCCTGGGCCATAGAGCAGGAAGCAGAGTGTTTTCACCCCATAAGCAGCAGCACACAGAATGTTTTAGTCACATCCAAGTATAATTATGGCCAGGATACTGTCCATACACTACTCTAGTAGAAATCTTTCACAGAAAATAACTAAATCTCAAAATTAGCAGTAACTTCTCCAGACCACTACTTCCTCTGTAGTTGCAGACAGAGGGTAGGGAGCTTGGCAGCCTGAGGCACCTGATCCCACAAGATGCTCTGTGTGAGACAGTGTTCCCTCAACTCCAGCAAACACAGCTGGAGTTACAGATGCTCAATACATCGCATAAACAGGTCTATAAACTCTGGCAGTTTTGCACATTACTTACCTGAATATGAAAGACACTTAAACAAAATGAGGCAAGATAATTAAGAATGTGCACATTCTAGCACAGACCAAGGGCCACTTCTTGTCACACCCCAAAGGCCATGTCTTGCTGAACCCTACTTTTAACCTGAAACCCACTATACGGATCAATAGCATACTGCCATAAAAAGCATGCTATGAGGGTTTTGGTTTAGGTTGGTTTTTTTTTTTTTTCATTTTATACAACCTTCCACTTGAAAGGAGAAAAAGAATCCAAAAATATTAAAACAAAGTCCTCTGGAGACATAAGATGAGGAAGGAGACAAAATCTGACAGTAGCAAAACCTATTTTGCTACCCATCTTTAGAGTCCTCTCCCAATATGCACAGCCAATAAGCAGTAAACATTCTGGCCATGACAGGAAAACATTTCACAAAGGCTCTCTATGTTTCTAGAGGACATGAATTGAATTTTTAATAAAATGTTTCGTCTCAAAGCAATTCAAAAGATTGCATTTTGAAAAGAGAATCACATCTAAACAAAAGAAATTCTATAGAACTGTTACCCAAATAGCTAACAGAAAGCTTGAAACATGACACGGAAGAAAGACTGCAAAGTATCTTGACATTGCTGTCATACTACAAGTCAGTACTTCAAGAGCAACGAATGAGATGTAAATATTTACTCTAGGTAGCTAGACCAAAGAATGCAAACAGATTCCACGGATATAATACAATTTGTCAATATCTTTAGTGCTGGAAATGGAAATGTTAACTCTGCCAGGCCCACTGATCCTGAATGATGAATACAATCAATTACATTTTTTACCTGTCAGTCATTCGCATCATTGCCTTTGTTGCAGCTGACTGCTCCCTGTCTTCCAATTCTTGTTTCAAGGCACTGAACAACTTTTTATATCCACATTTCATTCAATCTTTTTAACAGATTCCCTACTGCCATCTCAGGTTAACACTGCTTGTGTCAGAACTTGTCTGTTTCCTTCCCTTATTTTTTCAGTGTTGCCTGTGTCCATGGTCTCCCATCTCAGAAAGGTGGCTCTTCTGGTCTCTGAAGTGTCATCTTAAATCTCACTCTTCCTCAAGCTCCACAAATTTTAACCACCTCCTAACCATCTGATCCAAAGTTCATTGGTCAGCAAGAGCCATTAACTTGCAATGGGCTATGAATCAAGACCAGATTGCTGCCAATGGCTCTGGACTGAAATCTAGCTAAAGAAAAATAACAAAAGAAACTGTATGGGTATCCTTGTTGCTAATTATAGAATACTACTTGAACACAGTCATGGCAATACTATATCCTAGGTTAATACCAGCTGTTACCATCTGGTATTGGAAAATATATTTCCAATATATTTTCTCCAGTCCTTATGAAAAGGACCAAGGCCTTTTAAAGGTACAGCATTGTACCTTTATTTGTACAAATTCAGAGTGATGCCAGAGGTCTCTGACAGAGCTTGAATAAATAAGCGTACAGTAGCTCCTATAATTTCTTTTATATACTACAAAATACCATTCTACATCTAGCTGGGTAAGACAAGGAATATAGTCACTCTTATGAACCAGGTTAGTAAATCATTGCAAAAAATCCAAAGTTAAAATGGGGTTTTTAGCACAGTGAAAAGTTTAAATTTAGTATATCTTAAATTCTCACTAGTGACAACCTAAAATTATTTTCTTCCAAGGAACATCTGTCTAATCCTTTTATTAATCTAACAGCAATTTGAATAAAACCATTCCGGAAATCAAAACTAACACTATGACTCTATTCTTCTTGCCTTCATTTATAAAGATTCTGGTACTTATTCCCTCTTCATTTAATTCTCCCTGCCTCTTGCAACCTCAGGTCTCTAATACATATTTCTGATAAGGAAAAAAAAAAAATCAAATAAATCGCTTTTGCCCACCTTTCCTTCTCATATCAGTTTCTGATGTTTTGCAAGTGCCTTGGTGTAAAGCCAAAGCCTTTCTGCAATCCCAGTGCTCCCACCAAGTGGTACAGGGAAATCAGTTCTAACAGACAATTTAGGCAATCTAATGTGCAACAGTAAGATACACAAACACTAGGTAGAAGATTCTCTTCCTGTTATGGGAAAAGTTAACATCAGACAACCACTACTGCCTATATAAAGCTAAAATATTACAGATTTATTAAAAAGTGTGCTGTGGTTTGAGGCTATTTCAACAGCAATTTGACAGTAATTACAATTCACATTTTTACCCTATATTGTACTAAACAAGGTACTTTAGGGAAAGTGATAGATTACCTGCTTATTACCACATAATTTTGCCACATATATTAGCAAGAACAAATCCAATTATATGACCTTCACTGAAGAGGAGTAGTTTTGGGGGTGCAGGTTTTTGTTTGTTTTTTCTTAAAGATATTTATGCTAACACTTTAATTATAATGAAGTACACTCCACCCTTGCAGCTTCAGCTACAGTAGGCAAAACCTTTGTAGAAATGGAATTACTGTTGCAACAAGGTTTCTTATGACATTGTTTAATTAAAAAAAAAGAGTTGGGACACAGTAAATTGACAGGTGGTGGAGTGTATCATATATATACAAAAGAGGGCTATTATTTCTGTTAGCTGACATTGATGTGGGAAAAGAGAACAAAACCAAGTGCATTTTCTTTCCAGCACTGAAACATGCAAAGACAAAATTACAAGTTGTATGCAGCTCAGAATAATAAAAAAGAAATGCCCCAGTATACTTTAGATTTTTAAAAAATATATTTAATTCTCTGATCTTTCACTTCAAAACTTAGAATTAAGCAATGAGTGAACAGGATCTGAAATACAGACAAGGCATTGCTCACATCACATTAAAAGGCATCTTTTAAATGCTGCTGTGGATTTCTAAACTTACACTGAACAGAATTTTTTGTTGCTGGATATTTGAAATGCAAGATGACCTTGGCCACATTACATCTATGTCTTTAATTGGAATTGTAAATATGCAATAAATTGCTGTTCCAAAGAGGTAACATGCAGAATTCAAAATTGTTTCTTGCAGGATTCTGTTGACCTGTGTATGATGAGATATCAAAGCAGTGGTATAAAATCCACAGCTCAAGCATGAAATCCTAGTGGCTCCGATATGATCTCTGAGAATACTGGCCTCAAAATACACCACTTCCTTTTAACCACTGAATTTAGTTTTAGGAAAACAGCTGCTTGCCAACTTTTTTTTTAAAAAAAAAAAAAAAAAAGAAAAAAAAAAGGCAAGGAAGGTGGGAGGAGGGAAGAGGTGGAAAGAGCTTGTGCATTATGATGACATTTAGCAGAAAGCTGCAAACAGTAAGCAAAGGCAAATATTTTAAATGTGACAGATTTAAACCAGAAATGAAAGTATTTTTTCCTAGTAAACAGCTTGCCAGAGTTGGTTGGGACAAAATTTGGGTTGCAGCTACAGGCTGAAACAGCAGTGTGGAGAAACAAAAATAGGGATTTACCCTCTACCCCAACACCCCCTTTCTCTCCCAGCTAAGGAAGTATGACTGATGCTTTTGGTTGGCCAGGCAAATATTAGCTAGAATCTCATTTAGCTACATCCACATCCACGGTCCCAGATGCTTAAAACTTATCATGGATTAAAGCCATGAAATAAAAATTTAAAAAGAAATTTCAATTTGAAATTTTATTGGCATGTTGCTAGAATGGTCAACATCAATTGACAGGAGAGACTTTGTCCACATACTCCGAGAACAGCCTTCCTGCACCTCCCCCCTCTTTTCTTCCTCTCTCTTTCAGCATTAATGCTATTAAAAGCCAAACAAAATACTGGCTATGGGTGTAAAGAATGCTGGTTTTTTTTGGAATGTTGCCATGGATCCTGCTTCCAGTCGCGTCCCACGGAAGGAGGGTGCAGCCTCCTGACTCTACGGCAGGCTGGTCTCCCCGAGCAGGGCAGAAGGAAGATAGCCACGTACTCCTGCTCCTCCCTATTCTTTCCCATCCACTATAGCCAGGTCTTTGATCACCCTCAGTTTGCCACTGGCATCGATCCTGCGCTTCTCGCGTATTAGATCCTCCAGGCTGTGGAACCTCACCGTATGCACCTTGTTCTCTGCCAAGTGGATCTTGAGATAGTACTGCTGCTGGTGCTGGGTGCCAGCAGCCGCCTGCAGCTCCCCCCCGGCTTTGAACTCCCGTTTCCCGAAGCGGCACCAGGCGGCGAAGCTCTCGGAGTTAGTCCAGCAGATCTCGTCGCTTTTTAAGCCCAGGTGCCCGCAGGCGTTCTGCACCACCAGCTCCGCCACCAGCGGGCGGAAGCGGTACCAGCTATTCACCACCCGGCCCACGTTGCCCGCGGCCGCCTCGTACAAGCTGTCCTGGCGGATCTGCCCCTGGTGCAGGTGGATGATCTGCCCGCCGCCCACGTACACGGCCCAGTGCGGCGGCGGGTGCTCCGACGGCCCCAGGTAGAGCAGCTCCAGCAGGTCCCCCGGCTTGCAGAGGGCGGGCAGGGCTGACACCGAGTAGACGCTGAGGTCCCCAGCCTGGGGGCCGCTGCTGACCTTGGAGAAGATGCATTCCTGGCCGCGGAAAGCGGAGAACTGGGTCTCGTTCAGCACCAGCTGGTGGTGGAGGTGGTGGGTGGGCGTCTCCTGCCCAGGGCTGCCGGAGCCCTTCACGCCGTACTTGTCTGGCTGGCCTCGCTCGTCCAGGTCCTCCTCTTCATCCGAAAAGAAGTAAGCCACCCCGACGCGCAGCTCGTCCTTCTCGATCCCCGAGGGGTCCCCGGTCGGCAGCTCGCTGTAATTCAGGTGGGTGATGCGATCCAGTTGATTTCCCATCAATGACAGGGCGAGGCGAGGGCAGGAATCGCCGGATCTAAGGGAGGGTGGGGTGGGCAGAGACAGAGAAGAACAAGAGATGGGAAGGAGAGCGCACGCAAAGGGAAGGAAAGAAAGAAGAAAAAAAAAAAAATCAAGCCACATACAAAAGATTTCAGCGATTCCGCCCTAAGCCCTCATCCCTCCCCGACTCCTTCCCTCCCCTTCATGCAAGGGAGAAACTCCCAGTGCGGACCCTTCCCCCTACCCCTGGGGTGCAGGGCAGGGCAGAGCCCCGACTCCGGAGCGCCGGCTCCCAGCGCCACGAGAGGAGCTCCGTGCGGGGGGACGGAACTGCCCCAGGACTCTCCGCTCTGCGAGGGGAGAGGGCTCCGGAGGCTCGGGGAGGCTCTGGCCGGAGGGTCCCGGGCCCTCCCTCCGCTGGTGCGCAGCCGAACCGCTCCGGGCAGCGCTGCGTGTGGGGCTCGGCTGCAGGAGCGCACGGCCCCGGAGCTGCCAGCCCTGCCCACCCGGGACCCCGCAAGACACAGGCAAAGAGCAACGATAGGCACCCCCCCGCCCGAGGGGTCCCTCCCGTCCCCTTCCGTACCCGTGGTCGCCCAGCGCCAGAACCCCCCCAAACTCCTTTAAAGTCGTCCTGTCCCCATGGGCGCCGCAGAGGAAGCGCGACCCGTGCACACCACCGCCACCCGGCTGCTCCGCCCGCGCCGCTCTGGGCAGCCCGGCCCCTCCGGCGAGCCTAAGTACCGGCGGCGCCGCTCCCGAGCCCGCCCCGGCCGCGCTCATTGGCCGCGCCCGGCGGCGGCGGGGCTGGGCCGCGGCTCTGCCCGCCCGGGCCCCGCTGCTGCCCTCGCCACGCCGCCCCGACCCCCGGGCTGCTCCTGCCGAGCCCCGACCCCCGAGCTCCCGGACCAGCCCCGACCCCCGGGCTGCTCGGGCTGGCCCCGGGGCTGCGGCAGGCGGGGCGTCCCGGAGGAAGGAGGTTGGAGATCGTGTCCACCGTGAAGCCGCTGCCAAGTACCCCTGGACTGTACAGAAGTAAAAAAGAAAGAAATAAAAGCAAATTAAAAAAAAACAAAAACTATCAAACTTACCCGCCCAGAAGAGACGGCCACGAGTTGCTCTGTCCCTCGAGGCTGGACATGGGTGCCCCTCACCTCACTTCAGCAACCTCAGGTTGCAGCTGTGCGCTCTGAGCTGATACCCTGGGCTTCCTTTCGCTGAGGAGAAAAACGCATTTCCAGAGGGCTATTCCTCTCGCCTATTGCACTTCCCATTTTAGCACGGCATGAAGTGTCTTAAGGAGGTGACTGTCTCTTGTCGCCTAGGTGTGAAGTTGGAATGCTCGATGGTTGGCAGTAGGTGAGATGACTCTGTCTTTCCACATCTGGACAAAGTAGCAGTTGTGGGTTGTCCTCAGGTGTAACTAGAAGACGCGCTATGGCTTGTCCTAAGTAAAAAACCGAGCCTGTCTGGCAGTAGCAGTCTATTTCTTCTGAAAATATATGAAATCTAAATAGTTGTCATTTGCAGTAGCTACTAACAATACACAGTTTTGTACCTAATTTTGCACATTTTGGAAATGCAGCTCGGAAATTATTTTTTCTTTTAACCACACTTCCCCTATGAGGCTGTGTCAATGATGGGATTGTAACCTGGTTTTTCTACGTTCTTAGTCTTTCTCTATAACTGTGTGAACTTCTGAGAAGTGAGAATTTAAGTATTTAAGACACTTCATGAAAAAAATCTAATGACATTCATATGTGAATCATATTAAAGTACCATTTTTAGCAGGAAGTAATCTACTCATTTCTTTGCAGTGAAAATAGTTTTGTCATCTAGCCACAAGTATTTTTGCTTTCAGTGTTTATGGATAATATCTCTCTTCACTGCTGTCCTTTTGCCAGTCTTCAGGTTTAGTTAACTGAGAACAATAATGCCATCACTTTATTCTCATTATAGAGAGACATACATCCTTAAATAAAAATAGTGAATTTCAGTTTTTCAGGGTTCAAGCTCTAAACCTATATTCATATGGATCAAATGCCGAGTTTCTTAGATAAATGTGTTTACTTTGAATGATCCTTTTCTTTTTCAATTCAAGTATTGATACAGCTGTCTTTGTAGAGTGGAATCTCCTTGTACTCACTATTTTTTTTTTAACATATGCAAAGGCATCACATCATAAATGGAGGAAAAAAAAAGGTGTGTTTAGTAAAATTCAAAGACTGACATCAGTTATTTTTTTACTGTGGTGATTATACTAATCTATTGATGGTTACAGACTTCCCATGTCTCATAAACTCAGGGGTTATGGCCTGAGACTACAGGAATTAAGCTGATTTGCAGCAGTGAAGGATGCAACATTTATGGTCTATAGAATCAGAAAGATAATTTGAAAACAACAAAAAAAGAGATTGTTTCCTAATACATGCATTTTAAAGTTTCAGAGGACTAAACATAACAGATGGATGTTATTTATCTCGAATTGTGTAAATACTTTTCTACTGATTGTCAGAAATTATATGTTCTTTTGCAGCATGACCTTCACCAACTGCAACATTTTAAATTAAATTATGAAGACACTCTAATAGATCTAGAGCTAAAGCTGTAAAACATTGTTTAAATATTTTGACTTTTTTTAAATAACTGTTAATGTGCTTCATTGTTAAAGATAGTCCAAGTTGAAAGCCATTTTCCGTAGACCTTCATCGACAGTTTCTGTTTTCTAAACGCTTTACATTTTTCCCGTTTAAAGTCTGCATCTTTTTAGGTTGCACTCGCACAGTTCACACTTCCCACGTTTGCCAATCATCAAGGCTATGTGGAGTAATTTTTAGATACTTCTAAACAAACAAAACATTATTTCATCCTTTCCGTGCAAAACAGTGGAGAACAGACTGCTTCACCAAACTGCAGGTGCAGAAGGCGTCTGGGTACAGGAAAGGCTCTGCCCTTCGAACTAGGAGTATCTCCTGCCAGATTTTAACCATTTCTTGGGCGATCCCCTGCAGTTTTGCAAGTCTGCTCAATGAGAGAATTTTGTCTCTTGTTGAAGGACTTACAATCCCTTACAATTCACCTCTCCACACGACCTCTATTCAACACACCTCCAACATCCATTTCCTTGTTTCATTTCAGTTCTCTGTACACTGTCTCATCAGTGCTTTGTGCTCTACCACTATACCTCAGGAAGAAATTTTCTCTCCATTTCTCTTCAGTCACAGTTTTATGATAGTGTCAAGAAGTTGCCTTAAAAAAAGAAAACACATACAAAAAACTCCTATCAACCAACAAACAAACAAACCCCAAACTTTTATATAAGGACACTGCTGGAGATGCCTGTTTTGTCTGAGCTAATTTGATTAATGAATTTATGATCTGCTTTAGATGTTTAACTTCTGGGTGCTTAGCACGGCAGTGAGTGCAGGCTTGGCTGCTCTTAGATGATGGCACTGGCAGTGCAGCATCACTGTTCACACTTATATTGACCAGCTTCAGCTTCATTAACCAGGGTCATACTCTCTCCTTGCACCTGGACATGGGTATTCACAGTATTCCTAACATGTTATTACTGACCCTTACTATTTTTTTCTGCATTCTGAACATAGGAAAGAAACCCGATAACTTCATAATCTCTGGCTCTGTCCTGGTCTGCTCTGAGAGAGTGAATTTATATTTTTCCATTGCTATTTTCTCTTTTTGTGCCTTTTTCCATACTTGGCATTTGGTAACTGTTGCATTTATATTTAATTTAATATGGTGAAAACCCTTAAAATATGTGGCAAAATAGATACTCAGTAGCTTATCTTTTAAACCTTATTTTTTAAATGTTCTTTTCATCCTGCCTTGAGCTGAGCTTTGGAGCCTTGGACCTCCGTTGCTAAAAGTGGAGCTGAAACCACCATTGATTTTAATGAGTGGGGAACATTTGTGCAGAAAAATTTAGGAACACATGTTTCAAAAAACAACCAGAGATAAAAAAACTGATGATAAGGCTGGAAACTTTCCTATCTGTTATGAACTTTAGATTGTAGAAATCTGTCCATTACAATCCTGTTAACATCGAATCTCAAAGGCCCAGAAGCTCTTATCTATTTCAGGCACACTGCAATTGGTGGAAGCTAAATACAATTTCTACATCTAACTAGTCTGAGAGAGTCCTGAGGCTTCGGATAGGGAGTTGGGCCAATTCAGCCTCGAGATTACGGAGGGAGACCTCATCAGTGTCTATCAGTATCTCAAAGGAGGATGTCAAGAGGATGGACCAAGGCTCTGCTTGGTGGTGCCATACAACAGGACAAAAGGCAAGGGCAAAAAAGTGATGCACAGGAAGTTCCACCTGAACATGTCGAAGAACTTTACAGTGCAGACACGAACAGATTGCCCAGAGAGGCTGTGGAGTCTCCCTCTGGAGATACTTAAGAGCTGTGTGGGCCCAATCCTGTGCAAATGTGCTCTGGGATAACCCTGTTTGAGCAGGAAGGTTGGACCAAATGACCCACTGTAGTCCTTTCCAGATTTTGGCCCTTCAGCCTTGGACAGCTTTTGCCATTTTTAATCCCATAATGGTGAAATATAAAATGTGAAAACTCAAGAAGATAGCTGTGGTCACAGTTTTTCTTTTCCCTCTTTTCTGCTCTTCTGATGGCTTCTGGTGATTTCATGGTTCTTGCATTCACAGAGTCACTTGTAAGTAAAATTTTCCAGGACTTGTTTGTCCCTGAGGTATAGTATAACCACATAATTGTCCATTTGGATGTTCTAAACTCCAAAGCCAAATGGCTGCATCAAAACTACCTCAGAATAGTTATTCCTAATCTGTTTTAATCCCTAAAATGTATGGAAGAGTAGTATCTGACTTGTGCTAAAGTTTTTCAAAAGGTCATGCTACCAATTAATTGTATGATTCACTGATCCTTGGGCTGGGCCTATGTAGCCAGTTGCTTAGATTCTACCCAGCTCCTTTTTATCAGATAACACTTGTAAGGACTCCAGACTTAATTTCTGATGAAATGATACAACCAAAAAAATACTGTAGGAGGAAAGATTTTGAGGAGGAATGGGAAGAAATAGCTTAATTTGAAAGTGTATCTTTGGAAGGCTGTTATGTAGACAGAATCCCAAATGGGATAGTCACTTTTAAGTTCTCAGGGAGCAGCAGGTCAGGGTGCTGGGCAGGGGCAGGGTTTGGGGAGCTGGAGCTGCACCTAACTGCAGCCTCCCAGTGCCCTGGCAGGGGGAGAGGAGCAGGAGTGCTGCTCTGGGGCCAGTGGAGACCAAGCCAAGGGAAGTCATGGCAGTCATGCAAGGCCATCCCAACTCCGCAGCCTGGTCCAAGCATGGGCCAGAGCTCTGATGCAGCTCCCAAGTGAGGGCATGAAGCCCCATCCTAGCTCCATAAAACTCTTCCTCATTTACTTTGCTTTTCTTCTGGACATCTTATCCAAGGTTCATCTCATCAGACCTGATCTTGAACAGAAATAGCAAACCCTGAGGAAGTGATGGAAGAGTTTGTAGATCTTACACTCAGATCCCTGACAGTAGCATCATTATTCATTCATTGGAGTATGAAAGAAAAATAGCTGAGGGACTAGATTTTCATTTAGATGTCTGTCTGTACACTAAATGGAATCTGAACTGAACACATAGGCTTTTTTGGGGGGGGGGAGGGGAGGATGTTATAGCTTAAATTACTACTATAAGCAAAGAAGCCTTCCCTATGATTATAACAATATCCTTTATGGATGTTTGAAGAATTGGATGTTGATGACCGTGAAGTTAGATCAATTATCAGTGAATTTTATTTCTTGATCCTGCTATTTCCTGGATTATGTCTTTCTCAAAGTTATTTTGACTGTTCCAGAATGTCACTATTTTCATATAGAGACAGAAGAAACTAAACAACAAAATCAACAACAGCAAAACCCTCTAAGCAGGCATGACCGCAGTCAAATAAAGAGAATTTGCTTATTCATAGTAGAATATTACTCTTATGCAAGCTTTGTATTCTTTGGTTTGGGAATGTCATCTAAAAGTTCATAATATTTATATAAATTTTATTTTATTTTTTGTTTGTGTTACAAAATAATATAAAACATAGTCTAGCCTTGTGGTGAACCTGACCAAGTAATTGTAGCCACAGAACATTGACTGTGTGTTTGAAAGATCTTGGTAAAGTAAGCTTGATCTTAAATTTGTTAGTTTAATCATATATAGCTCTAGGTAGATTCAGTATAAGAGAACTTTTGTTCTTTTATTTTGATTTTATTTTTATTTATCCCATTTTACCCTGGGTTTTTTGGTTGATTGATTAGTTTGGGTTTTTTTTGTTTTGTTTTTTTTTTCTTTCAGTAAAGACACAGTTTCATATTATGTTTAATAATGAGTAAGAGGATTCCAATTGATAGCAGACTTTCACCCCAACTACCTACTCCCTCCATTTCTTTCATAGCTTATTCTGTGATCATGTAGTTACAGGGTGAGCTTGAATCCACAGCACTGCTATAACAAGATGTTGAATATCTGCCAGAAGAAAAACATCTTTTTTAAAGGTGCTGGCACTCCAGAGCTGGTGCTCTGAAACTGAAACAGTCATGAATATTGGTCCCTTCTGAATATAGGATTTTGTCATGGCTTTAATAAAGTTGGTTACATTGTTCCTTCTGTAAAAGGAGGATAATAATGGCAGTCTACAAGGAAAAATTCCACAGTCTCCTCTAGCTCTTGCTACAAATAAATCTAAAATAAAAATGACATTGTAATGTTTATACAGGGGAAAAAATATCTCCAGAAAGTAGTACAACTTCAAAAAAAAAGCTGCCAGAAAAAAAAAAATAATTCAAAAGTGTTTGTAACTGTCATCTAATCCAATCTTGTTAGGTGGACTATTATCACATGGCATATCAACATTTTGATGCCTTTCTTCAATTAACATTTTGCAGTTCCTGACAGGGCTTCCCTAAATCAGTTTTAAAGACTGGAAGCCTTTTCAGAAATATCTGACCGTAAGGAATAAAGTAGTGTTTTTTCATAAAAATTACATTTTCATTTTATGACTCTCCACTGATGATGTGCTAACTTTGTCCCTAAATGACTTAACAAGAAATAATAAATATATTTCCAAGTGCACACTGGTTACTTAATTATGTTTATCTTATTATTAGTTCTTTCCCAAACTACTGAAAGAGAAAAGGCAAAATGTTTTCCTAAGTATGATATGATATTTTCTTGCATTTCCCCTTTAAAACTAGACAGATTGTCCACTATACTTTCTTTTCTTTAGCTTTTTTTTTATTTTTTAATTGGAAAGCTGTATTCAACCTAATATCTGCCTGCTTCTGTTATAACAGGGTTATTTGCTTGACTTTTTCCATTTTCATATGTGCTTTGGGATCCTTTATTAAGTCATTGTTCTGTAACTGCATTCTATTATAATTTTGCTCATTTTTAATAATATGTATGATATTTCTGCTGCCCTGAAGGACTCCCATGAAAATTAAATGTTGAAATAAAATGAGCATTCAATGCTTCTTTCTATTAGGCTAGTTAATATTTTATAAAATATATTTTATCTGTGAGTCTTTCAATACCTGAACTCGAAAATTACTTTCTAAATATTATAAGCACTAACAAATACCCCTTGACTGAATAGCAAAGCCAAAATTCAATTTGTGTGACACTTGCTATTCATAAACAGTTTAAGCTTCACTCTCATAGTTCATGATGTTAGCTGAACCCTTTTGACTGAGTAACAGAACTAGATTCAGTAAGGGAATCATACCTTGCTATATATGAAAACCTTTTGGACTGGGCTTCTATTTTTCTTTTTCAAATACAGAGCCCATTCCTGGAGACCTAAATCATTCAAAATGCATATCAGTTTTAGGGCCAGACCAGCATCATCCTGCCTACAATAAGAAAAGGCTGTCAGAGATACATGCACACAGTTTTCTTTGAATCCAGTGAGATTTCTGTTTGCAAAGAAAGAATACAGCCATAGATGCTTAGAAATTACAAATGCATACAATTAGAATTAATTTCAATTTTCTAAGATATATGTATTGAATAAATTCATTGAGACTGCACTGTGATGCCATAAGTTTCTGCTCAACAAAAATTAAGTAGCCCAAATTTGTAAATTCAATACTATTTCCAGTAGTAATTTCCAAGCAACATTTTCCCAGCCTCAAAGCAATCTTGGATCCATTGGGTCGTGTCTATTCATGTATATAAATCTTTCACCTAAAAGTCTGTCTCAGCTAATTGGCTCGCAGGTTAACCCTGTTACCTTCATACTCTTTTTCTGCTGATTGCGTCTATACAAAACCATTGTTTACAGAAGGATTTTTTAGAGTTGTAGCATACTAAACTGTAACCAGCTACTTTATGTATAATGCATAAATGAGTGTAGACTACAGCTCATTTTACTTAGCTGTGTTATTCCTTCAATAATAATGGAAGAAAAAAGCCATGCAAAATTTATGTTTATCCCTAAGTTTAGAAGATGCAGCATGATTTGAATATACTTTGGACAAGTTGCATAAGGTATGACAGTAGTACCTTAATTTCATCCTTCCTCCTTTAAGAAAAGCAGAAATTAATTTGATTTTAGTAGGAAAAAGATCTGATTGAAAGAAAAGAAAAAAAATATTTGACTTGAGACAAGACTGGATTCATAGCTGTTTGTTTTACTCTTAGCTGTAGTAAAAAGTCTTTTAGTGATCCTGGTCATATCACTGAGATGTAGGCTGGTGCCATCAATTATTATTTAAAGAACTAGAAGCACTCTTCTGTTTAAAACATGGATATAGTACTCATCGTAGGTGTCAGAATTCTGTGTTTAGTTCCTTATGTAGCCTCAGTGGATAAAAACTCTGTCATTCCTTTTAAGTGTGTGCCTATTAGTTAAGACACACTACAGGCTATCTGGATATTCTCCAGCTGCTATGTTGTAACTTTGCCCTTGTTGAGAAAATTATTCAAAGAAACTTGAACAAAACTTTTAAATAAGTGATTAGAGTATTCACTTGAAGGCAAAGGAACCTGGGTTCCTATTTCTGTTTCCGTAGTTCAAAGACTATTTAATGGAAATAGCCTTAAGATGAGAATGTTCATCCAAAAATAGGTGCTTCGTTCTTTCCTACAAAACAGAAAAAAAGAACTGTATCCTACTTTCCTGGTGTCATGGTTTCAGATTTTACTGCTGATTATGGAATGGGTGGTCAAATGCATCACAAATTGTGGCAGGCATGTCTTAAAACCTCCTGATTTTGTGTTGAGCTCAGGCCTGCGGTGGATGGTTGGTGTTGCAGAGCAGAGGAAGATCCCCAGGGATCTAGCAGGAGTTCACAGCAGGCCCCTGTTGATAAGTGCTGTGCTGCTTGCATTCAGGAAACTTCAGGCATGCCTCTAATGAGAAGCACTAACCTCTTGCAAACTCAAATCTACAGTTTCTTCTGGGTTTAAGTGCCTCCAAGTTTAGGCGGCAGCTGTTGCTTTTCTTTTCTGATTACAGTTTCTGCCTAAACATTTCCATTTTCTCCAAATCCTTCTTTAGATGTTTTAATCCATTATTTGCTCTATCCCTTAATCTCTGTTCTGCTCACCTTCTCTTATGTAAATGGGAATATTCTTGCTTCTTTCACCTCACAGAAGGTATTCTGTGTTGCCTGATAGCAATTATATAGGACAAGGGTTGCCTCCAGGGGAGACATCTCTCCAGGGCAGGTATAAGTGAAATACAATGAACATGGGATGTGGGGGTACTGTCAAACACAAATAAACTTCAGCAGTATAACTGCATACTCATTTCATTTCACTTTCCTGATCCTTTGACCATCATAGATGTTTTATATACAGTGCTATAAGAATGGTAATTTTTTGTATGTCATCAAGTTTGGAGAGTAATAATCCACAACGGAGATGAAATTCTCTGTGTGAAAGTGTGGCCCATGAAGACTCTGTGCTGTGTTTGAAGAATATGAGAGGATTGCTAATGATAAAAGGCCTTTGAAGACTTTGATCCCTGGGATAAGCTTGTAGAGATTGTACTGTGGCCATTTCATGGGGAGATAATCACCTGAGGCTGAGATGGTAACCTATGTCCAGAATATGGTGAAATTCACAATTATACAGCCCTGATTGGGCCAGTGAGTCTTTTAGCTCAATTAAAAATAAAAACAAAAAACAACAGAAAAAAAAAACCACCAAAAAAACCCCCAAAAACCAGAAACAAGACAGTTTATACATTCTGAAGTTTTTGAAACTTCACCAGACATTAAACCCCCCCCTGCCCCCCCCCCCCCCCCCCGAAAAAAAAAATAACCTATGAAAGTGTAATTTTCTATTAAGGCAATATTTTTGACCTGAAGAATGTTTTGGGTTTTTTTATATGCACTTTTTTAATTGGAAAAATGAGATAATTATATATGAAGCATAAGTAAGTGGAAAGTGAAATTTTCTTTTGAAAGATGAGGGTTTTTTTCTCATTAATTATAATGAATAAATGCTAATGTCAAAACAAAATATTTAGAATCTGCAAAAATGCTGAATATTTTTGAACTGAAAAGTTTTTCTGAATTTAACTTGAATTTGAAAAATGTTTTGTATGACTGAGTAATATATTTCTTGGTACAGAGATTATTTCCCCCTCCAATAAAAAAAAAGAAAAAAGTAGCTGTTTTAAATAAAATATCCTGACAGCAGCACGTGAGCTGGGTTTATAGCTGGAGACATACATAGTATTGGATGCAGGAATACTCTTCCAAACCAGAAACAGATAATTTCTTGCAACCCCAGAGATACCTGTACAGGGAAATTGGGCTTCAATAACCTACCCACAACAAATATGATTAAGCCTTATTATGTGTTTAGTTGAGGATTAGAGATAAATGAAGCTAATAAAGAGGAAAGAGTCTGAAAAGATACAGTGGTAATAAGTTAAACTGAAAATGGTGTAAATCATATATGTTCTTCTCAACTCTGGGCTCATGATTCTTAGTGCATAATTTATTTGACACATTATTTCTTTCTTGTCTTTTTTCCCCCCCTTCTGTTCACAAATAACTTATGAGAAAATAGCTATTTTATCAAATGTATTAATTGAGCAGAACTGTTTATTTGAATAATTTTCATTAACAGAAATTGCATCTTGTTTTCATATTCACTTTCTGGATCATTGCTTGTGCTCACGAGCTAAGGCTTGAAAAAGTATTTATAGTATGGAAATGTTTCTGTCACAAAATTCAAACTCCTAAGTTCTCTTTGTAAATGAAACAGAGGGAATTTTCATGGTATCAAGATAAAATCCCATCAGTTCAAGATAGCTGGAAGAAACCAAATCACATCCAAAGGAGAGATAAAACACTATAGTTTTTAGACAAAAATTTTTGACCTTTCAGAAAAAAAGAGAGACTAATACAATCTAATGCTCAATGTATTTTTTGGAATAAGCAAATAAATTCATTACTTTCCATATATGGAAATAGGAAAAAAAATTAAAAAAACCCACTTCGGTATATTCATTATTTAATCTGCACCATTCCTGAGCAACATCTCTGTGAGTATTGGTCGATCACAAACAGCCTTTTAAAGTTACAAGTCTTTAGAGTTACAGAGTCCATAATCTCCCAGAAAATCTATTTCAGCACTTCACTGTTCTTACCATTTTATTACTGCTTTCTAATATTCTAATCCTAATTTCAAACATTGTTGCAGTCTAAACACATAATTTCTTGTTCTATCTCTTCGGTCATGGAAAATAATTTATTCCTTCTCTCCTACCTGCAGCCTTTTATATATTTGAGAAATTTGCTTTTCTTTTTTTCTAGGTTGAAGAATCATAATTCATTCATGTTTTTCTTTCTCTCCAGTTATGTTTTCTAGAATCCCAGTTGTTCATAATATTCCACTGAGCTCTCTTCAATTTTAAATCTTCCACAAACTGCAGTGTTCAAAATTGGAAAAAGAAACCCAGCTGAGGCTTGAACAGAGCAGAGTAGAACAGAATTGTTTATAGGCTATCTGACTGTTTCTAATTTATTAGTCTATGCCTTTTTGCATCACAGTGGCATTGTTCACATTTAGATTGTCATCCAACTACCCCCTTTTCTGTGAAACTGTTGCATTATCAGGTAATTTCCCACATTCCTGTTTCTGACCTTAAAATTTTGAAATCTGTGAATCTTGTGAATTGCTACAACTTATTTCCATGGTGATTATATTCATAAATTCTTTTGTCTTAGCAGAACTCTGTATCAGTAAGTCTCTTCTTGACAGAACAGTCCTATAAAAACTGAAAGACCCTGAAAAGAAGTTAAATTCTGCAGAGGGAGATGGAATAAGATTTAAGAAATAGATGGTCCACTATAGAGGAAAAATTTATTTACCATAGCTGATGTCAAGTAGTTAGAAGTCATTGAATCTTTCTCCAGGTATAATACATTTGTGGAAATTGAATGAAAAATGAGTTTTGTACATAATAAGAGTGGACTGTGAAAATTACTAGTAATGTTTGTTCAGCTTTGTTTTTTTTCCTAGACAATTCAGATTTCCTGAATTAAACTATTTGGGTGGACTAAGATTTAGCAGAAGGGAGTTTTCTTCTGGTTTAGACTCATAGAAGTGGTAGCTGGAATGGGTGTGTGGCAGTCCATGTAATGCATCTCCTGTTCAAAGTGAGGCTAATGTCAATCCTGGATTGGTATCAGGTGTGGCTTTTTCTTACCTTGTTTTAGAAAGGATGATGATTTCACCACTATAGACTGCTTCAGTGTTGTGCTATCTGTATTGAGAAAAAAGTTTTCATAATGTCCAATTTGAATTTCTTAAGCTGCCACTTGCTATAGCTGCTTCTTTTTAAATTGTCTATCATTCAAAAGTGTTTGGTCAGGTCATGTTTGTAATGGCACTCCTTCAGGAGGCTGGCTGCTTTTGGGCTGTACCTTAGCCTCCTCTTTTCCAGACTAACATTTACATGTTTCTCCATTTATTGTAGGCCATATACTCTAGGCTCCTGAACAGCTTGTTTGCTTTCAGATGGACTCTTTCTTGTTTCCTGACACTCATTTTGAGCTGTGGAGCCACAAACTGGGCATGTTACTCCAGCTGTAGCCGTGTCAATGCTGAGTAGAGTGACATGTTAAGTACTGGCCTCACTTCTCATAGTGTAGCCCATTGTGCACTTTGTCTCATTCATATTAGTGGTGCACTTCTGCTCATCTTCAGCTTGGTAATTACTGCAACCCCTAGGACCTTTTGGTCAGGTGCTACTCAGCCAGCTCTGCTTCATGAGGTCATTCCACCCCATGTGTAGAATTTAAGGCTTCTCCCTCCTGAGGTTCACAAACCTTCTGTTGACCCAGTTTTCACTTTTCTCAAGGTTCCTAGAGCTGAATCTATATCACATGGTGTGTCAAACAGTTTTTCAGCAAATTTTCTGAGGGAACATTCTGCTTCATCATCCAGGATGAAATATTGGATTGCTTTCCAGCCCTAGAGTATTTGTTTCATTACCAACTCTTACACCTCAAGCTGTTGATGATTGCCTTGGAACCCAGTGCTGCAGCCACTTTTCAGCCCAGTTAAAAGACTTTGTCCCACCACGGTTTCTCAGCCACAAGAATGTAGGGGAAGCCATTGCCAAGTGCCTTAGTGGAGTAAAAGTTACAGGAATTGTTATCATTTACCTTCCCAGTCCATCATTTTGTCATAGAAGGCAACCATGGAAGGCAACCAGTTGGCCAGGTGGAATTTGCCTTTGTAAATTGGTGCTGATCTTGTTTGCCTTCTTGTCTTCTTGCATGCTCATAAATGGACAGTGTGCATCCTCCATCCCACCGGGGACTGCACTTGCTGTGTTCAGCTTACAATTCCCATGACTGTCTTACTGTTTTTTTAAAGGTATGATCTGTTATTGCTGTGTTTTCCTAATAGCTAGGAAATAGCTTTATAATTACAGTGGCCAATCTTCCACAGCCTTAGGGTTATTTTCAGGCTCTGCAGATTGAATAATCTAGTTTTACTAAATAATCCCTCTGCCTGGGAGCAGAGGGCTGGGAGCAGGCTTTTCTGGTAAGGCTGAGAAAAACCCAAAGTATTTCAGTTTTCTTTGTCATTCATTGCCAGGTTATTATCCCTGTCCATCAGCATTCACTCATGTAGTTGCTGAATTAATTTTTCTCCATTACTTTTATGAAAATTAATACCCTAGGTTCATCAAGCACACTGAATGCTGCATTACTTATTACATTAGTAATCATGTAGCATCTCTTTACCCATAGTGGTCTTATTATCCCAAACAAATGACCCTGCTGTTGTGTTCTGTGGCAGAGAACTATGGTCAGTAAGCTTTATGATACTCCATACTTCAGAAATAAAGAAATGAGTTGGTATTTCATATTGGTTGACTACATTTAGTGGATACTTTTTACAGTGATGTCTTTCCGCTTCTTTTTGCCAGTAGAATATTCATTGACCACGCATGAGATTCTGATTCTTCACCTTCTTTGGTTCCTGGTTAACATCATCTTTGTCCAGCTTTTCCCTCTAAACCATGAGCAAACCACAGCAAATATTGTGCAGATATGTGGTGTGCAGGAACCACAAAGGATAAAGTGTGCTCATTCATTCATTTGGGATGACTCCTACGTGGTCGAGTGATGTGCGATGCCCTCAGTCTCTCTGAGGCCTAGAACATCTGTAGTTCTATGCACAGCACGGAGAATGGTGTTAACTGAAAACAAATTCTAGCAACCTTTTGTCCAGAGTATACAAAAACTGGCTTATAGTTTTCTATTCATGTTTAAAATTGGACAAATTTCAGTTTTAAAAAGGTGGTAAAAATCACTCTGAGTGCAATTGTGATGTCTGGGCTTCAAAGCATGGTTTGTCTTTATAAAATCAGTTAGCTGACACTTTTTAATGTTAATTTTCTCCTAATTCAATTCTCCCAAATGGTTGAGTTGTTTGATTGAATATTGCCCACCAAAGAAACAGCCTCAGGCAGCATCTGTCATAGAAAATTTTATCCCAATTCATTAATATTCTGCAAAATTATAAGCTATGAAAACAGGTATTTGTAATCTGAAGTATCAGGGAGCCTCAATAGTACATTATATTACTACCTTCCTGCACAAGTAAGTTACTGGTATGTGATTGGGTATTTATTAAAGCTGTTGAACTATTATTTTTTTTCATAAATGGATGCAATAATTTGGCTTAAAAATGCTCTTGAATCTATGTAATTCTTTGTTACACACCTGGGAACAAAAGATTTGTAATAAAAGTGAAATGGCAGTCTGAATTCAGAATGCCCATGCTTTTGTGTTTTGATGTCTCAGCTTTCATGCTATTTTTATGTTGTTTCTTTCATCTTTAATTTTACCAAGAGATTCATATTAGATGCATTATTAATCCCTGTAACACTGCCTTCCCTTCTTCTGCACAGTGTGAGAGATTTCTGGCTTCATCAGAAATAATAATGTTTGAGATTATTTTCTACATTTAATATGCGAATAAAAAAATGTGGATTTTCTAAAATCTCCATGCACTGTTATTTTCTTCCAAAGATTTCACTGATGCATTAGGACTGAGAGGCATAACCAATCACCAAAAGCTTTTAAGCAATGATTTTGGTTGTGTACTTTATAACCTGAGAATTCTCAGCATGCAGCATGTTATAACACATACTGCACTGGAAAATAAACAGAAAAGTGAAGTATGGTAACCTTACTTTCTGTAAGGGTTTCACATAGAAATATGTGAAATAAAATGCAATTCCAATGTGTTGACCAACTGCATAAGAAGCAATTAAATGTCTGACTGATGATGGATAATGAGACCAATTACAGAATGTGTTTTAAAACATGACTGGTATAGTTATGATGCCTGCAACAGTGAGGGGGATGCAGGGGAAGGAGAGCAAGGGATTGTGAATGTCTAATGGAAAGATTGATAATTTTGGAGCTGGGGTGGTTTTTTTTGGCTGTTGGGTAAAGGGAAAGCTGACTGCAAATACTCTCCCACTTTGTATTAAAATGTGCATCATATTTTGATTGTTATATTTATTCTGTAAATAGTATCACAGCTGCAAAAACTGGTCAAGGAAAAGGAGCATCATGCACAGTGAAACTCTGGTCATAGTAAATCTATGTAACTACAATAAAAAGGGAACTCATAGGCCTTCTACATTGTTGATCAATGTTAGCAAAATCAACTGATGGTCATCTGACTTCCAGCCAGGGAGCAACATCAGTAATCCACTTAAACAGAAAATTATTACTGAAGGAGTATTTGGGGCCCAACCCAAACAGTAATATGCTAGCATAGGGCAGCATGTTTCAGTGTGAGGTAATATAGCACCTTTCTAGCAGACTGCTTTTCTTCTGTTAGAAACAACAATAATTGCATGGATTCATATTTTCTGAAATCTAAGCAATTTGAAACCTCTCATTTACAATAGTGCTGCAGGTCTCTCACCAGCCTTCCCCAGACAGAGATGTGGTTCTGCTCCTGTAATGCTGGTCCCAGATGTGGATTCAATGCCAATTCACCTGCTCCTCTGTGAGTCAGACAAAAGTACTGGGAGGTATGGTGGAGCCCCAGTGAACATTCCCCTTCCACACAACCCAGTTTGAATCTAGAAACAGAATTGACACATCCTCAAAGCACTCTTTTACACCAATATAAGTATATAAAGAGTATATAAGCACTTTTATACACCAATAATAACAGCCCCTATGCTTCTGGGTCCATATTTTGGTTCTCAGCTTTCAGTTCAGGTCTCTCTACTCTTGGTGTTCATAGCTAGAAATGAGAAGGGCCCATGTTAGCAGTGTAGTCCTGCTCTTCTCAGAGTAGTGCATATCCTAAGGTCTGACCTAAAAAGAAGTCCAGTCACTGGTGCTTCAGGGCACAGCACAGAACTCTGAGGTGTGTTCCATGTTCCAAAAATATCATGAAAACCAACTTAAGTTGTACTCTCAGTGAACGTGTACTTTCATCTAAAGACAGAAAAAGTGCTGTTTTCTTTAACAATGCTAAGGTATACAGAAATTAAAGTGTCCAATATGTTTCATTTTCTGTATACATGTAATATATTGCCAGAGATATTTGACTGTTTTATTTCCAGAACAAGTGCCAGCATGATTTGAAAGTGATAATTCCTCCACAGTTTGATTAGAAACAGGCTAATAGGGGTTTAAACTGAGAAGAGAGAATGAATGTTAATTGTTTTCAAATAACATTGTTTAAGCACCACAGTTAGTTTCAAACAACACAGAGGTAATCATTGAAGTGTGTAAACTAATTTTTTTTTTTCAGTTACCAGTCATTAAAACTCCAGCTTAAATTAAAAAAAAAATCAGAAAAATTATGCCAATTTATAATAAGGCAGTTGTACTGAGACTGGCTAGGATTGAGTTAATTTTCTTCATAAGCACTTACATGGCTATCTGTTTTAGAACAGAACTGACAATACACTAATTTTCCAGCAGTGTTTGCACAGCATCAAGGCTTTCTCTGGTTCTCAATGTGCCCTACTCCAGAGACTAGACTGGAGAATGCACAATGGAATAGAAGAGGAGATAATCTCAACCATCCAAAGACATCTTCCTTGCCGTATAACATCATGCTCAGCAATAAAAGGGGAAAGACAGGGTTTTAGGCAGGTTAGCAGTCTTTTGCTTGGGAAATGGCTGAACATTGTTCTACCTGTGGAAGGTGGTGAGCAATTGCCTTTGCAACAGTTGGGATTTTTTTGGCTTTTTTCTCCCTTTTTCCACATATCCTTAATTTATTTACCTTATTTTGGTTTTTTTTTTTTTTTGTTTGTTTGTTTGTTTTTATCTTGGCCCCCATTTTCTATTGCTTTCATTCTTTCATTTTCTTATTCCCCTGTGGGCAGCTGCACTAATTACAAAAGAGTAGAAGCAGTCTTGGCCTTGATAGGTCACAGCTGTGTCCAGTAAGGATGAGTGTTATAAAAGAGGGAGTGGTTGTGGAAGGAGTTGGTGCTACATGATGTTGCCCATGGAGGAACATGGGGGAAAGGTGGGAAAATTTTACTGTAAGATAATAAACTGCAGATGCTTGCCACCATCTTCAGTGTCAGTCTTTTGAATCCACCGTCAATTGGTGCCCCATGTTAGGAGCGAGCACTGACATTCCCCATCCAGCTGAGAGCTGGGGAAATGAGCAGTCAGCTGTGTGGTGCTTACCAAACCACCAGGGTTAATCCATAACAGGAAGTACAGAAAGACTAGCAGAGCTTCCTTGTTATTAACTTGTTTTATTGACCAGTACTAAATGAGTATAAAATGTCTATGTTCTGCCTTATTTATCCATTACAAGGCAACAGAGATCACTGCTATTGGTTTCAGTAAAGCTGCTTCTGATTCAAGCTGTTCTATTTGAGATGATTGTCTATTAAGGCTTCAATTAGGTTTACTCTTGTTGGACTCCTCTGTGAAAAATATTTCACAATAGAAAACAAATGTAATTGGGTATAATTCATGATTCACGGAACAACACCTGCTGTTCCAAGTTGGGACTGAAAACCACTAGGAGATGTGTTAACACAATGTGAGACAAATGCTGAAAAGGTGTAAGTGGCTGTAGCACCATTGTTTTCCATGTGGGTACATGCTTTCAGCCTTGTTTATGTGTATTTAGATTGGGGTTTAGCAGAGTTAATTATAAAATTTTTAATAAGAAATATAAATGTGAGGCAGCTGGAGTGCATTCTGCTCTTCTTGGTTTTGTTGTTGCGGCTGATATTTCTCATACAATAAACAAGCTCTGTTAGAAATAGCCTCTTCTTGAAATTTTAATAGTATTTAATCCATAAATACTTCTCTAAATACCTCTGTTTTACTAATCATAATGGAATATGTTCACTGCAAGAGTAATAAAACAGATGAGGCAGTGAAAATGTTTAGTGAGCATTGGAATTAATAATCATGATGATACTAGAGCAGTTGGAGCACAGCACACAAAGATGCTACTGTAAACTCTGTGCTCTCTACACAGCAGCAGTGGTAATAGAAGATTGTATAACTGGAATTACAGGCTGCACTGGAATTGCTTTGTGTTAGCAGAGCCAAAAATGACATAAATGTTCATTTGATGTTCAGAATACTTCCTCTTTTTCTGCATTCGTTTTATTTCCTGACACTTTACAGTGCTTAGCCTGAAGATTTTTGGTTTATTATCACTTTCTTCTTTAGTCTTTAGCTTCAGTTTGTGAAAGAAAGAAGGTTCATCTTTTCTATCACATTTGGAGGTGCAACACTCAGTAGACCAGCAGTGTTATGCCGTATCAGGTCTGAGTACATCACGCAGAGCTGTGCTCCTGACTCACCTGGCTGTGAGGTGTTAGGTGCTCGTACAGAGAGGCACATCTGATATGCTGTCCTTTTTTCACAGGCAACCCGGAAATAGAAATAAATTTAAGTTTCTGAGTTTGTGAGAACTGAAAATTCAAAAAAGTCTAAATGGAATAAACTCTTGTCATGAAAGAAACAAAACTCTCATTCAAGGCCGTATACATTTAATTCATAGTTGGTCATTTTGGATGACTGATTGTTTGTATATTGCATGCATGAGTATGTGTATTTATGTCTACATGTCTTAGGAGCCCAGTGGAATTGCCATGAATTTGGGATGCACTTTAGTCTGGAATAGCTCCAGAAGAACTTACTAGCTAAGCCTTGCTGGAATTTATGGATAAGAGCAACATTAAGAAAATTAGCAGCAAGACCAGTTATGCTGCAAGAGGTAAGATGGTAAAAAAAATTAAGTAGGCTAAATGAGAAATTGAATAACTTCATTAAAACAGAATTACAAAGGAAGTGTTTGCTGTGAATTAGATATGTTCCCAGTCCCAGGTGTATATCTTCCAAAATCACCATACCTACCCTGTTGTTCCCCAAGTATCTCTATTTACTTTAAGCTCAGACATCTGTGTATCTGTTGTGAAGTCTTTCTATACAATGTAGAAATTAATTCTAGATTTGATCATACATAATTAACTAATGGTGACCTATACTTCAGAAGATTATCTATTGATATTGTCATAAATTACTGATAACCTGACAAATAATACAGTATAAACTTAATTAGTGCACAGCACGATATGCCTCAGGAAGAGTGTTTCAAATGCTGTTCTCCTAACCCTGATTGATGATTCCTTTTGAGCTTAATAAGTGCTCAAAGCAGGGATCAAAAATTGTGTCCTTGCTAATGTCTTGAATTTACTGAATTACTGTGTAGATTATTGTAACTACTCTAAAGGAATTATTGGCCATGGGTTTGTCACTCTTTGAGTATTTTTTTGGGAGTTTCTTTTGTCTCAATGATATTCTTCATCCATGCCACACGACGAAAGTTTTTTGAGAAATGAACTAATCAATTAAAGTGTTTCATATAACACTTCAAACAAATCGAGGGATTCTGGCAATGAAGACAATATACATGCTCAGAAAGGACCTGTAAATAAATAGAAAATAAAGGTGAGGCAGGCAGGGAAATTCAAATCTAAGTAATAACACAAAATAAAGCAAAGCATCAAAACACACTCAGACAAGTAAAATCTAACTAGAGGATACCTTGTTTTCCGGACTGCAGTGCTGGTATTTTGTATTTTCTTATCTTTCAGTCTCAGAAGTGACTATATTTAATGCAAGTTTCTGTTCTAATAATTTAAAATATGTAAAATTATGAGGTTTCATTTTGAGTTAAATGAATCCATCCTTTTTTTTTTTTCTTCCTAGGGCCCTCTTCTGCATCTATCACAATCACAAAATTCCTAAATAGCAAATTGTATGGGATTGAGACTTGGAAAAAGAGTACTAAATAAGGTGTCTTGAATAAAATTCAAGAGTTAGTATTTTTAGCAAGTCACCTATAATGGGAAAAGGGAGAAAAGCTTTAGTGCAAGAAGAGGAAAAAAATTAAGCACAACAAAACCAATTTATCTTGTGTTTGTTACGAAAGTTTCCCCCCTTCCTTCTTAAAAAGAGTGGATCTTATGTTCTTTACTGTGAAGGAATCCAAAAGTGCATTTATTTTGGTGGGGTAAGAAGTACTGAACCTCTCAGTCTGAGTTATTGAGCTGGACAGTTGAAAAGTCTTCTGCTACTGTTCCTTCCAAATGTCTCCAGGGTTCCCTCTGGGGGGTGATGGGTGACAGGGACAAAAGCTACACAGTGACAGTGCTGATAATGAATGTGGATTATGAGAATCCAGTTCTAATCTCAGCCCTCCCTGTGTTTTATTCCTTTTTATAATTACAATCAACTTGAGGTCCACTTTCACTGCCCAGGAGAGTGGTGAGTCAGAGGGCTGTCCCAGCTGCTGAGCAGCAGTCTGGAAGAATACCCTGGGGACAAGACAGGAGCTGGCTCTGGGTAGGGGGTGAACACAGAGAAAATGTTCAAGACATCCTTCAGTCAGTTTTCTGTCTGGTGGCTTATCACGGGGCTGTGAAACGAACCTCAGAGTAATTGACAGGGGCCTTGCAGATGTCCTGGAAGTCCGTGATCCAGCACCCTGGCACGGCTGGCAGCGGCTCTGTCACCAGGTGAGTGGCAGTGTGGCTCAGCCTCTCCTCCGCAGCGCTGTGCTGCAGCTTGGGCAGCTTGCAGAGGCTGCCCGAACCCTCAGGATGGTCTCAGGAGGATGGAGGGAAGAAGAGGGAAGGGGTGCTAATACTCTAGACACTTTGAGAGGCACAGATGTAGCTCCAGCATGAAAAAATACTTAGCTTTTCCAAATACAATGATATTGGACATTCTGTTTATAGCTGTGAATAGATTTTTTTTTTTTTTTTACTTAGTAGTTGAGCTGAAAAGCTTGTCAAATAAATAGTTTAGTGTTGATCCATTGGTTATCTGTTGGTCAAAATTATTTTTGCTATTCATTAGTTGTGTCAGACTCAATATGATTTCAAAATAATAATAATAATAATTAGCATAAAAATCTATTTAGCAAAACTGTTTAATTAATGAGTTTTTTAAATTTAATGAGAATTTTTCCTTCTAAGGTTTTAAATTTCCACGTGAAATTACTTGCTGTAGTATAAATAAATTGTTAAATGATTTTTTTATCTCTTAAAAGTACAGTTTCTGACATATTTTTAGGAGCAATGATCATGCATTTGGACTTGAGGAAGATTATGACATGTCAGCAAAGACTGAGTTACACGGCATGTAGGCACTCAAAGTAAATGCATATTTACTTTGAGAGCTATTGCCAAAGTTAATTTAATTTTGGTACATTAAGAATAGACTGTTGTACAGGTTTCAAATATCATTCTATTTACTGTACTGTGCAGTGTGTGGCTGCTAAACACTTCTACATGGAGATGAAGAAGAGTGGCTGCTTGCAGTTCTACTTCTGCTCTGTCTTGAAGTAAGCAATGACTTTAAGCTTGGGCTTACAAGGGCTAGAATTTGTCCTTTCAGGTGACTTGTGAGAGTGGTGTATTATTCCCAGCTAAGAATCCAAATAGGCTGGCACAGCCAAACTATCCTATTATCAATTTTGTGTTCTGTATTTTCTCACAACTCTCATGTGAGGACACATGGCATGATTAGATCTGTAACATGTAACTACTATTTGTATAATAACCTACAATTATTATTTGAATAATATGTAACTAGTATTTGAATAATATGGATATTGTCTGTTTTTATAAACAATAAAAAATTGTTTTCTGGTAGATCAAAAGAAACTCTATTTAAAATATTTTGCTCATGTTAGCAGAGGATTTGTAAGATGATTTACCCATATACACCTTGCCTTTTCAGAGCTTTAAAAACAGTTTCTATCCTAGAGAAAGTATAATAAATTATTTTGGCCATTAAATGAAAAGGCTAATTTATTTTTCTTTTCCTCGGACTTCTGATAAAAGGCTGAAGATTATGAAAAGTACATAGGGAAATTAATATTTTTTCTCAACTTGTATCCATTCTACATTCCAAAAGGCTCCTGGCTCCACCTATGATAATTTACTTACAGTAAATTTTTCCTCTTCTCAGTCTTTGATACTTCATGTGTAAGCAGAACACACCTCTGTAAAAGTTGACAATCATAGTTTGTTAGTTCTTTTATGCAGGCAGAATGTTCATGGTAATTAAAGATAATTCAGCACTCAAATATGAACAAAGGAAATGGTAATATGTCTGTCAAAAATTCAGTTCAAGATAGAAAAAAAGAACTTTTAAAAGATACTATAAAATTTTTAATTTCAGTGCCAGACAGTATATGTCAGCTTTTCTTTTTAAACTGTTCTGTCATGGTTTTTACTTGGTTGTGAAGATTGACTGAAGCTGGGTTAGTTTTCAAGAGCTTAATTGGGAAAAGATAATGCTTCTTCCTGGATAAATTTTCAAAAAAGAAACCCAAAGAAACAAACAACCCACATGGCTGAGATCAACATTTATTTTTACAGCCACAAAGCTGTGAAAAATATTGAATCTTTGAGTTTTCTATTACTCTCTTAGCTACATCAAGAAGTGAAGAAGTTTTTTGTCCTTTTTCTTTCAGTAGTAATGCACCTATTCATGCATTTTAAAGGTCATAACTTTTCACTTTTTCATACCTGTATAAATAAAACATGAGGGCTGCACAGCTCAAAACTGAGTGTAATAGCCACGCCTTGCTCTTGGAACACCAAGTAGTCATGGAAGTGTAATCTCTCCCTGAAGTGATGCAAGATGGCTAAAACTAGTGTAATGGCTCTACTGTTTCACTGTTTTTCTGAAATACCATGGTTCTGAGACATTTTATATTTTAACAGGCCATCCAAAAAATTGAATGGCATCCAAGCAATGCACAAGGACTACATAGAAAGGAAAATGGACAGCAAAGGCAGCAAGTTAAGCCTCATTCACTGGAGATTGATCTCGTTATGACCAAATGTTAGCTGTTTAGAGAAGCACCTACATTTTGGGAAGCAGTCTTACCTCCTGTTGTAGCTTGTGGGGAGAAAAAGACCCTGGAAATGAACAGTTTCTCATGGCTGTTTTATATATTCACATCAGAAAATTATGAATGGCACCTATTTCTCTTCACTCCCAGGGGAGTCTAGGCCACTAGTTCAGATGTCAACTCCTCTGTTAATGTCTGCAGTTACTCCCATGTTTTTAGCTTAGATTAACTTCTAAGTGGGATTTTCAGTTTCCTGGGTAGCTTTCTGCAATTGTCTTAAGTTATAAGGATACAAACTAGGAAACATTAAAGTAACTTCCAAGCTTTGTGGAAGCTCATTTAAGGCTGGAAGCAAAGTTAGATGAGGAACTATAGTTGGTCATTGTGTATTATATTGCTATATTTCCTCTGATGTCAAGATGTTTGGTTGAAAGTATGAAAATGGTTTATTTTCTGTTGTCCCAGTAAGATACATGCTTTTTTTGAAAATCTCTTTAATACTAAGACTACTGACCACAGCCTTACAGTCAGAAGTTGAGCTGACCACTGAAAATACAGCTCCAATAGGAGCTCCTTCTGAGATTTCAGTGTGAAGGAAATGGCTGGGCTGTTCCTAACCCTGCAGTTTCTGCCTGCAGAGGCCCGAGGCAATGGGCAGGAAGGAGTCAGAGCCACTCCTTAGCTGATTTATAGGAGCCTGACACCAGTTCAGTCCTTCAGCCTTGGGTTCAGTCCTAAAGTCTGGGGTACCTGCACGGTTCCCCATCTCTGAAATGTGTCACGTTCCTTCTGGATCTTTGTGGACATTTTTACACAGTGCTCTACAGTATTTCTGTGCTCCCCAGTGTTATTTATCCCACTAAGTGAAGAATTATATACAGGCAGTTTTCTAATTTAATTTTTTTTATCACATAATGTCTTTCCTCCATTTCCCCACTAAAGGTACAGAGTTTCAGAGCTTTCCTTAAATGACTTCAAATCATGCTTTCTAAATTAATTCTTATTCCATGATTAGCAGAAGCTTATTTGCTCACTGGGTTTTCATTTCTTGCCTGGGTGTGCCTGTGTTTTCCCAGGCACAGTTATGCAACATGGCAAAGGTAGATTAATGATGGACAAGGGCATGGTTACTCCATGTTAAGCAACTGCTAACTGTATGTTATTTGTCAAGATTCCTGTTAAGACATGTAGCTCAGCTTTCATTTTGAAAAGATAGGGACACTTTTGGTAGTGATAGCATAGGTTACTGTCAATCAACAATTTTAAATCAAAAAATGTATTTTTCAAACCACCACTTCAATCAATATGTTTGATTTTTTTTTACTCTTTTCACTGAAATTGAACTAAGTATTCCCTACAAACTTGATTTTACTGTAATTTACTGATTTCTAGTAATTTCAAATAAAATTGCTAATAAAACTTCTCCACATTTTTGCTACACTTAAGTAATCTGAGGCATTCTTCCTATTGCCAAAATTATTTCCTTCCAATTTTAAATCTCATTTTAAAAACAGTGGATTTAGAGAAAGAACACCACTCCCAAGGTTTTATCATACCAGAGGAATCTCTGCATAAGGCACTTAAATCACAAATTTCTCCTGAGTCTAATGAGAATTGGAGGTATTTTGAGTCTTAGATGCACAATAGCATTAATGAGAAAAGTAACAGCTGCTATTATAAATACCTTTTATGGGCAAAGACCAAGAAATTTTCATAGAAAATGTACTTGACTCTGAGACTTTAACCAGAGACATTAAATCAACTTCTCACCTTCATGGTTTTACTTTGGCATTTGTTTCTGGAGTGTACTTTGGAATGGAACCTTCTAAGATTTCTCATAGTCCCTCCAATCTGGAAATTTAACTTTGCTGATGAATGAGGATGATAAGTCGAAATGATATGACTGTGGCAACTGCAGATGCTGAAGCAAGAGTAAACACGTTGGCAGAGACAATGATTCTGCAGTGCAAGCCCCAACAGGAATGTGCCTCTGACTCAGAGGGAAGGCAATATGTTCACTGCAAAGTTTGGAGGACTGTGGAGTGCATTTTAGCAGGTAAAAATTATTCATGGGCAAAGAGTCATTAAGCCCTGTCAGCTTCACTGGCTGTGGAAGCCCTGGAAAGGATCTGTCGGGTTCCCCCAAACTCTCCAAGCTGGGTGTCAGGGAAGAATAAATTGTGATCTCATATCACATATAATTAATGAATCTAAAGCATAAAAAAGGTCTGAATGATAAAGATCAATGGTACAGACTTTCCAGCTGGGTAAGCTTCACTCCCTGTTTTTTTTGGGGAAAGAAGCATTTTTCTCCCCTGCAAGATTGGATTGACTGTTTATACCTCCAGAATTAGCGTGATGTGCAAAGAAGAGGGGCTTCAGAAAGATAAAATATATAAAAGGATCTACGTTTGTTCATGAAGCTCACAAGTTGGTTCCTAAAGACAAAAAAACTTTGTCTACTAAGGGATCACTGAAATGCAGCTGGCAGGAGCCCACCACAGGGTTGCTGGTTAGGAGGAGACAACCACAAGTTGTTCAATTGCTTTTGTATTTTGTTGGATCTTGAGTATTTCCTCTCAATCCATCTGTGGAAATATACTTTAAGGGAAAATTTACACTGTCAGAGGTTGTTTGGAGGAGAAGAGAGGACACATGCCCTAGCTCATATATGTACTTCTTCTTGAGCTGTTCTAACTGGAAGGCAGTTCCCAGAGAACTTCCCAGTTTTTCTTTCCCTGTGCTTTGCAATACAGACTCTGTCTGAACTTATACTGACATAACTGACAGCCTTATATTACATTGGAATGGGTTTTTACTGTCTGTTCAGGAATGGAAGGGCAATCTGACATGAGGTGTTTGAGCATGTGGTCAATTTGTGTCATAATTTTCATGGAGACATTAAACATTATCGCTATACTATCTATCTATATCTATATAATCTATATCTATATCTATATTATATATATACTATATATATACTATGCTATACTACTATTGCTATACACAAAAATAAAGTTGTGTACTTTAATTAAGACTGAATGTTCCGATATACCTTGTAGAAAAATATCAGAAAGTTTTCTCCTGAAACGAACAGATGACCTTACTGAAGTTATATGTCTTTTCATCCACGTGTGTGCATGTGACCTGTGTCTCCTTACTCCTTAATTCACACAGGTCTATAGCTTGGACTGGAAGCTGAGCTACAGCATTCAGGAATAACCCATAAAAACAGGAAACTTTGGGGTTAAGGAGGAATGCACACAAAATGGGCATGCCCTGCTTCCTGAGTATATTTGGCACTCTCAAATGCCCCTGCAGTCTACTCTGCATATCATGTAAGATCTCAGAAAAAATACCCAGTCCTTTCACTGTCTATCATGAGCTTTCAGCATAAACAAGATAATAGGGTTTTTTTCTGCTACATAGACAAAATTTTGGATTATAAATCTTATTAATGAAAAGAATTCTACCAATACAAACCAAAAACCAAAAAGATGTAATTCTAGAATTATAAATAACTTGCCTCAACTGTTCCATTCTGAAACAGTGACAGGATCAGTCTGTAGGCTAATAAAAATGAGACTGTTTTTTGTTGTATGTCTTACAAAGTATAAAGGTAGAAAAATAATCATTTTTAGAGCTTTTAAAGTTTATATTCAAATATGAAAAAAAAAATTCTTCAATATCTAAACAGGTAAATAATTCAGACAGAGAAAAAACATAGTAAATATAAACCTCAATTCTACAAAGTGCAAAATTCATAAGTCTCTGAGGATTAAGATGTCTCAGAGACCTTTCCATTTGCCCTTGACTTTGGGCAGGTATTTCAGACAGAGCTGTAGAGTTGGCCAATTACTCCATCAAATCCAGGCTGCTGTCAAAGGAATTGCTTAGTGGGAAACCTGACAGAAGCATCCTCCAGGTCTGCATTCATGTAGCCAACACAAACCACTGGAATTCATAGAGTGATTCATAGGGATATGAGTCTGAAAAAGTTATGAAGAAAAGGAGAAATCTATAACTTCTGCAGCTGTGAAAAATATAGTGTCTGATAGATGTATTGCTTTTAAATATAAGCCCATATCTGCTGAGAGAAGTAACACGTTTCCATGTTCGACACCCCATGAAAATGTTTTATTATACTTTTAATTAAGACCAGGAAATTGTACATTTAGATGTTCCAAACAGGTACTGAAAACCTCTGGACTGTTAATTTTTTTCAGCAGGAAATGTGGGGAGTAGGAAACTCAGCTACTCATTTCACTGTGCTAGGTAATTTATGATACATCATTAAAAATTTTTAAATCCACGCACTTCGTCAAGTACTTTTCCTTGTATTAATTATCTAATCACAACAGACTCAATTAAATAGTCCTTGTAAAATGTGGTTACAGGCGGTTGGAAAGGTCCATCTGGTTAGAAAATTTGTCCTTATTATGGGAATTGTTGTGAGAAGGTCTACTTACATTAATTGCTAGTAGAGATCTTTTTAAAAAGGGTTTCTATAGACCCATTGTGGAGGGTGACAAGAAAACCATGGAGAAAATGAGACCTTTTTTTGCATGCACCCCGTCTCTGAGGCTCCAGGTACACTATTAATCACAGAATAAATGTTTGAATGAAATAAATTTGCATTCACTGTCAGAAGTATATTTTAAAAACTACAGGGGTTCCTACATGGGTTTTTCTCAATGGTTCTGGTAGTCTGATGGTTTGCAGAATGTCCACAGCACTAGAAACACAAGATTAATTAAATTTAATGGAAAGACTTGATAATATTGTATATAATAATTGTGAGCAATTCTAACTAACTCTGGATCAAAAGACCAACATAGACAGTAATTGAGTTAAACAACTGTTTCTAAAATTAAACTAACAAACAAGCATTTTTAATACTACTGGTATTCCTGAGCATGAGATAGATTTTTTCACCTTGTCATCCGCTTTAAAAGATATGGCATTTATAAGCATATGTGTTCACAGCTGTCAAGGTAGCTAGATATAGGTAATGCATGTATAAACATTTATATATTTATTCACATACACACAAAATCCATCATCTATAAATTGACAATGATATATCTCTATCCTGCATTAGGATATGGACAACCAGATAATCACATATATGATTCATGTAGCCCCATCATGTCCTGTTTCTTATGAGACAGCGATAGTGCCTTGAGACTTCAAGCAGTGTGAAGACTCCAAGCCTCCTGATTTTTGAGAAATTTAGTTTAGAATCCAAGTTTGAATCTTTGAACCAAGGTAAAACGGAATCAAGTGACATATATTATGGTTTCCAAAACCATGGTTAAGCATTGAATGAGACAAAAACAAGTTAAATAGATATCTATAAATATCACTTCAGTCCAGATGTTAAAGAATGCTACTAACCCAATGTACTGTGACAAGTATCCCCTTTCCCCCCTCCCTAAATTCTTATTTCTTAATGTGAGGCAGAGATACTTACTTTATTGAGTAAAAGCAGATTTGATTCCAGTGGCTGTGGCTTGATTTAAGATACCCTACATTGTGAGATTCTCACACTGAAAATCACTACAGCTAGCAATATTGTAAAGAGAATGCCAAATTATATCAGAAGAAAAGGTTTATTAAATTAATACTGCAACTTCAATGCTTATCCTCAAAAAACCACTTTGTTTTCCATCTGAACACAAAATGCAATTAATAGAAATTGGTACAATATCCCTCCAATTTAGAGAACAAATAATTATCCTAAATCCATAACACTTTGTTGGAGTTTAAAATTAAACTATATGATAATTTATAAAATGAGAATATGCTGATTTGAGATAACATTTCTTTCCAAGATATTAAAAAAATCTATTCTGATCAGCACAACAAAGACATTGAGATGATTTCTGACAGTACTGGATGAGACACTTGATGTTGAACAAAGCTTAATGGAAAAAATGCCCTGTACAGTAGTGCAGAATATCAATTGTTCATCTCATTTATTTCTTCCTATTGGGTATATGTGGAGTGGCATCCTAACTGAGTGTTAATGAGGAATTAATTAGAATTAAGTGCTTCAGTAGCAGTTGGTGATTATTAGCTTTTTTTAGGATTGGGCAATTTAATTTTGAAACAGTTGCCTCACGTTTCCAAAATGGGTATAAAACAAATAGGCTGTTCTCCATTCTCCCCTCAAGCCTTGAATTTGCATTCCTTCATACAGTAACATTTTTAGTTTGATTTTTTATGGCAGCATTAGAAACCTGTGCCTTCTGCCTCTCCAAAGACAAAGGACTGTCCAAGTTCTCAGCGAGTGTTTTATACCTAGCTTCCATCACCATGTTTCACCTCTGCTGTGAAGAAGCCATTTCTAGCAGAGCAGAGGTGTTCAGTGCCTGTGCTCACTCAATTCTCAGCCTGTCTGCTTAGCTGTCAAGCCTTACATCAGAGACATGGATATATATGAAATGCAGCATTTTTTAGGAGATGAAGTTTGAAAACAGACCGATTTCCCATAGGTTGGAAGACATCTGCCAGGTGATAATGACTTAAGGTCACGATGGAACTAAGCTAGATGTGACCCAGAGACCACAGCTGAGACTTTTGATATTCCTTCAGCCTGAAAAAGATTAGACTTTATGTGAAAAGCATCTCTATGCATTTTCAGATGTCAGTGAGACTAGTGATTTTAATTTAGTCTTTGTCTATCTGATATGAGAAAATAAGCTTTTTAAAGAAGCAATTTCAGGATGTTCTGGAAAATACAAGAAAAATTAACAGTGGATAACTCAAAAGCAGCACCAGAAATTACAAAGAGGGAAATGTCTACAATTTCTTTTTTTTTCTTTTTTTTAAATGGCTAACATTTCTTTTGGGAAGCTTGCAGTTGGATGCAAATTCTGATATTTTTCATCCTTCAAGGTATTTTGTGGATATTATTGTTAGGGAAGGGGGAAGATGATGACCCTCTGTCTTGTATGAAAACAAGATAAGGTAAAAGCGGGTTGCAATGTTTTATGATCTTTCCAGTTACTCAGTTTCCCTCGTGAGGATTCTTTCTGAGGTTTCCATGGCAAGCCAGATCTGCTGAAGTGTGTCACAGGATTTAGAGCTTGCACACTGCTCCAGGTGGTTCTGTGGGGCAAACAGGGCCCTCTTTAAAAGTGTTGCTAATTCTGCATATGCAAATGAAAACTTATTTTAAAAAGTCATCATTTTTAAGTTAGCCAAGTTGGCTAACAAAGCTTAATCATAAAATATAATTTGAATTTCACTAATTTCATATCACCAATAAGTGAAAAAATGTCTATAATGATATTTGAAATAATAAAATAATATGTACTCCCAGGCAACATAAAATGAACATGTACTGGACAGAAGGTGAAGGGAAGAGTGACCAACATGGGTTTATAAAAATGAGATGACAAAAATGATTAATAGAAGCAACAGGGTTTCAATAACTTACAATTCCTTGAGTTATTCACTTGGTCAGGTACTGCATTCTAATACAAAATTAACATGGCCTTCATAATATTAAAATCTGGCTAATTAACAAGCCCAGCTTTGAACTGAGCTTGACAGTCTCCAGAGCTCCTATCCAAACTCAGCTATTCTTTGTGATTCTGTCATGAAAGGGAAAATGTAATCTTTATCTTGGACACAAGTGTGACTAGATAGAGTGGAACAGAGTCTACTCATGCTGAAGTATTGAAGACAGAGATAAAAATCCAGCAAGATTCTTTTAAAAGTATCTCCTTTTATTTAGCTTAGGCATTGCATGCTATTCAAGCTTAACAAAGAAAACCCAGTAATGTCATGTTATATCCACACAGAGTTCAAGATTACTGCTAATAATATCACTTCTCTTTTTTTTTTAATTAGCATGTATCAGCAGAAGTAAAGACCAGTGTCTCCTACTAATGTCTGCAATTCTATGTGGTAATTACCACTCATCTTTCTAGCTTTTAAGAATATGCAAGTTACTTAAAATTTAAAAGGTCTCTTTATGAAATAAATGTTTGCAGCACTGACTGAAGACAGCATGGCTGTGTTGACTCAGGCTTAGAAAGAAAAGAGCAAAGTATATTGCATACTAATAAGTATGCAGTCTCTAACACAGAGCTTGAATTTAGTCAGAGGATGAAAAGTCCTGTGTATACAATTTTTTTAAAGTTCTACCTCAAATTCTGCTCATCTTCGTGAAACAGAATGCAGAAAATGACTGTTGAAAAGTTTGTAATATCATAATAGTTTCATAGCACACACAGTGTACATTTATTTGTGCCCTTATATAACCTCTTTAGTGACAGAGGACAACTAGAAAATATTTTGTTCTAGTTAATCATCTTGCTAAAATAGAAAAGATATCTGTATGTATAGAAAAGATCCTCCCGCTCAGAATGGCTCAGCAGAAGTGCCATCTTTGTAAGGGAATTGAGGGAATTTTTTAAAATTCTAAACATAACAGTGAATTTAATTCAGAGAATTCAGTAGCCATTTTGATTAACAGAGGAATTAAAAAAAAATGTAAAAAGAAAAAAAAAAAGAATGGAAAAATAGAAAGCAGTCTGGAAAGATAATGGTCAATTATGCTGAATTGTGTCAAAAATAGAGAATTAACTGCTTTAAATAATGGACAATGTCAATTTGAGGCCAACAAGCAATTTTATTAGCAGCCAAGATCAAAAATCATGAGCCATTTATGGACAAACTGTCAAAGCAAAATTCATCTGAATTGGAAAATGAAGGAACTCTTGCTGAAAGCCTGTTTTGTTGAAAGAGTAATGGCATGTCATGATTCTGTGAGAATATGTTCCTGTGGCAAGGACATCAGTGGGGAAGAAAGGACAAGTTCCATAGGTGCCTGAAATAGCTTTTAACTGTTCCTGATACATGACTGAATCAGTGTCACGTAGAGTTAAAGACATGAAGGAAGAGATCATCCCTTCTTTTGAAGATCTACATAAGCAAGGGTTTGGTTTTCAAGATCTGAAATATAAGGCTCCACTATGAAACATTTGTCCAATGCTGAGACAGCCCTTGAAGAGCACATGCACTGAGTAATACATATTTTTACTATAGAACAGGATCTTACTTTGAGGTATTAAAAATAAAAATGATTTACTTGTGAAAGGAAGCACAGCACCATGGGGTCAGACTCAGAATCTACCAGTATCCTGTCTTTGACAGCAGCCAGAATCTGATGCTTAGTAAAAAATTGTAAGAATAGAGTGCACACTATAATGCTTTCCTGTAATAACCTCTCACCTTCCAAAATTCTGGACTACAGCCACCTAAACCGCAGCTCTATGGTTATAGCCAAGTGAAATATTAAGAAACACACAACACTGATGTATAGAGGTTTATATTCATATGTGTTTCTACATAAGTACGTGAAAAATTGTGTTTACGTGTAGACAGATATACATGCATATACAAGCAGCTTTATTTTATTATCTGTACATATAAATGCATTGTATAGATTCATTTAACATTTTTTCCTGTTTTTACCACAAATTTGATGTTACTTTAAATATCAGGAATTAAATATATATTAAATATATTTAATATTATTTAAATAATATTAAATATATTATCAGGAATTTTCTGTTGTGCAAAAGACACAATCATATAGTGGATCATCAGTCCAGTTTAATTCAATGGAATAGCTTGTTCTTGCCTTACTGCCTTCTTATGTGCTCATGAGAATGTCTTTGACTTAAGATTCTTATAATGTTATCAATTTTCAATAAGCTTTTTGTTTAGGGGATTTTACAGCTGGTTAAAGGCCAATAAGTGAGCTGTAAGTGTGACCAAGACTTAGCTCTTCCTGTCTTCAGTGTTTGGGTTTGTAAATTTCAGGGTTTTGCATTAATTTATTATTTTTTTTTTAAATGGGAGGAAAAAAAAGAAAAATTTTGAAGTTTTTGATTATATTTCTCTGGAGAATAAAACCAAATGTATTAAATTTGTGAATTTGATGTTTATCAAATTGACCTTCCTAGTTTATAAAAAATGAATCATGCAGTCATAAAACATCTCCATGCCAAATATCCATAGCTACAAGGGTCAGTGTTGGCTGTGCATGTGGGTATATGTGTAGGAGTGCATACAAAAGCAGTACTTTATAAAGCTATAAAACTGGAGCATGCATAAAATCATTCACAATACCAGTAGCTATACAATCAGAAAAAAAAGATTTTTACTGAAATTCATTCTTTTAATCTTACAACCCCCACGTCAACAACACTAAACATTTCACATTTAAGAGAATGCAGTCTGACATATTAAAATCAGTACATAATGTGCTTGACAAATTGCTGCTCACAATCAACTATATATGTCTTTTTTCAAATGCTTTGGCTGGTCTATCAATAGACTTTCCATGGCTCAGTATCTGATACACAATAATCAATGAAGATAGGTCTCCTACAGCAAGATTTTTCAGCAACACTTGGAGAACAATGGGTGGAAAACAAAGTAGTTACTAAATGTTTTTCATTTGTAATAATAGGTATTTTTCCTAATCCAGCTGATGCTGAAGGGATGGCAAATGATGGCATTAATACCAGAGCAGATGCCAGGCTTTCTTTGCACAATTCAGCAGAAGAAAATTCAGTATCTTTATGATCTCCATATATCCATGAGACTTCATTGGCAATGCTTTGCTCTTGGAATGGACTTAATAATATTTGAAGATAAATGAAGCAAAAATATAAACAAAAATTGGCACCTACTTACCTAACCTCATAAGAAGGCTTCTGAGCTCATTTTTTAGTAAAGCCAGCAAGCGGGTAATTATTTTCTTTCTTCCATTTCAGAGAGGGATGGGTTTCTGGCATTAGAATAGTAGTTGGCCAAATACACCCCAAGAATCTTACACCTTTGCATTTCACTCAAAGGTCCTAGTGCTGAACTCAGCACAGGGGATCAATGGTCTGTAGGGTGAGTAGAGTAAAGGGGAGGATGGGTGAGAAAAAAGTTAAGGGAATATTTTTTAAGAAATTTTGAAATTTTTGAGAAATTTCACTTCATGCCATGGACACTTTCATACAAAAATTGTGCATCTCCATAAACAGCTGTCTACTCAAACTATTGCTTGCAAGAACATACTGCTTTTTTTAACTGCAGCACAGATTGTGTGGGGGAAAACTCCTACAGATTAAAGAAATAAAGGAAAGGTGGAGCATAACTTCATATCCTGGCACTGTTGACACCTGTAATGTCCACCCTGCTGTAATTCCACTACAGGATTTTTAATTAATTTCAGAGTAGAGATTTATTTATTCTTATATACTTCCATTTTGTGTTTTAACTTACAGTGTAGCTTTGTTTTTGTCAGCTGGAGATGATTAGGACCTTTTTTCTTAAGCATGTGAATGACAAAAGAAGTTGAAATGTCTCAAATAATTCAAAGTGAATTAAAACTGATTTGTATTACAGAAAGTATGTGGCTGGTATCTACAAAACACACACAAAAAAAATCCTTTGAGATTAGGAAAAAACTCAGTTCTAATTATTGTTTGGTTTTGGTTTTTTGGTTGTTTACTTTACTCTGATAAAAATTCTATTTATTTGAATATTAACATGTACACAGACACACTTGAGTAGAATTTCCAAAAGTGCACGAACAACTTGGGAGTACATTACTTTCAATTTTGCTCAGATGAATTGTGCTAAGTGTGGTGTTTTTTTAAAACCTTAATTTATATTTTCTTCCCTCTTAGAGTATTAGTCCAGCCTTGTACCACCCCTCTAAACATCTACTTTTAGTAATGTTTCTTCTATCTGATTAATACTGCTTACGGTGCACCTTGTATATTCCTTATCTCAGTATATTTAATATCTATGAATGAATTTGTTTCAGCACTCCTGTATGCCAAAGATGAGCTCACAGACATACCAGTTTTAAAGGAGTGCTTCCTCAGCATTTTCACAGTGTCATAAATAGTGGGTGGAAGGCAAGTTTCCAGAAGATTCGCCACATCTGAGAGTAATTTTCTATAGCATTGAGCCAGGAAGGTTTAATTCATAAAGAAACTCTGCCCTATTGAGTAATCACTCCCAGGGACTGAACTTGCAGTTAGTATGTTCCCATCTAAAGCTGTCTTGGTTGGGTTGGATGGTTTTTTGTTTGTTTGTTGGGGGATGGAGAATACTAATAACTGTGCACTCACACGGGTGTAAAGAGATGAAGACTTCACCTTCTTGACACATACCCTGTTCCTTCAGGTACACCAGCCTTTCTAAAACTCAGATTATAACCTCTCTTTTAATATGTTTTAATGCCTTCTTTCTAACTTTCTTCACAGAATACCTCCAATTTCCCAGTGTCCTTCCCAGGTAATAAAACTTCTCCCAGGGCTTTTCTTTCTTTCCTCTCCTGATCCAGGCAGCCACTTGAGGCCCATCCATGGCCTCAGCTGAGTTTCTGTCTGTTCGCTCCCTTAACTCCCAGGTGCAAAATATGAGAAATTGAATGCTGCCTATTTTACACTAAATCCCCATGAGCTGGGGCAGAGTCAAAGCAGCATGGCCAGGAAACAAAGGAGTTGTAAATATCAAGGGGCATCTTTATGTACATTCTTTGGACCTTTTTCTGGGGTTAGATATTTGTTATTTTTGACTACATTTCATAATCCTGCTCATTATTTATCAAACACCAATTTGTTTATTAATAAGTGTTTCTAATTGCAAACAGATGTGCTGTCTCCTGAACACTGAACAAACTGTGAGTTACAGTTGTGAAATCCACTCAAAACCCAGAAAATAATGCAGTCTACCTGCTGCACTGCGGTGCTAAACCTTGTAGATACATTCTTTAAATGAGTGGTTTTTTGAGCAAAATTTGGCCTGTGCTGGGGGTCATTCCTTGAGTAATTAGTTAATCTGTCAGCCATACCACTTCCCAGACAAGAGAGTGAGCCCAGATCTAGGCTGCACATTCCATGGGCCATTTGGATACAGATCCTATTCCAAGGAAAGGCTTGAGAAATTTCAATTCATGCCATGGATGCTTTTCGTAGAAAAATTATGCAGGCACTGGCAACTGGCAACAAAAAATTGTGCACAGACACTGGCACTGTGGCACAGACACTTTGTGACTACGGCTGCACTGAATGATGTGGATTTGGTCTGCAGTTGTAGTCTATTGCTTGGGCAAATGGGTCAATTTTTAATTACTATTATCTAATCTGGAATTTGACTAAAAGGCAAAAAATACCATTCTCACACATCCCAAATACACAGAAGAACCTAATATTTCCTATTGGTTCCATTACTTTCTACAAGAAGGAGTGGATGTATATATACATCAATTTCTGATATAAAGGGAAAAGAACACAAATGGGGTGGGAGATCCCCCTTCTTTCAGCAGTTTCTCCATCTGTTGAGAATATGATAGGGAGACTGGAACATTAAACCCAACTCACCTTCAAGACCTAGGAGTTCTGTAAGACTGCATGCCAGTCAGGCATCTGAATTACGTGGGCTGAATTACACCCAAAATCTAATATGCTTTTGAGTAGAGTAGATTTTAATATAAATAGGTTTATATTACCTGTGGTATTTCCTCTCACTTCTTTCCTCCTTGAAAATGTGTTTATTTGCTGTTGTTTCCATTTGTTGTGACTATTAACAATATTTTAACATGCATTTGAAGTATTTCTCCTTAATGGTCCCAAACACTGAAGCTAACAGTGCTATTAATGGCTGAATTTTTTTGGTATTTTATTAATGTTCTCTAGAGTTGGATAATCCCTATGATCCTCCTGTCTAAAACTGCTCTGGAACAGATACCTGATGAATTTCAAACAATAAAAAATTCAGCACTTTAGCTAAATTCCTGATCTATCTCATGTTTAAAATTCATGAGTTTGCTTTGCACATTTGCCAGCTTCCTGATTTAAGATTGTGAGAAAAAAAGAAGCAAGATTGAAAACTCCATGTTAATATGTTTGTGAGACTATAAGACAAATGGGAATGAAAAATAAAGCACTGAGGATTGTATTTTCTACTGATTTCTGTATTTTTTGTAATCCAAATTCCAGCTGAAAGACAAAAGAAAGTAATTTTTTTAATTCTGAATTATGAACTGTTTAGAATACTTTCATCCAAATATACAGAAGAAGGGGTCCCATATTTAATTACACTTTACTCTTTAGACCACCATTAACCAAGCAATTACATATGTTTAACTGCAAAGGAGCAGTTGTTTATATCCTTAGTTTGTAATGGTGTTTGCTCCATCTCAATAAACATCATTCCATGTCAAAGGGCTATGTCTAATATGTAAAATTACTAAATGCCGTTCTAAAACTTAAAAAGTAAATTATCAATTAATTGTTATTAATTAATAAGAATTAGTATTAAATAGAAGTTGAATTTCAAGACTTCTAAATGTTGGACTCCATTTCAGTTGCTGATAATTTTGCCAAGCTTGAATCACTTGGGCTAAAATTACCCAGAGGTGTTCATGCAGCCAGTTTTGTTTGGTATGTTGTTTTTTTTTTTCACTATAAAGAGGGAATGTTTTTATTTTTATTTTTTAAACCAGAGTATTTTGCTCAGGATTGCTTCCCATGAAGCAGTCAAAGAATGGCAGTGCTATCTTAATTTGTCTTCCTAGTGACTAGACTTTTTTGATAGTTGCATAATTACATACTAGTTTTTTTTCCACTGAGCATTATGTCAGGGTAGAGTAAGGAGGCCCCTCAGGGAATAGCCCAGGTCTGTGCAATTACAAAAACCCTCCTTGTCATTGTCACAGGCCCTCTGGAGTCATTAGCTGCAGAAGATGTCAGGGCAGCAGTGAACAAGGCAGGAGGCCATGAGTTGGGGTGAGAAGGTCTTGGGAGGAAAGCAGCAAAATGATGCAGCAGGCTTGAAATACCCTAATTCTCAGAGCTAAATAGTTAATTTAGAATGTTATATAAGCACAACGATGCTGCTTGTTGTATCCAAATTGTTCATTCCTGCCCCACAAATCTCTCAGATATCTGCAATGTACCATGTAGACACACATAAATGTGTGATCCTTATTTTCTAACTTCCTCTATTGAGGCTCTAGGGTCTGATTTGCAGAAATTGTGTACACTCACAGCTGCCATGACTGTCTGTGGGATGCTGCTTTGAACATCTGAACTGCTGTGTAATTCTAAGTACTTCAAAAAATCAGGTTCTGTGTGTCTTTGATTGAATGAGAAAATTAGTGGGCACTTTGGACGTTTGTATCTGTGTGCCACAGTTCTCAATCTGTAAAATGGGAATGATAATTTCATCAGATGGTTGTGGAAGTAGTCATTAGTCTAAGAAGAGCACTCAGATACTACACTGAGAAGTACCAGAAAAAAATCCACAGGAAATGAATAACTCTGTATTCAAAGCAGGTTTTAAATAACATGCAGTAAGTAATCTGTTGAACCACTCATTGGGCATAAATGAGAAAACAGCAATTCAACAGTTGCTCATTACGTGGACAGTTGCCATTCTCTGCCCTGACAGCAACAGTAAAGAAAAAAGCTCTATGTGAACCTGTAATTAAAGGCTGCATAAAAATCTGAATGTAAAAAAAATAAATCTCACTATATTTCCTTTTGAATCTATAAAACTGATATTTATGCACTTCTGACGGCTTCAGTCTTTGCTCTTCCTCACTGTTTCTTTTCCTGTTAAAAATCTGGGCTATAAAACCCACTATGGCTTTTTTGCTGAAAGTTATATCTCCCTAAGAAGCAGGAAAATAACATTTGAAATTGCTTATGTAATGTTTACCTGGTCTCTTGACTGCTTTATTTAACTTGGAAGAGTCATATGAGCAAAATGTGGACAAAATATGTTTCTGATTCATTGAGTCCTATGCCTATTTTTTCATAATCCATTTAACATGAGAGATGTATTTTGTTTCCTGTGATCCTAATTTTGTTTGTGCAATGCAGTGTAGGCTCCCTATCCATCTTTTTTCTGAAAGTAAAATAGAATTTGAGGAAAATAGCTCTGTGTATTCAATATACAGTATGGATATATCAGTGAATATACCTATGGATACCAAATAAAATTCTGGTTTTCACTCAAGTTTATTTAAGTGCTGTTCATATAACATTTGGGAATATAGTCAACAAATTGCTATAGAAACATTTTGTTGGTAAAGTTGCAACAGTTATAGGCTGCAGAACTGTTTTCATTGAAATGGGAGACCATAAAATACTCTTTTGACAGTGATGTGGCACTGCAAACGTGTTATACCCTGGTCAATGGGAATAGAAGGGATTTCCTTAAAAATCATTGACAGGGACCTCTTAAAATACAGCAATGATTTTTTCTGAGCATTTTTGCCATTTTATTTCATTCCATAACATGTGATAGAATAAAATGATAGCTTTCACATTGATTTATTCCCAACAGACAGCTTATCTAAATTCAGCATGTTTAAATACATTAAATAATGCAAATAAGGAAAGCGTTTCCCTCAAACTTCCCAGAATTAGCAAAAAAATATTCATGATCTCATATTCATAGAGTTTCTTTCCAACTCTGAATGAACTGAAATGTGGGTGATATCTCATATCCAGAATAGGATTAATTCCACTGCAGCTTAGAAATCTGCTGTGTATACTTTGACTTTCTGACACCCAACTTCATCTCCCTTCATACTCAAAGAAAATGTTTTAGAACTTGATCTATTTAGCACATTAGTAACTCTACTTCCAGATAAGATATACAACACACAGAAATTCTTATTCTTGATTTACTATGTGAAGCTCAGTGAATCTGGATAGAAAAATGCACTTTTTCTGAAAATGTTCCAAATTGCTGTTAAATCCATAGCTATTGTATTAGTAAATTAAACTGGTGATCTTCATAATCAGTGAAATACCCACATTTAGACAGCTAAATTATTTGAACAGTCCTTACCATGGGTAGGATTGGGGCCTCCTGGCATTACCCAGTTTGTCCTTTGGTACAAATTGGGAGTCAGCATGCATCCTGGGCAAATGGCAAGACAGAAAGTCTAAGATATTTTAATTTACAAGTGTGGATGCATTTTATATCCACACTGCATCCCAGTATATATATCTGCCAGTGAGTGAAAGGCATCCATTCTGCTCTTCAAAGGGACAAGTATTAGCTGGAGACAAGTGCAAACATGGCAATAACAAGTGCACAGTACTAAGTCTCTGTAGTTATAAATAAATTTTAGTATTTCTCTTCTAAAAACAGTCATGCTGTCTTCATCTTCTTATGTAGGGTTTGAGTCTTTAAACGTATTTTTAATGAGCCCTGCTCTCGCAAGTAAATGTTTATTGTTAGGCATACTAAGAAAAATATCTTTGAGGCCAGTATGTCACCTATTGTATTAATAAGACTGTTACAGGGCTTCCTGTGGCAGATATTACTCAGATAGGAACAAATCCTTATGTTGCTTTCTTTTATTTCTCTGTGTGTGATAATCTGAGATTAGCAGTAAGAAAGTAAATCTCCTTCTAATGCGATTACATTTCAAGTAAGCGGAGGGAATGTGTTTCATCTCTCAAAACAGAGGGAACAGGGTAAAGAAATGGAATGAGGTGCATGCTAGATTTTTTAATAATTCATCTATTTGAACAGTAACTTCCTAAATCTAATTTTGTATATTCTGTGAGTACCATTAGGGATCCAGACAATACTTACAGTAGTGTTTCAGGTATTTCAGACTCTGATATGTGCATACTAAATTTAGAACAGGCAGGGAGGTAAAACCCAGTAACTGTATATACTTCCTCATGTATGGCCATTCATAGTGACATCTCTGATCCATGGGAAAAGGTGAAAAGAAGTTAGATGGTCATATTAAGTGAGATAAAGCCAAATCAGCCAGTCAGAGGCTATGTTTTTGAATGAAAGGGTAAGAAGAGGGCAGAAAGTAGATTAAAGGAATGATGCTAGTAGAGACTGGGAAATGTGCTGTAATTCTGAGTTCTGCAGTTACTAAGATAAGAATGCAAAGGTGATAACTGTAAGCAGTTTCCATTCAATTCTTCATATTCTTCCTGTCTAGCTGGATGACTATTATTTATCATCTATTTGCAATTTCATATTCCTTTCCCTTTCTGCCTGTCATACCCTTCCCTTTTTTAACCTCTTCAACTTGCATCTTCACATTTTATCATATGCTCCTCTTCCTTCTGGATAATTCTTTTTAAATTTCTTGTAAACTGCTCTCTCAGTTCTCTTGTTGGTGTTTGTCACTTTGGTCTGCATTGTGGATATGACTCTAATTTTGAAAGGAATTATGCAGAAAATAGGAAGAATAATTCATCAGGAAGTTTTGGTTATTCATTTCCAAAGAAACTTTTGGAATTACTCTTCCTGTGTCATTAATTTAAACATTAACTCTGCTGGTGTGGGTTTCTCTGGAGGAATCAGAATGGAATTGCTTCTGGAAGCCTAATGTGTGGTGAGGACTGATCCAATACATTGCTTGCAGCCTTGTTTTAAATATCTCCAAGAATGGATGTTCTTTTTTTCTGGACAGACTATAACAATATTTGATGATTTTAACCTGGCAAAATTAAAATCTGAGAGCAGATTTTGACAATTGAGACCAAGTCATTAATTTTAGTGTGTTTTAAGTAGAGGTGCAAAGCATTTTGCCAACAGACTGACAATACTTAGAACAAATTATGTCTTTCACTAAGAAAATCTTCCAAAAATATATATGGGAGATACAAGGAAACATATATGTTAATAAGCATTGTTACATTAGAAGCAGAATTTGCTTGCACTTATAATTTATGATTGTGAGTTAATTGATCCGTAAGTTTTCCTGTAACACAAAAATTAAGTCTCTACAAAAAATTATATAGTTTGGTCCTCAATCTTAGATTAAAACCCCACCCAAAACAAAATTGAAAGAACATCCAGCAAATTAAATCAGACAGAAATAAACGGAAAAAAATGGTCAAAATGCCAATTGATTTGTAGAACTATTAAGAGTAAACCAATCAAATTAAATTCTACCTATTAAGTACTTTCTATACCTTATAATAAGCACTCAAAAAACAGTCTATGAAAGCAAAGGTCATTTCTATAATTTTAACAGCAAAAAGCTTTCAGTTAACCCACATCTTGGAAGTACTGACTACATAGATCTTTTAGAGTTAGAACATTTTTGAAATATATTAAATCAATACAATTTATTCAGAAAAAAAAATCTTAAATGCACAATCTTACAAAGGTGAAACACGTTCATGTCACCATTATTCTGTGATAACTCAGTTCTTAATGCATTCAACTGTGAACTGCCTACTGAATAGAAACAATGGCTTATAATGGCAAAATCCATTTTCAGATCAAGTGAAGAAAAGACAATTTACATGTCACCTCAACTCCCCTGCCTGGCATTGTCATTAAAGAAACACTCTCAATCAATATTGCTCATTTGTGAATTAGGTACGTGAATATATAAAAGGCATTAACATTTGTCAAACTCTAGCCCTTTCAGTATATTTGGGGGTCTCACATTGTTCTCAAGTATTCAAAAACCTTGTGAAAGCTTTCTGATTAAAAGCCTTTCTCTGCTTTCTCAAATTTACAGTTTCAGGACATAGTAGAAAGATCTTGGATACTACAGAAGACCTTGCTTCATTGACTGAAGCTAGTAAAAAATTAATTGCAGAGCCAACATATTTTTTGAGTGACTCATACCCAAAACTCTCAGCAGCTAGATTGTGCTCTGCAGGTATGGGAAGGCTGATTTTAGTGCTATTTAGGTGAAGCCCAGAGGGAGTCTTGGGGCCTACTGGGCTCTTGGACACAGTACCAAAAACCCATAGGGGGAATTTATTTAAAATATGTGCTATTTGCAAGGCTGATAATTTAACAGCTTGAAATATCATAAAAATTATGTATGAGGGACTGCTGTAAATCCAGGACTTTCATGGGAATGAAAGAATCAGTCCTTTTAATTGTGTGAGTGCAGAGAGTACAATTGTGATTTTATGCTGTTATCCCTCTGTAACACCTTTCCAGCATGCATTAATGTGAGGGTAGGTCTGCAGTATTGTTCGCGTATTTAACTACACTTATCCATTATCAATATTTAGGCAAGGAAGAGAAGAACTTTACCCTGGCTACAACCACCTTGGAAAGGAGGTTTTTTGTTTGTTTGTTTTTTGGTGTGGTTTTAGTTTACTTTTTTTTTTCTCCCCCATCGAACTGACTACATGGAGTACTAAATTTTTAAGTATTCATTTTCTGACTACAAGACTAATACTTATTGAATAAACGCTACTAAACTCTCCTAAGATCTAAAATATAGGATAGTTGCATTCAATCTGTGTGTTTACTAGTAATTAAATCAACTGAAATATGTCCCTCACCACAGCTAAATTTTGAATTACTCAAAGTACTTATTAGGAAGAGTGGCCTAGGCAAAAAGATTGTCAGGAAACATGCAAATGTTTTAACAGTAGATGACTAAGTTGCAGTAAATGACCTGGAGTTCACTAACTTAAACCCAAGGCTGCAGAGTGGGAAAGGATGAAAAGGTACAACTATTCCCAACATAAGTCTTTGACTTCAATGAGTTAAAATACATAGGTTAAAAGATGAAGCATTTTTAGTAATGAAGAATAATCTTAGACCCACTTCCTCAGTCAGGAAACCCTAACAAATTTCAAGAATGTCTAATATGTAGAAACACAATTTAGAAAAATCAAATCTGTCTTTCACAATAGGAATATTTTATAATGCTGAGATGTACTGAGAAAGTTTGAATTTTGCTTATTTTTTTGTTTTTGTTTGAAGAAATTGCGTCCTTCAGGCAATAGCTAAAATATTTTCCGTTTCAAAGTGCACAATAATCCCAGTGACTCCTTCTTCTATTGCAAATAAAAATTTTCCTGAAGAAAGGTACTTAAAATAGGACATATAAAATTTATTTCTAACTTTATTTAACTTAATTTTAAATTATTCTAGGATTTATTTAAAAGGAAAAACAAAAAGCAATCCTGAAGACTTCATCTTGAGCATCCACAAAATGCACTAGAGGTAGTATTAGATAAAAAATACATGATAGCCCAAGATATCTTATTCCCAAGAGAGCACTATACTACTAACACTTGAGTATTTCATGAGAAGTGGCCCATCACCCTTAGAAATTCTGTTTCAAAAGCAGTAAGTCATGACATGAAATATCTTCAGCCAGAAAGGAAGTCCAGCTAAGGTTCTCCTGTTTCTATCTGCCATAAACACTTCACTCATGGCCACTGAGTGCCATGGGTATGTTTTGTGCTGTTTGCAGAATGTCTCTTTCATCATGTGCCTTTTGGAGAGCCTGGATGTCTGACTGTGTCCATTGATCCACCCTAGAGGCTAATTTTCGATATCATATAACCTAAATTGGAAGCACCTAGGGAGCCTGTTTGGGTCTTGTTTCTACTCCACAAAATAAATATTTAAACCTTCCCAACATCTCAATAAGAATAAAAATAATTAAAATACAGATTAATTCCAATATATAAATACTATCATAATTCTAACTCAGATATTATTTTTGCTCCTCTACAAGCCCTATAGTCTGACTTTGAAACATGGCTTTAATAAGGGTATTTTTCAAAGCAGTTTATTGTATTTATTCTGTAAGAAAATGCAAGCTAATATACTGATTGCAAAATGTTCTAGTTTCCTTCTCATGTCATCTTCACTAATGACTGCAATGGCCTATCATTTCCTAAATTTTTCATTTGCCAACTCTGTTATGATTGTGTGAGATCCCTCACTTTTTGCTTCATCAATCCCACAGACTGTGGTGTCTTCCTGGTAATCCCACAAAGCCTTGACTCCTTTGTTGCTGGGAGATGTAACTGGCCAGCACTTAGTTTGTGATATAGACAAAGGGATCAAGGGCACCCTCAGCAAGTTTGCTGCTGACACCAAGCTGTGCCATCAATGGACTGGAGGGAAGAAATGCCACCCAGTGGGACCTGGACAGGCTTGAGAAGTGGGCCTCTGATGGCTTATGAAGTCCAACAATGCCAAGTGCAAGGTCCTGAACCTGCCTCAGGGCAATCCAAGCACAAGTGTAGTCTGGGCTAAGAATGGATTGAGAGCAGTCCTGAGGAAAAGGTCTTGAGTCTGTTGGTGGATGAGGAGTTCATAACCAAGCAATGTGTGCTGCCAGACCAGAAAGCCAACCTTACCCTGAGCTGCATCCAAAGCCATGCAGTCAGCAGGGCAAGAAGATGATTCTCACCTTCTGTTCTGCTCTTGTGATACTCCACCTGGAGCACTGCATCCAGCTCTGGAGCCTCCAAAATAGGAAGGACACGTACCTGTTGGAATAGGTAAAGGAGAAGGTTAGAGCACATCTTCTATGAAGACAGGCTGAGATAATTGGGGCTATTCAGTTTGAAGAAGAGAAGATTCCAGGATGGCCTTAGAGCAGACTTCAGTAATAAAGAACATTACAGGAGAATTGGGGAGAGACTTTTTACAAGTGACTGTAGTGGCAGAATGTAGGAGAATATATTGCAAGCAGCCTCATCCCTGATGAATTACAGCTGTACTAATTACCAACGAGGAGGAACAGCCTTGCCCTTAATGGGTCACAGCTGTGTCCAATGAGATGGGTGTTATAAAAGAGTAGGTTAGCTAGCAGTCTTGGTCTTGTAAAGGTAGAGAGCAGAGAGTTCCTCCCTTCCTTTCCTCTCTTCCCTTCCTCTCAGGGGCTGCTGCTGGAGTCAGAGTCTGTGGGGCATTGGAGTCTGCTGGCAGTGCTATCTACTGCAACAGCAGAACAAGGGGGAATGGCTCTAAGATAAAAGGGATAGGCTTGATTAGATTTTAGGAAGACATTATTGACTGTGAGGGTTATGAGTCATTGGAACATGTTGCCTAGAGAGCTGGTGAATATCCCAGCCCTGAATGTGTTCAAGGCCAGGTTGGATGGGGCTTTGAGCAACCTGCTTAGAAGGTGTCCTAACCAATGGCAGGGGGATTGCAACTAAATAATTGTTAAAATCTTTTCCTACTCAAGCTATTCTATGGTTCTGTGTTCTTTTTGTTATATACTCAAGTCCCCTGATCATTTTAAAGGACCTCCATAGGACTCCTATATTTTTTCTTTATTGTATTGGGGTATAACTGGTCATAGTATCCAAATGTCATCCCATAAGTGTGAATAGGAGGGAAGAATGAACCCCAGCCTGCTGGTTTCACCTCTGCTAACACAGTCCTCTGCACAGTTTGGCTTTGCTGAAAGGGAACTTGATTCTATTTTATCCTCTTTGGCAAGACCCACTTTGCTGCAGAACTCAACCACTTTCCTGACCAGTTCTCTTCCATGGGTTTACTTCATCACAGGTACAGTACTCTGCATTTGCCTTTGCTGAGATCATGGGGTTACTGGCAGTCAGTTTTTGCCATGTGCAGCCAATCTGTCTGAACAGCATTTTTCCTGCCAGTGTATTGATCGCTTTCCACATCAGTTTTTTGCCCTCTGCAAACTGGGTCATGCATGAAGTTTTTAAACAGTATTATCCCTAGACACTGCCCTTAGGGGGTCCCATTAGTAATCAGTTGCAAGTTAGACTTATTCCTGACGATCATGACACTTTGAGCCCTGTGTTCAGTCAGTGTTCAACCCAGCTCATAGGTTATCCATCCAGTCCAACTCTCTTTAGTTTGTGTACAAGGATATGCTGGTCAAAAGTGGGACCACAGATGCTGTGACTGTGTCCAAAACATTGCTGCAGTCAAAGTTAACAATGAAGGCAGAAGTCTGCTTTGTGCCATATGTTGTATCTGTTGGTGCTTGAGAAACAATTATTAGCTTATATATTTTATCTATTCCAGAATGTCTGAAATTCTGAGAGCTTTAATATATATATATGTATATATATACTTTGAAATTAAGATCAGCTGATGCAATTTCTGGGGAGGCAAAAGGCGTTTACAACAATTTGAAGGTCCAAAAGTCACTAAAATAGTAAAAAAGGTACTCAAATTGCCAATCAAATGGCCCTGGGCTGAATTATTCTCTGAGGCACACCTAAGATTCATCTCAGGAAGCACTAGTTGGCTCACTCCATAAGAGACTCCAAGACAATTAAGTGAATGGGCTTCTGAGAGCTAGGGGAACTAAGTTCTTTGGCAGTGTAACTGTACTTTTAGCTTAAAACCTGGGCTCATTATTGTTTAGTTTCTCTGCCAGGATTTCTAGCAGAGGAGGGCAGAGTGGAAAGCTCAAGGATGCCTAGCTCAGTTCTCGATGTGTTTCCACATAGGAGCTCCTAGGACATGTATTTTCAGGAATGCTGCCTGTCCACTGGTACAGAGTGTTGTCAGAACCAAAGTTCTTTACAGCTACACAAGAAAGATTTCAAATTTTTAATAACATGGAAATTGCAGGAAGCCACTGATGCAAAGAAAGACAAACTCCAAAACATTGGAATCTGACTTCAGGGTTATAACATTTGTATCAAGGAACTTTTTAAAGACTGTGATTCTTAATGGTTTGATCAAAAATAATTCTGAAAAAATTATAAACATGTACAAGATACATGAAAACTGTGGTGTAGAGGAGGTGGAAAATCAAGTATGAAATTGGCAAATTTTTGACTTACATGGGAAGTCTAGGGCTTTATTATTAGACACTGTGGTACTAGAACTGAATTGCTGGTGTTATGTTATCTAAACAATGGCAATTTATTATGTTGGAGTAACAGCATCTTTAACCCAGATTTTAAAAATGTGCAAAATTATGATTTAATTGAACCAAGCTAGACAAAGTATGGCCAGGAAATTACTTAGACCTGTGTAATGGGAATTTTATTAGGAGTGAAGATGAAATGGAATGTCTTATTTCCTAAGTAACCTATGGATTTCTTTCCTGACATGTCAAAGAGGACAGTGCTAAAAAATATTGCAAGGACAATTAGGAAGATGAATTTATTCCTTTTACTCATGTTTATTATGTTATGACAGTATTAACTTATAAGCAGCAAGACTAGATGATATCATCTGTGAATGGAAAGTTTTGAATTAAAAAGTGATTGTTATTAACATATAATCATCACTAAACAAGAACATCTCTATAATTTGTGGTAAATTTATTATAAATGTATTTTTTGCAGACTCATTTCCAGCTGAGGCAAGACTCATACCTGAATTATTGGAAAACCACAAAAAATAATGGAATGAAGAAATTTTTATTTAGTTAATCATAGAGTCATAGAATGGTTTGGGTCGAAAAGAACCTTAATGATCATCTCATTCCAATCTCCTTGCTGTGGGACAGTTCCACTTGACTAGGATACTCAGGGCTCCATCCAGCTTGGCCTTGAACACTTTCAGGAATGGGGCATCTACAGCTTCTCTGGGCAACCTGTGCCAGTGCCTCACCACTCTCGTTAATTATTGTTAAATATGAGTAACAATAACAGCCTTTTTAGATTTTTTTGTCTGTTGTTGCCATGTTGTACATCAGGAAGAGCCTATTCAGAGCCATCCTGATTTTGGTTTGCACATTTCAGAGGCATACACTGAGCAATTTTAACTCTTATAGTTTTGCTTATAAATCCAGAAACAAGCATATTGGAACAACTTACATGACATCTTTGTAATATTATGAGCCTGATTATGTTTAAAAGCACAAAATTAGTGATAAGAATCAACTATAGATCCTTGAGTCTACATCTGACTCCACACGTGTCACAGTTGTAAGCTGGTAAATTAATCATCAAATAAAGAAAACTAATAGCCAAAACATAAAAAATAGTGTTTTTGGTGAGACACTGTTGTGCTATATTAGGAATAGAAAAGCACAACACAGACTCTCTAGCTGGGTTGCAAAAGAGAGCAAGTTTTATTATTCCAGATCTTCTTTTATAGATAGGTCTGAGAAGGTCTGAGAGGTAAAACTCTCACTGGTCATTAAAACAACACATCACCATCATTGGACAATTGGGAGCACCATCCCTTGACTGTTTCTTGCAAGTAAACAACAAGGATCCAAACAACACCTGCAAAGGTTGTTTTCCTTCTCCCAGGACTGTTTTGATTCCTCCTTTATGATTTTCCAGGCCATAATTCTCAGGCTGGTCTGAGAAAATTGTGTGACTTGGTTTCACAGTGGCTGAAGTTAATGCCTGAAGCTTAAAATCTCTTATTTGACCATTGTCAGTTCCCACAAGATACTGCAATTTATTCGTAATTATTCTTTGTTTAAATGCTTATTTACCTGGGGCACATGTTGCAGTTACTCTTTTTACAGAACAAAAGAAGAGATAATAACTAAACAATGACACCACCTAACAATAGCACCAAAAAATATACTTGTACACTTTTTCAGCAGAAGCATCAATACAGGGTGCTGAGAGCATATCATGCCACTGTGCCACACCCATCATTCTCTCACTTTAGGTTACAAGGTTATCAATGAAGCTGTCAGTCACAGCGGCACAGTTAATCTTCAGGAGCCAAAGCTGCCTTCCAAAACTGTCCACAAACCCAAGAAACTGCCAGTGAAGAAAGGAAAATGACTGTGAGTGTAAATGCCACAGAGCTAAAGTGGCAGACCTTGATCCATGTTCATAGGTATCACTGGCAGACTTCCTACCTTCCCCAGAGAAAGCAGATTTTGCTCAAATTCCTGTCAATAAAAATTGTGGATAACATTGTTGAAGTCAGGAGTTTTTAGAAAATTAAATGCATAGATAATTTTGTTACATCTTCAGTTATCTCTATGATGAAAACGATTACAAATTGCATTTGAAAAGGGAAATGTAAGATTATACATCTTATGCAATAGGGCCTTTAAAAGTGATTTCTACCTGTACTGCATGTTTTAAGTTGTTTTCAACCAACAGGCTTCACATTTGAGAGGCTGCTTATTCATGAAAAAGCCTTTTTAATTTATCAGATATATGATTAGTTTCTGCAGTTTAACTCTGTATCTATATCTAAAGAACTGAAAAGGCTTGATGAGGACTTAGATGTTACTTGAAGGCTGAGAATTTAGTTACATCACTAACTAAATTGTAAATGATAGTAAACTGTGAGTAAAAGGTGTTACAGCCATGCTTGAAAAAGCTAGTTTTTCCTTTCTCTTTAGCTGTGACTGTTTTGGTGCTCGCAATCTGTGACTGTTGACAACATAGGAATACATTCTGCATCTACTTCTTTGACTGTGGAGCTTTATGTTTTAGTGGAAAATCAATGGCTTTTGCTTTATAACATTGAAATCAGGAACAGCATTTATGGTAGCTAAAGCATGTAATTTCTGTTAATGTTAAGGGGAACTTCATGTCTAATCTACCCTGCACAGCTCTAAAAAGTTACTTCAGTACATCCTCTCTTTTTTTCTGGAGGTGCCATTTGTGATATTGCTTGTCACAGGGACTTGATACGCAATTTTCCATTTTGGTTACAAGCAACAGCCATTGACATTTCTCTACCTAATTCATGTCACCATTATAAATAGTTACATTTGGAATGTTACGTGAACACACTATTTATACAAGAGAAGATGGGGAATCAAAGCCAATATTTTCCTGTGAAGGATGCAAAACCAGAAGAACATTTTTCTCCTAAACAGATGGGATCAATCAGTATAGGTTAATGTGTATTTTCAGTAATGCCTGTCCTTATTTTACCCTGTGGAACCCTCTTTTAGCTGATTTCAGCAACATGAGCTGAATTTTGAGGACACCTGAAAAGTAGACAGACAGCCTTATAGAAGCCAGATATTCCCTGTTTCAGACTATTAGGCATCCACAGACGTACAACTTTTCCTCACACAGTTCTTAATTTTCAAAGCCTGTAGTTAAAAATTTCTACTCTCCATTTGCATAATGACTTTTCACTGCAATTTTACTGGTAGATCACCAATTTAAAGATATCTTTGGCCATTCCTAACAGATTGTTCTTTCAATCTGATGGAGCAATAAAATGATTATCCAGCCTGACTTCAGTTTTGAGGGAATGAACTGCTGTTCCCAAAGAATATGCTCAGTAAAAATCACCTTAATTGACACCATGGTATCTTGGCAGCCTTCCTTAGAGAGGCTAAGCACTATCTGACCTGAGTCAGATTCTCACCCTGAAGAGAATGACTCTAGAAAATAGTATTATGTGTGTACTATGGGATACTTCTAAAGCTCTCCTTTTTTCCTATAAATTCATTCACCCCCATTAAAAATTTATTGCAATACGTACTGAGTGATTATATACTACTAAGTGATTATTCCTTCAGAAAGAAAAAGCACTGGCTTTTCAGATGCAAGTATAGCTATTATAAGGGCAAGAAACTGTTTTATATTCAAAAGATATTTGCAGTTACGTACTGAGTTTAATCTAATTTAGATAGCTAAGCATTAGCTGTTACAGTTCAGACTAATTACCTTAGGCTTCTAAATATGTGTGTTGAATCATCCTTGGGAATTACCACTGACCAAAACAATTTTTTAGGTGCCCAAGTTAGATAAGAAAAATCCTATGAGTTTGTTCTGAGTGTTAAGTGCTGATAGTCATAGGTCAGTTCCCCAGCACTGGGGCGTGGGACAAACCTGGCACTGATACCATTTAGATAAATCTGCATGCACTGACATGACATGACTGGGCAGAGTGTTAATGCATTCTGTCTCTCAGGTGGCTTACTAGCCTGTAGGCATATTCCTGCACTTCTAACACATTTACTTTGGGACCAGAACTGGATTGCACTATCCTGGGTTGTAGATAGACTTAGTTCTACTGAAAAAGCTGTATAATTTCATCCCATCTGGGCAGTGAACTAGGTGTAAAGGCAGCTTCATTTGAGCATACAGATAGTTATAAAAATATCCAGCTTTTATGTGAATACACATGAGCACTTGTGGGAGCCCATCTAAGACTGCACTGAATGTACACATTACAATTTTCCTTTATTGCTTGGATCCAGGTCTTTCTTTCAACTATTTCAGTGAAAGCTTTCTATATTGATGAAAGCATATTCTTGCCCATGTCAGGAAAGAGTTTGTCAGGAGATTAGGGATTGGGTTCTTGTATATCCAGCTTGAAAATAACTTTTGCAGCCAAGCATTTCAAATTGATTTGGCTGTTTCACTATTCCCATGTTTTTGTATACTAATATTTGAAAGCAATGAAAATAATCCTTTTTTTTTTTTCTTTCTATACTTCTATTTCTTCAGGACATGAAATATAATGTGTTTGTTTTATTTTGTTTTAAAAATCTTCCCCTCCCTGCCCCTCACAGTCCCCCCAAACCAGAAGAGAAGAACCAGAATATCAGAGTAATGAAAACATAGTTTTGCTCTTGTCCTCCAAATATCATCCAGGCCCCTGGCTGAACCTTCTATCATCTGTGTTAAATGCATGGAGATTATCAGACTGGTCAATTTGTCTGTGTAGAATATTAGTGGTAGGAAAGATTCTGGGGATACTCTATTTTCTCCTCACATCTAGGTCCTCATAGGAAGAAATTCCGAACTGTGGGAGAGTTATTTTATATAATGAATTATTTTAAGGGCTCTTAGACACAAACAGGATCTTTCCTCACTTCCCTGAACACTTTCTTTTCCTCTTTTTTCTGAACAAGATTTCTGACTTCTCAATGCTTCTTTAACCCTCCAAATCTAAAATAATTACTTCTCAAATCTAAAATTTAGCTCTTCAGTCCTAAAGTCTGTCCCACCTTCATTATTCTGTTACATTTTTAGGATCTCTCTCATCTTATCAACTCCTGTTTTACTTGTTTCCAAAGGTGCTCTTCAGTTTCAGGTCCCTCAAAAAACTGCTGACCTCTTACTACAAGCTTTTAGCCTTGACTTCAGCTATTAGTGAAAATTTCACATGCAGACTGAGCTTTTCTGTTCTTCCCAGATGGGAGAGCAGAAGCAAATAATGACAGTAATGGCTCAGCAGAATCAACATTTTCCCTTTCCATAAGAGGCAGCCCCATCCTTTCTCCCTCCTTCACCATCTCCACATGGTAGTTTGGTTTCCTCTTTGCTTTGCTGCACAGATGATGGGAGGCTCATTAGCCATATGAGCTACAATAGCATCATCTGCAGATCTTAGCCAGGGTAGAACTGCAGAAATATTCCTCTTCTGTAGGCACAAGAACTCAGTTGATTGTGCTCCTTATTTGATTGTTGCAATAATTCCTACCCTGCTTTTTTTTCACTTTGGCAGACTAACGCTCTTGAAATTATTTCCCAGGTGTAGTACCGGGGTTTAGCAGAGGACTTCAGCAAAGTTCCCAGCTGAAATGCATCCAGATTGATGGGGAGGGGGCTAAGAGGCTTTCACAGAATGGAGATATAACCCAGTTGTGACAGCTGGGGACAAAAGAGGAGGACTTGGTGTTATATTTTTTAGTATTGCAGAAATAGTTAAAACTTTTTACCTTCCCTGTTCCCGTTGTCTTATAAAATTATTGCAGTGATTTTTGCACTTAAATCTGCAGTGTCAAACTGTTCTGTGGCTGTACACCAATATGGTTCTGCTGATGTCCAGGGGAGCTCTCTTGGTGCCAAAGCTGTAAGTTACAGGTCTCTGTGTAGAGCTGTTCATCATTCAGTGTTTTTCTGACTGTGTCAGAATCTCAGTTTCCATTATTAAATTAATAGGTTACCATAAAATGAAAAATTGAAAATATGGCTCTTGGGCTCTTAGAACACAGTGTCTAGGCTATACAAATAAGAAAAAAAAAATAATATTTCCAATAAGAAAGAAAGTGTTTCATAGGTAATTTTGATTTTTTCATGACTTAAAATATTAGTAAAGATTTGTACCAACAAAATTGACTAGATTTCTGCCATGTGTTTTAACTTGCTATTCAAGCACAAGTCCAGAGCACTGCTGACTCAACATATTGGCATGTTTGTTCTTCTAGAGTTAAGATTAGATTGTCTTCTGTACTTCAGCTGCCCAATATAGTAATTTGACCCACCTGCTCAATTGTGTTTATACTAAAACAATTTGTTCTGCTAAGAAATCCCGCATTACCCACTGTTTCACGCAACAGAGCTTTGGAATAGAACATTTTTTTCTGTGGGGTGTGTTTGATATTTACTCTGTTGCACTTTTTCACTTCTGTCACTTTCAGAAGATAAGCTGACTAATTTTTTCTTTTTTTTTTTTTTTTTCTAGTGACAATGGCATTTTGGAGCTGAGTTTTTTGACTATTTAGATTGATTTCAGGCATAGGAATTCTGTATGTTGTCATCTTAGTCCTTCCTCTTTTCCCCTTCTTTTCATCAATAATCATCAGGTTCTCAGGGGTGTGTCTGTGTACAACAACCAGGTTTTCCCAGTAACAAGCCCATGGAAGTCAAAGGAAGCTTGATTCAGACAGGATCCAGTCTACATCTGCTAGCATAGATGGCTTACAGCATTGCCACCCATTCAGTTTAGGATAGTACTCCACTGTTTTACTAGCAGATCTTGTGTATTTATATCTATAGAAAAAAAATTGCATTGCTTAAATTAATTTTAATATCACATATTAATAAGGACCTATATTAATAAGTAGCTATGGAAATAAAACAAAAATGCTATAAGGGACTTTGAGTGAAAATTGTTTCTCTTTAAGGAAGATACATAAGACTCTTAGGTTTTGCTCACCTCACCTGTAAATATAAATGTAAATTACATCAGATAAATCAGATAATTTTCAGATAAATTTGCAGGACAATACTGAATTTTTGCATGCCTTTGAGGGATGTCTGTGAAAGGCAGAGAGCCCTATGCACTTCAAGTTTCTAACAGGTGGGAATATTTATGCGTTGTCTCTTTTTCCACCTATGGGAAACAGAATCTCCAGCCTAGTTATCTCTGAAAATAGTTTTTAAGACAATTTTTAAAACAGACAGGAGGAGAGCTAAAATGTTGTCTAAAATGAATAGGGGGAAGTGAACCCTGGACCTGCCTCAATCTAACAAGGTCTCAGTAATCTTGTAAATTCTTGCAATGCAAAGATTAGAAACAGTTTACATGACTATTTGGACTTCATTTTTAGATGTCTTGCTTGGCATCTCAACACATTCATCCTACCTCTCTCTCCTTTGCAGAATATCCTGAGATTATATTACATGTGTGCTGTTTCTGTCAGGGAGTGACTCAAGCATCTACACAATAATTTCCAAAGCAATCTTACACTCCTTTTCCACAGATAGCTATGTAAAGAAATTGTGACCAGATTAAGGAAATAGTGCTGAATCTTCTTAGTTTCCACTTATTTCCCTTATGCAATATAATCCAGTTTTCTGGGATATTGCATCTTCTAAATGGGTCTCATGGCTACTGACAGATCTCTCAGCCAAGCAAGATAGAAGGATGATTTCCCATGCTTTCCTGAGTGGTTCTAGAAAATGTGCATTCTACTCTCTGTTTAGCAGAACCAAAAGGTATTCATGATGATAACAGTCACAGTGAAATATGGGTCAGACACATCCCAAGTGCAGCACCATTGATTCACTGTCTCTCATTTGTTTACAAAGGAATAATGCTCTTCAGATATGGTCAACTTGGAGAGAGGTCAGAGCAATGTGGATGGTAACACAGCCAATAAATACTTTATGATAATTGTACTATAATTTGTGGGTGCCTAAGAGAAGAATTTAAACCATCATTATCAGATTCTCTCACCAGATGGTTTAGAACACCTACTTTGCCTGAAATGGAAAGAATTAGGCCCAGGGAAATATATCAGAACCAACTTAGAATAGCTACTGCTGGCATCTATCACAGCTGGAAATAACTTATGCTTCCCAGGCAGCAGTACAGAGCTAAGTTGAAAGGAACTAACTTTGCTCTTTGCAGCAGAGAAGCAGTTTTTCCACATTAAGAGGTGCTCCATGCTTTCAAGACCAGACAGCTTCTAGTATGTGACCTGATTCTTTTGAAGCAAACTCTATTCTCATGAGGGGCATTCCTGGGAGAACTGATCTGTGTCCAAGCAAGAGAATCCAGTGACATATTTGTTAACTACACACATATGGATCAGAACTATATCCTTCTGTTGCCAAACAGTGCCTCAGTCAGAAGTGCTCAGATCTATTGGGAAAATATAAACCCTTTGGCAGTGCAGCAGCTTAGCTTGTGCTCTCAGACTCCAGAAAATGTGATTCATGCTTCCCTCTGTCCATATATAAAAGACTATTCACGCCTGTGGCTGGTACTTGATATCTGGTCTTCAGGGAAAACTTGGGCAGTACTCAGATTAGACTTCTGCCATTCTACCTGGCATGGAATTTAGCAGGGAATCTAAACCTGGATAGAAACATTTACAAATCTTGCTCTGTTCACATGAAAGGCAATCATATGGTCAATATCTTTGTTTTCTTAAAGACAGCATGTCAAACTGCTTGAAAATAACCTCCTGGTCACCCATCCTTCCCTCCTGATTCCTGAAATAACAGTCAATGGAAGTTCTTGAAAGCAGTATAATTTCACACTAACTGAATCCCTATATTCTGAAAATGTTGTATGGTAATATTTGAATAACTTGTTACTTTAAAATACTTTGTATACATTTTTATGAGTTTGATCCCTTCTACTTCTGAAAGGCTGTGCAGGAGACCTGACAGTGATCTAATGCTGGGTTAGAAAAGGGAGAAGGAATCATTAGGAGTACACTATCCTTTGCTGTCTGTCTGGGCTGAACACTCTGTCAGAGATAAGATTGAAGAAGAGCCCTGCAAGGATCTCAGTGTGTGATTTTACACTTTGAAGGTAGGACAATCAGCAACTGCCACTTCCTTGTAATCCTGAAACACAGAGAGAAGCTTCTAAAACTGTACATTTCTTGTAAAAGGACTAAACTCCAGCTTTTAAAATTACTAGGGGAATTAGTGTCATATAACTGTTTATGATTGTCTGCAATACTTTTAACTTCAAGCTGTAACCATGAAGCAATTAGCAGAGTTTTCCTTGCCAATGGCTTTCCAGAAAAAAAACCCCAAACACAGACAGGTATACCAGAAGTCAATTAAATGATCTTGCTGGATGATCTTGAAACTTGTTAGAAAACAAAAGAGATTTTGATTTTCTTGTGATTATGGTATCATATTAGGTAGGCAAAATACCTCTGAGTAATTGCTATGCAGTCTTTTAATATTAAATTTTTGTCTGTTTATGTGTTCATCCATTTATTACAATTCTTGCTAAGGTTTTTCGGTTTGTTTGCTTATATGGAAATTATTTTACTCAGACTTAAGCTTTTGTTAGCAACACAGAATTCTTGTCTTCTTGCAATTTTTTGTCAATAAGTTCAGAAGACAGTAATGAAAGGAATGATTGCTCGGCTGATTGTTGCTCTGCAGCTCACGTACACTGGAGCGTGAATAATTTAAACTGTGCTGGCTTGTCAGTATTGGATTTGTATGTGGTGTGAGGAGAGCACAGAGGGAGGTGTCAGATAAATCACACAGCAGAAAAGAAGGAAAAAAAAAAGTCTCCCAAAAGGTTGGATCAAAGGTGAAGAGAAAAGGGTTCTATTGTGTGAGCAGAGCAAAGAGAGACAGGAGAGTAAATCCCTCTCTTCTTGACAAGGAACTGTTTTGGATACTCAGTAACTTTAAAACAAATTGCATCAGCCTACAGCGCTGTTCAGATCTTCTGGGACAAAAATGCTTTCTGAATTCAGTGGGAGTGAAACAGTTTTGAAGGGTGCCTTTCAAAGTCATTACTTTCTCTTCTTCTGAAATAATTTCTTTATATAGTAGCTGTTTAATAGAACATGGGAACAGAAAAAAAAACCAGCTGAGCATTAAGAAAATAGCACACTCAAAGTTAAAGGTCAGTAATCTGTCCATTGTTATGACTAAAGATTGGAAGAAAAAACAACTTTGTTATGTACCCGTTTCTAACCTTCTCCATTTCAAAATAAGATGTAAAACCACTTACAGGAGAATCAGGTGGAGTAAAGGGATTTCTGTGTAAGCTTTTTACTGATATTTTTATTTGCAGTCCAGGGAACCCATGAATAAGGTTGTTCTGTGGAGCCAGCCAGCCATCCTCTGCCCCCTGTGATGGGCAGCTTGCCTGTGTGAAAGCAGTCACTGAAACCCATGTGCACATTTTGCTACCAGCCTAAGGAGTCAGCAGTGTCCCAGAGAGCTGTTCTGAGGATTTCTCTGTGTACTGCAGGTAGAAAATAATTCCACCCCTGAAAAGAACAGTTTTAAGTAGCCCAAGATGCTGATTTGCTCATTTAGTTTTGGCTGCTACACAGTGTCTTACTTACCCATTTTTCTTTGTTTTGACAGCCTGATATGGCCTTTGTTCAGACCTAAAATAGAGACAGCAACCCTATCTTTGCCATATTCTATCACAGGGTTTCAAAGATTTCCAGTCCTCCTTATCTAAGTGCATCTGATTAACCTCAATGACGGGTCAGGCTAGATTTGTGGGTTTGGCTATGCACTGGACATGACAACTTTACCAAAATAAAATACGGTGAGGTACAAAACAAAGCTCTGTCTAGCAATCATTGTAAATGATATTTTTTCCCAGTGGAGGAAACATTGTTATGCTTCTGATAAAAAAAAAAAAAAATTGGGGATAGGAAAAAAAAACCCAACAAACAAAAACCCAAACATGTTCCTTCATGGCCAATGCTGAGTTCTGCTTACTTAAAAGAAAGATGTTTTGCTTAAATAAACATGAATGAGGAGGATGGTTTCAGAATTTTAGAAATCTCCAGGTGTTATGAAAACTGGAAAAGACACCATTAAATTTTTCAATGCAGCACCATAAAATAATGGTCCCAAGAGCCCCTATTAAAAATATATCAAAAGCATGTGATGGGATAATATTTTAATGAAATTTTTCTTCTTATCATCTGTGAGAGACTGGAAAAAATGATTACTGGCTCAAAACAACCAAAGTGTGTGCATGGGAGCAGGCAGGGCAAATTCCATGCCAGGGGGATATGCACTGCTCCACATCCCACAGGAGGCCAGAAGAGATAAAAAACACTGCACAGACACTCATGTGGTTGCATCCCTACTCTCCTTGGATATTATGTCAGCATACACCACACTGGATCCAAGGCCATAGCTATATCTTGTTTTTCTCTCTCTTTTCCTCTCTTTATCTCTTTTTCTACTTATAATTTCCTCTTGAAATCTGGGTAATTTAAGGTTGGATGGGTTAGAGTTTGCTAAGTCAATGCTTTGCAAAATGCTTTATCTCAACTGAATGTTTGCTTTAAATTTTGCCAAGTTCTCGATGTTCTAAAGCTTGTCAGTAAAGTCTGGGCTCTTTTAACCTCATGAGAACTTTTGTTGAGTTTTCCCTTGCACTGCTTCAAGGAAAAGTAGTACCTTAACCCCCTTTTAAATTAACTCACCAAGCAAGGATCAGGGCTTCACGTCATCTCATATTATAACAGGTATATTTGGGAAGAAGGCTCATTTCTGATTGCCTATAATTCATACCAAAGCACTTCTCAGCATTTTCAGACATTGCTAAGACTTGCCCTTATAATCAAGGTGCCACTGTACCAAGACTACACTTTAACTATATTCTTCCGTTTTTCAAAAGTACAGGAAAAAAGGGTTATTAATATTTATTCATAGATATATGAATCACAGCAGTGCCAGAGTTTTTCTCCAGTTCTGGGTCCAGCTGGCAGAATTTGAGAACATACACACACTGAAATTATCTTAGTCTGCAACCAGCATATTTCTGCTAACCTCTGAACCATGCTTAGAATCTTTTTTAGGAAGGAACTGGCCCAGGCCAAAAATTATACTACAGAATTCTCTAAAAATTTATCTTTACAGGCATTTAAATTTCATTCCACTAACCTTTTTCCAGTCTGACACTGATGAGCATACTGATAACCGCTAAGTCCAGTGCATAAAATTGCACATAAGATTTATACTTTGGGTACTGTAGAGACATCCCCCTTCTTCAGGCTGTAGCAGTCACTAAAACTAGACCAAAGGACCTGTGCTACCTGTCACATATCTAATTAATGCTAGCTTCTTTGATTTGAAAAGCAAAACAAACTTGTTAAAATTGTACAGTTTTAATTATGTTAGTGTTAGGATAACACAGAGCTGTAGAACTATGTACTGGTTAAATAGTTTTGGGCCAAATTTGATTTTTTTAATTATATCTCAAAGAACAACATTAATATATGAAATTGAATTAAAAAAAAATAAATAAACTGTTCCACTCACTAAACCTTTGTGGAAGAAAAGCCAAAAGTGACCAAATAGTTCCCATTTCTTCACAACATTGATGGTCATTATCTTTCCTGAAAGCTGCTTAATTTTGGTAAATGGGATATGAGAGACATTTGAAAGAAGCAATTGTTTCTGAAGTTCTGCAGAACCAGGGGAAAAATATTATGCAGAATGCTAAATATTTATTTCCTAAAATTTCCATTTACAAGAAACCTAACAAACTGAATCTAGACAGAAGAGGTAAATAAGTGTACAAAGGTGTCTGTATGGTTACATTGAAGTAAGGCTGCTGGGGACAGCTGTATTTTGTCCAGATAATGGCAGGGGAGCCCAGGATATTTACCTGGTAACATATTCCCCTCCAATGACAAAAGAAATTTCAAACACATCTGGTTTAGATGAAAAGCTCTATATTTTCATGGCATCCCAAGAAACATCAAGTAGGTAGAACATAAAAAACGTACCTTGCAACATTTTAATAACTTTTACAAGTTTAAACCTTACAGCTAATATGTTGATATGCTAAACTGTACAACTGAAGCTAAATCCCCACTTCTGTGATGAAACATATGAAGGTTAAATTAAGTATTTTATACATTTGAAATTTATGATTAGAAAGGATTTGATAGTCTTTATGGTTTATATTCAAGACTTAAAACACTTTTTCTGTAACACCGCATTACTTTGATGTTATGGTAGAATTTCTTTTCAGCCTTAACATTTGCTTGCAAGTATACCTGTACAACAGTATTTACATGGGATAATTTTCTTCACAGCAGATAAGGGCGAAGCTTGCACAAAGTAAATATGGAAGAAATTGGTTTCCTTGTTGTCCTTAGATTCAGTGCTTAGTTACAGGGTTTAGTTATATCATCAGTCTCTATCTGAATTTAGCATCCTCTTAATAGTCTGGCTTTTTTCTCCTTCAATTTGCGTCCTATTAAAATCTAGCTGCGTTTATCATTAAGAAGAATGTCCAATATATTAGCATAAAATAAAGAAAGAAAAAAAACATTTTGTGCCTAGGCAAATCAGGCTACCAGACTAATTGGAGAAGGGGATACAAGAGAAAAACATATGCCTTAAGACTGAAAAATGGTCATTAACAACTAATTTTTCTCTGCTGTCTCATGTAGTGTTTCATAAATTTGGTACATGCTTTTAGCAAGATTATGTATTCAATACATATACTCAGAACCTGAGAGTCTTTTCACTGATCCCACTGAGATTTTTGTTTTTACACAATGAGTGCAGCAAGGGATTGAACTAATTCTATGTTAGATATCCCCCATTATTCCTCTGAAGTAAATGGAATACCATGTACTTACATCAGTTTATAAGATATTTGTATTATTTTTTATGTATGGTCTTTGCATCTGCAGTGTCAATGTAAACGTTATTTCCATGAAGCTGATTATGGCAGAAAAGAGAAGAAATAAGAGAAAACTGTCCAATGAACTTTATTGTCTAAAAAAGAGAAAAATGGATATTTTTTCTCTAAGAATAAGTCAAAGCCACTTTTACTGCACCCATTTTGCTGTACTGACCATCCCCAAGGGGATTTGGATGCCTTCAGTCCCATAATAATGCTCCTTTTCTCAATTTTTTAGCCCTTCTAGTACTTCAACAGCAGCAATTGCTCTGATTAGCAAAACTTTAAAAAGCAAAAAGAGGCATGTTCTACTTTAGCCAGGATTTTCAAGGCAATTTCACCCCAAATCAGATCTATGCAAGTTAAAACACTAAGGCATTGGGGCCAAAGCAATCCCCAGTGTCCCACAAAAGCAGAGACACAAAGAGATGATAGTTGGTAGAGAACAAGAGGAGCTTAAAAACATTTAATGTGAGGTGAGATTTATTTTTAAGAATATAAGTTTATATAAGATATTAAGTTCTGTCCTTCACACTAGGAAGTAAAAACATTTCCAGTACATTAAAAAAAAAAAAAAAAGGACCACTGCACTTTCATATTGTCATTTTATTATTCCATTAGACATGTGAGCTGGTATTGACTGGGGATTTGTGAGTGCAGCTGTAGTTCACAAGGTTGGACCATAAGCACATATGCTTAAATCGTCAGACAAGCTGAAAATTCATACTGAATTTTCTTCTCTTTATTTTTTTGATTTTAAATCTTTCCCTTGTAGCTTAAAATAAAACTCAATTTTTCTTTTCTGAACTTTCTGGCTTGAGGGATTTTAAAACCACTCTGTACCTGAAGTCCATTTTAAGACTAAACAAGTGTGGAGGCAGTAGAAAAAAGTGCCAGTTTTCATCCTGTCTTGTGTGCCATTTGGGATGTCAATAACAGTTTAATATCAGAGTTAGAATGAAAGCTGCGTGGGCTTTCTACCAGCACTGCTTAGGACTCATCAGTGAACTCATCTTAGCATCTGTAATTCCAGAAACAGGTAAATAAGCTTTGAATTTACTTGTCATACAGAAAAGTGGGTTTCACCATACCCCGAGTTTACCTGTATTGTTATGTTAGTTTGTCTGCCACAACGTATATCTTCTTAAATAGCCAGTTACCTATCCTGCAATTAAGATATTAAAATATGTACTTTTAATAAATTATCTAAAGGTTAATGTGATTTTACAATACATAACTTCTGTTTTCGTATTAAAAAATATTTTCACTCCATTACTACTATGCTCATTTAACAATTTCTATTCAACTTTCAATACACTTATTTTTTTAACATGCATGACCTTAGCTCATGGGCAATTGGGCATTTGTAACTGAACCTTATATTTTGCTTGCAAGCTTCATAAAATTTTAGCCAAATTATCAACAGTTAAAATTTTTGCATTTTTGCTCTAACAGTAACAATGTAAGTTTCTGATCACTACATTAGGATTGCATCTGTAAAATATTTTTAGGGGGTTGTATAAAACTGCCAATCCGAGGAGCCAAAATAATGGGTTGGTTAACCTTAGTGTTTAAAATATCTGAATAACTCAATATAATGTGCAATATAAATACTCAGTATAAAGTGCACCTGATTAATAGTCCTTGCCACCCTTCTCTCCTTTGGATGCCTGCAGAATTAACCTGCTGTGATGGTTTTGCATGGTGAAAAAGTGGTGAGGAGGGAAGAAGCCAGACACAGAAGTGATTTTCTGTGAGAAGCTGCTTGAAGCCTCCTCCATGCCTGGTAAAGCCAAACCCTGACTGGCTCTGAGAACAGACACTAGCCAATTAGAGAAGTTGGTAACTCTTCTGTGATGACATATTTAAGAAAGAAATCAAACCCAAGGGCAATTTTTCCAAGGGGTGGGGAGGTGCCACAGCTGAGGCCATCTCGGCAGGGCCAGTGGTGGCCTTGGGTACCCAGCTGCTCCACAGGCAGGGGCAGTGGGTGGCTTCTCTTTGCCAGCGCCGTTGTGTGGCTGTGGCCGCAGACATCTCAGCAAGGTCTGCACTGTTATAGATACATAGTATAATATTGGCTTTTCCCAAGTGTTAGGATGAATGCTATATGTATAATGTTAAAATGGTTTGCTGTGATAGTCGATACAGTATGTTTGAACTGTCTGCATAGTTAGGATAACATTCAATGAACAGATGATGGGGATCCTGCTGATTATCAATGCTCACCGTCTGTGGAAAGGAAGAGCTAAGGCCCAAATTAAAATGTGGTAAGAAGGGGATTAAAACCACATGCCAAGAAACATGCATGCTCTAAAAAGGTGATCCTAAGGAGTGGCCATGCTAAAAAGTTCCTAGAAAATGTAAACTAGTTAATAGAAAAGTTTGAATATGCATAAATCTATGAATATGCATCAAGTTGCCATAATAGAAATGGCATATAAAGGGTGTTTCCAAAACACCAGTGTGCTCTTGTCAGAGTGCCAAGCACCTGGCTGTTTTAACCCTTTGCTTTATTGTCTTTGTCTTCTATTGTCTTTTTTATTAAACCTTTTAAAATTTACCAGGAAAGTGAAGGTTGTTTTTCACAGCATGAACTGTGCCTGCCTGGCTGCTCGGAGCCAGCTGTGCTGTGGGCAGGAGGGCAGGGCTGGTGGCAGCAGTTTATCTTTCCAGTGTCACCATGGCCTGGGCTGTGGTGGCGAGGGACTTGATGAGCTATTCCCCGACACAGGACCTGGACAAAATAAACTTCTCAGCACTGCAAAGTCCTGGAGAAATCTTTGAACTGGTGGAATTTGTTGGCAATGGTACTTATGAGAGGCAGTGTTTTTCCTCTTAGTCGGAGAAACAGGAGAAAGGGAGGACATGTAGAGAAAGACAACATAGCCACACAAAGGTCAGCGAAAGGAAGGAGGGGGTGAGGAGGTGCTCCAAAAATCAGAGCTGAGATTCTTCTGCAAGACTATAATGCAAAAAACTGTCTCTCTGTAATTCGTGAAGTGCATGGGGAGATGCAGAGATCCACTCACTGCCTGTGGGAAAAGATGCTCATGCCGAAATATGTGGGTGCTGAAAAGCTGTAATCTAGTGGGAAACTTGAAGTTGCTTCCAGAAATAAAGAGGACCCTCACTTCCAAAGTAGAACATCCTATCCTTAAAAGACTAAACCACATGAACTATGACCCATGCAGAACAGTTTTGGGAAGACTGTTTTGCCCATGGGAGGGACTCGCGTTACAGCAGGTCAGGTGGGACTGCTACTCATGACAATTAGAACCACTCTGGAGAAGTTCACAGAGAACTGTCCCATGCATAGCAGAAGAAACTCCTCTCCCTAAGCAAACTGAAGAAACATTTCAAGTGAAAAACTGACCAAAACCCCCACCCTGTCTCCCTGTGCTGCCAGTGGGAAGGAGGGAGCGTCTGGAGGGGAGAAAGAGGTGTTCTGAAAGTTTATTTTCGTTCTCATTATCCTATTTTAATTATTTTATTAAGTTTTTTCCTTATACCTTTTAAATTTGAGCCTGCTTTGCCCCTAGAGTGTTTCTTCCCAGTCCTTATCTCAAAAATTTTTCCTTCTCTTCTCTGCCCATCTGTAGCAGAAGAGGGTAAGCAAATGGTTTTCATGCGTACCTGGTACTTAGCTAGTGTCAAACCATGACACTTGCCCAGAAGGCTCTTGCTCACTTTTACCTAAGCTGGATGAAGACAGGAATTGGACAATTGCTTTTCTAATGTTAACTGACTGCTTTTATCACTTAAGCATCTTTAGAAAAAGGTACAGCATATTATAAAAAGGTGTAGACTGAGCATTAGTTACTAATTTAGTGTTAAATTTCTTATTGAAGATGCAGAACTGTGAAATACCAATGCTAAGAACTGTTTTATTGTGGACTGCTGCTTTTTTATGAAATGATATTTTATGATGATTACTAATGATACTAATTGTGAGACTATTGAGAAAAGCTTTCATTTTCTTGGTAAAGAAACTTGGACGAATTCATGTTTTTTTTAAACCAAAGGCCTCAAAGTAGGTGAACATGCAGGGACTATATAATCATTCTGCCAAAAAAGTCAGTGTAAAACAGCAGAGTCTGGGCATGAGAATTTAAGGCAAAGGATATGTAGAGTTGCTTTCATAAACCAGGAATGTTACTTTTTATTCTGATTAAATAAGAGTAACATTGGTTACAACAGCACAAAGCTATGAAGTTTTCCTAATCCCTACCTTCTTTCAATACTTTTCCTTTTTGCATCTCCCTGATACACGTATGTCATGTTTACCCCTTGCAATCTGAGTCACACTTTCTGATTAATCTTCACCTTCAAAGATATGACTCTGCAGGAACATGCCAAGACAGTCCAATTTATGGTAGTAAAGTAACAACAAGGGTTTATATTTTCCCCCATTTAATTTTGTGCTAGATACTAATGTTGATCTTCTGAGGTATTTAAGATCAAGCTTTTTTTATTCCATGCTGAGCGAACACACATCAGGTTTTAATTACGCAGTGGTGAAAAATGTTATAGATAATCCTTATTAATTTAATAGGAAATTACTTTCCCTTTCTGTAAGCACCTCACTGGGTTCCTGGAATATCAAAGCATGCTATCAGAACTCCTTTACTGGTGATTTTTAAAAAGCATGAAAAAGAACAACTTAAGCTTACTAAAAGGCACTATGAAACAAGTCTATGGGATTGAAAGGGACCCTATGGGGTGACTGAGGCTATCTCTGTGCTCTGGCATAGGTGTGCAAGGAAAAGGCCTCTTAGCTTTCTTTTCTCACTCCTGAAGCTCTTTATATGGTATTTTCAGTTTTCCTCATAACTAAGCTGTTCATTATTTTCCTGCTATAAAGTTAATGTCTGCTTCATACCTTGCTTCCAGGGGGTGTAGTAAACAATCATTATTGTCTCACTTTATGAATGCAAGGAAGAGGCAGGATGACATCAATACATTCCTTTATGCAGATACTGAGACTTACAGCTCCAGCTGACTTTTAGTCCATGACATTGTACCTGCATCTAGCTATCAAATAAAATATGCTGAAGTGCCAGTATCAGCCTCCAGTTCCTTTACTGTGTCCACACTTGGTAACCCACATAAAGATTAGTTATTTAGTTAGGAATACCAACAAGTAAACACAAAATAAAATATTTTTTTACATGATTAATCTTTTTATAGTCAAATTCATTGTTGAAATGCTACAGATACCAAAAGTGTAATTGAATTTTAAAAAGTGATTAAGAAAATTTTCAGTGCCAAAGTTCTCAAAGGTTATTAAATTTAAAAAAGGAAAAATGTTATTCTCTACTTGAACTGTAATTTGTCAGAAATTGGGTACATTGGGTGTATTATCCAATACATGCTCTATTCTTCTGCCACTTGACAGGCCACTGTCAAAAACTTAGTCCAGACTCTATAAATTTGTCTGATCAGGGATTTATGTTCTTATCTCCTTATGTACATTCATATCTGTAAAAATAACATATTTAAATATGTTTTCTGTACTATGCTGCATGACATTTCTTTCCAAGACCTACAATTTTTGTTCTAAATATAACAAAGCTAATGAGATACATGTTTCAAGAGTTTGAGTACTTTATATAAATGTAAATTTTACATATATATATTTATATATTTATAAATGTGAAGAATATATACTGATATCAGTGTTGATAGATATACAAAACACTCTGTCCAATCAATTTTTATTATGAGTTATAGTAGCTATAAATTATTCTCACTGAGTCATAAAAATACATGCTATGCATCTCAAATTGTTTATTGACACCATATTCAATGATTCTGTTTTGATTTTCTAGAGGGAAAAGCTTTGGATCAAATAATGTTATTTAGCCTGTATTTTAGCTATCAGACAAATTTTAAAAAAAAGACAAAATTATTCTTAAACATTGTAGGTACAAATTCCATGTGCCTTTTTTATATGTGTGAATTAAAAAGGGTTTAAATAAATATATCTGGGTAGATCTTCCAGTCCTTTCCTAAATGCTAAGGAAAAGTCAGGATATTGCTATACACATTAAATCTCAGATGAATATTTCTCCTCGTGATATTCCAGCTTTAAAAGTATGGATATTCTCACTAAAAAACAAGATAAAAGATAATGTAACATTTTGACCCAAAAGCAATTTAAGGAAAACTTCTATAGCAGCATATGCCAGCTATAAATCATTTCAAAAGCAATTTATAAAAGTGATAGGAGAGTACACATATGTATCACATATCTCCTGATATGTAGATTATCCAGCTGTTTGCTAGTCTTTCCTGAAAAATAAGATATATTCCTTTAAGACAGAATTATTAATTAAAACTTAAATTTAAATTTTTTAAAATAGTTTCTATACCACACTATATTTAAGAAAGCCAAAGAAGGATATTTCTTACGTTTGTTTTTTTTTTTCCTGGTGCCTAAGAATTCAAAGTTTTTATTTGAAGAATGTGACAGAGTTTTCATTTTTGTTACTCTCTCTTTCTGACATGCTCCCAGGGCTATTTGTTTTTTGCAAATTTTGAAGATCTGCAATCTGGATTAATTTGGATCATCCCCCATCTCAGAATGTTGTCCTTCAGGGCTCTTATTTACCTCAATCACAATTTTCAAAGTTTATCTAGAGTCCTGGATTAACTACCTGGATGTTATCTGAACAGGAATACTTTTAATGTCTCAGTAAGTGCCTTCTTATCTATTTTAGCTCATCACTTAAATGGTCTTGCCTTTGAGCTTATTGAGAACCAAACCAATTTACAAGCCTTTAGAGATCTAAGATTACCTGATAATTAGGATTAACTGAAATTACTTACATAGCCTGGAAGAGGCAACAAGTATTGCCATGTAAACTGAATCCTATAAAGATCAATAGTACTTTAAAATAGATCCTGCTCAATCACAGTACTTAATATGATATTTACAACAAACCTATTTTTTCTCCTCCTATGTTGACCAGTTTCATTTTTTAAAATCCTACCTTGGAAAAAATCCTTCTAAGATAAGTAAGTTTCTTCTAAAAAGTAAGTAACATTTCTTCTAAGTAAGAAATGTTTCCTTTGTCTCTGTCCTAAATGACAACGTTAGAAGTGATCTCAGATCTTTCTTTTATGGACTTCAATTGAGTTGGGCATCTGGCCTTTATCCACGAACCAAATAAGAATTTGAAGAGCTTCACTGTGCAATTGCTTCCATATTGGCAACGACTGGCTGTGTGTGTTCCTGAAGTGAGCAATAATGAACACATATCATGTTTTACCTTCCAGCCTGGGGAGAGGAGATGCTTCCTCCTGGCTGGACAGACCACAGGCATATTGCTCAGGTTTCTCATGAATTTGAATTAAAATGTTGCCTTAAACCTAAACAGTCATGTTTATAATCAGATAATTTGTGGCAATTATTTTCTTTGGCCATTCCTGTAAAAGAAGAATAAAGGTTTTTAAAACACTTGTAATTAAATAATTGTTTACAATAATTTGCACTAAATATTTATTCATTTATTTTAAATGTCTTTTCTCTCCACCCATTTGTTAGCTATTAAACTCACACATAAACAGATTTCGGATCTACAAAAACTGGATGTGTACTTAGTGCTATATGCAAAACAACCTCTGACTAGATAAAAAAATCTAAATCCAGATAGACTTCACAGTCACAGATGACTATGGCTCTTTCTTCTGTTGTTAAAGGATTTAATCATAAGCTAAATTTTTAACCATGTTAAAGACCTATCATTTTCTCTTGTAAATCCTCCATTTTTCTGTAATAAGTATTTCAGTGATATAACAATGGCATTAACCTAGCCCAAAATGATTCTGTAGTCAGATTTTATCCAGAATAAAAGCTAGCCTTAAGCAGAAGCAGCAGAGAACTGAAAGTAGACCTTCTTGGACAGTATTTCATAAAATATGGTTCTCATTCTTTTTCACAAATAAAAAAATACTAATAAAAAATTAATGAAGATTAGAAAAACTATTCCTGTTCAGATTTTCACTTTATCTTTTCAATCCCATTCCTTAAATAAAATAATGTCTATATATATTCTATTAATAAATAAACATGAAGTTATTTTTTAAAAAAAGAAAAAATGAATGAAAATATGAAGTTCAAGTCATGAAAGAGGAGAATTCTGTAATGACAGCCATGTGTAAACAGAATGGCAGGAGTTTCAAAGTGTGAACAAGTTTTACTTGATTTAGTCATTTAAAATAGATGCTACAGGATAAGGACATTTAGTTCTTCATATGTTGTAGTGAGTTCTCAGATTTATTACTTCAGCATATTAAGTTGTCTAGTTTTAGCCATTCTCTCCTTATAGAAAACCTTTGAAGATGGGCACAAAGCAGGCTCACCTGTAGAACAGAGTGGCATTTCTGAGATAAAAACATTCTGAAACTAAATCCATAAAATACCAGTGAACTGTAGCGGTTTCCATAATTGGAGCAAAGTGTGAGGTGAACATCTCCCTTATGCAATTTTCCTATTGATCAAACCCAGGGTTCTAGGAACTTACATGAAAGATTGCTTTCAAACTATAGATCATTAAAAATAATTGATTCTCACAGAAGAAATGGACTCTGTGGTTCCAGTTTCTGATTCCTGGTATAATTGTTAATTTTGGCTTCTTGATGAGTAAATAAAGCTAGCAGAGGTTGTAACACAATTGAAGGAAGAAATTTCAGGCAGTGAGCAGTTCCCTTTTGAAAGTTACCTGTCCTCGTCCCCTGTACAAGGGAGGATAGGAGGCAGACAGCATTAATCTGATTATTCTTCTCTCTTCAAAGCCTTTAAAAGATAAATAATTAGAAATGCAAAACTTCTTTATCAGTACTAGGAATGTGTAGGATGGGAGGCAGTGAGCCCAAATCCATAAAGCATTATGAGGTAAATACAGGACTATCACTGGAGTTGATGTGGTGTTTACAATATTAGTATTTAATTATGCATGCACTTCTTTATGTTAGGCATTAAAAATGGCCCAAGTCCCATAAGCAGAGATGTTAAGCAATAAATAGATAAATTCAGAGTGTACAAACTCACAAGGAAGACAGAAAAGTAAAGCAATCCACTAAGAATAAGCAGTGGAGGATGAATGTGGGAGAACTAGAGAGGGAGTTAATCAAAGAATTGATAGATGACAGGGAAGCATATATGGAATGTAGAGAAAAGAATGGAAAAAGTAAAAGATCCCAACAGACCATTGGCACATCAAAGCATGTGGTAACACAGGAAGCAAACAAGAGTATTAGGAAAACCACAGTTTCATACTGACTTAATGCACTGCTGACATTAATCTGCTAGAACTGGTGAATAATAGAGTTGAAAGTGTATTTCAGTCAGGACTGACAGAAATAACCATAGACATGGGTAAATTAATGTGTTAAAAACAAGCAGTACAAGGGGGAGACTATTTCTGAACCACTGACATTAAATTTTGAAGTGAGAAGTAAGATGGTAAAAAGAATAGTGCATTGAAAGTAGTAGCACTTTCTAGTGACTTTTAGGAGTAAAATAACATACAGTGTTTTTTGTTTATGAACTAGCCATGAGAAGTAGAGACTTATTTGTGCAAAAACCCATCTATTTCACTAGTTGTTTTCTGCCTTATTTCATCTGTAAAGGTTTCTTTGGAAGTTCCTCACAAACAATCAAACACAAATAGGATCATAAAGAATGGTGCTAATTAATTTAAAGTCAATTTTTAAGGGAAATAAGTTACATTCCTTATTCCTACTTTAAAGTAATCATATTTTCATGTTACTCAGGAAACTCAGGTGACTAAAACCAGGAATTGAACAAAGAGACTCTAATATGGGTGAAATAAAAAACTATTCATGTGCTGGGCATTGTTAGCAAACTCAGTTTGCCTTAACAGATGCCTTACAGGAACATTGTCTCTCCTGGCTGCAGAAGGGAGTATGACCTAGGAGGGTGTGGGTACGGCTTAATTGCTATTCTAGACCACCCATCACACTGGGTGCATGGGCTGAGGGGAAGAAAAAAGTGTCTATACACCACAAGTGCATAATTTTGTTCCCTTTCTCCTCAGGAAAGTTTCCAGGACCAACACTGCATGTCTGTTCCTCTCCCACTACTGCCCATCCCTTCTCAGCTCTTGGGAGAACACAGCTGAGACTGAGCGGAGCTGAGTGGAGCTGGAAGGAACCAAACCCAGAGGAGCAGAGCAGTCTCAGTGTGAATAATCTGTTTTTTTGGGGGGGATTTGGTCATTGTTTTTACTGTCTTGGGCTCAGGGAAGGGGATCTCCAACTGCAGAGAACATTCACCATCTTGTCTTTGTCTCAGGAATAATCGCGTGTCATTGCAGAGCTGTAGGATTAGCTGCTATCTTGGTTTTTGTCTTGTCAGCCATGTGGAACTGAGTCAAGGTGTTTTTGTCTGTAAATCAACTTCTCTTTTGTTATTAATATTGTTGCTGTTATTAGGCATTTCTTATTTTGTTCCTGTTTGTTTTCAGTAAATTGTCATCTCAAACCATGGTCTCTGCCTTTGTCCCTCTCTCACCAGACAGAGTGCATGAGAAGGGAAGCAGCTTCTTTTAATTCCCAGCTGGTTTTAAACCAACTTAAGGTCCAATTCTAGTATTTACAAAAATCAGATTTTCTATTAAAATGCTCAGTGTTCTAGCAGTACTGCTAAGGATTAAGTTTCTTAGTTGACATACGACTTTTAGCAAGCGCCGTCAACAAGGCCCTGTAAGCCTGTCTATTTCTTTGTGCAGGAAAATCTGTGGACAGTTGAAATTGTTGAGGCATCTGAAGTTAGTTAATTACAGAGAAAGTGTTAGGACTCAGTACTGTCCTATATCCTTCTAATGGATGCATCAGAAATTACCCAGCACTGCTGCAAGCAAGTGCTGATAAATTTCATATCTGTTGGGTGACAAAGCACTCTGTATTTTCACCCTTAACTTCTAGCTGTGGTATTTGGAGCAGTGATGTCAGCAGATCACACATATTAAATAACCTTGCAATTTCCTGTGCATTGCTTCATGGAGGACAGCTTCTGGGGATTTTTTCACTAAAATATTTCCCAACTATTTTCTCAGTGTCTCTGAGGATTATTTGCCTCAGTTCTTTTCATGTGCAATCCTGCTTTTGTTATCTGCCATATTCCAAACCACCCCATCCAGCTTCACAATAACATTATAAGTAAAAGGGAAAAGTTTCTAGGGATAATCATGTCTTTTTTTGTTACTAAAGCTATTTTAGGTCATGTATTTAATGGTGCCAGAAATCAAGTTTTGAAACCTTAAATATCTTCAAGAAACTGGAAAAGGGGAAAAAAGTATGGAGATATACAGAACACTTTTGCAAGTGTTCTTTCTGCCTTTCAGGGGCAAGGATACCTGTTTTCAGGAAAAAACAGAAGCCTCTGTGCACAAGAATGGATTTAGATGGCTCTTACATAAAAATGCAGTGGGTGGATGCCAGGCAGAAAGATTACCTGATTTTGTACCTCTGCCCTATCAGAGAACTCTCTGTGCAGGAGGAGCAGAAGAGACTCATGGACACTGTGACTGGCAGATAAGACTTTATTTTCCAGTGTGTTGCTTCAACAAAATGTAACTGTCATTCTTCAGTGAATTTAAATAAGAATGAACATGTGAACCTTTATAGGTCCCAGTAAGCTGTAGCCTGTTGCTGCTACTGCACTTTGAATCGTCTGTGAATATGTACAGTATGGAAAGAACATTTTATAAACTTAGGAAAAAATCCAGAGAGAATGATTAGAGGCTGTGACATATGAGAAGAGATTAAACAATCTAATATACTATGCTGCTGCTTGAAGGAAAGACTATAAAGAGTGATATGACTGCATACAAATACCTCAGAGGTAAAGAATGAGAGTTACAGAGGTTTTTATAAAATTATTTACTGTAGTGTCTCTCTACCATCAACATAGGCCATTAACTCTGAGAAATATAAATTGAGTAGAAAAAAAATCAGAAAAAAATCTGGAAATTGAATACACAGTAGAGGAGTATTTAGGTAATATTTTAGGAAATAACTTTAAAGGGTAAGACTTTTAATGCTTCATCTTGCACCATTAATATCTTTGGGGATCTGAAAAGTGACTTGAATAAAAAATTAAGATAGGGTCCTTCAGGCAACAGTCTGAGCAAGCCAGAGAAGTAGTTAATATGTGAAATTCACTTGCATTAAAGGTATTTTAAGAGCTGTGTGTGAGAGAATATCAGAGAAAGGATTAGAAGGGGAAATCCTGATTTTTATGTAGAGGTAGCTGACCTCAAAGGTTTCCAAACTGATTTTCATCAAGTATTTTAAAAGTGTTAGGCAAGGGTTTCTCTCTTCTGGAGAGCAAGGAGATCAGCTACTCGTTATATTCTGTATATTATGGGTGCTACAAGATGTTGATCCTGTCAGATGCACCACAGGTGAAGGAGGCTTCTTGTTACAACTTAACTGTAGTTAGTGCACAACAAGAATAAAGCTATTGATACATTAAACTCCACATGGCTGCAAAATGGCTTGTTTCTGTAAATATTACTGTGTGACACATCATTTTCCTGTAGGTTTTTTCCCAGCCTTAGGTGTTTGTACAGCCTAAATGCCTGCTACAGAACAATAAAGCTGCTGTACAAGGGTACGCTATCAAGAAGACACACACAATTTTAATGGGCTGTTTTTCTTGTGACAGCAATTGCATTTGAAACATTTTCTTATTTTTTATCCTATACTGTTCTCATAAACTGTCATAATTTCAGAGCACAGCCTATAACTTCACTTAAATAACTCTAGTTCTAAGACTCATGGTGTAAAACTGGTTTGAATAATAGCCAAACTACAGTAAGACTGAATTTTCCAAACATAGTAAATGCTGACCCTTCTTGTAATTTAGTGGAAGTTTTTGGGTGGCATTAGCTGTATTAGTAGTTTCTAATATAAAGCACAGGTGTGGAAATCATCATCTCTGGGTGGTTGCTAAGAGCTTACACATTTCATGGGAAGATTGGAAAAATTAATGGCATAGAAATCTACTATAGGTTACTAAATACTCACAATCCATTCTGGAAAAGGAAATGCCTAAGCTGCACATTATTCAAAGCTAATATAGTCCTCAGTAGAAGTGTCCTTGCTTTCATTTTACACTTGACTCTAGGCATTCATTTTGGTCATTGTCTGAGAACAGATTTCACGCTAGGTGCGGTGAATATGGCTGCTGTCCTGAGTGAAGAACTTTCATCAGTAAAAGCTACTCACTCTGGTCTTTGTGTACACCTGCAGGTCTCAGGTATTCATCTGTGTAACTCTGTGTATGATTCTCTTTCAGTCCTTACACTGTAAGGTGTCTTGAGAGCTCTTAGGTTAACAAGTGGGAGACTGATTTTATAGTGCATGCACAAACAGAACCTGATAGATGACTGGTTTGGTAGGGCAGGCTGATGGAATGCACTGACTATTTTCCTTCTGTGATGAAAATAATTGTGTGTGAACAACTCTTAATTGCATAAAAATTTGATGGATGCTCAAATGCTTCTGTCTCAGGATCTGTACTATAACGTCTTCTGTCTCCATGGCCATAATATGAACAGTGTTGCATAGAGTTTTCTTTGGAATCTTTGGAGAACACTAGTTAGCATTCAGGAGAAGGTTAGTGCCATGAGATATAGCCAGGTGCCACTCAGATAAAACAATGTATGCACTTCCTGAAATTTACAGAAGAAAAAAAAAGAGATAGTGCTGCAAAAGGATACTGACAATAGTCTGTGAACAGATCATAAACTACGATGCAATTAGCAGTACAAGAAAAGGCAACTGCTTCATCAGATTTCTTCATTGGAAACAATTTGACTGCCAGCTGAGCAGTGGTACTCCTTAGACATATCACATTATTTATTATTATTCTCTAGGAAGAATATATCCTCTCATTGACCTTCATGCACTTATGTATCCATTAATGATTTCCTTTGGGCTTTGTCACAGGACATAATTTGCTTCTGCTTTTGAAATTAAATAGAAAAGGGACCATCTCCTATTTAATATTAATTCTTAGATATCAGTATGCATTTTTTCCCAAACACTTTGAAAAAGACTTTTTCCCAAAGTTCCTGTCAAAGCAGATGTATGTTCTGCTGACTCTTCCTCAAAATTACATAACCATTCTTAAAAGTTTTTGCGATCATATAAGACCAAATGTGAAAAGAGATTCCTAAGTTCTGTTAACTGCAAATTGAAGCTTTCTAAAGCTGGTAACACATTGAAAAGCTCTCTTGAGCCTAGTTCTGTTATTCTTACACTGAGCAGCACCTTACACTATGAGCAAATCCATATGATTTCACCTTTGTGTTCTCTATTTCATACTTATTAAAGTGACCAGATTCAGTCTGTAATGATGAAAGTTTTTTATCAGAGCAAGGTTTGCTGTAGGTTCTTTGCTAGAGATAATTTCATTTGACCTGAAAAACCTGGAAAGGAATTAATATATGTTTAGTAAGTTATGTTACATATTTAAATATAACTTGCATATATAAAGGCACAACACCTAAATTGAATAGAATCACAGGAATATAAGATGGGGAAAGACCTGTAGTATATTACCTAGTCTATCTTTATGCCTAAGTATCATTTATGTCTTTCATTATTAATAGACATCCGATTAGGCTTTTCTTTAAGATGCACATTTTCTGAGGTTCCCATGATGCCCTAAATCAATCTACCACTAGTCTTAGCAGTTTTTATCTGTATATGAATTATTATTCTATATATCAGTTTATGTCAGTTTATTCTTGTCCAAACTGTCAAGAACACAAAGGTCTGAGGACACACTTTAAAATAATTCTATTGTGTATTTGAGGAGTATTAATTTTCCACTACCACCTCCATTTTACAGGTCATACTCCCCTTCAATTCTCTTTAAACTGAAAATAAAAATGCCAAACTTTCAGTCTTCCTCACTGCTCACGTTCTCCAGAACTCTGATCTTTCTTCTGAAGTCTAGTCTATTAATTTCAACCTTTACTGACACAGGAAGCCAAAACTAAACAGAAGTTAATGCAGTGCTGAATAATGGAGAAGGATTACCTTTAAGATAATCTTGGCTCAGACAGACTGATATGGAATTTCTGTGTTTCAGAAAAGTGTGCTATATCAGCCTGTCATATTTTATATATGTATTTTATAGATTTTGAAGAACATCATAAAATAGTAAAGACATTAGGTGAAAAACACGTCATTTTATATGAAACTGTCTTCATTGTTAAATCAGATGCTGTGCCTAGTCCTGAGGATACTCTGGCCAATTTATACTCTCAATCCCTTCCACTGTGTTCACACCCAATACTTAAGAGAGTAATACAAGATTCAGAGTGATTTTTTGTCCATTATGGCACTTGAGCACCACAGAGGTAATAAAATGCTGTACAGAGATCGATTTATGGACAAGAAATAGACAGGTGGAAGTTCAGCCCAACAAAAGGCAGGTTAAAAATGGAAAGTAAAGCATACTGAAGAATTTTCTTGGCACTCACTTCCTTTTAAAAAGATATATAACTGTCACAGCATTATTTAAGAATGTTCTCATCATTTTTAATATGCTTTTTAAAAGTGGGTTTTATCTCATCTAATTTCAGACTTCTGTAAGTTGGACATCTAATTTCAAATTATATACTTTTGGCTTCTTAATTAACAATGAGAAGATCAAAGTACCTATGAGGATCAATATCATCATTCTACAGCACCATTTTAAGGGAACTTGAATTGGTATCTGAAAGTACCTGTTTCATAGACTAAACCCGTGGCAATCTCATGCTACCTGTTTTGTCTTAGACAACATTCCTTGAGATATCTATGTGAGATGAAGCCAATTCAAAATTTCAGTCCAATCAAATTGCCTGGTTTTGAACAACCCATAGCTTCAACTACTGACAAAGTAGAGGGCAGCTTTTACTTAGAATCTTGACTTGAATCAATTAAATTGCATTTGGCGTTCTGTTACATATGCAGTCTTTTCGATACAGGTACAGTCATATCAGATGATTAACATTAACATCCTAGTCTTGTAAATTTAGATCAGCAAACTGAGACAAAGAGTAAACAACAATTTAAGTCTCTTATGTTAGGAGATCAATCTACCAAAATACCACATATATTTGTCATGGCACTTTAATGGCCTTTGGTGGATTTGAAGTACCAGATATTATTTGAGATGAGGCTATGCTTGAAGTTCAGTAAATGAAACAGCAGTTCTTTGAGTACCAATCTGCTGTTTGTAGATCACTGTGACAGCATGATTGGAAACATATCATCTTTGCTGCTTTGAAGTTTTAATGCCATCCTCTTTCATTTATGTCATTAAATATAGATGTTGCAGAAGGTTAAAGCCCCTTGTGATATCTTATTTGAAAAAGTGTTTTGCATCTGGGGAGTTGTTTATGAATATATTTGGACAATGCATTTACATTTTATTTCATGGTAAGTTTAGCAATGATACATAATTATACTAAACAGGCTAAAACCTGATAGTGAAGAAAAATAGGATGAAAAGATTGAAAGAAATTATAATTCAGACTCTATCACAAGTTTTAACAATTCCTTCACTCTTTTGGGATAGTAAAGAGTGGAACTTTTGTCATATTTTCAAACTAAACCTGGAAAGTACTAAGCAATCAGACCCCAAAGGAAATGTCTGATTTCAGTTTGTGAGAAGGATTCTGGAAAAAGACCCACAAATTAAACAACACACATAGGTACACAAAATTGAAGGAAAGGAAATCTGTAAGTGTTATTTAAAACTATTTAATTACATT